>NC_054375.1:19436926-21836926 GCF_017654675.1 Xenopus laevis
CAAGCGCCAAACTTTCCACACTTATTCCTCTTCATAGCAAAGTACGTTGCTTGTGCTTTAATAAGGCCGATCCCACCCACCCCGCCCCCTGTGGCGACCCCCCGACGACCCCCTTTTTTTTCCCATTGACTTTGACAGGGAAAAATTTCAAATCGCCGGCCACTGCGTAACAGTTTATGAAGATACCAGTCCCCAAATCGGTACCACATATTGTTGTGTCCACCCCGTCAATAAAAAGGTAAGTATTTTGGGGGGGCACCCTTAAGTGGGCGGAGCTACCAACGCCCAATGAAAATTAAGCAATTTCTATACGCTACTGCCTCCCGAGAGGTTTCAGGAGTACCAATTATGATACTGTTGCTACACGTTGTTTCGGCTCATACCCGAATGGCTTTGCTTGTGCTTTGTTTAAGCGGACCCCACCCCTCCGTGCCCCTGTGGCGACAACCCCCGACCGAGCCCCATTTTTGCCCCCATAGGGACTTAATTGGAAAACTTGAAACTTTTGCCACTTAGTAACAGCTTTGAAGTTACACTCACCAAACTTGGTCATTTAGGTCATGAGGTGAAGCTGAAAAATTCTGTCCTATTTTGGGGACCCCACCCCGCCCCTGTGGAGACCCCCGACGACCCCTTTTTTCCCATTGAGATTGACAGGGAAAAATTTCAAATCGCTGGCCACTTGTACAGTTTTGAAGATACAGTCCCCAAACTCGGACCACATATAGTTGATGTCACCCCGATAAAAATAAGTTATTTTGGGGGGGCACCCCAAAGTGGGCGAGCTACCAACGCCCAATGAAATTGAGCCAATTTTCTAAACGCTACTCCTCCCAGAGTTTTAGGAGTACAATTATGAAACTTTGCACACTTGTTCGACTCATACTCAAATAGGTTGCTTGTGCTTTGTTAAGCGATCCCCAACCTCCGTGCCCCTGTGGCGACCCCCCGACGACCCCCTTTTTTCCCCATAGACTTTCATTGGAAAACTTGAAACTTTTGCCCACTTGTACAGCTTTGAAGTTACACTCACCAAACTTGGCTCATTTAGTCATGGGGTGAAACTGAAAAATTCTGTCCTTATTTTGGGGACCCAAAAAAGTGGGCGGAGCCGCAAACAACCAATCAGATTTTCCCTATTGACTTCAATGAGAAAATGTAAACAGCTGTAATTCTCACAGTATTTAAAGCTAGAGCTTCTCCCAAACTTGGCACCGTGGGTCACTGGGTGACTCGGCTAAAATTTACCTAAAGTGGGCGGAGTCTACAACAGCCAATCAAATTTCAGCCATTCAAATAAATAGGGAAAATGTTAAACTGCTGCCGCTCTTAGACGGTTAATGGCAGGGTCCTCAAACTTGCACAGTTGGTCACTGGGGGACTGGGATTAAAATTAAGAAAAGTGGGTGGAGCCAAAACCAACCAATCAGATTTCTTTGATTGATTTTAATGAGAACAATTAAGAAGGCTGCCATTCTCTCAGTATTGATGTCAGGGACCTTGAATATCACAAATGTGGTCGCTGGGGGTTTCCACTTCAAGTTTAGAAAAAGTGGGAGGAGGCCACCAACAACCAATCGAATTTCATTCATTGATTTTCAATAGAAAAAAATAAAAATGCTGCCATTTTTACACAATAAATGACAGCATTCCCAAACTTTGGAATGTTTAGTCACTGAGTGACTGTGGTTCACAATTAGGAAAAAAAAGGGCGGCGGCAACAACAGCCAATCAGATTTCAGCCATTGACCTTAATTAAAAATGATAAACTGCTGCTATTATACGGTTTAAATGCTAGGTGTACCAAACTTGGCTCAATTACTCACTGGGTGACCTGCGGTCAAAATTTAGGAAAAGTGGGTGGAGCCAAAACGGCCAATCAGTTTTCACCTATTGACTTCAATGTAAAATTTTTGATTACTGCCGTTCTCACAGTTTTAAAACCAGAGGTCCCAAACTTAGCACTGACCATGACTAGGTAACTGGGGTTAAAATTCAGAAAACTGGGCGGAGCTTAAGACAGCCAATCAGATTTCTTTGATTGATTTTAATGGGAACAATTAAGAAGGCTGCCATTCTCACAGTATTGATGTCAGGGACCTTGAATATCACAAATGTGGCCGCTGGGGGTTCCACTTCAAGTTTTAGAAAAAGTGGGCGGGAGCCACCAACAACCAATCGAATTTCATTCATTGATTTTCACTAGAAATAAATAAAAATGCTGCCATTTTTACACATTAAATCACAGCATTCACAAACTTTGAAATGTTAGTCACTGAGTGACTGTGGTTCATAATTAGGAAAAAAGGGGCGGGGCAACAACAACCAATCAGATTTCAGCCATTGACCTTAAGAAAAATGATAAACTGCTGCTTATTATCACAGTTTAAATGCTAGGTGTACCAAACTTGACTCAATTACTCACTGGGTGACTGCGGTCAAAATTTAGGAAAAGTGGGTGGAGCCAAAAACAGCCAATCAGTTTTCACCTCTTGACTTTAATGTAAAATTTTGTATTACCGCCGTTCTCACAGTTTTAAAACCGGAGGCCCCAAACTTGGCACTGACCATGACTAGGTAACTGGGGTTAAAATTCAGAAAACTGGGCGGAGCTTAAGACAGCCAATCACATTTTACCAAACGCTATTCAATGGGAATATTTAAATTCCTGTCAATCTTACACTGTTAATGTAAGAGTGCTCAAACTTGGTCCATTTGGTGAAGGGGTGACTGGGATGCAAATTTTTTAAAAGTGGGCGAGCCAAAAATAGCCAGTTTGTTTGAATGGATTTCAATGGTAAAATTGGATTGGCTTTAAATTTCACCGTTTTAATCCGGATTCTACCGACTTGTGTACTCTCTAGGCACCGGGGGCGACTGGGCAAGACACCTATAGCGTTTCATAGCCAACATCCCGTGGTTTCTTCAGAAACAACACCCTCTAGTTCTTCTTATTCTTATTATTATTAGCGCCCCCCCGGTTTTCTAACGCTACTCCTCCTACAGTTTTCGGGGTACAAGCGCCAAACTTTCCACACCTATTCGCCTTATAGCAAAGTACGTTGCTTGTGCTTTAGTAAGCGATCCCACCCACTGCGCCCGTGCGGCGGACCACCGAAGACGCCTTTTTTCGTATTGACTTGACAGGGAAAATTTTCAAATCGCTGCCGCTCGTACAGTTTTGAAGCTACACTCCCCAAACTCGGACCGCATATTGTTGGTGCCACCCCGAATAAAAATATGTATTTTTGGGGGGCACCCCAAAGTGGGCGGAGCTACCAACAGCCAATGAAATTTTAGCAATTTTCTAAACGCTACTCCTCCCAGAGTTTTAGGAGTACAATTATGAAACTTTGCACACTTGTTGGGCTCATACCCGAATAGGTTGCTTGTGCTCTGTTAAGCAATCCCACCATCCGTGGCCCTGTGGCGGCCCCCCAAAGACCCCATTTTTTCCCATAGACTTTCATTGGGAAATTTGAAACTTTTGCCACTCGTACAGCATTAAAGTTACACTCACCAAACTTGGGTCACTTAGTCATGGGGTCAACCTGAAAAGGTCACATTTTGGGGACTCCAAAAAGTGGGCGGAGCAACAAACAGCCAATCAGATTTTCCCTATTGACTTCAATGAGAAAATGTCAAACACTGTCATTCCCACAGTGTTAAAGCCAGAGACCCCAAACTTCTCACCATGGGTCACTGGGGTTAGAATTTGGAAAAGTGGGCGGAGTCTACCACAGCCAATCAAATATTAGCCATTTGTTTCAATGGGAAAAGTTAAAACTGTCGCCGCTCTTAGATTGTTCATGGGAGGGTCCTTAAACTTGGCACAGTTGGTCACTGGAGGACCGGGATCTGGAAAATCTGGAAAAGTGGGTGGAGCCAAAAACAACCAATCAGATTTCTTTGATGATTTCAATGGGAAAAATTAAAATTGCTGCCATTTGCACATTATTGCTGTCATGGACCTCGAATATCACAAATGTGGTCACTGGGTGTTTGCACTTCAAAGTTAGGAAAAGTGGGTGGAGCCACCAACAACCAATCAAATGTCATTCATTGATTTTCAAGAGAAAAACATAAAACTGCTGCCATTTTTACAGGTTTAATGCCATGATTCCGAAACCTTAAAGTGTTAGTCACTTGGTGACTCTGGTTCAGAATTAGGAAAAAAAGGGGGCGGGGCAACAACAGCCAATCGGACTTCAGCCATTGACCTTAATGAAAAACACCAAATTGCTGCTATTATTATGGCGTCCATGCCAAGTGTCCCAAACTCAGCACAATTACTCACTGGGTGACTGTGGTCAAAATTTAGGAAAAGTGGGCGGAGCCAATAACAGCCAATCAGATTTTACCTATTGACTTCAATGTAAAAGTTTCAAATACTACCATTCTCACAGTTTTAAAGCCAGAGGCCCCAAACTTGGTACAGACCATGACTGGGTGACTGGGGTTAAAATTCGGAAAACTGGGTGGAGCTTAAAACAGCCAATCAAATGTTACCTATTGCTAATCAATGTCAATATATAAGTTGCTGCCATTCTTTCACAGTTAATGGCAGGGACATCAAACTTGGCACAGTCGGTCACAGGGGGACTGGGGTTCAAATTTTAAAAGTGGGTGGAGCCAAAAACAGCCAATCAGGTTTTTTGGATTGATTTTAATGGTACAATTTGATCTGCTTCAATTTTCACAGTTTTAAACCAGATTCTATCAACTTTGTGTACTCTCTATGCACCAGGGGCGACTGGCCCCAACACCTCTTGCGTTTCAAAGCCAACATCTTGTGGTTTCTTCAGAAACGACACCATCTAGTTATTCTTATTATTATTATTAGCGCCCCCCGGTTTTCTAAACGCTACTCCTCCTACAGTTTTAGGGGTACAAGCGCCAAACTTTCCACACCTATTCGCCTTATAGCAAAGTACGTTGCTTGTGCTTTAGTAAGCGATCCCACCCACTGCGCCCGTGCGGCAGACCACCAAAGACGCCTTTTTTCGTATTGACTTTGACAGGGAAAATTTTCAAATCGCTGCCGCTCGTACAGTTTTGAAGCTACACTCCCCAAACTCGGACCGCATATTGTTGGTGCCACCCCGAATAAAAATATGTATTTTTGGGGGGCACCCCAAAGTGGGCGGAGCTACCAACAGCCAATGAAATTTTAGCAATTTTCTAAACGCTACTCCTCCCAGAGTTTTAGGAGTACAATTATGAAACTTTGCACACTTGTTGGGCTCATACCTGAATAGGTTGCTTGTGCTCTGTTAAGCAATCCCACCCTCCGTGGCCCTGTGGTGGCCCCCCAAAGACCCCATTTTTTCCCATAGACTTTCATTGGCAAATTTGAAACTTTTGCCACTCGTACAGCATTAAAGTTACACTCACCAAACTTGGGTCACTTAGTCATGGGCTCAACCTGAAAAGTTCTGTCACATTTTGGGGACTCCAAAAAGTGGGCGGAGCAACAAACAGCCAATCAGATTTTCCCTATTGACTTCAATGAGAAAATGTCAAACACTGTCATTCCCACAGTGTTAAAGCCAGAGACCAAAAACTTGACACCATGGATCACTGGGGTTACAATTTTGGAAAAGTGGGCGGAGTCTACCACAGCCAATCAAATATTAGCCATTTGTTTCAATGGGAAAAGTTAAAACTGTCGCCGCTCTTAGTTGGCACAGTTGGTCACTGGAGGACCGGGATCAAAATATGGAAAAGTGGGTGGAGCCAAAAACAACCAATCAGATTTCTTTGATGATTTCAATGGGAAAAATTAAAATTGCTGCCATTTGCACGTTATTGATGTCATGGACCTCGAATATCACAAATGTGCTCACTGGGTGTTTGCACTTCAAAGTTAGGAAAAGTGGGTGGAGCCACCAACAACCAATCAAATGTCATTCATTGATTTTCAAGAGAAAAACATAAAACTGCTGCCATTTTTACAGGTTTAATGTCATGATTCCGAAACCTTAAAGTGTTAGTCACTTGGTGACTCTGGTTCAGTATTAGGAAAAAAAGGGGGCGGGGCAACAACAGCCAATCGGACTTCAGCCATTGACCTTAATGAAAAACGCCAAATTGCTGCTATTATTATGGCGTCCATGCCAAGTGTCACAAACTCAGCACAATTACTCACTGGGTGACTGTGGTCAACATTTAGGAAAATTTGGTGGAGCCAATAACAGCCAATCAGATTTTTCCTATTGACTTGAGAAAATGTAAACAGCTGTAATTCTCACAGTATTTAAGACAGAGTTCCCAAACTTGGCACCGTGGGTCACTGGATTACTGCAGGTAAAATTTACAAAAAGTGGGCGGAGTCTACAACAGCCAATCAATTTTCAGCAATTTGTTTAAATTGGAAAATTAAAAACTGTCGCCACTATTAGACGATTAATGGCAGGGTCCTCAAACTTGGCACAGTTGATCACTGGGGGACTGGGATTAAAATTCAGAAAAGTGGGCTGAGCCAAAACCAACCAATCAGATTTCTTTGATTGATTTAAATAGGAAAAATTTAAAAGGCTGCCATTCTCACATTATTGATGTCAGGGACCTTTAATATCGCAAATATGGTCACTGGGTGTTTCCACTTCAAGTGAAGAAAAAGTGGGTGGAGCCACCAACAACCAATGAAATTTCAGAAAAAAATTAAAATGCTGCCATTTTTACATGTTAAATGCCAGGATTCCCAAACTTTGGAGTGTAAGTCACTGGGTGACTTCGGTTCACAATAAGGATAAAAAAGGGGTGGGGCTACAACAGCCAATCAGATTTTAGCCATTGACCTTAATGAAAAAAGATAAACTGCTGCTATTACCGCAGTTTCAATGCCAAGTGTCCCAAACTTGGCACAGTTACTCAGAGGGTGACTGCGGTCAAAATATTGGTAAAGTGGGTGGAGCCAAAAACAGCCAATCAGATTATTCCTATTGACTTCAATGTAAAACTTTTAAACTCCTGCCATTTTTACAGTTTTAAAGCAAGAGGCCTCAAATTTGGCACAGACCATGACTGGGTGACTGGGGTTAAAATTCATAAAACTGGGCAGAGCTAAAAACAGCCAATCAAATTTTACCTATTGCTATTCTATGGGAATATTCAAATTTTTATACTGATAATGGCAGAGTCTTTAAACTTGGAACATGCGGTCACTGGGTGACTGAGATTCAAATGTAAAAAGTGGGTGGAGCAACAAACAACCAATCAGATTTTCCCTATTGACTTCAATAATAAAATGTAAACAGCTGTCATTCTCAAAGTATTAAAACCATAGTACCCAAATATGGCACCGTGGGTCACTGTATGACTGGGGTAATAGTTATAAAAAGTGGGCGGCGTCTATAACAGCCTATCAATTTCAGCCATTTGTTTCAATTGGAAAATTAAAAACTGACACTGATCTTGGACGGTTAATAGCAGGGTCTTCAAACTTCGCACAGTTGGTCACTGAGGGACTGGGATTAAAATTCAGAAAAGTGGACGGAGCCAAAACCAACCAATCAGATTTCTTTGATTGATTTAAATGGGAAAAATTAAAAAGGCTGCCATTCTCACATTATTGATGTCAGGGCCCTTGAATATCGCAAATGTGGTCACTGGGTGTTTCCACTTCAAGTTTATAAAAAGTGGGTGGAGCCACCAACAACCAAACTTCATTCATTGATTTTCAATAGAAAAAAAATAAAAATGCTGCCATTTTTACATGTTAAATGCTACTATTCACAAACTTTGGAGTGTTAGTCACTGGGTGACTGCAGTTCACAATAAGGGGGAAAAAGGGGCGGGGAAACAACAGCCAATCAGATATTAGCCATTGACCTTAATGAAAAAAGATAAACTGCAGTTTCAATGCCAAGTGTCCTAAACTTGGCTCAATTACTCACTGGGTGACTGTGGTCAAAATTTAGGAAAAGTGGGTGGAGCCAAAAACAGCCAGATTTCACCTATTGACTTCAATGTAAAACTTTCAAATACTGCCGTTTTCACCGTTTGAAAACCAGATGCCCAAAACTTGGCACAGACCATGACTGGGTAACTGGGGTTTAAATTCATAAAACTGGGCGGATATTAAAACAACCAATCAAATTTGACTTATTGCTATACAATGGGAATATTTAAATTGTTGCAATTTTTACACTGTTCATGGCAGGGTCTTCAAACATGGTAATTCAGTCATTGAGTGACTGGAAGTCAAATTTAAAAAGTGGGTGGAGCCAAAAAATCCAGTCAGATTTATTTGATTGATTTAAACATTAAAAACTAAAATTGCTGCAATTTTCACATTCATGATGCCTCTGGTCATCACGCTATGCACACCTTTACATCCTCCTGATATTTCTTCCTTCTGGCTGTCGAGGAGGAAGTATAGAGAGGGCGGCCGTGCAGTGTGGAGTGCAATGGCAAGAGGCAGAAATCAGGGTAAATTAATCCCCTTTCTTATGGCCCGCTTTCACCAACAAAGTTTGGCCTGAGACAAAACTAAATTGTGCTACCGCCCACTGATTCTTACCTGCACACAAGAACAAAACATGGTAACACATGGTTACCAAAACTAACCTGGGCTCCTTCCCCAGTTCACACCTGGTTCTAAAGGGATCATTTCCCTAAGAAAGGGAAAATGACTCTGCCATCCAGGATCTATGCTTTCAGATCTGTACAATATCTACATTGAAATAAGATCTAACTATAAAACTGTTAAACTATGAACATTTTCTCCATTGTAGTAAACTGAGAAAACACACTTTTTCAACTAACTGAATGTAAATATGACCAAACACATCATAATAAAAACAAATTAAAACATATAGATTTTAATATTTACATTGTGTAGAATATGGCACCGTTTTTAAGTGTTAATTGAAGATTGGATATTTGAAATGTCATGTTATTTTGAAGTTATGGCTTAGCTTTTGCAATCCACTTAATTAAATGACATCCATTTGTTAAGAGCATTTTACTTTAGGTATCTCAAATTAGGTAGGGTCCAAAACTAGTATTTCAGCTTTAGTTACAATGAAAGTTACCACTTTTTACAGTACACAAAAGACTGGGTTGTGGTAGCTGAAATAGGTATTTAAGATGCCAGATGATACATTTTTTTCACAACTGCTAAGAAACAGTAGATCCAATAGGCTGTTTTTCTCAGTAGTGGCAGAGTTTATTACTTGCACATATCCTTCCTCATTAAATACTTCTAAAATAGGCTTTTTAGCAGATGATAGCTCATCTTCATTGAAGTCACCACAAACTACAATAGGTCTGTAGCCAATTATGTCTAAAGACGTCAAAAGGCCTTTAAGGTTCTGTAAGAACTCAGTCAGTTTGTAGTCTGGTGGTCTGTAGATGCATGCAATAAGTACCTTTTGAGGGGCTTCAACTTTTAAAACATAATATTCCAAGTCAGTCACATTTTGTATGTACTGCACAGGATGAGCTTCAAGGCTGTTTCTGACATATAGTGCGACTCCACCACCATTCCTGTTTGAAAGGTAAGAAAGATTTGTGTAGGACACATGTCTGTTACGAGTGAATAAGGTGTAGCCATTGATGTTTAGATTGTCAGGGACAACTGATCCATGTAAATGTGTTTCTGTTAGGCACAGTACATCTGCTAAAAGAAGTTCATGGTGGTTCTTTATGTCTTCAATATGATTCTGTAGCCCTTCTGTGTTGTGATGAATAATAGTAAGTGATGACTGAATATTTGAAGCCTTTACAATCTGAAGCAGTGGTTGGGTGTTTGATAAGTCCACTCTTGCCATATTATTTAAAGATTCAGTAATTTCAGCATCACAGAAGATCTTCTTTTCATCAAAGTCAATGATATGCAATCCCTGTAGTGATGTTGTTCTACTAAGAGCGACATATGCCATTCCTGGTTCAAAAATGTGCTTAAGAGATACAACAGCAGATGTAGTAGTCATTCCTTGGACTTTATGGCAAGTGCAAGCAAAAGCTAGCTTTAAAGGAAACTGCCTTCGAATGATTCCCTTTCTTTTTAGGGGTTCCTCTGCTCTCTCAATATAAACAATATTGGTTGTTTTAGTGTTGCTGTCTTTTTTTCTATATTTTTTCCCAGCATCGATATTATCCAGTTGTAATCCTATCATTCCAACAGAAGGTACATTATTTTGTGTTTTAGTAATTATTTTTGCTACTTTGCCAAATGTTCCATTAACCAGACCATCTTCTACATCTATGTTTCTTGTAATCATTACTTTTACACCAACTGCAATCTGCAGTGTTTCACTTAGCTCAGATTTGTCTCCTCCAACAGCTGTTGCTTGCATTTTCATTTGACCAGTTTGTGGATCTTTTTTGAAATCTTCAGCTTCAATATTTAAAAATTTCTGAATAATGTAAGGATAGCGATTTTGAGTTGTGATCTTCTACCTCTTTATTAGTTGCATAAATATGCAACACATCAGTGGGGCATTCTTCAGGAGACTTTATAGCTGTTGTCAGCATTTCTCTATCTCCATCAGATAATGGCTCATGTTTTTGTTTATTCCTAAGCCTGTTTAGCATTTCAGCATAGGCAAGGTCATCTTTCTGCCGCATTATCTCTGTCAGTGTGATCATTTTGAAATGATCGCTCCAAAAATCTGGCACATGTTGCTCATATACACACAATGGCTTTGCTTTTCGTACTGGTGGTAGCTGCATGAAGTCACCTACTGCCAATATGGAAATTCCTCCAAATAATTTTTTGTTTCCTTTTATTTGTTGCAACCTCCAGTTAACATATGAGAACAATGGCTTTGACACCATCGAAATTTCGTCAATAATTAAAATTTGTGTTTTGCATAGATTTGCTCTTATCTCATCGAGACAGTTTCCAAGTCCTTGATAAGGGGGCTTTAGGCTTCTAGGAAGTTTAAGGAGTGAGTGAAGAGTTTGCCCATTAATATTGAAAGCTGCTGTACCTGTAAATGCTGCTAACAGTACTGTGGGCTGGGAAATGTCAATCTCTTCACTTATACATGACATTTTCGATAGCAACTTTGATGCCTCTGTATAGACACACTTAATAAGATGGCTTTTACCAGTGCCTGCCGTGCCTGAAACATACCAAAGGAACTGTTCTGGAGTTTCCCCACAGACTTTGCTTTTGCACCAGTTGCGCACTGCATAGAAAATGGATGCCTGCATTTCATTCAGACTTTGGTACATTTTTCTGATTTTTGCTTGACTTACCCGTGGAACCTCTACTGCTGGTGTAACAGAGCTTTTAACTGTAGCATCATTAATGCAATCTGGAATATAATCTTGCTCATTTAAATCATTAGGATCTGCGGGTTGGCACTCCATGATGCTTTCCAGACGGATTAATTCAGTTTCTGGAGCTAACGTCGTCCAGGCATCTTCAACTGGGCCATACTGCTGAAAATCCTCAATGGCTTTTTCAATCGCTTGGCTGTGTTTTTCGTACCTTTTTTTGTTCTCCTTCACAATGCTATAAACACTCTGAAGCATATTAGTGCCACTCCGTTTTACAAATGCACATGCATAAAATGATTGATATGTTTTGCATGTTATAGACTGTAGCTGTGTATCTTTTCGATGAGGTAGATATAGTTTGAGTAGAGTGCCATAGAATTTTTCAGGATTTTTTTGCTGGGAAAATCGTGCGTATCGAATAATGGCAGGCTTGCCTCTGGTTCGTTTTTGAATGTGTCCCTTATTATTTTGTAATGGCAAAACATTTTTGCCTTTTTTCTGCTCTCCATAAAGAATACGATACTCGCTGGCAAATTCTGCCATGCACATGTTTTCAAATTCTGGAGTATTGGGTCTGGCCTGGTACTTCTCCTTCAGTCCAGTCATCCATACATTCTCATCATCAGGATGTTTATTCTGGAGGGATTTCATTAGCAAACTCATCCGTACAGCATTGTCATCTGTTGGTATGAAAATTACAGCACGAGAACAAGATTTTAGCTTCAAACTGCACGTCCGAGCAACAGCCTCTTGTGCACTGACTTCTCTGTTTTTTGCATAGGCATGCATCACTTCTTTCATGCTTTCACGTTCAGATGTGGTGTGAGATGATTCTTTAATAATTGTCTTCAAATAGTCACTCATCTCATGTTCAGCTTTTGAAATATAAGACAGTATATACATTATACAGCTATATGGGTCAAGAATAAACTGTATGTCCATGTTTGCATTCCATGCTTTTAGAAGGACAGGATTGTATCCATTTATCCAAGAGTCTTTTGGCTGGCGCTCCATTAGAATAACACTAGAAGATGTTAGAGTCTGAACATATTCCTTGTACTCGTCATATGAGAGATTGGCCTTGTTTAGCAGTTCTGTGATGCTTTCAAATATTTGAGAGGGATCGTTTAACAAATCCCACACAACCTGAACCTTTTTCTTAGCGTTTTCCATTCTGTAAGGATGATCATTTCTTACAGCTTCAATCTCCTCCTCATCGGTTGCTTCAGTAGAATATTTAGGGCGAGTTATGATGGTTTTTGCCATGGGTGGCTTAGGAAATCCAAATCTGCAGTGTTTTTTGTTCTTCTTACAAGATTTTGAATGTTTACGGCTATGGGTCTGTACTTCTGTTACAATCTGATGGAGCTCTGGATCACTTGTAGGATCTGGTAGCTTGCAGGATATATATTGGTCAACAAAATCACATATAGCTTGATCAGGGTCATCTTCAAATACTGGTGAATCCTTCACCCAAAACAAAGCATGAATATGTGGTGAACCCCTTTGCTGAAACTCAACTCTGTAAAACCAGTCAATCACCTCTCCAATAGGTTGTGCAGGAGACAGTATGAAGCTTATGAGAGCTTCTACTCTTTTTTCAAACATTCGCATAGCTGTTACAGGGTTAGATCTCAATATATCGCATTTTTCTTGCCAGTCTAATGTAGAAAAGTCAATGAACTCTCCCTGTTGTGCTTTAATTGCAGTTATCACCTCTGGCCATCTCATCTCAGCAGCACTAAATGTACAGAAAAACGTGGGAGTTCCTAGCTGTCTAAGCATAGCAAACAAATCTCGTAAAGTTTTTTCCCAGTAGGCAGGTGTTCCTCTCAAGGGCTGCATAAACCTGGTCACCTCATTATTTTGCACAAGTTTATCTAGCTCAGATTTTTCTTGCAATAGTGAACTGTTGATTCTGCGTCCATCACGGGTTATTGATTTTGATTTTCTTAACTGAATAGACATGCTTGAAAACGCTAAATGTATCTCTGTTACAAACTGTGCAAAAAAAATATAGTTTGTGTCTCTTGCAAAACGATTATCCACAGAGAATAGCCTTGCATTAAAGTATCTGCTAGGTGACAACACTATCTCTCTGTGAGGTTCATCCAATGTGTTTTTGCCATCAGGAAACTGCACAGGAAAAGCCATAGATTCTAGCTTAGGGACCTTGAACATGCTTACAGGTGTGTTTCCCTCTGCAGGTGCAATGCAAAAAATACCATCATTAAAAGACAAAAGTTCATGTCCAAGATCAGGTGGTTGAAGACATGTGTCTATAATAAGACCAGAGTTAATATTTTCTGATATTTGTTCACTAGAATCCTCAGGAATTTGTTCTGGTCCATTATGGTCCTCTTCAATGTCCATTTGATTTCTCATGTCACCTGTGGGTTGGTGGTGATTATTAAAAAGTTCTTCTGCGTCATTTATAGGGTTCAGTACAATGTCTTTGTATTCTGAATGCATTTCTTTTAATTTCAGAAGGGCAGACAAGACTTTATGCATGTTGAGATGGTGAAACTGGTAATGACCTCGGTAACAAAGTCTTCTTTTTAGTTTCACTGTGAGCAACTGTGATTCACTTAAAGGACGAGGTAAAGCATTTACTGTAGCCTCTACTTCAGAAGGAACTGATACAACTGCACCCCTAATTGCTTTTTGTTGACCTTTAGGAAGTGATATAATTTTAGCGAAAGGGATATATTTTGCGATTATGTGTCTCTCTAAGATATTTAATTCACAGAGTTCTGATGGGATAGGAGTAAGTTCAAGTTTATTTGCAGCAGCTATAGCTGGCATCTTTCCTTTGTTTAGGTTATCGTGGCAAGTGTGGCAGATACATTCATTTTTCCTTTCCTCAATGTTACACTCAATGTTACAGTGAGACGAGCAAATGTGAAAATATTTTCCAGATAGACAAATAGAGTTAACCCTAGGATTTTTTTTAAAATTGTGAACACATGGACGAACTTGATCAGGAAACAATGTTCTGTGACAAACAGTGCAAACATAAGTTGGCCCACATCTTATCACTTTGTTAAAATTGGCTAGTTCTTTCAAAACAAAAAGATTTTTATGTTCTGTTTGGAAATTAATGTTTCTTGAGGGTTTGTGATGTGCTTGATAAAATCTGTACTTCTTTAAAACTTTTTTGGCACTTTGCAAATTGTGAAGTCTCTTAAGTATGTAATCTTTGCATTTTCTTCTATTTCGTAAATTTTCTCTGACATGGCACCTGAACATATCATCAGTTCTATACCTTCTGTTAAAGAAATGTTTTCTTTGTTCATAGAAGTTTTTGTCACTTCTCAGTTTATGAGTAAAATAATTCCTTTGTGTTTCCCTGTATACAGTATCTTCTGAATATCTTTTAATTTGGTATTTTTTCTTTTTCTCTCTGTATGCAGCATTTTCTTGGTAATTTTTGGTGGTATATGCTTTCTGTTTCTCTCTGTATGCAGCATTTTCTTGGTACTTTTTGGTGATATATCTTTTCTTTTTCTCTCTGTATGCAGCATTTTCTTTGTATTCTTTGGTGGTATATGTTTTCTGTCTCACTCTGTATGCAGCATTTTCTTGGTAATTTTTGGTGATATATCCTTTCTGTCTCTCTCTGTATGCAGCATTTTCTTGGTAATTTTTGGTGATATATCCTTTCTGTCTCACTCTGTATGCAGCATTTTCTTGGTAATTTTTGGTGATATATCCTTTCTGCCTCTCTCTGTATGCAGCATTTTCTTGGTAATTTTTGGTAATATATCCTTTCTGCCTCTCTCTGTATTTAGCGTTAGTTTTGTAGTTTTTAGTTATATATTCTCTTTGTTTCTCTTTGTATGCAACATTGTTTTTGTACTGCTGTCTGATTTTTTCTTTTAGCTGATCTCTATTTTTCAAATAGCTTAAATGTTTGCGTATTTTCTCATTTTCTTTGAATTCCAGATGTTTAGATTTTAATTTATTCTTTATATTGTTGCAGATAGTTTGTATACCTTTTATTTGTAATGTGCATGTATGTTTCTCAACCTGTACCTTTTTCCGAAAATATGTTTGTCGTTGTTGTATTTTATTTAATTTTTTTCGTTTCTGTGACTGGTGTAAATGAGAATTTTGGTCAAATCTCATCTTATGTCCTACCAAAGGTAGAATGTTTGTACTTCCTTCTGTTATTTCTGAGGAATTATTTTCAGTAAATTCAGTTTGATTTATGTTCAACATAAGATTATCTTGACAAATCTGGCCTACATCTGTATTTGATACAGAAGTTATGGTTGCAAATGAAACAGGTTGAAGTTCATATTGAGTTTCACCACTGAGTCCAAGGTCCTTAAGATATAAATGAAGTAACCTTTCAGTCATTTCCTCAACTGTGCTGAAAGTTATCATTACAGCAGTGCCATTGCTCTCACTAGCCACTAATCCTAAATATGTTCTACAGTGAGAATCAAAAAAGCCAAATCTTCCTGCAAAATCTCTGAATACAGCTATGCATGTGCCGCCAATTAAAAGCGATGCATCCATAATTTCATGTTTTAGACAATACAGTGCACTCTCTAGATTGGTATATTCCTGCATTTCAGGATGGGTGGTAGATTTTAGTAACCCAAATTTTTCCTCATGTTTTACAACACTGTAGCAGTGTTTATCTGTGCTAACTGTTGATGGTAGCTCATCAAAATTTAGCAAGTTTGATATAAATTTGCCTTCTGCTTGCAATCCAAGTTTGACACTGCTATACAATGAATCGCCTTTTTGTAAAATTCTGTCTAGGTCCTGGTCATGTAGGCCATTTTTTTCACGGTGTTCAGCAAGGAATGTCAAAGCATTACAGGTACACTGGAACCCTTGCGAAAAACTGCTGTACCTAACATCACCTTGCCAATGTGATGCCAATGTTGACTCACTCCTTGCAATATATTCCTTCTGTAAAGGACTTGCAACTTCCTTTAAAAGTCTTTTCATTTTCTCACGCTCCTTTGCCATCTGAGACTTTTTATTTTGTCTTGGCATGGTTAACTGTTTATTAACAGAAAACTAAGTTGGAAAGTAGTAGTTATTCAAAACTGTAAACAGCTTACTCCTTAGTGGTAAACTCTGTAATAAAAAATAAATAAATAAAGATGTATGTAGGCTGAGGAGGTTAGCGTTAGGCATTGGAGAAGTTAGTGTTGGCCATCAGAGTGGAAAGGTTAGTGTTAGACAAAGAAGTGAGGAGGTTTGTCTTAGGTAAAGGAGGGGGAAGGTTTTTCATAAGCAGAGGAGAGGGGAGGTTAATGTTAGGTATTATTAAAGAGTAGAATTTAATGTTAAGTAGATAGGAGAGGGAAAGTCAGTGTAAGGCAGAGGAAAGGGTATGTTTGTATTAGGCACTGGAGAGCAGACATTAGGGAGAGGAGAAAGGAGGTTAGTTTTAGGCACAAGAGAGGAGATGAGAGTGTAAGAATGAACAGAGGGGAAGGTTAATGTTAAGTGGAGGTGAGGTTAGTGATAGGCTGAGCAATAAAGCAACAACATTTGAATATTTTGAAGGGGATAACTCCTTTCTATACTTATTACACACATTACAGATTAAATCACTTAACCACGATATTTGGTGAATCAATGAGTTAGACAGTGTAGGAGACAGTGCTAAGGATAGTAGACAGAATCATTTGTGTTACTTTTAATGCTGTCTGAGTCTGTGTGGGAGGAGTATTTAGGTCTGGACACGTCCCCAGGGAAAAAAGGGCAAAAAAAAAAAAAACTATTATTATTACACATGTAAGACTATTGTTACCTGTAGCAATCAGAACCCAATTTCTAGGGTGAAAGTTTAGGGGCAAAATCCTGTAGAGATGCATCTTTTGGATATAATTGAGAGACCTGTCCATTTATATGCACTATAAATAGTATATAGTCTTGTCACTTAACTGTCCTTCAGAGTTGCTAACAATCTAATTTTGATTGCACAGATTGCATTGCTCTGTCTGTGGATGTCATACATGGTAATAGTAGTATATATTTGCTATATAAATGATTGCAGATCATTCAGAGGGAAAAAAATGTTCAAAATCAACTCTCATACAACAAAAGTGCATTAGTGTATATGGGATTGTTTAGTATGTGAATCTGACAGTACTCTTGCTATCAGGTTATTATAAAAAAACTGCACACATTGGAAGTACACAGACTTCTTTCCTCTCATGTAGGTAATACATAGTCAGTCAGAAAAGCAGTGAATGTACAAATACTTTCATTTCTGTGTGGATTACTTAGTATACTGCTATATTATTTCTATAGAAAAACTGCAGATATTCTACAGAATTTTTTTTCCACACACGATTTAATTGTGCTGTCTGTGGGTGTCATTCACGGGAATAGTGGTATTTGCTTGCTACATAAAATATTGCATATATATCATGTAGAGAGAAAATGTTTCCTCATATAAAAAACTGTCACACCACAGAAGTGCATTCGTATACATGGGATTGTTCAGTATATGGATGTCACAATACTCTTGCTATTAGGTTAGTATAAAAAAATATTGCACACATTGCAAGTACACAGATTTGTTTCCTCTCACTCAATACATGGTCAGTGAATGTACAGATGCTTTCATGTCTGTGTGTTGACTACATTGAATACTGATATATGATTCATATAAGAAGGGCAAATATTCCAAATATTTTTTCCTCCACATGTAATGAACACTCATTGACAATAGCAGTGATTGCTGTTTGTGAATGTCATGGTAATACTGGCATATACAGTACATTCTATATAAAGGGCTGCTATTTCATGGACAGGGTAAAAAAACAAACCTTTTACTTCCCTCACACACTAGAAACTATTAATCTACATTAGCTTGCCTGCCTATTAAAATCAGTAAAAAAGCAGCATCTAACAAAATATCCCCCCACACAGGCAAAAGCATATTTTTAAAAAGTGTTATAAATCATATCTAATATTCCTAGCACTGTCTTTATATCACTGTGTAAGCTCACTGTGTCACAAATCACAGTAAGCTCACCTGTAACTCCTCTCTACACAGCCCTGAATGACAGCGAACATCTTTTATACTGTGTCCTGTCAGGCAGTTTGTCCAATCAGATGACAGTCACTGCCAAGATAGTGAAGAGACATAGCTGACTCTGATTGGTGGAACAAGATGTTATGTTAATCTAACCTAGAGTCAGAGCATCAGCAACCAATAGTAGGTCCCTAATGCATTTCAATGTGAAAAATGAAGCTGCTTTCTCTATTTCTCTTTGTTTCAATCGCTGGCTTCAAAGACTTATACAAACTGCACCTGACAAAATGTTCTCCTAAGCAGACTAAAAGACAGGTTTTCAAGTGTTATAAATGCTCATATATACTGTTTCTAGCACTGTCTTTATCACTGACTGTTTCACATAGCACAACAGCCTGCCCAACAACTGCTCTGTACACTGAGGCTAGAGTGAGATCATCAGCAGCCAATCAGATTTCATTAATGCACTTCAATGTGGACTTAAAACTGCTACATTTCACCTGGTTTTGGCTGGTTTAAAGCCTTAGACAAACTCATATATATATATATAGAGAGAGAAAGAGATGTATATATATCTCTACAGATATAGATATATATGTATCTATCCATCTCTCTCTCTATGTATGTACACTATGTATGTATGTATATATATATATATATATATATACAGTATATATATATAAAATGTAGACATTCCATTACTGTGTGAATTACTTTATTTACGGCTATGTAATTCCTATAGAATTTTGTTTTTCAAAACATGAAATGATCAGTTACAATAGCAGCGATTGCTCAAATTTAAATGGTCCATCTGTGGATGTCATTCATGGTAATAGAGGTATTTGCTTGCTATATAAAAGATTGCACATATACTATGCAGACGGAAAAAGTTGCCTCTTATAAAATCAACTGTCATACCACAAAAGTGCATTAGTATTTATTTGATTGCTTAGTATATGAATCTGACAGTACTTTTGCTATTTGGTTGGTATAAAAAAATTGCCCTCACACTCAAATGAGAGGTACCCACTGATGATATAATCTTGATTGTACAATTTTACTGCATTTGTGTAATAGGAGGGCTACCTAAAGTATCCATTAAGTGCTCAGTTGTCTTGCAGAATAGTTCTCAAAAAAAAAATTATTTCTGAGATTAATGGGTATTTACCCTTTATTAAATTCACGGCTGTTATTAGTGAGGCTAGTATTCCCTTCTTGGATACGAAGGTGTCGAGGTGTGGCCGATCCCTGTCGGTGGACTTGTATACCAAGCCCACTGACAGGAATACTCTGCTGCACTTTGACTCCTTCCATCCTATTCAAGTTAAAAAATCCCTCCCCAAATCACAATTCAGTCGAGTGAAACGTATTGTGACAGATTTAAAAATATTGCCCCAAAGATTAGATGAAATGCAAGGGAAGTTCAGACAACAAGGTTATCCTGATAGTTTATTATAATTTCAATGGAATGAGATTGAGAATGCAGATTTAAATAGTACTCCTTTGGGCCAAAATCGACAACGGGAGGATCGTATTCCATTTGAGTCCAAATATCATACTCTGAGCCACCATGTAACTAATATTATAAAGAAACATTGGAAAATCCTTAAAGAGGGACTTCCAAACGTAACCAGTTTTAAAAAACCCCACTTATGTCCTATAAGAAAGACAAAACAGTATCCTCTATGTTAGTAAGATCTGACATAGGGGGTAGCAAGGAGACACAGACTACACTACGGCCGACTAAAAATGTTTTTTTTTCCCTGTTTGGCATGTAACTGCTGCTCCAATTGCCAGAAAGGGGAAGTAGTATATCATCCAAGAAAATAAATCCCCATAAAAATTTGTGGACACTATACATGCGCATCAAGTTTTGTAGTATATATTATAAAATGCCCTTGTGGCTTACTATATGTGGGGCAAACTTCTCGCCCTGTCAGAGAGCGCATAAGGGAACACAAATCTGCTATTAGGACTGGCAAAAAGGAGCAAGCAGTTGCTGGCCATTTTATTGAAGTCGGCCATGGTATACACCAACTTAAATTTCAAGTAGTGGTCATGTACCGAGCCTTAGACGTGGGGGAGATCGAGTGAAGTTACTTTTGAGAAAGGAGGCTATTTAGATTAGAAAGTTAGAGACATTAGCCCCACAGCGGTTGAATAGAGAATATGATCTCCAAGCTATTTTTCGCTAACTATGGTTTTAACTCATTTTTAATGGTTTTTATTCTATTATGTCTTCCAGACCTGTATGGACAAAATGATCAGGGTTAACCTGTATAAATAAACAGTTTCTAATTTTTGATATTGTAACATTACTGGATTGACAAATGTAACATTTTGTATATAAATTATTGTAACAATGTGTAACCAGCAGGTGGTGTGGTGCTGTCTATAAAAGGCCAAAATTGGCCAGTGTCAAGTAAGCTTGATAAAAGGCCACATCGGCCTGAAACGTTGCTGACCAGGTTTCCCATGAAATTTTGAATAAAGGCATTTTTAACGATAAGGTGCTGTACGAAGAATTCTTTGTTTGGCTGTTCCTGGTGGATGATGGACCACTGATGGTACATGCACCTGGCTTTGGAGAATTCAGGGTTAACTTGAGGTGACTCTAATCAGTTTCTTTCGAATAATTCTCAATGTCAACTCACTGCACACACAATTTGTTGGGCCTGTTCACATAATGCATTGTAACAGATCACTTTATTCTAACTTGCTACATGCAGGCTTATAAAAGCCTTTGTACATTCTCAATTGCAGTTAGCACTTATGACCCAAGCATAATGCAATTGAACACTGTAAACCTCGATCAAAGTATGTTGTGTCAGTTTACCCTTCTAATACACAAATTGAGTAAGATTGTACAATCGAGATTGTATCATTAATGGACACATTAAGGCAGGTTTAAAAGTGATATACATGATTGTTATTCAATAGGAATATTTAAATTGCTGCCATTTCTACACTGTTAGTGGCAGAGTGTGCAAATTTAGTACATTTGGTCACTACTTGACTGGAATTCAAATGTAAACAATTGGGTGGGGAAATATCAGGTTTCCGCCATTTACCTTAAAGGACAACTATAGTGAGGGGTATATGGGTAACTGCCATATTGATTTCCTTTTAAGCAATATCAGTTACCTGGTTATCCTGCTGATCCTCTGCCTCTAATACTTTTAGCCATAGACCCCAAACAAGCATGCAGCAGATCAGCAGGGCTGCCAGTTAACTGGTATTGCTTAAAAGAAAATAAATATGGCAGCCTCCATATACCTCTCACTACAGTTGTCATTTAATGAAGAAAAAAAAAAAAAAAAGATAAATTGCTGCTATTATTTAATAGAATTTTAATTATATTTAATTCCAAGTGTCCGAAACTTAACACAATTACTCACTGGGTGACTGTGGTCAAAATTTAGGAAAAGTGGGTGGATCCAAAAACAGTCAGATTTCACATATTGGCTTTAATGTAAAGCTTTCAAATACTGACGCTCTCACAGTTTTAAAGCCAGAGGCCCCAAACTTGGTACAGACCATGACATCGTGGCTGAAGTTAAAATTCAGAAAACTGGGTGGAGCTTAAAACAGCCAATCAAATGTTACCTATTGCTAATCAATGTCAATATATAAGTTGCTGCCATTCTTTCACAGTTAATGGCAGGGACATCAAACTTGGCACAGTCGGTCACAGGGGGACTGGGGTTCAAATTTTAAAAGTGGGTGGAGCCAAAAACAGCCAATCAGGTTTTTTGGATTGATTTTAATGGTACAATTTGATCTGCTTCAATTTTCACCGTTTTAAACCAGATTCTACCAACTTTGTGTACTCTCTATGCACCAGGGGCGACTGGCCCCAACACCTCTTGCATTTCAAAGCCAACATCTTGTGGTTTCTTCAGAAACTACACCATCTAGTTATTATTATTATTATTAGCGCCCCCCGGTTTTCTAAACGCTACTCCTCCTACAGTTTTAGGGGTACAAGCGCCAAACTTTCCACACCTATTCGCCTTATAGCAAAGTATGTTGCTTGTGCTTTAGTAAGCGATCCCACCCACTGCGCCCGTGCGGCGGACCACCGAAGACGCCTTTTTTCGTATTGACTTTGACAGGGAAAATTTTCAAATCGCTGCCGCTCGTACAGTTTTGAAGCTACACTCCCCAAACTCGGACCGCATATTGTTGGTGCCACCCCGAATAAAAATATGTATTTTTGGGGGGCACCCCAAAGTGGGCGGAGCTACCAACAGCCAATGAAATTTTAGCAATTTTCTAAACGCTACTCCTCCAGAGTTTTAGGAGTACAATTATGAAACTTTGCACACTTGTTGGGCTCATACCCCGAATAGGTTGCTTGTGCTCTGTTAAGCAATCCCACCCTCCGTGGCCCTGTGGCGGCCCCCCAAAGACCCCATTTTTCCCCATAGACTTTCATTGGAAAATTTGAAACTTTTGCCACTCGTACAGCATTAAAGTTACACTCACCAAACTTGGGTCACTTAGTCATGGGGTCAACCTGAAAAGTTCTGTCACATTTTGGGGACTCCAAAAAGTGGGCGGAGCAACAAACAGCCAATCAGATTTTCCCTATTGACTTCAATGAGAAAATGTCAAACACTGTCATTCCCACAGTGTTAAAGCCAGAGAAGCCAAACTTGGCACCATGGGTCACTGGGGTTAGAATTTGGAAAAGTGGGCAGAGTCTACCACAGCCAATCAAATATTAGCCATTTGTTTCAATGGGAAAAGTTAAAACTGTCGCCGCTCTTAGATTGTTCATGGGAGGGTCCTCAAACTTGGCACAGTTGGTCACTGGAGGACCGGGATCAAAATCTGGAAAAGTGGGTGGAGCCAAAAACAACCAATCAGATTTCTTTGATGATTTCAATGGGAAAAATTAAAATTGCTGCCATTTGCACGTTATTGATGTCATGGACCTCGAATATCACAAATGTGGTCACTGGGTGTTTGCACTTCAAAGTTAGGAAAAGTGGGTGGAGCCACCAACAACCAATCAAATGTCATTCATTGATTTTCAAGAGAAAAACATAAAACTGCTGCCATTTTTACAGGTTAAATGTCATGATTCCGAAACCTTAAAGTGTTAGTCACTTGGTGACTCTGGTTAAGAATTAGGAAAAAAAGGGGGCGGGGCAACAACAGCCAATCGGACTTCAGCCATTGACCTTAATGAAAAACGCCAAATTGCTGCTAGATTCTACCAACTTTGTGTACTCTCTATGCACCAGGGGCGACTGGCCCCAACACCTCTTGCGTTTCAAAGCCAACATCTTGTGGTTTCTTCAGAAACGACACCATCTAGTTAAGCAATTGAATTCTTAATGAATCAGATGAAAATTAAGCGTAGGACTGGCCAGATATGGGATGATTTTGACGTAGTTGGCCAGCTTAAATATATTGCAATATATGGACAAACAATCCCTGTGTTGTTTAAAGGGTAAGGCATTTTTTAGTAGCAGTATGCACAAAATGTCTCTGTGACTATGAAGATTTTCATTCATCCAGGTCATAGTATATCTAGTATAGGTCAATCTAAAAACAACTGGACTTACTCAGCAAGTCCAGTTGTTTTTAGATTGACCTATACTAGATAGAATGTCTCTGTCTTAAATATATTGATAATGGGTTGAGTGCAGAGGACCTCTTGTAGTTGACTATATGTATTTTGTGGTCACACCCTCATTGCACCCCCGCCTAATGGTTTTAAAAAATAGTGGTGAGCACAACTTTCCCTTGTTTGTTATATTAAAGAATCTTACCAAACTGGAATATATATTTACATAAATATTGCCCTTTTACATCTCTTGCCTTGAACCACCATTTCGTGACTCTATCTGTGCTGCCTCAGAGATCACCTGACCAGAAATACTAAAACACTAACTGTAACAGGAAGAATTGAGGAAGCAAAAGGCAGAACTCTGTCTGTTAATTGGCTCATGTGACCTTACATGTGGTTTGTATATGTGCACAGTGAATCGTACGATCTCAGGGGGCGGCCCTTATTTTTTAAAATGGCAATTTTCTATTTATGATTACCCAATGGCACATACTACTAAAAAAGTATATTATTATGATAATGGTTCATTTACATGAAGCAGGGTTTTACACATGAGCTGTTTTACTCAGTATCTTTTAATAGAGACCTACATTGTTTGAGGGGTATAGTTTTCCTTTAAATGAGAAGGATCTAGGGGTCTTTGTAGATAACACGTTGTCTAATTCTGGGCAGTGTCATTCTGTGGCTACTAAAGCAAATAAAGTTCTGTCTTGCATAAAAAAGGGCATTAACTCAAGGGATGAAAACATAATTATGCCTCTTTATAGGTCCCTGGTAAGGCCTCATCTGTAGTATGCAGTGCAGTTTTGGACTCCAGTCCTTAAGAGGGATATAAATGAGCTGGAGAGAGTGCAGAGACGTGCAACTAAATTGGTTAGAGGGACGGAAGACTTAAATTATGAGGGTAGACTGTAAAGGTTGGGGTTGTTTTCTCTGGAAAAAAGGAGCTTGCAAGGGGACATGATTACACTTTACAAGTACATTAGAGGACATTATAGACAAATAGCAGGGGACCTTTTTACCCATAAAGTGGATCACCGTACCAGAGGCCACCCATTTTAGACTAGAATAAAAGAACTTTCATTTGATGTTGTGATGGCTGATTCGGTTAATGCCTTTAAGAATGGCTTGGATGATTTTTTGGACAGACATAATATCAAAGGCTATTGTGATACTAAGCTCTATATTTAGTATAGGTATGGGTATATAGAATTTAATTAAAAGTAGGGAGGGGTGGGGGCGGGGCTAGGATGTGAAACAGAGAGGACGTGCTGTGCTGAGGCTCCCGCTACAACACTTATCCTGAGCCAATTCTCAAGTAGCTAACTAATATTTGTCTAGCTGGACATCGCTGCTAAGGTGACCTTTACCCATCAAGATGCCTTACAAGAGCTCCGGTAAGACGAAGGCGGACAGCTTTCAAAAACTTTTCCCGAAAGCGAATCCGAAAGATGGCGGCGACTCGACACCTAGCACTAAAGGGCCTGTGCGTCCCAGTCAGTCCAACTCCCCGCAGCCGGACGACTCTCCCTGCTGCGCCATGACGCGCAGAAGCTCAGAGAGCGCACTGTCGAGGCGGAACAAAGGATTGGAACCCTGGAAGACGATTTCACACCGTTACAAAGGCAAGTGCAACAGCTTAAAAATGACCAACGCTTACTTATAGCACATGTCGATGATCTTGAAAATCGTCAACGCAGGTCCAATCTTCGCATTATTGGCCTACCAGAGGGATGCGAGGGTGCTCATACCGAAACCTTTGTGGAGGCCTGGTTGAAAGACAACCTTGGGGAAGAACATTTCTCACCCTATTTTGCAGTTGAACCGGGTTCCGCCAAGACGACCTCCACCAGGCGCTCCCCCCAGGCCACTCATCCTTAAGATGTTGAATTTTAAGGACAGAGACGCTGCTTTAAGGGCTGCTAGATTAAAGGGGGAAATTATCGTGGATAACACCAAAGTCTCTATTTATCCTGACTTTTCTACCATGATACAGAAGAAGCGCGGTTCCTTTACAGAAGTCCGCCGTCAACTGAGGGCACTCAAACTCCAATATGCAATGCTTTTTCTGGCGAAACTATGCATCACAGCTGGCGACTCTACAGTCTTCTTTGATCAACCCGAAGCGGCGCTGCAGTGGATAGAGTCGCATCATAACAGACACCAACCGCGACGCTCCCCAGCCCGCAAAGTCAATGACCCGTGAACGACTTCAGATGTCATTCAACGACTCACAATGGCCGAGTCAAGTAAAGTGTGTTTTTGGTGACCTACAATTTCTGGACTGGTCGGTATGATTATCGGAACTGCTACTTAGACTAAACACCTTTGTCAAAGAGACTCTTCTGCTGGTCTTCCTATGAACAGATAAGTAGTAGCTGCTACACACTGCTCCTATAATTCACAGTTGTTATGATTGGCTAACGATATTTTTTTTTAGATTGGGAGTCTCCTCACATTACAGGACTTGACTTATCTCCGCTTACACTTTTACCAAAGTTTGGGGTAAAGGCTTATTCAACATGAATGAGCAGAGGTGGGAAGGGCAAGTTGTGCGGAAATGGGTGTTAGTTGTTGTTTATATTTTACTATTTGTTATGCACAAAGCAAGCACATTTGACGATCAGTCTGGGATCGACACTGCTCTCCTGTCACAGCCACTAATCAGTGGAAATGGCCACCTTAACTATTTGCTCGTGGAACGTTAGGGGCTTAAATTCTAAATTTAAAAGGGCACAGCTTTTTCAATATATAAAGTCTTTTACCCCCTCTATAGTTCTGCTACAGGAAACGCATTTAGTAGGGCAAAAGATACTTGCTCTCAAAAAGGCATGGGTGGCACATCACTACCACGCCACCTTTTCCACGCATGCCAGGGGGTGGCAATTCTCGTTAGGAAACATATAATGTTTGAACTTCTTAGGATCCACCTGGATCATTATGGTAAATATATAATTATGTATTGCAGGCTGAATAATGTACCTATGGTCCTTGTGAATGTATTTTTACCCCCTCCCATGTCTATGGACACGCTGGATAAGATTTTCAAAAAAATCCCCCAAGCCCTATTTGTATTATGGGAGATTTTAATTCTATTTTGAACCCCCAACTGGACAAATTATCTTCTCATGGGAAATCACTTACTCCACTTGCTACTTGGGCTGACGCGATGGGTTTAATAGACGTGTGGAGATGGAAGAACCCTGATGTTCAACAATACTCTAGCCATTCTGCGACATATAAAACCCTGTCAAGAATTGATTTCGCATTAGCCTCCTCTGAGTTTGCACCCTGGGTATTATCGGCTACTTATCTGCCCCGAGCATTTTCAGACCACTCACCTTTATTGTTAACCTTACAATTAGGGGTTGCAGCTTCGGACAGATTATGGAGACTTAGCCCTCTCTGGCTAAAAAACCTTGAGGTACAAGAGTCAGTCACCTGGGAATACAGTGAATATTGGGCCTTAAATGGTAACCACACATCTCCGGCAGTGAGCTGGGATGCCTCTAAAGCAGCAACCAGGGGTTCCTTAATTACAGCTATTAGTAGGGCACGGAATAACACAAAACAAGGGGTGGAGGAGGCTAAAAATGATGTATGCAATGCTGAAAAAGCCTTTACTACTGACCCAACTGAGGCCAATCACGTCTCCTTGTGCAAAGCCCAAGGAAAAAACTTTTATACACCTCCCAACGCTTGTTTGATCAAGGGGAAAAAGCAGGAAAGACGTTGGCTTATTTAGCTAAGGCAGCCTCGCCCACTACATTAATTCCTAGAATTAAGAATGATAAAGGAGATATAGTAGAGACTCCCTCTGAAATAACTGAGGTGTTTAGGAAATTTTTTGCCAGTCTATATGAATCTCAATTGTCCTGCTCTCTTGAGGAAATTAAGAATCATATTGCCTCACTTCAGTGTCCCCAGTTAGACCGCCAACAAAGAGAATTTCTAGAGAACCCAATTACGACTTTTTGGAGTAAAGTGGTACGTCTCAGTGAATATTTGGATTTGCCTCAAGTTATTTCTCCTGAAGCTTGTATCCTGGGGGTAATAGATGATCTAGTTCCCCAAAAATTTATGAGAATCTTATATAGGACATTACTGTTTTATGCTAGGAAAGCCATAATTCAACACTGGCTACAACCTATACCTCCCTCTTTTGACCACTGGATAAATCTGGTGAATCGTATGCTTCCAATGATTAAGATAACATATGAAGCTCATGGGATGCCTGATAATTTTGACAAAATCTGGGAGAAATGGCTTGATGCTTTTCCTTTGTAATATGGAGGGTAACTCACCCAAACATTGTTATTTCCATGTTGTATCATTACGAATCTGTAAAGTTCTTGTGTTGATGCTCGGACTCTATGATGTATGTTGATTTTATGCTTTTCAATGGCTTGTCAAATGTGCAATAAAAACTTAAAAAAAAAAAAAAGTAGGGAGGGGTGTGTGTATGGATGCTGGGTTTTCATTTGGAGGGGTTTTAACTATGTAACTATGTAATATAAGTTGAATTGTGCCATTAGTTTAGTAAAGCTCATGGATTTTTTGTTTACAATGTTGCGGTAGTGCGGAGGCAATAGAGCTGCCTGCGGGGTTCTATCCATGTCTGGGTCAAGTACATTATTAGCGTAATAAAAGAAAAACTGGCACTCAGAGCTCGATGCATGCGGGCAAAGCCCTGCGTGTTTATTACAATGTAACGTTTCGGAGGCGGGCCCCTTCGTCAGACTGTGCACAGGGCCAACTTATGCTGGAGAGGCCAGGGTGTGCTGGTGGGTTCTGGAAATTTCAAGTACATTATTAAAATCCCCTCCTATAATGACCGTACCTTGTTCTAAGTTGCTCACTTGGGTTAGGACTTGTTTTAAGAAAGCATTCTGGTCCGTATTTGGGGAATATAAGTTCACAAGTGTATACTGTTGTTGGTGAATACTACAAATAACAATCAAACATCTACCATTGGGATCAGCCAAATGTTTTACACTAGAAACAGACAGAGCCCGTCTAGCTTGAATTGCAACTCCCCTTTTTTTCGTAGTAGAGGTTGCTGCTGCAATCATTTTGTATTGCTTATTTTCAATGGAACATTGGTCTTTCGCCCGAAAGTGCGTTTCTTGGATCCAAATAAGATCCGCATTTTGTTTTCTACACTCTGCTAAGGCTAGTAAGCGCTTCCGGGGGGTGTTAAGGCCCTTCGCATTAATACTGATACATTTTAACCCCATTTTAAACATCGTGATCTGCTATAATGTGTGCACTTGGCTGAACCCATGGCAATTATTGCCCACAATGGTACATATAGCACGCCAGTCTCTTGAGGGGAAGGAAAAGGAGGAAGGGTTAGAATGAAAGAAAGAAGAGGGTCAAAAACATAACATATGTACAATTCGGCCACAATAGTGGTCCAATCTCTTTTTGCAATCATGCCTTTCGGCCAACAGTCTAGCAATATGAGAGTAAAAACTCAGGGGGGGGTGAGTTGGATCTGTTGTTAAGATCACAGTCCTGCTCCAGTGCCTAAGAGGTCAATCGGGTGAATGTGGCCCAGGGCTAAGGGCTATTATAACAGTGTGAAACTCACAGGTCAGGATTTCACTTTATTCCATTCTCCTTCCACGTGCAGATTGCACTCTCCTTCCACGTGCAGTATTTCCACCGGGATGTTCCACTGAGTCAATGCTGCTTTTCCTTCAGCCGCTGTTGTGATGATTTTAGTAGAATTTTGCCACTGTACAATCAATTTAGTGGGGTATTTATAGGGTATTTCTTTTTGGCGTATCGCTTGTGTAATGGCTGCCAGTTTGCGCCTTTTAGCCATGGTCGCTGCTGACAGGTCAGCAAAAATCTGTATCTTGTCGTACGGTTGTGGAACAGAGTTATGTTGCCTGGTGAAGCGCATCAGGTCGTCTTTAATCTGGTAGAAGTGGATTTGGAGGATTACATCCCTGGGTGCTGCAGCTGGCGCACTTTTAGGCTTAGGGATTCTGTGGATACGATCGATAATGAGCTGGTCTGCAGGGGTCTCAGGGAGAGCGTGCAGAATAAGGTCCTGGCATATTGACAGAGCTGAGGCTGCAATATCTCTTCAGGCACTCCTCTTAGCCTGACATTGTTCCTTCTGGAACGGTCTTCCATGTCAGCGATTTTAATCTGCAATCGTTCAATCTCTAAATCATGATTGTTCACCATGTCTGCCATATTATTATGCACTTCCACCAGGTCAGCCATTTTGTATTCTAGGTGATCTGTGCACTCAGCTAAGGCCTGTAATTCTGTCTTTAACTCCTGCACTGCCCATTTAGTATCTGTACAAATATCTCCCCTCAGCTGCAGTAGCATTGCTTTCAGATTTAATTCTGTAATGCCTTGCGCTCCCTCCGTGTACTTAGCTGTATCTTGTGCTGTTCCAGCATCATTGTGCGCCGGCGTAGATGCGCAAGATGTGGAGCGGACACCATCATGACTGTCCTCACGGAGAGGAGCTTTCGTCTGTGACCCGTAGAAAGCAGTGAGTTGTAGCGGGACTTGCTTGGGACTGCATCTGGACATTCCTGCAGTTTTCGCTGGTTGCTTTTTGTGCTTTTGAGCGCCCTGGGGTTGCTTTTTGTCCAGCTTAGAGCGGCACCGGGTCAGGAGCTGTATAGGAACGCATGTGTTCACATGCACGTGCTAGCCACGCCCCTGGACTAAACATGTTGTTAGTTTCCCATGTACCCACAGCTGTGTGACTTGCTCTGATACACTTAAAGGAACAGTAACACCAAACAAGTGTTTTAATGAAAATAAGTATGTAGTGTTGCCTTGCACTGGTAAATCTGTTTGCTTCAAAAACATTACTATAGTTCAAATAAGCAAGCTGCTGAATAGCAATGGCGGTAATGGATAAAAGGCTATATGGCACAGGATAAATAGTGGGTAACAGATAACTCTATGTTCTACAGAGCTTATCTGCTATCTGCTGTGTAACTTGAGCCCTTTCTCCTTTGAACAGCTGCCCCCATGACTACACAGCAGTTTATTTATTACTTCTGAAGCAAACACAGAAGTGTTTATGTTACTTGTCCTTTAAGTCACTCTTTACTGCTACACTGCAAGCTGGAATTATATTACCTTTCCCCCCAGCTGCCTATTTGCAGAACAATAGGCCAACAAGATAACCACTCTCCAATCAGCATTGCTCTCAATAGTAAAAATCAAAGTTCCACTAAGGCTATTCTACTTACATTGAGTTGGAGAAACAATAGCTTAACTGAAAGGAGCTCTATCATGAAGTGCTGGCTGTTTCTAAAAGCACATGCCCAGGCAAAATGACCTGAGATGGCTGCCTACATACTAACATTACAACTAAAAGAATACACTTTTTGGTTTAGGAACTAAATTTTACATGGTGGAGTGAATTTGTTGCAGTGTAAACAGTGTCATTTAAAAATAAAAACGACACCATAAAAATAATGACAGAATCCCTTTAAGTATAATTTTTACAGACTAGGCCGCTATAATACTGGTCAGGTGGCAACCCTAAACGAAAGCTGAAATGTGGTGTAAGAGGTAAATACAGTCGTATGAAAAAGTTTGGGAACCCCTCTCAGCCTGCATAATAATTTACTTCTGTCAGGTATTGCTGGGATTCGAGCCAGAGACCTTTGGGTTTCTGGCTCGATACCTTAACCATTTGGCCAGGTGAGCAGCCTGGCCTCTGCAGTCCCAGCCCAGCTGCAGCCTGATTGGCTTCTCCAGCCCAGCTGCAGCTTGTTTAGCCTCTACAGCCCCAACCCAGCTGCTGCCTAGTTTAATCAGCCAATCAGGGCTGACGCTTCCCTATTTAAGGGCAGCACTTAAGGTGGCCATACATGGAGAGATCCGCTCGTTTGGCGATGTCGCCAAACAAGCGGATCTCCCTCCGATATGCCCACCTTGAGGTGGGCAATATCGGGCTGATCCGATCGTGGGCCCTAGGGCCCAACGATCGGATTCTAACGATGCCTAACGGGCGGTCGGATCGCGGGACCGCATCAACGAATAGATGTGGCCGAGATCCGACAGGATTTTTTGTCCCATCCGATCGAGATCTGTCCAACTTTCAGCCAGATTTCGATCGTTGAAGCCCGTCGGTGGGCCCGATACACGGGCCAATAAGCTGCTGACACGGTCTGTCAGCAGCTTTTATCGGCCCGTGTATGGCCACCTTTAGACCACTCCTTGCCAGAGCATTACACTGTTTCTCCCTAGTACTGCGGCAGCGCCCCTAACTAGGTAGTTCTAGCTCTTGCCCCTTTTTCCCTTATTATTCCTCTTTGTCTGCCTGTCCTTGTCTTGTCCTGCTTTACTCTATCTTGTACCTTCCCAGCCTTGACCTGACCCTGCCTTGCTTGTTCCTGATTTCTGCTTCCTGTTCCACCTTGTACCATATTCTGACTTCACCTTGTACTGACCTTGTCTCGCCTGTTCTTGATTCTTGCTTTCTGACCCTGCCTTGTACCCCTCTCTTGCTGTCCGCTCCAGTCCGTCTTGCTGTCCGATCCAGTCCCGTCTTGCTGTCTGCTCCAGTCCAGTCTTGCTGTCCGCTCCTGCCCCGTCTTGCTGTCCGCTCCAGTCCCGTCTTGCTATCCACTCCTCCCTCTGCTATCTTGCTATCCACTCCTCCCTCTGCTATCTTGCTCCAGTCCTCTCTTGCTATCCACACAGTCTCCTTCTGCTCCTGTATTGCTATCCTGCTCCAGTCTCCCTCTGCTATCCGCTCCAGTCTCCCTCTGCTATCTTGCTATCCAGTTTGATCTGATCTACACCCGCTCAGTCATGTCCCACCCAGTCTGTTCCTGTTCCACTCCTGCCCCGTCCAGTCTGTTCCTGTTGAGTCGTCGCCCTCTTCTTCCTGCCTAGTCCAGTCCTGATCTTAGCCCTCTCCGTCCTGCTCTGCACCTGATCCAGACTGACTCTTCGCCCTCATCAACCTGTTCCTGCTTTCCCTTCAAGTGTTCCCTAGGCACATACAGCTCCTGCCTCAAGGACTCGCCCTTTCCCTTTCAGTCTCCACAGCGCCCCCTACCTAATCCTTGACAACTTCACTTTCAACAACAAAAAATAACACTGGTATGTCTTTCATTTCCCAGGAACATCTGAGTACTGGGGTGTATTTTGAACAAAGATTTTTAGTGAAGCAGTATTCAGTTGTATGAAATTAAATCAAATGTGAAAAACTGGCTATGCAAACATTTGGGTACCCTTGTAATTTTGCTAATTTGAATGCATGGAACTGCTCAATACTGATTACTGGCAACACCAAATTGGTTGGATTAGCTCGTTAAGCCGTGAAAGGCAGGTGTGTCCAATCATGAGAAAAGGTATTTAAGGTGGCCAGTTGCAAGTTGTGCTTCTGATTGACTCTACTCTGAAGAGGGATCCTTAAAGCAACTCTCAAAAGATCTGAAAACAAAGATTGTTCAGTATCATGTTTTAGAGGAATACTACAAAAAGCTATCTCAGAGCTAATGTAATCAGGAAATGGAAGGCCACAGGCACAGTTGCTGTAAAACCCAGATCTGGCAGGCCAAGAAAAATACAGGTGCGGCATATGTGGAGGATTGTGAGAATGGTTACAGACAACCCAAAGTTCACCTGCAAAGAACTGCAAAAATATCTTGCTGCAGATGGTGTTTCTGTACATTGTTCTACAATTCGGCGCAATTTGCACAAAGAACATCTGTATGGCAGGGTGATGAGAAAAAAGCCCTTTCTGCACTCACACCACAGAGTCGCTTGTTGTAAGAAAAAGCTCAGCAAGACAAGCCACAGTCATTTTGGAACAAAGTGCTTTGGACTGATGAGACAAAAATTTAGTTATCTGGTCATAACAAAAATCGATTTGCCTAGCGGAAGAAGAACATCGCATTCCAAGAAAAACAACTGCTACCTACTGTCAAATTTGGTGGAGGTTCCACCATGCTGTGATGCTGTGTGGCTAGTTCAGGGACTGGGGCTGGGGCCCTTGTTAAAGTCGAGGGTCGGGTGAATTCAACCGAGTATCAACAAATTCTTCAGCATAATATTCAAGCATCAGTCACAAAGTTGAAGTTACGCAGAGGTTGGATATTCCAACAAGACAATGACCCTAAATACACTTCAAAATCTACAAAGGCTTTTATTCAGAGGGAGAAGTACAATATTCTGGAATGGCCCTCACAGTCCATGAGATGATTTGAAGCTGGCTTTCCATGCTCGGCAGCCATCAAATTTAACTGAACTGAAGTGATTTTGTATGGACGAATGGTCAAACATACCGCCATCCAGAATCCAGAAACTCATCAAAGGCTATAGGAGGTGTCTAAAGGCTGTTACATTTGCAAGTATTGATGTAATATCTCTGTTAGGGTGCCCAAATGTATGCACCGGTCTAATTTTATTATGTATATTGCATATTTTCTGTTAATCCCAATAAACTTTATGTCACTGCTGAAATACTACCGTTTCCATAAGGCATGTTATATATTAAAAGGAAGTTGCTACTCAGCCAATGATAAACAAAACTCCAAAGAATTAAGAGGGGATCCCAAAAACCAAATATGACTGTAAACCACCCTGGGGGAGGTATAGGGAGCCCAGTGGGACATTGACTTATACTGTATATGTTTATGACGAAATTTCTTGTTCCCATAGTTTATGGGGGCCCTAAAATGAATGACAACTATAGGGTTTATAGATTTATTCAGTAATCATTTAAATACATAATACACTTTTTCCTCCATTGCCTCTGCAAAGGTGCCAGGGATTCTGCAGTCAGAACAATTTAGAAATGTACAGTACATTGTAATCAGCCATTTACTGAGATTGTAAGCACTTTTAAAACTGTATCACTTTTTGTAAAACTACAGTGCTTATGCATGGTTATGCCCTGCATATGACTTGCATTAACCAGGCTGCCTTTGTCTTCAACACAAGCGGCAATGTTGTAAAAGGTGCAAAGTTTGCACCAGGTCTAGTAATCCATAGCAACCAATGAGTTGTTTGTTTTTCAACAACTTATAACTTATGGTAAATGCTTGCTGCTGATTGGTTGCTATGGGTGAGTAGACCGGTGCAACTTTCAGTAAATGGCCACATTAATGCTTTTTTCCCAGTATTATTATGTCCCTCTGCATCTACCATCAGCTTGATTGAGATCGGTAGAAGATCTCAATCTTCTACCTGAAAGTGTGAACATAACCCTCAGCCTTTATTTCTCTTCCTCCTTTTGCTTTGTCCCAGAGAACACAAACTTGTGCATGGCACGGACATACTCGGAACCCCCTGCACAGGAGAGTTTCAGCTTTATCAGCGGCATGAAAAACTGGGTGGTAAAGTATCTGAGCGATGGGGTTGGAGCCTCAATGGCTTCCAGGAACACCTAGAAAATAAGAAAAAAATGAAAAAACTCAGTTAATAGTTGTGTTGCTGCAAATGCTCCTCTTTCATATTTTTAAAGTTTGCGGAGCTCTTTGGGGGCAGAGTGACGGCCAATTCGTGTTTTGGGGAGCATGCCTATTTGCTTTCTTTCCTGGAAGCCTTGCTTGAGGATGAGATTAAGGGTCTGGCCACACAGGCAGATTAGGGGAGATTAGTCGCCAGGCGACAAATCTCCTCTTCTTCACGGCGACTAATCTCCCCGATGTGCCTTTCCCTGCCTTCAGCCTGCTAAAATGAAAATCGCCTGGGGGCAGGCACTCCCCGAATCTGCCCATGCCCCTTAGGGTGAAGACATAGAGCTACTAGTAGCAGCTACTTGTCATTGCTACAAAAATAGATAGAATAATTTCCTGATAACTCTCTACACATTTTTAAAGGAGAAGATTCTCATCATTGTCAATGGCAGGGTATTTTCTGGCATTTTGTAGCTGTGACAAGTAGCTGCTACGAGTAGCTCTGTGTGTCTTCGCCCTTAAAGTATACATTAATTTAGATACTCTATTCTAGTCTCTGTTGACTAATATGACAGTGTTTTCATATACAGGTACATCTGTTATCTGGAAACCCATTATCCAGAAAGCTCCGAATTACAGGAAAGCCATGTACCAGCACAGACTCTATTTTAATCAAATACTGTATCTCAGATTTTTTTAAAAAAAGCTGTTCTCTGTAATAATAAAACAGTACCTTCTACTTGATCCTAACTAAGATATAATTCAAACTTATTGGTGGCAAAACAATCCTATTTTGTTTTGTAGAGGAGATGCATGTATGTCCAAATTACAGAAAGATTCCTTATCTAGAAAACCCCAGGTAACAAGCATTCTGGATAACAGGTCCCTTACCCAGGGGCACTGCACCAATGAGGCAAGTTGAAAAACTTGACTTCACCACAGCACCAACCAGGTTAATAGGGGGCTGCAAAAAACACTCCTGGGGATGAATTTCTGTTTTTTAAATGGAAATTCAGATTTCTCCTTGGACCCCCTCCAGGAAAAGGTAGGTGCTGGGGGTGGGAGGGGGGGCAGCATTGCCTCAGATGGCTCCTGCATTTGAAACAGCACTGCCCTTACCTCTATCTATAACAATGTTATTAACTATAGTCTTAAACCAATGTTGCACATCAAATGGCAACTTGAACTAAATAGAGAGAAAACCAACAATTTAATGCAAGTTCTGATTATTTTGGTTTGGAAACTATCCATCAAGTTCAGCCCTCTACTGTCCCCCACAGCATCAGTGACCAGTGTTAGGGGAGAAAAAACTCTTGCAGATTGTTTTGAAGCTGCTACCACTCTTAGGGAGCACTGGCCTCTGGAAGGCTTTCCGTGTCCTTTACGGTCATTCCTTAATGTCGAAACTCATGCAATTCATAATTTGAGGTCTTCCATATAACAGTAACTTTGTCCTTTTTACCAATATGTACCATTGCCAAACCCTGTCACCCATAAGACAGCAAGCAGGCAAAATATTAATCCTGCCTTCCCAAATACCAGTGTATTGTGGGAGAAATATGAAGTTCAGTTTCTAAAGCTGGTATGAAAAAGAAATGGGGTGAATCTAAGAAAACCTGGCACCCAGCCTACCTTAAAGGATCAATAGCTACCTTTGCACACCATCATCCTTTTCATATAATACAACCCACTACAGGTGCAGGACCTGTTATCCAGAATGTATGGGGCCTGGGGTTTTCCTGTAATTTCAAACTCCATACCTTAAGTATACTAAAAAAGTTGCTTAAATATTAAAGTCAATAGGATTGTTTTGCCTCTAATAAGGATTAATTATATCTTAGCTTGGATAGAGTACAAGGTACTTGTATTACAGAGAAAAAGGAATTTATTTCTAAAAATTGGAATTATCTAATTAAATTGAGTCTGGAGCTTAGATAACTGGTCCCATACCTTTTCACAGAAAAAGATAGAATGTCTTGTCTTGCAATAAGGGTGACAATATCGTTTAAAGGGGCAGTATTAATAAAAGCACAAAAGGTGAATTCTAGAAGTGGCCTAAGGACAGAATAAGATGAACAAAGTATATACAGAAGATGAGAAAGAATTGATTAGCTTTGCAGAGACAAATAAGAGTAAAGAATCTTTTAATTTACAGGGGTGAAAACAAGGCTACACCCCTACAAAATAGAACAATTTTGCTAAGGGTAATGCAGTGTTATTGCAGGACAATGAAAACCTGTCATTTAGAAGAAATAATTTCACTGTGAGATTCTGGGAGGCCAAGGCAGGGGGATGCATATGAAGAATGGGCACAGGAACTTTGTCAAAGACTGCAAGGATGAGTAAAGAAATTCTGAGAGAAAGAAAAATCAGATAAAGGTTAAACCTGCAGGATCTCTTCTGTGTCCTGTGCCACATCTTGGAAGATTGACTGGCAGTGCTGCAGGTACTGGTCATACAGTAAGCGCGTGTCACTATCCACTTCCTGCAGACAACTGTCGCTCGTGTCCACGCTGTGCAGGTTATTCATGAAGTTGGTGCTCACAGGGCCGCACTCAATCAGACTGACACTTTATTAAGAAATTCAATATCAGGATCACATTTACGCTGCCCTTCAGTGTACAGCCTGAAGATACATCAGCTTAAGAAAGAAGCACCCTGCAAAGCACTTGTAGAATTTCAGCATGGAAAGCACTTAAAGGGATGGTCTGCCTTAAAATTTTATTAAATTTATGAAAATATGAGTTTACAGCTTATTATTATTTTCATTCCTATGGGATTTTTAGAAGTGTATTTATCAAATGGCGAGTTCTAACTTTCACCCATTGATAAATACAATTCCAAAAATCCCATAGAAATGAATAGAATGTGGATGAGTTTTTATTTATTAGCCTCTAAACTCACATTTTAATAAATCTGCCCCTAAATTAGTATGTTATAGAATGGCTAAAACTAAGCAACTATTTAATTGGCCTTTATTTTTTTTATAGTTTTTGAATTATTTTCGTTCTTTTGCCTTTTTCAAGCTTTTCAAAATCCATTCGAAAAAAACAAATACTCTGTAAAGCTACACATTTATTGTTATTTCTACTTTTTATTATTCATATTTCTATTCAGGCACTCTCCTATTTAAATTCTAGTCCCTCATTCAAATCAATAGCTAGAGTACCTTGGACCCTAGCAAGCAAATTGCTGAAATGGCAAACTGGAAAGCTGCTGAATAAAAAGCTAAATAACTCAAAAAACAAAAATAATAAAAAATGAAAACCAACAGCAAATTGTTTCAAAACATCACTGTTTACATCATACTTAAAGTTTATTTAAAGGTGAACAACCCCTTTAAGCTGCACCCACTGCTCTGCTAGGTGGCTGCCCAAGGAGGCAGGGTTACATTTTAGCCTGTGCAGAATATCTGAGCTTCCAGAAATGTTCACAGGTTTGTGTCTTCCGAGGTCCAAAGAACCTTTGGCAGGAGATTGGTAGATAGCAGTTTATGTGTTGCCCTGCATTTATAATCCAGGTTTTAACGTGTTTTGTGCAGCCTTGCTGTCTGTGTGAACTCCTCCAAACAACATTGCTGACCAACCAACTGAAATCCTGGCTTCTAAAGTGATATCCATAGTTTTCCCTTGGTGAGAATGTTCTCAAATCCCTCAACCAACTGTTTAGCTGCATTGTAGTATACTGGAACCCCATTATGCACAGGGCTAAAAACAAGTGCATACACTGTACATACTCACTGTATATTGAAATGCTGTAGTGCGATGGCAAGGCTTTCACACAACCCTTCCACTGCAAATTTGCTGGCACAGTAGATATCATTGAAAGGTATACCTGTTGATATAACAGTATAATACCAACACATTATTTCACTGTTTCTTAACTACTTGGTGAGAATGGTAAAAAAGATAAGAAAAAATTGAATGTAGTGGTGATAGAGGGAAAAGGAGGCCTGAAAACAAGTACAGAAGAAATAGAAAGGAGCAGGAGATATGATATAAAGCTTAAAATTTGTAGAAGTGAACGAGATTATTAAATAAAAAGAAAGAAGGGGTAGGTGGAAATGCAGAGGGGACGGAACTAGGGATAAGCAGAAGAGACCTTTGCCTAGGGCGCAATGGCGGGAGGGTGCCAGGTATGTAGCTCTTCTGCCTACCCTTAGTTCCGTTCTAGCCTTTGAGGAGAAAGACGGTGCATAAAGGGGCGAACAGCAGTAAAAATAAGTAAGTGCTGGCATAAAGGGGGATCGAGTCTGGCCATTTCCAAATTACAAAGTATGCCTTGTACCTTGCAGCCCACCAACACTGCTGGAAATGATGACTCTGCCAGATTTCCGCTGTTTCATCCCAGGAAGGAAAGCTTGAATGGTGCTGATGGTCCCAAATAGGTTGACATCAAATAGTTTTTTCATGGATTCGTAAGAGTGACACTCAAGAGGGCCCATCAAACCGACACCAGCGTTGCATACTGTGAGAGATCAGGAGAAAAACAAAAAGGGATTTACATATAGCTAAAGATAGGGAGATAACATGAAAAAGAAAGACATGTGGATGGAATGCTGTAATAACAGAAATGAATGGAAAACCCATTATTCAATTTATTATTTTTAAAAAATTCCACTGATAAACTGATAAAATAGCTTGAATGTTAAAATGCACCTACTACTGAAGAAGCTAGCCAGGTTTTAGATTGTTTTCAAAAACATTTTTAAATTTTATTTCAGTTGATAAATTGATTAATATTAAAATTCACACTTTTTTTCTGCAATTTTCAATTTCAAATTGTGGCAGAAACTTTCCTTCAAATTTAAATAAATCTGCCCCTTAGAAAAGACAATGCACAGTTTGGCCTTGAATTTAGATTTAATTTTGGCAGTTGTTCAAATCACACACAGCAAATGTTCTCACAAGACCCACCTAGAATATCTACTCGCTGCTCTTTTATCTTCTTGGTAGTGGAAACCACAGACTGCTGGTCTGTCACATCCATCTGTAGAATTTCAAAGGTGTCAGCATGGCAGTCTTTGACGCACTCCATTAAGTTCTCCTTTTTAGATAAGTCCCGCATAGTGGCATACACTAGAGAAAAGAAACAAAGTAAAATTACATTTAACTCTTTGGCCAAAGTCCATACTAGACACTGGACTTAGATTCAACTAAAGCATCTCATCTGTTATCTGTGGGAAATCTGAAGAACCATAATATAGCGTCCAGCGCAGAACCAATTTTTGAGATTTGGACCTGACATGAATCCACAACACGTGGATCTGTAAACCACATTTTAACCCGTTTGGACCCGCTACATGATCCGAACCCCAACTTCCTTATCAGCAACCCACTGACCACCGTTAAACAAGAAGTGCTGTTGCTGCACACCAGAAGTGACATTTTAAGAAGTAGGGAGGGGCAGAAACATGTTTTAAGGTTTAAAATATAGATAATATAGATAATATAATAAATATAGATAAGACCCACAACCTGACCCTTGATCCGCAGACCCCCATTTATACCCACACCCGAAAATCTCAGCCACAACTTGTAGGGTACACTCTTATTTTTGCAGGTACAGTATTTGTTAGTAAGGCACTGCTTATGCAAATTGTACTATAGCATTGTTTTGTGTCCCCTCAACTAGCTAAAATTATATATATTATATATATATATATATATATATATATATATATATATATATATATATATACATATATATTATATATATAATATATTATTTCAAATGTATTGGCTAGCTTTACTTTCCATTTGTCTTCCTTGGTATACAAGGGCATAAACTGATGGGGTTTTGGCTGTGCATGAAGAATACATCTGCCAGCGTGTGAAAGTGTGCATCATGAATGCTCAGAAACAGATGCAAATAGCATGATTTAAAGGGGTTGCGCACCTTTAAATGAACTTTTAGTATGATGTAAAGAGTGATATTTTGATACAATTTTCTATTGGGTAATTTGGACCCTAGTTACTAGATTGTTTAAGATGCAAATTGAAGAGCTGCTGAATAAAAAGCTAAATAAAAAAAGCTAAAAACCTTCAATAATAAAAAATGAAAACCAATTGCAAATTGTCTCAGAATGTCACTCTCTACATCATACTAAAAGTTATCTCAAAGGTGAACAACCCCTTTAAAGCAAACATGATCCACAACATACAATATAGGAAAAAAAGACAAAATTATATAATAACCTACATTACCCTACATTAAATCCTTTTATTTGTCTTTTTCACATCAAATTAATTTTCTGTAAATTTGTCTCTTTTCCAGAAATTGTTCTCCACCTCAGACTCAGTTCTATACACAATTCTTATGGTCCACTTTGACACAACACTGCTGCTCATGCATTTTACCAAATATCTGTCTGATACCTCCCAAATCAGCAGCTCTTTATCCACTAGTGTGTAGGACAGCTCTCTTTCCCACAATTCACTGGCACCCCCTATCCATATTTCAATCCCTTTTCTTTGTGTAATTTTATTAGAGAGTATTAAAAACATTGTCAGACTGGGCCACCAGGACACTGGGAAAAGATTCTCCCCACCAATCACAGGAAAGTTAAGGAGGTAAAAGGTATAGAGCTATGCTGTGAGGAGGGCCCTTAAATTGACAAGAAGAACCCTTTAATCACAGACCTGGACGCCCCAGTGCAACCCTGATTACAAGTAAAACTTTTAAGGGTGTAACATGCAGCTATATCATCCAGCATTTCCTATATCACTTAAAGGAAAACTATACCCTCAAAATGAACACTTAAGCAACAGATAGTTCATATCATATTAAGTGGCATATGAAAGAATCTTACCAAACTGGAATATATATTTAAGTAAATATTGCCCTTTTACATCTCTTGCCTTGAGCCACCATTTCGTGATGATCTCTGTGCTGTCTCAGAGATCACCTGACCAGAAATACTTCAACTCTAACTGTAACAGGAAGAAGTGTGGAAGCAAAAGACACAACTCTGTCTGTTAATTGGCTCATGTGACCTAACAAGTATAGTTTGTTGGTATGTTTGTGAGTACAGTGAATCCTACGATCCCAGGGGGCGGCCCTTATTTTTTAAAATGGCAATTTTCTATTTATGATTACCCAATGGCACATACTACTAGAAAAGTATATTATTATGAAAATGGTTTATTTACATGAAGCAGGATTTTACATATGAGCTGTTTTATACAATATCTTTTTATAGAGACCTACATTATTTGGGGGGTATAGTTTTCCTTTAAAAAACATATTAAAGATAATGCATACTGACACATTTTATGTATATTTATAAAAATGTATTATGAGCTTCAACTCATTGCCACCTTAATGAGTGGAATCATTTTGCTTGCTATCTCAGTGTTTATGTGTTTACACAAACACCTTGCTGTCTTTTTTCCATTTAAATTACACACTACTTGTTTGTGGGCTGGATTATATTAAAAGGCATCTAAACCTGAAAAAAAATAATTAGCGTATCCTTACTCAGAGTTGTCCTCAGAGCACTTTTGGAATTTTCATGAATTTTTTGTTTTAAGTGGTTTTTGGGATATTAGCAATTTTATATTGCTAACAGCAGACTTGGTTCAACTGCTCCTTTTAAAGGCCCAGAGTATCAGCTACCCTAAAACTGTCTATTCCCATATTCACTTAACCCTTGGTTTGTTCTTAGAAAAGCACCCAAATTTTGCATGAATTATTTTTTTGGGTTTAGATCCCCTTTAGAGCTGGATATTTTGTAATTGATGTGTATATATATATATATATATACACAAAGTTGCGCACGCAAACTCCACTGGACAGAACTGCACTGAGGGGTAAGTAAAGAGTTAGGGGCATTTAGCAAAGGTACCACCTAGGCTGGGGGAAGCAGGCAGGGGCGGTCTATGTAGGGTAGGGGATTTTAGTAGCAAAGGTTTGTTTCTGCTTTAAAGGGCAATTCACCATTCATTAACAGAAGACACTTTTAAACTTGTTTTACATTTTTCATACTTATTATACAGGTACTGAATCTGTTATCTGGAAACCCATTACATAAAGCTACAAATTACAGGAAGGCCATGTCCCATAGACTCCATTCTAAGTAAATCCAATATAATTTTTTTTTGTTTTTCTCTGTAATAATAAAACCTTGTACTTGACCCAAACAAAGATATAATTAATCCTTATCGCAGACAAAACAATCCTATTGGGCTTAATTAATAATAATAATATATATATATATATATATATATATATATATATATATATATATATATATATATACACACACACACACACACACACACAGAAGGTAAAATACAAATCAACTACCCTTTGTGGCTATAAGCTAGTGCTTTGTAGTGGATATATACTGGTTGCACTGCGATACATAGATAATTAGAAAGCATTTTGTATTAATTGATTGACATGGGGTTCTGCCTAGGAGCAAATTTGCCCAGTGCTTATAAATGACCCCCCACTTGTTCTGGATAATTTTGGTTCAGTAGATCAACAGGTTGCATGGAGAATATAGAACCCTTCTCAGCTTGGATAACAATTTAGTCCACTTTTAACAAAAAAGATAACAGTAGTATGTCTTTCATTTCCCAGGAACATCTTAGTACTGGGGTTTTTCTGAACAAAGATTTTTAGTGAAGCAGTATTCAGCTGTATTTTATGTGAAAAACTGGCTGTGCAAACAATTGCGTACCCTTGCAATTTTGCTAATTTAAATGAATGTAACTGCTCAATAATTGGTTGGATTAGCTCATTAAGCCTTGAACTTCACAGAAAATGTATTTAAGGTGGCCAATTCAAGTTATGCTTCTGTTTGACTCTCCTCTGAAGAGTGACAGCATGGGACCCTCAAAGCAACTCTCAAAAGATGTGAAAACAAAGATTGTTCAATATCAAGGTTTAGGGGAAGGCTACAAAAAGCTATCTCAGAGGTTTCAACTGTAAGGAAGGTAATCAGGAAATCAAAGGCCACAGGCACAATTGCTGTAAAATCCAGGTCTGGCAGGCCAAGAAAAATACAGGAGCGGCATATGCAGAGGATTGTGAGAATGGTTACAGACAACCCAAAGATCACCTCCAATTTGCACAAAGAACATCTGTATGGCAGGTTGATGAGAAAAAAGCCCTTTCTGCTCTCACGATCAAACAGAGTCGCATGTTGTATGCAAGAAATTATTTAGACAAGCCACAGTCCTTTTGGAACAAAGTGCTTTGGACTGATGAGACAAAAATTTAATTATTTGATCATAACACAAAGTGCTTTGCACGGTGGAAGAAGAACACCACATTCCAAGAAAACCACCTGCTACCTACTTTCGAATTTGGTGGGGGTTCCATCATGTTGTGGGGCTTTGTGGCTCCTTCAGGTACTGGGGTCAGATGAATTGAATCCAATATCAACAAATTCTTAAGGATAATGTTCAAGCATCAGTCACAAAGTTTAAGTTACGCAGGGGTTGGATATTCCAACAAGACAATGACTCTAAACACACTTCAACATCTACAAAGGCATTTATGCAGAGTGAGAAGTACAATATTCTGGAATGGCCCTCCCAGTCCCCCGACTTGAATAAGATCGAAAATCTATGGGATGATTTGAAGCAGGCTGTCCATGCTCGGCAGCCATCAAATTTTACTGAACTGGAGAGACTTTGTATGGATGAATGGTCAAACATAACGCCATCCAGACACTCATCAAAGGCTATAGGAGGCGTCTAGAGGCTGTCATATTGTGCAAAATGAGGCTCAACTAAATATTAATGTAATATCTCTGTTGGGGTGCCCAAATGCACCTGCACCTGTCTTATTTTGTTATGATGCATATTGCATATTTTCTGTTAATCCAATAAACTTAATGTCACTGCTGAAATACTACAGTTTCCATAAGGCATGTTATATATTAAAAGGAAGTTGCTACTTTGAAAGCTCAGCCAATGATAAACAAAACTCCGAAGAATTAAGAGGGGTTCCCAAACTTTTTCATATGACTGTACATGATTATTCTTACCTTTAAACCTTTGGCAGGTGTCAGAGGCCAGAAGTACTGCTAGACCCAGTCCAATTCCAGAAGAACACCCTGTTATAAGAACCACTCTCTTCTCCATCTTCACTACTAATGGGAGCCTTTAAGCAATAGTGAGATGTTCTGTGTGTGGGAATCCAGAGCAGGAGTTAGAGATAATAACCTAAGTCTTGAAACCCTCCCAAGCTGGAATCGCTGATGTTTGGTCTATGATTTTGTAGCTCAAGGGTAACAGATGTTCCCTCCTCCATGCATCTCTCAGCTTGCTTGTGTGTACGATAGCTCTCCCGAAATGCAATTCAAATGTGCACACAAAAAGTGGCCACAATTTATCTCCAGATTTTCTGATAAAATAGAACAGTTCTCACATATACATGTGTAAATCGAAGCCAGTAGATTTTTCTTCCTGATTCATTTGTTCAGGGTAACTGTATAGTGTAACATTACATTATACAATTTATAACCAGTGACATTTGTAATTAATGGAATTGCAAAGTTGCTTATTACAACTGATCCAGAATTGTAGCACAGTAGACAGCACTCCAATTTATTTTCGTTAAAATTGCCTTTAATATTCACATCAGGGCAGCAAGAGAAGCAACGCTTTGAGTGGCACTCCACTCTATCAATTTATTAATTGATTTTATCAATGCTTGATAAAGAGTGGAGTGCCACTCGAAATGTTGCATCTCCTGCTGCCCTGACATTAAAGGCAATTTTAACAAAAAGGAATTGGAGTGCTGTCTACGGATATTTGTGCATTATGATAGAGCCCCTGTGAAAAGATGACGTGCACTCAACCCTACATATGGCTAAAAGTGTAAGTGCAGTTTGATTGCAATTGTTTGTCCCAACACTTTTTTTTTTTGTTTGTCCCAGAAGTCCCCAGTTCAAACCAGATACTGTGAACTACTCAACTATAAAAGCTGTATAATACGATCCTTCCAGATCGCGTCGGCAGCTTATTGGCAGCTTAAGGGCCAGCCCAACCAATATCTTTCTTGGGGTTTCCACATTTTTGGTATGCCCCTGTAGTTTGGCCTTTTACTGGGGATATTTATATCGGATCTCACTTATTTTTCTGCTTTTCACTAATTACCTGCTATAATTATAATAACTTTTTTTAATTATTTCAACACTTTTATAAGCATATAGTTGCCCCCATCATTTCAAGCAGTAATTTAGTTTGACAAAAAACTCATCCATCAAGTTCAACCAGCAAGTTTGGACTGGGCCATCCAGGCCTGTTATTGAAGGGCCCTCTTCCAGGTGCCTGTCATTCAACCTAGCCCCCCCCCATTAACTTCTTTCTCCTCTGCTGCTATATAGTTCCAGGGTGGGGAGAGTGGCTACGTTCTGGGCAGCAGGCTGAGATGCTGGGGACAACGAAGGCTGGAGTTCACAAGGGTGGCCTAGTGTGACCGGTGGCCAGATGATTAGATTGTTGCCTAATTTTGCCACTCCTGCCCTTGGCAAATAATCAGAACATACTGTGGGCCTCTCCTGAAGGAATTTCCATAGCTGCCTAATAAATAACTTGATTTTTGGCCAGACAGCCATTCGCAAGGCCATGCATGGAATAATAAGCTGCTGACTTTCGGCAACTTTTATCGTGCAGCTTAACTCTTTAAAACGCTGTAGAAGATGATGGCACTGTACAAATAATGTATAGAAATATTTGGTAAATATATGATATTTCAGTGAAACATTAGCAAAAATGTGCATGTTTCTTATAAACCTCCAACAACTAATTCCACAGAAATTCAAACGTGTTGTGTCTGGAACTATTCCAGAGTCTCTCACTGAACAAACAATAGCAAGTCCCAAGGCAAAAGAACTGACCTTGGTATTTCCATATCACCCCCCCCCCAAATAATTTATAAAGGCACACAACAGAAAAAGCTTTTTCCATTAAAAATACATTTAGATCTAAAATGTTGAACGTGATGGATGATTCTTTTCTTCAACATGTTACTATGTAAAATAAAAGATGTAAGTCTGAAATTTAGAAAACTTTCAGTTGACTCTCCAGTCGGGCAATAGAATGACTATCTGCCATATGCTGCCTGTGTGTGCCTAATCTGTCCACCCTACGCTGACCATGTTTGCCATACCCTGCCTGTGGGAGATGAACCTGTTGGGGGTTTGATAGCATTTGGAAATACTTGTTAGGTGTCCTTAAGGTGTTTAATCAAGTGCTGGGGGTTGCTATGTTATCCACAGTGGAGGAGAAGGCGGCATATGGATTTAAGGTTACATCTTAATATGACCACCATTTTTCACACGAGTGATAGGGAATATCCCTGCAGTGAGCAATATTTGGTTTTTTGCTGTGCTACCACCATAAATTTAGTTATTGTGTAAACATTTCTTGCGATAGCATGGGCGTGGTTTAAAGTGGGTGTGGTTTAAAGTTGACAGCATCTTAAAATGTTTTCAAAAACTGGCTTTAATTCTAATATTAACCTTATATCCCACAAACCAGCAGGCTAAACAGCAACACTTCATTCATGCAAATGTGTATTTATTGTGTAAAAGGAAACAATATATAAAGGTTCACAGAGAATGAAGTCCTGCTGTTGAGCTTTTTTTTTTTTTTTCTTCACCTGTAGAGGGTTCGTGTCTGAGTCTTGAACCATCTGCCATGTTATCATTGGCTAAAGAAAAAACCTTACTCAGAAAAGCAAATGAATTTAAATGCACAGACACATTACAATAAGCCCTCATAGTCACGGCCACTTACCTGCTAGCACTGAGGCACCATTTAACTGCATTAATTTAACTAAGTGTCAAAAGGTACATTATACCCAGTCAGAAAAGGAATCCTATTGCCTTTTACCTTATAGAGATGCATGCAAAAGTCAAGCCAACTAAATTTTTTCCTTTTTCTGTCTTGGGGGGGAAAAAAGAAAAAATTGAGGCAGCCTGTCCTTGGATCAGCCAGAACAGTGGTCCCTCAACCAGTGACTTGTAAATAACATGTTGCTCCCAGGCCTCAAAGCAGGTGCTTATTTTTTAATTTCTGGCGTGGAGGCAAGTTTTGGTTGCAAAAAAAAAACATATGTACTGCCAAACAGAGCCTCCTATAGGTTGCCAGTCCTCCTATAGGGGATAACAAATGGCCAATACAATTACAGGTATGGGACCTGTTATCCAGAATACTCGGGACCTGGGGTTTTCCGGATAACGGATCTTTCTGTAATTTGGGTCTTCATGCCTTAAATCTACTACAAATTCATGTAAACATTAAATAAACCCAGTAGGCTGGTTTTGCTTCCAATAAGGATTAATTATATCTTAGTTGGGATCAATTACAAGCTACTGTTTTATTATTACAGAGAAAAAGGAAATCATTTTTAAAAATTTGGATTATTTGGATAAAATGGAGTCTATGGGAGACCATCCCGTAATTCGGAGCTTTCTGGATATCGGGTTTCCGGATAAGGGATCCTATACCTGTACTTGGCACCCGCAGGAACACTATTCTTTCTTGTGTTGCTCCCTAACTACTTTTCATCTGCATGTTGCTCACAGGTAAAATAGGTTGGGGATCCCTGAAATGGGTGTGGAATAATGTACAATGGATTTTCATTTAATGACAATGCAGTGAACCAAAAAGTCCTTTAAAGTCAGTTTATTAGGAAAAGTCCAAACCTACTCTTCCTTACAGGTTTTTCAAGGAACACCGAATATGACAAGGAATGAAGTGCTTAAGGGGAAGGAAAGGGTATTACTGGGGGGTGCCAAAGTTTAGGCACCCCTCCAGTGACAATAATCACTTACTCAAGACCTTAGGTGGTGCACCGACCTGGGGCACTTCTGTAGGAGTGGTCTTCTGCAGCTTCTTTGTTCTCAGGGTGAGCATGTACAGAAGAAAAAAGCCATGCTCTTAATGAAAAATATATTTTTGTTCCAAATTTGGCTTTTAACTCTATTATGCACACACATCAAAACTTGAGAAGATCTTGAAAAACAGACATATGGCACTCCCAGCTTAGTACCCAGGGTCAGTGCAGTTTTGAGCAAACAGGAGCACTGGCTAAGGGTCTAGGGTTAGTAATTATAATCACAGGGGGTGTCTAATATTTCAGCACACCCCATAATTATACCTTTCCTTCTCTTTTAAAGATGCGAGAGAAGAAAAAAAAAAAAAGTTTTATAAATGGGCTGTACTAACCTATTTAGTTTTTGTTGCAGTCACTGTTTTGTGGTGCAACAGCGGTAACTAGCATAGAAAAGCAATCACAAGGAATTGTATCAAAAACGTGTGTGTAAATCTATTTTAAAAAAGGGAATTAAGCTTCCACTCAAGATTTTAAAGGGGAAAAAACAATTTTCGTTGTAACATTTGGAGCTGGAACATGGCACAAACTAAATATCTCCACATGGTTCAAAGAACTTGAGACACATTTTTTAAAGTATGAAATCAGTGTCTGGATGCATAGAAGGTGAACTTTATATAAAAATAAATTCACAACCTCATCCATTTATACTAAATGCAGACCATCACATACATGTTTCCAGGTGGATTATTTTGCCATACACACAAAACAGCACACATTGTGATTTGCTGCTGAAGTCCCTTGTCAGAGAAGCCAAAATCTAGTAAATGTAAAGTTCTGTCAAAACTTAGTTCTGCAATAACAGGAGTAGACTACTGTGATGCAATATTTCATCTTCAAAGCACGCAGCTAACAGATTTATTATTGTTTTAAAAGGAAAGTATCACACAAGATTACATTGACTTAAACACGGCTTGAAGATCTGGCTCAAAGAAGAAAAAAAAAATGTCCGAGACACACAACACATGCAGCCAAACATCCTCCTGCTAATTTAAGATGCTAAATTGTCTTGTATAAACAGAGCAGTGCAACTAGCTGATTTGGAACGACTTTTACAGTGTTACAGTGGAAACAGGTATGCAACTTCACTTTTCTTCACACCACTGATTCTCTTTGCGTACCTGAAATGAAAGCAGGATACAAAAGGTAAAAAAAAAAAAAAAATGTATTTAATACACACACACACACACACACACACACACACACCTGAGCTTCTTCCTCCTCAGTAAAGTCGTTTTTGATGTTGAAGGTCTTTCGAATTTCTTCAGGCGTTTTTCCTTTAATCATGTTTGCAACCGTTTTGCACGTGACATCAAGCAATCCTTTAATATCCAAATAGTTGGCAGCCTTAATACACAAAAAAATGCAATAAGAGCACAACAAAGCAAATTACCAGCTCACAAAAAACCATGTGTATATGAACTGCTCCTTTTCTAAAAGCCAAAGAAGTTGCATCTGGTAGAAGGAGTTTTGTTTATACAGTGGCCTGTTGATTTTGTTTTGAGGAAGAAAAAAATAAATAGATAAATAAAAATAGGAAGCAGAATGTTTCAGATTTTGACCTGTTTAGTATTAGGAAACACAAAAATCACACATTTAACTATTATATAGGCGATAATATGCTCAACACAATTTCTCTTCATGAAACTAATGTTGGAAAAGTGGATATACTGACCCATTGAAGGCATTAAGGTAATATGCCATCACATTTCCTGGAAAAAGGCATTCTACAGCCTTACCAACATCTGTTCTCTGAGGGAAAAAAAAACCACACTTTATCCAGAATGGCCTTTTAACATATTTGTTAAAAAAAAAAAAAAAAAAAAATCTATCTTTGAAGCAGATTTCTCTGAAGGGCCACTTCCAGTCTGATTATTTTACTCCACTGTTCACATGCGAGTTTATAGTCTGAGTGACATCTGAGACTTATGGGAAGCGGAATTATTTTCAAAAAACAATATCAGGCCAAACAAATTGGTTTTCTTGTCCTAGTTAGTTTTTCAGGGGGTATAAACAGAAGAAAAAGAATAGTATTTATTAATTCTAAAATAGGTGTAATGGATGTTTATGGGATTGATATAAAGAATAACTGCTGTTGCCATTTTCAGTTTGGAAGTTCAATCTATGCCAACTGAAGAACATATGAACATGTGCATTTAATTGTTTAATCCATTATGAACTAGTGGTATCGATTACATGAATTTCCACAATGTGCCTACTACAGGTTAAAAATACTTATGCTGCCATAGTTGTAAAAGCAACTGCTATATGAATCACTCTTGTTTCTCATAAAACTGAGAATGCCAGGAGGTATTCCATGAAACAAATGTAGAGAAGGACTACCCATTGCAGAAACCATTAAAGTTTCAGGTATATAGGCATCAGTGTAGGAGGCATTTCATGGCCAGAAAATCACTCTTTGTTTGATTCTGTTAGAGGCAAGGTTTTAAAATAACTCTCTAACTAAAGTTAATAGTACTAGAAATAGACTATGTTTAAAATATCACTTTGTATAATTTTGCTGGGTTCTATACAAGATTTGGGTTGGGTGATCAAAGATTTTATATTGTTTTTGCAAGTCCTAGAGAGGTGATACAAAAGTCATTGCATGCCTCACCAAAATAAGTTCAAAAAGTGTTCCCTGGTCCACTTTTAAAAACTCTTGGTCCCATACAGGGATATCATCTGTTCTCTTCTCTTTGTTTTCATCGTCTTCAGGTGGTGGGGGATCATCTTTATGGTGTGTACACCACTGGATGACCTGATGAAAAGAAAAGTACATGGGCATTTCCCTTTATACAACAGACCGCATTTGATGGTCTGTATCCAATGCTTTGTTGTAGTATGCAACTCAAAGATATCTGACTGACAATTATATTTCCTTCAAAATGTCCCTTAGTTTCCTTCCAATTGGCAATAATGTAAATCGCTGGTGATGAATCATACAAGTTGCTTTGGCTTTCCAAACCTGAAGAAATGTAAATATTCCTCATCAGTGATTTACTTTGTTGCCAGTGGGAAAGCATTTTCAGGAGATTAGTCACATGCAGTAGTGCAGATTGACTGCTGGCAACTAATCTACTAGTGTGCCATCACCCAGATACGTTACTGCTGTATCTTAAGCTAAAAAAAAATTCTTGTTGCAAACAGCTTACACATTCAGCCCTTGACCAATAATAGGAATAATATCCTTTAGCGAGTTTCACTTTATTCATGATTAAAATGTGCAAAAAGTATGTTCAGCACTAAGCCCGATTTATTGTACTCATGGTGAACAAGGGAGTATAATGTCCCTTTAAAACTCATCTTGTTCATGCCCATTTCTGATCCATCAATAACCCAACTGATTCTGTAGCTCATCAATTTTCCATTGTTACCCAACAGTTAGTTTAGATTTGGAACAGCCAGTAGTTCACCTACTTTTTCTTTCTTACTAGTTGCCAATATATCTAAAAAAAACCCCAAAAACTGGCATTTGTAAGTAATTTTGCCTGCCACTGATATACAAATACAATTGAGTGTTTCAACTCCTGCCCTCGCACACACACTTTCTAATTTCAACACTATTCTAAATGTTTTACAGGTATCCGACTTGTTACTGATCTTTCTGTAATTTGGGTCTCCATATCGTAAGTCTATTAGAAAATCATGTAAACTCAATAGGCTGGTTTTGCTTCCAATAAGGATTGATATCTTAGTGTGGATCAAGGTATTGTTTCATTATTACAGAGAAAAACAATCTTTAAAAAAATAAAATAAAATGGATTATTTGGATAAAATGGAATCTATGGGAGATGGCCTTTGTGTAATGCGAAGATTTCTGGATTACGGGTTTTAGGATAACGGATCCCATACCTGTACAATTTTGTGTCCCAATTACAATGTATCCCTGCAGCAAACAAACACCTCTAAATAAACTCTAACCTGCATCTAGCATGGGTATAACTTAAAAGCTACTTAAATAGCACTTACTTTTTTAAGAATTGCAGCGTTAACATTGGGAAGTGGTACAGGATCATCGTCGCCTTCGTCATCCATGCCCAGATCTGTGTAAAAACATTTAAGTAACTGTATGGGTCTTGAAAAAAAATAAAACATTCCACAGATAAGAATGTTATGTTATAATACTATATTGAAATCAAAACTTTCTCAAGAAATTACACAACATCCATTTAAATACAACAAATGTTACAACCAGAGCACTTGTAAATTTAGTAATCAAAATACTAAATCTCGGCATTTTCTCATACAACTTCAATATAAGGGCAATAACAACACCCATGCAATTTCCAAGTGCATGATAAAACACTTGGAATCACCCCTCGTAATTTTAGTTTTCCATACAGCCAGTTGCATCAAAAGTTATGCAATTGCTATAGACAAAAAGTTCCCAGCACGCTGTTGCGGTCAAGCAATTGCCTGGGGAAGAAAATGCTCTATGTGCCATCACACTAATAAACCTCAAGGTACATTAGGGGAATAAAAACAAAGACCTGCATACCAGAGGACACATTCAAAGAATACACATGAAAGTTAAAGCAGCAGATTCAAGAAAGTACCTTCCAACATAGTTTTAATTGTCACGGACTGCTTTGCAATTTCAACATCCACTTCAAAAATCTCTCCATCAGAACTCTGCAGTTTTATAGAAGGCATCTGAAAAGCAAAAATACATCAATCAACACATACATAACTGCTTTTGTTACTGGAAGCAAAAAAAAAAAAAAAAAAGGAGAGCTGATCATTAATTAAAGCCTCTGTGATAGTAAAAATGCGGGATAGTAATGCAGGATAGTAAAGATGCTGCACTGGGAAGTAGAGGGCAGGAACCGAGCAGGACGGACGCGTCTTAATAGAGTTCCATGTTCGTGCTAATCCTGCCCCTTACCCTGAAGAAGCCGGCTGGAATTCACAGGATGAGTTGCACGGACAGCTCTCGCGCTGCCAGCGCCAAACATGGAGCCGCAACACCCACTCCTGGCTTCCAAGATGGTGCAGACATGCCATTAGTGCACACTGCGCAAACCTAGCAGAGCATAAAGCTATTGGCATTGCAGCTGCACAGAAGAACAATATTTATGAAATAGCACAAAAAATCCAAGCTATTGAGGCCAAGGTGGATGATATGGAAAACAGAACAACATTAGGCTGGTGGGGCTACCTGAAAGGGCAGAGGGCATCGCCCCGGCGCTCTTTGTAGAGAACTGGTTCAGTGACAAGCTGGACAAAGACTTTTTCACCATCATTCGAAGTGGCCCACAGAATCCATGCCCGACCCGCTCCACCTGGAGCCCCACCATGCCCACTTATAGCACACTTGCTGAACTACAGAGAAGTGCTGGCAGAGGCTTATAAAAAGCAAGAAATAGTAAACGAGAAAGTTTCTATCTACCCTGACTTTTCATTAGAGGTCCGCAAGCAACAACAGATTCATAGAGGTCAAAAATCAATTACGCCTGCAAAACCTGCCCTACGCCATGATGTTTCCAGCCAAACTACGGGTCCAAGAAAGGGACCTGGCTGTGTAAAAACATTTAAGTATTGCAGGTTATTGCATGGCTGGAAGCTAGAACGTGGAGATCCCCACCTTGGTAGATGCTGGATCATGTACCAGCAGCAACATCATGTGGAAACCCATTACAGGCAAAGGCCCACAGCCTAATAAGCACAGAATACTTGACTGTCACCACCAAGTACATCTTTCCTTTTTGACACATTTAGGTCCTGCTGGTTCTAATGAAAATTACCTAGAAGATTATAAATTAAAGTTTACGGGAGTAAATCCACTGCCACAGTTGGGCTTTGTGGTGGATAGGGTGGGCACTGGCACTGTTTTGATGTTTACCCCCCCCCCCTTCTTCCCTCAACAATCCACTATAACTAAGTTTAATGTAAATATGCAGAGTGGTCATTGTTGCAACTGTAGAATCCTTCTGTTTTATGGATACACAGCTAGCCCAAGATACCGCACAATAATGCAATGGCTAGGTTAATTATTCTCTCATGGAATGTTGAGAGGACTCAGTAGAGCAATAAAAAGGGGCCTGCTATTCTAGTTCCTTAAACGATATAAGGTGGATGTCAGCAGCATACCATGCTCCATACTCTACTTAATCTTGATTAGCACAAACTGTTGATTTAGCCTGGCACACCCGATAACGGACTCGGAGGGCATATTTATAGTTATACAAGCCAGGGTAATGGGTTCACTAATTAACATTGTTTATATCTATATATCTATCTATCTATCTATATCTCCACCATTCTCAGATAAGATACTATATACTGTTATGAACAAAATTATGAGCCTCCAGCAGCCTCCCTTCTAATCATGGGCGACTTGTTTTAAACTAATCCAGAGATAGACTTCCTACACCAGTTTGCACGGATGGCTCCCTACTTAGGTGGCTGGAAGCATTTGGCTTGTCTGACTTGTGGCGCAGCAAATACCCTGATGCCACCCAATACACCTGCTATAAACCATGCACACATGACCCTTTCCCGCATTGATATGTCATTGGGCTCCCCCGAGTTAAACCGAGGGATAGAGGAGATACAACAGCTAATGAGGGGCATATCTGATCGCTCACGGATATTGGCTAGCAATATTTAAATCTATTTAAATTATAATACCTCTAAGAAAGGGTGGAGATTAAGTCAATACTGGGTTAATCATACTGAATTGTCTACCCCTATAGAAAACAGTATAACAGATTTTCTCAGTATTAATGAGAAGTCAGCTGATGGTGACCTATGGTGTGGGACGCCTTAAAAGGGAAGACTATACTGTATTTCTCATATTAAACACCTTAACGCCCAATTACATAGGATGTAAATACTCATCCAAATCTACCCCTCTGATGCAGGAGGCGAGTCAGGCTTGGCAGACAGCTCTTTTGTTTATTTCCTAAACCTACCAACCACCTATCTCCCCGTGCCTCACTCTGGCATAATCCAAATATCTCACACCTGCAAAATGTCCCAGACCCCCCAACTTTGGGCCAGATACAATATTAAATATATTAAAGATGTTTGTGAGGGAAACTCGGTTTCAATATTTTTTATTGGGTTTTTCAAGAAAGAAATTTTACAAACATTTCAATAATAAATGTAGTGAATCTAGTAATGTCATTACATCAAACATGTACATTCAATGATAGTAATCACAGCAACAGTAGTAGTTAGCAGTAAAACAACAATAATGATTAAACTAAAGTCTAAGTTATGATAGCTAACAATATTCACTTAAATCAACTACGCGGAAGAATTGAGTTGGTACTAATGTGCGAATAGTGCACCTACTGTAACCAAAAATTTATATAGCATAAATATACCCCAATGCATGTCCGAACCAGTCAACATACACTAGGCAAATCCTATCACAAATGCAATTACACAGCCTTTTATTAATGACAATATAATGATAAACTGTTATGCCAATTTCAGATCTATATCTATTGCTAAGTTAGTAGGGCCACATTGTACTTTATGCTCTGAACGATTGCTTCCTTTTAAGGTGAAAGTCAGCCTGGAAAATGGGAGGATCAAACCTCCCCTCAGAGATTCCAGGGACCCTCTCCAATTCTGTTGTACAATGTAGCCATCAATCCTAAATATCAGGGATAGATACCAAGCATTTAGTCATATCTGGAATATCTGGTGATCGGATGATAAATATCCAATAAAAAACCATAACTTATAAATAACTAACAACAAACAAACACTAATCTACAAGTCCCAATATCTTCAAAGTACAGAACATAAAGTTTTCCTTGTATTTTCCAAAAATTAAGATTCAATTGACATCCAATAAGGCCAAATGAAACCAGATATACTGTTCTACATATGTGTGTCCTGTGAGAGAAGGGGATTATAGTTCTGATCTCAAAACTCTAAAGTTCTGAGAGTTTAGATTGTATGTATATTGTAGGCCATAAACTAGCCCTTCCCAGGAAAGACTGGAGATTGCCACATCTTATGGCCCAAGCCTTTTCAGCTAAAAGATTGGAATCTACTATTTTTAAAATGTCTTCAAGCTTGGGTATAATTGGGGACTTCCAATTAGCTGCTATGAGATTTTTAGTAACAATAAAAATATGATTCATTATCAGTCTTTCCTGAGGCGGCAGGTCCATGGTACCTAGATGGAGCAAGGCCATTCCGGGGGGGGATTGTGTCTAGTGATACAGGAAGTTTTTTAACAAATTTGTCAATATCTTCCCAGAGTCTCTGTAATTTAGGACAGCTCCAAAGAACATGCATCAGAGAACCTGTCTGATTGCATCCTCTCCAGCACAAGGGTGATGATTTCGGATCAAATTTAGAAATTCGTTCAGGGGTCATATACCACTGCCAAATGGTTTTAATAAAGCCCTCTTGATGAGAGACACAATGAGATGCCTTTCTCAAGGATCTATATGCTGTCTCCCATTTTGTGAGGGAAACTCAATATCTGATTTCCAGAGCCTAAAGCTGAAATTTCAGATGCTTAATAATATGCTATTCAGATTTATTCAACGAAGGCATGCCCTAACGGCACAAGTACAGGGCCCGGTAATAGATATAATGCCCAGGCGTTTGGAAGATATGGCACATAACCCACTACTAACCAAAACTCTCAAAATTCTACGCCCAATTGGTTTTAACGAACTCTCCTCTAGACCACACACCCCTTCAAAGCTGGTCCTAAGAGATCCCAGGAATCACAGTAAACTGGACTCATATGCTAGACCAGTGATCCCCAACCAGTAGCTCGTGAGCAACATGTTGCTCTCCATCCCCTTTAATGTTGCTCCCAGTGGCCTCAAAGCAGGTGCTTATTTTTTAATTCCTGACTTAGAGACAAGTTTTGGCTGCATAAAAACCAGGTGTTCTGCCCAACAGAGCCTCAATGCTGGTTGGCAATCCACATAGGGGCTACTAAATGGCCAATGGCCCTTATTTGGCACCCCAGGAACATTTTTCATGCTAGAGTTGCTCCCCAACTCTTTTTACTTCTTAATGTTGCTCACAGGTTCAAAAGGTTGGGGATCCTTGTGCTAGACTCACAATTTGAATACCTGGTTGGGGCCAGAGATAAGCTGCTCCAATTCAAATTCCTACATAGAACCTATCTCACGCCCCAACATCTCCATAGGATTTCAGAACAACACTAATGAGTGCCCAAGATGCCACCACTCACCAGCAGATTACATCCACATGATGTGGTCCTGATAAATAAGCAATTTCTGGGCATCCATTTTGGACTACATCACAAAGGTAATGTACCAGAAAACCAGATCCCCATGTGATGCTACTAAACCAGGTCTCTATTGTGGCTCATACCCAAGCAGCTAGAACTCTGCTTGCCATAATAGTAATGGTAGCCGAGAAATGTATTGTCATGCACTGGAAAGCGGGCAATCCCCCTTCACTATCAATATGGAAGAACCAGGTCAAACAGAAGATTCCACTATATAAACCTATTCGTGCTAGATGGGGCTGCCCGGATAAATATGGTAAAGTGTGGGACCCTTGGCTGTCTAGTGTATTAAATACAAAAAATCTTATTAATCCATAAGGAGCAAACTACAGTTCTACTTAATCCTCTGTACTCAACACAAACCACCACTCTCTCCAGATTGCTCTTGAGCACAAGACCTAACTCTAGATATGACCACCGCCCATCTGTCCCCAGTTATTACCTTTTCCTCCCCTTTTAAATCAAACAAAATAATTAATGATTATAAGACAGGCAGCATATTATTCTTACTCAAAACAAGAAGACCAACCTATAGTAGTTCCCTATTTGCACCCCCCTCAAATACAAATCACACCACACAGGCTGACTGAGTAACAAATAAGCCTGATTTCAAATGTGATGTCATAATGTATCAACATATTACTCAATGCAAAAAATGTAGACATTTTATATAACCTTCATATTCAGGTATATTACTCATCCTTCCTCAAAACATGTAATGATGTAAAAAAGGAAAAAAATTTGAAAGCATTTTACCTCCTTGTTATATCAAGAGTTGCAGAGAGATGTTTACAGGTCAGAAACCAGGCAGAAATTAATAATGGTAGTGTCTCTTCAATCTCCCACAGGGAAGTGGTCACAGCACTGACTGACAGGCTGAAATCTGCAGCAGCCAAACTCCTCCCCTCCCACACTCTGTCCTGTGTGTTTCCAGGCTGCACATAGCTGTCTTATGCTGCTGCCCGATCATTCACTTATAAGAACATACCTTAAATGTTCAACATAAGGCAATAGATGTGAAGGTTAATATAAATTGTAATAGTAATGCAATAGTAATATTTTTATTTAAAGAGGACCGGTCACCTTGAGACATGAGTAATATATATCTTTCCCTTCTAAGGTAAACCCTTTAGTCAACTGTTTTTGTCTATATCTGAAACGGATTAGAAAATATCCTACATGTAAAAAGTGTTGCCATCTTGAAACATCTTTTCTGTGTGTGGGCTGAGCCAAACTGCCAAATCTCATGCATGCTTAAGTCGTAGAGCAGGGTTCCCCAACCTTTAGAATCCGTGAGCAACATTCAGACCTAAAAGGAGTTTGGGAGCAACACTAGCATAAAAAAATGTTCCTGGGGTGCCAAAAAAGGGCTGTGATTGGCCATTTAGTAGCCCCTATGTGGATTGTCAACCTAAATTGAGGCTCTGTTTGGCAGTGCACCTGGTCTTTATGAAACCAAAACTTGCCAACAAGCCAGGAATACAAAAATAAGCTCCAGCTGAGGCCACTGGGAGCAACATCCAAGGGGTTGGAGAGCAACATGTTGCTCACGAGCTACTGGTTGGGGATCACTGTCGTAGAGTATCTGTGATAGACATGCTCTGCACCGTTCATGTCACACCAGGACTTGATATTCTATTAGGATTGTTTGAAACACCTTCTGTATTAGCACATTGTGTGCTACTAAAAATCTCAAACCAAAACGTTAAAACCTACTAAGAACGTGCAGTCCTTGGGGCTCATTTATAAACACTGGGCAAATCTGCACCTCTGCAATAACCAATTAAATGTTTGATTTCATAGTTTAACCTGCAGCTGCCTGGAAAAAGCCAGTCACTGACTGGTTGCTATGGGTTACTGCCCAGGTGCAAATTTGCCTTTAGCTTAAAGTCAAACCCAAAATAAAAATGTCCCTAATAAAAGAAAACATCATTCTATGCAACTTTCTAACATATATTTATTGAAGATGTTTAGTGCTTTGAAAGTTACTCCCGGTTGGTACTTAACCTTTTAACTGCCAAGAACGTAGCTCCTACGTTCTTTTGAAAAAAGGCTTTAAGTGCCAAGAACGTAGGAGCTACGTTCTTTACTAAAACAGCACTCTCTCTGCACACACTGCAAAATCAGCGTGCAGAGAGGAGCGGTTAGCAGCAGAACCCCCTAGGCAATGAGCTTACCTGAAAAAGATCGGCGATCCTCCACTCCAGGGTCGCAGAGAGACGCAGCAACAGCTTCCTTGTTGCAGCACCAGCAACTCACATGTTCCAGCTCCGCCCACGCACTTCCTGGTGCAGTGACTCAGCATTTCTCAACCCTACAGCACTGAAAAGGACTCCTCTTCATCTAGAGTTGGTAAGTGCCCTTTTTTTTTTTTTTACCTATTTACAGGTATTTACAGGCATTTACATATACACAGTACACATACTAGTAAAAGTAGTTTGTTTTTTTTGATTTTTCAAACTTTTGCACATATTTACATACTCAAATACACATATGCACATATTTATACACTTTTTAGAGCTGTACATCCATGCACACACACACACACACACACTTATAGGGGGTTTTTCACTTTTTTTTTTAGTTCATTTTCTAAGTTTTCCTTACTGTATGTTATTTCCCTAAAAACTTTATATTTCACAGCATGACTACTGGATCAAGCATTCTGTCTCTAACCACGCTGTCGGATCAGTTTTTTTGTTATTTCGTTGATTTTCCTAATTGTATTTGCTTTTTTGTGAATTTTATTGCAGTTTTATGCTTGCATTGTTTTTCCTTATGTAATTTTTTAGCATCATTTACACTTTGATAATTTGGGGTAGAAACACATTTTTAGCAATTTTGTGTTTGTCAGAATGTGTACTTTCCAAAAATATATGGTTTTCTGGGGTGAACCTAGTTTTTGTACCTTTGCCTGTCGCAAAATGCTGTATATGTGCTGATTATGCAGTATCTGGAATTACAGAACTCGTATGGGGTGTCTTCTTTCTGGGGCCCCTATACGCCACATACTTAGGGGTACCTATGCATATTGGGTATCAAACTGTTCAGCGGACCCCAGACTTTCATGTTTAGGAAGCTTTGCGGCTTGGTACTTTGGAGTAGAAAATCGCGCATACCCATTTTCGATTCGTCAGAATGTGTACTTTCCAAAAATATATGGTTTTCTGGGGTGAACATCAATTTTTGTACTTTTGCCCCTTGAAAAAATGCTGTAAATGTGCTGATTTTGCAGTATTTGGAATTACAGAACGGTCTTCGTTCTATGGCCCCTATACGCCATATACTTATGTGTACCTATATTGGGCATCAAACTGTTCAGCGGACCCCGGGCTTTCATATTTAGGGTGCTTTTTCTTTGTATGTAACGATATGTGGGAGATACGATGCTTCAGAGTTACAAAATTCAGGTGATTTTCGGAAATGTCATAAATTGCCATATAGGAAAGCTTTGCGGCTTGGTATTTTGGAGTAGAAAGACATGCATACCCATATTAGATTCGTCAGAATGTGTACTTTCCAAAAATATATGGTTTTCTGGGGTGAACATAAATTTTTGTACTTTTGCCCCTTGAAAAATGCTGTAAATATGCTGATTTTGCAGTATTTGGAATTCCAGAACTGATAACTCGTAAGGGGTGTCTTCATTCTGGGGCCCCTATACCCACATACTTACGTGTACCTATGCATATTGGCCATCAAGCTGTTCATCGGACCCGGAGCTTTCATATTTAGGGTGTTTTATCATGATATGTGGGAGATATGATGCTTCAGAGTTGCAATATTGAGGTGATTTTCTGTAATGTCATAAAAATTGCCAAATGTAGGAAAGCTTTGCGGCTTGGTATTTTGGAGTAGAAAGATGTGCATACCCATATTAGATTCCTCGGAATCTGTACTTTCCAAAAACATATGGTTTTCTGGGGTGAACATACATTTTTGTACTTTTGCCCCTTGAAAAATGCAGCAAATATTCTGATTTTGCAGTATTTGGAATTCCAGAACTGATATTTGGGGTGTCTTCGTTCTGGGGCCCCTATACGCCACATACTTACGTGTACCTATGCATATTGGGCATCAAACTGTTCAGCAGACCCTGGGCTTTCATATTTAGGGTATTTTATCTTGGTATATAAATGATATGTGGGAGATACAGTGCTGTAGAGGTAATTTTTCAAAAATGTAACACATTTTTATAAAAACTGCTAACTTTAGGAAAGAATTGCAACTTGGTAGTTTGGAGTACAAATATATATTTACCCATTTTGAACTGGTTAGAATCTGTTCTTTCCAATAAGGGGTAGTTGTTTAGGGTAAACCTACTGTTAGTGGAATGTTTGGCCTTGAAATCAATGTATGCAGTTTTGTGGAGCGGTGCTTTGGTAGTTTACTGCTTCACAGCTTTTGAACTATCGAAGTGAGAAATCTCCATAAAACCATATATATTTGGTATTGGCTCGTTCGGGAGACACAGAACTTTCCAAATCTGCCATGTTCTCATGCATAAAATAAATTATGCTTCTGATATATGCGTTTGTATCATGTGAAACTTTTTTTTTTATACACTTAGAAGCCCATATATTTTTACAGAACTGGAATGACAACTAAATTCTAGCATATTTTGAAAGCTTAGGTTGTCCTGAAAAAAAACAATATCTTGTTTTTGTGGGTAAACTAAAAGACCCCCCCCCAGGAAAGTCCCCTAAAGTGAAAGAGCAAAAAATGTTCAAAAACGGTCTGGCAATAGAAGTTCCAACTTGGCCAAATTGGCTGGCAGTGAAAAGGTTAAACAATGTTGCAAAAGTCTTAGTTTCCCAGCAGCAAAGACAGGTCTGTTAATCAGCTGCCTTGTCTTACGTTGTATGAACAGTCTGATCCATCAGGGCAGAGAGCAGCAGCCAGTACATATACAAAACTTGAAAACGATAGAAAAATTGTAATGAATTCTAAGTTACTACATTTTATTTTATAAGGCAAATTATTTTTTGGGTTGATATTCCCTTTAAAGGGGTTTTCACCTTTAGATTAACTTTTTGTATGAAGTAGATATTGATATTCTGAGACAACTTGCAATTGGTTTTCATTATTTATTTTTTGTGTTTTTTGAGTAATTTAGCTTTTTTTTCAGCAGCAGTTTGGAATTTTAGCAATCTGGTTGCTAGGGTCCAAACTACCATAGCTACCATGCACTGATTTACATAAGAGACTGGGCTATAAATAGGAGAGGCCTGAATAGAAAGAGGAGTAATAAAAAGTAACAATAAATTTGTAGACTTACAGAGAATTTGTTTTTTAAATGGGGTTACGGACACCCATTTGAAAGCTGGTAAACTTCAGAAGAAGGTAAAAAATTCAAAAAACTATTTAAAAAATGAAGACCAATTGAAAATTTGCTTTGAATAAGGCAGATGCTCTGCCTATTCGTGCATAGTAAAAATTTCAGATGGTGAATAAAGTTTTTCCCTGCTGGTGTTTCTGTGTGTATGAATCAATCTAGCTATTCTAATTGCATTGTCATTTTTAGTGTTTTAGCACATAGAAGGATAGGTGTTCCCTCCACAGTGTAACAGATATGTGCTGCTCCGAGGTAGATTTTTGTGCTGCTGGGGGTTAGAAATGTAGTCAAAAATGGAGAGGGGAAGTGCAGCAATGCTAATTATTTATATGCTACTACCCAAAACACTGCTTTCCAGTACCCCTCAATGTCCTTTTATCCTACTGTTCTGCAATGCCCCTTCACCTTCCAAGCCTCTCCCTCCACAACATGAATCTTTTTCAAAGTCCATGCCTACAGAATTTCCATCTTTCTCCCTGCTCATTCACCCACTGCATTCCACATTACTTACTGTAATATGTAGGGGGGAACTGAGCCTTAAACTTTACTCTATAACACTCCATTTGGAAGGAACAGTGAAGGGGATGCGAAAGGAGAGTTTTCAGCTCCTGCTCGCAAGGTTCATAAAGGGTTATGCGCAAAGGAAACTAAAGCTCTCAACTTTAGACATAACTTCTTCGGAAAGGCACATGGAGGGGGGTGCATGAAAAGCCTTCACTATCCATCAGAAGAGACAAAGAGGGGGATGCGAAGGGAAAGTTTGCAGCTCCTGTTCGCAAAGATCAGAGAAGGCTATGAGCAAATCAAAACGGAGCCATTCAACTTCAGAAGTGAAATCAAGAGATATGCGGGAGGAAAAGTGCGGTGCGATCACTCACATTGGAAACCTGTCATGGACTAAAATTAGTGCTTGGCTGCAGCTGCTGAGATTCCTTACTTCTTGTCTGTTCTGTGATCTCTTCCTTTCCTCTTCCTCTTCATTCTCCTTCTCCCGCAGATTGAAACGGCTGAGGTGAAATCTCACGAGATTTCAGCCAGCTATAGTTTTTCCCTTGAGGCTTTGCGACCGACTTTCAGAAAGTCGCGACTTTGGAGTCTCGTGCACAATTTTAAAACCCTGCCTTAATTACATTTATTTAGAAAAAGACGGAAGTGTATTAGTTTTAACTATTTAATAACAGTCCTACTGTCAACAAAAAAGTGACAGGTTTCCTTTAAAGTACAACAGTATGCTCCTGTGTTACACAGCAAATAATCATCAGTCACAAATGTACATGCCCAGCTGGACATAAGCTGTAGTCCAGGGGTAGGCAACCTGCGGCTCTTCATCTATACAGACCGTCAACATGTGTTTTTCATGCGTAAGTTTCTTTTCCAAATATGCACTTCTCATTGTTCTCGTTACCCATAATTCCGGTTGCTTTGGAGAAAGCCAGCTCGGAAGAATTTAAGCCAAGTTGAAAAGCTATTTACATGCAAAATGGAGCCAGAACAATAGTCAATATGCAACGTAATCACGTCACTGATTACGTATATGCGTCATTTATCTCGCAAGAATTTGGACGTCATATTTAAACTACGCGGCGTATTTATGTAAAGTGGGGTTTCAAACGTGCAGATCCCATAGAATCTATTGATTTGATAGTTTCTGGACGTATTGGCGTTTCTGCTGAAAAACTCCAATACTGGCATCCCGTGGAGGATTTCAACTTGCAAGCGCCCTGTGAGAATTGCCATGGTGCGTTTTCCATTCGTTTTAATGGTAGTACGTATTTACGGCAGACCAAGCTTTTTTAAAAACGCCACGTCTGGCCTGTTAGCTTACTTCGGTCGCACACTCAGGAAGCTATACAGCCCTCGCACCTGCTGGCAGACGTCCCAGGATTGACAGGCAAGACCAAGCCGCAGCAAGATGATTCATCATGGTCCTTACTGCGGTCACACACTCAAAACAAGAGAGTAGCCTCCAGAGTCCAGCTGCAGCAGGTGCAAGGGCTATAGACGTGGATGTGAAGCATAATTTAATGACGTCTATAGCCCTCGCCTTTAAACAGATGAGAACACCAACATTTAACAGGGCTATTCTGTGTTTAGTTTATTTCGAAGCAGGCCTATACATGCACATTGCACTTTTGTTTGTTGTATTCTGTTTAAATTTTTAAAAAAAAGGTTATAACGTTTAAAAGTTTATAACCTGTTTTTGTTTTACGGCTTCAGACTATTTTTCTTTAGTGGAAAAGGGGGCAAAATGGCTCTTTTTATAATAAAGGCTGCTGACCCCTACTATAGTCCATAATACATTGTTATACACTATACATAGGGTTGCCACCTGTCTGGTTTTGACCCAGACAGCCCAGTATTTTGAAGGGCTGCCCGGGTCAAAACTTTCTACCAGGTTTTCCAAATTAGGAAAGCCGGGCAGGATTCCCAATGATCGACACGACGATCAGCCAATCGCCACGTCACAGCACCCACCCGCCTGGTCTCCACAGGACGAAAAGATGGCAACCCTAACCATGCAACTGTCTGCCTCTATTAAATTATAAACGTTATACAGTGTACATTAGTATTTACTGTTATGATAGTCCATAACAGCAGCTGTAGGTTTGTTTTCCTGCATAGTGATACATGATCAGGTGCACAGTTGCAACAGAATAAATGCAGCAGTTCTGGGATTAATAATGTATGTTTAATTGCAGGGAGTTGCAAGGGAACAAATGCAGCTGTTTTGGGACAATTTATGACTAGGTGCAGGAAATTGCAAGGGAAAATGCAGCTGTTGTGGATCAGTTTATGGTCAGGCACAGGGAGTTGCAAGGGAATACATGCAGCTGTTCATTAGTAACTCCCTGCACCTGGTCAGGTGTAGTCCCCTCTAGACTGGCAGTTTTTGCAGTAAAGGTACTTATCTCCTGTATGTGAAGCACAGAAGCCAAATTTTTTTGGGGTTTCTCAGCCTTATCATTTCCAGATGTTAAGAGGCAAGACAGTAGTGCTTCTCATCCATGTATTCTGTGCCAATCATAAAGGAGGATACATTTCTTTCTTTACAGCAGTTCAGGATAAGATCACATGGACAACATGATGGATCAAATCTGTATGGGGCAATTTAAAACGTAGGCAGGGGGGCAAATATATGGGCATCGACAATTGTTGATCATGGATCCTCATAACTATTTCTGCAGTGTGGGGGGGGGGAAGTACCTCTTTATTATAGAACACCACAAATATAATAAACGGGTACTTCCCCCGCTGCAGAAACAAGTGTGTTTGCCAATCCATGAACTACAATTGTCGTTGCTATGGAACCAATTAATTCCATCCAGGATGTGTGCAACACAATCTTGACAAACTGCCAATCTGGGCAGCTAAGTGGCAAATGAGATTCAATGTTGATAAATGTAAAATCATGCACCTGGGATGTAAAAATATCCAAGCCACTTGTACTCTTAATGGGACAGCAATAGGCAAATCCATGGAGTCCTTGTAGATGGTAAACTTGGCTGTAGCAAGCAATGTCAGTCAGCAGCATCAAGGGGAAATAAGGTCTTGAGCTGTATTAAAAGGGGCATAGAGTCACGGGAGGAGGGGGTCATTCTTCCACTGTATAGAGCACTTGTAAGGCCCCATCTAGAATATGCCATACAGTTTTGGTCTCCATCACTCAAACAAACAATAATGTCCTTATTGTATTGGAGAGGGTACAGAGAAGGGCAACTAAGCTGGTAAAAGGTATGGAAAATCTTAGCTATGAAGAAAGACTGGCCAAATTGGGGATGTTCACGCTGGAGAAGAGGCGCTTAAGGGGAAATATGATAACTATGTATAAATATATAAGGGCATCATATAATAATCTCTCTAATGCTTTATTTACCAGCAGGTCTTTTCAGCTGACACTAGGTCACCCATTCCTATTAGAAGAAAAGAGGTTCCGCCTAAATATTTTTTTTACAGTGAGAGTGGTGAAGATGTGGAATTCTCTCCCTGAATTAGTTGCATAAGCTGATACATTAGATAGCTTTAAGAAGGGGTTGGATTGTTTTTAAGCAAGTGAGGGAATACAGGGTTATGGAATAAATCTCATAGTACAAGTTGATCCAGGGACTAGTCCAATTGCCATTTTGTGAGTCAGGAAGGATTTTTTTCCCCCTCTGAGCAAATTGGAGAGGCTTCTCAGATGGTTTGCCTTCCTCTGGATCAACTGGCAGTTAGGCAGATTAAAAAAATAAAGAAATAAAAAGGTTAAACTTGATGGACGTGGGTTCATGAGTACAAAAGTAATCTTATGCTCCATCCCTTCTCTCCTAAGCACAGAAACCTTCCCCTACAATGGTAGTAAACGGAGGTGCCACACAGCGAAAACAGCTGCTAATAGACGCCTATTGTCTCCAAGAATAGCAGGCGGGACTGTACTAAAGCACCTTTCTCACAGGGCGACTGCAGAAACTATAACGCCGCACGATGCGGCCTCCAACACAACGCAGAGTCTTTGCGGCCTATATAAATGGCGCAACCAAAACTACGGAAGCCTGGCATATATACGTACCACTACAATAAATTTCATGCTGAATAGTACAAGCGGAATTTCTACCTGCAACTCACCTTGTATTTTACGCCCACCGAATCAGTAAAATAAACCTTCAGGGAGTCTTCAGCAGCAGTCAGTCGGACTGCTCCACCCACCACGACACTAATACGGTATGGCGCTCTGAGGTGGGACAATTTAAATGCACGCCTTACGTCACAGCCTTCCGACCAATGAGAAAAAAAGAACATTTGACAGCCTCTCAAGTTGCAGAATACTCAACCTATTAGCCGCTGTGCCGTTGCATTCGTCATAAAGAAAGAGCCAATCCAAATAATCCATGAGTTCTACCCTAGCAACAAGCGTGACTATCATGCGTAACGTCAAGTCTGTCAGTGAATGTGCGTTGTCATTATGGGAGAGAGCGTTTGAGGTGTTTAATGTACATTCAGTTTTTTTTTATGTTTTGCAAGCAGTGGATCGAAATATTTTGCTGCCACTGCAAAGTATAATCAGCATGTAGTAACCTAGTCTATATAAATCTCCTCAGTCTATGTGATAGTGTGACGTATTGTGGTGACTGCTTATCTAAGCATACTGCAACGTAATAATATACACTGCTAAAATGTATATTATTCTTTTAGCCTTCGTGGTGGTGGTTTTATTAAATTTGGCACTGGGAACTTTTTTTTAATTAAAAATAAATATTATTAAAAATAATGTTTTATAATGGAACCTTTTCACATACTGTGTCATTCTTGTGCGTGTAGAGTGGAACGGTATGCCATACCTGTATTGACCACATGTAGAAATGTATTTTCTGCTCTCCCATTGTGAAAGTGTAATGGGTATGAAAGCATTACTGTCATGCTAAAAACAGATCAGAAAAGGAATCCAGCAGCACTGGTTAATGCAATTATTAAGGCCACATACCTTCTTGTGTATGTCCATACCTCCCAACATTTGAAAAATGTAAATAAAGACAAAAAAAATCTGTCACGCAGAGTGGCTAAATTCTTTTGACTACGCCCATTTTGTGGCCATACCCCCCTAAATGCTGTGTCCATTTTACAAAATACGGCATGTTATGGAACGTTTTAACACATTTCTGGGAGTTTTAGGCTTATGATTTGTGTTTACAGTTTTTCTAATGAAGGTGAAATTGCCCGTCAAAGGGGTTGTTCACCTTTCAAACACATTTTTTTTAGTTCAGTTGTTTTCAGATTGTTCCGGAGAAATAAAGACTTTTTTCAATTACCTTCCATTATTTCTTTTTTACAGTTTACCCAAAATCTAAGTTTAAAATGTAATGTTCCTGTCTAGTGTTTCAGTCTGGCAGCTCAGTAATTCAGGTGCTGACACTGTAGAGTCAATTTTGCATCATTTAGTTGATACATTTCTCAGCAGCATCTCTGGAGTATTAGCAACTATTGTATCAATTCTAACAGCTGCCTGTATTGAAACTCAGAGATTCTGCTCAGCAGGGACAAAGATAAGAAATGTATCAATTAAATGTATCAATTTAGAACAGTTTACAGATCAGCGACCCCCCTACCAGAGCTGCTTTAGAGCGTGAAAAATGACACTTTACACTTCAATATTAGAAAAACAGGGACACATAGAAATTAGAAAAAAAAATAGGAAAAAGTCTTTATTTCTGGTGATCTATCTGAAAACAACTAGTTGTTTGAAGGTGAACAACCCCTTTAAGCTGCAAGTCTCAATTACCCCAAGAGATGTGGTTATCAATTTACAGTACATGTAAATTGAAAATTTAAAGTACATGTGCTGTGCATTCTGGGCTCTCTGGCAAAAGCCTCTTCTTTGATTAAGTATGATAAACGTATCTTTTTCTTGCATCAGTGCAGGAGATCAAAGAGAAACTTGGGACATTTTAGTAAGAAACCGGGATTGTGGCTGAGCTGTCAAAATCAGGATTGTCCCGCAGAAAATGGGAAAGTTGGGAGGCATGTATGTCTAATCTGCTTTGTGTATACCCAAGTAACAGGTAAGGGTATTCCAGGTATAAGCACCTGACACCCCAGAGGTGATTTAAAACAGTGGATTGAGCTCTCCAACTTTGCAATGCTAATGGCAGATATGAAAACTCCTAGAATCTCACAACAGCTGTAGTTCAACAGGTACAGGTAGGAATAGTACAGTAGGAATAGTAATGTCATTGAGAAAACCATTCGCAAGTACTGGCCAATCGTCCAACAGGATAGTATTCTGGGTAAATGTTTCCCTAGTACACCACTATTCAGTTACAAAATGGGAAATAACCTAAGGGATATCCTTTGTCCATCAGAAGTCAACCCCCCGGGCACCTGTACTCAACGTTTTATTGGAAAACCAAAGAAGGGTACTTTTGCATGTCTTAATTGCGTTTGCTGTACATCTATTATAAAAGGTGACATAATTAACCACCCTTGTTATGGTACCCCTATACGCTTGCACCACTATGCCACTTGCGATACTTGTAATGTAGTGTATTTGCTAAAATGCCCATGCGGGATGGCTTATGTGGGACAGACAGGGAGAAAGGTTAACGTACGCATCAAAGAGCAGCGGGGATACATTAGGAACTTTAAAAAGGATACTTACACGGATACTACCGTGGCTAGACATTTTTCGGCTATGAACCATAATCTCAACCAACTAAAATGGCTTGTTTTGGAAGTTGTGCAAGTCCCTCCAAGAGGTGGCGACTTGAAACTTAAATTATCACAAAGAGAGATGTACTGGATTAGGAAACTAAATACAGTTAATCCAAAAGGGTTAAACGAATCGTGGAGTGTGAAAAGCTTTCTGTGACTTACTTGCACAGTGTTTAACTTATTTTTTCCAGATATTGATTTGCCTATACCAAGCTCTAAGAGATTTTCTGAATTCCCCCACTTTTGGTAATGTATAGAAAATATGTTAATACTTATAATTTGGAACTATCTCGAGTTCTTTTTGTACTCTTAGTCAGTTTTTTGTCCATTTTACTAGGAACAGATTGGGCATGTAGGCCTTATCTAGGCAGTACTAGATTTAGCCCATTGGTTTAATTGTTCTCAATTATTTGTTTCTTAAAATTTCTTTTCCAGCACAGCGTGACACCAGTATTCCATTTCCACAGAGCGAAAGAACCACAGACTCGTAGTTTACGTGTTTAAAAAACGAACTTTATTGGAGTTAAACTGGACTCCCTCTGCAAAATGATTGCTGTGTTATTCATGTTTAAAACATTTTTGGTTGCCTTCTTTTGGGTTGGGGGGTGTGTACTTACCTTCATGAGGTCATTTCCTGTCTGTCACTAATTTATACGGCTTTCCTACACATTGTTGTACACTTGACAAAGAGTCACACTGGACTCGAAACATGTTGTTTTAAAACAATAAATACTGAAGTTTGAGCAGTTAAACTGCGTTTGAGTCGATCCTTGTGAATCCCAACCTTTTGAAGGTACAGGTAATTATTAGGGATGCACTGAATCCACTATTTTGGATTCCCGAATCCTTTGTGAAAGATTCGGCCGAATACCAGACCGAATCCTAATTTGCACATGCCCATGGATGGGAAGGGGAAAACATTTTTTACTTCCTTGTTTTGTGACAAAAAGTCAGGCGATTCCCCTCCCCGCCCCTAATTTGCATATGCAAATTAGGATTCAGATTCGGTTCAGATGGAGAAGAAGTATTCGGCCAAATCCGAATCCTGCTGAAAAAGGCTGAATCCCGAAACGAATCCTGGATTCGGTGCATCCCTAGTAATTATGCTATGTTAAACACTGAACCACAAACTAAAACAAAATAAATAACTCTTACTGGGTCATGTTTGATCAGAGGCCTGGACAACAATCAAGCCTACCCTCACCATCATACCCTCACCAACATTTTAAAAGAAATATTGCAGCCATTAAAGGCATCCAGGTCACTAGGGATAAAATCAGATTTCAGCTTGAGATACAGTAAATAAAAGGTTGAAGTAGAGTTTTTAAGGTTTTTTTTGCCAAAACTTACATTTTCAGGGTTTAAAAATTTGTTTGACTTTTTCAGAAAAAAAGCCTTGAATATTCAAGATTTATCATCCAACCTGGAAATGGCTCACATTATAACGTTTGCCACCTTAAACATGTCTATTTCATGTAGGAGTCAATGGCAGAGGCCCAAAGTCATTTGAAGATGTTAATATAAGATGATCTTCAAGCTTTTTCCTGAGGGTTTTGGTCAAAAACTCAAATGATTAGAGTTTTTTCCTCGATTCGAGTTTCACAAGTTGATTCGAGTTTTGCAACTCGGCCATTCAAGTTTTTTTCTTTACCATTCGAGTTGGGAGTTCATTTGAGGTTTTAAAAAGCTCACATAGCTCTAAAATTGACCTTTGATAAATATGCCCCCTAATGTGACAAATTAATTAAACCTCTAGACAAGCTTTACTAAATTTAAGGGGTTGTTCACCTTCCAAACACTTTTTTTCAGTTCAGTTGTTTTCAGATTTTTTTCAATTACTTTCCATTATTTATTTTTTTACAGTTTTTCCAAAATCTAAGTTTAAAGTTGAATGTCACTGTCTCTGGTGTTTGTCCAGCAGCTCAGTAATTCAGGTTACAATTTCGCAACATTTAGTTGATCCATTTCTCAGCAGCATCTCTGGAGTATTAGTAACTATTGTATCAATTCTAACAGCAACCTGTAATGAAACTCAGGGATTCAGCTCAGCAGAGACAAAGATAAGAAATGTATCAACTAAATGTATCAATTTAGAACAATTTACAGGGTCAGCGACCCCTCCCAGCGCTGCTTTAGAAGGTGAAAAAGACACTTTACACTTCAATATTAGAAAACAGGTGACACATAGAAAATAGAAAGTAATTGGAAAAAGTAATTATTTCTTGTGATCTATTTGAAAACAACTAGTTGTTTGAAGATGAACCACCCCTTTAAGCAGCAGATGTCACACTGAGTTTATCTAATCAGTGGTGTTCATTTTTGTTTTTTCTTTTAAAGTGTATTTGATGAAGGGCTTTAACTTCTAGGACTGCATCGCAGATTGTGGGAAAATCATTTGACCACGTCTGTTTTTGTGGCCACACCCCCTAATTACCATGTTCATTTTACAAAATTTGGCAGGTTATGAAAGTTTGAACATATGTCTGTGTTTTTTATGTGTTATTACAGTTTTGCTTATGAAGGTGAATTGTCCTTTAAGCTGCAAATCACAGTTTCCCCAAGATATCTGCTTATCTTAAATTGTTAATTGTTTCTTTGCTTATCTTAAATTGTTACAAAATTATCTTAGTGCACCTGTCATGTATTCTGGGCTTTCTGCCAAAAGCCAATTAAGTTTTATAAATTTTGTATCTTTATCTGACTGTTCAGTGCAGGAGGTCAAAGAGAAAGTCGGGACATTTCAGTAACAATCCAGGAATGCGGGTTGAGCTGTCAAAATCGGGACTGCAGGTGTCCCCACGAACGGCACGGCGGGTGTTCCCGCCACCCCGCTAGATCACCAGGGTGAGTTCTTACACTTCCTATGGGCCAATAAAGCACCTCGACTCTCATGGAACCTGCTCAAAGCCCCCATAACAGAGGGAGGCCTTGCATTCCCACAGCTTTACTACTACTCTTTGGCCAGCCAAATCCACCACAGCTGGTTCCACGTTGATGAAACAGACACAGGACTAACTCTCCTAGCCCTCAGACTAAAATCCTGAGAAGCCCTTAAATACTTGCAATATAGGAAACTAGCAGACTATATCTCCTGCCCTACAACAATCCTCATATATATAATAACCTCATACAGAGCTTGGCCAACTGCCTGTAAAATTTTGTGTAATTCTTCTCCAGTTCTCTTCCCATACCTACCACGCTAGAATAACTCTCCCCTGCAGCATCTTACAGGGCTTCAAGACTTCTACTACTGACCATTAATGGGGATTAAAGCTACTGGGAGACCTTTTGGAAGATAATATCTTTCCCACTCTCATGCAACTGAGGAACAAAGCTGCAGCCCACCCCATACAACTATTCATATATTTACTATGACTATAACTATGTCAGGCCAAATTCTGTTCCCTCAGTGTGCAATACAACACTCCTCGAGTAGAATCCATCTTCCAGGACCCCCAAACCAAAAAGCTAACATCTTGCCTCTACCGGGCCCTCACTGGCTCAACTCCCTCACCGTTTGCCGGAGCAAAAACCAAATTTCTACAGCCACTTCCAACCCTCAATGATGAGGACTGGGAGGATGTCTCAGATGCCAAGACCCGAACACTTCCTTCGTCCATCAGGCATGGGAATGCCCCCCAATACAACGCTACTGGAGGGACAGAGCTTACTACCTTGAAAACAGCCTGGACTTCCTAAATTAATGCAATATGTATCCTGGGACTGGTAGAAACCCACTTCCCACTAAACAAAAGCAGATCGCTTGCTAGGGTCCTACTGTTTTATGCTAAAAAGCTAATAGTTATGAACTGGATGGGAGGCACAGTACACGCAACTGTCCAGTGGGTCAAAACAATCAACAAACTCCTCCCTGCTATTAGACTCACCTATTAAGGATGGGGATGCCCATCAAAATTTGAGAAGATATGGTCCCCTTGATAAGTCAGTCATACAATAGATGTTACTAACTACCAGTAAGCCATATTAATTTTTAGCACCCTGCAAAGACAAAACTATCTGAGACCCCAGATCAGTTTTAATTATACCAGAATGAATGCCTGGAATACTCATGCTGTATCATACACCACCTTTCCTACCTTTGTTTCAACTTTGTTTGTAAAAACTTAATAAAATAAAACCTTTAAAAAAAAATACATCCACATAATAAGACATGACATTTTTGCCCCTAACAAAATATCCCAGAAATTACTGATATTTTTTTCCTAGGTATGGCCATTTCAGAATTCATCAATAAAAAAGATGGACGTATAAAACGTCCAATGAATGCCTTCATGATATGGGCTAGGATACATCAACAAGCTATTGCTCACACAAATCCAAATGCCAGCAATGAACACATTTTTTAGGATACTATGACAGGTTCCCACAAAGCAAGTGTACCTGAGGCTAATCAGACCCAGCTGGTCAGTCAGTAGCATGTCACGTTGCTACATACCTCCCCTGTTTGCACGAGGCCCTGACTTCCACAGCTGAAGGCCGACTCTCCAACCCTTGTCTGGGAAGGAAATTGACCCTACAGAAAAAAGAACTGGAGAGCTTCTGCAGTTCCCCCTGTGTGGGCTGCTGACCACCAGGTACCTGGGCACTTCTTGTACCTTCTTGTACCTTTAGCGGTGGGACGACATGAGCCCAAACCCTTATCAGTGGGGAACCTTAATAAAGAAGAAGGTTTTGGTTCCCTTTGGCTGGGTGGCTGGCAATCTGGGCATGCAGTTCAATAAGAATTTACAGCTCTGTAAATCCCTGGCCAGAAAAACCTTGAAAATGTATGAGCCAGGTTAAACACAGCCCTTATTACCTCCCTAGGAACCATCATTTGTTTCAAAACCTCCCCTGTTTGTATACTCTTGTACACCCTGTATAACAAACTATTATGCAATTCAAGATTAAGGGAAAAATTAACACTTTCAGGTATTATTACTTTGTCCCAATTTTCACAATTTTGTCATACAGTTTAGCCAACACAGTGTCCTGTCTGTTTCTTTCTAAAGTCAGAAAGAAAAGATGAAATTAAACAGACACAATCATGACCCTCCTGCCCTTTCCGGGAAGATTTTGGACCCCGGACAGGAGACCCCGAAGTAGCTTTACCTGTTGTCCTGCTTTTAGAAACAAAGTCCTGTTTGTCCATGTCTCTGTTTCTGGGACTTTCTCTGGTGCTGTGTCTGTGTAACAATGTCCTGTGAGAAAGGTAAACGTTTATCAGGTGCACCTAAACACACATGCTTCACAGAAGTTGTTGGTAGGGATGTAGCGAACTGTTCGCCGGCGAACTAGTTCGCGCGAACTTCGACTGTTCGCGTCCACCGCAAGTTCGCGAACGTCGCGCGACGTTCGCCAATAGGCGTTCGCGTCAAAATCGTTCGACCATTCGATCGCTAAAATCGAACGATTTTCGTTCGATTCGAACGAAAATCGTTTGATCGAACGATTAAAATCCTTCGATCGTTCGAATCGAACGATTTTCACATGTTCGAAGTTCGCGAACAGTTCGCGAACTGTTCGCATTTTTTGTTCGCGAACACATACTCGGCGGTTCGCTACATCCCTAGTTGTTGGCATTAAAGTAAAATAGTAAGGAAAGTCTGTACCCTGTAACAAAGGTGTATGCAGCCAGGTTGCAACTTCCACACAAAGGGAAACTGGCCTATCATTAACCCTTAACCCTTTAAGCGCCACAGAACGTAGAATCTACGTTCTGTGGAAAAGTAACTTGAAATGCCACAGAACGTAGATTCTACGTTCTGCAGCACTTCCGGGTTCTGGAGCGGAGGAGCGGCTGTTAGAGCCACTCGCTCTGTTCCTCTTCGATCCCCTGCCCCTAGGCAACGAGCAGAGCAGGGGATCGAGTGGCCCCTGGGGCGCGATCGCCCAGGGGCCCCAAAGCACCAGTAGGCACGTGTTACTTACGTGTCCTGCTGCTGCAGCCTGCACTGCGCCGTCGATCTCCGCCCCCACAGCACAGGAACAGGCAGATCGTCGCAGAGCTCTTCCTGGGACCCCTCCACATCGTGTGCAACACTCTTCAGCGACTTTTTCAGGTTAGTGCAACAATTACACACACAAACACACCAACACACACTTATTACAGTAATACACACTTAGATTCACACTTACACACACTTACACATACATTTTTGGGGATTGGGGAGGTTACTTACACTCACTGCACTCACACACACGTGCACATAACATGTAATTTACCAATTGTACACACGCACATACATGGCATTGTGGCTTTTTTTTTTTCTTATCGCATCGTCTCTTTTTTTGCCTGAAAAAAATGTTTTATTGCCATTACGAATAGCGTATTCGCTAACCGTACTGTGCAATACCTTTTGTATGTTATTTCGGTGATTATATTGCAATTTTGGGTATTTTGGTGCATTTTTAGCCATTTTATTGAATTTTTTGCCATTTTATTGCATTTTCAGCTCTGCATATGTTGTGTTCACTTGTTTCTAGCCGTATAACCTGTTTGGCCCAGCTAAAATATTCAAACTGTGATTCTGACGGCCGATTACACTAGTCTGGAAAAAAAACATTGATTTTTGTGGTTTTAATGGATTTTTTTTCATTTCACTCTTTACTGCCTTATTTTGTTTTGCCTTGTAAATTTTATCTACTATATATCCATTTGGGGGTCTCTGTGCGCCACATAGTTTGGTATATCTATGCATATTGGGCATCAAAGTGTTCAGTAGACACCTGGCGTTCATATTTAGGATGTTTAATGCTGATACGTTACGAAATGTGGGGCATATAATGGGGTAAAATTCAAGCTTTCTGACGATTTTCAGAAATTTGATAAAAACCGTTATGTTCAGCATTGCTTTGCAGTTTGGCAGTTTGCATTAGAAACACATATTTACCCATATTGGATTCGTCAGAATGTGTACTTTCTGAAAATATATGGTTTTCTGGGGTCTCTGTACTGTTAGGGGGGTCTAATGTCGCATAATACACACACCAGGTGCTTATATTGCAGCAGCCATCGCGTCAGCTGTGAAAATGTATATACACTATTGTCATTTGGTGGTCTCTGTGCGCCACATAGTTTGGTATATCTATGCATATTGGGCATCAAAGTGTTCAGTAGACCCCTGGCGTTCATATTTAGGATGTTTTATGCTCATACGTTACGAAATGTGGGGCATATAATGGGGTAAAATTCAAGCTTTGTGACGATTTCCAGAAATTTGATAAAAACCGTTACGTTCAGCATTGCTTTGCAGTTTGGCAGTTTGCAGTAGGAACACATATTTACCCATATTGGATACGTCAGAATGTATAAAATATATGGTTTTCTGGGGTCTCTGTACTGTACTCTGTACTACCCACAGGACAATTTGTATGTGCTAACTTCATTTTGGGGCCTCTAAATGCCATATACTTTGGTAAACCTATGCACAGTGGGCACCAAACTGTTTGGAGGACCCCTGGCAATCACAATTTGGGTGCTTTTTTGTGATACGTAATGATACATGGGCGATATGATGCTGGAAAGTTGAAGCATTGAGGCAATTTTCAGATATTTCACAAAAACCATCAATTTTGGGAAAGCCTTGCGACTCAGTAGTTTGGAGCAATAAGGCATGGGTACCCATTTTAGATTCTGTAGAATGTGTACTTTCCAAAAATGTATGGGTTTGGGGGGTAAACATATATTTCTGTGTTTTACCCCACAAAAATGCAGTCAATGTGTTGATTTTTCATTAGCTGAAGTTACCCACGGGACTGTTTGTATGCGCTAACTTCATTTTGGGGCCTCTAAATGCCAGATAGTTTGGTAAACTTATGAACAATGGCCACCAAAATGTTCAGAGGAACCCTGGCAATCATATTTAGGGTGCTTTTTCTTAGTACGTAATGATACATGGGTGATATGGTGCTGGGAAGTTGAAGCTTTGAGGCAATTTTCAGATATTTCACCAAAACCGACAATTTTGGGAAAGTCTTGCGACTCAGTAGTTGGAGCAATAAGGCATGGGTACCCATTTTAGATTCAGTAGAATGTGTACTTTCCAAAAATATATGGGTTTGGGGGGTAAACATATATTTCTATGTTTTTACCCCACAAAAATGCAGTCAATGTGTTGATTTTTCATTAGATGAAGTTACCCACAGGACTATTTGTATGCGCTAACTTCATTTTGAGGCCTCTAAATGCCAGATACTTTGGTAAACATATGAACAATGGCCACCAAACTGTTTGGAGGAACCCTGGCAATCATATTTAGGGTGCTTTTTCTTGGTGCGTAACGATACATGGGTGATATGGTGCTGAGAAGTTGAAGCTTTGAGGCAATTTTCAGATATTTCACCAAAACCGACAATTGTGGGAAAGCCTTGCGACTCAGTAGTTTGGAGCAAAAAGGCATGGGTACCCATTTTAGATTAGGTAGAATGTGTACTTTCCAAAAATATATGGGTTTTGGGGGGTAAACATATATTTCTGTGTTTTTACCCCACAAAAATGCAGTCAATGTGTTGATTTTTCATTAGCTGAAGTTACCCACAGGACTGTTTGTATGCGCTAACTTCATTTTGGGGCCTCTAAATGCCAGATACTTTGGTAAACTTATGAACAATGGCCACCAAAATGTTCAGAGGAACCCTGGCAATCATATTTAGGGTGCTTTTTCTTAGTACATAATGATACATGGGTGATATGGTGCTGGGAAGTTGAAGCTTTGAGGCAATTTTCACATATTTCACCAAAACCGACAATTTTGGGAAAGCCTTGCGACTCAGTAGTTTGGAGCAGAAAGGCATGGGTACCCATTTTAGATTCTGTAGAATGTGTACTTTCCAAAAATATATGGGTTTGGGGGTAAACATATATTTCTGTGTTTTTACCCCACAAAAAATGCAGTCAATGTATTGATTTCTCAGTAGCTGAAGTAAAGTCCTGATCAATTTGGATGTGCTAACTTCATATTGGTGTCTCTAAATGCCAGATACTTTGGTAAACCTATGCATAATGGGTATCAAACTGTTCAGTGGACCCCTGGCAATCATATTTCAGGTGCTTTTTCTTGGTACCTAATATAGTTTGGGATATGCGGAGCAGCAAAATAAAACCTTTGAAATGATTTTTCAGAATTTTGAATTTTTTTTTGAAAAACCGCTATGTTCAGACAAGCTTTTATGTTTGGTAGTTGGGAGTAGAGAGACATAGTTACCCATTTTGTAATCGGCAGAATGTGTACTTTTCAAAAATGTATGGTTTTCTGGAGTAAACCTACGGTTTCAGGATTTTTTGCCTTGGAATCTAAAGCATGCCGTTTTCTGCCTTAGTGCTTTCAAAATTCGGTAATATACTGCCGGGAGTTTTTGAGGTACAGAAGTCCTAAATCTCCCTAAAATTATACATATCTGGTATTGGCACGTTCGAGAGACATAAGGCTTTCCAAATCAGTTGGATTTTCATCCGTAAAATGAAATACTTTTCTGGTATAAATTGATATACGATGAAAAATGGTAATTTTTAATTTTTTTTTGGTATTTAGCACTATAAATTTTTTTGCACAGGTGGAAATACATGAAAACTCAGGCAGATTTAGAAAGCTCAGTTTCTACCGAAAAAAACAATGTATAGTTTTCCTAGGTAAACTATAGGTTTACCCTCAGAGAGAGCACAAAATGTTTCAAAAACGGCTGGCATTTCGCGTAACCAAAATGTGAAATTCTGCTAGCACTTAAAGGGTTAAAGTGATACTGACACCAAAAAATGAATTTTAGCATATGAATGTAGATTGATTGTTACCTATAGGTCATGTTGATAATTTTTTGCTGAGAGGTTTGTTTTTGTATATAATTGTTAGTTGAAGTTCCTAAGCCTGACTCTGACACTCTGACTTTGCCAACCTGACTGTCCCATCTCAGCCTGTTAGTTACAGTTTCTAATGCTAACGGACTCCTGCTGCACAAATATGGCAGCCCCCTCATACAGGAACATGGTGGATCAGACAGGTAATGTAAAAGCATCATGCAAATACTTTATGGCAAAGTTAGAAGTAGCTTGCAAAGCCAATATTATAATAGATGTAAAAAAAGTTTAATTTCAGGTGTCAGTATCTCTTTAAGGTTACCTGGGCTGTAGGATATTTTTTACCTCCCCATGGATACATTCAATATTATAAACAACTGTGTAGTTAATGAGCTCTGGGGGAATTAAATGAAAGTGGTTCCGGAACCTGAATCAACCATCCTGGAGCAGACAATTTTCCTATTCAGAACCGTAACATGGAGGGGAACAATAGCAGAATCAAATGGAGGAACATTAAACTCCTCTGGCAATACTGTACCTTGCCATGGCAGTATTGGCTCCGCAGGCAATTCCTTCCTGGTGGGGAGCCAATTGCTCTGAGGTTTATCTGGTCGCGTTGACACCTGTCCTTTGAACACGCGGGAATCCCCTGGCCATCTGGGAGACTGTGCAGCACCTTGCAGGGACAGCTGTCACTGGAGGGGGGATGCTGGGTCTGTGGATGTCGAAAAACCTTTGTCTGGACCAAGTTCCTCTTCTGGCAATAGGTAATTTTCCACTAGTTGTACAGCTAGCGTGAAGGTAATAGCTTGGTGTCTTTGAACCCACTGGCATACCTCCACGGGCAGAAACTGCTCTAGGACAACAGTCTCTATTATCCGATCTGCAGTCTTTCCTGCAGGCCGGATCCACCTGGTGCAAAAGTCCATCAGCCACTGGTCTATGACTCTGGGCCGGAGCTATGTGGAATATGGCTCCTCAGACCAGAATCGCTGGCAGTATACCTCCGGTACAGATTTTACTGTACTTCTTGGTAGACATTAGCCTTGTCTGCAGGAAGATTTCTAAAAGTTGACTGCACTTCAACAGTCAGCAGTGGAGTCAGTAAAATTGCCCACTGGTCCTCAGGCCATTTTTGGGCTGACTACCCTTTCAAAAGTCATGAGAAATGTCTCTGGATCATCAGACTGTCTCATTTTTAAAAGGAGAGGTTTAGGTGTGGGTGCTGTCTCCGGACTGGACTGTGTGGCCTGGAGTTGCAGCAATTGCTCCTGCTGTTTAGAGAGCTGATCCTGTAACTGCCGGTTTAGTCGAAACTGCTGATTCTGCTGTTGGATCTGCCTTTTCTGTTGCTGCACCAATTTTTGCAAAAAAACATCCATTTTTGCTCTATAGCCTCTCTAACAACCAAGGGCACTCTGTGGATTTCTATCCCATTTCTATATATAACAGGTTCCCACATAGTTAAGCATCAGGACAGCAAAAGTCTCTTAAAGGGGTGCTTCACCTTCAGGTTAACTTTTAGTTTGTTATAGAATAGCCAATTCTAAGCAACTTTTCAATCGGTCTTCATTATTTATTTCTTATAGTTTATGAATTATTTGCCTTCTTCTCCTGACTCTTAATAGATTTAAAAAGGGGATCACTGACCGTGTCTAAAAACAAATGCTCTGTAAAGCTACAAATGTAGCTACTGCTACTTTTTATTACTCATCTTTCTGTTCCGACCCTCCTCTATTAATATTCCATATTCTCATTCAAATCAATGCATGGTTGCTAGAATAATTTGGACCTTAGCAACCATATTGCTGACATTGGCAGAGTGGAATGCTGTTGATTAAAAAGCTAAATAACTCAAAAAGCACAAATAATAAAAAATGAAAACCAATTGAAATTGTCGGAATATCACTCTCTACACCATACTAAAAGTTAATTCAAAGGTGAGAAATGGCTTTTATTTCAGCCAGCAGCAAACAAGTAAAAATAAAGGCAGTTTTCTTTCTAAAAACAACAAAAATAGCTTTAATCAGCACTGGCAGATCAATAGTAACAAAGAACAGTCAAATTACAGACCTTCTGTATAGGTGACTGGGTATGCAGAGCCACATAGGATCCTTTGTGTCAGGATCCACAACTCTCTCCCAGCACAGATCCTTACCGCCTGAGGCGGCTCCTGAAAGCCGCCCCCCCTCACCGACTTACTTGTCAGTAGGGGAGGCAGGAACACTAATGCGGAGAGCGCAATTGCGCTCTCTCGCATTTGTAAAGCCGAATTTCCGGGTTAAAAAACTGAAATTTGGCTCTTAAAGGTACCAGGAGCGTCTTTTTGCCACCCCTGGAAACCTCTCCGGCGTTGCTGCCTGAAGCAAGTGTCTCAGCTCGCCTCATTGGCAAAGGATTCTGAATCTGAACAGGCAGACTGCACTGGGTCCTGTGTTGTCATGTAATCTAATGTGGATTTTATAGTTTTTGTATTGTTTAATTTCTCCAACTCTGCAGAACCAGTGGCTGCAGCAAAATAATCCTCCAAACAAAATCCCAGTTTATCTGTTTAAATCTGGCTCCATGATCTTTGTCCCTGCAGCTGGAGTTGGAAGCAGTAAAGGGGATGTAAAGGCAAAAATAAAATCCAATACAAATCTCTACACAGTTGCTGACTGCTCTACAGGGAAACAAACAAAGATGCTGGAGTTCTGCATGGCTGGTAAGTAAGGCTCCCCCTGCTGTTCATAAGTATGATTGTTTCCTTACAGAGCAGTTAGGGACCATCCGACAATTCCAATTCACAGCAGTAAATGAAGGGAGGATTTCACTGCATACAGTTTTTATTTTTATAAAAACGGTAAACATTTTTTAATGAAAGCATATTGGAGATAGGTTTCTAAAGGGCCTTTACATGCCCTTTAAGGTTAAAAAAGAGACCCTGAAATTTATCTTTAAGTTAACTTTTACTATGTTATAGAATGGCTAATCCTAAGCAACTTTTAAAGTGGCCTTCATATTTTCTTTTGGAATGATTTGCCTTATTCTCCTGGCTTTTTCATGCTTTCAAATGGGGTTCACTGACCCCCTCTAAGAGCAAATGTTCTATAAGGCTACAGTTTATTGTTATTGTACCTTTTTATTACTCATCTTTCTATTCAGATTCTCTCTGATTCATATTCCAGTCTCCTATTCAAATCAATGCATGTTTGCTAAGGTAATTTGAACTCTAGCAACCTAGATTACTGAAATTGCAAACTGGAGAGCTGCTGAATAAAAAGCTAAATAACTCAAAAATCACAAATGATAATAAATGAGAACCAACTGCAAACTGTCTCACTCTGTCAACTTAGGGAAGCAACCTTATTAATAACTCATAATCCAAGTTAAAATTAATTATCCATCATTAAATAGTGGAACATTTTCAATAAAAACCCAATTTATTTTTCTGATTAAGAACATAGGTACAGTATATACTGCATAATCTAGCTACACACAGAAACCTGACAAGTCAATTCAGGTAAACTGAGTGTCGATTGGTCCATGTGTGGGTCATCAACAACCGTTATTTCACAGAGTGGTCATTTTACAGTTGATCAAATAATAAAGAGAACTAGGCTAGCTGTACGTTATCTCGTAGGGGTTCAGCCATATATCTGTTGGGCAGGTTGAAAATTCCATTGGGCCAGGACTGTGCCAGACCATTTATATGGTTTTTAGTCGTTTCAAATGTAGTATTTTGACCATAATGTGGTCAGCTACACTGTGAATACTGACTCCTCTTTCTGGCTAAATATTTTAGCTGACTAGCATGAAATGAATTAAAGGTTTGGTTTACCTTTCAGTTAACTTTTCTTTGTTATAGAATGGACAATTCTAAGCAACTTTTAAATTGCAAGTCCGCTCCAGTACCCAGCTCTTCTCGATGCACAGAAGGACAAAACACATGAGAGCAATAAACCTGCCTCAGTATGCGATCAGCCACATGGTGAGTTAGTACATAGCTATTAACATCTCAATGCATCTCTATGTCATCTTTGTCTGCAGATTATTTAGTCATTTAGTGCTTGTGCCCTGCTTTTATGATACAGCATGACCACCAATGCTGTGCTCTGCACCTTGCACCAGATTTTTTTTATCTGGTGTGAGCTGTGAAACCCAGCTATTACCCCATGCAATGATATATGCATCAGCATTATAAAGGGATACTGTCATGGGGAAAAAAAATTTTTTCAAAATGAATCAGTTAATAGTGCTGCTCCAGCAGAATTTTGCACTGAAATCAAGCACAAGCCACATGACCAGGGGCAGCTGGGAAATTGACAAAATGTCTAGCCCCATGTCAGATTTTAAAATTGAATATAAAAACATCTGTTTGATCTTTTGAGAAATGGATTTCAGTGCAGAATTCTGCTGTAGCAGCACTATTAAATGATGAGTTTTGAAAAAAAACACGTTTTCCAATGAGTCACTTTAAATACAAGGTTTAGAAATGAGTTTGGTATCATGTATATGTTCCTTGATTGTATTCCTCATGTTTCCAGCATCAGTGTATTTTAGCTAACCATTGTGACACTGTGCAGCTAAATACATTACTATTTCTCATGGCACCCTAGTATTATACTTGTTCTTAGTGCCCTCTTAGGTTTTGGGCAGAGTTTTTTCTCATGCATTTTTATTGTCAATTCACATAAATAAATTATATAAAAATAAGGCAGAAATGCCACATTTCAAGGCATGTTCTGTTGTTAAATATATATTTTTTAATTTGAGCATGTACAATAGGTGTATCAAATTGCTATTGCACAGCTCCTAATTATTCGCATTTAACAGGATTTCGATTGAGTCTTTAAGTATTTAAGTAATGGCAGACTTGGATGAAAAAAATATGTCTCCTGAGAACAAGGTATAAAGTTCAAATATATTTGATCAATTATTGTTTTCTATTTTAGTTTCTATTCTAGTGCTTTACATTGGGTTGCTTCATGTACCTCATGCCCTCTTGCAAGAGCTTACAATCTAATTTCCCTATCACAAGCACGCACTTTCTAATGCTCTTTTGGTCTGGATAGTGATCAATAGCATTGATATGTGGTCCAAATTGCTAGAACTTGGACCTGACCCAGAGCTACAAGTCAGACCAACATTCTGCAATTTTATCTGCTTGTACCTGCTACCCAATCCAAACCGCAACCACCTTATCTGCAAGCCTACACACTGCCACCATGAAATCGGAAGTTGTCTTGCTGCAAAACAGAAGTGACATCATCAGAAATGGGATGTGTCCAAAAAAGCAGACAAAAAGACTAAAGGATTAAAATTTTCTCAAAAGTTAGCTAGTCTTTAAATGGCTGTGGTGTATACTTTGGCACCATTTCTTCACAGGATGCCCATTCGTTACTAGCATTATTGTGGTCTAAGGGACAGACACTACAGTCTCTGCTGTGGAACTCTGCAACTACTTCAGGGGTTACCTTTGGTCTCTGTGCTGCCTCTCTGATTATTGCCCTCCTTGCCCAGTCTGTGAGTTTTGGTGGGCGTCCCTCTCTTGGCAGGTTTGTTGTGGTACCATGTTCTTTCTATTTGAAGATGTTGCTCCTGAGGATCATCAAATATTTGGATATTTTTTTATAAAGCAACCCTGACTTGTACTTATTTGTCCCTGACTTGTTTGGAGAGCTCCTTGGTCTTCATGGTGTGATGCCTCTTGCTTAGTGGTGTTGCAGCCTCTGGGGCCTTTCAGAAAAGGTGCGTTTATACTGACAGATCATGTGACAATTAGATTGCACAGAGGTGGACTTCATTTCACTAATTATGTGACTTTTGAAGGTAATTGGTTGCACCAGGATTTTTTAGGGGCTTCATGGCAAAGGGGGTGGATACATATGCACATGCCAATTTTCAGGGTTTTTTTGTTTTTTTTTTAATTCTTTTTTATATATATTTTTCTCATTTCACTTCACCAAATAAGACTATTTTGTGCAGATCCATCATATGAAATAAGATTAAAAAACATTTATATTACAGGTTGGAATGTAACAAAATAGGTAAAAATGCCAAGGGGGTCAATACTTTTGCAAGGCACTGTATGTCTGACCAGGGGCGTAACTACAGAGGAAGCAGACCCTGTGGCTGGAGAGGGGCCCAGGCAGTAACGGAACTTGCGGCTTCCGATGCATGGGCACATGCTATGGTGCATAGCATGTGCCCATGCATCGGAAGCCGCAAGTTCCGGCACCCCTCTAGATGCTCTAAATGAGCAGTTTACTTACTGTCGCACAATCTGCAATCTTACATAGGTGTAAAGTATATCCCTCCCAGAATCCTCTATGAAGCAGTGCAGAGGGATGTGAAAATAAGGCTCTGAGTAGCAGTGAGGTGATTAGCCTCACCTGGAGTAAAAAGGTGGGGGCTCAATTAATGCTGCTCTCTGCCCTGTCTAAGAGAGAAAGGAGAGCTACTGGGGCTGTGTTACAAGTTTTAAATGTAACTGCATGTGACCTGTGTTGTTGAGCATAAGGACTGTATTGCTGGACACATGTTTTGACAAGGAGACAAATTCTCCGGTAGCAAGGACTGGCTACCAGCTACTTCCCTAAAGTGCTTGGGAGTGAGCGGCTTCCAGGTGAAAATCACAGGGAATCTCCAAAGCTACTCCTAAAGAGTGATTCCCCACAATTGGTGCTCGGATGCGGGCAGCTCCTTAAAGAGACAGACATATTAAAGGAATGTTATATCAAGCACAGTAGTGTGATTTTCACAGAACATGGCCAATATGGAGGAGATTCTAAAAGAACTTTTAAAGTCCGATGCTCAGCAGCAGCAATCCAATGATCATCTGCTGCAAGCCAATGCTCATCAGCAGCGGACTAATCAAATACTTGCAGAGTCTGCTCAAACAGCTTTAAAGGGCACCAATCATGACCAAAATCATTTACTAAGTAAATACAGTATGTGAAAGTTCAAGAAATCAGATTTTTAAAACAGTTAGAATTGTTTGTATAATGTGAAAACAAGGCATTCTGGGTAGAATACTCAAGGCAGTGTTACAATCTGAGCATGCTCCTGAAATTTGCATATTATAGTCTCTGTTATAGTCTCAGTATGGACTCCCTCAGTGAAAGAACCCATTTGACAAAGTAAGGGATTTTTTTAAAACCTGCAGTTTTTTCAAAAAACTATATACAGTATGTAGTTTGATTAAACGTGTTTAGCTTGTACTGGTCAGATTGTTAATATGTGTTTGATTTTGGCTGTGATAGGTGCCCTTTAAAGGAACAGCAGGCTATCAACAGTCAGCTTCTAAAACGGATCGAGACTATGGAAAAGTCCCAAAGTGGATCAAGAGAGCCAGTCTCTGTGTATAAAAGAGTGTAAACCTCTTTACAAAAGATGACATCAGAGGCTTTTCTCACCATATTTGAAAGAGCGGGAAAAACTTTTACCTGACCAGTGGGCAGGGGTGCTTGCTCCTTTTTTGTCCAGAGAGTCGCAAAAGGCTTATTTTGATTTGAATCCTGAGGATGTCCATCAGTACCAAAAGTTAAAAGCGGAAATAGTGGCCCGATTGGGAGTAACCCTGGCTATGAGGGCCCAGTGGGTACATGCCTGGACATTTGATGTGGTCAAACCTGTAAGGTCTCAGATGTATGACCTAATACATCTTGTCCAAAAGTGGCTACAACCAGAGGAATTAACTCCTGCACTAATAGTGGAAAGAGTGGTCCTGGATCGTTTTCTCCATGCTTTACCCATTCGGCTGCAACGTTTTGCAGGCCAAGCTGATGCAACTGATGCTAACCAGATGGTGGCCCTGGTGGAGCGGTTTCTTACCACATAGGATTTTCTTCAAAGTTCAACAGCTAAAAGTGCTGGCTCTAAGAGTCAAAAGGCACCGGGTATAGGTAAAGACATACCAACCACTAAGGAGTGGAAAGAGTCCCCAAAAGGTGGAAATGATTCTGTAACCAAGCCATACAGAGGGCAAAGCCCTAAACCAGACCTGCAAGTTAGGGATAGAGGATAAGTAATTTGTTGGCGCCGTCATGAGCCAGGGCATATGGCAGCCAGTTGCCCACTTACCCTGGAGCCCATGGTTTGTAGCACTGCACAACCACATTTGTCCTTATTTGCTAAGTCTGTTTGTATTGCCCAACATAGTGCAGAAGTGGAGCCACAAATGTATACCGTCCAAGTAGACGGGCAGGAAGTTTCTGGCCTTCTAGTCTGGTAACTTTGGTTCATGCCAGCCTGGTAGACAAGCAGAAGCTACAGTCATACCCGATGGGAGTTATTTGCATATATGGGGATGTTAAAAACTATCCCACAGCTTCCCTCTCCTTTGAAATGGCTGGTGGAATTTGCATTCATGAAGTGGGAGTGGTAACAAATTTAATGCATGATGTTATTTTGGGACGTGATTTTCCTGTGTTTTGGGACTTATGGGGTAAAGTAAAAGGGTGCGAGGAGGGAAGTGTGCCTCCAATGTCTATTTCTCCAATATGTCCTGAATCTTTAGAGTCTAATCTTCCCATATGTCCTGAGCCTTTAGAGTGTTTTTCCCTAGGTGAGGCTGTAGGAGTGGCCCCGGATAAAAATTGCAATTTTCCCTTACAGGTCTTGGTAGGAAAGGATGCGGAGCCTGAACTTGATCTGCCTGATCTACCCATTTCCTGGTATAATTTCGGCACTGCCCAACTAAGGGACCCCACCTTAAGTAAAGCTCGGGAACAAATAAAGGTTGTAAATGGGGTGCCCCAGGAACCAAGTGCTGATAAAATATTTCCTAATTTTAATGGAAAATTATTTACTGTATAGAGTAAATGAAGTACGGGGTGAGAGGATAGAGCAACTGATAGTTCCCCAAGCCCATAGACGTACAGTGCTGGATCTGGCACACTCCCATGTGTTAGGGGGACATTTGGGCTATGAGAAAATGAAAGACCGGGTGTTACAAAGGTTTTACTGGAATGGGGTACACCAAGAGGTAAAACAATATTGTGTTTCAAGTCCCATTTGTCAGTTAACGGCCCCAATGCCACATTTCAAAAGTCACCTTGTACAGTTGCCTATAATTGAGGTACCTTTTGACAGGATTGCCATGGATCGGGTAGGCCCTCTAGTCAGATCTGCTAGGGGACACCAATATATCCTTGTTGTACTTGATTATGCCACGCGGTATCCCGAGGCAATTCCACTAAGGAACGCCTCGGCAAAAACCATTGCCAAAGAGTTGGTTCTGATGTTTACACGTACGGGGATCCCAAAGGTGATCCTCACTGACCAGGGGACACCCTTTATGTCAAAGGTAACAAAAGAATTGTGTAAGTTACAGAAAATCACCTAACTGCGTACCTCAGTGTACCACCCCCAAACAGATGGGCTGGTAGAGAGGTTTAACAAAACGCTAAAAGGCATGTTAAAGAGGGTGGTAGCTACGGATGGTAAGGACAGGGATGGCCTTTTACCTTACCTCATGTTTGCCATAGGTGCCCCAAGCTTCCACTAGGTTCTCTCCTTTTGAACTGGTGTATGGTAGACACCCAAGGGGTCTCCTGGATATTACTAAGGAGACCTGGGAACAGGAAGCCACTCCCTTTAAGAGTGTAATCGAACATATCAGTCAAATGCAAGATAGAATCAAAAAGGTTATGCCTATTGTACGGGAGCATGTGCAACAGGCTCAGGAGGCCCAGTCCAGGGTGTATAATCGCTCGGCTAGGGTGAGAACCTTTAATCTGGGGGATAGAGCACTGGTTCTTGTTCCCACAGTAGAAAGTAAATTCTTAGCAAAATGGCAAGGTCCTTATGAGATTGTAGAGAAGGTAGGAGAAGTTAATTACAAGGTTCATCAACCTGGGAAAAGGAAACCCTACCAAGTGTATCAAGTAAATTTGATTAAGCCCTGGAAGAACCGCGAGACCCTTGCGGATGTAACCTTCCCTAGGGAAACAGCAGGTAGTTCAGTTCCAGAGGTAAAAATATCTGAGACCATGTCGCCAAGTCAAACACAAGAGGTAAAAGAGTTCTTACAAAGAAATAAGGATGTGTTTTGAGAGCTGCCAGGGTGAACCATGGTGATTAACCATGACATTATGACAGAACCTGGGGTAAAAGTAAACTTGAAACCCTATAGGGTGCCTGAAGCTAGCAGGCAGGCGATCTCAGATGAAGTTAAAAAGATGTTAGAGCTTGGGGTAATAGAAGAGTCATGCAGTGAGTGGTCTAACCCCACTGTCTTAATTCCTAAGCCAGATGGCACTCTCCGTTTTTGTAATGATTTCAGAAAATTAAATGAAGTCTCTAAAGTTGACGCATACCCTATGCCCAGAGTAGATGAGCTGATTGAGAGGTTTGGCCCAGCAAGGTATATAACCACCCTTGACCTTAAAAAGGGTTACTGGCAAGTTCCCTTAACTGACAAGGCCAAAGAGAAAACTGCTTTTTCTACCCCTGAAGGGTTATTCCAGTACAAAGTACTGCCTTTTGGTTTACATGGGGCCCCAGCTACATTTCAAAGGCGGACCGTGTTCTTAAGCCCCATCAGAAATATGCCTCAGCCTATCTTGATGACGTGGTCATCTGCAGCACAGATTGGCAAAGTCACTTACCCAGAGTCCAGGCTGTTCTGGATTCAAACAGAGCGGCTGGTTTTAACAGCCAACCAAAACAAATGTGCCCTTGGTTTAGAAGAGGCCCGTTACCTGGGATATGTAATTGGAAGGGGATAATTAAGCCCCAGATACACAAAATTGAGGCTATACAAAACTGGCCCCAGCCACTGTCAAAAAAACAAGTAAGAGCTTTTTTAGGAATGGTGGGCTACTACAGGAGATTTGTGCCCAATTTTGCCACTATCGCAGCCCCACTAACTAGAGGTAGAAAATCTGCCAGGGTTACATGGAACCCAGAAGCAGAGACAGCATTCCATAATCTAAAAACTGTTCTCTGTAAGTGCCCAGTTTTGATTACCCCTGATTTCAGGTGTGGGACTAGGGTCTGTTTTGTCCCAGGTGATCAGGGGTGAAGAACACCCAGTGGCCTACCTTAGCAGGAAGCTAACATCAGGGGAAAGAAATTATGCCATTGTGGAAAAGGAGTGCCTGGCCATTTAGTGGGTTCTAGAAGCCCTAAGGTACTATCTCTTAGGGCGCCAGTTCAGGTTAGTGACTGATCATGCTCCTTTAACGTGGATGGCGCAAAACAACGAGGAAAACGCCAGGGTAACCAGATGGTTTCTGCCACTACAAAATTTCAAGTTTGTAGTAGAACACAGACCAGGGAGTCAACAGGGAAATGCTGATGCTCTCTCTAGGGTACACTGTCTGGTGGCCAAGTGTGCTCAACCCAACAAGTTTGAGCAGAGGTGGAGGATATGTAGCATGGTTGGGAAAATCATAGATGTAAAGTATATCCCTCCCAGAATCCTCTATGAAGCAGTGCAGAGGTATTGTGAAAATAAGGCTCTGAGTAGCAGTGAGGTGATTAGCCTCACCTGGAGCAAAAAGGTGGGGGCTCAATTAATGCTGCTCTCTGCCCTGTCTAAGAGAGAAAGGAGAGCTATTGGGGCTGTGTTACAAGTTTTCAGTGTAACTGCATGTGACCTGTGTTGTTGAGCATAAGGACTGTATTGCTGGACACAAGTTTTGACAAGGAGACAAATTCTCCGGTAGCAAGGACTGGCTACCAGCTATTTCCCTAAAGTGTTGGGAGTGAGCGGCTTCCAGGAGAAAAGCACAGGGAATCTCCAAAGGACTGTGAGTTAACAGTTTATTTTGTTTGCTGGACTTATATTGCCCAAGTGGGGCTGTGGATCCTTTGGGAAAAGGACATTTTTTCTTTACCAGCACAGCTGGAACTATTTTGTTTTCTGCCTCCTAAAAGATTATGAACTTTTATTTTTGTGTGGAAACTGGTGTGTGGAATAAAAATGACATACAAAGATCAGCTAGAAACCTGTGTACTATCTGTGTGAAAGGAGTTGCTGCTGCTGCTACTTAAAGAGTGATTCCCCACAGCTTGCATTGCATTTATTTGCCCAAATGGGGCTGGGAGTCCTTTAAACAGGGGCAATTCTGGGTCTGCTGTTACTACACACACAAACTATATTCAGGAGCAAAATATCCTGTGCCCAGGCTCCCTAGCAGAAGATTTTTTTGGCCCCTATTCCAGCATGACAATTCATGTGTGCGGAGTCACACACATAGCACATTCTCAGCTAACTCAACAACAATTGCCTTTTTGCCCTGCACCTCTTCCAAGCCCCCCACATGGTTGCAAGATCTGCTTCCTCTATTATTAAGTCATTGTGTGTATTACAATTATAATGATCTCTCTAGGTTGATGATATAAAGCCAGATGAAACTATCCACACTGAATAATGTGATTCTCCCCAAATGGCTATGAAAATCATATGTGACTTTGAGGAAAGCACAAAGTCCAATTATCTTACTCTGAAGAAGATAAAGCATTTTGGTAATGAAGGTGAGCAATAACTATTACTTATATAATTCATCTGAAGGTATTAATATACCGGATATTGGTACCCCAGTAACTTAGGTTGTAAAATACACACATTCATCAAGTTAAAAAATGTTATGTCTGGGGGCATGGCCGAGATGCGGACCTAGACAGACGTGTCTTACATCGCTCTGCTCCTGTAGGACTCCTCTGGCTACAATTTTAGCACCCATACGAGCAATTCATACTTCTCTCATCACGCACCAGATCAGATACCGATGGGGTTATCCATTTAAGCTATTGTTTTCACATCAAAATAGGTCTTACTCTGTTACGACCATTCAAGAAGGCAACTCAGTTCTCACTCAACTGGGGTTGCACAAGCCTGCCTCTCCTCACCTGTCCTCTCGACCCTCATCCCCTGGAAATGTCAACCACGAGTGGCCACTTTCTCCGTTATGGCAGAAAAGTCCGAACAGCGACAAGGAGAGGCCTACCTGAGCGTTTGGTAACTATGCTGACTGAACTCCCTCTCAATATTGCCTTATGGACCTTTGGCTAACATTTTGGGTCCTTTCAGGAACTACCCCCCCCACTGGTAATTTACCCACTACCCTCATCCTTGCAGATTTTTTGGGATATTGGTTAGGTGCCTTTTTTTTGGAATTCTAGGAGCTTACCCTTTTTTTTTTATATAGCACCTAGATTACAATGTTGTATTCTATGTTTGATGTTCATTTTTCCACTATTGCTAATAGTTTATATTTTTTTGTTTGTGTTAAATGCTGTCTGACCATCTACCAACACTTATGTATGGGTTTATTTCATACCAGGGTGCAAGATAGGCTATTCCACTTCCCAATACAATGGCGTTGAATTATATTACCCACAACGTTAAAGGTTTTAATTCTCCCTCTAAGAGATCCCTTGCCATGAGACATTACCTTAGAATGCGTTCAGATATACTGTTTAAGCTACTGGATGAAGAAAGCAGGGGTTCGGTACTATTGGGAGGCGACTTTAATGAGGTAGTAAACCCCTCCATGGACAGGTACCCGTTCGTCCCAAGTCACTCCAGAAAAGATAAGCTTAATTTTGCCAAATTACTAGATCATTTCTCTTGGGTAGATGCTTGGAGGGAACTCCATCCTGTTACGCAGGATTATACTTTTTATTCTCCCCTTCACAATTCACACTCCCGCATCGATACTTTTTTGTTACACAAACCGACTGTACCACTTCTTCTTAATTCGACAATCCAATCCTGTCCTTGGTCCGATCACTCGATAGTGACACTCAAATTATCTAACCTAGTCAATGTCCCGACTGTGTTCCACTGGAGATTAGATGACTCCCTTCTGTCTTCTTCAACCAATATTGATTTTATCTCAACAGAACTCGACCGGTATTATTTGGCTAACACCACCCCCGACATTAATCAATCTACTCTGTGGGCGGCCCATAAGGCCTATATCCGAGGGATGTTTATCTAATTGAAGACTAGGCTGAAGAAAGAGAGGGAACACAAATTGAAACATCAAATGGCTACTTTGCAATCCCTTGAGACCCAACATAAAGCTTGCCCCACAAACATATCCCTCCGTAGACAAATAGATACTCTCAGAACTGAAATTAATTTACATCTCACAGAAAAAGAAATTCAAAAATGACATTGGATCAAACAAAAATATTTCCAGAAATCAAATAAGGCTGATACTATGCTAGCTAGACACTTAAAGGGTAAATATTCGGTAAAATTGTGGAGGAATTTGCCCACTTTTACCAGGCCCTCTACATTTTTAGACGCTCTCGATTTGCCACACCTTTCATTGGAACAAATAACCTCTCTATCTGATCCTATTGACCCTGCAGAAATTGAATTGGCCATTCGAAATCTAAAATTGAATAAGTCACCAGGGCCAGACGGCTTAACAAGCAAATATTATAAACTTTTAGCCCCCAAACTAATCCCTCAGCTTCACACGCTATTTAATAACATTATGCAAGGAACCTCTGTCTGTGATCCTGAATCTCTCACTGCGCAAATAGCAGTGATTCCGAAACCGGGCAAGGACCCCACAGATTGCAGAAATTTTAGACCGATTTCCATTTTGAACATAGACATCAAATTATTAGCTAAGATCTTGGCTACCAGGATGAACAAATTTCTCCACACCATAATTCACAAAGACCAGTCTGGGTTCATTCCAGGTAGACAAGTCTCTGATAATATTCGTAGAGCCCTTAATTTCATTAGTATAGCTAAAGCCAGAAACATTCCTTCTATGCTCTTGTCGATAGACCTAGAAAAAGCTTTTGACTCTATCTCCTGGAAATTTTTGATGACCGTACTTAAGGTTATAGCCGCCCTTTACGATTTTCCTAAAGCCTGGGTTCATCATAGCGGTTTCTTTTCAGACCGGTTTGTGATTGGTAGGGGCACACCGCAGGGTTGCCCTTTGTCACCCCTGCTGTTTGCCCTAGCCATCGAACCCTTAGCCATAGCTATTCGCAGCCACCCCAAAATATCAGGTATTCAGTCTGGGCAAACCGATCACCGTTGCATGCTATACGCAGACGATATCCTGATAACGATTTCCCACCCAATGACTTCTCTCCCCCACCTTTTCGAGACCTTAAATACCTTTGCCACATTGTTGGGGCTCCAAATAAACCCAGCAAAGACGGAAGCTTTGAACCTCACTCTACCCTATAATGTAGTAAAACTACTTGAGATAAATTTCCACTTTAAATGGCAAAAGAGGAGCATAAAATATTTGGGGGTTCATCTTTTTCCAGATTACAGCTCTCTTGCTTTTGGTAACTATAAAAGCGTTTCCCAGAAAGTGTTAGGCATGATTGCATCTTGGTCAAAATTGAGATTGTCCTGGCTAGGTAGGGTGAATGCACTGAAGATGGCTGCATTTCCCCTACTTCTTTATCTATTCAGGACTCTCCCAGTTGCCCCTCCCAAAGGTACCCTAGAACACCTACAAAGGTCCTTTAACAAATTTGTCTGGGACAACAAGAGAGCCCGTCTTAGTTTTGCAGTGGCCTCCCGTAATAGACAAAAGGGTGGTCTAGGTATACCCCATCTTCATTTATACTATTTAGCAGCGCAATTTAGCCAGTTGACCTTATGGCATGGGGGACCAGATGCCCCACTGTGGGTTGATATTGAGTTAGAGGAAATGTCTTCTAGCTATGCTAGGAATGTCTTATGGCTAAACACTATCCCTATGTGCACTCAATCAAATCCAATTATTGTTTATTCCATTGAGCTGTGGCGGAGATTCCGGACACGTTACAATATGTTATCTCCCTCCTACACTGCTCTCAGTTTTTTTGCAAATCCGAAGTTTATACCAGGACTTTCTCGACAAGCCTTTCAATGGTGGGAGCAACACGGTTTGACTACAATTTATTCATTGACAAAGCCAACATCCTTAGTTATCCTTCAACAGCTTTTGGATCATTATGACTTGCCTTCTCAAGAGGTTTACCATTATCTCCAAATTCGCAACTACATAAAGTCGATTTGGAAAAAAAACACTTTCCCACGTCCAACCCCATTTGAGCTTATGTACCTGCAGGTTCTTCCTCAGAAAAAATCGATTTCTATACTTTATAACTATATGGCACACCAGACTGCCCTTAGAGACTTACCATTTGTCCGTCGCTGGGAAAGGGACCTGAAGGTCTGCTTCGATGATGAAACATGGTCTGACATTATCTCGGCCTCTACACATTGTTCCGTTAATGTTCTGATTCAAGAGACTTCCCAAAAAGTGCTTCATCAGTGGTATCTGGTTCCCACCACCTTATCTAAATGGTACCCATCTTCATCGCCTCTTTGCTTCAGGAACTGTGGCCAAGTTGGTTCTTTTATGCATATCTGGTGGGAATGCCCGAAAGTCTCCAGATTCTGGATAAGAATCTATGCTATGATCACTAATGTCACTGGTCTTCCATTAAGAAAAGATCCAGCGGAAGCCCTTCTTAATAAGTATGTCACGGGGGGAAATAAATATACCAGGACTCTAGTAACACATATATTCTCTGCCGCAAAGCAGATAATTGCTAAAAATTGGAAATCCCTTTTCCTGGATGTTCAAATGGTAAAAGTTAAATTGGACTCTGTCCTTGTACTTGAACACTTAACCAGCTGTCGCACGGGTAAGCTGAAGCGCCATAATAAAGTCTGGAATCCTTGGTTAGCCTACAGAGGTATCCGCAACGAATAATTTTTTTTTATTTTTATTGTTTTTTATTTTTATTTTAAAGGCGTATCTCCTAATGTCTTTGTATGCCTGGAGGGATCAACCGTACTCTCCGCCATAGCTCACCCATACTTTCTCTTTTTTTTCCCTTATTCCTTGCTTCAGACAGCATTTTTTGTTTTGTTTTATTTTATTTCTTTCTTTATTGTTGTTGCTTGTTTTGTATTATGTAATGTGTATCACATCTTTCATTTTCTCATAGCACTTCACATTGCTTGTCAATGTGTTTTGCTGCATTGGAAAGAATTTTTTTTCCAGATTTCATGTTATACTCAGGAATACTTGTTTATTTATATCTGAATATGCATTGCGGACTGAGTTGTCCAGTAACCGCTTTTTCCTGTATTTTGCAACTCGTTTCTTTATTAAAATAAAAAGACTTATTAGAAAAAAAAAAATGTTATGTCTCAGTTAAACCTGCCTAACTGCTAGTTGATCCAGAGGAAGGCATAAAAACCCCAATTCGAAGCCTCTCCAATTGGCCTCAGAGGGGGAAAAATTGCTTCCTAACTCCACGATGGAATGGGACCAGCTACTGGATCAACTTGTACTATGAGCTATCTTCCATAACCCTGTATTCCCTCACTTGCTAAAAAGCCATCCAACCCCTTCTTAAAGGGGAAGTAAAGTCGAAAATAGAATAAGGCTAGAACGCTGTATTTTGTATACTAAACATAAACATGAACTTACTGCACAACAAGCCTAATCAAACAAATGATTTATGCTTTCAAAGTTGGCCACAGGGGGTCACCAGCTTGTAACTTTGTTAAACATCTTTGCAAGACCAAGACTGTGCACATGCTCAGTGTGATCTGGGCTGCTTATGGAGCATCATAAATTATCAAAACAGCACAAGTCAAATAATATCTTCTAGAAGCCGATACAGGTAGACAGCTTAATAATCAGAATATACAGACTGCACTGGGCCCTGTGTTGTCATGTAATCTAATGTGGATTTTATAGTTTTTGTATTGTTTAATATACACTTTCTCCAACTCTGCAGAACCAGTGACTGTAGTAAAATAATCCTCCAAATAGAATCCTAGTTTATCTGTTTAAATCTGGCTCCACGATCTTTGGCCCTACAGCTGTAGTTGGAAACAGTAAAGGGGATTTAAAGGCAAAAATAAAATCCAATACAAATCTCTACACAGTTGCCTACTGCTCTACAGGGAAACAAACAAAGCTGCTTGAGTTCTGCATGGCTGGGAAGTAAGGTGGGGGCTCCTCCTACTGTTCAGAAGTATGATTGTTTCCCTGCACAGCAGTAAATGAAGGGAGAATTTCAGTGCATACAGTTTAAAGTTTAAAGTATATTGGAGATAGATTTATTTTTCATTAAAGAAAGTAAAAATGGGATTTTAATTTTTTTGCCTTTATTTGCTATTTAAAGCTATCTAATGTACCACTGATTCAGGTAGAGAATTCCACAACTTCCCAGCTCTCCCTGTAACACACCTTTCCCCCCTTGAAATGGACCTGTCTTTCCTTTAATATGATTGGCTGCTGGGAGGATCTACTGGTGAATAAAGCATCTGGCCCTCCCTTATACCTATCTAGTGTATCTGACAGTACACACTGTCATGTGCAAAACTGGGTCAGGCGAGGAGAGAGGTGCATATGTGCGTGGATCTGCTTGCATCTGAATCCAGCAGAAGCCTAGAAGGGGGGCATGTGAATATGACCTAGGGAACTCATATCTCATTAATCCACCATTGGTAATGATATTAAAATCAAATCATCTTGATTCAAAGGACCACTATTGTCCACCTGCCCTGGTCCACATTTGACCAGTGTTACATGGCAGCACAGAATCGAGTGCATCACAATTCTTTAATAATCACTACTGTAACATATTTTTAATTCCTTTAAATGTCATAAAGGGTGATCAGCACAGCATAATTAAAAGGAGAAGAATTTTTCAGGATACCAAGAAAATGGGATGCACTGCCTCACTGCCTTCAGATAACTCATATAATCCTGTATCCCGAATACAAGGTAGCATTTTCTTCATATTATCCAAACTGTGAGGAAATATTTGTACTTTTTCAAAAGCAATAATTATATACAATAGATATTTTCTTTGAAATAATAGTGATAAAGTATTTGGACTTTTTTACTTTGCAGTTTAAACAATGTTGTAAATATAGTGAAAGCATAACCTGTGGTTGTGTGGGGGCCTGGGAAAGAGTGGCCAGGACCACAGGGTCTGCTTCCTCTAAAGTTACGTGGACCCCCCCCCCTCCCCAGCCACTCTCTTACCTTTGGCCAGGTAAGGTGGATGCAGGTGGCTAGGAGACTGTGTGGGACGGGGATGGGGTGGGTTAATAGGGCTTGCAGTGCACTGACCCCTTCAAAAATATTAATCCCATTGACTTCTTATAGACACACACCAGCTTTAACCCTTTCCCTGCCAGCCGTTTTGTCCTAGATGCGAACATCTACTGCCAAGCAGTTTTTAGATATTTTGCACTCTTTCACTTTAAGGGCCTTTCCTGGGTGGTCTTTTAGTTTACCCAGGAAAACAATATATTGGTTTTTTCAGGACAACCTGAACTTTCACAATATGCAAGAATTTTGGTGTAATTCTACTTCTGTAAAAAAATATAGGCTTCTAAGTGTCTAATAAAATGAAAAAAATCATGTTTCACAAATATCAGAAACATCATTTATTTTATGTACAAGAACACAACCAATTTAGAAAGTTCTATGTCTCCTGAACGCGGCAATACCAAATATATATAGTTTTATGGAGATTTCTCACTTGTATAGCTCAAAATCTACAAGCAGTACACAACCAAATTTCCAAAGCAACGCTCCCCAAACGGCATACTTTTGATTTCAAGGACAAGCATTCCGCTAACAGTAGGTTTACCATAGAAAACTACCCATTACTAGAAAGAACAGATTCTGGTGAACCAAAAATGGGTAAAAATATCTTTGTACTCCAGACTACCAAGTTGCAATTGTTTCCTAAAGTTATAATGTTTTATAGAAATTGGTGAATTTTTTGAAAAATGACCTCAAAGCTTCCACTCTACAGCAACATATCTCCCACACATTATTAGGTATCAATGTAAAACACCCCAAATATGAAATCCTGGGGTCCACTGAACAGTTTGGTGCCCAATATGTATAGGTGTACCCAAGCACGTGGCATAGGGGGCCCCAAAAGGAAGACCCCCCGTTTGTTCTGTCATTTCAGATACTGCAAAATCAATACATTTACATAGTTTTGGGGGGCGGCAAAGATAGAAAAAAGTACGTTCACCCCAGTAAACCATATATTTTCGGAAAGTACACATTCCCCTTAATCCAAATTGGGTATGCATGTCTTTCTACTCCAAAGTACCAAGCCGCAAACCATTCCTAAATTTGGTGATTTTGGTGACATTTCCAAAAATCACCTCAAAATTTCCACCATGCAGCATCGTATTTCCCACATACTTTTAGGTATCAAGATAAATCACCGCAAATATGAAAGCCTAGGGTCCTCTGAACAGTTTGATGCCCAAAATGTATAGGTGTACCCAAGCACGTGGCATACAGGGGCCCCAAAACGAAGACCCCCATATGGTCTGTCATTTCAGATACTGCAAAATCAACACATATACATAGTTTTGGGGGGGAGCAAAGGTAGAAAAAAGTACATTCACCCCAGAAAACCATATATTTTCAGAAAGTATCCAAATTGGGTATGCATGTCTTTATACTCCAAAGTACCAAGTCGCAAGCCTTTCCTAAATTTGGCGATAAAAGCAACAGTTTTTAAATTTTTGAAATTGCCTAAAAATATTGCAATTGGCCGCATTTATCTCACCCAATTTCTTGCATACAATTGTAAAACACCATATATATTGATGCCAAGGGTCTACTGAACAGTTTGATGCCCAATATGCATTGATATACCAAGGCAGCTGGCATGTGCGGACCCCAAATGAAAATAGTGCATATGATTTTTCTCCGCTGCCGATTCACCTTCTGTGAACATAGACCCTTGACTTCATATTATGTGCCTCAAGACCCTCCTAACAGCAAAGACCCCCCCAAAACCATATATTGGAAAGTACACTTTCTGACGAATCCAAAAAAGATAAAGACGTCTGTCTACCACAAAACTACCAAACTTCATAGCTTTTCTAAGCGTAGAGGTTTTTACAACATTTCTGAAAATCGCCTAAAATTGTTGCAGTTTGCCGCATTTATCGCACACAATGTTTTACGTATAAAGAAAAATCACCCTAAATATGGACGTCAGAGGTCTACTGAATAGTTTGATGCCCAATATGCAAAGATTTAACAAAGTATGTGGCGTGTACGGACCCCAAATGAAAAATAGAAAAGACCCCAAAACTGTAAAAAGACCCCCAGAAAACTATATATTTTTGGAAAGCATAGAGAATTGCCAAACGGATTACTGTGTGCATTGTCCCACTGTCCCACTACCATGTGCAGAGGGTGCTGTGTGATATTGCCATCACTGTTAATCCTTCATATAACCAACAGAGGGTGCTGTGTGATATTGCAGTCACTGTTATTCTTTAATATAACCAACAGAGGGCGCTGTGTGATATTGCAGTCACTGTTATTCTTTAATATAACCAACAGAGGGCGCTGTGTGATATTGCAGTCACTGTTATTCTTTCATATAACCAACAGAGGGCGCACTGTTATTCTTTCATATAACCAACAGAGGGCGCTGTGTGATATTGCAGTCACTGTTAATCTTTCATATAACCAACAGAGGGCGCACTGTTATTCTTTCATATAACCAACAGATGGCGCTGTGTGATATTGTAGTCACTGTTATTTTTTCATATAACCAACAGATGGCGCTGTGTGATATTGCAGTCACTGTTAATCTTTCATATAACCAACAGAGGGCGCACTGTTATTCTTTCATATAACCAACAGAGGGCGCACTGTTATTCTTTCATATAACCAACAGAGGGCGCTGTGTGATATTGCAGTCACTGTTAATCTTTCATATAACCAACAGAGGGCGCACTGTTATTCTTTCATATAACCAACAGAGGGCATTGTGGGATATTGCAGTCTCTCCCCAAGTGAACTGTTGGTATAGGAATGATTAAAAGTGACTGCAATCTCAGCTACTGAGCCTGCTGACCCGAGTATAAGCCGAGGTAGACTTTTTCAGCACATTTTGGATGCTGAAAAACTCGGCTTATACTCAAGTATTTACGGTACATTAAATTTGTAGATCAGAGCACAGAGAAAAGCAGAAAAATTGCATCTAGCAAGCTTAGAGAAGCACTTCAGCGTGACAGAAATAGTACTTCCAAATTTGTCTGACCATATGAATCATGAAACTACAGGAGAAGTAAGTATACCCTGAAAACAAGGTTCACAAAATAAAAAAGGGAGACCTACATTTTCCAGTGGCATAACTACTATGGGGCAGGGGGTGCAATTACATCCAGGTACACTGCCCATAGGGCCCATAGGGGATACCTTGCTGTGATTGCCCTGTTGTATGCATTATCCATTAGGTGCTGTAGTTATGCCACATAACTTATGTTGTTGTGGCATTTACTAGCTCTTTTGTGGTCCCAATAATTCTAATACATTTACATGTTTCTCTGGAAATAGCTGTTTTTCCTCTGTGGATGTTATTTTCAGTGTCATTAAAATTATTTTTGAATTTCAATAGTTTTTATTGGAATTTTTAGATTATATAACATATACAATAATGTATTTGGTGGTAAAGTCATTAAAATCAAATACAAAATGTACGTTAACAGTATAGATCTTCAAAACAAAATAAAGAGTGTTGTTACCATACATCTACAATCCATAGATTATGTAAATGTTGAAAAACGAAATTTGAATGTTGAGTTATTAATCGTAAGTGAGTTACATACATAAGTAATGAGCAATATATATCACAATATGTTTTATATTCTGTTACGGGTTTAGTAACAATACTCTGTCAGTGATTGAGTTGAAACGCATATTCTATGTATAGTTTGCGTAAGTGCTTGTGTGAACACACGCGTAAGCATATGCGTAATTATACATTATATCCCGTATCAACATGTGTATGTGTAACAGTATAAATGCATAACCACATACACTTCATCGTGTAAATGCGCAAATAAGCTACGATGTAGGTGTACCCGCATGCCAGCACACGAGTAAACCCATCAAACAAGTAGGTAATAAAGAGAAAAGGTAAACAATGATTAATACCACCTACTAATTAAACAATATGAGGGTCAAAAAATAGGTTTTGACATATGATTATAAGTTTAATAACAAAATCTTAAAGAGCTGTTATATCTTAGAAGTTTTAACTCCATTTATAATATGCTAATAAAAATAATCTGCATACCCTAAAATTACCAAATTGTTAAAGTATTATCTTGTGGCAATCCAAAACAATAGTTGTATCGGGTATTTCTCAACTTGGGAAATGGGGGATTTAGAGTCTAGAGAGTGAAGCTGATATTTCTACTATACCACTATATTTTCCAGGTATCTTAAATCTCATAGATAACCTACATAATAACTATTAATTTACTGAGAGTGAGTATCCCTTCAAATATCAATTTCAAATATCAGTTTTAATTCCAATAAAACTAAAGTTTAACTATTGTTTTTTCTTAAACTGTAACCTTTTTTATCTATCCTAATCTAAACTACAGTGCATCTGTTGTGTCCCATACGAGATAAAAGAACTGTCATATTACAGAGATAATAGTTTCTTTGGTCATCCAGTGTGATATCCATAGTGTTGTCCAGGATGTTGAGGGCCGAACTCAATCAATCTATAATGTTTGATTCAGGTATAGTTCAAGAGATTGTATATTTGATATTTCAAAAGCATAAGAAGGAATCGAAATAGGACTAATCATTAAGCACTCCTAGATCCATGATACCTCAAAATTCCAAAACTGTATATTTATCATAGATAGTAGGCCAGAGACCAACCTTTCCCAGGAAAGACTGTAAAGTACCACAACGTATAGCCCAGGCTTTTTCTGCTAATAAATTAGATTCTACTTTTCTAATAATCTCTTTAATTGTAGGAGTAAATTTAGTTTTCCAGTTAGAAGCAATTAAGTTTCTGGTCACCATAAAAATGTGGTTTATGATTAGTCTCTCCTGAGGTGGCAGATCTCCTGTACCCAGGTGAAGTAATGCCATGCCAGGTGGTATAGGCTGTATCGACATTGGTAATTTATTAAGCAAATGTCCAATATCTTCCCTCAACTTCTGAAGTTTGGGGCAATCCCAAAAAATATGTTCTATGGTACCCGTCAGGTTGCAACCCCTCCAACATAGTGAGGATGAATTAACATCAAATCTTGAAATTTTTTCTGGGGTCATGTACCACTGCCAAATGCTCTTAAGAAGACCTTCATGATATGCAACACAATGAGATGACTTTCTTAAAGATCTAATAGTCATCTCCCACTCTTCTGTGTCTATTTCATAATTTAAATACTTCTGCCAACTAGTCATCTGCCATTTAGGAAATGTTTCTTTCATTTCAAGGAATGAACTATAAAGGATAGATGTACCTTTTAATTTAGTTCCTTCTGGTTGTATGATTTTGCTAATTTTGGGTGATATTGTAAGTGGACTGTAGGGATATTTGGTTAGAAATTTATGTATTTTGTCATAGATTGGTTTATCTGATAATGGAATATTATATTTCATGTTAAGATATTCAAGGGTTCTAATCTCGGAATCCTCCAGCAAGTCCTCTACTGATGTTAATCCACATTCAATCCAGTTATCTACTGCAATATTTTTAATAACAATATGTAATAAGTTCAGGGGAGGTTTAAATGATAAGGCTAATACATCTTTTTTATATAGATTTGACAGTTCTCTCCAGATCTTTATGGTATTGATTGTTATTGGGTTAATTGCATTCATCTTGACCCCCCAGGTTAATCTGGATTCTAAATACCTTTTATATGATCTGTATGGAAGTTGTTCTTCTTCGATTTGTAACCACTGCTTATCATAATCTTCCGTCCAGATCGACCTGGATTGATCTAAAACCGTCGATTTATAATATAGTTCCAGATTAGGTGCACCCAATCCTAGGTTAGATACATGAGCTGTCAATATTTTATTAGAAAATCTTGCTTTCCTATTCATCAAAATATATTTGTTTAATAGTTTTTGAATAGTATTAAAAAAAATTTGAGGTACTTTTACTGGAAGATTCCGAAACAAGTATAGTAACTGAGGCAATACCATCATTTTGAATGCGGCTATCCTTCCAAGCCAAGAATATTCCATTTTTTCTAAAGCCTCTAATTTATTCTTAATTTTGGATAACCAGGGACTATAGTTTTCCTTATAAATTTGTGCAAGATTGGGGGTCAATTGAATACCTAAATATTTAATTGATTTTTCATTCCATGAATAGTGGCATGAATTTTTAAGAGTTTCTTTCATTTTTTTAGACACATAACATGGGAGAATAACCGTTTTCTTCTCATTTAGTTTGTAAAATGATACACGAGAAAAGTTTTCCAGTTCCTCAGTAACATGTGGCAGTGATACAAGTGGTTTTTGAAGATATAAAATAATATCATCCGCATACAAACCCAGTTTAATATGCAATTTTTCTAATTTTATACCATGGATTTGGGGATTATTCCTTATTTGTTGGGCTAAGGGCTCTAACGTTAAATTAAAGATCAGTGGAGATAGTGGGCAACCCTGACGGGTACCATTTTTAATATTAAAGGGGTCAGACACAGAACCAGATGACAATACTTTAGCAGAAGGTTGAGTGTATAAAGCAAGAATTGCTTTATGAAGGAAACCAGGGATTCCAAATTTTGTTAGAACTCTAGACAAGTACAGCCAGTTAACTCTGTCGAATGCCTTTTCCGCATCTAAAGAGACTAGGAGGGTAGGCGTTCGACAGAGCTGAAGTTCATACAATAGAGCAAGGGCTTTCCTTGTTCCATCACATGTAGATCTAACTTTTATAAATCCTACTTGATCTGTGTGTATAAGTTGGGGCATTAAGGGAATTAATCTATTAGCTAGGACTCTAGCATAAATTTTTATATCTGTATTTAAAAGGGAGATTGGCCTATAGTTACCAGGGTCTGTTGGATCTTTATCATCTTTAGGAATGGTCGAAATTAAAGCTGTCAATGATTCTTTGGGAAATGTACCTAAAGTAGCTGCTTCATTGAATAGGGCCGTGAGAGGTTTAACCAGAATACTTACAAATTTTTTATAATAGTCATTAATGAAACCATCAGGACCAGGAGTTTTGTCTTTTTTTAGGATGTTAATAGCATTTTCTACTTCCTGTTGAGAGAAAGGGACTGAAAGAGATTCTTGTTCAAATTCTGACAGTGAGGGAAGAGTTATTTTATCTAAATAATTATCTATTTCCTGCGTATCTGGATTATGAGTGTTTGGGTCATTCTCTAAATTATAAAGGTCTTCATAATAAGTGGCTAGGGCATTTACTATATCTCTAGGGTGATGAACTTCAGTTTTTGTATGGGGATGTTTAATTTTAATTATTCTTTGGTAAATTCTTTTTCCTTTAATTTTCCTCGCCATAATTTTCCCTGCTTTGTTTCCTTCATAATACCAATTCTGCTTGAGCATAGTTTGCCATTTATCATATTGATAATACATCATATCGGCCAGCTCTTGTCTAGTTCCCTCTAAAGTCTGAATCAAATCTGTTTTATTATTACTAAATATCTCTTTTTCTAAGTCTTTAATTTTATTCAACAATAAATCAGTTTTCTCTCTAATTTTCCTTTTCTGTATGGCACCTTGCTTCATCAAGACACCTCGCATATATGCTTTATGTGCATTCCAGAGTGATGTTCTTGAAATGTCTTCAGTGTCATTGAATTTGAAGTACTCAAGTAAATCTTTCTTGATAATAGGGTATGTATGTTCTGAATTTAAAATAGATTTGTTTAATCTCCAATTAAATGATTGTAAAGCGGAATTTTGTAAATGAAATTTTACAATTAAGGGGGAGTGGTCGGACCAGACTCTGGGACCTATTTCCACGTCTGAGACTAGTGGCAAAGAGAACCTATCCGTAAAACAATGATCTATTCTTGTGAAGGATTTGTAGATTGGTGAGTAATAGGTATACTGTTTTTCATTAGGGTGAGCACACCTCCAAGTGTCAAAGAGCTCAAATTTAATTAATGAAGGATGTAGTATGGAAAAAGTCTTTCTGGTTTTAGATGTACAATCTAGTTTTGGGTCAATTACAGAATTGAGATCTCCAAGAATAAATAGTTTACCTTTAGTGAAATTTTCAAGTTTCTTAAGCTGTTTATTAATATAATTAATTTGACGAGTATTTGGGGCATATATATTAGCAAAAGTATATTCTCGGGAATTAATAGATCCAGAAATCATCACCAATCTACCATCCTCACTGCAGAAAGTCTCCTTAACCACCAGTCCCAGAGTGTCTCTAATAGCTATACAAACCCCAGCTTTTTTCTTTTTTGTATATGTTGAATGATAAATTTTGGAGAATTGATCTATTTTAAGTTTACTTGCGGAAATCTTATTTAAATGTGTCTCTTGAAGACAAACTATATCAGTTTTTTGTTCTTTGACCAATTTATGCAGTAAATACCTTTTTCTGAATGAGTTCAGCCCTCTCACATTCAAGGACAATATTTTACATTCCTGTGTCATTTTGCCATCCATCTGCTGTGCCTAAAGAAAAAAGATTAATCAAAGATATCTCTGTTAGAGCCTTCAGCAGGTCACAGGATAACTGACCATGTACTTTTATCTCAGATCTGTGTGTAAAAAAATTAGTTAGTAGGGACATTAATATGCACAAACCATTACAACTAGGGATGCACCGAATCCACTATTTTGGATTCGGCCGAACCCCCGAATCCTTTGTGAAAGATTCGGCCGAATACCGAACCGAATCCGAACCCTAATTTGCATATGCAAATTAGGGGTGGGAAGGGTGGAAAAATTTACTTCCTTGTTTTGTGACGAAAAGTCACGTGATTTCCCTCCCCATCCCTAATTTGCATATGCAAATTAGGATTCGGATTCGGTTCGGCCGGGCAGAAGGATTCGGCCGAAATCCGAATCCTGCTGAAAAAGGCCGAATCTTGGCCGAATCCCGAACCGAATCCTGGATTCGGTGCATCCCTAATTACAACTAAAACTAAAACCAAAAAAGAAGAAATATAACCAAATCATTGGTAAAAGAAGCAGAGGCATCCGGTTCTACCTCCACAAATATCACCAAGTAACACCAAAAAAGGGAAAAAAGGAAATCAGTTCTCAGCTCCAAGTCTTATGAAAAACAGAAGAGAAAAAAAAGAAGGAAAATAAAAAGAGTTCAGCAGAGAAGAAAAACTTCAAGAAACAAAAAACAGAGTTCAATTGACCTATCAGGCCAAATTCTCCAGTAAAACTTTCTCCTACGGGGAAAAACAAAAAGTTCCCAAAAGGAGAAGTTTAAGTGTGGGGGATTAAGTTTGTGATTGAACATCAGGCGTTTCAGGTGCCGGCTATGGCCTCTTCATTTCTGTCAGTGTCAGGTAGAGGCTGGGTAGTGTCCATTGGGGATGGTTTGATTGATGATGGTTTAGTAGAAGTCGGTAGGTGAGAGGGTTTATCTCTCCTTGAATCTTTGGGCACAAAGATAGGGATATTCCATTTGCTGAGAAGTTCGTGGCCTTCTTTTGGACTTCTGATCACATATTGGGTGTTGTTATCATTTATAATTAGCTTAGGGGGGAATCCCCATGCGTATGGAATTTTCTTATATCGCAGTGTAGTAGTAATCTCAGAGAAACTCCGTCTTGTCTGTAGTGTGGCCTGGGACAAATCTTGGTATATCGAGAGATCTTTGTATTCTTCTGGTAGTTTTCTCCCTTCTCTAGTAGCATCCAGCAACATTTCCTTGACATGAAAAAAATGTATCCGTGTAATAACATCTCTAGGAATATGTTTAGGTATGTGCCCAGGTTTGGGTAGCCTGTGAGCTCTGTCTATTATCAGCTCACTTTCTGGCAAAGTAGGAAAAGCAGTGTGCAGAAGATTCTTAACATAGTCTTTCAGCTCAGTAGTACTCACAGTTTCAGATACTCCTCTAATTTTCACATTATTCCTCCGGTTTCTATCCTCCCCATCTGCCAGTTTTTCCTTTATCCACTTATTTTCTTTCATTAAATCTTTATGTGCATCCACAAGTACATTGTGAGCTGCAGTCATTTCAACAATCCTATTCTCCAGCCTAGTAATTTTTTGATCAGTCTCCTTCATATGATTAGACATATAGCCTGCCAGAGCTTGCAAGTCCCCTCTGACATCTGACATATTATTTTTCATTTCACAAGCAAAGGACATCATAAAGCTCTTAAAAAGGGCTTGGGTCATGGGCTGTTCCGATTCTGGGAAGAATGACATGAAATCCGAAGCACTGCTTGCTGGAGCTGGATGTGCGGGCAGGGGGGGTGGATGGTATGGATAGATAGGTGACCGGAGTGTGGGCTGAGGATCTTGGCCTGCTTGAGGGCCTGAGTCCTCCAGATTAGTTACCGCAGACTGAGTTGCAGGCTGCGCTAATGTGGGCTGGGGTGATGTCTGTAGGGGCTTATATGGTTTCATGGGGCTACGATCTCTGTCATCCCCAAAGCTCACCTTAGATCCACCAGCGCTATTTTCTTCCTCATCACTCACTTCTTCCATGCCCGTTTGAGTTCTCTTCCGATAGGGAGTGTATAGAGGGGTAAAACGATTCCTTTGTTCAATCGGTGGTGTAGTGTGATAGCCTGCCTCATGGCTGGGCCTAGGCATGTAGTCACGGTCGCCATCTTTGTTTTCATCCTGGAAGAACTCTGACAGCCTCCGTGGTGTGGGAGAGCTGTATTTCTTCCTGGAACTTACTTTGGTCCACTGCTGTGACATCTCTGGACCTTCACCCAGCTTATTAGTGAAAAGGGGCTCACTTTAGGCTGCTAAAATAAGCTAAAATCGATGTTCTGCACGGAGAGCTGTGGAGTCAAGCAGCCATCAGTTCCACGCGCTAGCCACGCCCCCATTAAAATTATTTTTAATAAATAATCCCCTAAGCATTTAAAATGCTAAACAAATGCATATCTTGCCCCGTATCCTTCTGTAAAAATTAAATTTGCAAGCCCTATGACTATCTTCAAATCACATGGGGAGGCACATAATTTTAAATTTGACCAATTGAAATTCAATTAAAAAAATCTAATTTACAAAACTTGGATGAATTAAATCCAAATGTATCCCCGGACATATTCCATTGATTTAAACAGCAATTTGAACGATTTCTTTGAAATGCTGCCCCCATGGCTACACTGCAACTTGTGTATATAAACTATAGTAGTACTTATCTGTTATCTACTGTGTATCCTGTGCTTGAATTGCCACCCCCATGGCTACACAGCAGCTTCTTTATATAAACTATAGTAGTACTTATCTGTTATCTACTGTGTATCCTGTGCTTGAATGGCCACCCCCATGGCTACACAACATCTTCTTTATATAAATTATAGTAGTACTTATCTGTTATCTACTGTGTATCCTGTGCTTGAATGGCCACCCCCATGGCTACACAGCAGCTTGTTTATATAAACTATAGTAGTACTTATCTGTTATCTACTGTGTATCCTGTGCTTGAATGGCTGCCCCCATGGCTACACAGCAGCTTCTTTATATAAACTTTAGTAGAGTTTCAGAAGCAAACACACCAATTTTATCAGTGCAGGGAAACACTATATTATATTTTCATTATTTGAAACACTTTAATTTTGGTGTTGCTGTTACTTTACCTGGTGTTATTTGACCATAAGTCTTAGATGATATTGCATAGAAGTTGACGATATATATAATTATTATATTATATATTATTCAATTATGTAAAACAAAATAGACATTCTAAATCAATAGTGGTTTATATGAATCTTTTTTTTAAAATCTTATCTTGTTTTCTCTGTACATGTCTCAAAATATTAGCAGTCTTGCTCTGTGATTTTCACTGTGAAAAAGACCACAGTGTGTATGATTTTTGGAAGACCATCTTGAGCATGCTTCATAAAATAGCACTTGCTCAAACTATGGATGAACATCAAAATTCTCTAAAAAATCTGATGGAATCAAAAATTTGGAAGACGTGCAGTGCCCTGAGGCACTGGTTTTCAAACAAGTGGCTACCTGAAATAGAGGTAAAGATACAATGCCTGTATAAATATTTTAAAAAATACATACAGGTATAGGATCCCTTATCCGGAAACCCGATATCCAGAAAGCTCCGAATTACAGAATGGCTGTCTCCCATAGACTCCATTTTATCCAAATAATCCAAATTTTTAAAAATGATTTCCTTTTTTTCTGTAATAATACAACCATAGCTTGTACTTGATCCCAACTAAGATATAATTAATCCTTATTGGAAGCAAAACCAGCCTATTGGGTTTATTTAATGTTTAAATTAACTTCTAGTAGACTTAAGGCATGAAGACCCAAATTACGGAAAGATCTGTTATCCGGAAAACCTCAGGTCCCGAGCATTCTGGATAACAGGTCCCATACCTGTATTGTATTGTATTTACTGCATCCATATTTTACTTTGTGAATAATATTTCCTAAAACACTGTATTAAAATGCTTTGTATATGTCATGTTACATTTAGGGTTATGAAAAATGTAATCACATGCAAAAAAAAACCATTAAAATAAAACTATTCCCCAAGAATAAAATACTTAACCAGCAGATATAATAGATTTATAAACTATCGTATTAAGTGGCCCATTAAAGAATCTTACCAAGCTAAAATACATATATCAGTAAATACTGCCCTTTTATATCTTTTCCCTTGAGCCACCATTTTTTCATGGTCTGTGTGTCCTCTCAGAGATCCCTTAACAAGAAATAGCTCTCCGATTGCCAAACCTCTTTACTTAATTTTTCAGGATTCATTGAGATCTGGCATAGTGCAGAGAGACTGGCGAATTGCTAATGTGGTGCCTCTATTCAAAAAAGGATCACGTTCTCAGCCTCAAAACTATAGGCCAGTTAGTCTGACGTCAGTGGTAGGAAAGCTTTTTGAAGGGTTAATAAAGGATAAGATACTGGACTTCATAGCAAATCATAATACTATGAGTTTGTGCCAGCATGGTTTTATGCATAATAGATCTTGCCAGACTAACCTAATTTCTTTTTATGAGAAGGTAAGTAGAGACCTCGATTCTGGGATGGCAGTGGATGTGAATTTACTTAGACTTTGCTAAAGCATTTGATACAGTGCCACACAAAAGGTTACTGGTTAAATTAAGGAATGTTGGCCTGGAACATAGTATTTGTACCTGGATAGAGAACTGGCTAAAAGATAGACTACAAAGAGTGGTGGTAAATGGAACATTTTATAATTGGACCAGTGTTGTTAGTAGAGTACCGCAGGGCTCTGTACTATGTCCCTTGCTTTTCAACTTGTTTATTAATGACCTGGAGGTGGTCATTGAAAGTACTGTTTCTATTTTTGCAGATGATACTAAATTGTACAGAACTATAGGTTCCATGCAGGATGCTGCCACTTTGCAGAGTGATTTGTCTAAGTTGGAAAACTGGGCAGCAAACTGGAAAATGAGGTTCAATGTTGATAAATGCAAGGTTATGCACTTTGGCAAAAATAATATAAATGCAAGTTATACACTAAATGGCAGTGTGTTGGGAGTTTCCTTAAATGAGAAGGATCTAGGGGTTTTTGTAGATAACAAATTGTATCTATAAAATATAACCATTAAATTTCAATTGATTTTGAATAGCATTCACTGTATTTGTTTAAATGTGTATAATTTTATATATGTGTATATCATTTTGGTGACTTTTATAAATGTAGTGCAACAAGCTTGATTTTTCAGAATTTTATATTTAATCAAGAATACTATGGGGCACATTTATCAAGGGTCGAATATCGAGGGTTAATTAACCCTCGAATTCGACCCTCGAATTTAAATACTTCGAATTTGAATATTGAATTTGAAGGATATAGCGCAAATCCTGCGATGGATCGATCGAAGTAAAAATCCTTCGATTCGAACGATTTTAAGTGAACGATCGAAGGATTTTTCTTCGATCAAAAAAAGGTTAGAAAAGTGATGGGGAAGGTCCCCATAGGCTAACATTGTACCTCGGTAGGTTTAAACTGCCAAAGTATGTAGGCAAAGTATTTTTTAAAGAGACAGTACTTCGACTATCGAATGGTCGAATAGTTGATTGATTTTTAGTTAGAATCGTTCGAATCGAAGTCGAAGGTCGTAGTAGCCTATTTGTCGTAGTTGATTGATTTTTCGTTCGAATCGTTCGAATCGAAGTCAAAGGTCGTAGTAGCCTATTCGACGGTCTAAGTTCCCAAAAAAAACTTTGAAAATTCAAAGTTTTTTTCATTCGAATCCTTCACTCGAACTTAGTAAATGTGCCCCTTATATTTTTGAATTGCTGTCATTTTTACTAGATACATCTAGCTAAATGTACAAAACTGTGAGACCTACAGAAAATATCAAAAAGAGATTCCCGATTTTCTGAGAAATCGCCAAGAGACTTCCTGTGGCATATGATGACGAGGCTTGACACCACCTTAGACAAAAGCCACATAAAATGCTTAGACAGAAAATCTGGCATTTTTGAAGTAAACAGTGAGGAAAATGCAGCTAAAATGCAAATCAAGTTGCATTTAAAGATGGAATACCATCTTGCACTTGTGCATACTGGCAAAACGACTTTTTACCAGGCAAGCACATATGCTGCATTTTAAAATACGACAGTCAATTGAAGTGGGATAGGCTGAACCCTGTTTATTCTCAAAATCCCTTGTACAGTGTATGGAACAGGGGCTTATATCCATGTTTCCATTTAATTCTGTATCTGCTCCACCAAAACCAAAGTGCAAAAATGTGACAATGATTACCCACTGCTCCTGCAATATCCACAGGCCAGGGCAAATCATGGTTGAATGCTGGCAATGCAAAAAGTTTTCACTTTAAGTGTGTAGGGATTACAGAAAATGACATTTGACATTCAAATGATTATTTGCTATTTTCTTTTCTTTTCAAATTCTTTTTATTGAGTTTGCAATAAAATATGAATAATTTACATAGCTTTTTTTTTTTTTTTAAACTTGTTTTTATTAAAGGATCTGCACATAGTAGTTACAAAGTCAAAACCAAGGAAGAAAATGTTCAGATTAGTTATGTAACAGTATGTATATGCATTAGACATAATTTGTCAAGAACAGTAATCACAAAATAAACTAATAGCTCAAACAAAGGACTAAGAAAGGTAAAAGAGAGAAAGAAAAAAAAAAAGAAGGAAAGGAAAATTCCCTATATAGGGTTCGATGAGTAAGAACTTAATAACCTGTTAGTGAGATGGGTCCCGGGGGACGTCGGACTTGAATGTGGCTGGTCTAGACGCTGGTCTCTGAGATACTGGGACGACTCCATAACCAGTGGATGTTCCGTAAGTATCGCTGTATCATACCATGTCGTTTAACGGAACGTGTGTACTGTAAGCAATAATGGTAAAGATTCTATATATGTTGACCATGTCGCAAAAAATGTATCAGTGTTTTGTTCTTTTTTTATCGAGGTTTCCAACCAGTCCATGTGAAAGATAAAGTGTAATTTTTGTTTGACTACTGCCATGGCGGGTGAATCAGTATTGAGCCATTGTTGCAGAATTGTTTTCCGGGCCGCAGCAGCTAGTTTTCCCATAAAATTCTTATCAGACTTCGATAGACGTGTCAAAGTAGTAACATCACTAAACAGTGCCCATTCCAAATGTGCTTGAATGGGTTTACCAGTTATCTGAGCACCATAGCTAGCAACCTCCTTCCAAAAAGTTTGGAGAAAGGGGCAAAACCACAGACTATGTAATAGATCTGCCTTGGGGGACTGGCATCTAAGGCAGTTGTCAGAGGGCAGATATCCCATTTTGTATCGTCTGATTGGAGTCAAGTAAACGTTATGCAGTATTTGCAGAGACATTTCCTGGTACCTACTGACTGGAAGTAGCTGCATTATTTTCGTATGGTGTTGGAAAATTGCAGAAGGTGTAGAATTCGGAATGTCTAAGGTCCAAGCAAAGCCCGGCCTTTGAGTGTTATCTAAGTCTATCAGTGTTCTAATCATTTGATATAGTTGTGATGTAGTTTGTCTTACTCGTCTATTGTTCCAAAGTGTATTGAATGGGTTCGTTTTATCAACGTCCGACATGTTTTTGATCACAGTCGCTGTGAAGTGGAGAAGTTGTAAGGTCAGGAAGACATGGCCCGCCGTGAACGGAAATTTGTCCAGCAGTTTAGCGGGGGAGAAGACAGTGTTATCAGCATTTAGTACGTCATGTAAGTTGTGGAGCCCCTTATCTCTCCATTGTGATAAAATAGGATTACGTACACCTATAGGGAAATTTTCATTGTCCAACCACGACAAGTATGGAGAAACAGACGGAGATAACTTTTGTTTTTTCCTGACCGCATGCCAAGCTTTGCATGTGTCTATAAATAAAGGATTGTCGCGTAAGGAAGGCGGGATGTTGTGAAGTGATGAATGAAGAGCGTAACTAAGGGAGTGATTATGTGCTGTGTAAGAATCAAGTGCTGTTGTCGTATAAAGATCTCTGTGTAGAACCCAGTCTCCAGCATAACGAAGGAGCGCCGCTTCATTATATTCCCCGATGTTCGGGAAGTTGGCTCCACCTAAATGTTTGGGTTGCTGTAATTTAAAGAGGCTAATCCTCGAGCGTTTTTTGTTCCAAATGAATAGTCGAAAAGCTTGATTCAATTTCTTATAATCGGATTTCTTTATATAATAAGGTAACATCTGCAACGGGTATAACATTTTGGGAAAGAGGAACATTTTGATAAAATGTATCCTGCCTAGGAATGATAGGTTAGTATGTCTCCATTCATGTATCTCCCGTAGAATAGTATCTATGGTCTTCCGTATGTTAAGGGAATAGGTGTCTTTGTGGTGGGATGGTAAACTAATTCCTAAGTACTTAATGCTGTGCATGGTTTTTTTAAAGGGGAAGTGAGGAAGCCAATCCGCCGGGTCCGAATGACATAACTGTAGCGTTTCGGTTTTATCTAAATTAATCTGAAATCCCGCAATATTGCCAAATCGTTTGATTAGTTGTAGGATTATAGGGATATCCGTTTTAGGCCGTCCAAGGAACATTAAAATATCGTCGGCAAACGCCGTGACCTTTAGTTTAGATTGGCCTATTTGGATACCATGCAAGTCTTGGTGTTGTATTAAGTGTTTTAGCAACGGGTCAAGCGCAACATTAAAGAGGAGGGGCGATAGCGGGCATCCCTGGCGGGTGCCCCTATGAATTTGAAATCTATCCGAGTTGGTGTTGTTCACAGTCAAAAACGTGGCAGGTGCCAGATACAAATTTTTAAAAAGATTAAGCATATGTATGCCGAAATGTTGGAACTTGAGTAACCGACGCAAGTGCATATGTGTTATTCTATCGAAAGCCTTGTCCGCATCTAAATTAACTAACATGCCATGTTTCCTTTTTTCTAGGTTACTAATATAGATTGTCGTTAAGATTTGCCGAAGGGCACGGACCGGATACCTATGTTTAAGAAAGCCTACCTGGTTTTCGGTGAGTATGGAGGGTAATATTCGTTGTAGTCTATCAGCCATGATTTTGTTTAGAATTTTTAAGTCTTGATTTAATAGTGAGATTGGTCGATATGAAGTGGGATCTGTAGGGTCTCTGCCTTCCTTGGGGATCAATATAATTCTGGCAACATTAGCCTCGTGCCATAATGGGTTACCCAGTAACGTATCTGAATATAATGTATGTAGAAGGGGCGTAATATCTGGTAACAAAAGTTTATAAAACTCCGCGGTGAAACCATCCGGTCCCGGTGTTTTCCCATTTTTCAGATGTCGAATTGTATCTGATATTTCTTTTTCTGTTATAGGCGCATCTAGAATTTCACGATCTTGAACCGATAATTTGGATAAGTTAGCTTCTTGCAAGAATTTGAGACCATCTGTGGGATCATCAAGCGGAGCTTCATAAAGTCTTTTAAAATGACCAGTCAATATATGTCTAATTTCAGTAGGGTCCTGTGTCCAGCCATTAGCAGACCGAAGTTTTTGTATATATGTGGTTCTAGATTGTTTTTTTGTTATATATGCCAATAATTTTCCTGATTTATTGCCATGTCTATAAAATAGGTTTGCCGTATGGCTTAATGTGCTGTAGGCTTTTCCAGTCAATAAAGTATCGAAAAGCGTTTTCGTCTCTTTGTATTTATTTTTGTCTGTCTCTGAATTTGTTCTTTTAAATGTTGTATAGCTTTCCGTCAATTGTTTGTGTAAAAGAGTATATTTTTCCTGGTAGGATTTTTTTTGATTAATCAAATATGAGATTATCTGCCCCCTCAGTACCGGTTTTGCCGCCGCCCATAGAAGTTGCGGATTGTCCCAGTGATCAATGTTGTCATCTACATAGTTAGCCCAGCTAGTTTTAAGAAATAATTGAAAGTCCTCATTGGTGGTCAGATAGGCTGGGAACCTCCAATTAAATGATCTAGGTTGGGGTGTTTTCATCTTCAAAGTTATCGATATCGGGGCATGATCAGAAATATCAATATTTCCAATGGAGGCTTTAGTCAGTGTCGGTAAAAGTGACTGGGAAATGAAAAAATAATCCAATCGCAAATGTGTTTTATGGACACCCGAGTAAAACGTATAGTCTTTTGTGATAGGGTATGCGTGCCTATAAGTATCATATAATTGCAATGTGTCACATAATGTATGTAAAGGTCTTGCTCTATTGCGTGAGTGAATCGTGGGTTTACCTGATTTATCCATGGAGTCGTCCCAGATCGCATTGACGTCACCGCCTAAGATAATGTTTTCAGTCCCCCAGGAGCTCATTGTCTGCAAAACATTCATGAAAAAAGGTTTGTTGTCATCATTAGGCGCATAGACATTTACTATGGTATAAACTGTGCCATTCAAGTCTAGATCTATGATCAATAACCGTCCATTTTTATCTTTATGGGTACGCAAAATGGAGCATTGGAGGTCTTTACTAATCAGAGTCGCTACACCCTTTGATTTAGATTTATACGATGAATCTACTACATATTGCAGCCATTTACTCTTTAACGTTTGTTTATCTTTCCTCCGCCAATGGGTTTCCTGCAAAAGGATTATTTGGGCCCGTTCACGTTGTAACCGGTCTAGCACTTTACGTCTCTTTATTGGGGTGTTAAGCCCTCCAACATTCCACGAGAGCACCCGGAAATGTGTAGTGGATTTAGCATTAGACTCCACAATTCCATCTGTGACCGACATTATTGCAGATTAACCCACCCCTCGTTTTTGATGAATAACAACTAGTATTACAGAAATTGTGGGGATTGGCCCGTCCCAGCGAGCAGGCCAGTTATCCCGATATATGTCTACATAGGGAAAATTTAGGTTCAGGAGGCTATTGAGATATCTCATGTACATAGCTTGAGCTATAACAAACAATTGTAGGAAAAACATTAATATAAACATGTGAAACATAGTTGCAATCCAACTCTTAAGTAAGTGAAAAAAAAAAAAAATTTAAAGACATTTCTCCCACTGCCCTATTCTGTCAAGTTCAAACCAAAGTGATATGGTAGAAGAGTCCGTAGGTACATGTGGAATCCACAATGAAATTTCAGAGCCAACACACTCAGGGTTGACTAGACTTCTCCGTATAATAGTCCATGGCAAGTTGTGGATTCTCGAAGAACAAAGACCTGCCAGTGTCTTTTTCGATAATTTTTAGTTTTGCCGGGAACAGCAAGGAAAATCTATACCCTGAATTGAAAAGGGTCGTACAGATCGAGGAAAATTCTTTACGCTTCGAAGTAACAGAGGCCGAAAAGTCCTGGAAGAAAAGAAGGCGACGATCCTCATGCTGAACTAACTTCGTTCTCCTGTAAGCAGTTAAAATGTTGACCTTATCAGTGTAGTTGAGTAGCTTGAATATGACCTGCCGTGGTCTAGTAGAATCCGTGGCAGGAGGTGGACCGATTCTATGGAACCTTTCTATAACAATGTTGGATTGAGATTCGGCCATTTTTAGTAAAGCCGGTAATTTTTTGGTTAACAATTGTTCCAATTCAGCACCTTTCACTGATTCCGGTATGCCGACTATGCGGAGGTTGTTACGTCTGCTCCGGTTTTCTAAATCGTCCACCTTGTCAGCTAGGATAGAGATTTCTCTTTGTTGTGTGTCAACGGTACGTAGTGTTTTATCCAATTCGTCTTCCAAGGTGCTGATTCTTTGTTCTGCATCTGTCAGCCTTTGAGATTGAGCGGTGAGCTGTTGCAAAACTTCAGTTATAGATTCTTTAATTCCCGCAAGTTTCTGATCAAGCAGAGGTCCTAACGTCTGTGTCAGATCCTGTAGGTGTATGCGCGGCGATTTAGGTGAATTAGAAAGTTCAGATTCTGATTCCATTGGATCATAGTCTTGTGCGTCTTTTTTTTCCTTTGGTTTTTGTTTCAGTTGTTTCTGCAGTTTGGACGTCGAACGGCCAACGTATTTATCCATGATGGACGCAGGAGGGGACAGAGTGATCCCTGCTGTGAAGGCAACGGTCTTACAAAATATGCTGGCGGGGCCATTTTATGTAGACCAAAGACAGCTGATTTACATAGCTTTTTGATAATCACAAGTGCATGGCTATGCAGAAACATGTATATGTAATTCAAAAAGAATTTGTACAATATCAACCATACACATTGGAACATTTGCCTCCAGAAAGGAGTCCTTCAGACCCTATAAAGCAAAATGTGGATTTAATACAATATCTGACTTAATAGACTTTTTAATAAAGCAGGTAACATACTCCCAAAACTGTTTAATAAATGGGCACGACCATATATAATGAAAAAAATCAACATTTTGCTCTCTACACTTAGGACAATAGGAAACCTTCTGAGAGTCCATAGAGTTCTGGAATAATATTCCATATCCAAGATCAGTAAATCGATAATGTTGATCTCTCCAACCCTCAGAATTTACATATTTCCTGAAATTTTGGAAGGATCTCAAAAGGTCTTTAGATATTACACTAGTTTCCAAAAAGGAAGTCCATTTAGCTGATGAATTGACAAATGGATCTTTAATAGTGATGGGCGAATTTATTCGCCAGGCACGAATTCGCGGCAAATTTGTGCGATTCGCCGCCAGCGAATAGATTCGAGAAACGCCCGCGAAAATTTGCGGCAAAAATTCGCCGGCGTCCAAAAATTTCGCGAATTTTTCGGCGAAGCGAAATGGCACAAATTCGCCCATCACTAATCTTTAACCTTGGAAAGTTTACTAAGTAAATACGATGATATCAAAGGAATACTATTAAGACTAGGGTCATTCGATAATTGCAATATTGAATCGTAGAACTGATTATTTCTCAATTGCGACCTAGTTCTGCTTCCAATTAATGAAAACCCTTGTCTAATTTGTGAATAGATTAGTCTGTCTCTTTCTGAAAGGTTATATAACCTTTTAACTTTTTCCCAAGAAAAAGGATTACCTGTATCTGGATCTACAATATGTCTAATTTGGGATATACCAAATTTTCTCCATTTATAAGAAAACTGATTACTTTGTTTTTTAGGAAAGCCTTTTAAGAAAAAGGGGGAAAGAAAAGGCGAAATGTTATAGTTATTCTGTTTACACAAAATCTTCCATGTAATAACCGTATCTCTATAGATAGGATTTTTTTTAATATCAATATGTTGGTCAGACCAGATTTTATAAAGAGAGGATGTAATATGTTCTTTGGAATCTAGGAATAATTCAAGATCAAGATTAGTGAATTTCTCCTTACCAGATAACCATTCCAAAATGTATCTAGTATTTGATGCTAAATTAAATTTCCTAAAATTAGGAACATTAAGGGGCCGATTCACTAAGCTCGAGTGAAGGATTCGAATGAAAAATACTTCGAATTTCGAAGTATTTTTTGGGTACTTCGACCATCGAATGGGCTACTTCGACCTTCGACTACGACCTTCAACTTCGATTCGAACGATTCGAACGAAAAATCGTTCGACTATTCGACCATTCGATAGTCGAAGTACTTTCCCTTTAAAAAAAACTTCGACCCCCTACTTCGGCAGATAAAACCTACCGAAGTCAATGTTAGCCTATGGGGAAGGTCCCCATAGGCTTGCTAAACTTTTTTTGATCGAAGGATTTTCCTTCGATCGTTGGATTAAAATCCTTCGATCGATCGAACGAACGTTTAGCGCTAAATCCTTCGACTTCGATATTCGAAGTCGAAGGATTTCAATTCGAGGGTCGAATTTCGAAGTATTTTTTACTTCGAAATTCGACCCTTAGTGAATCTGCCCCTAAGTCCTCCTGAAAATTTAGAATTTCTCAACCTCATTAAATAAATTTTTGGTTTTTTATCCTGCCAAAGAAATCAGAATGTTTTAACAATAAGGGTAAGTTAAGGATGGGATATAAATTAGCATTTTAAATAATGCCACTCTTCCCATTAAATTTAGTGGACTATTAATCCATTTTTTGCAAAGGACATTCATATTCTGAATTAAAGGAGTGTAATTTAAAGAATATAATTTACAAAGCTCCGTAGAGATAAAAATACCAAGGTATTTTATTTTACCAGAAGGTGATGTAAGATGAAGATCTATAAGTAATTGACGTGGAATCACACTACAAATGTTCAAAATCTCAGTTTTACTAGAGTTAATAATATATCCTGAAAATTTTTTGTAATTATCAAAAAACGTGAAGATATTTTTAAGTGATAAAATAGGATTACTAACAATCAAAAGAAGATCATCAGCATATGCTAAAGATTTAATATGTTTACCATCAATGTCCAATCCCTTAAAAATATCGGAAGAATCTAAAAATCTGATCAGAGGCTCCATAGAGATATTAAATAAAAGAGGGGATAGAGGGCAACCTTGACGAGTACCTCTGAAGAGACCAAAAGTTTCAGAAAGTTCTCCAGCTACAGCAATTCTTGCTTTAGGATTAGAATAAATGGAGTTGAGTAAATCAATAAATTTTCCTTCAAAACCAAATTGATCACAACATTCCGAAAGATATTTCCATGAAACATTATCAAAAGCTTTTTCAGCGTCTAAGCTTAATAAAGAACACGGAGTTGTAGATTTCTTAGCTTTATAGATAACATTCAATAGAGTACGTATGTTTTTAACACCTGTTCTGTTCTTTAAAAAGCCATTTTGTTGAGGGGAAATAATGCTGGGTAATATCTGAGATAACCTATCGGCTATTATCTTTGTTAGTATCTTAAAATCGATATTAATTAAAGAAATTGGCCTAAAAGAGGCTGGTAGAGAAGGATCCTTTCCCTCTTTTGGAATTAGTTTAATATGAGAAGTAGAGCTAGAATTTAAAAACTTCCCCTTACAATAAATTTCGTTATATAAGTTGGTTAAAAAAGGGGTTATTTCCATTTTTAATGACTTATAAAATGGAGATGTTAGTCCATCTGGACCTCCTGCTTTAAAGTCTTTAAGTGAAGTTATGATGGAAAGCACTTCTTGCGTGTTAATTGGTTGGTTTAGTAAGTCTAATTGTACCTTAGATAATTTTGGAAAGTTAATCTTTGAAAGAAAATCCAAACAATCTTTAGTATTAGTGTGTGAAGGGGAATAAACAGATTCAAAATAATTTTTGAAAATATTCACTATCTCCTTTGGAGAATTAGTTAATTGATTTAAACTATTTTTAAGAAGAATTGGCTTATGTGGTCTATTACCATTTTTGAATAAGTTAGCTAGAAATCGATTGGATTTATTATGCAAATTATTCCATTTAGCTTTATAATATATCATAGAAGTTTGATCTCTCAAATTAGTCCAATGTTTCAGATTTTCTAAAGATTCTTTATATCTTTCACTATTTTGTTTTGAGGGATGTATAATGAAATTCAAGTAAGCTTTCTTTTGTATTTCAGTATGAAGGAGAAATTCTTTATCTATTTTCCTTCTAAAATGAATTTTATAAGAAGTTATTTCTCTTCGAATAACCGCTTTCCACGAATCCCATAACAATGGAAGATTGTCTTGATGTTCAGCATTATCTTTTAGAAAAAGATTCCATCTTTCTTTTAACATGCTATTAAATTCTGGTTTATCTTTGAAAAAAGTGGGATAAGACCATGGTACATACGATTTTGGGACAGGGCACAACTCTATTTCAATCAGGACTGGGGCATGGTCCGACAAGTTAATATTACCAATATTTGCAGATCTTGTTTTATTTAAGATATCAATTGACGAGAATAAATAATCAATTCGAGTTCCTATCCCATGAGGATGAGAAAAAAAAGTAAAATCCCTCTCTGTCAGATGTTGCATCCTCCAAAGATCTATTAATTTAGTTTGGTTTTCAAAATTTGACAGTAATTTAGATTTCCTTAATGGTTGTTTTCGGACTAAACCACTTTTGTCTAAAGGCCATAAATAAGATTCATTAAAGTCACCTCCAATGATAAACCTATGTTGTGGATAAGATACAATTTTCTGAATTATCTGAGCATAAAATTCCTCTTTACCAGAATTGGGGGCATATAAAGAACCCATGTGCCATATTTTGTTTTGTAAAAGAACCTCAGCAATTACATATCTACCATCCGTATCGATTTCTGAATTAAGTATCTGAATATTCAAGGACTTATGAAATAAAATTACTACTCCACCTTTCTTTTTAATGGCGGGAGAATAAACTATGTTTCCAACCCATCCTCTCCTCAATTTTTCAGATTCGCCTTCAGTAAGATGAGTCTCCTGAAGCATGACCACATCTGCTTTTAATCTTTTTAACTCTGTCAAAATCTTTTTCCTCTTAATGCATGAATTAAGCCCATTTACATTCCAGGTAATTACATTAAGCATTGTAACTTAGGAAAATGATATGTACTAATCTTATCATAGTGAAAAATATTTGGCAAAGAGTCATGTAAAGAAAAATAATTAGGTCCGTCACAGGTCAAGTTGTTATAATAACTAAACCAATAGAATATTATCTTAAATATTAACCGAAAACTGGTAAAAAGTAAAACTTTTACAACAACAGATCTTAAATCTTGGTAATTTCTTGAACTCAGCATTCTTGTACTGATACCTAGAAACCAAACAAAGTTAGTAAGGCAAAGCACAAAAAATAGAAACATATTGTTTAGTGACTTCACTTTTTTCCTCAAGAGAGAGAAAGTTTACACTCTCCTTCCAAGAAAAGTGACCGGGTGAAGTCTGCATCACTTTTTCTAAATGGTATTCATAACCTTCAATATATAATGCTAAATAACTTAAATAGTCATGTCCTCTAGTTCTGGTTTATCTTGTGAAATGGGGGATCTAGATCTAAATCGGGAAGGAGTCTTGTCTTGACTTTTTTTGTGAATGACGTGAAGAAGTTTTCATTTCTTGTCTCCTCTCTTTAGGTACAAATCCAGAAGCTATTGCATTTGTTCGGTCTTTCTGTGGAGATGGATTCTGCTTTTCAAGTTGACCCACAAAATGTGTGGCATCCTTTGGATTCTCAAAGATGCGAGTTCCAGATGCAAGGTAAATTCTTAATATAGCTGGATAGGTAAGAGCAAACTTAATATTCAAGCCAATTAAGGACTGACAGACTGTAGTAAACTCTTTTCGTTTTTGAGACACCAAAATCGAGTAGTCTTGAAACAAAAGGATTCGATTCCCATCAATAACTAAGTTATGAGATTTTTTGTATGACTGAAGTAACAATGTTTTTTCAGAATAGTCCACAAACTTAGCAATAACTGCTCTCGGTTTAGTGGATAACTTCTCATTCAAAGGGCCAATGCGATGGACTCTCTCTAGTCTCATATTTGTTAAACTTTGATGTATTCCCAACTTTGTTGGGATAGTTACAGTTATAAGTGTGATAAGATCATTGACCTTGAAGGATTCCGGAATTCCTATAAATCTTAAGTTGTTTCTTCTTGTTCTGTTTTCAAGGTCATCAACTTTTGACTGTAAATCTCGCGTTTTCTTTTCTAATTCCCCAACTCTCATAGAAGAAGAAATTGTATCATCTCGAATATCAGAAACCAAATTTTGTAACTCCGATAGCTGTCGGTTCTGAGAGGAAAGATTTTCATTTAAACTTTTAATAGAATTTTGCAATTGTCCAAGTGCTTTCTCAATGGCAGATTGGATGGCATTTTCAATTGTTGGATTGAGAAGTTTTGCCACTTCGACAGCTATGAGAGATTGTTCAGTAGCTGTAAAAGATTTTTGTTGTGTATTTTTAAGGGAACCATCACCTTCAGTATTTTTTTGGTACTTTAATTTGTTTCTCTCATATGTTTTCCCATTACTTTTGGCAGAGAAAAGTGGGGTAGTGGGAGAAGTATCCATTTTGTTTTTAATCCTTCCTTATTTTCTAGTTGTCTCTTGTCCTTTGTTTTTTCTTCCCTCTTTTTTCCTTTTTTTCCTCCTTTTCCTTCCTTTGTCTTTTTTTTTTCTTCCTTCTTTTTTCTTCTCTATTTTATTATTATTATTTTTTTTTCTTTTTCTTTTCCTTTATCTTTTATCCTTTTTATCTTTTATTTTCTATTTTTTTCCCCCTTTTCCTTTCTTCCTTTACTCTTTATTCTCCCTTTTCCTTTTAAGTAACCAGCAAAATGGATGACACAAAAAAAACAAACTCAAGGTTCACACAAAAATTCGAAAAGACAAGAGTCTCAGCAGAAAGTTAACAAAAATCATCATCACAGTCTCAAATATCATCTATAGTCTCTTAAGTGTTTTTTCTCTTTTTTTTCCTTTCTCTTTCCCCTTTCCTTTCCCTTTTTTATATGAGAAACTTAGACTGAAAATTGAATCTCTTAGACAAACTATTCAGATGTTGCTGCTACAATAAAATGACGCCAAGTTTGTATCCTTAGAGAAATTCTTGAGATAGGGAAATTGAAATCTTCACCAAAATCGATTCAGACTTGTTGCAAAGTATTGAGTTGTAGTATAATTAGTTGCATATCACAATTTTCCACTTTGTGAAGTCAATGTTAGACTGTAACAAACTTTGTGTAAACAGGCAAGTCAAATATTACCACCAAAATGGCGCCAATTCCTTGAGATATAGAAAAATAAAATACAACAAAAGTCAAAGTCAATCTCGAGTTGCAAACATATCTTGTATAAAATAAACTGTAGAAAAGTTATTCGTGAGGTAAATAGTTCTCCGGAGACTTAACCAAATTAAAATTTCCTCACATGAAACTGCGTCGCTCGTTTTGCAAGACTGCTGGGATAGTGTGAAAATGTCTATAAAGACGTTGATATTTTAGTAGGTTTTAGTCTCAGACTTATCTTTCTCTTACTTCACAGTAATACAGGCTTCCGAATTCAGAATCCCTTAGTCATGAGATAATGCAAACATAGTCTTGTATAAAGTAAACTGCAGCAAAGTTAAACGTGAGGTAAATATTTCTCCTGAAACTTGACCAGCTTAAACTTTCCTCACATGAACTGCGTCACTCATTTTGAAATTATTTGCTATTTTCTATTTATATTTTTTTCTATTTTATATTTGTAATTTTTACCTATTTACATTGCTTGTTCTTTATCTTACTATTTGGTATGGGATCTACTATTTTGGTAATTGGCATAGGATCAGGTATGGGATCTATGACCTTGAATGCTTGGGACCTGGGATTTTATCAAAAAAAAAAATAAAAAAAAAAAAAATAAAAGAATAATACATATGATCTTTGCATTTATTATTACAGTGAAAAATGTGGAAAAGTTGTGTGATTAAAAGAACAAGGAAATTTGTTTTGGTAAAATATATAGGAAACACAAAAAAATTAAATTTTCTCTGGCCCAGTAAACAACACAGACCCAGGAACATATTCTATCAGAGCAAGAATTTTAGGTTTTTATGATAAGACCAGTGTTTATGCAGTATAGTAAACTTAAAATACTTTACACAAATACAATACACAATCAAGAGGATCTTCGGAAAAACAAGAAGCTTAATTGGAGTTGAGGCACTCAGAGGGCACCAGAGACAAGTCATTTTAGCTTCAGTTGGCTGAAAAAAAGTCCTCCCAGGCCCGGAGAATTCACAGCAGTAAGGGGGGCCCGGCCGCGCCGCAGTCAAAATTGCCGGGCCCCTTCAGTGGTGTCAGCGGTAATTCTGCTTCCCGTGCGTACGCGTGACGTCAGTACGCACGGGCGCAACTCTATTTAAACCGCCGGTAGCTTGCAGCTTCTGACAGAAGAGAGAGGACGCGTCAGAAGAAGGACCTGCTTCCTGGAGACGGAGGTACTTCCTTGAGACGGTGAAGACGCGGAAGACAGCACCAGAGGAAGAAGAAGACCCTGCAGAAGAAGTCGCCACTGGAGAAGAAGAGGAAGTCGCCACTGGAGAAGAAGTCGAGGACGTGGAACAGAGAACTCAGGAATTCGTTGCAGGTAAGTGCCACTGACCACCAATGCAGACCGCTGACCCCAGGTCCGGGCCCCTTGACCCCAGGTGCGGACCCCGCAGGCCCCAGGTGCTGGCCCCTTGGCCCCAGCCCAGGTGCTGGCCCCAGGTGCGGGCCCCTTGGACCCAGCCGCGGGCCCCAGATGCTGGCCCCAGCCCAGGTGCGGCCCCCAGATGCGGACCCCTTGGCCCCAGCCCAGGTGCGGGCCTTTTGGCTCCACATGAGGGCCCCTTTGGCCCCAGGTGCGGGCCCTTTGGCCCCAGGTGCGGGCCCCAGCACAGGTGCGGGCCTCTTGGCCCCAGGTGCAGACCCGCGGGCCCCTTGGACCCAGCTGCGGGTCCCAGATGCTGGCCCAGGTGCAGACCCCTTGGCCACAGCCCAGGTGCTTGCCCCTTGGCACCAGGTGCAGGCCCCTGACCCCAGCATGGCCTCTGACCAGTTCTGGGAGAAATACAAAAAAAGACACTGGTGGCAAGGCCCCTCTGTAAGCCACTGTCCACCAATGAGAGCCCCTGATCCTCCCTGCAGGCCCCTGTCCCTCCATGCGGGCCTGGCCACTAGTGTTTTTTTTTGTGACTCTTATATGAATTAGCTTGTTCTTATATGAACTGACTAGTTTTGATCCCTTTACTGGACCTGTCAGGTAATTGCCCAATACAGATGGTCCCTATATTGTTAGAGAAGGTCCTTAGACAGGATAGGAATTAGCTTGTTTATATATCAATGGACTAATTTCTATCCCTTTACTGGACCTGCCAGTTATTGTCTAATATAGATGGTTCATGTACTGTTAGAGAAGGTCCTTAGACAGGATAGGAATTAGCTTGTTCATATATGAACCGACTAGTTCCTATTCCTTTACTGGACCTTTCAGGTATTTGCCTTATACAGATGGTCCCTCTACTGTTAGAGAAGGTCATTAGATAGGATAGGAATTAGCTTGTTCTTATATGAACTGACTAGTTTTGATCCCTTTACTAGACCTGTCAGGTATTTGCCTAATACAGATGGTCCATTTACTGTTAGAAAAGGCCCTTAGACAGAATAGGAATTAGCTTGTTCATATATAAATGGACTAGTTCCTATCCCCTTTACTGGACCTGTTAGGTAATTGCCTAATATAGATGGTCCCTGTATTGTTAGAGAAGGTCCTTAGACAGGATAGGAATTAGCTTGTTCATATATGAACCGACTAGTTCCTATTCCTTTACTGGACCTTTCAGGTATTTGCCTAATACAGATGGTCCCTGTACTGTTAGAGAAGGTCCTTAGACAGGATAGGAATTAGCTTGTTCATATATGAACCGACTAGTTCCTATCCCTTTACTGGACCTGTCAGGTAATTGCCCAATACAGATAGTTCATGTACTGTTAGAGAAGGTCCTTAGACAGGATAGGAATTAGCTTGTTCATATATGAACCGACTAGTTCCTATCCCTTTACTGGACCTTTCAGGTATTTGCCTAATACAGATGGTCCCTGTACTGTTAGAGAAGATCCTTAGACAGGATAGGAATTAGCTTGTTCATATATGAACGGACTAGTTCCTATCCCTTTACTGGACCTGTCAGGTAATTGCCCAATACAGATAGTTCATGTACTGTTAGAGAAGGTCCTTAGACAGGATAGGAATTAGCTTGTTCATATATGAACCGATTAGTTCCTATCCCTTTACTGGACCTTTCAGGTATTTGCCTAATACAGATGGTCCCTTTACTGTTAGAGAAGGTCATTAGACAGGATAGGAATTAGCTTGTTCATATATAAATGGACTAGTCCCTATCCCTTTACTGGACCTGTCAGGTAATTGCCTAATATAGATGGTCCCTGTATTGTTAGAGAAGGTCCTTAGACAGGATAGAAATTAACTTGTTCATATATGAACGGACTAGTTCCTATCCCTTTACTGGATCTGTCAGGTAATTGCCCAATACAGATAGTTCATGTACTGTTAGAGAAGGTCCTTAGACAGGATAGGAATTAGCTTGTTCATATATGAACGGACTAGTTCCTATCCCTTTACTGGACCTGTCAGATAATTGCCCAATACAAATAGTTCATGTACTGTTAGAGAAGGCCCTTAGACAGGATAGGAATTAGCTTGTTCATAAATACAGTAAATTGACTAGTTCCTATCCCTTTACTGGACCTGTCAGGTAATTGCCTAATATAGATGGTCCCTGTATTGTTAGAGAAGGTCCTTAGACAGGATACGAATTAGGTTGTTCATATATGAACCGACTAGTTCCTATTCCTTTACTGGACCTTTCAGGTATTTGCCTAATACAGATGGTCCCTGTACTGTTAGAGAAGGTCCTTCGATAGGATAGGAATTAGCTTGTTCATATATAAATGGACTAGTTCCTATCCCCTTTACTGGACCTGTTAGGTAATTGCCTAATATAGATGGTCCCTGTATTGTTAGAGAAGGTCCTTAGACAGGATAGGAATTAGCTTGTTCATATATGAACCGACTAGTTCCTATTCCTTTACTGGACCTTTCAGGTATTTGCCTAATACAGATGGTCCCTGTACTGTTAGAGAAGGTCCTTAGACAGGATAGGAATTAGCTTGTTCATATATGAACCGACTAGTTCCTATCCCTTTACTGGACCTGTCAGGTAATTGCCCAATACAGATAGTTCATGTACTGTTAGAGAAGGTCCTTAGACAGGATAGGAATTAGCTTGTTCATATATGAACCGACTAGTTCCTATCCCTTTACTGGACCTTTCAGGTATTTGCCTAATACAGATGGTCCCTGTACTGTTAGAGAAGATCCTTAGACAGGATAGGAATTAGCTTGTTCATATATGAACGGACTAGTTCCTATCCCTTTACTGGACCTGTCAGGTAATTGCCCAATACAGATAGTTCATGTACTGTTAGAGAAGGTCCTTAGACAGGATAGGAATTAGCTTGTTCATATATGAACCGATTAGTTCCTATCCCTTTACTGGACCTTTCAGGTATTTGCCTAATACAGATGGTCCCTTTACTGTTAGAGAAGGTCATTAGACAGGATAGGAATTAGCTTGTTCATATATAAATGGACTAGTCCCTATCCCTTTACTGGACCTGTCAGGTAATTGCCTAATATAGATGGTCCCTGTATTGTTAGAGAAGGTCCTTAGACAGGATAGAAATTAACTTGTTCATATATGAACGGACTAGTTCCTATCCCTTTACTGGATCTGTCAGGTAATTGCCCAATACAGATAGTTCATGTACTGTTAGAGAAGGTCCTTAGACAGGATAGGAATTAGCTTGTTCATATATGAACGGACTAGTTCCTATCCCTTTACTGGACCTGTCAGATAATTGCCCAATACAAATAGTTCATGTACTGTTAGAGAAGGCCCTTAGACAGGATAGGAATTAGCTTGTTCATAAATACAGTAAATTGACTAGTTCCTATCCCTTTACTGGACCTGTCAGGTAATTGCCTAATATAGATGGTCCCTGTATTGTTAGAGAAGGTCCTTAGACAGGATACGAATTAGGTTGTTCATATATGAACCGACTAGTTCCTATTCCTTTACTGGACCTTTCAGGTATTTGCCTAATACAGATGGTCCCTGTACTGTTAGAGAAGGTCCTTCGATAGGATAGGAATTAGCTTGTTCATATATGAACGGACTAGTTCCTATCCCTTTACTGGACCTGTCAGGTAATTGCCCAATACAGATAGTTCATGTACTGTTAGAGAAGGTCCTTAGACAGGATAGGAATTAGCTTGTTCATATATGAACTGATTAGTTCCTATCCCTTTACTGGACCTTTCAGGTATTTGCCTAATACAGATGGTCCCTTTACTGTTAGAGAAGGTCATTAGACAGGATAGGAATTAGCTTGTTCATATATAAATGGACTAGTCCCTATCCCTTTACTGGACCTGTCAGGTAATTGCCTAATATAGATGGTCCCTGTATTGTTAGAGAAGGTCCTTAGACAGGATAGAAATTAACTTGTTCATATATGAACGGACTAGTTCCTATCCCTTTACTGAATCTGTCAGGTAATTGCCCAATACAGATAGTTCATGTACTGTTAGAGAAGGTCCTTAGACAGGATAGGAATTAGCTTGTTCATATATGAACAGACTAGTTTATATCCCTTTAATGGACCTTTCAGGTATTTGCCCAATACAGATGGTCCCTGTATTGTTAGAGAAGGACCTTAGACAGGATAGGAATTAACTTGTTCATATATGAACTGACTAGTTTCTATCCCTGTACTGGACCTCATATGAAGTAGCAATAAAACAGTTGAACACAGGATGATGGATTTCACACATCTTATATAAGAATAAGTAGTACTATCTCTAAAAATATGTCATTTAATGACTTGCAAATTATGAAAAAAAAAGAGCTGACCTATCCAGTTGCACCCTCCCATCCGTTGATTCCGAAACTCAAAGTGAGGTAATTCGTAAAACATAACATAACTTTTAATAAATCGTTAAAAGCAAGGTCTAGATGGCAACATTAAAATGGAGGTTAGGTATAGGAAGCTGATAGACTAGATAACAAAGGGTTGAAGTGCTGAATGCACTTTAATCACTAAAAAGTGATGGTTAGTCAGAAATGATCAAATAATAGTTGTTATTTGGCACATTGATCACTCTGTACATCTATAAGGTACACCATGTAATGCCCCACATCAAGCCAACCCCTTCACCGACTTCAGGATCCCTCCCTTGCAGTGTACGGTCAAGCTGGTGAGGGATTAAGGTAACAGAGACCTTAATCCAATTAGGTTCGTTCAGAAACCAAGTGTACCTTGGGTACAGTTATTGAGAAAAAAATGCATAACATAGCAAAATATCAATAAATGTCCATATTACCATGTACAGTGGGACAGCAGGGTTTCAAGGAACCCAAAGGCATATATATTAAAGGTATAAAGCATGCATGTGTCCATGTATAATAAATGCGAAAAAACACATAAAGATCATAGCACATACTTAGCCAAATATAATGGTAATATTTGGTTGCCAAGGTACATTTTATATTCACGTAATAACTGACATGAAAAGGTGCCAGATACATGTGATGGATACACGTATAGTAAAGACACCAAATGTTTCAATTCTAATTAATTGAAGTCAAAACACCAAATGAGAATGGCAACCTAGCCGATATGAGATTAAAGTCATTAAATATCCCCTGACTGATATGGTATCGGTTTTAATTCTTGCACCTAAGGCTGAAAATAAATATGTTCATTGTGATGCTCTCATTGAGGCCGTTAGGGCTTAGCGCATTCATCGAAAATATCCACTCGCTCTCTAGATAGAAGAGCTGTTTCTAGATCTCCCCCTCTTATACCAATAGACACTTTCGAGAGACCCATTGCTTTAAAACCAGAACTTGAGTGATTATGGACTTCAAAAAAGTGTCGACTTACCGGTGGTAGTTTTTTGTGGGCTTTTAATAAATCCAATGCATTATCGATACTGTGGATATGCTCCATCAGTCTCTTTTTAAAATTGGTTTTGCCAATGTATATTTTATTGCAAGGACAAGTCAACATATAAATTATATTATTGGTGTTAAGTGTGAAGTTATGAATGATCCTATGGCTTCTGCCAAATCTATCAACCACATGATTCTGATTATGCATGTATCTGCAAACTTTACATTTGCCACATGCTGAAGTCCCATTCACAACTATCTTTGATTGTTTGGCGAAGTGACTCTTTACCAACTGGTCCCTGAGATTCGGTGCCCGTCTACAGCAAGTCAACGGTCGAGGTCCCACCATTGTAGTGAGGACCGGATCCGTATGTAGGATATGCCAATGTTTTTTCAAAACTGAATCAATAATTGGCCATTGTTTACAGTAGGTACCTATAAATCTAATGGGCTGACCACTGTTCTGTGGGTTACGTTTGTGTGACTCCAATAGTGAGTCCCTAGGGGTCTTAACTGCTCTAGTGTAGGCTTTGTAGATAACATTCTGTGAATATCCCCTGTGTATTAGACGTTCAGTTAGTTCACTTGCCCTCTTACGAAAAAGTTCTAAGTCAGGCGTAACCTAAGGAATTCGCCCACCGGGATTGCTCTTTTAGTTGCCATTGGGTGATGGCTCCGGTCGCAGTGGCTTTGCGATATAAATCGGTGCCGATGGTACCATCCTCCCTAATCGCGATAGTAATGTCCAGGAAGTCAATACTTTCCTTGCTATTAGTGTGTGTAAGCTTGACGTTGAGATGATTGGTGCTTAGGCATTGCAAAAATTCACTCAAACCATCCCTGGTACCAGTCCAAAAAAACATCAAATCGTCAATATAGCGAAACCAATACGATATGTATTGGGTGTATTGCGCCATCATATCAATGAATTGGCTCGCCTTTTCACACATGTTCCCATTGCCAGATACAATTGGACGCCCAGGAGGTTTCGCTAAACTTTTGTGTATTTTGGGAAGCATATAAAATGTTGGGGTCACTGATATATCATTGTGTAGTGCTTATGACTCACTTATAGTAATGAGACCAATTTGCAGGCCATCCGACATCAGATTGTTATATAGAGACCTAAACCTAGTAGTCGGATCATTAGGTAGTTTCCGGTAGCATGCAGTATCATTGAGCTGTTTCAGCGCTTCCGTCACATACATTACCCGTGGCCATAAAACTACATTGCCACCCTTATCAGAGGGTTTTATGATTACATCTTGCCAGGAAGATATTTGTTGTATGGCAAGTCTTTATTCCTGATTGTGGTTATCACAACCCTGGCTGGGTATATTCATAAAGTCTCTCATGACTAATTCACCAAAAGTGATCACTGTCGAGCTTATATTTCTAGGGAGCATATATTTACTTTTTGGTTTCAAGGACCTCGTAGAATCACCTTGTTCAGCGAAGAAATCAGTCAGCTCTGATAAAGCTTGATCAAAGGCTATCTGCTCGGTTGCGATATCAAATGTGGGATGTGTCAAGTCATGTGGGTTGGCCAGGTCTGTTTAATGAAAAATTCTATTTACAAATAAGGGGTGTCACCATGTGTGCAGCCTTCGCCCCCACATATGCCAATCTATTTATGGGATGGTGGGAGGCTAATAGTGTCTTCAGAGATCAGATGGCGCAATACACCGAATACATATCGTATTGGTTTTGCTATATTGACGATTTGATGTTTTTTTGGACTGGTACCAGGGATGGTTTGAGTGAATTTTTGCAATGCCTAAACACCAATCATCTCAACATCAAGTTTACACACACTATTAGCAAGGAAAGTATTGACTTCCTGGACATTGCTATCGCGATTAGGGAGGATGGTACCATCGGCACCGATTTATGCCTCAATCAGAGCATCACAATGAACATATTTATTTAGCAGCCTTAGGTGCAAGAAATAAAACCGATACCATATCAGTCAGGGGATATTTAATTACTTTAATCTCATATCGGCTAGGTTGCCATTCTCATTTGGTGTTTTGACTTCAATTAATAAGAAATGAAACATTTGGTGTCTTTACTATACGTGTATCCATCACATGCATCTGGCACCTTTTCATTTCAGTTATTACGTGAATATAAAATGTACCTTGGCAACCAAATATTACCCTTATACTTGGCTAAGTATATGCTATGATCTTTATGCGTTTTTTCGCATTTAATATACTTGGACACATGTATGCTCTATCTCTACCTTTAATATATATGCCTTTGGGTTCCTTGAAACCCTGCTGTCCCACTGTACATGGTAATATGGACATTTATTGATATTTTCCTGTTATGCATTTTTTCGTCTCGCAATTGACACATATTGCTTTTTGCAACAATGAACATGGTATTGCTTCCGGCGGGAGAGATTTAACTGTACGTGACACAATTTTGCGCTTTGGGTAGTTTAAGCCGCACAATGGGCAGGAGCAATAGACGGTGCATTGGAAGCAGCGATCGCATTTTTGACAGCGCCTGTCTATTCCTGATCCACCGTGACGTGCAGCATACTGACTGGCTCCTGATGTGTGATGTGTAGCGTGAGACCTAGCGCACCGATTGGCCCATTCAAACGAGTACCGGTTGTCCCGTGGTAATAAATAGAAGTGCAGTACTGGCTCTCTCTATGCCTTTGATAATGCCCGCAAATTGGTGGGTGAAACGCGTGTCAGGCGCATTTTAGCTTCTGGTTGGGCAGGCGTCTGATAAGGGACTTTGATGACTGGGGTAATCGGACCTTTGAGGGTGAAGGGGTTGGATTATTGAACGATCCGTGGGTCTGATACTCTCTCAACCTAATTGAATTAAGGTCTCTGTTACCTTAATCCCTCACCAGCTTGACTGTACACTGCAAGGGAGGGATCCTGAAGTGGGTGAAGGGGTTGGCTTGATGTGGGGCATTACATGGTGTACCTTATAGACGTACAGAGTGATCAATGTGCCAAATAATAACTATTATTTGATCATTTCTGACCAACCGTCACTTTTTAGTGATTTAAGTGCATTCAGCACACTACCCCTCTAACCCTTTGTTATATAGTCTATCAGCCTCCTATACCTAACCTCCATTTTAATGTTGCTATCTAGACCTTGCTTTTAACGATTTATTAAAAGTTATGTTTTACGAATTACCTCACTTGAGTTTCGGAATCAACGGATGGGTGGGTGCAACTGGATGGGTCAGCTCTTTTTTCATTATTAATCACCATTTGACCCTGCACACCATCCTCTGTGTTTGATGGATGGTGCTCCCCAACCACTAACTCTTTAATGACTTGCAAATTAGTTTCTATCTATTTAACATACCAAAAGGTTAATATATTGTGTGGGCCTTTACAAGGATGGGAAAAAGCCAGCTCTATTAGAACAGACTTGATTCTATCCTTATTTGGGACCTTACTTTGAAGGTCCTTGTACTGGATGGCATTTAGCTTTGTCAGTTTAGAATGGACTAATTCCTATCCTTTCCTGGTACCTCACCACTAGAGGCATTTAGTTCCTTTCTAGGGATAGGAACTAGCTCACTGCCATATGAATTGATGTGGGGCATTAGATGGTGTACCTTATAGACGTACAGAGTGATAAATGTGCCAAATAACAACTATTATTTGATCGTTTCTGACCAGCCGTCACTTTTTAGTGATTTAAGTGCATTCAGCACACTACCCCTCTAACCCTTTGTTATATAGTCTATCAGCCTCCTATACCTAACCTCCATTTTAATGTTGCTATCTAGACCTTGCTTTTAACGATTTATTAAAAGTTATGTTTTACGAATTACCTCACTTGAGTTTCAGAATCAACGGATGGGAGGGTGCAACTGGATGGGTCAGCTCTTTTTTCATTATTAATCACCATTTGACCCTACACACCATCCTCTGTGTTTGATGTACGCTCCCCAACCACTAACTCTTTAATGACTTGCAAATTAGTTTCTATCTATTTAACATACCAAAAGGTTAATATATTGTGTGGGCCTTTACAAGGATGGGAAATAGCCAGCTCTATTAGAACAAACTTGATTCTATCCTTATTTGTGACCTTACTTTGAAGGTCCTTGTACTGGATGGCATTTAGCTTTGTCAGTTTAGAATGGACTAATTCCTATCCTTTCCTGGTACCTCACCACTAGAGGCATTTAGTTCCTTTCTAGGGATAGGAACTAGCTCACTGCCATATGAATTGATGTGGGGCATTAGATGGTGTACCTTATAGGCGTACAGAGTGATAAATGTGCCAAATAACAACTATTATTTGATCATTTCTGACCAGCCGTCACTTTTTAGTGATTTAAGTGCATTCAGCACACTACCCCTCTAACCCTTTGTTATATAGTCTATCAGCCTCCTATACCTTACCTCCATTTTAATGTTGCTATCTAGACCTTGCTTTTAACGATTTATTAAAAGTTATGTTTTACGAATTACCTCACTTGAGTTTCAGAATCAACGGATGGGAGGGTGCAACTGGATGGGTCAGCTCTTTTTTCATTATTAATCACCATTTGACCCTACACACCATCCTCTGTGTTTGATGGATGGTGCTCCCCAACCACGTTAGTTATCTTTAATGACTTGCAAATTAGTTTCTATCTATTTAACATACCAAAAGGTTAATATATTGTGTGGGCCTTTACAAGGATGGGAAATAGCCAGCTCTATTAGAATGGACTAATTCCTATCCTTTCCTGGTACCTCACCACTAGAGGCATTTAGTTCCTTTCTAGGGATAGGAACTAGCTCACTGCCATATGAATTGATGTGGGGCATTAGATGGTGTACCTTATAGACGTACAGAGTGATAAATGTGCCAAATAACAACTATTATTTGATCATTTCTGACCAGCCGTCACTTTTTAGTGATTTAAGTGCATTCAGCACACTACCCCTCTAACCCTTTGTTATATAGTCTATCAGCCTCCTATACCTAACCTCCATTTTAATGTTGCTATCTAGACCTTGCTTTTAACGATTTATTAAAAGTAATGTTTTACGAATTACCTCACTTGAGTTTCAGAATCAACGGATGGGAGGGTGCAACTGGATGGGTCAGCTCTTTTTTCATTATTAATCACCATTTGACCCTACACACCATCCTCTGTGTTTGATGGATGGTGCTCCCCAACCACTAACTCTTTAATGACTTGCAAATTAGTTTCTATCTATTTAACATACCAAAAGGTTAATATATTGTGTGGGCCTTTACAAGGATGGGAAATAGCCAGCTCTATTAGAACAAACTTGATTCTATCCTTATTTGTGACCTTACTTTGAAGGTCCTTGTACTGGATGGCATTTAGCTTTGTCAGTTTAGAATGGACTAATTCCTATCCTTTCCTGGTACCTCACCACTAGAGGCATTTAGTTCCTTTCTAGGGATAGGAACTAGCTCACTGCCATATGAATTGATGTGGGGCATTAGATGGTGTACCTTATAGACGTACAGAGTGATAAATGTGCCAAATAACAACTATTATTTGATCATTTCTGACCAGCCGTCACTTTTTAGTGATTTAAGTGCATTCAGCACACTACCCCTCTAACCCTTTGTTATATAGTCTATCAGCCTCCTATACCTAACCTCCATTTTAATGTTGCTATCTAGACCTTGCTTTTAACAATTTATTAAAAGTTATGTTTTACGAATTACCTCACTTGAGTTTCAGAATCAACGGATGGGAGCGTGCAACTGGATGGGTCAGCTCTTTTTTCATTATTAATCACCATTTGACCCTACACACCATCCTCTGTGTTTGATGGATGGTGCTCCCCAACCACTAACTCTTTAATGACTTGCAAATTAGTTTCTATCTATTTAACATACCAAAAGGTTAATATATTGTGTGGGCCTTTACAAGGATGGGAAATAGCCAGCTCTATTAGAACAGACTAGATTCTATCCTTATTTGGGACCTTACTTTGAAGGTCCTTGTACTGGATGGCATTTAGCTTTGTCAGTTTAGAATGGACTAATTCCTATACTTTCCTGGTACCTCACCACTAGAGGCATTTAGTTAATTTCTAGGGATAGGAGCTAGCTCACCGCCATATGAATTGTCTATTTCCTAGCCACTAGAGCAGTGATCCCCAACCAGTAGCTCGTGAGAAACATGCTGCTCTCCAACCCCTTGATTGTTGCTCCCAGTGGCCTCAAAGAAGGAGCTTATTTTTGAATTCCCGGCTTGGAGGCAAGTTTTGGTTAGATAAAACCAGGTGCACTGCCAAACAGAGCCTCAATGTAGGTTGACAATCCACATAGGGGTTACCAAATGGCCAATCACAGCACTTATTTGGCACCCCAAGAACATTTTTCATGCATGTGTTGCTCTCCAACTCCTTTTACTTCTGAATGTTGCTCACGGGTTCAAAAGGTTGGGGATCCCTGCACGAAAGGGACGGGCCTTTCCAGTAATGGAACTTGGTGGGGGCGTGCCCTGGTGCAGGCTGTGCAGCCGGGCCCGCCCCCACCCTCGCTGTGTGATTTTTCTCTGACGCTGCAGCCGACTGCAGCGCGCGATCTACCGTGGCCCTGCGGGGGTGCGGGCCCTGGCCCAGTTGCACCCCCTGCTCCCCCAGTATTTACGCCCCTGGGCCTTTCTGAGGATAGGAAGTTTAGGAACTAGTCGCTACTGTATAGAATGGTCTAATTCCTATCCTTTCTTAGTACCGCACCACTGCATTAGGTCCTTTCTAGGGATAGGAACTAGCTCACTGCCATGTGAATCGGCTATTTCCTATCCACTAGACTCGGGACGGTCCTTTCTGAGGATGGGAAATAGTCAACCAAGATCTTATCACATGCGTCATATCCCGCCCTTCGTGAGGGTTGTCGACCAATCAAAGTTCGCTATTATCGCCTCTCCTATCCCGTGGGAAAGTTTGCTTCATATTGAGCCGTGTTGGGTGCCTTCATTTGTCTGTGGAAACGTGTTCGTCAGCAGGGAGGAAGGGTGAGGAACGAGTGAAAAATGATGGCCACAGCAAAGAAGGAAGTGATTATATGTGATCACAGAAGTGAAATATGTAATGTGCACAACTAGGAAGCGTCGCGTATCGGCCATATTTGTAGTGGGCATGATTGAACGCTTTACTAATTCCCTCTAGCGGCTGAATGTGTTTTAATCCATGGCGTCCATATTTGATTCTGGTAACAGCGGTGGCTGTTTCCTTTTCCGGTAATGCGGCCCCTGTTAGGTTGCTGGAGTAACTCGTGCTTTTCTGTTTTTTCCTGGAGATTGATCCTGTGCCGGAAAATGGCAAAGAGCAAATTCGAGTACGTGAGGAACTTCGAGGTTCAGGACACTTGCCTCGGGAACTGCTGGGTGGTGGTCAGAGTGGATGGGCGAAACTTTCACCGGTGAGCATCACACGTGTGCAGTTGTGTTGCGCAAGCCAGGTATTGCGTAGAAAGTATGGTGCCGCGTGCCAGCCATGGCTGAAGATAATAGGCGATGAAGTATATGTGCTTTATATACATGCATGTAGTGTAATATATCACTGCCCAGTTTGTGCCTTTCCTACTGTTGTCAAACTCCTTCTCTTATTTAACTTTTAGCATGTTATACAATAGGCAATTCTAAACAACTTTTCAAGTGGTCTTCATAATTTCATTATTTACTTTTTATAGTTTTTGAATTATTTCTCTTCTTCTGTCTCTTTCCAGCTTTCAGATGGGGGTCACTGACCCCATCCAAGAAAACAAATCCTCGTTAAGGCAAAGCATTTATTGTTATTGCTACTTTGTATGACTCCTCTTTCTATTCAGGCTTATTCTATTCATAGTCCAGTCTTTTATTCAAACCAATGCATGGTTGCTAGGGTAATTTGTATCCTAGTAACCTGATTGCTGAAATTGCAAACTGGAGAGCTGCTGAATAAAAAAGCCAAACTCAAAAACCACATGTAACATAGTAAGTTAGGTTAAAAAAAAGACACGTCGATCAAGTTCAAATTTTTAACCTGCCTAACTACCAGTTGATCCAGAGGAAGGCCAAAAACCCCATCTGAAGCCTATCCAAATTGCCTCAGAGGGGGAAAAAATTCCTTCCTGACTCCAAAATGGCAATCATATTATTTGAAAAACAACACGAGTCCCAAACACAGCGTGTTCCCAGTCCAGCAATTGTCAGGCTCTCTTCTGCCCCCAAAAAATAGTAAATTCCAAGAATAATTGCTGTACACTTCAAAGAAATGATTGGGGTGCAAAAAAGAGAAAAAAATAATATAGTGTAGTAATTTTTAATGTCTCACCAAACATGTGTTTAGTGTTAATTAAAATAGCGCACCCCACAGGTATTTTTAACTGTTATAAGAGGTGAGAAAAAGCACATCAATTGTGTTATTTGTTAAGGTGATGAAGTAGGATGGGGTATATATAATACCTACACTATGATCTGTGGTGTTCCCAGTGGTCTATTATACTCACAGACAGCAATGAGTTAAAGCACGTCTCAAGATATAGGTGTTCCATCCCTAGTCTCGACCTTCCATTTCTCCTTCATGGGCAATAAAAAGCAACGTGCTGAAGCGTAAAATACCCTTTAATAAACAAATAAAATTGCAGTCACAAACATGCAGCTTTGATTCGCATTAAAATCCACCTAAAACTGTGGTGACAAAGTGTGGAGGCGTGCCCTTTGTGAAGCGGAGACATGCGCAGTGAACTCTAATGAATGCTGGAGAGAAGCAAGAGAGACACTGAACCACTACAAAGCTACAAAACTACCTATTGTTTTTAGGCTGATTTTAATGTGAATCAAAGCCGCATGCTTGTGAGTGCAATTTTATTTATTTATTAAAGGGTATTTTATGCTCATGCACATGTTGCTTTTTATTGCCCACGAAGGAGAAATGGAAGGTCGAGACTAGGGACGGAACACCTATATCTTGAGACGTGCTTTAACTCATTGCTGTCTGTATACCTAGTTTAGACAGGGAGGCCCATTTATTAAAGGTCAAGTTTTAGTGGTATTAGTTTGAAACCACGATTAAACTCCATTTCAGTAAATCACGAATGCCATAAAATATTAAAATATCCGAATATAAAAGGTATGAACAGAAAAACGTGCAGAAAATGAATGGCTAAAAAAAAGTTCCATAGGATTAGTGCAGCTCCCATTGATTTGTAAGGGACCTTGACTGCTTTTGCTTGGGAGAAGTTTTTTTTTGTGGTTTTTACACTTAAAGGGGACCTGTCACCCTAAGAAATAATTTTAAATTCTTTTCTATCATGTTAGTTGAGCAAAATAAACTTTACTTACACTGTATTTGTTATTTAAATTGTTTCCTTCTGTTTTGGAATTATACAATCACAGCAAGCAGGCAGCTGCCATTTTGTGGACACGTTTATTAAGGGAAATTGTGTATCACCCCAAAGTCTTGTGTATGAACCAGAATGAGGGACCTAATGTCCATGTGCAGTGCCCTACACAATTATAGAGCCTGAGGAGGGAAGGGGGAATGTGAGGAGAGCAGTGACATCTAGGAAGTGCTGAATGGAAAGTGAAAGTAATTGACTGCCCCTCCTCTATGCCACGGGCATAGAGGCGGGGCGGTAATATTTGATTGACAGTTTAGATATTTAAACACCTTTATAACAGGTATGGATGTTTTAATGGAAAAAAATTTTGGGGTTCCATATTTAATTTGGAAAGGGCTTTCATTATGCAGTTTTTTATGTGTAGGTGACAGGTCCACTTTAATGAATCTTGAATTTTTAGAGTATTAGAAAAATTTTTAAACTTGAATTTTTAGAGGAAAACATGCAATTCATGGGGGGAAAAAAGGAAATAAGCCTCTTATACATGATCCTGCTCTAAGGAGTAGAATCGGAAAAATTAATTCTGCACAAGTCTTTGACCGGTGGGTGGATAATTGGTGCTCTGCTAACTTAGAAATGTGGTGCCCCACGTTTACTGATGGCAGCAGCCCTGCTAAGTAATTCAGTGTAGAATGTTATGGATTGTGGACTGTAGCTGGCTAGAACCAAAATAAATATACAACTCTATCAGTAATACATTCATGCCTTTATAATTCAAAGTCTGCCTTTTCTTGAAATAGGTTTGCCGAGCAGCATAATTTCACCAAACCCAACGATGTCCGTGCTTTGCAGCTCATGAATCGTTGTGCTCAGAATGTCATGGAAGAGTTGGATGCTATCTGCCTGGCCTTTGGGCAAAGTGACGAATACAGTTTTGTCTTCCACAAGAAATCCAACTGGTATAAAAGGAGAGCGAGGTTAGTAGACAATTCCTAAAACTGATTTGAGTGTAAAGATTATCCCTAATGAACAAAAATCATTGGCTTGTGTTTATTGTATATTAAAGATATTAGATTATTATCTATAAAATAGTCAAAGCTGCTGGAATTTTCATCTAACATCTGTGTATGTATTTTAAACATGTTTATCCAAGGTTGCCTTCAATGATAGATATTTTATAGTAGTCTTCCTGCACAGTGATGCACAGCAGTATATAGGTGCCTGGTGGCAGCTAATCCATTTTAAAGACAAGGAAGCTGGGCTTCTGTTAAATGTATGTGTATGTTTCCTTCTTGCATATATAAACATGCACACACTTTTAAAGGACCAGAAACACCACATTTTTTAAATATTATTTCCCCCCAAAATAGCTACGATAGGTAAGGCTTGCTACCCACTGACTTCAAATCTTCAGCCCCATTGGAGAAAAGCGAAAAGGCGACGGCAGCTTGAATTCCTCTGACCGTATCTATAACCTTAAACCACCTAAGCTTTTTTTCAGTGTCTGTATCTTGAATTTATGTTTTTATTCCTTCGGGCAGCTTTGAGGATAATGTTGTGAGCATATATTTAAGCTACAGATGCCGAAAAGTGCTTTAGGTTATTGGTACAATGCAGACTTCTGGTTCAGTGCACAGAGGTATTCAAGCTGCTGTTGCCTTTTCTTCTTTTTCCTATGGGGCACTTTGAAAGTCAAATTGAAGTTGAAGATTTAAAAGAAATCCAAGGGGAAGTATGCCTTACTTTTACTATTATAGCTGTTTTGGGGGAATTAAGCATTAAAAAAAAATGTTGTTGCTGTTCCATTAAAGGAGAAGGAAAGGTTTAAACTAAGTAAGAAAGGTCCACATAAATATACTAGTAAACCCCCCAAGTAATGTTGCTCTGAGTCCCCTGTCAAAAGAAATACTGCATTTCTTTCCTTCTATTGTGTACAACATGGGCTTCTGTATCAGACTTCCTGCCTTCATCTTAAACCTCCTTGCACAGGGTGTGAGCATGCTCAGTTTGCTCCTCTTCCCCTCCCCCCTCCCTTTTATGCTGTAATCTGAGCCCAGAGCTATAAGTGAGCAGGGAGAGACTCAGGCAGGAAGTTATGTCACACCAAGCTAATACTGCAACTGCTATCCTAAACAAACAGAGCGCTTCTAGAGCTTTTTACTCCAGTATGGTAAAACATTCTACAGAATAAATATAACATTCTAGCTTGCACTATTGCAGCTAATAAAATGCCTCTGTAGCTTTCCTTCTTTAAAGGTACTGCAAGTTGTAGCCCATGACAGCTGGAAGGCTGTTTTACATCCTTTCTGTAGAGGGTTATGTGAGTAATTATTTGGGGATTACTTTCACGTGCCAGTTTTTTTTAACCCTAAATATTGATAATGATCTATTAGAGACAGTATTTGTTAAATAGAATGTCTTGATATAGTATACTCTAATAATAACATAATACTTGTGTCGTGATATATAGTATACATACTCTACTTCTCATTAAAAAGAGGAAGAAAAAAAATATGCACTTGATATTATACCTTTGTGTTTAAGTTCGTATAACTGTTATTGTATTTCTGAAGCAGATGTAAATAAATGATAAAAAAAAGTTGATACAATTTTTTTCCCCAATGGAGCATTTTTTTTAACCTTCTCTCTGTTTATAAGCAAGTTTATGACCCACGTGGTCTCGCAGTTTGCCTCCAGCTATGTTTTCTACTGGAAGGAATACTTCCCGGATGTGCCAATCCTCTATCCACCAGGATTTGATGGGAGAGTTGTCCTGTACCCAAGTGAACAGAACCTTAAAGATTATCTGAACTGGAGACAGGCTGACTGTAAGTATCCTTGTTTTTAATATACTGTGTTGACTGTATTTCTCTGCCTTCCTTTGCACTAACAGAATAGAAAAGCAATTGCTAATTAAGTTTGGCCAGTTTTTTTTTTTTATAACTACGGCAACACAAATAAAATATATTTCTTGCTAATATCTTGAGAATTGGGCTGTCTTTATGACACAGCCATTCTAGCTTCATATACATTAAAAGCACTGTGTGTGGGACTTGGTTTACAGAAGGCTTTACATTTGTGACACTCCATCCATTTAACTGTTCTCCCCGTGGAAAAACACCCCAGTCCACATATATGATGACATCAACAGTACCACAGATTGTTTCAAAGAGGCCTGCCTTTGACATAATATGTGATACTATTGGATGCAAATAGAGCATTGTCATCCAGTGTGATTGGACAGATTTTGGTCAACACCAACAAAAAGTAAAATGCTTTGGAAGTCCATATGAGCTTTATGCCCAGCGTTTATGCTGAAGTATTTATATGCATTAAGATATTTATATCTATCGGTTTAATGCACACCAATACATATGGACATGACAACCATGAGACATGTTTAGGGAAACCCAGTGGAATATTATGTTCTTAAAGTATTTTGTCTTCGTTGTTTTTTGTCATGTTGTTTTCATAGGTCACATCAACAACCTGTATAATACCACATTCTGGTCCCTCGTACATAAAGGAGGTTTAACACCTGTACAGGCGCAGATCCGATTGAAGGTGAGGATTTAGACTTTTTTCGGTTGCCTTTTTTTTTTTTTTGCTTTCCTGTTTTGTCATGTCCCATGCCTGCAGTGTGTAGAATTTACCATGCTTGATCACTTTAAATCTTAGTGTTTTTTTTGTTTTATTTTTTATTTCCAGGGAACACTTGCTGCAGAGAAGAATGAAATCTTATTTTCAGATTTCAACATCAACTACAATAATGAGCCACTGTTGTACAGGAAAGGTTCTGTCCTTATATGGCAGAAGGTGAGGTGGCAACGTTTTCTGAGCATAATCTAAAAATTCTAATATAAATACTCTTTAAAGGAGAAGGAAAGGTTGAAACTAAGTAAGCCTTCTCAGAAAGGTCCATCTAAATTCACAAGTAAACCCTCAAAGTAGTGCTGCTCCGAGTCCTCTGTCAAAAGAAACACTGCATTTCTTTCCTTCTGTTGTGTACACATGGGCTTCTGTATCAGACTTCCTGTCTTCAGCTTAAACCTCATTGCCCTGGGCGTGAGCATGCTCAGTTTGCTTCTCTTCCCCACCCCTTCTCTACTGTAATCTGAGCCCAGAGCAGGGAGAGACTCAGGCAGGAAATGATGTCACACCAAGTTAATACTGCAGCTCCTATCCTAAACAAACAGCTTCTAGAGCTTTTTACTCAGGTATGGTAAAACATTCTACAGAATAAATAAAGCATTCTAGCTTGCACTATTGCAGCTAATCTATTGGCAATAAAATGCCTCCGTAGCTTTCCTTCTCCTTTAAAGGAGAACTAAAACTTAGCATAGATTTAGGCTAGAATTGCTGCACATTATGTTTAAGGATTCTGTTGCAGCCTAAGGACAGAAATACAACTTTGGATTGCACACTTATAAAGAAAATTTATTTACAAAAATAAAATTACAAAAGCATAATCAACAGCCCTGCACGTCTTCATTAGGGTCATAGAACATCAAAAATATCAAAAGAAGACAAGAACGAACTGAAAAGGAAGAACATATTTATACCTGGCTTTCTCTGTGTGTAGGGCACGAAAATTTGCGGCGAGTGACATAACAGCCACTTCCTGAAAGTGGAGAGAGCACCTGCCAGTATGCTGTGGGACACATACCGTATATACTCGAGCATAAGCCGAGGTTTTCAGCATCCAAAATGTGCTGAAAAAGTCTACCTCGGCTTATACGCGAGTCAGTGGCAGTAGATGAGATTGCAGTCACTTTTAATCATTCCTATACCAATAGTTCGCTTGGGGAGAGACTGCAATATCACACTGCACCCTCTGTTGGTTATATGAAAAGGGAAAATTCTATCATACTTACCGTAATTTTCCTTTTCCGGTCCTCTCCATGTCAATACGTTCTGGGATAGGTCCCTCCCTCTCCTAATTGTAGAACCCACCCATTAATTAATAAATGCTTACCCCCCCCGCACATCTCGGCGTCTAGTTATAAGTTCAGAACATTTCCAAGACATACCGGGTAGGGAAAACCTTGACATGGAGAGGACCGGAAAATTACGGTAAGTATGATAGAATTTTCCCTTTTTCCCAGTCCCCTCCATGTCAATACGTTCTGAGACGTAGCAAGTTGTGTCCCAGGGTGGGAGAGAAAATAAGATACTCAGACAATTTGCTGCAAAAATATTTATTTCCTATAGGAAGCGGTTTTAAGGACCTTAGATACAAAAAGAGAATATTCTGAGGCTCTCACATCCAGTTTATAGTGAGAGATGAAGGTGCATGGAGTAGACCAAGATGCTGCTCGGCAGATCACCTCTAAGAGAACCCCTGCTTCTGCTGCCCATGAAGCTGCTTGTCCCCTGGTTGAGTGAGCCCTTAGTTCCAATGGTTCTGGAAGGTCAGCGGAGGAATATGCTCTTCTAATTATCCACCTTATCCACTGGGAAATTGATCTTGATGAGGCTGAATTTCCTTTCCTAGAGTCAGCCGGGATAATAAAAAGTCTGTCCGACTTTCTGATGGGGATGGTTCTTTCGTAGTATATTCTAATATTCTCTGCCACATCTAGAGCTTGTAGATTTGGTGAATTTGCTTCTTCCGGGAAGGCTGGTAAGACCAGCTCATCCCTGAGATGGAAAGGTGAGACCACCTTGGGTTTGAAGTCTGGAATGAACCTTAAAACTACCCGATCTGGTAAGAATGTAGGACTATCTTGGGAGAAACTGAGGGCCTGTAATTCTCCCACTCTCTTTGCTGACGTAATGGCCACCAGAAAGACTGACTTAACTGTCAATAGCCATAGTGAGAGAGAGTCCATTGCATCAAAAGGAGGAGCGCTCAACATTTTGAGAACTCTAGGGAGATCCCAAGAAGGGCATGTTGGTCTTCTAGCAGGCAAGATTCTGATGGCTGCCTTAAAAAATCGAGAAACCAGAGGATGTTGTGGCCATTTCACTCCTGAAACTGCTGAAATTGCTGATACCTGAGTTCTCAGAGTACTGACAGATTCTTATCTATCCCTGTCTGTAGAAATTCTAAGACTTCAGAGATTGAAATCGGCAAGGCTTGAGATGTCCTTCGACTTTTCGAAAAAGTGTCCCAAATTCTTGAATATAGAGAATTTGTCGAAGTCTTTCTAGATCTTAATAGAGTTTGGATGACATTCTGGGAGAGTCCCTGAGACTCTAAGGTCTGCCGCTCAACCGCCAAGCCATGAGTGCCAGCGAACCCGGATCTGGATGTACAAAAGGTCCCTGGACTAGCAGATCTCCCGAGATCGGGAGTTTCCATGGTCGATCTGTTGAGAGCTGTACCAGGTCCGTGAACCAAGGTCTCCTCGGCCAAGATGGAGCAATGCATACTACCTCCGCTTGGTCCTGCTTGATCTTCTGAATTACTGTCTGAATCAGAGGAAGAGGAGGAAAGATGTAGCATAAACGGTGATTCCATTTCTGGGACAGAGCATCCACTGCTAGTGCCCTTGGATCCTGTTCCCTTGAGAAAAAGAGGGGACATTTGGAGTTGCTGGATGAGGCCATGAGGTCTATGACCGGTTGCCCCCAAATCCGAACTAGAGTCTGGAAGATCCCCTGATTCAGACTCCAATTGTGTCTCCCAACTGCATACCTGCTGAGGAAATCTGCGGCCTTGTTCAATTTTCCTGGGAGATATACAGCCGTGAAATCTATCAGTGTTGACACTGCCCATTGAAAAATTGGTTCCACCTCTGCCAGGAGAAGAGAACTCCTTGTTCCCCCTTGTCTTCTGATGTAAGACACGGCTGTCATATTGTCGCTTCTTATCTTTAGTCTTGAGCCTCTGAGCTGCTCCTGGAAATGTAAGCAGGCTTGATGAATGGCCCTTAGCTCTAAGATATTTGATGGCTCTCCTGACCAATGTTTTGGCCATGAACCTTGAGCTACCTGGGCATCTAACTGAGCCCCCCATCCTTTGCCAGAGGCATCTGTGGTTACTGTAATCCAGGCACTTGGGAACAACTCGGAGCCTCGGGACAGATGCTGGGGAACCAGCCACCAGTGTAATTCTGGGACTACCCAGGGAAAAATTTCTATAGGTTGTTCCAGCCGTCCCATTGTTGGATGAACAGGTGCTGAAGTTTCCTCATTCTCCAATTGGACCAGGGAACCAAGCCGATGGTGGAAGACATCATCCCCAAAATTCTTAGGCATGTACTTGCCGATACTCTTTGGCACCCGATAATGGATTTGACTTCCCTCCTGAGGGTTTCCTGTCTTTCTATGGACAAGGAAATTATTCCCTCTCTGGAGTCTAGAATTGCTCTCAGGTATTTTATAGTCTGGGCTGGCTGCAATTGACTTTTTTGTAAATTCAGGGTCCATCCATGAGACTTGAGAAAATCCATCACCCTGTCTCTGTGCCTGGCAGCCTGAGATTGGGTGGAGGCTAAAATTATGAGATCGTCCAAATAATGGAACACCCTGAGGCCCTGCCAACGCAGTTGAGCTATGAGAGTGACCATGACCTTCGAGAATACCCTCGGGGCTGTGGAGAGGCCGAAGGGTAGGCACCTGAATTGAAAATGACACTTGTTTACCTTGAATCTGAGGAATCTTTGATCTCTCTTGCAGACGGGAACATGATGATACGTGTCTGTGATGTCCAGGGAGCACATCCAATCTCCTGGTGCAATTGCTCCTCTGACTGAATCTATGGATTCCATTCTGAACCTCTGGACTCTTAAGACTCGATTGACGCTGTTTAGATCCAGTATTGGACGCCAGGTGCCTGACTGTTTCTGTACTATGAAAAAGGTTGAATAATTCCCTTGACCCCATTCTTCTCTTGGGACCTGAGCGATAACCCCTTGCGTCCTCAAGTTTGATAGACATGCCTGAAGCGCCCTTCTCTTTATTGGACACAAAGGCAGGGGTGATGGTCGAAAAGATGGTAGAGGTAAATATTTGAACTCCAACCGGTAACCTTCTCGAATGATGCTCAGGATCCATTTGTCTTCTATTGACTTTTCCCAGGCGGTTCGAAACAGTGTCAATCTTGCCCCTACTGTTTGCCCCTGGGGAGCACCACCTTCAGAACTGCTTTCTGGGATTGCTAGAGGACTTGCCTCTTGCGCCCCTAAAAAATCCTGATTGTCCCCCTCTCCAGTTGCCTGATCTTGAATTGTCGTTTCTGGAACGAAAATTCCGCTGATCATATGGAAGAGATCTAGATCTAAACGAGCCTCTGCCCTTGGCCGACTGTTTACTGGGATATCTTCTCTTTCTTTTCTGAGGCATCAGCTGGCTCTTACCACCTGAGGCTTTTGAAATCAGGTCCTCCAATTTTTTCCCGAACAAAGTCTGACCCTTGAAGGGTAAGGAACACAGGGCAAATTTGGAGGCTGCATCAGCTTCCCAGGATCTGAGCCACAGAGCTAGCCGAGACGGACAAAGCCAAAGATCTTGAAGCAAGATGAAGCTGATCAACAAGGGCATTCATAAGAAATGATGAACCCAGCTTGAGTTCCTTCAGGCCATCTATGATTTCGGTCCTATCACGACCCTCTCTCAGAGCTGATTCTATGTTTGACAGCCAGACTTCCAATGCCTTGACTACTGATAAACTTGCCATGGCTGGTTTAAGGGACTCCCCTGCCACTAAGAAAGCTCTCTTTAAATCTGTTTCAAGTCGTCTGTCCATAGAATCCTTCAATGTTGCTTGGTCCTCTATGGGCAACACTATTTTTAGACAGATTAAGAACTGGAGCATCCACCTTGGGGAGAGTAGAAATGTCCTTAATCTCTTCCTCTCTAAATGGATAAAGCTTATTGAACCTCGATTGAGTAGAACTCCTTTTGGACACCGATTCCCATTCGGTTTTGACCAAATCCAACACTTCCTGATGTAGAGGAAAGAATAGTGCGGGGCTTTTAGCCTTCGGAAGAAAGGAGGAAGTGGTTGCCTGCTCCTCTTGCTGCAGAGCTAGGGAAGATCTTACTGCTCTTATCAAAGGCTGTACAAGAGCAAAATCAAAGGTAGAAAGCTGAGCCTCCTCCTCTTGCTCGGTATCTGACTCCAGTACAGAGCTAGTGCCTAATTCCCCTTCCTCTTCCGGCACCATAGAGACCCCATGGGTCCCTCCTAAATCCTTGGATGCCGCCTGCACTTCCTTAGCCACAGTCTCCTTAATCCAGGTGAGGATATCTGTGTTGACAGGCATGCTTGACATAATTTCTTATCCGGAAGCGGTGTCTCCGAGCACCCCAAGCATTGAGCTTGTGTAGCTTGAACATTCTCCTCCCTGGTGATAGATTGTTCTTTGGATCTTTCTCTGGATCTGGAAGGCCGCATAGCACTGCCATAATAAAAAACAGAGAGAAAAGAAAAGAGTATTAAAAGTCTTGGGAACTGCTTACGAGCATCCCCCCTTAGACATTTGTCATTCTCTAGAAATGTAGATCCCCCTTTTTTTTTTTTTTTACCTCAACCAGGGGTGTAGACTTTCTGGGGATGGCGGCTGGAACAAGCCAGGAACTGGGCAACCTGCCAAAAAAAAAAGGCAAAATGCACCCTGAATGCATAAACAGGCTCCTAGCCCAGTTCCCTGACAATTGTTCCCCTACCTACCAGGAGACAGCACTTCTTAAGCAGGAGCAGCGTCCTCGTTCGCCAGACTGCAGGTTACAGCAGTCCCTATTTCCTGTCTCCCTTAAAAAGGTCTGGTCGACCCTGCCCCCAGAGCGGGGATCCAATCCCAGCATCCCGCAGAGAAAACGCCCAACCGGAGGGAAGGGAAGGCTCCGCGTCTGATCCCACGTGACCGGAAGAGACCAATGTGACCCGCATAGATCCGGCGGTGTCTAAGGAAGCGGACGTTCCGAATCCGTCTCCCCTCCCTCCCGGAGGGAAATGATGCGCTTAGCAAAGTGCCCTACCTGCCGCCATCCCCCTGTTCCCCAAGTAAGTTCCGCTTGGTGCGGGAACCTACGCGCCGCCGGACGCCATCATGGGCCGGATAAGCCTGGGGGAAAACAGGGAGACCACAGTTTACCTGAACCTCTGCCCGCAAACAAGAGGTCATGCTGTAGGAGAAAAGGCCGATACAGAGGCCAAAAAACTCAGTCTCTGGGACGTTCCACAACAGCCCCATGCTACACCCGTGGGAAAAACAAACAACGAGCTCCTACAGGGAGCTCTGGAGAGAGAACAAGAACCCAAAAAAAGACGCCGAGATGTGCGGGGGGTAAGCATTTATTAATTAATTAATGGGTGGGTTCTACAATAAGGAGAGGGAGGGACCTATCCCAGAACGTATTGACATGGAGAGGACTGGGAAAAGAATAACAGTGACTGCAAGATCACAAAGCGCCATCTGTTGGTTATATGAAAGAATAACAGTGACTGCAATATCTATCACACAGCACCCTCTGGTTATATGAGAGTATAACAGTGCGCCCTCTGTTGGTTATATGAAAGATTAACAGTGACTGCAATATCACACAGCGCCCTCTGTTGGTTATATGAAAGAATAACAGTGACTGCAATATCACACAGCGCCCTCTGTTGGTTATATGAAAGAATAACAGTGACTGCAATATCACACAGCGTCCTCTGTTGGTTATATGAAGGATCAACAGTGATGGCAATACCACACAGCACCCTCTGCACATGACAGTGGGACAATGCACACAGTAATCCATTTGGCAATTCTTTGTCACCATCAACTTTGCAAAGAAGTCCGGTTGATCGCTGGGGGGGGTCGCTTTGGCGGAATTTGCGCTGCTGGGAGACAGGGCTGTAGTTGTGTCTAGGCTTATACTCGAGTCAATACGTTTTCCCAGTTTTCGTAGGTAAAATTAGGTACCTTGGCTTATACTCGGGTCGGCTTATACTCGAGTATATACGGTATGCGTTCCACGCATCTAAGCTTCCTTTCTAGACGCAGGGAGCTTTCCGGCTGCAGAGGAGCCTGAAGTGGAACACAAATGCGTTCCACCGCACACTAACTTACTGTGCAAAGTAAAATCAAGTATGTTGCCAATTTAAACTTTGAAAGGGGCAATGTTTGGATAAATCTATACAGGATTCTCTGTTACCCAGAAAAGATGTCCCAAGGTCAGAACAGTCCTTCTAATCTTTACATTAGAAGATGCCCACACTAGCTCTCTATATTCTTTGTGATGACTTACTGCATATGTTCTGGGCTGCTGTCTGTTGTCTTATGGACCAACTAACAATGTACATTACATAGAATACAGACGTCACAATGCAAGACGAGTTAGCAATGAATTCAGGTTCATTTAACATGAACATGGTTCATGAGAGATCCAATATGGCACACATATATTGTAAAGTAAATCCATTATATAAAATAACAGCATTTATTTATTGGACTTAGTGCTTTAAAAAAAAAAAAAAAAAAAAACTTAATGAGACTGATATAGGTGAAGAATCTTTCTTAAAATATAGAGCAAAAAGAATCTGATGTTTTCTAGACATCTAGATTTCATGTTGAGGTAAACAAAATTCATCACCCATTTCACCTTTAAATTCACCTTGACTTTTAGTATGCTGTAGACATTGATATTCTATTTTTTTGATATTTATTTTTTTATTGTTTTTTTTTTTTGTTGTTATTTAGCTTTCTGTTCAGCAGCTGTCCAATGGTATTTCAGGAGCTACCTGGTTGCTAGGGTATGGGGCCTGTTATCCAGAATGCTCAGGACCTGGGGTTTTCTATATAACAGCTCTTTCTGTAATTTGGATCTTCATACCTTAAGTCTACTAGAAAATCTTGTGACCATTAAATAAACCAAATAAGTTGGATCAAGTACAAGGTTCTGTTTTATTATCACAGAGAAAAAAGAAAACTGTTTTTTTTAAATTTGGATTATTTGGTTACAATGGAGTCTATGGAAGACGACCATACGTAATTCAGAACTTTCTGGTAAATGGATTTCCGGATAACTGATCCCATACCTGTACAAAATAAATAACGAAGCCCAATTGCAAAGTTGTTAGGAATAGGCCATTCTTTAATATACTAAAAGCTAAATGTGAACCACTCCTTTAAATACTACTTCTGTTTTTAAAGGTGAATGAAGTGAGCAAGAAAAGAATCAAACTTCCCAATGAGGCAGATGAGAAGGAGGTTGAGGTGTCCCGCTGGCGAAATGAAATTGTTGAATTGCACTGCGATATCATTGGAGACCAGTTTTGGGAGGAGCATCCATCCATTCTTTCAGATGCCTGTTAACTTTTATTACAAAGTCTGTTTTGCTGTTTATTTTATTTGCACCCCCTCCAAGTATAAAAGAGTTAAGAAAGCACCTAGACTTGTGATGAAAATGCCACAATTTAAACTCTAATAGCATGCCCTAGTATATATGTAAATATTTTCATACTGTAAAAAATCTAAACATTGCTGAAGCCTGCATCACACCCAGTTCTAAGACAAGAAAAATTTATTTGCAGGGTAAATCTGTTCAGAATTCTCAGAGCTGTGCATTGTACAGCGAGTGACAGTTACATTGTATTTACTTTTGTGTTAAAATATAATAAAGGGAAAAATAGCCCTTAGTCTAAAGGGTTTCACAACACAGAAGAAATGTGGCCATGATCCTTGTTTATAGGTAAACTTAGATAATTGATGTATATTGCAAAGTTGCTTGAAATTGTTTACTTTTCAAAAAGCTTGTTATGTTTTTGTGGAGTTCACCTTTAAATTGTATTTGTGAGCTTGTTTTTTTGCACTTTGTCCAAATATTGTAAATGTGCCCATAGATATCCAAGGACATTAATACAGGGAGAGATCTGGTTAAAATATTTTGGTAATAAAAGTAGCCCTGTCTTGAATAATGAGTAAATGCTTATGCCTCTACTTACCAATAAGTTATTCTGTAACTTCTGGCCAGTGCTCTACACTTAAAGGGGTTGTTCAAATGTTTAGTATGATGTAGAGGGTGATCTTCAGAGACAATTTGCCATTGGTTTTTATTTGTGGTTTTTGAGTTAATTCGCTTTTTATTCAGCAGTTTTCCAGTTTGCATTTTCAGCAATAAGGTTGCTAGGGTCCAAATTACCCTAGAAACCATGCTTTGATATGCATAAGAGACAAATATAAATATAACTATAAAAAGGAGAAAAATGAAGGCCACTTGAAAAGTTGATTAGAATTAGCCATTCTGTAACATAATAAAAACTAACTTGAAGGAACAGTTCAGTATAAAAATAAAAGTTTCCAATTTTGTTATTTAGCCAAAAAATGTAATGTATAAAGGCTGGAGGACTGGATGTCTAACATAACAGAAGATACAACAACTTCCTCTCTAACTGAGTTAGTCAGCAATTTTAAGGGGGGCCACATGAAACAGTGAAGGATTTTGGATGAGAGCAGTGATTTAGGCATGGTGTACATAATTGAGTAGTCTTACGTTTGGCATAATGTGTAAATATGTACATGTATGCTTTAAAGCAGTGCGGTCTAACTGGCGCTCCCCCCCCCGCCCCTTGTGTTGCCCTCCATTGAAGTCTGGTTGCTTTGATTGCTTACCGTTGTGTAAGCTTCAATAGGTGATAGAACTGAGATTAAATGGCCCCTACATTGTTCACACCTCAGAGTGGTCCTGATATGTTTCCCTGTCGTACTCTACTCTGCCTGCCCTACTCTGCATGTGTATGCCATACTCTGTCTGTCCGTGCTGTACTCTGCTTGTGTGGGCCATACCCTCTGGTGGGGGGTTTGTTCACATTTGAAAATACTTGTTAGGGGTACCCAAGGTTTTTGATCATGTACTGGGGGTTGCTTTGCTATCTACAGGGGAGGAGGAGGCTTATGGATTTAAGGATATGTATTATGACATGAACAAGTTTCACATATGAGTGATATCCCTGTAGTGAGCACTAACCATTTCGTTTTTTTATGTGTTACCACCATTAATGTGGACATGGCCTTAATAGTTTTGGTGATAACATGGGTGTGGTTTTTAAAAGGGGAAGGATCAATACCGGCTTCCATTATCAGCCCTCCACTACTGAACATTCTGTCCCTCGGTACCACAGAAATTGGACAGCACTGCTCTGAAGTGTTTCACATACTGTTTAACACATTTATTTTATAGCATTTCCTTCCTCCCTAATGTAATTTTGTGGATAAAAACTAGTAAGCAAAATAAACTTTTGCCTCCACATAACACTGGATTTTCCATTGCACTGGATCTAGTCATTTTATGGCTCCAACATAACCAAAAGATTTTGATCCCAAAAGCATCCTATATACTAACCGAAGGCCTATCTATGTCCCGAGTGGAGGGGAGGCAGATGCGCACGCAACTTCGGTTAGGATCTATGAGATGCGCGCGCAACTTCAGCCGAAAGACATAGATGCGGCCTTCGATTAGCAGATGTGCTGGAAGGTTAGGATCAGAACAGGTTAGGATCGGGGAGGCAGATGCGCTGGAAGGTTAGGATCTAGGGAGGCAGATGCGCTCACCGTCTCCTTCTGCCTCCCGCCGCCTCTTCTTTCCTGCTCACTCAGGCGGCGACCGCTGGAAGGTTAGGATCTAGGGAGGCAGATGCGCTCACCGTCACACTAGGGGAACCGGTTGCGTACCTGCACGAAAGTCTGTATAAGCGTCGGCCATCTTGCTACTCCTCTGCGACTTTGTCATCCGCCCACTGCCAAATCCGCCCACTAAAGTCTGTATAAGCGTCGGCCATCTTGCTACTCCTCTGCGAGTTTGTCATCCGCCCACTAAAGTCTGTATAAGCATCGGCCATCTTGCTACTCCTTTGCAAGTTTGTCTAATGGCGGCGCTAGCGTCACTCTAGGAGGGGAACCGGTTGCGTACCTGCACGAAAGTCTGTATAAGCGTCGGCCATCTTGCTACTCCTCTGCGACTTTGTCATCCGCCCACTGCCAAATCCGCCCACTAAAGTCTGTATAAGCGTCGGCCATCTTGCTACTCCTCTGCGAGTTTGTCATCCGCCCACTAAAGTCTGTATAAGCGTCGGCCATCTTGCTACTCCTTTGCAAGTTTGTCTAATGGCGGCGCTAGCGTCACTCTAGGAGGGGAACCGGTTGCGTACCTGCACGAAAGTCTGTATAAGCATCGGCCATCTTGCTACTCCTTTGCAAGTTTGTCTAATGGCGGCGCTAGCGTCACTCTAGGAGGGGAACCGGTTGCGTACCTGCACGAAAGTCTGTATAAGCGTCGGCCATCTTGCTACTCCTCTGCGAGTTTGTCATCCGCCCACTAAAGTCTGTATAAGCGTCGGCCATCTTGCTACTCCTTTGCAAGTTTGTCTAATGGCGGCGCTAGCGTCACTCTAGGAGGGGAACCGGTTGCGTACCTGCGTGGGTGGCCATTTTTAGCAAAACGGGCTATATTATCTCCAAAAAATATTGATGTTGACATGATAAACAACCAAGTGATTGCATTACTTCCTGGACAAAGCTGTGTCTTTCTGAGTACTGACTGTATTGATTCTGAAGACGAAAGTGAGAAACTTAACTTCCCATTAGAATATTTAAACACTATCAACAATGCTGGATTACCACAACACAATCTTATACTCAAAGTAGGAACAATAGTCATGCTGTTAAGAAACCTTAAGGGTAGGGGCACACGGCGCGATTTCGCCGCGATTCTGCGCTAAGCGAGTTGTCGCTGCGTTTTTTAAGCCGAAATAGCTTTGCTAACTTTGGCGCTGGCGTCAATGCAAATCGCGGCGAAATCGCTGCGCTAATTCACACGCGGCGATTCGTTTTCTATTGTCGTCCGAAGTTGCCTCGCTGAGCGTTTCCGGGCGACAGTAGAAAAAGAATCGCCGCGTGTGAATTAGCGCAGCGATTTCGCCGCGATTTGCATTGACGCCAGCGCCAAAGTTAGCAAAGCTATTTCGGCTTAAAAAACGCAGCGACAACTCGCCCAGCGCAGAATCGCGGCGAAATCGCGCCGTGTGCCCCTACCCTAACACTAAGCAAGGTTTATGTAACGGTACACGGTTGGTTGTGAAGAGCATGAGACAAAATGTTATCAAGGCAGAAGTGCTTACAGGATCCCATAGCGGTGATACTGTTTTGATTCCCAGAATTGACCTTACCAGTTCTGACCAGGAATTACCTTTTAAACTTAAACGACGACAATTCCCCATTAAGGCTGCATTTGCCATGACAATCAACAAATCACAAGGACAAACATTGGATAAAGTCGGCATTTACCTATCTGAGCCTGTGTTTGGTCATGGTCAACTTTATGTTGCATTTTCAAGAGTGCAGCGTTCATCTGATGTTAAAGTCAAGATTTTAAGTACAGCTCACCAGGGAGAACTCATTCAAGGACAGGAGAACATTTTCACAAAAAATGTTGTTTATAAAGAAATTTTTCAGTAACACTTTACTACCAATAAACTCAAAATTTAAGAATTCTAATAGCAGATAGGTAATAACAAGCAATAGGCACAGATTCACTCTACATCCCCACAAATTAGCGTCGCCAGTTGCTGCCTGGGGATGCCGAGTGAATCAGCACCCATCGCATTTTGCTGCCTCACTGTTGTTACCATTCTTTCATTAACGATTCTTTAGAGAATCGGGGGTTTACTGGTATTGAATAACCCATAGCCAACCAAAATCTACCAAGCTTCGGTAAGTGTTGCATTTATTTGAAGGGCATAACATAACTTAGTATAGTGTTACCAGTAATTTTGCAATATGGGCCAAAGAAACCTCACAGCCTGAGTGACATCTCATCAGTTGGAACAATCACTGACCTCCATATGTCATTTCAGGTACTGCAAAACCAATACATTTACATGGTTTTGGGGGGGGGGGAGCACAGGTACAAAAAAAGTACATTCACCCCAGAAAACCATACATTTTCGAAAAGTACACATTCCCCCAAATCCAAATTGGGTATGCATGTCTTTATACTCAAAAGCACCAAGCCGCAAAACGTTCCTAAATTTGGTGATTTTGGTGACATTTCAAAAAATCAAATCAAAACTTCCACCTTGCAGCATCTTATTTCCCACATACTATTGGCATCAAGGCAAATCACCCCAACTATGAATGCCTGGGGTCCTATGAACAGTTTTATGTCCAATATATTTAGGTTTACCTAAGCACAAGGCATAAAGGGGCTCCAAAATGAAGACATGGCATTTTTAGCCATATTCATTTTTTTGGGTTTAGTTCTCCTTTTCGGAGGATGTGATTACTATGTAAATATATAAAGGGACCATACAATAAATTCTGATGCTTTATTTGTCAATAGATCCTTCCAGCTAAAAACAAGATCATACATTCAGTTAAAGGAAAGGCTGTTTTTTTACAGAGAGAGTTGTATTATTCTCTCACTGAATCATTTGTACTGGCAGATACATTAGATAGCTCCAGGAAGGGGTTGGAAGGCTTTTTAGTAAGTGAGAAAATACAGGGTTACTGAAATTAACTCTTCGTATGAGATGATTCAGGTACTGGTCTTGGAATCTGGAAGGATTTTGAAGCAAATTGGAAAACCTGCAGGGAGGGTTGCCTTTCCTCTGGATCATCTAGCAGTTTTTCAGGCAACTTTCAGAAAAGTTGAACAGGTGTTTTCAACCTCATCTGTTATGTTATTACATTCTTACATTTGGTTATGAATGGTGCATAGGCTTTTATACAGCAATGCTACTGTTTATGGGTAAATAGCACAATGATAAAGACAAATAACAGAAAAAAACAGTCCTAAAAGCAAAGCTAGACAACTCACAAGCAATGGCCTGATAGTAAGAGAGAAAGCAAGTTCGCACCCCAAGTTGTAAATAGAGGGGTTACCACATTTATTGTGACAGAGGTGCTGGTACATAGAAAATATTCACATAGTAAAGGGGTAACACTATTTTGTAATATCCAATGAATGATCTTGAATTTTTTGAACAATTTGTTTTGCACTTTTATCACACATGGAACCAATCTGCTCTGACCCACCTTACATTCTATGACCATTAACAGAAACTGCATTTTTCTGTAAGTGATCACATGAGGTAGATAACTCATAACTCATTAGAAATTCACCCCCCCCAATGTATTAACCTTTCATAACTTACAGTAAAATTTACTTTTAATTTAATATCACCCTATAAGTATAAATTGAATGGTGAGATATTGTAGCTGTCTTAGAGTTAAAGACAAATAGACTTTTTTAACTATTTGTCTATTGAATAAAGTGAAGATCACAAGAAAAAGGCAGTACTGCAGATTTAACTGCTCTTTGTCACATTGACAAAGAGCCACACAGGGCGCGAAACATGTTGTGTTGGCAATAAACACAGAAGTTTGAGCAGTTAAAGGGCACCTATCACAGCCAAAATCAAACACATGTTAACAATCTGACCAGTACAAGCTAAACACGTTTAATCAAACTACATATATAGTTTTATGAAAAAACTGCAGGTTCTTTCACTGAGGGAGTCCATACTGAGACTATAACAGAGACTATAATATGCAAATTTCAGGAGCATGCTCAGATTGTAGCACTGCCTTGAGTATTCTACCCAGAATGCCATGTTTTAGTAAACTCCTCCACTAGAATTATCAGGAGATTTCCCTATCTTGTCCCTTGCTGGTGATGTCGTGATGCAAATTAAGGGCACACACTAACTTCCAGCAGGTGGCAGCACTACCGAACAGCAGCTAACACAGAGGTTTGGCTGATTTGAAAATAGCATAGAAGGGTTGATAAGCAAGCAAGGAATTTCAACTGAGCATGTGTGAGATTTCAGACCTAGCTGGCTGGGAAGATATAGGTAGGAGGAGCCAGTGAAATCCAAGATGCCCGCCTCAGCTAGAACTGCTGTGGATATAGGGGAGATCTTGCAGAAGGTATACTGAGCTGATGATTTACATTATACAAACAATTCTGACTGTTTTAAAAATCGGATTTCTTGAACATTCACATAGTGTATTTACTTAGTAAATGATTTTGGTCATGATTAGTGCCCTTTAAAAATCTGCTGTACTGCCTTTTTCTTGTGATCTTCACTTTATTGGATATTACTATTGCATCCACGGCAGAGGTGCTACACAAGAATATTGGCTGATAATCTATACCCTGCCATTGGTTTGAAGGTAACAGTCAAATTTACAATATTTGTCTATTGAGCCTTCCTACTGACATTGTGAAGTTTTATAGATTCTTTGGAACAAAAGAAAAAACAAATCCAATTACATTTCTTCAAATATTATTTTCGGCTGTGAGAAGGTCTATATATAGATATTGGATTAATTCTCTTCCGCCCAATAAATCGGACATTTCTATGTACCTTTAGGCTGGAACTACGTGGTGCGTGTCCTTCCGATCCAATGCAATGAGAGGAAGCACAGGCATCACGGCGGATTTGCCAAATCTAATGTAAGTAATACAAACTGATTGCATCCGACACAACTGTCAGATGAAGATGCAACATTCAGCGTTCGCATCCGACAGTCGTGTCATATGCAATCAGTTTGTAGATACGACATTTGTATTACTTACATTAGATTCGGCGCATCTGATGTGATGCCTGCGATTTATCGCGTCGGAAGGAAGTGAACCGTGTAGTTCCAGCCTTATGATATTTGTTTGTGTGAGAGTTTAGTACAGAAAATTTAGTACAGAAAAAAAGTGGTTACCAGATTTTGGTTTATTAAACACAAACAAGAGAGACAATATCTCTAGTCTGAGATTTAATTATTTCAGGAGTAACTGTGAAAGTCATGGATTTTTTTTTTATTTTTCTCTACCCTTTTAATTTTATTTAATATTACATGTGCTTCAGAGTCTGTTACCTTATTGGTATTACAAGGTATCATTGTGGGCTACTCATTTGTGGGACCGAGACTTTGCTTCTTGTCACATCTCAGTGGCCACGTTCCAGCTGTGTCAGAGAATGGCCGCTTGTAATCTGCTATGGCGTTCCGGTGCCTTTCGTCTTTTTATCGTTGTACCTCTGTTGTGTATTTGCATAAGCTGTGTTAAATTCTATAAAGTTAACTACCTTTGAAGGATGTTTGAATGTTGTAGCCTTAGGAATAGTGGGAGGAGACTGGGAAGCTAGTCTCTCTGTGTGTGTGTAGGTATCGAACATATAATGTTTCAAAAATGTACAAAATGAAGACCAGGTCGCTGCTCTGCAGATTTCTTCTGCGGATACCTGGGCTCTGAGTGCCCAGGATGCTGCCATCCCTCTAGAGTGTGCTCTCGGTGTTGGCCCAGGTGCTGTCTGCAATGAGTAAGATGTCTGGATGCATTGTTTTATCCAACTAGCAATAGTACTTTTAGAAGCTCTGTTCCCTGCATTACTTCCTCCAATGGTAACCAACAGATAGTCTGTTTTTCTGAAGGTTGCTACCTTTTCCAGGTAAGTACGAAGGCATCTGACTACGTCAAGGGTGTGTAGTTTCTCCTCTTGTTGATTTTTCGGTACAGAGTAAAAAGTGGGCAGAACTAGATCTTGACACTGGTGGAATCTGGTGGAAACTTTAGGCAAGAATCCATCCGCTGTTTTCAGTACCACTTTGTCTGGGAAGAACGTCATTTTTGAAGTTTTTATAGAAAGTGCATGTAACTCACTTATTTGCCTTGCTAAAGTAATGGTTAGCAAGAAAACAGTTTTTAAACACAGAGTGATGCCTCTTCGAGTGGTTCGAAGGGACTTTCCATCAGAGCCTTGAGAACAAACCCCTGGGAGGTATTTCAGGTCTGATGATGGGCCTGAGCTTTTTTAGACCCTGAAGGAACTTTTTGATAAGCTGGTTAGAAGCCCATTGCTTACTGGTGTGTGAAGATATTGCCGTTATTTGCCCTTTTAGTGTGGAGAGGCTTAACCCTCGGTCCATTCCTGCTTGGAGAAATTCTAGTAGGGTGACTTCTGAGGCCTTGACAGGGTTATGGTCTTTTTCCTCACACCATTTTTTGAAAACTTCCCAGGATTTTGCATATTTAATGTGTGTTGAATTCTTTTTCGAAGCCAGCACTGTGGTGATTGTAGCATTGGATAACCCTAGCTTGCTCAGCCTGATCCTTTCAGTTTCCATGCCGTTAGTGACCAGCTGTTCAGGTCTGGGTGCAGTACTTCTCCTTGGTGGAGTATTGTTGGTAGGATGGGGAGGTGAAAGGGTTCCTCTTGTTTTAATTGCATCAAGATAGGAAACCAGGCCCTTCTGGGCCACCAGGGGGTCACCATGACCACACTCGCTCTGTGCATCCTGATCTTCCGTATTACTTTCGGAATCACCGCCAGTGGTGGGAAGATGTATGCTATTTGGGATTTTCAGGGAAATGAAAAAGCGTCCCAATATTTCGTTCGACTGTCTCTCCCCCAGGAGCAGAACGTCTGTATTTTCCTGTTCTGGAATGTTGCCATCAAGTCTATCGAGAATGGCCCCCATTTGTTGGATATTGTCTCGAATATCTCCTGACTGAGTTCCCATTCCCCTATTGCAGGGAATTTTCTGCTCAGGTGGTCTGCTAGAGAGTTCTGGATTCCCGGGATGTGTAAGTAAATTACCTGAGTCGCGGCGGCGTGGACGGCCGCCACGCCGCGGCGCTCCTTCTCCGTCGGATTCCGGGTCCTAGTGCGCGCGCGGCGCGCATGCGCATTATTTAAAGGCGCAGGCGCGCTGGCGTAATGACGTCAGCGCGCAATGGCGCGAAATTCAAACTGTATTTAAGCCATTCATTGATACTGCTGGTTGCCCGTGATAGGATTTATCCTGTGGTTTTGCCTGAAGCCTTGTGCTGTTTGTCCGTGTTTATTCTGCTAGTTATCCGGTTTTTGACCTCTGCCTGTTTCCTGACGACGCTCCCATCTGAATCCTGACCTGTGCCTGTTACCCGACTACTCTATTGCCTGAACCCCTTCTGCTTGATACCCGGTTTTGACCCTTGCCTGCCTGACGATCCTTGCTATCTGCCTGCCTCGACCCAGCCTGTCTGACTATCCTCTCTGCCTCATCCTTGCCTGTAACCGTGATCCTCGGCCCAAAAGACTCTAGATACCTGCCGTGCCCCATTGCCTGCCAGAACTCTAGCCTTGCCCACTCATAAGTCCAGGTGGCACCCCAGTAGGCGGAGGGCCTTCCCGAAGCCCAAAAGTGGTCACACATACTGGTGAAGAGAGCTCTGACCACGGTGCTTGGCTCTAGTTCTGGTATTGAGTGCCGGCCGTGACATTATCACGGGCCATGGAGGACGACGATCACATTGAAGCTGCTGCTGCTGCTGCTCCTCTCCCAACATCCACTGATCTGTTGCTTACTACTTTGCTGCAACGAATGGAGGACCAGGAGCAAAAGCAAAATTATCTGCTCCAGGGGTTCCATAATCTAACCCGCCAGCTGGGACCCTCGCAGCAGTCAGCTAGTTCTGTTCCTACATCCTCTGTGGGTTCCCCGCCAGATAGGGGTTCTACATCCAGACCCCAGGAACCCAAGATCGCATTTCCTGCCAAGTTCGGTGGGGACAGAACCCAGTTTTTTGTTTTTCAAGAAGCCTGCAAGCTGTACCTCAGCTTTTTTCCCCATTCTTTTCCCTCTGATGAGGAAAAGGTCAGATTCGTTATGACCCTATTAGTGGGTGACCCCCAAATCTGAGCACTTAGACTGCCAGCCACCGATCCTGCCCGTTTTTCTTTAGACCAGTTCTTCCGTTCTATGGCTATTCTATACGATGACCCGGATCGCGCCTCTTCGGCCGACTCCGCGATTCGTAAATTACGCCAAGGTAAACGGGAGGTGGAAACTTATTGTACTGAGTTTCGTAGGTGGGCGGTGGAAACGGGGTGGAATGATACGGCTCTACGGAGTCAGTTTCGCATTGGTCTGGCCAAATCTGTCAAAGACAGCCTTGTTAACTATCCCCTATCTTCTAGTCTGGATGACCTTATGTCTTTGTAATGTAGAAAATGAACAGCACCATCGATTTGGATGTGGTTTAAAAAGCCTTTATTTGTGCTCTTGTGGGCATCCCCCGCGACGTTTCAGGCCATGTGGCCTTTTATCATTTTCTACATTACATGGTCTGTCAATGGAAAGTGGTCGTTGCAGAACGTGCACCATCAAGGCAAGATACTAAGAATCGGTGTGCTGACTAAATTTGTTCTCCAATGACCTTATGTCTTTGGCCATCCAGATAGATAGGAGACAAAGGGTGAATAGGGATGAACAGGATACTTATGTTGGGTATAAACATGTTCATAGTGCTAAGTTTTCAAACCCCTCTGTGTCTCAACCTCAGGAGGAGCCTATGCAGCTAGGCATCTCACACCTTACTCCTGAGGAAAAGGCACGCAGGCGGTCCCTTGGGCTGTGTATTTATTGTGGGGAGAAGGGTCACTTTCTCAATCAATGCACCAAGAGGCCGGGAAACGCCCAAGCCTAAATGGAGAAGGGGAGCTCCATTTGGGTGCAGGCGTTTCCTCTCCCCAATCTGCCTCTAAGGTTCTATTACCAGTTAAATTGACCTGGCCTACGGGCACTATCAAAGTGTCGGCTTTCATTGATTCTGGGGCAGAGGGTAATTTCTTGGACGCGGCTTTTGCTGCAAAATTCAAAATTCCACTGGTTGCCCTTAATCCGCCCATGAGAATCCTTGCTGTAGACAAAAGACCCTTGGGGTCTGGGGTGGTTTCCCAAAAGACCATCAACCTGTCCTTGTGTATAAGTAATCTGCATTCTGAAGAAATAGCTTTGTACCTCATTGAGGGAGCTTCCTGTCCTCTCATTCTGGGTTTACCCTGGCTCCAGAGGCATAACCCTCTGATAGATTGGGTTTCTAGGGAGGTTATTCAGTGGGGTTCTGGTTGTAGTGGGGTGTGTACTCCATCTGTAGTGGGTAATACCATCCTTGAGGGGTTACCATCTGCCTACACTGCCTATTCTGACGTATTTTCCAAAAAGGCAGCTGAGACACTACCCCCACATCGGCAGTATGACTGCCCTATTGATCTGCTTCCGGGATCATCTCCCCCTCGAGGCAGAACCTTTCCCCTTTCATTGCCTGAGGCCCAGGCAATGAGAGAGTATATTCAAGAGAACCTTGATAGAGGGTTTATTAGGCCTTCCAGTTCCCCTGCGGGGGCAGGGTTTTTCTTTGTAGGCAAGAAAGACGGTGGTTTACGCCCCTGTATTGATTATAGGGGCTTGAACAAGATCACTGTGAAAAACCGCTATCCCTTACCCCTTATCTCTGAATTGTTTGACCAGGTCAAGGATGCTAAAATCTTCTCCAAATTAGACCTGAGGGGAGCTTACAATCATACGGATCAGGGAGGGGGACGAGTGGAAAACTGCTTTCAATACCAGGGATGGCCACTATGAGTACCTCGTAATGCCCTTTGGCCTATGTAACGCCCCAGCAGTGTTTCAGGAATTTGTCAATGACATCTTCCGGGACCTGTTGGGGGTATATGTTGTGGTTTATCTTGACGACATACTAATTTTTTCTGCAAACCTTTGCGAACATCGCATTCATGTCTGTGAGGTATTACGTAGGTTAAGGGTGAATTGTCTGTATGCTAAGTTGGAGAAATGCACATTCGAGGTAACCTCTGTCCAATTTCTGGGGTTCAACATTTCTTTTAAGGGTCTTGAAATGGATCCGGGCAAGGTGAGAGCTGTCCTGGATTGGACTCAACCCCTTTCACTGCGTGCAACCCAGAGATTCTTGGGGTTCGCAAATTATTACAGGCAATTCATCAAAAACTTTTCTGTCATAGTGGCGCCCATCACTAATTTAACCAAAAAAGGTGCTGATCCCAGCATGTGGCCCCCTGAAGCTATTCAAGCTTTTGAAACCCTCAAGAGGGAATTCAGTTCCGCCCCAATTCTACGCCATCCTGATACTGCTTTACCTTTCATTGTGGAGGTAGATGCTTCTGAGGTAGGAGCAGGGGCGGTTCTTTCCCAAAGGCACCCGACTACCAACAAATTGCATCCCTGTGCGTTCTTCTCTAGGAAGTTCCTGCCCGCTGAGGTAAACTATGATATAGGGAATCGTGAATTGTTGGCAGTCAAGTGGGCCTTTGAGGAATGGCGGCACCTACTGGAGGGGGCTAAACACCAGATTATGGTCTATACTGACCATAAGAATTTGCTCTATATTGAGTCAGCTAAGCGATTAAACCCTAGACAGGCTAGGTGGGCTCTGTTCTTCCCCAGGTTTGATTTTTCTTTAACCTTTAGACCTGGTACAAAGAACATCAAGGCAGATGCTCTCTCTAGGAGCTTCGACTCAATCTGTTCTGACTCAGATGATAATTCTTCTATTATCCCAAGTGAATGTATTGTAGCCACATTGGAATCTGACCTCTCTTCCTTATTGTCCTCTGTTCAAACTGATGCTCCCTCCAACACTCCTGAGGGGAGGCTTTTTGTTCCTGAAAATCTCAGAGAACAGGTGTTAAGAGAGGTTCATGATTCCAAAATGGCAGGACACCCCGGTGTAAGTAAAACTACATCTTTGTTGTCCAGAAGTGTGTGGTGGCCAACTTTCAAGCAAGATGTAAAATCGTTTGTAGACTCTTGCCCTGTTTGCCAACGCTCTAAATCTTCTAAAAATTTGTCCCAGGGATTACTCATTCCCCTGCCTATTCCTGAGAGACCGTGGACCCATCTTTCGATGGATTTTATAGTGGACTTAGCATCGTCCCAGGGGAAAACAGTAATTTGGGTGGTCGTGGACAGATTTAGCAAAATGGGTCATTTTATCGCACTTCCACATCTCCCTTCCGCTAAAACTTTATCTGAGCTTTTTATTCAGCACATATTCAAGTTACATGGTTTTCCTGTTAATATTGTTTCTGACAGAGGGGTTCAGTTTGTCTCCAAGTTTTGGCGAGCGTTTTGCTCTTTAGTGGGGATTAATCTTTCTTTTTCTACTGCTTATCACCCACAAACCAACGGGCAAACTGAAAGGGTAAATCAGACCTTAGAACAATTTCTAAGGTGCTATGTCTCTGAGAATCAGTCTTCTTGGGCAGAATTTGCCTACAATAATGCTTCACACTCCTCCACTGGGGAGTCTCCGTTTTTTTTTGTTAATGGGTTGCACCCCAAGGCATTTTCTTTTTCAGGGCCTGGTTCCTCTGTTCCATCTGCCAACTCCTCTGTCGAACAGTTTTCTAAAGTCTGGTCACAAGTTCACAACTCTCTTAAGACGGCTACATCCTCTCAGAAGAGGGCTGCCGATAGGAGACGCAGGGAGGCACCCCAATATAAGGTGGGAGACTTGGTGTGGCTCTCCACCAAGAACATAAATTGAAAGTTCCTTCCCTAAAATTGGGTCCCCGTTTCATTGGTCCATATCCCATCACTTCTGTTATCAACCCTTCTTCTGTTCGTCTTAAGTTACCTGTTAATTTCAAAATTTCTGATTCCTTTCATGTCTCGCTACTAAAACCTGCTTCTAACACCCGCCTTGTTTCTGTTCCTCCTCCAGTGCAAGTTGACGGTCAGCCTGAATTTGAGATCCAGGAGTTCCTTGATTCCCGTTTGGTACGTAACAAACTCCAGTACCTCACTAGATGGAAGGGATTTGGTCCTGAGGAGAACTCCTGGGTCTCAGTTGATGACATCAAGGCTGACCGCCTCAGGAGGCAATTTCATATTAAGTTTCCTGGGAAGCCTGGGGGTCCAGTGGCCCCCCCTAGAGAGGGGGGTAATGTAAGTAAATTACCTGAGTCGCGGCGGCGTGGACGGCCGCCACGCCGCCGCGCTCCTTCTCCGTCGGCTTCCGGGTCCTAGTGCGCGCGGCGCGCATGCGCATTATTTAAAGGCGCAGGCGCGCTGGCGTAATGACGTCAGCGCGCAATGGCGCGAAATTCAAACTGTATTTAAGCCATTCATTGATACTGCTGGTTGCCCGTGATAGGATTTATCCTGTGGTTTTGCCTGAAGCCTTGTGCTGTTTGTCCGTGTTTATTCTGCTAGTTATCCGGTTTTTGACCTCTGCCTGTTTCCTGACGACGCTCCCATCTGAATCCTGACCTGTGCCTGTTACCCGACTACTCTATTGCCTGAACCCCTTCTGCTTGATACCCGGTTTTGACCCTTGCCTGCCTGACGATCCTTGCTATCTGCCTGCCTCGACCCAGCCTGTCTGACTATCCTCTCTGCCTCATCCATGCCTGTAACCGTGATCCTCGGCCCAAAAGACTCTAGATACCTGCCGTGCCCCATTGCCTGCCAGAACTCTAGCCTTGCCCACTCATAAGTCCAGGTGGCACCCCAGTAGGCGGAGGGCCTTCCCGAAGCCCAAAAGTGGTCACACATACTGGTGAAGAGAGCTCTGACCACGGTGCTTGGCTCTAGTTCTGGTATTGGGTGCCGGCCGTGACAGGATGTATGTAGCTGAGATGTCTCTCAGATGTTCTTCTGCCCAGGAAAATATAGTTATGGTCGTGTTCAACAGTGCTTGAGATCTGGTTCCTCCTTGTTTGTTGATATAATTGACTACTGTGAGGTTGTCTGATTTTACCTGGACATCTTTCCCTTGGATGATCCTCAGAAATTTTGGCAGACTCAATAGTACTGCATTTAACTCTCTCCAATTGGAACTTTTCCTGCTGTCTTCCCGTGACCAAGTATCCTGGCATGTCAGGCCCCAGCAGTGAGCTCCCCAGCCTAATCTGCTGGCATCCGTGGTGATGATTTCCCAGGTCAGAGGTTTCAATGAAATAGGTATTTTCAGATTCTGTTCCTTCAGCCACCAAGCTAGAGACTGTATAGTGTTTCTTGATAGGCTGATAATTTGTTGTGGTTTTAAGTGGTCTTTGCTCCATTGCATCAGAAATTCTCTTTGCAGTGTTCTTGTGTGGATTCTGCTCCATCTGACAGAGTCCATTATGGAGCTGAGTTTCCCCAAAATTTGCTGACAAGTTTTTGCCGATGGATTTGGGTTTGAACAGAGTCGTTTTACTTGACTCTGGATGTTGGGTATCTTTTCCTGAGGGAGGCTCAGACACCCTTCTTTTGTATTTATCAAAGTTCCTAGGAACACTATTTTCTGGGTTGGTGTTAGTACAGATTTGTCCCAGTTTATCAACCACCCCCAATTTGACAGAGCTTTGATGAAAAGGTCGTCCAGGTATCCGAAGATTTGAACTCCTTCTATTCGGAGATGTTCCAGAAGTGGGGCCAGGATTTTGGTGAAAACTCTGGGCCCTGTTGATAGGCCAAAGGGTATGGCTCGATACTGGTAGTGCTTCCCCAGAATTGTTCTCATCTTGAAGGTTTGTACCTTTAGATGTTGATTGAGGGTCTTTAGGTTAAGAATCGCCTGAAATGCTCCATTTTGCTTTTGCTTTAAAAATAGGTGAGAATATATGCCTGAGAAATGTTCTTGTATTGGTACTTCCTCTATGACTCTTTTGGCTAGAAGATCCTCCCACTTGGGCCAGAGGGGCTCGCGCACCTTCATGCTGACTTTTTCTCTGTTTTTTGTTCTCTTTTATCTTGATTTGGAAACCTGGATCTCCAGGATTGTCGAAAAAAACGGTTTTCCTGGCTTGTACTGCTTTGTGTCACGAAGGGAGGGTTTTTGGTCCCTGGACCAATTCCTGTAAGGCTTTCTATCTTTTCTATCCTGTGGCAAGAAAGCAGATTTTCCTGCTGAAGCTTTAGAGATGATCTGATCTAAGCATTCTCCAAAAAGGAATTTTCCTTTAAATGCTAAAGAACATAAATTGTGCTTAGACTGGGAGTCTGCTTGCCAATGACGCAGCCACAAAGCCCTTCTGGCTGCCACTGCCATTCCCATTGATTTAGCTGTCATTCTCGACCCATCAAGCGAAGCTTCAGCTGTAAGGTTATTAGCTGTCTTTATATCTTGGACAATATCCAGTAAATTTTCTTTATCTGCTCCTGACTTGATGGCATTTTCCATGTCCATGATCCATATGCTATTAGCTCTAGCCAGTGAGGTGGTAGCTACCGCAATCTTGCATGCCATCCCTCCTACCAAGAACATCTTTTTTAATATGGCATCTTGCCTTCGTTCCATGGCATTTTTTAAGGATACTCCTTCATCCACGGGTAGTGTGGTTCGCCGGGCTATTCTGGTGATCGCAGCATACACTTTTTGTGTAGACACCCAGTTTTTTACATCTTGCTCCGAAAAAGGATACATTTTAGTAAAGCGTTTGGATTCCCTCAGTTTTTTATCTGGATTTTCCCATTCTGATTGAATCATTTTAGAAATGACTTAATGTACTGGGAACATTTGAGCCCTTTTACTTAATTTGAACATTTTGTCTTGTTTCGGTATGGGATCCTCATCTAGGTCCAGTGTAGCCCTCATGTGACTTATCAGAGGTTCAATAAATTCGATGTTGAATGTGGTATCCTCTATCTCTTCTGTTTCTGAATCGGAGAGAGATACCTCACCTTCAGAGGTGCTTGAGTTTTCCAAATCCTCAGTTCCTCTAACTGAGGTTTTGTCACTATCTCGTGGTGTAACACCCTGTTTAGTCAGGTTTTTCATGACTTTACCTGTCACTTCATCCACCATTGTAGCCATGGACTGTTTAAAGTTGGATTGCTTCCAGTCCATCATGTTAGCCATTTGTTCTTGAGCTGGTTCGCTCGCATCTGTCAGGCATTTTTTTACAAAGCCTTTTATCTGGCATGGCAGGATTGTCACAAGCCATGCATTCTTTTCTTTTGCTTCTGCTAGGTTCATCTCTGTGTGATGAACTTCTGTAAGGAAAAAAAATTGCATTTTACTTACTGTCCGAAGCTTTTATAGTCCCATAATCTCTCTCTCTCCATCCATGCTTACCCTCTGGAGCTTGAATGCGAGCGTCTGTGACTCATTACAGAAAGCCTGCAAAACAAATGCACATAACAGGTTACTTTGTTCAATTAACCTGAGCTCCCAGCGTTGAAAAACTCCCATAGGTAACTACTTACACCTGGGACCAGTGATATAGTCAATACACACTTGTTCTGCCTTCAGAAGCAGCAACCAGCCACATACAGATTCAGTGTAGCAGCTTTAGGGATTTAAAAAACATTTTTTGGCGCCATCCCGTCCCTTTAAGGCTTACCCGGAAGTTTGCGCATGCGCATAGCGCTTACAGGATGGACGTTTAGTAATGGGCGCTTCAGCGTCAATGGAGCGGCATTGCGAGTTATCGCGCTGTTGGCAACGGATGGCCATGAGCCCGCTGGCTCCTCCTAGGGCACACATAAGAAACCAGTCTCGGCTCAGGAGCTTCAGACAGAGGGAGAGCAGCTCTGCTGGGTAAGAGGGTATTTTTCCACGACAGGAAGAAAAAGAATGGGCGCAAAAGCGAGGGGGAGTCCCTTTTATGAAATCATTTCCTGTTCCTTCCTCACGGCAGGGGGATTAACCCTTTGTGTGCCCACTGCCATGTGAAAGGAACAGGAAACTAATGTGGTAAGAAGGGGACTACATCACACTATAGTCACTGCGCTTCTCATGAATCTTACCAGGTTCTTTCTCCGGAGAGAATCTGAGGCTATGTGGGTTCTTTATCTCCTTGTTGGACAATAAATGCTATCTTTTTTTAAAAATGAATATTCAGAAGTTTGTGAGGGGAGTCTTTTATCATTCATACTCGTATACTGTAACTATTCTATCTCTTTCTTGCATGAAACTTTATAGGCCCAAGATGGCATGTTTTTTCTATAACTCCACTAATACTCTGAAAAGCTCCTTTCACTGTTAATACCAACTTCTGTCCCTGATCTTCTCTTTCTCCCCATTTGTCCATGTGTCTAACTGCTGCTTCAATTCATATGTCCTTTTGCTACTTCAAATTTAACATAGCTAAAACCAAACTCTTTTTTTTCTCTCTCTAGCATACAGTAAACCTTATTGCTGCTTTTTCTTTATCAGGGCCTCCACTATTATTTCATGTAATCAGGTTTTCTGTCATAGAGTCATAATGTTTCTGTTCTCTCCTTCACCTCATATGTACAGCCTCTTAGATCATCCACCCTAATAACATTGCCAAAGCACATCGCCTTCTTACTTGCACTCTGTCTCTCTCTCTCTGCACTCTCTATCTGTCCACCAGTGAAGTTTTTTTTAACTTTTATGGGGGGCCCCTAACCACCAATTGTTTTTTTAAACTTGTATGGGGGTCCCTGGCAACCAATGGGTTTTTAGTGTTTGTTTCAGCGCCCATGTTTGTGTGTTTTTTTTTTACTGTGGTGTTGGGTCTGGGACTTTCATCTAGATTATATAGGTACCCAGCAGAATGAAATGTAAAGAAGAACATGTGGCTACATGGTGAATTTTTTTGTAAATAAACAGCAGAAGTGAGAAAACTTTTCATTTGAAATCCATTAAAACAAAGTCACTAAATGGCTTCATTTAGGTCTGTGCCAATTTAACAGAACAATTTGAGTTCATTCTGGAATACTTTTACAGCACATGACTAGCTACCTGATCACCAGGGTTAGCTTAATTAGTGTTACCAATAAAAATATACTTTCTATAATATTTTTTTATATTATATTATATCCTTCAAACCCCACCCATCTCTTCCCACTACTGAAAGCTTTGGTTGAGCTGCGGAAAGCAAGCATTTGTTTATGCTCATACATTTTTGCAGTTTTACCCCAATATATGAGTGGATGTGTACAAGGCAGAACATCCCGTGTTTACATGTGGGCTGCTTAGATGTTTTTGCCCGGGCTGCTTTTTACCCCCAGTCCGGCCCTGGGGGCCACTGACCCCATTTAAAGGCTATTTTATTACTTTTTCAGGCCCTCTCCTATTCATATTCCATTCTCTTATTCTAATCACTGCAAGGTTGCTAGGGACATTTGGACTCTAGCAACCAGATTTTTGAAATTGCAAACTGGAGAGCTGCTGAATGAAAAGCGAAATAACTCAAAAACCATAAATAATGAAAACCAATTGTCTCAAAATAGCACTCATATGCTAAAAGCTAACTCAAGGGTAACCCCACTTTAAAGGAGAATTCAACCCTAAAGATAAAAAAACCCCTACCCTACATAGACCTGCAGTTCACTGGCGCCATCTTCAGCCGATTCGGTAATCTTCGAAATGAGGCTTTGGCAATTTTCGCACGTTTCGGCGCATGTGTTGTTGTTGCGTAACAGAAGATGGCACCTGTGAACTCCGATGCCTCAATCTGCACTGAAGGGTAAGTTAAACAGCTGCCTGTGGTAAAATTTAGGCTAGGGGGAGTAGGGAGGGGGGTCTATGTAGGGTAGGGGGTAAGGGTTTTTTAAGTTTAGGGTTGAATTCCTTTAAAGGAATTGTTCAGTATAATAATAAAAACTGGGTAAATGGATAGCCTGTACAAAATAAAAAAAAATCTTATTTAGTTAGTCAAAAATGTAATGTATAAAGACTGGAGTGAGTGGATGTGTAACATAATAGCCAGAACACTACTTCCTGCTTTTCAGCTCTCTTGGTTTTCACTGATTGGTTACCAGGCATTAACCAATCAGTGACTTGAGGGGGGGCACATGGGCCATAGGACAGGTTTCTTTTGAATCTGAGCTGAATGCTAAGGATCAATTGCAAACTCACTGAACAGTTGTGTCCCATGTGGCTCCCGTTAAAGTCACTGACTAACTCAGAGTTAGAGAGCTAGCAGGAAGTTCTATTCTGTTATATTAGACATCCACTCACTCCAGCCTGTGTAGATTACAGACTAGAACATGTTAAAGGGATCCTGTCATCAGAAAACATGTTTTTTTCAAAATGCATCAGTTAATAGTGCTACTCCAGCAGAATTCTGCACTGAAACCCATTTCTCAAAAGAGCAAACAGATTTTTTTATATTTAATTTTGAAATCTGACATGGGGCTAGACATTTTGTCAATTTCCCAGCTGCCCCTGGTCATGTGACTTGTGCCTGCACTTTAGGAGAGAAATGCTTTCTGGCAGGCTGCTGTTTTTCCTTCTTAATGTAACTGAATGTGTCTCAGTGGGACATGGGTTTTTACTATTGAGTTCTTAGATCTACCAGGCAGCTGTTATCTTGTGTTAGGGAGCTGTTATCTGGTTACCTTCCCATTGTTCTTTTGTTTGGCTGTTGGGGGGGGGGAGGGAGGGGTGATATCACTCCAACTTGCAGTACAGCAGTAAAGAGTGATTGAAGTTTATCAGAGCACAAGTCACATGACTTGGGGCAGCTGGGAAATTGACAATATGTCTAGCCCCATGTCGGATTTCAAAATTGAATATAAAAAAATCTGGTTGTTCTTTTGAGAAATGGATTTCAGTGCAGAATTCTGCTTGATCAGCACTATTAACTGATTAATTTTGAAAAAATGTTTTTTCCCATGACAGTATCCCTTTAAGATTAACAAAGTTCCGGGGCCAGATTGTATTCATCCCAGGGTACTTAGCGAGCTTAGCTCTGTGATTGCCAAACCTCTTTACTTAATTTTTCAGGATTCATTGAGATTTGGCATAGTGCAGAGAGACTGGCGAATTGCTAATGTGGTGCCTCTATTCAAAAAAGGATCCCGTTCTCAGTCTCAAAACTATAAGCCAGTTAGTCTGACGTCAGTGGTAGGAAAGCTTTTCGTAGGCATAATAAAGGATAAGATACTGGACTTCAGAGCAAATCATAATACTATGAGTTTGTGCCAGCATGGTTTTATGCGTAATAGATCTTGCCAGACTAACTTAATTTCTTTTTATGAGAAGGTAAGTAGAGACCTCGATTCTGGGATGGTAGTGGATGTGATTTACTTAGACTTTGCTAAAGCATTTGATACAGTGCCACACAAAAGGTTACTGGTTAAATTAAGGAATGTTGGCCTGGAACATAGTATTTGTACCTGGATAGAGAACTGGCTAAAAGATAGACTACAAAGAGTGGTGCTAAATGGAACATTTTCTATTTGGACCAGTGTTGTTAGTGGAGTACCGCAGGGCTCTGTACTAGTCCCCTTGCTTTTCAACTTGTTTATTAATGACCTGGAGGTGGGCATTGAAAGTACTGTTTCTATTTTTGCAGATGATACTAAATTGTGCAGAACTATAGGTTCCATGCAGGATGCTGCCACTTTGTGATTTGTCGGGGGGCGTGTCCAAGATGGCGGCGTGATAGGACAGGTTTCTCTGAGCTCCCGCTTCCCTTCACAATATCCGTCACAGTACCCGGCATAACCAAGATTTCTTGGAACTAACAAGTCCCCTTTTTGCATCGAGGACGCCTTGGGGAGTCTTAACAATGAAGAAAGGTGAGCCGAAAACCAGGCGCGAGCACAATTCTAAGCTCGATCACTACCTGACACCCTCCCAAAATGGCGGCGGCACCCAACAGGCCGCAAAGAGGGCCTCGACCTCGATTACCTCCACCAGTACACCGGTAGCCGCAGAACCGGACGGGTCTACAGAGGAACCCACTATGCTGCAGCTGCTTACAGCGATTAATACTAACACAGCAGCGCTCCAAACGAGTACAGCTACACTGTCAGAGCGCATTGATGGGATTAAAGTGGACATTTCGCTGCTGCGCCATGACCTCCAGAACGTAAGAGATAGAGTGAAGGAGGTTGAGACACGAGTTGGGACGGTGGAGGACGACACCAGACCGATGCAAAATGATATCCAAACCCTGATACAGCAGCTTAAACAAACGCAAGCTCATGTGGAGGATTTGGAAAATCGCCAGAGGCGAAATAACATACGCATCATAGGCCTCCCAGAGAAGGAGGAGGGCGCTACTCCAGAACAGTATGTGGAGCAACTGCTGCTGCAGCAGTTTGGGGCCAACACCTTTTCCTCACAATTGGTCGTGGAACGAGCGCATCGAGTCCCTGGCCGCCCTCTTCCACCTGGGGCCCCCCCCGAGACCACTTTTGCAAAACTCCTGAACTTCAGGGATAGAGATGCAGCGCTAAGTGCAGCCAGGCGCAAAGGGCCTATAGTGATCCAGAATGCTACTGTCTCCTTTTACCCTGATTTTTCTGCAGCGTTACAGAGGCAGAGAGCGACATTCATTGCGGTAAAGAAGAGGCTGACAACCCAGCAGATGATCTACGCCATGAAGTACCCACTACACCTGCGGAAGCTAACAACTGGCTGGACGAGAAAGAATCGAGAGGGAGAAGACACGGCTCGCCTCCTCCTCAGAATGGGTAACACCTATCTTGACAGCTCCTTTCACCACAACTCTGGAGCGCAAGGCAGATTCCTTGACTTACATATATGTGTAGTTTTGAGTGCTGAGGCAAGGGGGTAAGCACCACTTTGGGGACTCTAGTCTATTATTTGACACTCTTTGTCTCACATGTAATGGGTATGCCCCATATTTTCAGATGGTACATGGGGTAACTGAGTACTATGGCCCTGATTGATGAGGAAGGTTTTCACAAATATGACCCCTCTTTGCTTGAGACTACTTAGGCGACCCTACTTTTGATAATGTATGTCTTTGCAATGGCTCTTTAATTTGCCGATACGACTTCACGAAGGGATGGGAGCTGCCTGATGGAGATCTGAGTATCCACCCCTCCAAGAGCTTGGAACCTCCCCCCGTAGGAGCAACTTGATTGCCATAATTTTGTTATGGGTATAGGCCCACCCACGTTTGGGACCGGGCAGGGTTGGGAATGTTATGTTTATAATTTGTATTATTTTTTTCTGATTTATGTCTAATCTACCTCCCCCCCCCGCCCGCCTGGGGTCACGCACCGTATTTTGTTTTATATTGTATATACCAGAATGGAGTGTAATCGCATATCTGTCATGTCCTGGAATGTGAGGGGGATGAACTCCAAATATAAGAGAGCGGCAATATTTGCATACCTTAAAAAGCACCCACCCACTATACTATGTCTTCAGGAAACCCACTTGATGGGACAGAAACTATTAGTGCTTAAAAAATACTGGGTGGCGCACTGTTACCATGCCCCATACTCAACATATGCTCGTGGGGTGTCCATACTGGTGCGGAAAGGCGTTCCATACCAATGCTTGGAAACGAGAATAGACCCCCAAGGCAGGTTTGTAATACTCCACTGCCGAATTTATACCACGCTGCTCACCTTCTGTGCTCTCTATGTTCCTCCCCCTCTCACGCTGGGACTCCTGGAATTGGTTATGGGGAAAGTACTTGAAGTTCCACTTGCCCCCATGTGTCTATTAGGGGATCTGAACTTAGTAATGAACCCCCTTCGGGATAGGATTCCCCCAGGTCATGGCACATCCTCTACTTTGGCCCGTTGGGCTGATGCTATGGCCATATTGGACCACTGGCGAGTTAAACATCCCCACAGAAATGAATTTTCCTGTCACTCAACGACCCACAAGTCTCTCTCCAGAATTGACTTAGCCCTAGGAACCAAAGATTTTCTTCAATTTGTTGCCGAAGCTCAATTCTTGCCCCAGGCCCTTTCTGATCATTCCCCTCTACTCCTGACACTAGTCCTCCCTGGCCACCGGCAAGCCAAACAATGGCGACTCAGTCCAATGTGGCTTCGCCTCCCTGCTATAGCAGATGAGAGTGATACAGCAATTACACAGTACTGGGAGGAAAACCGAGGCACAGCCTCACCTAACATCCTTTGGGATGCATCTAAGGCGGTCCTTCGGGGTAGCTTAATCCATATCATAAAACGGTATCGTAGATCCCTGCTAGAAGAGGTTTCCCATCTTGAAAGTGTATGTATAGCCACTCAGAGAACCCATGCAGCAGGCCCCACAGACGCTACCTATCAGGAGATGCTGAAGGCGCAGCAGACCCTCTTGTTAAAGCAGACAGAGCTTACTAAGAAAGAATTACTTTATACTCAACAGAGAATTTTTGATCAGGGAGAAAAGAATAGTAAAGTACTTTCACGACTCTCCAAATTCCCCACAGAAACTATAGCAGTACCCAGACTGATGAGACAGGATAATACGGAAGTCGCTGACCCGACGGCATAGCCCTAGAATTTGCTACCTACTATACTAGGCTCTATGCGACCAGACTGACAGTCCCCCAGGACCATATTCATGCATACCTTTCGGATATACCTTTTAACTCCCTTGACGCCCAACAGAGGGAATACCTGGATTCACCGATAACGCAATACGACCTAGCTTTAGCCTTGCATGACCTCTCCCCGAATAAAACCCCAGGGCCAGATGGATTCCCGGCTGACTGGTACCTAGCCAAAGCCAAGGCCTTAATCCCTCACCTACATGCCACCTTAATGGATGCCCAACACAGGGCCCAACTTCCCCAATCAATGCAGGAGGCGACCATAGTGGTCATACCCAAAGAAGCAAGATACCCTGACCAATGTGGAGCGTATAGATACGGCCAATATCGCTCCTCAATGCCGACTTTGTGATTTGTCTAAATTGGAAAACTGGGCAGCAAACTGGAAAATGAGGTTCAATGTTGATAAATTCAAGGTAATGCACTTTGGCAAAAATAATATAAATGCAAGTTATACACAAAATGTGTGTTGGGAGTTTCCTTAAATGAGAAGGATCTAGGGGTTTTTGTAGATAACAAGTTGTCTAATTCTGGGCAGTGTCATTCTGTGGCTAATAAAGCAAATAAAGCAAATAAAGTTCTGTCTTGCATAAAAAAGGGCATTAAATCAAGGGATGAAAACATAATTATGCCTCTTTATAGGTCCCTGGTAAGGCCTCATCTGGAGTATGCCGTGCCGTTTGGACTCCAGTCCTTAAGAGGGATATAAATGAGCTGGAGAGAGTGCAGAGACGTGCAACTAAATTGATTAGAGGGATGGAAGACTTAAATAATGAGGGTAGACTGTCAAGGTTGGGGTTGTTTTCTCTGGAAAAAAGGCGCTTGGGAGGGGACATGATTACACTTTACAGGTACATTAGGATATTATAGATAAATAGCAGGGGACCTTTTTATCCATAAAGTGGATAACCGTACCAGAGGCCACCCCTTTAGACTAGAAGAAAAGAACTTTCATTTGAAGCAACGTAGTGGGTTCTTCACAGTCAGGACAGATGGTTGTGGAATGCACTGCCGGGTGATGTTGTGATGGCTTATTCAGTTAATGCTTTTAAGAATGGCTTGGATGACAGACATAATATCAAAGGCTATTGTGATACTAAGCTGTATAGTTAGTATAGGTATTGGTATATAGAATTTAATTAAAAGTAGAGAGGGGTGTGTGTATGAATGCTGGGTTTTCATTTGGAAGGGTTGAACTTGACTTTGTCTTTTTTCAACCCAATTTAACTATGTAACTATGTAACTATTTACCCAGTTTTTCTTTTTACACTGAACCGTTCCTTTAAGGTCCAGTGTTCTTTCTAAATGATAAAGGTTACAGGCATGGGATCCCTTAAAAAAAAGTATATTCTTTTTCTCTGTATTAAAAAACAACCGTAGGGTTTTCAGGCAATAACACAAAAAAAATCAAGTGATTTGGGCGTCAAATCCCAAAAATGTATACGGTTCGAGTTTTCGCTCCATTGAGTTTTTTCCTACCCGACTTTGTGAAGTTATTTTATTGATAAATAAGATAAAATCGTGGATGGGAGTTTGGTAAATTTAATTAATAACCCCCTTAAAGTATGATGATCCGAATTACAGTAAAAATATCACGTTGTTTGGAAAATACCATGTCCCAAACATTCCAGATAATACATCACATACCGATATGAAAGAATAGACTGTCATATAGCAACAGTTCCAAAAATATCCAGGCTTGCAAATAAGTGAAGTGTTCATCCCAAATCTTGTCTAAATTACCCTGGACTTCCTCAAGACTATGTAGGACAGTGCTATGAAACCTTTACACTTTTTATTTTGTAGTGGGCAGAATATTTATACCACTTGTTCAATGAATTATATTAAAATGATGATGCCATAAATAGATATCTAGGGAGACATAGAGCATACAGGGCCCTAAGAATGTATTGGAGTACAAGCATAGCTTTCTGCTGATTGATACTGACATGAATCCAGCAGCTGCAATGTGACTGGTCACTATCCTTATGTTTTATTATTATGAAGGGTATGCAATTGTGGACATAAAGTCATATTTAGTAGTACTTCGTTGTGCATGTGTTCTTTTTTTAAATTCAGTTACAATATTTTAAAATTATCTTTTTTTTTCTGTCACTAGCTGATGCTTCTGTCTCAAAAATCATGGCACCTTCCATAGACATTGCTAAAAGTGTCAAAAGTGACAACTTGAACTCTTTAGCCACATCCCCTCAAAAAACGTCTTACTAAATGCCCTGGGCATAGAGGAGAGGCAGACCATGACTTTCACTTTCCATTCAGCACTTCCTAGATGTCACGGCTCTCCCAACATTCCCCCGTTCTCTTCACCATTTAATTGTGTAGCCAGGACATCGGGTGCCGGCTACACCTTAATAACAGTGTTCACAACCTGGCTCCTGCCTGCTTGCTATAATTTAGAAATCCCACTGAAGGAAACATGATTCATATAATTTATATAGTGTGATAAAATAGGATTTTGAATATTTTTTTTGGGTGACGGGTCCCCTTTAAGGGTGTACACTGGCTGAAAATGACTTACAAAAGAAGCAGGTCAAATATTGTAAACTCTTTACTCTTTGTATCGGTTATTGGTATGTAAATCTGTATATTCAGTGTATACACCCATTTATTGTATAGCACAGTAGAATATGTTGGCACTTTATAAATACGTAATAGGTACCCTGTCAAGAGGCAGTTATAAGAAAGGCAACTTGAACTAAAACCTGGGGTACACAGAAAGAACACAGAATATTTTTTATAAAAAGGTTTTTAATTTTGCCCTTAAAAGGACGTTTAATATTTGTTTATTGTGTACCTACAGATAAAATGGTCCTTGGTAACTCATAACCTGTTTTAAATGAGAGATTTTATTCAGCAGCTCATTTGACCCCAGTCTAGCTTCTTGAATAAGAACTAAGGCTAATGGCATATCCAATGTTTATCCCCCCCCCCCGCTGGAGTATCAACCCCTGCCTCCCGCCTGTCAGTGACATAAGTATAGACCTTAAAAGTCATAAATGTGCCCTGTATATAAATGAATACAATTAATAGAATGGCACCATTCTCTTTCACTCTCACCCAATAAAGACAATCATTTAACACAAATCTTTTTGTAGCTGCTGTCTAAAGAATATTTTGTGTATCAATTGATTAGACTAAAGTAATGCACATTTCTATTGTACAATATGTTATGTAATAGCAATTTTTGGCATAATGCATCATAAACCTGTAACTTTTACACTTTTTTAAAAATGAATAAATTATGACATTTCTAAATTTTATAAGATTTCAATTACATTTGTAGAAGATTTCAGTAGCTTGTTTAAAGAAAAATGTATGTTCTGTTTTATTTGTTTGAAGTAAAAGCATTTATTCTGCTTCTTTAGGAATCAAGGGCAAGTGCTTTGCAAAACAATGAAACCCTCCCTGAGTTTCTTAAATAACGAAAGGACTGGTCTGAGGCTTTGCATACCTTCCAACTGTCCCTTTTTCAGAGGGACAGTCCCTCTTTTGACAGCTCAACCTGCAGTCCCTCATTTGTACTGGAAAGTCCCTCTTTTCTCTGCAGTGAACAGCCAGAAAAAGAAACAAAGTTTCTCACTTTATTGGCTTTTAGCAGAGAGCCCAGAACAGCTAACAGGTGCAAATAAGATACTTTGTAACAATTTTGAGACACAAAAACACAGTTTAGATAAGGAGAAATATTTTCAAACTTTCATAACCTGCCAAATTTTGTAAAACAAACATGGTAATTAGGGGGTGTGGCCACAGAAAGGGGTGTGGTCAAAAAATTGCTGCGCTACGTGCAGAAAAAATTTTTTTGTCCCTCTTTTTACTTCCAAAATGTTGGGAGGTATGGCTTTGATCTTGCCATTTAAGAAGACCGAAATATAAGCTAATATATGCTTTTCTCATATTGGTTGTATGCTGCCGCTCTTCTGAAAAGCCAGTATAAATTCCTCTACCTTCACCTGCATTTCTGCCTCCTAGTTCGCTGGTTGCCTTCAATCTCGTGTCCATTCTTCGCTTCCCTTTTCAGCAAGAATTGATTGCGCATGCGTCATCACATATATCAAAGGCACTCAGGGAACATGGAGACGGGTGGGCAAGGACAAAGATGAAGGTCAGGATGATTAGTGTGAGCTCTAAACAAGAACTGATCAGACTGTAATGTGTATGTACACATTTTAGAAAAATAATTCTGTGCCCCCGAGATGACTCTTTTGGACTATGACAGAAATATATATTGCCGTCCTAAATCCAAACCAAAGGAATGGATTTGTTGCTTACAGAGATATAACTGGGCAATATATTGAGCCTTTTTTTAACTTTCATTGTTTTTAAATATAATGTGTATCCGTGAACTGTCTGGAGAGTGCTAGAAATTTTGTCAAGTAATCAGTTGGATAAAGACGTAATTCAAGAAATTGGTGTAATCCGTATAAAGAAATATGTAAATCCAGATCAAAGCAAGGGAAATATATGGCAGGAGGGAATAACAGACAGAAGGATGGCAGCTGTGAGAGGGCCCACCAGACCAGGAAAACAGCAACAGAAAACAAGTAAAAAAGTTTTATATGAGTTTTATACTTGGGTGCTTATTATTACTATATATACAAGCATGAAATCCATTATCCAGACACCCATTAATCAGAAAGCTCTGAATTACGGAAAGGCTGTCTTCCATAGACTCCATATTATTCAAAATATATATATGTATATATTTTTTATAATTCTTTATTTATAGATGTTTTTTTGGGAATAGGGTGCAGAAAATAAAAGGGGGGAAGAAAAGGGGAAAAAGAGGGTAATTGGGCATAATATTCACATAAATCTACTTATAACATCAAGTACACATTCCATTGGTTACAAATTAGTCCTCTGTATGCAAATATACTATGCAGCCTAATGTTTTTCCTTAAGGGTTTAATGATTTCATATATCTTTCCCAAGGTGACCATATTTCCCAGTACTTTTCACTTTGGTTATGTGCTAGCAATGTGATTTCCTCCATCTGTCTAATTTCCTCTGTTTTTATAAGCCACTCTCTAAATGTTGGTGGGACTGCTGATTTCCATCGCTTAGGGATTATCGCCTTTGCTGATTGTAGTAATTGCAGAGTGAGTGGGTCTTTTATTATTTTCCTTTTATTTTCCTGTAAATTTAAAATAATACCACTTGGATTATCTATCCTTATCTTGTTCTGTGTTATCTTTCCTATGGCATCTACAGTATTATATTTTCCCAATAATACTTCAACACTGGGCATGTTAACCAAATATGCGTATGGTTACCTTCTTCCTCATAACACCTCCAGCACCTCCCCGAGTTAAGTTTCATTGGGGGTGTAATGCCACCTTGTTAACAATTTGTATGCTGCTTCCCTTGTTTTTGCTGCTATAGAAGTTTTGTAAATAGTTTTAATGACATCTTTCCATAGATCTTCATGAATCTCAATCATTAACTCGTTCGCCCAATGCCTACTAGTGAATCAAAGCTAGGATGGTAAGTCTCAAGGAGTAGCTCATACATTGTAGATAGAGGTTTACTAATGTCCTTTTGAGCGGAAATTATTGATTCCAAGAGGGTTTCCGCTCTATCCCAATCTGAGCTCAGTCTAGAGTGTATAAACCCTTGCAGTTGGGTATAGCTCCAGCCATCTCTTTTTTGGAATTCTGACAAGGGCATCATTCTCTTGTTTCTGATTAGATCTCTTATTTTGGTAGTTTTAGTGCCCCAATTCTCCCATCTACTAAATGCCCTGTACTCCATACTTGGCTGGAACTCCCTGTACTAAAGTTTGTAATATATATGGGGCTTAATAATAATCCAAATTTTTAAAAATTATTTCCTTTTTCTCTGTACCTTGTATTTGATCCAAACCAAAATATAATTAAGGTATCAAGATCCAAAGTACAGAAAGATCCATTATCTGGAAAACCCCAAGTTCTGAGCATTGTGGATAGCAGGTCCCATACCTGTACTGGGTGTTTATTTCTGTTGGTGAGTATTTCTGTTATTTTTAAGTCTTGTTATTTATTGTATATATGGAGGCAGAACTGGTGGCTTCGTAACTACTTGAATTATCTAATATATTTGCATAAAGAATAAATCAACTTTTATACAGACATAAATTAAATCACACAATTGATTTGATTAAAAATACAGAGGATCAGGTAATGTGTATTCAGGGTACAAATTATCCTATAGCAGGTCAGAGAAACCACTGTAAGGAAGCTAGATAGAGGACTTCCCACAGCTCCATGCAATGTTATTGTGACCTAGACCATATGAAATCAGTGTTAACATTTTGCTTCAGTGGAAACAGCTCTGTTATTTATTATCCTTGCACTAAAATTAGTACTAAACATAATTAGGTTAATCATTTTTGTAATTTATATTAGTAGAATGCATCACATTGTTTTCAATCTTTAAAGGAGAATTCAACCTGTTCTGAAAAATCCCGTACCCCTCACCCCAGGTAGACCCCCCTTCCTCCTTTCCCCAGGCTAACTACCCCCCCAGGGAGATGCCCCATGCTCCAAACTTACCCCTTGTCGCAGATTCTTCCAGCGAAGTTCCAGGCGTCCATCTTCTGCGTCCTTGGTAAGCTGACTGTGAGATCGGCAATTTCCGTGTAATTCCGCGCATGCGCAGTTGTGCAAACTGCTCCAACTGTGCATGTGCATAAATACCGATCTCGCAGTCAGCTGCCTTGGAACTAGAGGTGTGTACAAAAGTTTCTAACTTAATTGGCTTTTGGCAGAGAGCTCAGAACAGCCAGAGCAGCAGATAAGATACTTTTGTAACAATTTCGAGATAAGCAAATAAGTAATTGTAACAATATAAGATAGCAGTTGGGAAAAGTTAGACAGCTTAAAGGGCAATTCACCTTCATTCACAAAACTATAATAACTGAAAAAAACCACAGACATATGTTCAAACTTTCATAACATGCCAAATCTTGTAAAATGAAGATGGCAATTAGGGGGTGTGGCCATACAAATGGGCATGGTCAAAAATGTGTTGGGAGATATGTATAACTTACATTTATGTTATTTCTAAGTGTATAACCTTGCACTTATTAACACTGAACCTCATTTGCCAGTGTACTGTCCATTTCTCCAATTAAATTTCTCTGCAAAGAGGCAGCATCTTGCATATAACCCACTCTACAGTTACATTTGCAGACCCAGTGAGAATGAGGAATGAATGGATATTGGGAAGTTGCTTAGAGTTACATTGTTTTAGGAGTCAGAAAGAGCAGTTCAGAGAACAGAAAGGGACAGACAATCGTAATGACAGTTATGCATGTCTATAAACCCAGTGAGAGTGAGGAATGAAAACACAGCAACTATTACATTCTATTGCAATGGCTTTCCAATATTTTGGGCTAAATTTAAAAACGACCAGCTGGGGGTATTTTTGAGTCCAACATTTGTGCTGTCCTTCCTCCCACTTTTAGTAAGTTAAGGTTCTGATATATTAATACTGCTGTATCAGCCGCCCTACCACATTTTTCAAAATATATAAATATATAAGCAATGCAGAAGAAGGCACTCACAGGACTTGTTGAATCAATCTTCCAAAGGTTTTTTTTGCTCAACGTTTAAGTTCCCCACAAGGAATAAATGTAAATAGCACTTTACTAGAGAGCCAACCTGAAACCTGCAACCATAATGCCAAAAGCATATTTTATCCCATTATTAAACTGAAAGTCAGTTGTAAATTCTATGTAATGTGCTGAATGGAAAGTGAAAGTTTTTTCTTGTCCAGCCTCTATGCCTAAGGCATAGAGGAGGGGCAGGCAATATTTGATTGACAGCTAATATTTTTAAATGAGTTTACAGCTATGAATGCTTTAATAAAAAAAAAAAGAATTTGGATTTCATGTTTAATTTGAAAAGGACTTTTATTATACAGCTTTTTATGTCTGGATAACAGGTCCCTTTTAATAACCATATACAATCGTACTTCCCTGATGGACAGAGAAAAGAAACATATGGCTTGTAATATCCATATTCTGTCAATAAGGAAATTGCTGTAACAAACAGTCTGCTTTCCTGACAGCAGAGCCAGGGCTGCCATTAGAAATCACAGGGACCCGTACAGCAACATTTTCTGGGCCCCCTGGTCCCTGCCCACCCCAGCTCAGCCCCCAAGCCCCATCCCAGATCCCACCCACACCACAGTAAAAAGTCCATACATACATCAGCTGTGGCCCGCCTATAAGTTAAAAAAAAATTGGTGTCAGGGCCCCCACAAAAGTTTTTGAAAAAACATTGGCGGTCAGGGTCTCCCATAAAAGTTTTAAAAAAAACATTGGTGGTCAGGGCACCCCTATAAGTTAAAAAAAAACCCCACTGGTGCCAGGGCCCCCCATAATTGTTTTTAAAAAACATATTGGTGGTCAGGGGCCGCCCTTACAAGTAAAACAAAAAACTCTGGTGGTCAGGGGCCCCCATAGAAAATTTAAAAAAACAATGGTGGCCAGCCCCCTCCCTTACAAGTTAAAACAAAACATAGGTGGCCAGAGGACCCATAGAATGTTTCTTTTAAAATTGGTGGCTAAGCCCCACCCCCCTTACAAGTTAAAAATGCCATTGGTGGGGCGTGGCCGCATGTCTAGAGAGTAAGACGCACATTTACCGAGCGCCATTTGCTCAAATCCCTAACCACTGTTTTATGGGACCAAGGCATTTCCTACAAATGGGGATTCCCCTTTGCTTTAATGGCGCAAATAGGAGGGAAAACATATGCACTACGATACCCAGCAGACATCCCTCTTTTCTGCCAACAACTAGACATCAGGCCGCTAGAATGGCGCAGCTATGTTTTAGGCACAACGGAGGAAGAACCTCCAAGCCAAGGTGCTACTGACAATCAAAACCCCAGACTAGACTCTACTCTGTCCAAGCAATGGCGGAAACGCCTCATGGCAGCCATTTAATTTTCTTTAACTATTACTTTGCTGGGGGGACTACCACGTGGCTGACACCCTTTAGAGTAAACTCAAGCTGCTAACAGACACTAAGCAAGGTGCTATAGTAGTAACAATAGATCTAGTGGTGAGTAGGCCCACATCTCAACGTTAAATATATATCAAGCATAAGGTTAGCAGGCAGAAATGCTTTGAACACCTAAAACATAAGCAACAGATATGGGGTGTCATCACGTGGTGGTCCAGCCCCAAGGGCATGCTGTATAACTACTTGTTTTATGCTAGAGGTACCAATACTCTCTGGCTCATATCTTTAACTTTTCCTCTTTACATGTTAAATTCTGACGGAAGGACTATTTACTGGATCCCATCCCCTCCCTACAGACAGACAACTAGCTAAATTTTCTCTTGACCAGCACAACTTCACATGCCGCCAACAGACTTGTGGCCTGGAGAGGTAACATTCTCACAGCAGTACTCCCTCGTATCTCCCACCTCCCCAAAGAGGGAACACCTCACACCACGATACCTATACTATAAGAAATTTAAACTGATTTCTTAGTGGTCCTCTACACACTTAGAGTTTGTTATTTAAACTCTTTTCTACCCCTTATCTTTCTTAGGTTCTCCCCCCCTCTCTACCCCCACTCATTTCAATGTCTTAGTTCCCTACAGGCACAGAGGGGAATCTACTACTCAATATGTCTAATGCACAAACCCAAGCCCTAAATGTCTACACTATTAATGCAAATGGGCTCAATTCCCCTTGGAAGAGGAAAGCCCTGCTACAAGAAATAAAAGCAAAAAAAATTCAGGTTGCATTAATACAAGAAACGCACTTCAAAGCAAATCACTTACCGAAATGGTTTGATAAGCAATTCTCAAACATAATACATTGCACACCGCAACCCAAAAAAGGCAGGGGAACAGCTATACTGATCGCTAATTCCCAAGTTGACAACACTAAAATTGACTTAAAGACTACTTTAAGATAAACACCAACACTGCCAGCTCAGCCATACTTGAATGGGAAGCATACAAGTGTTATATCTGTGGCACTTTGATTCAACAGGGGGCAAAAATCAAGAAAGAATGAGACAGAAACAAAACTTATTGCTTAAGATACAGCAACTTGATAGGCATCATAAACTCACCAGAGCCACTCTAACTCTGAATTAACAAAAGCTAGAGAAGAACTAAAATCCTTACTGCAAACTGAAACATATAGAGCAACTTTTCTCTTAAAGAAATGGTATTTTGACCATAGAAACAAGTGTGGCAAGCTGCTGGCCAGTGCACTGAAGACGAGAGAACGCAAAAGCCACATATTCAAGATGCGAGACCACAAAGGCCATACACACACTTCCCCTAAAGGCATACACACAGTTTTGACAGATTTCTATAAACGTCTCTATCAACTTCAGAACTCAAATAACACCTCTTACACACATGCATAATGTCACGACTACATAACTAATTCAGGCATGCTTAGAGGGGACCCTGACTGGCTCAAAACTTTAGAGCAAGACATAACCCAGCTGAAATCGAATGGGCCAGACTGACATAATTGCCTTCCAATCTTTCTTATTTTACACAAGTATATAAGTGGCACTGGATATCGTTCTCTGTCGGGCCCATGGAGGCTGATGTTTGATTACAGGGTCACATCATCAAACCTACAGTCATTTTTCTATGTTAGGGAACAACAAGATGACTGATATAGTGCTCAACGAAGAGTCCTCTTGGTTCCGTAATTAGGTTTTGGGTGCTGACATTGGAAAACTAGGAAGTGCAATAGGAGAGCTGTATGAAAAATGTATGTCCCCTTTGAAAACAAATGGAAAATATGACCTTACAGTGAGTAAGATACATCGGCTAAACATTTATTTCACTTCTTGAATTCCTGTCTTCTTATCTGAGAAACCTCAATCACACTGACATTGTATCATCCTTATGTGCTGTTAGAAGCTGCATGAAGGACACAGGCTGTCAGGCTAAACTCTTTCAAGCATTTGAATGCAAGAGGACATGGTGATCCTATTGATTTCCAGTCACTGACCTGGGGCCAGTACAAGTAGATTTTAACTGACAAGTTTTACAGAAATAAAAATTGTGTTGCCAACCGGACTTGGAGAAGACATCATGCCTGTGGAGCACATTCTTTGCATTCACAACATCTAATGATACAGCCGGTAATGAGAAATCAAGTCTCCCTTGTAAAAGGTAGAGTTTGGGAAATTAACTAATTTGGATATAGTGTACAAAAAAGTTATGTTAGTAACTAAATTAACGAATTTCACTTCTTGAGTAGTGACGTATCCAATAATAAGCACATATATCTTCCGTAGCAGTGTTGCTCCACCTTGTTGGGCTACAGCTTCCAGTATTCTCCACCATATTATAAAGTGTGAAAGCATGGAAGGAGCTATAGTCTATTAACCGCAGAGTAGGATCTTTAAAGCACCATTGAATGGTATAGCTTTTTCCACAGCCAGCAGCTGTGCAAGAGGATCCTCCAATGAAAAGCTGAGCTCTAAACACAATATCTAAGCACTATATCCTCCCTTGTGAAGTTTGAATATGGTGTCATGTAAGCAAGCATAGGTTGCATAGCAATCTCCCTATGTTATGTAGTAGTGGTGTGACACAGAATTTGTAAGGATGTCATGCATATGTAATTAAGTTGCGGGGTATGTTTATTACAGAGCACACCTGTCTATTTTGGTTAAACCTTGCATTCATTGTAAGTTTATTTTCTTGTAAGTGGATTGAAGATAGTCATAGTCAGAAACAACAGTTTTGTTGCGTACATATGGACATTTCCAACCTGATGCACCCTTGTACCTGGTCCTGGTCACACCAATGACTGCAATGACAATTCCGTTAAAGACTCAAGTCAATGTTTTTACAATGCCTCTGAAATGGATTTTGAGGATGAAGTGAGAGCATCAGATGAGCAAAACTAATCATCATTATTTACATGTAATAAAGAGTGAATTTCAGCAAACATGATTGTGAGCTGTAATTTGCCTATAAAACTGATGGCTAGCTGGCTGGGTTCATGCAGACAGTGCAATTGTGAAGCAGAAAAATGAGGTGCAGAGGAACTGTATTACAGCAGCTTGGAGTGCACCTTTAATAAAAGAGACGTCTGTGGCACCTTTACAAATGACATTAAGTTAAGAGAGATAAATAATTCTTGGTGTGGAACTGTTCCCTTAATTTCCCTTATATCAGTAACTGTGCTAAGAGGCACCTCTTAAAGTGCAGCGATCACGCAGAGGGGTGATCCTTTGGGATCATAGTATTTAGGTACATCTGTATAAAGGACTTGTGCGTTAATGGGGATATTAACTTTTCCTTAATCTTTCCCAACCCCCTGCTCTCCATTATATGCCTTTCATACTTAAAGAATTGTGAGAATCATTCCTAATAGTGCTGTATCAGCCATCTCATGTGCTGTGTGCTGTAGGGGTTTTGCTGCCACGAGGCAAATCATGTGGCAGCCTGCAAGTTACCAGGGGTGGTTCAGGGGTTCCTGCTGAACCCCTGAACAGTGGTGGCGGGAAAAACGAAGAATGGGTCCTAATAAAAACAAATTTCCTGTATATTCATGATCAAGCCCTTTATTCATCCAAACCCTGCCCACTCCCCTGACTGGAGTGTCCACTGTACCTACTATAAGCTTCTATGCTGCATAATAGATCCCATTATACCTTAAGCCTTAATAATATACTCGAAAATGCTGGGATTTGTACTCTTGCAATATTTGGGTGTAACAATTCTGCAATGGAAGGTATATGTCCCCTTTAAGAACTCAGCTCTGCCATGATAATCTACAGCTCCCGTCAGTGCAGCCCAGCAGCTGGTGTTTATGGGAAATGTCCCTGACTTTTCACATTATGATAAGTATCATTACAGCTTGGGAGCAACGCTTCTACAGTCCCAATCTGACCTATAAAGGACTCTAAAGACAAGGGGCCAGGCTAATGCACAAATGTTGGTGGCTTAAGGGAATCCTGTTGATCAGCTGGAACAGATTAATAGAGATCTGACCTTATAAATGCCCCAAGCACAAAGCCACACAGTAAATGTCATGTACAGACGATAGAAACCTCTCAGTGTCATAAAAGGATCATTGGAGTATGCTTAAAGGGGACCTGTCCCCCGAAAAAATTATTTCAAATCCTATTTTATCATGTTAGTCAAACAAAATAAACTTTAAGTAAACTATATAAATTATTTGAATCTTGTTTCGTTTGGTCTAGGAATTCACAATTATAACAAGCAGGCAGGTGCCATTTTGTGGACACTGTTATTAAGGCAAGCATTGCATCTCAAAATCATGTTTGGCACCAGAATGGAGGATCTGATGTCCATCCCCATGCACTGGTTGCACAATTAAATGGTAAAGAGAGAGGAGAATGCAGGGAGTGCAGTGACATCTAGTAAGTGCTGAATGGAAAGTGAAAGTAATTGCCTGCTGCGCATCTATGCCTAAGGCATGGAGGAGGGGCAGACAATATGATGATAACTATGAATGCTTTAATAAAAAACAAAGAATTTGGATTTCATGTTTAATTTGAAAAGGACCTTAATTATACAGCTTTTTATGTCTGGGTGACAGGTCCGCTTGGCTACATTTAATGAACATGAGAACCTGGGTAATGTCCTTACACCTACTTGCACAACTACATACACTGTATATAATGTGTATATACTGTATGTATATATATATATATATATATATATATATATATATATATATATATATATATATAATGGGTTGAGTGCAAAGGACTCTTGTATTTGTCTATATAGGATTGTGGCAAGCATAGGATCTTTGTTCTGCCCCATGGCCTCCATGTTGGACAGGATCCTTGTACCATTGGTTCAGCAAGGGAAATCATATATAAAAGATAGCAACCATTTCCTAGATAAATTGAATTCTGTACAGGTAGAAGAATCTGAGGAATTGTTACTAGTTACTTTTGATGTGTCCTCACTTTATACATCCATACCACATGGAGATGGTGTTGAAGCTTGTGCTACATTATTAAGGGAAAGCAAACAGTATGGTGAAGAGGAGATTAAATTCTTTTTGAAACATTTGGAGATTATCCTTTGTGAGAATTATTTCAAATTCAAAGATAAATACTACCTACAGTTTAGAGGAACTGTGATGGGTTCAAATGTCGCCCCTTCATATGCAAATTCCTTTATGCTTAGGCAGGAGGAAGATAACATCTATCCTCATGTATCGTTTACTACACACGCTGTAGTGTGGTGGCGCTATATCGATGATATATTTGTGATATGGAGGGGCGACACGGACTCACTTGAACGGTTCCATCAAGAAATTAATGGATTACATCCGAACATTACATACACCATACATATGGACAGGGTGTCTATACAATTTTTGGATGTTAGAGTAAATAGACAAGGGAGCGGATTTACTACGGAATTGTATTCGAAGCCTACAGATAGAAACCAGTTACTGCATTATACTAGTTATCATCCGGTGCATATCAGGGACTCTATCCCCATCAGTCAGTTTACCAGGGTAGAGAGGCTAGTTAGTCAGCCTGAGAGACATGAGCAACAGTTAAATGACATGTATAACAAATTCCTTACACGTGGGTACCCGAGATGTGTCCTGGATAGAGCTAAAACTAGGGCAAGGAAAGCTAAGGTTCATTGTAAAGATAAAGATCAGTGTATACCATTTGTCACTTATTATAATGATCGCAGTAACATGGTGGCTAATATTCTCTGTAAACATTGGGGGATTCTTCAATCCTCATATCCGGATGTTCAAGAGTTTGGTCGGCCTCCGTTGATTTCATATAGAAGGGGGAGAACATTGGGTACTCAGTTGGTTCACTCTGATACGAAGGAAAATCAGATATTGACACAATCATATATGGGTACAAGATCGCGGGGGATGTTCCCTTGTTTATCGTGTTCCCAATGCTGCTGTGTACATAAGGGTACAATATTTGAGCATCCGACCACTGGTCGCAAATATCCTCTAAGGGGGTATTACACGTGTCTATCTTAATTTGTCGTTTATGTGTTAATTTGTCCTTGTGGTCTCCTCTATGTTGGGGAGACCACGTTACAAATAAAAACATGGATATCCCAACATAGATCTACAATTAGGAAGGGCAATGTAAAGTTGCCAGTCTCTAAACATTATGTGGAGAAGGGTCACACTGATACAGATTTGAAATATATGGTTCTGGAATGTGTACCCTCCCCCAAAAGGGGGGGGGGTGACAGAGAGCTGCTGTTGAGAAAAAGAGAGGTATGGTGGATACATCAATTAAATATGTTGGCCCCAAATGGGCTTAATAGGGACTATGACCTATATGTATTTCTGTAATGGGATAAGTATTAGGTTCATTTTTGTTTTTTATTCTTTGTTTTGTCTCTTTTTAGCTGGATTTGGATATGCAGTGGACTAACGCTGAGTTGTAGTATACCTATATGGATGAAAATGAACAACTAAGGGGTTAATGTGCGAGGATCATTAATGATGTCATGCTCTATATGTAACTTCCTGTGTTACTTTGTATAAATTGGTGTAAACTAATGTCTGTTATTTGAATGATGCCCTTGGCTTGAGAAAGGGGTTTGTATACCCCGAAACGTCGCCCTATGGGCTTTGGTATGTTTTTTTTTACAATATATATCCTTTTTTGCATACATAATTTGGAGTGCTGTGTCAGTCTTTATTTTGTCTATATATATATATATATATATATATATATATATATATATATATATATATATATATATATATATATATATATATATATATATATATAAAAGTCCACAGTGGTGCACTCTTGATCCTCATGGATAATTGCTTGGGTGCTGGTTATAGCATAGCATAACAATCACGAAGAAAAAACCGCACTCACAGGTCTTGTCAATGGTGAAAAAGAAAAAAACTTTTATTTCAACGTTTCGGCGCAATGACTTGGGCCGTCTTCAGGAAGTGAAAAGATATATATATATATATATATATATATATATATATATATATATATATATATTGTAGCAAAAAAAACGCACTCACAGGACTTCAAAAGAAAGCCGCAAAGGCTGTGATTTATTGATCCGACGTTTCGGCTACAACTCTAGCCGTCCTCAGGAAGAAACAAACCTTACAGATGTGTGGTCATATTTAAAGTGAAGAATTGGCGCCAAAATTAGCCTGTGACATCATCACCAAGCGCCCACCATTACCAAAAGTCATGTGATAGACAAAGTCATGTGATAGACAAAGTGTCAAATACAATTAGTGAACCCCATCAAGCCTGAATCAAAAGGGCCAATATATACAAGTGATAATAGTGGGTGATCCCTCTGATCGTGATAAGAGAAAAATGCATTAAAGTCAAAAACCGCGATCGCCTAGTGACAGGCCTCGCACTAGAAATGACTTACCCCCCGCTCGCATTCACAGCTCCACCGCGCCCATCAATACCGTTCTATCCCTCCGTGCAGTTACCTCCACTGCCATGGAAGAAAAGGGACAACTGCACCTATTCGCTCAGTGAGCGCACCCCAGCACCAGACACGCTGTGATGCCCCAATATGACGCACGCTGCCAGAGCTCCTCTGTGGCTCCTCCCCTCTGTCTGCCGATTGGAGGAAGCCACCACACCCCCCACCCTAGGCTCCAATCGCGTCAAGAGGCACGGCCTCATTACGTCCATCACTGCCATCCGATGAGGTGTCAGCCCCTAACAAAATGTCAGGGGTTGCACCTGTCAGAAGTGGCCGGGTTCAACTCTCACGGGCCCATTAGCCCAAATATCGCTTAGGAACCAGATTAGGTGTTCAGTGGGTGTGGGCTCGGTCGTTTCAAACGCGTCTCTCTTAACCTTATTAGTCCAGAGTCCTCCGTCGATCTGGAAGAAAAAAAAAAAAACATGCTTGTCTGGTTCACAAAATCGTCATATTGCTGCTATTATATCATAAAAAGTGACCGAGACTCCATAAGCAAAACCAGCAGGCCACAATACCCTCCCTTAACTACAGTAAATCTAGGGTAGTCACCAGTGTCCTCCAGCCCTCCCCTCTGTTTCAATCTAATAAAATGGGGACATGGGCAAAGTCTCATTTAGTCCTTTGGGTGCCAACGTGTCCAACTTATAGATCCACATCGACTCCTTTTGCACGAGTAAAAGGTCACGATTCCCACCCCTAGGGGGAACGGGGATGTGGTCTATGATCATGTGTCTGAATTGAGGGAGTGAATGTCTATATTTGAGCCAGTGTTTGGCAACTGGTTGTTCTGCCTTCTCAGTCGACAGGGCCATTCTGATTGCGCTCCTATGATTATTCATCCGTTCTCTGTATGTAGTGGATGTCTTGCCAACATAGTGGAGCCCACACGGGCACCAGGCCATATAGACCACATGATCAGTGGTGCATGTCACCCTGTGCCTGATGGCAAACTTGGACCCTGTCCTTGGATGTTTAAAATCCGTGCCCTGTTGCATGCTGCTGCACCAGGCACATTTAAAGCAGCCCTTCTTGAGGGGTCTGTCAAGCCAATTGTCCTTCCTGGCTATGTCTGGCACAAGATTCTTAACCACCAAAAGGTCACCCAAGTTGCGACCCCTCCTGTAGGCCACCAATGGTTTCTTCTTACCAAAGAAAGGAGAACCGGGGTCTGATTTGATGATCTCCCACCTGTTAGCCAAAGCCTCTCGGATCGAGGGGCTCTTTGCTGTCCAGTTAGTGGTAAAAATAGCCTCTGGTTCCTCCCGAGAGGGCACCTCTTGTTGCTGCAGTAGTGCAGTTTGGGAGGTACGCTTCGCTCTCTCCATTTGTTCCTGTATTTGGCTCTCAGAGTATCCTCTGGCTAAAAACTGTTCTGACAAAGTCAGTAGTTGAGATTCAGCAAGCTCATGGTCCGAATTGTTCCGAATCACCCTAAGGCACTGAGAATAAAGGACCCCTCGGGACATATGAGTAGGATGGTGTGAATGGGCCTGTATCTATCTGTGGGTTTCTTGTATAGTGTACTACCCACTTTGTCTCCTTGTATCATAAGGGTCAGATCAAGGTAATGTACCTGTTCGCTGTCAAAGGTCAGTGTCAGCCTAATCGGTGAGTCAAGCCCATTTAAAGCTAGGTGGAAATCGTCAGTTCTTGTGCCGTCCCTGTCCAAATTAATAACAGGTCATCGATGTATCTCCTGTAAAAAAAGATCTTAGTGCCCCCCAATGGTAACAACCATTTTGCCTCATAATGTTCCATAAAAAGGTTCGCAAACGAGGGGGCCACATTAGAACCCATTGCGGTCCCTGCCACCTGTAGAAAAAACTGGTTCTTGAAAGAGAAATAGTTCTGGGACAAGACCAAACCCAACAAAGTGATCAAAAATTCTACCGGTGGTAACCCTTGGTGAGATCTAGACAACGCCTCCCTACAAACAGCTATCCCTGCAGTGTGGGGGATCACTGTGTAAAGACTGGATACATCCATTGTAACCAGTAAGCTATTTGTGGGAACTGTAAGTCCCTTCAAGACATTGAGCAAGTCTTTAGTGTCTTTAACGTAGGACTTCATCTGCTGTACAGAGGGTTGTAAAAAATGATCCAAATATCTAGCTACCGGTTGGAACAATGAACCTATGCCTGATATAATGGGGCGTCCCGGGGGTGCTGTTAATGACTTGTGTACCTTCGGTAAAGTGTAAATAAATGGGCAACGAGGAAATGGTGTTGTAAGGAAATGACCCGTCGTGGAATCAATCCAATTGGCGGCTAAAGCCATTTGGATCAGAGTGTCCAGTCTGTTTTTCAAAAGGTTAGTAGGATCATTGGATAAGGGCTTGTAAGTATTGATGTCTGCCAACCGTTGGCTTAATTCCTCCTCATAAAAATGTTTATCAAGTAGTACAATTGCTCTCCCTTTGTCTGCCTGCCTAATGATTATGTCCCTGTCTGCCTTTAGGGTAAGTAAGGCCTCTCGTTCCTCTTTAGTAAGATTAGAAAAAAACTTTTCTTTCTGTGCATGTATCCTCTGTGAGTCTTGAGCCAATAAATTGGTGAAAATGGCAATCGACGGGGCTGTGTTAGGGGGCTCAAACGTACTCTTCCCCCTAAATGGTTTAATAGGGTCAGATGTTTTGTCCTTATAATAGTCTTTAAGTTTGAGATGTCTCTTTAACCTATGGATGTCTTTATGGACCTATGGATTGGTAGGTATAAATTTTAAGCCCCTATTCAATAGTCTCGACTCCCCCATCGTCAGTACGTGTTGTGACAGGTTAATCACTATGTCCTGCTTCTCCCCCTCCTTGGTGGTTTTTCTGTGGTTTTTCTGGCCGCCCCTCCTAGTCCGACCTCCCCTCCTCCTCCTGGCGTGGTTGTGAGGTGGGGGGCAGGGGCAGCCCCTAAAAAAGTGCGTGGGGAAGGGGTAATTTGTCGTGAAGTGGTAGCTGTGTTCCCTGGGTCAGAGTCAGTTGAATCACCAGAGCTGTCAATCGTAGTGAGTGAGACTGGTTTGTATTTCCGGGTAGTGCGTCGTCGGTTTCCCTCTGTGAGACCCAACAACCACCTATAAACCCTTTTCTGTTTGTAGTCTTCCTTAACTGCTGACAGCTTCTTCTCTTTAAACGAGGTGAGTTCCTCCCTATACTTGGTCAGATGTGTGTCAATATTCTTAATCCAATCTACAGATTTATCCTGGGACAGCTGCAGCAAATGGTGTGTTTCAAACTCAGTGATCTCTGACTGGGTACTTTTTAATTCCTTGCCCACAAACTCAATTACTAATAAAAGTATGTCAGATGAACACTTATTGAGGATCTTACACCATTTGCTGCAGAATTGGGAGTTTGAACGACCTAAGGTAGGTATGTTTCTGATGCGGAACCCCCTGGGAATGTATTTCTGCCTATGGTAACTAGACAGATAGGTGCCGTGTAACAAAAAATCACTCTCCTTTTTCTTAAGATTTAACAGGTTATGGTACAAGTCCCGAAGGGTCCTACCAGTAGTAGAGGAAGTGGATGAAGGTTCAGCAAACAGGATTCTCTCTGCATCCTCTGTAGTAAAGGTGTATTCGCCTGCAGTATCCACTTCCGTGTGGGCAAGCGTGTCATCCATCATGGGGTTCCTCCCGTTGTTTTGCTATGGAAAACCTCTGTGCGGAATGTTCCTTTCAATCAAAAAGCAAAAAATCCAAAAAACATCATAAGTCACAGGGTGCTACCAATAACACGGAACCACAATAAGTGGAACCGTTCAATATACAAAGTCCAAAGAGGTGCACACCTTCCCTGTCAGTAACTGCCCAGGTGCTGGTAAACAAATAGTAATATATTGTAGCAAAAAAACCGCACTCACAGGACTTCAAAAGAAAGCCGCAAAGGCTGTGATTTATTGATCCGACGTTTCGGCTACAACTCTATCCGTCCTCAGGAAGAAACAAACCTTACAGATGTGTGGTCATATTTAAAGTGAAGAATTGGCGCCAAAATTGCCCACACGGAAGTGGATACTGCAGGCAAATACACCTTTACTACAGAGGATGCAGAGAGAATCCTGTTTGCTGAACCTTCATCCACTTCCTCTACTACTGGTAGGACCCCTCGGGACTTGTACCATAACCTGTTAAATCTTAAGAAAAAGGAAATTGATTTTTTGTTACACGGCACCTATCTGTCTAGTTACTATAGGCAGAAATACATTCCCAGGGGGTTCCGCATCAGAAACATACCTACCTTAGGTCGTTCAAACTCCGAATTCTGCAGCAAATGGTGTAAGATCCTCAATAAGTGTTCATCTGACTTACTTTTATTAGTAATTGAGTTTGTGGGCAAGGAATTAAAAAGTACCCAGTCAGAGATCACTGAGTTTGAAACACACCATTTGCTGCAGCTGTCCCAGGATAAATCTGTAGATTGGATTAAGAATATTGACACACATCTGACCAAGTATAGGGAGGAACTCACCTCGTTTAAAGAGAAGAAGCTGTCAGCAGTTAAGGAAGACTACAAACAGAAAAGGGTTTATAGGTGGTTGTTGGGTCTCACAGAGGGAAACCGACGACGCACTACCCGGAAATACAAACCAGTCTCACTCACTACGATTGACAGCTCTGGTGATTCAACTGACTCTGACCCAGGGAACACAGCTACCACTTCACGACAAATTACCCCTTCCCCACGCACTTTTTTAGGGGCTGCCCCTGCCCCCCACCTCACAACCACGCCAGGAGGAGGAGGGGAGGTCGGACTAGGAGGGGCGGCCAGAAAAAACACAGAAAAACCACCAAGGAGGGGGAGAAGCAGGACATAGTGATTAACCTGTCACAACACGTACTGACGATGGGGGAGTCGAGACTATTGAATAGGGGCTTAAAATTTATACCTACCAATCCATCTCCATAAAGACATCCATAGGTTAAAGAGACATCTCAAACTTAAAGACTATTATAAGGACAAAACATCTGACCCTATTAAACCATTTAGGGGGAAGAGTACGTTTGAGCCCCCTAACACAGCCCTGTCGATTGCCATTTTCACCAATTTATTGGCTCAAGACTCACAGAGGATACATGCACAGAAAGAAAAGGTTTTTTCTAATCTTACTAAAGAGGAACGAGAGGCCTTACTTACCCTAAAGGCAGACAGGGACATAATCATTAGGCAGGCAGACAAAGGGGGAGCAATTGTACTACTTGATAAACATTTTTATGAGGAGGAATTAAGCCAACAGTTGGCAGACACCAATACTTACAAGCCCTTATCCAAGGATCCTACTAACCTTTTGAAAAACAGACTGGACACTCTGATCCAAATGGCTTTAGCTGCCAATTGGATTGATTCCACGACGGGTCATTTCCTTACAACACCATTTCCTCGTTGCCCATTTATTTACACTTTACCGAGGTACACAAGTCATTAACAGCACCCCCGGGACGCCCCATTATATCAGGCATAGGTTCATTGTTCCAACCGGTAGCTAGATATTTGGATCATTTTTTACAACCCTCTGTACAGCAGATGAAGTCCTACGTTAAAGACACTAAAGACTTGCTCAATGTCTTGAAGGGACTTACAGTTCCCCCAAATAGCTTACTGGTTACAATGGATGTATCCAGTCTTTACACAGTGATCCCCCACACTGCAGGGATAGCTGTTTGTAGGGAGGCGTTGTCTAGATCTCACCAAGGGTTACCACCGGTAGAATTTTTGATCACTTTGTTAGATTTGGTCTTGTCCCAGAACTATTTCTCTTTCAAGAACCACTTTTTTCTACAGGTGGCAGGGACCGCAATGGGTTCTACAGGAGATACATCGATGACCTGTTATTAATTTGGACAGGGACGGGACAAGAACTGACGGATTTCCACCTAGCTTTAAATGGGCTTGACTCACCGATTAGGCTGACACTGACCTTTGACAGCGAAGAGGTACATTACCTTGATCTGACCCTTATGATACAAGGAGACAAAGTGGGTAGTACACTATACAAGAAACCTACAGATAGAAACAGTCTTATACAGGCCCATTCACACCATCCTACTCATATGTCCCGAGGGGTCCTTTATTCTCAGTGCCTAAGGGTGATTCGGAACAATTCGGGCCGTGAGCTTGCTGAATCTCAACTACTGACTTTGTCAGAACAGTTTTTAGCCAGAGGATACTCTGAGAGCCAAATACAGGAACAAATGGAGAGAGCGAAGCGTACCTCCCAAACTGCACTACTGCAGCAACAAGAGGTGCCCTCTCGGGAGGAACCAGAGGCTATTTTTACCACTAACTGGACAGCAAAGAGCCCCTCGATCCGAGAGGCTTTGGCTAACAGGTCAGATCAGACCCCGGTTCTCCTTTCTTTGGTAAGAAGAAACCATTGGTGGCCTACAGGAGGGGTCGCAACTTAGGTGACCTTTTGGTGGTTAAGAATCTTGTGCATGACATAGCCAGGAAGGACAATTGGCTTGACAGACCCCTCAAGAAGGGCTGCTTTAAATGTGCCGGGTGCCTCACGTGCAGCAGCATGCAACAGGGCACGGATTTTAAACATCCAAGGACAGGGTCCAAGTTTGCCATCAGGCACAGGGTGACATGCACCACTGATCATGTGGTCTATATGGCCTGGTGCCCGTGTGGGCTCCACTATGTTGGCAAGACATCCACTACATACAGAGAACGGATGAATAATCATAGGAGCGCAATCAGAATGGCCCTGTTGACTGAGAAGGCAGAACAACCAGTTGCCAAACACTGGCTCAAATATAGACATTCACTCCCTCAATTCAGACACATGATCATAGACCACATCCCGGTTCCCCCTAGGGGTGGGAATCGTGACCTTTTACTCGTGCAAAAGGAGTCGATGTGGATCTATAAGTTGGACACGTTGGCACCCAGAGGACTAAATGAGACTTTGCCCATGTCCCCATTTTATTAGATTGAAACAGAGGGGAGGGCTGGAGGACACTGGTGACTACCCTAGATTTACTGTAGTTAAGGGAGGGTATTGTGGCCTGCTGGTTTTGCTTATGGAGTCTCGGTCACTTTTTATGATATAATAGCAGCAATATGACGATTTTGTGAACCAGACAAGCATGTTTTTTTTTTTTCTTCCAGATCAATGGAGGATACCCCCTGAGCGGCAGGAACAGCTCCGCCCCCGATTACCCTGAGCAGAATACCCGCGTGTCTAAGGGATTTCCCCATGAAGGATAGATTGGCAACCCCGGCACAGACACTCTGGACTAATAAGGTTAAGAGAGACGCGTTTGAAACGACCGAGCCCGCACCCACTGAACACCTAATCTGGTTCCTAAGCGATATTTGGGCTAATGGGCCCGTGAGAGTTGAACCCGGCCACTTCTGACAGGTGCAACCCCTGACATTTTGTTAGGGGCTGACACCTCATCGGATGGCAGTGATGGACGTAATGAGGCCGTGCCTCTTGACGTGATTGGAGCCTAGGGTGGGGGTGTGGTGGCTTCCTCCAATCGGCAGACAGAGGGGAGGAGCCACAGAGGAGCTCTGGCAGCGTGCGTCATATTGGGGCATCGCAGCGTGTCTGGTGCTGGGGTGCGCTCACTGAGCGAATAGGTGCGGTTGTCCCTTTTCTTCCATGGCAGCGGAGGTAACTGCACGGAGGGATAGAACGGTATTGATGGGCGCGGTGACTTTTGGTAATGGTGGGCGCTTGGTGATGATGTCACAGGCTAATTTTGGCACTAATTCTTCACTTTAAATATGACCACACATCTGTAAGGTTTGTTTCTTCCTGAGGACGGCTAGAGTTGTAGCCGAAACGTCGGATCAATAAATCACAGCCTTTGCGGCTTTCTTTTGAAGTCCTGTGAGTGCGGTTTTTTTGCTACAATATATTACTATTTGTTTACCAGCACCTGGGCAGTTACTGACAGGGAAGGTGTGCACCTCTTTGGACTTATATATATATATATATATATATATATATATATATATATATATATATATATATATATATATATATATATATATATATATATATATATATATATATATATATATATATATAAATATATAGAGCAAACAAAAACCGCACACACAGGACTTATGAAGTGCAAAAAAATAAAAAATTTATTGCAACGTTTCGGCTCCTGTACTCGAGCCTTCTTCAGGTGGTGTGTACAGTGCAAATAACCATCAGTATTTAAACACAAAATGGCGCCAAAGGCACGACCTATGACATCATGGGGTCAAATGTGCGTCACTATGAGGAGTGTATAAAAGCCTTACATCAGAAGGCCGCTTGATCTAAGGGACATGTGTATCCTATGGCCATAATCTATGCAGGAGCGTGATAAGTGTGCCCATATTATCCATCCTTGATCAGTGCAGGTTTATTAAATACTCAAATCGTGAGGTGCCAGTTCATCCCCTAATGTGCTGGAGTTTAAAAAAGAAAGGACCGCAACTTACCCAGAGGAGTGTGAGCAGCTGTCGGGCGGAAACGTACACTGTCGCCTGTTATGGCAGGAGGCGTAAACCAACAAACGAAGCCGTGAAACCCACATCCAACCTCCCTGTTCAGGACTGGAATAGCGCACGCTAACCTCCGGTGTGTACCGGCTTCCACGACCCTCGCCGTTACGTCACGCCCACTGGTCGTAGCGGCGGGGGTACTGCTATCGCACGTAATTGCGAACCAATCCTCTGTGTGCTGTAACTGTTATCACTGCTTATACCAAGTTCTAAGCGCTGCGGTGCCAGACACAGAGCGTATTGAAACACTTACTCTGTCCACACCTGTTTGCGCAAACTTAGTGTCACCATTATCCATATTAAAATAGCAGCACAGTGGGATGCATTACCCATACCCCCGGCTTAGACCCTAGCACAGACCACGGAGTGGAGAGGGGGGAGGGTTGTCAGCGCTTTATCCAAAGTCCTTCATCTATTCTCTATGTGGGGTGTCTGGCATCTGGATCCGTCTTCCCTGTCACAGGCCTGCAGATGTTGCTGCTCATCCACCCCTCATGGGCAGTCGGAACCACCGAGAAGGGGGAGGAGCAAGACATAATAGTAAATTTATCACAACACTTATTGACCATGGGGGAGACACAGCTACTGAATAGGGGTTAAAATTTGTCCCAACAAATAGTTCCGCATTCTTTGAGGTCCACAAGGATATTCATAGATTCAAAAGACATCTTAAATTAAGAGACTTTTATAAAGACCAACAATCCATTCAACCCACACAGTTTAGGGGCAAAAGCATTTTTGAACCCCCCAATACGGCCCCTTCCATTGCGATCTTTACCCAATTATTGGCCAAGGACTCCAGGGATATACATAATGAAAAAAGAAAAATGTTTTCAAATCTCTCCACAAGCGAAAGGGAAGCTCTTCGCACTTTGAGGGCGGATGACTCATTGATTATAAGACAAGCAGATAAGGGGGGAGCTATTGTCCTATTGGACAAGGCATACTACGTAAGGGAACTCAGTGACCAACTTTCTGACACCAAGACTTACAACCCCTTAAAGGGGGACCCAACCGCAGCATACAAAAACAAATTGGACTCCCTGATAAAGACGGCCTTGTTAGGGGGGTGGATAGATGGTAATACTAGCAATTTTTTGACCACTGAACATCCTAAAATTCCGTTCATTTACACTTTGCCTAAGATTCACAAGTCCCTGTCTGCTCCCCCGGGCAGACCCATTATCTCAGCAATAGGCTCCTTATTCCAACCAGTGGCCCAATATTTAGATTCTTTTTTACAACCTTTGGTCCAGAATATGAGGTCTTATGTCAAGGATACAACACATTTACAATCCTTACTGCAAGGGATAAAAATCCCAGAGGGATGTCTACTAGTCACAATGGATGTTTCGAGCCTGTACACGGTCATTCCACACCAAAGTGGAATCGCTGTGTGCAGAGAGGCCTTGAAAGAATCTCACAAGGGACTACCTCCCATTGAATTTTTGATAGCCTTACTTGACTTGGCTCTCACACACAACTATTTTTCCTTTAATGATGCCTTCTTTCTGCAAGTGTCTGGGACGGCCATGGGCTCAAATGTAGCTCCCTCCTTTGCCAATTTATTTATGCAGGAGTTTGAGATCCGGCATTTACTCCCTCTGGCGGGAGACAAGATCTTTTTTTACAAACGCTATATTGACGACCTACTATTACTATGGCAGGGATCAGAGGGACAACTTTTAGAATTCCATAAGACACTTAATGACTTGGACTCCCCCATTAAGCTGACGATGACACATGACAAGCAGAAAATTGACTATTTAGATGTGAGTATTTATGTACATGATCAGGGGCTACAGACCACATTATATAAGAAGCCCACAGACAGAAATAGTCTTATTCAAGCACAGTCACACCACCCTCCTCATATGTCCCGGGGGGTTCTATATTCACAATTCCTAAGAGTGATTAGGAACAATTCTAATCGGGAGATGGCTGAACTACAACTCACCACTTTAGCAAAACAGTTCGCCTCTAGAGGATATTCGGAGGCTCTTATTGGAGAACAGTTGGAGAGGGCTCGTCTTCTTAAACAGGAGGACTTATTACAGAAGCAATCAAAACCATCTAAGGAAAGTGTTGATCCTATCTTTATTACTGAATGGACTGATGCCAGCCAACAGGTGAAGAGGGCTTTGAAGGACCGTTGGGAAATAGTGAATTCTGATGCCAATTTACCTTTCTACGGCAAAAAGACCCCTATGATAGCCTACAAAAGAGGACGTAATCTAAGTGACATGTTAGTAGTCAAAAACTTGACCAAGGATCGGAAGACAGGTACCACGTGGTTGGATCGACCGTTAAAACCTGGATGCTATAAGTGTGCCAATTGCCTTACGTGTGGAGGGATGTCACAAGGCACTCATTTTGTACACCCCAGGACGGGGGTGAAATATAAAATACAACATAGAGTGACGTGCACCTCAGATCATGTTGTATATATGATTTGGTGCCCTTGTGGACTTCATTACATAGGTAAAGCCTCAACCACATACCGAGAACGTATGAATAATCACCGGAGCGCCATCAGGAGTGCATTAACATCAGGGAAAGCGGAACAACCAGTCCCTAGACACTGGCTGAATATGAAGCACACGCTTCCACAACTCAGGCACATGATAATCGATCATGTGCCCACCCCCAAGAGAGGAGGCAACAGGGACCTTTTATTACTGAGGAGAGAAAGCATGTGGATTTTCACTTTAGAGACACTAACCCCTAAGGGGTTAAATGAGACTTTACCCATGTCTCCGTTCTATTAAAATACACGGGCCTTTGGAGGGTTTTCTGAGCTCGCTGATGGGTTTGGTACTGGTAATGGAATTGCCCCCTTCAAAATTGTGACAAATGTTTCGTTTCCTTGTGCTTTTTCCTTTATTGTTTCTTTTTGAGTTTATGAGATTTCACAAGCATATTGATACAATGTAAATGGCTATTTTACTGATTAGAAACTTTTGCATTTCCCAAACCAATGAGAAGAAAATGGACACTTTAACAACGGTGGGCTGTTAACACAAGACTGGTTTTGTTTTTATTTTTACAGCACCGGATCGCAGCGATGATACAATCACTGATACAGTCAGTGTTGGGTTCCGACTGCCCATGAGGGGTGGATGAGCAGCAACATCTGCAGGCCTGTGACAGGGAAGACGGATCCAGATGCCAGACACCCCACATAGAGAATAGATGAAGGACTTTGGATAAAGCGCTGACAACCCTCCCCCCTCTCCACTCCGTGGTCTGTGCTAGGGTCTAAGCCGGGGGTATGGGTAACTCCTCTGGGTAAGCTGCTCACACTCCTCTGGGTAAGTTGCGGTCCGTTCTTTTTTAAACTCCAGCACATTAGGGGATGAACTGGCACCTCACGATTTGAGTATTTAATCAACCTGCACTGATCAAGGATGGATAATATGGGCACACTTATCACGCTCCTGCATAGATTATGGCCATAGGATACACATGTCCCTTAGATCAAGCGGCCTTCTGATGTAAGGCTTTTATACACTCCTCATAGTGACGCACATTTGACCCCATGACGTCATAGGTCGTGCCTTTGGCGCCATTTTGTGTTTAAATACTGATGGTTATTTGCACTGTACACACCACCTGAAGAAGGCTCGAGTACAGGAGCCGAAACGTTGCAATAAATTTTTTATTTTTTTGCACTTCATAAGTCCTGTGTGTGCGGTTTTTTGTTTGCTCTATGTATGATTGATTATAACCTGCACCCGGGCAATTGCCTAATGGATTAAGAGTGCTCCAGCCGCTAGAATGAGTATATATATATATATATATATATACAGTATATATATATATATATATATATTTTTTTTTTAATTTTTGCTGACAATTACATCACGTCAATCAGACTGTTGTTTGCCCGCCTTATCATGTGTATAAAATGCATTTTCAATATTGAATTGTCACTTTGAGAAAGGCCTCATTTTGTATATAACATAGATACATGGAAACAATGACCTAGCTCTGCCACCAGCCAGTGGGACATTTAGCTCCGAATTTAATGTACAGACCAGCGTATAAAAGTAGCACTATCAATCTTATAATTAATCTATATCTATCAGAAAAGATATTTATCTATGTCTATAATCTGTCTCATTTACCAGTTAGAAATATCTATCATTCTATATGCCTCATATTTCATTAATCTATCTTTAGCATCTATCAGACATGATAATCTATCTGTCTGTGTCGATCTCATTATATCTTATCTATCTATAACATCTATCTGTCTGAATAAGATGCACATTGCTATCCCTGGGAGTGGGGCTGGAGGGCAATACAGCAGTGAATCAAAGCCAGCACACTTACTAATGATTCCACATCATTGTAGTCAATGGATCCTTGTTGCTTTGCTACATACAGGTTGGGTGTACTAGAGAGGTGCTAAATTATGTCTTTAGCTCAGGGTGTAGTTCAGCCTTGGGAGCAACAGCTTTAAAATAAAGAATTTACATGATAATAACAGTGATGTACTTCTCATCCTCACCTTTCTGTGTTGGCTAGGGAAGGTAGCCATAAATGCTGCAATGGACACATTCTACACAGGGTTATTTTGTTTCAATAGGGGTATTGATTTAAAAGGACTTTTTCACTTCACATCTTGTGCTTTATAAATATCTATTCATTCTAAAATCTTATGTTTGGTTCACTGATTATTTTACTTTGTTACATACCATTTATTTTTTCTTATGTTTTTAACTCAAGCTGTAATTCATAATTAGCACAACAGCTGAGTGTGGATGCTTGAAGGCATCACTCCGCTATACCAGGGATGTCTGCTAGTTGGTTTCTGATGGCACTTTAGCACATATATTTGTAAATCAACCCCCTCCAATCTTTTGTTTACAGTTTCCTGCGGTAACCCAACAAGTGTTCCCTTAAGGATTGAACTGTCACACCAGGAAAGATGCCATTGGGAGACTTCCCCTCTAGTATTGCTGCCTACCCACTACCTGGCACCAGACATGCAATGAAGCTGGAGGGGCCTTGGCCGAAGCAGCAGGTGCTCATAGCCGCAAGGAATTGTACCTCTAGGGGGGGATCTACAATGGTTGGAGGGAGGCCCGATAGGTTGGATTTCTGGTGGGCCAAAAGTACTTCCCTTTCTTCCTACAATAAACAACTTAAAACAGAAGATTTGCTCAATCTGTTAGTGATTTCCATCATCATTATTATGTTTTCATCATTTCCTGCTGTCATCACAGCTAATTACAGCGCTCGGAATTGGCTGTCTGCTAAACATATCTCATTATATCTTATCTATCTATAACATCTATCTGTCTGTCTATCTCTATCCATTTATATCTAGTGTGTCAATGTATCAAGGCTGCTGAACATTTCCATACAGAATAAGAGGCACATTGCTATCCATGGGAGTGGGGCTATCCTCACAAATACAGCAGTGAATCAAAGCCAGCACACTTACTAATGATGCCACATCATTGCAGTCAATGGATCCTTGTTGCTTTGCTACATACAGGTTGGGTGTACTAGAGAGGTGCTAAATTATGTCTTTAGCTCAGGGTGTAGTTCAGCCTTGGGAGCAACAACTTTACAATAAAGAATTTACATGATAATAACAGTGATGTACTTCTCATCCCCACCTTTCTGTGTTGGCTAGGGAAGGTAGCCATAAATGCTGCAATGGACACATTGATTTAAAAGGACTTTTTCACTTCACATCTTGTGCTTTATAAATATCTATTCATTCTAAAAATCTTATGTTTGGTTCACTGATTATTTTACTTTGTTACTTTGTTACATACCCTTTATTTTTTCTTATGTTTTTAACGCAAGCTGTAATTTATAATTAGCACAACAGCTGAGTGTGGATGCTTGAAGGCATCACTCCAATTTATTTCTAAGCAGGGCTACGTTTATACAGGATAAAAATGCATCAGGGATATGATTGTGGGTAGCGACGTTGGACAGGGAGGGCCACTGGTGTCCCCAAAAACTCTAGTTTCATATGCCTGCTTTGTTGCAATACTTAGAAACAACTTCTTTAGACTTTTTAAGGTCCCAATAAGATGTGAAGGAGTCTGTGGCAGAAGGATACAGAAAAAGAGACCTGTGTGCTCATTTACTAACACAGGTGCCAGTTGGCAGTAGCACCCAATCAGTTCTTTGCTTGCATTTTGTAATTTGCAGTAGACTATTCCAAACTAATTGCTAGTTGGTTTCTGATGGCACTTTAGCACATATATTTGTAAATCAACCCCCTCCAATCTTTTGTTTACAGTTTCCTGCGTTAACCCAACCAGTGTTCTCTTAAGGATTGGACTGTCATACCAGGAAAGATGCCATTGGGAGACTTCCCCTCTAGTATTGCTGCCTACCCACTACCTGGTACCAGTCCTGCAATGACGCTGGAGGAGCCTTGGCCGAAGCAGCAGGTGCTGATAGCCACAAGCAATAGTACCTCAAGGGGGGGGGATCTACAGTGGTTGGAGGGGGGCCCAATAGGTTGGATTTCTGGTGGGCCAAAAGTACTTCCCTTTCTTCCTACAATAAACAACTGAACACAGAAGATTTGCTCAATCTGTTTATTAGTGATTTCCATCATTATTATGTTTTCATAATTTCCTGCTGTCATCACAGCTAATTACAGCGCTCGGAATTGGCTGTCTGCTAAACATATCTCTGTCCTGGAGAGGAATCAGAGACTTCAAGTATGACAGGTAGAGTGGGCCCATGAGTCTTTGCATGTCGGACTGTTAGCACATTTTGTAGTCGTGGGAGATGGAAGCTTCACACGGCTGCCCCTTGAAATCCAGTTCTACAGTGAAGTCCAGATCACGCTGTATAGGATAAATATTAGCTGGCTACTTAATTATTAAAGGGCATATACATCTTCCCTTCATTGTGCCCTTCAGCTCTCGGAAATAGGCATTCCTAACTACTTGATATGTATTTAGCATGCATTTCAGAATCTTTTGCTTTGAAATGACCAACAAGTGACAGATGAAAAGGAACAACCGCCTGTCCTCGGAACCCCCAAGGGTGCAGAGGAAGGAAAGGTAACATTTTGTTCATAATCAGAAAGCTATAAATACACCTGGCGTATACTTCACAGTTCTCTGAGAGGTGTTTGCCCAGATGGCATCAGCAATGAGCAGATGGACGTCTCTCAGAAGTGCCTCTATGTATAGGCCAAAAACTGTTACATAACCGGACCTTCTGCACGTAGCCCCCCTCCCCCCGCAGAGACACAAGGGCTGCTTTCTTTTTTTTTACATTCACAGATTTATTGTCATACCCATTACATTGTTTCTCCAGCAGTCGTGCCAATGTAAATTCTACTCAGTGAACCAAGAGAAAATAACTTTTCCTATTTATAAACCTGGTACATGGCATGCTCCTTCTAGGGGTTGTTCACCTTTAAATTAACTTTTAGTATGATGTAGACAGTGATATTTTGAGACAATTTGCAACTGGTTTTCAGTTTTTATTATTTGTGGTTTTTAAATTATTTAGCTTTTTATTCTACAGCTCTCCAGTTTGCAAGACACCAGATTACTCTAGCAACCATACCCTGATTTGAATACTGCAGTTTGAATAGGAGAGGCTGCGTACAAAGTTGAATAATAAAAATTAGCAATAACAATACATGTATAACCTTACAGAGTATTTGTTTTAGATGGGGCCAGTGACCCCCATTTGAAAGCTGGAAAGAATCAGAAAAGTTAGAAGAAAGCAAATAATTCAAACTATAAAAAATAAAGGCCAATTGAAAATTTGCTTAGATTTAGCCATTTTATAACATACTAATAGTTAATCTAAAGGTGAACCACCACTTTCAGGAGTCTACTAAACCTGCGTCCCACCAAGTACCTGATCCTTACGTTCATAATGCTATTCCCAGCACAACTGGAATATGGAAATAGAATGGCCTGCAAGATTGTTTTGTAATGGCATAAGCGCTCAAATGTGCTTTGGCACAAATCAGTTGTGACTATTAATGCTGTTTGCAAGTTGAACCCTATAACCCACTGTGATATGGTTAAAGGTAAATGCAGGTCAGTTCTGGGGTTAAAAGTCCTGGATAATGGATATTGCAGTCAATTTACTGCATTGTTGTTTTTCTTTAGTATCCAGGGCTGAAAGGGAAGGTAGGATTCTGGGTGTGGTGTTAGCCAACTGTCCATTGTGTGGGGTGTGGGTGTTATTCTGGCACTTTCATTACCAATGGTAATTCTGGTTTACAGTGCCATCACAAGATCACACAGATCTAAAGAGAGATCAAGGGAGATCTCAGAAGAGACAGAGGAGACATAGCAAGCTACATCTCCTACATAGTAACATAGTAAGTAAGGTTGAAAAAAGACACACGTCCATCAAGTTTTTTTTTATTATTAATATATCTGTCTAACTGCCAGTTCATCCAGAGGAAGGCAAAAAAAAAAACCCCATCTGAAGCCTCACTAATTTGCCTCAGAGGGGGAAAAATTCCTTCCGGACTAGTCCCTGGATCAACTTGTACTATGAGCTATCTCCCATAACCCTGTATTCCCTCACTTGCTAAAAAGTTATCCAACCCCTTCTTAAAGCTATCTAATGTATCAGCCTGTACCACTGATTCAGGGAGAGAATTCCACATCTTCACAGCTCTCACTGTAAAAAAACCCTTCCGAATATTTAGGCGGAACCTCTTTTCTTCTAATCGGAATGGATGACCTTGTGTCAGCTGGAAAGACCTACTGGTAAATAAAGCATTAGAGAGATTATTATATGACCCCCTTATATATTTATACATAAAAGATTCAGTGGAAGACAGGTTAGATGAGATAGTGGGCAAAGGGTATAAGGGTATAAGTGGCTTGGATATTTTTACATCCCAGGTGCATGACTTTACATTTATCAACATTGAATCGCATTTGCCACTTAACTGCCCAGATTGCCAGTTTGTCAAGATCGTGTTGCAAGGATGCCACATCCTGGATGGAATTAATTGGACTGGATAGTTTTGTGTCATCTGCAAACACTGATACATTACTTACAACACCCTCCCCTAAGTCATTAATTAACAAATTAAATAAAATTGGACCTAATACCGAGCCCTGGGGGACCCCACTAAGAACCTTACTCCAAGTAGAGAATGTACCATTAACAACCACCCTCTGTACCCAATCCTGTAGCCAGTTTCCTATCCATGTGCAAACGACTTCATTAAGCCCAACAGACCTTTGTTTAGAAAGCAGTCGTTTGTGGGGCACAGTATTAAAACGCTTTGGCAAAATCCAAAAAGATCACATCTACTGCCCCCCACTGTCCAGCATCTTACTTACCTCATCATAAAAAAGCAATAAAATTTGTGTGACATGACCTATCCTTCATAAAGCCATGCTGATTGCTGCTCAAAATGCCATTCACTAGGACAAAATTTTGAATGTGATCGCTTTACAAGCCTTCAAATAATTTGCCCACCACAGATGTCAAGATTACTGGCCTATAATTGCCCGGCTGAGATCGTAATCCCTTTTTAAATGTTGGAATAACATCAGCTTTTCTCCAATCCATAGGCACCATACCAGATGAAAGTGAATTTGAGAAAATCAGAAATAGGGGCTGGTCTAAAACTGAACTAAGCTCTCTTAGAACCCTGGGGTGTATGCCATCAGGCCCTGGAGCCTTGTTTACATTAATTTTTATTAAAGCTTTATGAATCATATCCTGAGTCAGCCACTGACTAGATTGAGCTGAGAAATTAGTGCAGCTATAAAGTGAGCCTGGGAACTCAGACTCCTCTATTGTATATACTGAAGAAAATAACTGATTTAACACATTTGCCTTTTCTGTATCTGTTACAACCATAGTGGTACCATTATTTAATGGAGCAACACTCTCAACCTGCATCTTTTTACTATTAATATATTTAAAAAATTTTAGGGTTAGTTTTCACCTCCATCGCAATTAACTCTTCATTTCCTTTGCCTTCCGGATTGCTGATTTACAACATTTATTACAGTGTTTATATTCATTAAATGCAGCTTCTGTCCCAACAGATTTGTAGTTTTTAAATGCCTTTCTCTTCTTTCCTATTAACTTCTTTACTTCTGTATTAAGCCACATAGGATGATTCTTAGAGCTTCTACATTTACTTCTTAAGGGAATAAATTGAGAACAGTAATGATTTAATATCATTTTAAATGACAACCATTTCTGTTCTGTGTTTTTAGCTGAAAAATTAATGCCCCAATCAATACTCTGTAGGGCAGCCCTCAAGGCACTAAATTCATGTTTTTTGTTGCCCCAGTATATATTTGTTTTTTGCACCAGACATTAAATGATATAACATTATGGTCACTATTACCCAGGGGTTCAATTACCTGCACATTTGCTATAAGTTCTGGGTCATTTGAGATCACTAAATCCAGAATAGCATTTGTACTGTTGCTCCAGTCAATATCTGGGTAATTAAAATCCCCCATTATCATTACTTTACCCAAACTAGCAGCCTTTTCTATTTGCATGAGGAGCTTCGCCTCCTCCTCCTCACTTACATTACACTCACATTAGGGGGCCTATAGCATATGCCTACAATTAATTTGCTGGACTCTTTACAATTGGTGAAGAACTCCACCCACAAGACTTCTGCCCCCTCATTTTCTAACATAACCTCCTCCTTTATATAAGCTTTTAAATCCTGCCTAACAAATAGACATATCCCTCCTCCTTTTCTATTGCTCCGGTCCCTCCGAAACAAAGTATAGCCACTTATATTTACTGCCCAGTCCTGCGACTCATTCAGCCATGTTTCGGCCACACCAATCACATCATATTTTCCCTCCAGCACCAGCACGTCTAGCTCTCCCATTTTACCAGTCAGACTCCTTGCATTTGCAAACATACATTTAATAATGGTACCATATTGAACATATGACATGTGTCCCTCCCTATCCTTAACAGTACCCCCAGCCAAATCTCCTCCCCCATTTTCCCTTTTTTTGCCCACTATCTCATCTAACCTGTCTTCCACTGAATCTTTTACTGAACCCTCCCCCCACACCTAGTTTATAATCTCCTCCAACCCTCTAGCTATCTTCTCTCCCAAAACAGCTGCACCATCATCATTGAGGTGCAGCCCATCCCTAGCAAAGAGCCTGTAGCTGACTGAGAAATCAGCCCAGTTCTCCAAAAACCCAAAACCCTCCTCACTACACCAATCTCTCAGCCACACATTAATCTCCCTACGCTCCCGCTGTCTCCTTAGCGTTGCTTGGATGTGCGGCTCCTTCTTTACCAGACAAGAAATTATGTCAGTCATGCCTAACTGCAGCCTCAGGCATAGAACCAGGCCCAAGTGCAGTAGGCTTGGATCAAGGAGGCAGTGGCCAAAGAAGTATCTAATGCAACAGCTTCTACTTCAAAGGGTCCTCAGGTGGAAATGGACCTAGATTTAGAGGACACATTTGCGACAAGGATCTCAGAGGATCAGTCTTCTCCATCACTAGAGGAAGAAGAGGAAGCCCAATCTTCCTTTGATTTTTCACTAATGCAACCACTAATTAGAGCAGTAAGGGCATCACTAGCCTTGGAAGATGCGGAACAAGCATCATCTACATTATCGTTTTTACCATGTTCTAAACCTAAGGGACAAACTTTCCCATTAAATCAATAAGTTAGGGATCTCATTAAAACAGAGTGGGACATTCCATAAAAACATAGCTCTATGCAATCTAGATGCAACAGATTATATCCTTTTAAGGATGAAGAAGTCAAAGACTTTTGCACCATACCGAAAGTAGATGCCCCGATTTGGAGTATATTTAAGAACACGGTTTTACCCAGAGAGGAACATGCTGTTAAAAAATGCAATGGATAAAAGACTGGATGTAGACTTGAAAAGAGTATTTACCACGGTTCGGAAAGCCTTAAGCCGGCTATTGCTAACCTTTCGGTAGCCAAATCCTTGGAAGTATGGCTATCGAATCTAGATACAGCCTTAAAAGAAGGTCGGGAGACATCAGAGATTTTGGAAGGCCTCAAAGAACTGAAGTTAGCATCAGCTTTCTTGGTAAACTTTTCAGTGGATCAGATTAGGCTGGCATCCAGGTCATTGGCACTATCAATATCAGGAAGAAGGGCTTGGGAAGCAGACTCAGCTTCAAAGGCGGCTCTGTGTTCATTACCCTTCCAAGGCCAAGTGTTATTCGGCAAAAGGCTGGAAGAACTCATCTCCAAGGCTTCTGGAGGCAAGAGTCAGTTGCTACCTCAGAGGAAGAAACAACAACCATGGAAGCAACCAGCACAGGGAAAGTCATCAGGCAGAGCTAGATTTATGCCATATTATCATCGGTCCTTTCGTTCTGGAAGGGAAACATCAAGACAGGACAGTTGGAAAGCAGGTCAATCAGGCTTCTTTCGTCTTCCCAAGAATAAGGCAGGAGATAATACCTGCAAACAGTTATGAAGGTGGTGCAACCCAGGGGCCTGCTCTAGGAGGGAGAATCCATTCTTTTCAGGCTGCCTGGGAACAATCCATAGAAGACAGATGGGTTCTAGAGATTGTAAAACAAGGCTACAGTCTAGAATTCAATTCTAGTCCTCCTGTTCCGGGTTTCCTCACATCTCCATTACCAACAGATCTGACAAAAATGGCCACCTTAAAGGCTTGGCTTGCCAAGCTAGAGGAATAACAAGTGATATGTCACATTCCAATAGACCAAAAAGGAACAGGTGTTTACTCTCGCTTCTTCATAGTCCAAAAATCCTCAGGCTCATGGAGACAAATACTAGACCTGGCAAGGATCAACAAGGTATTGAAAATTCAACATTTCAAGATGGAGTCCATCGAATCAGTAAAATCGTCCATTTCTCCAGGGGCTTGGATGTGTACCATGGACATCAAGGATGCTTATCATCACATCCCCATAGCAGAGGCATATCAAAAATTCCTTAGCTTCGCAATAAGAGATCATCATTACCAATACAGGTGTCTGCCCTTTGGAACTAGCAACAGCCCCAAGGTTATTCTCAAAGGTTCTAGTCACCTTGGTGGCTTATCTAAGGTGGAAAAAGGTATGCTTATTCCATTACCTGGACGACCTGATTCTAGTAGCCTCATCAAGAGATCAGGCGATCAGACAAAGAGATTTATGTCTGGAGACATTGACAGCCCATGGCTGGCTAATCAATCTAAGAAAAAGTCATCTAATTCCATCCCAGAGAATCACTTATCTGGGAGCCACAATAGACACAGTGTCAGGGAAACTGACATTATCAGAAGTGAGGCAATGTCTCTCTCTTCAGCAGTCAAACAATTATTGACAACACCAGAAGATCAGGCAATAGTATTCCTAAAGATCTTGGGCATGATGTCTTCCACGATCGGACTAGTACTGTAGGCCCATTGGAGTATGAGGCCTCTCCAAATATCGTTCCTACAACAATGGGATGGGGAATCTCAACACCAAATGATACAGATATCATCACAGATAAGAAAATCTCTTCTTTGGTGGGGAAAACAAACTCACCTAAATAAGGGCACAGAGTTATTCCCAGAACCATGGTTAATAATGTCCACAGATGCTTCAGGGCTAGAATGGGGAGCAGAGCTCGGATCCAGAATAGCTCAATGTCGCTGGCAGTACCCACTAGCAGACGTTACATCAAACATACTGGAATTAAGGGAAATACGACAAGCTTGCCTCTTCTTTCAGGATCTATTAAGAGGTACAAGATTAAAAATAAAATCGGACAATATCACAGCTGTAGCCTTTCTAAGAAGGCAGGGGGCACACGAAGTCTGGAACTTCTAGAGGAAGTACAGCCCATTTTCCAGTGGGCAGAAGACTTTTTGGTAGATTTTACAGCAGTTCCGGGCAAATTAAACAAAGTGGCAGATCTGCTCAGCAGAAAGTTTGCAGAAAGGCACGAGGGGGCACTAAGCCAAGAGATATTCAAAGCATTGGTGCAGAGATGGGGACAACCATCGATCGACCTGATGGCATCATCCAACACCAAGTGTCCTCGGTTTTTCTCATGGAATCAGGAACCGAAAGCACTTGCAGTGGATGCTCTGACACAGTCATGGAGATTCCATTTAGGCTATATCTTTCCTCCTCTTCCTCTGATTCCAAAAGTGATACAGAAGATAAGAGAAGATCAGGTATATGTGATCTGCATTGCTCCAGCATGGCCATGAAGGCTTTGGTTTACAGACCTGATCCATCTGTCAATAGACCAACCATGGAGGCTTCCAACATCAGGCCACATGTTGACCCAGGGTCCATATGTACACCCAGATCCAGGATCTTTGTCTCTGACGGCATGGAGAGAGGCAAGGTTTAGAAAATCATGGACTTTCCAACAGAGTTATCCACACCCTATTACAGTCCAGGAAACCGTCAACCAGTAACAGATATGCCAAAGTGTGGGAAATGTTTAGAACCCATTCTAACATAAGATCCACAGAGTCAATTTCAGCCTCAAATAACTTGTAGTTCCTTCAATCAGGTCTGGAAAGAGGCCTGAGTGTATGTACACTAAAAACACAGGTTTCAGCAATTTCCGCAATATCTAGCACTACATGGGCTAATCATCCTTTAATTGTCTGTTTCTTTAAGGCAGCCATAAGAATTCTTCCAGCAAGACGGCCCAAGTTGGGACTTATCATTGGTACTACGCATGCTGTCTTCAGATCCATTTTCAGTCAAAAATCAGATGTCACATTGGTGTCTAACACTCAAGGTAGCATTTTTTTTTATCATATGCAATGAAGATAGTCCGTCAATCTTTCCAGACAGATTAGTGCTTCGTTCAAGCCTAAGGTGGTTTCTCCATTTCACCTAAAGGATGAAATTGTAGTCCCTACATTTGCACATCAAGATCCAGATCCAGAATTGAGAGAATTAGATGTAGCTGAACATGTTAAGATGTATTTCAAAGCAACTAGGGCAATCAGAAAATCAGACAAGCTTTTCATCTTGCCTGGGGGGGCAAGAAAAGGAGAGGCAGCGGCAACCACCACAATCTCCAGATGGATATGTACGGTAATAAAGAAAGCCTATTCCCAAGCAAACCAAAGTTAACCAAGTAAGGTCAAAGCGCACTCAACCAGAGGTCAGGCGGCATCTTGGGCAGCAGAAGCAGGTGTCTCTTTGGAAGTAATTTGCAAATCAGAATCCTGGTCTTCACCTAGCACTTTCATTTCTCACTACAAGATCTTCAGAATATGCACAATTTGGATCCAGCATTCTGAAATCGGCCAGTTCTATTAAATAATATTTCTGCATTATTCGACTCATTCGAAGTCTTTTTGTCCCACCCAATGATGGACTGCTTTGTAAGTCCCAAAAGGTGTGGACATGGAGAGTGCCAGGGAAAAGGGAAGATTGTATCATACTTACCGTGATCTTCCTTTTCCTGGCCTTTTCCATGTCAAGTTTCACTCCATTGGATGATATCATATCAATTAAACTTTGTACTAGACACCAGGGGAAGGTTGACCGCCTAATTTATTAGTTAGGGGGTTGGGTTCTTAATGAGGAGAGGGAGGGGCTATCCCCGAAAGGTGTGGACATGGAGAGGGCCAGGGAAAGGAAGATCACGGTAAGTATGATATAATCTTCCCTTTTTGTACAGATCAGTGAGGAGCAGAAGCTTGCAAACAGGTTGCTGGCTGAACAGCTACAAGCGGAGAGGGAGTCTATTGTTACACAGGTGTCAGCCTGCCCTTGAGGGATCCCCTGGTGGCCCAGCAGGTACAACAGCTCACATTGAGGGCCCAAGCTGTTAAGGTAGTATCTCAGTGTAATTTGAGTGGTACTGTCAGAGCCAGTCATTTTCTACAAAAACTGACACCACATGATGATGTGGAAGCATTCCTACACACATTTGAACACACAGCTGCAAGAAAATCTTGGCCCAATGAGCAGTGGGTGGGGTTGTTGGCTCCATTCCTCTCAGGGGAACCCCAAAAGGCATATTTTGATCTATTACCTGAGGATGCCGAGGACTATGAGAAGTTGAAGCTGGAAATTGTTACACGCATGGGAGTTACCACGTCTGTACGGGCCCAGCGGGTACAGAAGTGGTCTACGTTGCTGACAAGTTGCCAGATGCAACTCAAATGCATGACCTAATCTATCTGGCAAAAAATGACTGCAGCTGTAACTGGCCCCCAAATCATGGAAAGGGTTTTTATGGACCGTTTCCTGAGGTCCCTCCTGGTGCAAGTGCAAAAGTGGGTAAGTCATGCAAACCCAAGGTCAGCTGACCAGTTCATAGAAATGGTGGAGAGGTGCCTGCTGGCTCAGGATTTGGATGACCCTAAATCTTCCCAGCAACATCCACTCATTAAGCCGAGATCTCCCATGGCACTCGGTAGGAACATTCCAAGAGAGAAGTGTAGCAGTATGATATGTTACAACTGGCCACTAGAGGTCTCACTGTTTTGACTTGTGCAAGGGTTAGCAGGATATACTGATTGGACCGTGTGTGCAGCAGCTAATGGTTTCTCTTGGGACCAGCTAGTAAAGTCTGTGCTAAAAGATCCCGAGTGTGTACCTCCTTGATGTGTCTCCCTTCATAACAAGAAGGTCGGTACTGGGTTCAAAGATTGGCAGGCCAAGCCAGGAGGGCCTCTACCAAGTAAAATATGGTTGCAGACTGTCCTCTTATAGATGAGCCAATACAGTGTGATTTTTCTGTCATGGAACCAATCTTTATTTGCTTATTTTGCATGTTTGGATAAGCCTGTTTCTAAATGAAAGCAAATGTGGTATGGGGTAAATATGAGAGGTAAACAAGTACATGTCTTGCTGGACGCTGGTGGTTCAGTTACTTTGATAAAGTTGGGTTGAATACCTCTGGTGACTTGTCAAGGGAAAAAACTTGCTGTAGTCTGCATACATGGAGACACTAGGGAGTATCCCATACTATTCAGTTTGACACCTCATTTGGGTCTGTGACCTGTTCAGTAGGTGTAGATCTGAAACTCATGCATGATATTATAATTGGGAGAGATTTTCCTAATTTCTGGGAACTATGGGAAAACCAAACTCACATTAACCCACAGGCGAGGCTGTCCTATCCTTATATGTCTATGAATGGAGGGCCTTAATACCAGATGTACAAAAAAGGGTTAATTGAACAGTTGGTAGTTCCCCAATTCTATAGGAGGATGGTAATGGACCTGGCAGATGGGCACGCCATGGGTGGTCATTTGGGGGTGGAAAAGACAGAAGTCTTTTCCACCCCCCAAATGACTACCCATTTGGATCCAGCATTCTGAAATCGGCCAGTTCTATTAAATAATATTTCTGCATTATTCGACTTATTCGAAGTCTTTTTGTCCCACCCAATGATGGACTGCTTTGTAAGTCCCGAAAGGTGTGGACATGGAGAGTGCCAGGGAAAAGGGAAGATTGCATCATACTTACCGTGATCTTCCTTTCCCTGGCCCTTTCCATGTCAAGTTTCACTCCCGGATTTGTGGCAGGCCCGGATTTGTGGAAAGGCCACCTAGGCCCGGGCCTAGGGCAGCAGGATTTTAGGGGGGGCGGCATGCTGCCCAACCACACCCACATTGGTTCAAAAACACTGGGGATGTGCTGAAGATACATAATTGTTTTTAATTTCCAGTGCGCCAATCCCCATTGCTCCTGTCCACCTGGAGGGGACAGGGGCGATGAACGGAAGTGGGCCTAGGGGCGCCCACTTTGTAAATCCGGCCCTGTCCATTGGAGAGGGTCCTACAAAGATTTTTCTGGCCAGGAATGTACAAGAATATTAAGAGGTTATTGTACTTTCTGTCCTGAATGCCAAATTTCTTCACCTATGCTCCACTTTTGTGGTGCCCTTACCCATTATTGAAACTCCATTTGAAAGAATTGCTATGGATCTGGTGGGTCCTTTAGTAAAATCTACTCGGGGACATCAACATATCTTGGTGATCATGGACGACGCTACCCGCTATCCTGAAGCGCTTCTGTTCTGCAATATGTCTGCTAAGACGACTGCCAAGGTGTTAGTTCAGGTATTTAGCCATGTAGGAATTCCCAAGGAGATCCTGACAGACCAGGGTATGCCATTCATGTCTAGAGTAACTAAAGAGTTATGTAAATTGCTACAAATCTCACACCTCAGGACTACAGTATATCATCCACAGACAGATGGGCTTGTGGAATGGTTTAATAAAACCCTTAAAGGGCACCAATCATGACCAAAACCATGTAAATACAGTATGTGAAAGTTCAAGAAATCTGATTTTTAAAACATTTAGAATTGTTTGTATAATGTAAATCAACAGCTCAGTATACCTTCTGCAAGATCTCCCCTATCTCCACTGCAGTTCTAGCTGAGGCGGGCATCTTGGATTTCACTGCTTCCTCCTTGCTTACTTATCAACCCTTCTAAGCTATTTTCAAATCAGCCAAACCTCTGTGTTAGCTGCTGTTCAGTAGTGCTGCCACCTGCTGGAAGTTAGTGTGTGCCCTTCATTTGCATAATGACATCACCAGCAGGGGACAATATAGGGAAATCTCCTGATACTTCTAGTGGAGGAGTTAACGAAAACAAGGCATTCTGGGTAGAATACTCAAGGCAGTGTTACAATCTGAGCATGCTCCTGAAATTTGCATATTATAGTCTCTGTTATAGTCTCAGTATGGACTCCCTCAGTAAAAGAACCCATTTGACAAAGTAAGGGATTTTTTTAAAACCTGCAGTTTTTTCAAAAAACTATATATGTAGTTTGATTAAACGTGTTTAGCTTGTACTGGTCAGATTGTTAATATGTGTTTGATTTTGGCTGTGATAGGTGCCCTTTAAGGGTATACACACACTGCTTTTTCAGGAGATTAGTTGCCCATCAACAAATCTCTTCTTCGGGTGACTAATCTCCCCAAACAGCCTTCCCACTGGCTAGAATTTAAATCTACGGTGGGATGGCACTCGGATCGATTCAGCTTTCCGAAGTCGCCTGAAGTTTCTTTGTGAGGCAACTTCGGGTGACTTTGGAAAATGAAGCATTCCGAGTGCCATTTAGATATAGCCAAGGAGACATGGGAGGGAGAAGTGATGCCCCATAAAAGTGTGATCGAACACATCTGCCATGTATGGCTCCCTAAATTCAGAACAAGTGCTAGGCTCCCTGGTCATGGCTCAATCTTCTGCCTGTAGCAGCAGCCTTTGGCTTCGGGAGGAGCCCTCGGCTACTCAGATGCCGCCAGGTCTTAACTTGAGGGGAGCAAAGCAAGTGTTCTGAACGAGCAAAGATCACATTAGTCTCCAATGTTTTGGATGGAAGGCAACACCAGCTTCTCACGGGTTAAATGATAAAGCGTAGTCAGACAAGCCAGGATCGGTACAGGCAGAGTTCAAGAATAGTCAGGCAGGCCAGGGTCGGTGCAGGCAGAGTTCAAGAATAGTCAGGCAGGCAAGGGTCAGTATTGGCAGAGTTTAGTATAGTCAGGCAGGCAAAAGCTCAGAATTGGCAGAATTCAGAATAGTTAGACAGGCAGTGATCAAAACCAGGATTAACACAGACAAATCACACCCAGGAAACTAATCTAATTAGACATAACAATGGGCAATGATTTTCATCCTAAAGCCCCTTTAAATATTTAAAGTAATCACCAAAATGTGATGATGTCATGACGTTTGTGGCATGGAAAGCCCGGAAGTGCACGCTGCACACGCCATAGGAGAAATCTGCAAAGGAGAGAGGATCACTGCAACAGATGCCCTACCAAAGGCACGGCGGGTATCTCCGCCGGCCTACTAGACCACCAGAGTGAGTCCTCGACATCTTCCAAATGCAAGATCAAATTGCAGCAGTAATGCCAATTGTTAAAGAACACTGGGGCACCTTTATAAACACTGGGCAAATTTGCACCTGTGCAGTTACCCATAGCAACCAAACAGTGACTGGCTTTTTACGGGCAGCTGCTGGTTGAACAATTAAAACAAACATTTGATTGGTTGCCATAGGTTACTGCCCAGGTTTATAAATGAGCCCCACTGTGAAGTGCGTGCTCCGGCCATGCAGCAACAGGTTTAAAATCGGAGTTCTTGTGTACCTAAATAAAACCAAAGGAAGCATTGATTTTATGAATAAAAGGACAAGCTTACCACTTTCCACGGTGGGTCCGGGTGCTCATGCCCCAGACCTTCAGCAAAGGGGGAGCAACACACAGAAACCTTGAATAGTGGCAGGCACCACTAGTCTTTATTTTACATTATGTATAAAGGATAAAAGCCTAGGCTTTTTATCCTTTATACATAATGTAAAATAATTACTTTTTGTACTACTGGATTCTACTGACTGACTGACTCTGGTGTTCCAGAGTGGTGCCTGCACGCTATTTAAGGTTTCTTGTGTATGTACTTTTGCCCCTGGTGATAAGGTCATGGTGTCCCCACGGCAGAGAACAAATTCATTGCAAAGTGGCAAGGGCCTTTTGAAGTAATGGAAAAAAGTGGGGAAGTTAACTATCAAATTCATCAGCCAAGGGGGGGCGGGGCTTGCCGGCTATCCAAGATGGACGCGTGAACGCTGCGCTCCGTCTGTGGGGAGTATGCTTTGAGGGAAGTAGGTGCGTTCTTGCTCCTCTAGCTGCATACAATTTACAGCCTTGATTCGCGTAAATGAGGAGAAGCAAGAGGACGCAATCGAAGCAACAGAAAAGGGTCACAGCCTTCTTTAACCCGGCCAAGACTTCTTCGCCGCCAACCAGCACTATTGCGGCGGCCATCTTGGAGCCGTTGCGCAGTTCACTTAACGCTGCTCCGCTCATGATGGAAGCTAGTTCAGCGGCCCAAACTCCTGCTACGGCAGCCGAAATCAGAGAGATGCTTCTCGATGTAAAGCAGGCAATCCGTGAGGACCTTAAACAGCTTTCTGATGATCTTAAAAAAGACATCGCTGACCTGGGAGACCGCACGGCGCACCTGGAAGAAAAGCTGGGTGAGTTGGCTGAGGCCCATAATGATCTAACTGACTGCCAAAATAAACATCAAACTGAACTTGATCGTCTATCAAGTAAAGTCATAGACTTGGAAGACAGATCTCGTAGGAACAACCTATGTTTTCGGGGAATCCCTGAGTCTATTCTGCCTAAAGATCTGGAAAACTATCTCACTGACTTGCTCAAAATAATATTGCCGGATTTGCATGCTCTCGAACTGGCAATTGACCGCATACATCGGGTCCCGAAACCCAGGACGGCCCCAGACAATGTCCCCAGAGATGTCCTTGCAAGATTTGTTTTTTTTATCAAACTAAAGATAAACTCTTGTCTCTGGCCCGGAAAAAAGATAAATGGCCGCAACAATTCCAGCAGATTGAGGTTTATATGGACTTGGCTCCAGCTACCTTACTCAAAAGGAAAGCCTTCACCGACGTTACTAAACTTCTGCGGAACAACAATATCCCGTATCGCTGGGGATTTCCAGTCAAGTTGATTGTCCTACGAAATGGGACACCTACGACTTTGTCCACAGTGACGGAAGCTAAAAAAGTTCTGGCAAGATGGGATATACCCTCACTTCCAGCCAACGATGAGTTGCTGCAAAGGCACTCTCCCTCGCATTCGCCTAAGAAAATACAAAAAGAGTGGCAGAAAGTTTGATACCTCTTCTCTATTTCAACATATTCTACTTCCCTCCTATGATGGCTAAGTATATTTGCTATTTAGTTCTCCTTGACCGACTGTCACGGCCGGTACCCAATACCAGAACTAGAGCCAAGCACCGTGGTCAGAGCTCTCTTCACCAGTATGTGTGACCACTTTTGGGCTTCGGGAAGGCCCTCCGCCTACTGGGGTGCCACCTGGACTTATGAGTGGGCAAGGCTAGAGTTCTGGCAGGCAATGGGGCACGGCAGGTATCTAGAGTCTTTTGGGCCGAGGATCACGGTTACAGGCAAGGATGAGGCAGAGAGGATCGTCAGACAGGCTGGGTCGAGGCAGGCAGATAGCAAGGATCGTCAGGCAGGCAAGGGTCAAAACCGGGTATCAAGCAGAAGGGGTACAGGCAATAGAGTAGTCGGGTAACAGGCTCAGGTCAGGATTCAGATGGGAGCGTCGTCAGGAAACAGGCTGGGGTCAAAATTGGATAACAAGCAGAATAGACACGAACAAACAGCACCAGGCAAAAACCACAGGATAAATCCTATCACGGGCAACCAGCAGTACAAATGAATGGACTTAAATACATTTGAAATTCGCGCCATTGCGCGCTGACGTCATTACGCCAGCGCGCCTGCGCCTTTAAATAATGCGCATGCGCGCCGCGCGCGCACTAGGACCCAGAAGCCGACCCGGAAGCCGACGGAGAAGGAGCGCGGCGGCGTGGCGGCCGTCCACGCCGCCGCGACCCAGGTATTTTTCTTACATTACCCCCCCCTCTAGGGGGGGCCACTGGACCCCCAGGCTTCCCAGGAAACTTAATGTGAAATTGCCTCCTGAGGCGTTCAGCCTTGATGTCATCAACTGAGACCCAGGAGTTTTCCTCAGGACCGAATCCCTTCCATCTAGTGAGGTACTGGAGTTTGTTACGTACCAAACGGGAATCAAGGAACTCCTGGATCTCAAATTCAGGCTGACCGTCAACTTGCACTGGAGGAGGAACAGAAACATGGCGGGTGTTAGAAGCAGGTTTTAGTAGCGAAACATGAAAGGAATCAGAAATTTTGAAATTAACAGGTAACTTAAGACGAACAGAAGAAGGGTTGATAATAGAAGTGATGGGATATGGACCAATGAAACGGGGACCCAATTTTAGGGAAGGAACTTTCAATTTAATGTTCTTGGTGGAGAGCCACACCAAGTCTCCCACCTTATATTGGGGTGCCTCCCTGCGTTTCCTATCGGTAGCCCTCTTCTGAGAGGATGTAGCCGTCTTAAGAGAGTTGTGAACTTGTGACCAGACTTTAGAAAACTGTTCGACAGAGGAGTTGGCAGATGGAACAGAGGAACCAGACCCTGAAAAAGAAAATGCCTTGGGGTGCAACCCATTAACAATAAAAAACGGAGACTCCCCAGTGGAGGAGTGTGAAGCATTATTGTAGGCAAATTCTGCCCAGGGTAACAATTCTGCCCAAGAAGACTGATTCTCAGAGACATAGCACCTTAGAAATTGTTCTAAGGTCTGATTTACCCTTTCAGTTTGCCCGTTGGTTTGTGGGTGATAAGCAGTAGAAAAAGAAAGATTAATCCCCACTAAAGAGCAAAATGCTCGCCAAAACTTGGAGACAAACTGAACCCCTCTGTCAGAAACAATATTAACAGGAAAACCATGTAACTTGAATATGTGCTGAATAAAAAGCTCAGATAAGGTTTTAGCGGAAGGGAGATGTGGAAGTGCGACAAAATGACCCATTTTGCTAAATCTGTCCACGACCACCCAAATTACTGTTTTCCCCTGGGACGATGGTAAGTCCACTATAAAATCCATCGAAAGATGGGTCCACGGTCTCTCAGGAATAGGCAGGGGAATGAGTAATCCCTGGGACAAATTTTTAGAAGATTTAGAGCGTTGGCAAACAGGGCAAGAGTCTACAAACGATTTTACATCTTGCTTGAAAGTTGGCCACCACACACTTCTGGACAACAAAGATGTAGTTTTACTTACACCGGGGTGTCCTGCCATTTTGGAATCATGAACCTCTCTTAACACCTGTTCTCTGAGATTTTCAGGAACAAAAAGCCTCCCCTCAGGAGTGTTGGAGGGAGCATCATTTTGAACAGAGGACAATAAGGAAGAGAGGTCAGATTCCAATGTGGCTACAATACATTCACTTGGGATAATGGAAGGATTATCATCTAAGTCAGAACAGACTGAGTCGAAGCTCCTAGAGAGAGCATCTGCCTTGATGTTCTTTGTACCGGGTCTAAAGGTTAAAGAAAAATCAAACCTGGTGAAGAACAGAGCCCACCTAGCCTGTCTAGGGTTTAATCGCTTAGCTGACTCAATATAGAGCAAATTCTTATGGTCAGTATAGACCGTAATCTGGTGTTTAGCCCCCTCCAGTAGGTGCCGCCATTCCTCAAAGGCCCACTTGACTGCCAACAATTCACGATTCCCTATATCATAGTTTACCTCAGCGGGCAGGAACTTCCTAGAGAAGAACGCACAGGGATGCAATTTGTTGGTAGTCGGGTGCCTTTGGGAAAGAACCGCCCCTGCTCCTACCTCAGAAGCATCTACCTCCACAATGAAAGGTAAAGCAGTATCAGGATGGCGTAGAATTGGGGCGGAACTGAATTCCCTCTTGAGGGTTTCAAAAGCTTGAATAGCTTCAGGGGACCACATGCTGGGATCAGCACCTTTTTTGGTTAAATTAGTGATGGGCGCTACTATGACAGAAAAGTTTTTGATGAATTGCCTGTAATAATTTGCGAACCCCAAGAATCTCTGGGTTGCACGCAGTGAAAGGGGTTGAGTCCAATCCAGGACAGCTCTCACCTTGCCCGGATCCATTTCAAGACCCTTAAAAGAAATGTTGAACCCCAGAAATTGGACAGAGGTTACCTCGAATGTGCATTTCTCTAACTTAGCATACAGACAATTCACCCTTAACCTACGTAATACCTCACAGACATGAATGCGATGTTCGCAAAGGTTTGCAGAAAAAATTAGTATGTCGTCAAGATAAACCACAACATATACCCCCAACAGGTCCCGGAAGATGTCATTGACAAATTCCTCAAACACTGCTGGGGCGTTACATAGACCAAAGGGCATTACGAGGTACTCATAGTGGCCATCCCTGGTATTGAAAGCAGTTTTCCACTCGTCCCCCTCCCTGATCCGTATGAGATTGTAAGCTCCCCTCAGGTCTAATTTGGAGAAGATTTTAGCATCCTTGACCTGGTCAAACAATTCAGAGATAAGGGGTAAGGGATAGCGGTTTTTCACAGTGATCTTGTTCAAACCCCTATAATCAATACAGGGGCGTAAACCACCGTCTTTCTTGCCTACAAAGAAAAACCCTGCCCCCGCAGGGGAACTGGAAGGCCTAATAAACCCTCTATCAAGGTTCTCTTGAATATACTCTCTCATTGCCTGGGCCTCAGGCAATGAGAGGGGAAAGGTTCTGCCTCGAGGGGGAGATGATCCCGGAAGCAGATCAATAGGGCAGTCATACTGCCGATGTGGGGGTAGTGTCTCAGCTGCCTTTTTGAAAAATACGTCAGAATAGGCAGTGTAGGCAGATGGTAACCCCTCAAGGATGGTATTACCCATTACAGATGGAGTACACACCCCACTACAACCAGAACCCCACTGAATAACCTCCCTAGAAACCCAATCTATCAGAGGGTTATGCCTCTGGAGCCAGGGTAACCCCAGAATGAGAGGACAGGAAGCTCCCTCAATGAGGTAAAAAGCTATTTCTTCAGAATGCAGATTACTTATACACAAGGACAGGTTGATGGTCTTTTGGGAAACCACCCCAGACCCCAAGGGTCTTTTGTCTACAGCAAGGATTCTCATGGGCGGATTAAGGGCAACCAGTGGAATTTTGAATTTTGCAGCAAAAGCCGCGTCCAAGAAATTACCCTCTGCCCCAGAATCAATGAAAGCTGACACTTTGATAGTGCCCGTAGGCCAGGTCAATTTAACTGGTAATAGAACCTTAGAGGCAGATTGGGGAGAGGAAACGCCTGCACCCAAATGGAGCTCCCCTTCTCCATTTAGGCTTGGGCGTTTCCCGGCCTCTTGGTGCATTGATTGAGAAAGTGACCCTTCTCCCACCAATAAATACACAGCCCAAGGGACCGCCTGCGTGCCTTTTCCTCAGGAGTAAGGTGTGAGATGCCTAGCTGCATAGGCTCCTCCTGAGGTTGAGACACAGAGGGGTTTGAAAACTTAGCACTATGAACATGTTTATACCCAACATAAGTATCCTGTTCATCCCTATTCACCCTTTGTCTCCTATCTATCTGGATGGCCAAAGACATAAGGTCATCCAGACTAGAAGATAGGGGATAGTTAACAAGGCTGTCCTTGACAGATTTGGCCAGACCAATGCGAAACTGACTCCGTAGAGCCGTATCATTCCACCCCGTTTCCACCGCCCACCTACGAAACTCAGTACAATAAGTTTCCACCTCCCGTTTACCTTGGCGTAATTTACGAATCGCGGAGTCGGCCGAAGAGGCGCGATCCGGGTCATCGTATAGAATAGCCATAGAACGGAAGAACTGGTCTAAAGATAAACGGGCAGGATCGGTGGCTGGCAGTCTAAGTGCCCAGATTTGGGGGTCACCCACTAATAGGGTCATAACGAATCTGACCTTTTCCTCATCAGAGGGAAAAGAATGGGGAAAAAAGCTGAGGTACAGCTTGCAGGCTTCTTGAAAAACAAAAACTGGGTTCTGTCCCCACCGAACTTGGCAGGAAATGCGATCTTGGGTTCCTGGGGTCTGGATGTAGAACCCCTATCTGGCGGGGAACCCACAGAGGATGTAGGAACAGAACTAGCTGACTGCTGCGAGGGTCCCAGCTGGCGGGTTAGATTATGGAACCCCTGGAGCAGATAATTTTGCTTTTGCTCCTGGTCCTCCATTCGTTGCAGCAAAGTAGTAAGCAACAGATCAGTGGATGTTGGGAGAGGAGCAGCAGCAGCGGCTTCAATGTGATTGTCGTCCTCCATGGCCCGTGATAATGTCACGGCCGGTACCCAATACCAGAACTAGAGCCAAGCACCGTGGTCAGAGCTCTCTTCACCAGTATGTGTGACCACTTTTGGGCTTCGGGAAGGCCCTCCGCCTACTGGGGTGCCACCTGGACTTATGAGTGGGCAAGGCTAGAGTTCTGGCAGGCAATGGGGCACGGCAGGTATCTAGAGTCTTTTGGGCCGAGGATCACGGTTACAGGCAAGGATGAGGCAGAGAGGATCGTCAGACAGGCTGGGTCGAGGCAGGCAGATAGCAAGGATCGTCAGGCAGGCAAGGGTCAAAACCGGGTATCAAGCAGAAGGGGTACAGGCAATAGAGTAGTCGGGTAACAGGCTCAGGTCAGGATTCAGATGGGAGCGTCGTCAGGAAACAGGCTGGGGTCAAAATTGGATAACAAGCAGAATAGACACGAACAAACAGCACCAGGCAAAAACCACAGGATAAATCCTATCACGGGCAACCAGCAGTACAAATGAATGGACTTAAATACATTTGAAATTCGCGCCATTGCGCGCTGACGTCATTACGCCAGCGCACCTGCGCCTTTAAATAATGCGCATGCGCGCCGCGCGCGCACTAGGACCCAGAAGCCGACCCGGAAGCCGACGGAGAAGGAGCGCGGCAGACCGACAGTCCACGGTCGATCTTTCTCCTCCCCCCCGAGGCTCCACGAGATCTACAGTTGAGCCGATTGGTGGTTTCCAGCAGATAACCACAATTCTTACCTTGTTTTACTATGCAATACAGGGTTGATTTTCATGTTGATAATTTTGTTATTCCTATAGTATAAATAAATCCAAAGGTGTATCGATCCTTATCTCTTCTAGACTTCCATTTCAGTTTAAGGGTGTGCAAGTTGACCCTGCCGGTAGATACTTAATGTTGGTATGCTCGCTTGGTAATGTGACCTATTCTCTTATTAATGTTTATGCTCCTAATGAACATCAGAATCGTTTTTTTGGAAAAGTTCTCCCTAAGCTACTACAATATAAAACTGGTAAAACAATATTGGTTGGGGACTTCAATATGATTTCGGATCCAGATGTGGATATTCTAAAGGGTACGGGGGGCTCAGTGGCTAGTCCACAAAGACAACATATTGGCCGATTTAGGGACCTAATGCATTCTCATGGGATGATTGATGTATGGCGAGCGAAAAACCAGATGGCTAGGGAGTATACCTATTTTTCCCCTCGCTTCCACACCCATACCAGAATAGATACATACTTTTCAGACCCCCAGACCACTGCTCAGGTTACAAAAGCGTGGGTAGGGTTGAGGACGTGGTCTGACCATGCTCTTGTAGGACTTGAACTCCCAGTTAGCAATTCCCTATGTGACAAGTTGCCATGGAGATTAAACGATAGTTTGCTCCTACGAGAAGACAATAAGCTTTTGATTGAACAGGCCATCCTCCAGTACTTCTCTTTTAATACCAATGGCGAAGTAGGACCGCAAGTAGTGTGGCTAGCTCATAAGGCGGTTCTTCGGGGAGAACTTATTTCTTTAGCACGTAAAATTCGGAATTTACGGGGAGAATCTCAATTGCAACTTGAAACAAAACTGTATAATCTAGAGAGACAAATTCATCAACAGAATGACCCTCTCTCTTTGCAAGAAATAGCAGACACACGAAAAAAACTTAATGAGATTTTGGCTGCCAAAACAGCATACCGCATTAAACTCTGAATCACTGAACGAAAAAATCTCACTGGAGGAAATTGTAAGTTATTAAATCCTTAAAAACTAACAAAGCACCGGGGCCCGATGGGTTTACTAACACCTATTATAAAACCTTCTCAGATTTACTTGCCCCACAATTATTAAAGTTATTTCAACACATTATGGAAACGGGTACGATAAATAAGGAATATCTTCAGGCTCAAATTGTCACCATTCCCAAACCAGGTAAACCACTCGATCAATGTCCAAACTATCGACCGATTGCGCTGTTGAACACTGATCTTAAGATTTATGCCAAGATTTTGGCCCTTAGACTTAACCAAATACTCCCTACTTTGATAAACCTGAATCAGGTAGGTTTCATTCTTCATAGGCAAGGTTCGGATGGCACACAACGTTTTCATGATCTTGTACATATTCTTAGAAAACAGGGCTCTCCAGCTATATTATTATCCCTAGACGTCGAGAAAGCGTTCGATAGGGTGAATTGGAATTATCTTGCGGAAACTCTTCGACAATATCATTTGGGTCCGAATTTTATTAAAGCTGTGCTCCCCCTTTATACTAATCCTACAGCCAGGATCTGTACAGCGGGTACCCTGTCGAGCGCTTTCTCTGTTACCAATGGCACACGTCAGGGATGCCCGCTGTCCCCTTTGATATTTGCATTGATGGTGGAACCATTAGCTCAAAGGATTAGGGAAGATGTTAATATTACAGGAGTGCTCTCTAATTCAAAGCAACATAAGATTGGGTTATTTGCTGATGACGTTTTACTCTCCCTTACAAATGTTGCTGTTTATCTTCCTAATCTATTTAAAGTTTTAGCTGAATTCCAAACTATTTCATGGTATAAAATTAATCGGTCCAAGACTCAGGCTCTCCCCTTTAATGTACCACACCTGGCCCTGCAAGGCTTGCAACATGCTTATGACTTTGATTGGAGGGAATCATATATAACGTATTTAGGCCTTAAACTCCCTAAAGATCCAGCTCATATCTACAAATTGAACTATCAGCCCCTCCTGAGATTCACAGAGTCGGAGTGTGAGAGATGGAGAACAACATGTGTCTCTTGGTTGGGGAGGATAGTTACAATAAAAATGAACCTGTTACCCAAAATATTGTATCTCTTTAGGACTCTTCATATAGCCTTACCTGCACACTTTTGTCCGATGATCCAGAAAATTCTCAATCGGTTTATTTGGGCCTGCAAACCCCCTAGAATAGCTTTTCAATGTGCACAGTTTCCGAGACGTTCCGGAGGGCTTGGAATTCCGAATATTAAAATGTATTATCATGCGTCAATGTTAGAAGTGGTTGTACGATTGCATTCCCCACCTGCTTTACGCGATTGGGTTGATCTGGAAGCTGACTGTGCTGAAGATGGCAGGTTGACACAGCTGTTCTGGCTTCCCCAACGGTCTAGACCCCCCAACTTAGGGTTATTGCCAACGACCAAAGTTCTCCTACATATTTGGGATGTCTTGAATAAAAATTGGGGGCTCACCACCTTTCCATCCACGCTGACCCCTATAGTAGCATTGAAATACTTTATTGCGAATGTTAACTTGCATCTTTGGGATTCTAAGGGTATCTCCACTATTGGCCAGTTATATTTTGCTTCCTCTTTGTTGAGTTTTGATGATCTTGTTAACAAATATCAGCTTCCTCGAAATCAATATTATGCATATCTTCAAATTATTCATCTGCTGCAATCTCACATTCCCAACGTTAAAACCATGAGACCTCGTACCAGAATTGAATATCTTTGTAACGTAGCATGGAATGGTAGAGCGATTATTTCAGAATGTTACCAGCAACAACTTCACTTGCCAGAGGACTTCAAATTCCCTTATATGCTAAAATGGGAGGAGGATTTGCAGACCCAATTTACGTCACATCAATGGCAACAATGCCTCACAGCTTCGAAGGGTGCCTCATGTTGCACTAATCACGTGGAAACGCATACAAAAGTAACACACCGTTGGTACCTCACTCCACAACGCATAGCTAAAATAGCACCCCACCATTCTCCATTCTGCTGGAGAATCTGTGGTGAGATTGGCTCCCTTTTGCACATGTGGTGGCTGTGTCCCACGGTTCAACCGTTCTGGACTGGTGTGTTTGCATTGATTAAGGATAGACTGAAATACGACCTTCCTTTCCAACCCCAAATAGGATTATTGCAGATTTATCCTGATAACTGTTCTTATGATAACCCAAAGTTGCTATTTCAGGTGTTCAATACTGCGGTCACTCTGATTGCGAGGACTTGGAAGCTTAATGTGACCCCTACCATATCCTGTTTAATGCAACAACTGGACTCAAGGGAAGTTATGGAACGCTTGGCAGCAGGATCCATAGAGGATAAGCTTAAATGTGCTCAGATATGGGATCCGTGGCACCCCATCACAGCTGACTGCAACAGTGTATCTGAATGACTCTGTTTCTAGGGCTTCCCATGATCTGATAAGAAACCCTGTCCTATTGTGATTTCATGCATAGTTGAATATTTGCCATGTACTGCCGTTTATTCTTTTTCTTTTTTTTACTTTGGTTTTGCTACTCTTATCTTTTATTTTTCTTGAGTTACCTCAATCTGTATAACTTACGATGTTGATATGTGGGTTTTTTTTGTAAGCTCCTTAAAAGCAATGTATCAATGTTATATATACTTTTATTGCACAATAAACCTGCAAATTGAAAAAAATATAAAGGAAGCCTGTACAAATCTACCATGTTAATTTATTGAAACCATGGAAAGACAAAGTGTCCCTAGCTGCTATAGTATCTGCAAAAACATTCAGCAAAGAACCCTTAATTCCAGAGGGGAAGATTGCAGAGACCCTTTCGGGTGTTCAGAAACAAGAGGTAAAGGAATTTCTCATGAGTAATCGAGAAATGTTTTCAGAAATTCCAGGTCATACATCTATTGTTGAGCATGACATTGTCACTAACCCTAAAGATCATATGAAGCTAAAACCCTATAGAATACCAGAAGCTAGATGAAAGGTAGTAGCAGAGTAAGTGGAAAAAAAAAGCTAGACCTGGGTGTTATTGAAGAGTCTTATAGCGACTGGTCTTCTCCTATTGTACTGGTTCCAAAACCAGATGGGAGTTGGAGGTTCTGCAATGTTTATCGTAAGCTCAATGCAATATCCAAATTTGATACATACCCTATGCCACGTGTGGATGAGCTTATTGATAGGCTAGGTACTGCACGTTACCTTATAACCCTAGATCTGACAAAAGGATATTGGCAGATTCCTCCTTCCCAAACTGCTAAAGATAAAATGTTTTTTGTAACACCACAGGGAGCATTCAATTATAGAATAATCAGATTACAATCAGATTACAAAATGCTCCTGCCGCATTTCAAAGGGCAATAGACAAAATCTTAAAGCCCTATAGACAGTGGGCAGCTGCATACCTGGATGATGTTATCATACACAGCCCTGATTGGGATTCATATCTGCCAAGGGTCCAGGCTGTGTTAGATGCTCTCCAAGATGGCATGTTTTACGGCCAACCCAAAAAATGTGCTATTGGTCTAGAAGAGACAACCCCCATATGTAATAAAAGGCATTCATTTTTCCCAGGAGCAGTAACCTATAGCAACCAATAAGATGTTTGCTTTTAAACAGATGAGCAGTGAATTCTACCTGCTGATTGGTTGTTATGGGTTACTGCTCCTGGGCAATCTTAGGGCTTATATTACATAACCCCATAATTATATTGGATACATCATTGGTAGGGGGTTTATAAAACCCCAAGTTAATAAAACTGAGGTCATTCAAGCCTGGCCATCACTCTAAATAAAAAGCAGATCCAAGCATTTTTAGGGATTACAGGCTACTATATGAGGTTTATCCTAAACTTTGCTAGCCTTGCAGCCCCTTAACAGATTTAACAAAAGGGAAAGAATCTTTAAAGGATGCATTATGTGCCAATCCAGTATTGTTTCCTCCAGATTTTTGTCTGAAAAATGTTGATCATAAGCGTAAGGAGACTTTAAAGTATGGGACTTTGCCGGTGTCTCATCCTCTTGTAGATCACCCTACTAGTAATCTTGGGGGTGGGGGATATGTGAAATGGTAAAAGGTTAATGCAAGTCAGTTAAGAGATATATAGATATTGCAGTCAATTTACTGCATTGTTGTTTTTCTTCCAGAGCTGAAAGGGAAGGAAGGATTCTGGGTGTGGTGTTAGCCATCTGTCCATTAATGAGTCAGGTGACTCACAGAGTATGTGGGGGACTGAGAGCCTACTGTGAACACCTGCTGAGAGTGGCAAAACTACATATCTAAGCCTAGTGCCACTGCTTTGTCAACCAGCCACTGAGGAAACTGAGTGGTATCAGTAAGTGCTTGACTGTATTATTTATGATTTTGCCAACCAACTTGGAACTTTTGTTTATACCTTCTGTTGAACTGGTTGAAATAAAATCAGCTCAGGCTTAATTGAACTTTAGGCTCTGTTGAGTGATTCTGTGCTAAGACTCTGACAAGAGATCCAAAATGCTTACCTCTGTGGTGGTTGTGAGTAAATTGCCACTTTGGAGGCTCGAGTTAGAGCACTAGAGCAACAAATTGCAACACTGCGGTCGATTGACAATCTTGAAAGGAGTCTTTTGCTCACTGAGCAGGATCTAGCGGGGTCAGATAGTTTGGGGGGAACAGAACAGCAGCAGGATGTTGAGGCAGCTAGCTGGGTGACAGTTAGAAAATCTAAGGTGGGCAAAAGGAAAATGCAGGCTGATCTGGAGCTTATACATCACAACAAATTTGCCAGATTGTGTGAAGATGATGGGAGTATGAACTCTGGATTGGCAATTCTAGATGGGGCTGATCTCTCTAACAGCCGGGAGACCAGTTTCTCTAGTAGTGGTGGGGAGGAGAGTAGAGTCAGGCCTAAGCAGATTGTGATTGTAGGGGACTCAATTATTAGGAAAGTGGATAGGGTAATTTGTTGTCCGGATCGCTACAACCGAACAGTTTGCTGTCTACCTGGTGCCAGGGTTCGGCATGTGGTTGATCGGATAAACAAATTATTGGCTGGGGCTGGGCATGACCCAGCTGTCTTAGTGCATATCGGTACTAATGACAAAATGGATGGTAGATGGAAGACCTTAGAGAGTGATTTCAGGGATCTAGGCTCTAAGATCAAGGAAAGGTCTTCCAATGTCATCTTTTCTGAAATTTTGCCCGTGCCACGTGCAAGTTTAGGAAAACAGTGGGAGTTTAGAGAGCTAAATGTGTGGCTCAAGTCTTGGTGTAGGAAGGAAGGGTTTGGGTTCCTAGAGCACTGGGCTGATTTTTCCTTGGGGTACAACCTATACAGTCGTGACGGTTTGCACCTCAATGGAAGGGGGTCCACAGTGCTAGGGGAAAGAATGGCTAAGAGGTTTGAGGAGTGTTTAAACTAGGCAAGGGGGGGTGAGATAAAGAATTATGTGGAAGCTAGGGTAGACGGGGCAGTGGGGTTAGTAAGGGGTCATGGAGGAGGACTGAGGGGGGGCATACAGTTTACCAGCTAAAGAGGTCCCTCTGTTACAAGGAAAACAGAATAATACTAACTTAACATATAATTCTCCACTAAGTAATGCAAATTTCAAAAGTAAAAGTAGTAACCTACGCTGTATACTGACAAATGCACGGAGTTTGTCAGGTAAAATGGGAGACCTAGAATTAATTGCATGCTCTAAAAATTATGATATAATTGGTATCACTGAGACCTGGTGGGATGAAACATGTGACTGGATTGTGAATTTAAATGGTTACACCCTTTTTAGGAGGGACAGAGGGAATAAAAAGGGTGGAGGAGTGTGTTTGTATGTAAAGCCTGAATTAAAGCCATGCGCTAAAGAAATAACAATAGCTGGCACTGGTGAGGGTGTAGAATAACTCTGGGTAGAGATTTTGTCTGGGCAAAAGGTAACAAAAGGAATTATCATTGGCGTATGCTATAAACCACCTCGTATAAGTGTCGAATATGAAGCCCAGCTACTCTTGCAGATACAAGCGGCTTCAAAGCTGGGTCAATTTTTTGCTATGGGTGACTTCAATTATCCAGACATTGACTGGGGTAATGGGGTTGCTAAAACAGAAAAAGCTAGTAGGTTTGTAAATATGCTGAAGGACAACTTTTTATTCCAGCTCGTTCAAGAACCTACTAGGAATAACTCTCTTTTGGACCTTGTAATAACTAATAATACTGAGCTCATTTCTAACATTTGTGTGGGTGAGCATTTAGGGAATAGTGATTATAACGTGGTCTCCTTTGAGATTCTGTTGCAGAAGCAATTCTATAAGGGAATTACTAAAACACTAAATTTCAGACGTGCAAACTTTGATAGTATAAGGGCATCTCTGCAACATATTAAGTGGGAAATGCTTTTCACAGGGTTAAGCACAGAACAAAAATGGGAAGTCTTTAAAATGCTGCTTAATAAATATACTTGTCAGTATATTCCATTTGTAAGCAAGGAACGTCGTTGCAAAGCAAAGCCTTTTTGGTTCAATAGAAGCGTTGGTGTTGAGGTGGGTAAGAAAAGACGTGCTTTTAAGGCTTTCAAGTTAGCTGGGACAGCCAAATCATTTATAAGGTACAAGGAGGCCAATAAATCATGCAAAGAAGCTATAAGGCAAGCTAAAATTGCTATAGAAAAGGATATTGCAGCAAGCAGTAAAAAAAATCCCAAATTATTTTTTAAATATGTTAATAGTAAAAAATATGAAGCAGGAAGGGGTGGGACCCTTACTATCAGAGGGGGGTCAGCTGGTTGATGAAAACAAAATAAAAGCGCAGATTCTGAACTCATATTTTTCATCTGTCTACACAAATGAGGAACCATTAAGTATAGGTTTCCTTCTTAATAGTCCCAATTCTAGTAATGCAACTAATGATGCATGGTTCACACATTAAGAAATTCAAAAGAGACTAGAACATGTTAAGATTAACAAAGGTCCAGGGCCAGATGGTATTCATCCCAGGGTAATTAGCGAACTTAGCTCTGTGATTGCCAAACCTCTTTACTTAATTTTTCAGGATTCATTGAGATCTGGCATAGTGCCGAGAGACTGGCGAATTGCTAATGTGGTGCCTCTATTCAAAAAAGGATTCCGTTCTCAGCCTCAAAACTATAGGCCAGTTAGTGTGACATCAGTGGTAGGAAAGCTTTTCGAAGGGTTAATAAAGTATAAGATACTGGACTTCAGTTCAAAATGCAATGTCCCTTTCCCCAGAGCTCTTATTCCCCCGGTAGCGCTACCTTTCCCCAGAGTACCTTTTCCCTTGGAAAATAGCAGCTTCCCACGTAGCAGGCAAAATTACACAAGGCCTGTCTTCCTGTTAGGCTCAGTACTGTGGCAAATCCTCTCTTCAAGGGATTTACTCAGCGATTTCTCTCAGAGGCAGATCACACTGGAATCACAAGTAACTCTTCTCCAGAATCACTCTCACCAATGGCACTTTCCTCCTCTGAAGCTTCAGCAGCGTGGCAGGGTCAGACAGCCTCTTTGATCGTGGAGTGGAACCAGATTGCTACTCTTTACAGGGCTGCTTGCATATATTTGTAGTGGATATTCTTTACAGTTTAGTCTAGTGGGTTGCTCCTTTGCAAGATGGGTTTCCTGTATGCACAGTATTGTTGGCTTAGTTTGCTTGGCCCAGAATATCAAATGGGATCTTTTGTTTGGGCTGTTTAGGCCGTTGACATTAAGTGTTGTTATTGTAACTGCCATTTTTGTGTGTCATGGGTATGGTGATTTTGCTTGTTACTCACATATTGCTGCTTGGTGGAGAGTGTTTTCCCCAGCGGTAGGCATGTTCTGCGGGTTGATCTGTTGGTTTCTTCTTTCCGAAAGGGAGCTGTCAAAACCTTGGGCAGGGGTGGGGGGGGGGGTGGAGGAGGAAAAGAGAAAGGTGTGAAAGGTAAAGGAGAAAGAGAGCATTAGGTACATCAGTGTTAAAACTTTTACACACATAAACATATTTACATCAATACTATAGATAGCATCGTATAGGGTGGCTTCATGGCAAACATGGTTGTCGTTTTCCATTATGTCCAGCATAGGTGTTTTAACGTGCAAATAATTGCACTTTGAAGCCATGGTCGGGGGGAGGTAGTAGCATCAGGGAAGCTCCCTGTAGGGGGATCATGGAAACTGTTTACCTTCTTATCACCATAGGAGGGTCAAGACAGGTATAGACCTGTATGCGACTTTCAGGTTTTTTTCAGTGTCCTCCAATTCGGCATATTCAAGTATATTCCACTGGGTCTCTGCTCTGCGCTGAGTTGGTTTTTGTACCTGCCAATCCTGTGGAATTTTAGGTAATTTGGTAGCTGTCTGAGGCAGTGCGCTGTGGTTCGGTAAAAGCTGCCATTGCTTTAGCAGTTTGGCTTCATGTTGTGGCGTGTCCATAATATAGAGTGTATAGTTATGTATGACCCTGAGCTTTACTGGAAAGAGCCACCTGTAGGGTATGTTTGCTTCTCTCAGTGCAGCGGTGACAGGAGCAAATTCCTTACGCTTTTTCATTGTATGCACTGAGAGGTCAGGATAGCATTCAAGCATATTATATTTTTTAGGTATATTCTGCTTATCTTGGAACGCCTTTAGGGTAAGTTCCTTTATGTGGAAAAAGTGCAGTCTAAGTATCACCTCTCTGGGTGCATTTGGAGGTGCATTCTTCTGCCATGCAGCTTTAAGGCCCCCACCTTTTACTTAGAGTGATCTGCCAGGAGAGGTATGACAGCTTCCTGCTACACTGTGTGTAAGGAGTAGCGTCTTCCTCTTTCACCTCTGGATGCTGATCCAGCTGGGTGTGCTCAGAGGGGCTGAGTACAGAAGACCCAGAAGAAGGCATGTGTCCAAGTCGGGGACCAGGAAACCCAGTGAATGAGGAATACTAGGGCAGACTTGTCATAGTCTCTCTAGGAGAGAAAGGCAGAGAGGTTAGAGAGAAAGAGCAGTTCTGAGCTCCAACATAGGAGTGATAGATTGGAGGTATCTCTCCCAGGCCATATTGCCTGTAGTATAGGGATCCCAGTGGAGAGGGAATCAGGAGAGAGTGATTGCCCTGAAGTTGGTCCAGAGACTACTACTGGAATATGTTGCAGAGGTGAAGTGGGATACCTGCCAAGTCTGTCCCCAGGGAGTGTCAGCCTGTGTCTGCTCTAGGTGAGCCTGCCTGCAGATCTGTGTGAACTCTCTATATGCTGTTGCCTCAACTCTTGCGTGAGTAGAAACCTGATGTCACTTGCCTCGTGCATAGTTAAATTTGTGGAATGCATAGTGTGGAATGCATGCCGGGTGATGTTGTGATGGCTGATTCAGTTAATGCCTTTAAGAATGGCTTGGATGATTTTTTGGACAGACATAATATCAAAGGCTATTGTGATACTAAGCTCTATAGTTAGTATTGGTATATAGAATTTAATTAAAAGTAGAGGGGTGTGTGTATGGATGCTGGGTTTTCATTTGGAGGGGTTGAACTTGATGGACTTTGTCTTTTTTCAACCCAATTTAACTATGTAACTAACTATGTAACTAAATAAACCTTGTTCCTGTTTTATTAAGAACCTTCTGGCGCCCAAGTCTTTTGTTATTGCACAGTAGCCTGTGGGAGTTGTAGTTACACTACACCATACATTTAATCTTCCATATAGCGAATGCCCTAGCCTGAAGTGTTAGAGTCACGTGTAACCCATGCTCTAGTGCACTAGCTGGTGAATTAACCCCGTATGGCCCAAATAGGTGGTATTTTTGGTAGCCTGTTTTCCTCTGGGAATATCTCCTGCAGCATGGTATTTAGGTAGTGATGCAGTTCTTCCATTTTTATTTGTTCTGAGATGCCTCTCAGTCTAATATTGTTCCCCCTATTTGTGTCCTCCAGATCAGCCATTTTGTTACTTAGTTGGCCCAGTTCTGAGCTCCAACATAGGAGTGATAGATTGGAGGTATCTCTCCCAGGCCATATTGCCTGTAGTATAGGGATCCCAGTGGAGAGGGAATCAGGAGAGAGTGATTGCCCTGAAGTTGGTCCAGAGACTACTACTGGAATATGTTGCAGAGGTGAAGTGGGATACCTGCCAAGTCTGTCCCCAGGGAGTGTCAGCCTGTGTCTGCTCTAGGTGAGCCTGCCTGCAGATCTGTGTGAACTCTCTATATGCTGTTGCCTCAACTCTTGCGTGAGTAGAAACCTGATGTCACTTGCCTCGTGCATAGTTAAATTTGTGGAATGCATAGTGTGGAATGCATGCCGGGTGATGTTGTGATGGCTGATTCAGTTAATGCCTTTAAGAATGGCTTGGATGATTTTTTGGACAGACATAATATCAAAGGCTATTGTGATACTAAGCTCTATAGTTAGTATTGGTATATAGAATTTAATTAAAAGTAGAGGGGTGTGTGTATGGATGCTGGGTTTTCATTTGGAGGGGTTGAACTTGATGGACTTTGTCTTTTTTCAACCCAATTTAACTATGTAACTAACTATGTAACTAAATAAACCTTGTTCCTGTTTTATTAAGAACCTTCTGGCGCCCAAGTCTTTTGTTATTGCACAGTAGCCTGTGGGAGTTGTAGTTACACTACACCATACATTTAATCTTCCATATAGCGAATGCCCTAGCCTGAAGTGTTAGAGTCACGTGTAACCCATGCTCTAGTGCACTAGCTGGTGAATTAACCCCGTATGGCCCAAATAGGTGGTATTTTTGGTAGCCTGTTTTCCTCTGGGAATATCTCCTGCAGCATGGTATTTAGGTAGTGATGCAGTTCTTCCATTTTTATTTGTTCTGAGATGCCTCTCAGTCTAATATTGTTCCCCCTATTTGTGTCCTCCAGATCAGCCATTTTGTTACTTAGTTGGCCCATTTCAAGTTCAAGGGAGGGAGAGCCACGCGTCTGGCTGCGCTCCAGATTTGGGGTAAAAATGCCTTCATTTTAACTGGTGACGGTCTCTTCCGCAGTTTCCCCATGGTGTCCTGTTGTCTGTGCCTGGACCTCTGGCTCTTTTGCTACTGTTTGCGCTATTCCAGCCTGCTTAATGGTATTCCCCTGCACGGAGCTTTCTACAATGCGTCTGGCTACATTGGGTGTTGGCTCCGCAACCCCCCCCACAACGACACCCTGTTACCGGTAAAATCCATTCTTGTGCTTTCTTATCTAAAAAATTTCCTCTGCAGAGGTAAATTATGATATTTGTAACAGTGAATTGCTAGGCAAGTAAGTGGGCTGTTGAAGAGTGGATACATCTTTTAGAGGTGCTAAGCATGTAGTTTCTGTATTCACGGAACCTGTTATATATTGAGTCTGCCAAACGCTTAAAACCCCAACATGCCCGGTGGGCTTCATTTTTCACCAGCTTTAACTTCATCATTACTTATAGGCCGGGGAAAAGAATGCTAAAGAATTTATTTTACACAGCAGCTTAAACACAAAATTAACGTTCATAACCTCTGAGGGTGCAGTAAAACAAAGTAAGTACAGCCTTGCTGGTCAAGAAAAATGTCCTTTCCAAAGGACCCACAACCCCACTTGGGCAAGTTAAATCCAATAAATCCCTTTGGAGTTTCCCTGTGCTTTCTCTCTGAAGCAGGTGCAGCTCACTCCCAAGCACTTTAGGGCAGCAGCTTGTAGCCAGTCCTTGCTACCAGTGAATTTGCCTCCTGGTGGAAAAACCTTAAGATAAAGTCCTTATGCCAAATAACAGGTTGCATGCAGTCAGACTGGAAATGTTTTCCCATCCAGGCTTAGTGGCTTTCCCTTCTCTCTCAGAATAGGGCAGAGAGCAGACTTAATTGAGCCACACCTTTTAACTCCAGTTGAGGCTAATCACCCCTGTTCACAGCCCTCTGTGCTGCCACATAGAGGATTCTGGGAGGGATTTACTTAACATCTATAATTTTTCCACCATGCTACAGTACCTAAGGAAGTGATTGTGGCAACAATGAGTCCTGACCTGTATACTTTCTTAACTGAAGCCCAAGTTAACTTACCCTTCCAATGTTCCTCCTGGTAAATTGTTTGCTCCTGATAGTCTTCATAAAGCGGTTTTGCTTGAGGCTAATGATTCTAAGGTAGCTGGGCATCCAGGTCACAATAAAACGTGTTCCCTGTAGTCTAGTACTCTCTGGTGGCCAACCCTGAGACAAGATGTTGTAATTATATTGAATCTTGAAACCGTCCAGGTCGTTACCTCATGAACTGCTACAGTCACTTCCCATGCCTGAAAAGCCATGGACCCATATATCCATGGATTTCATTGTGGCATTCCTCTATGGGTTGCACAGTAATCTGGGTGGTGGTAGACCGTTTTAGTAAAAAGTCTAATTTTTTTCCTTGCCCTCCTTCCCCTCTGCTAAGTCTCTTGCCAAACTTTTCTTATTAAACATATTTAAGTTGCATGGGGCCCTGTTGAACATTGTTTCTGATAGGGGAGTTCAGTTTGTGTCTAAATTTTGGAGGGCTTTTTGTTCTCTTATGGGTACTGATTCGTCCTTTTCCTCAGCCTATCACCCACAAACCAACGGCCAGACAGAGAGAACAAATCAATCACCAGAGCAATTTCTTAGATGCTATGTGTCCAAGTCTCTTTGGGCGGATTTTAGTGGGGGACGCTTATAACACCCAAGGCTGCCGTGCTCTTCTTCTGCAGTGTGCACCGATGTGCATCCGCACGCATCCATCGCTGCTTCCGGGTTTAACGTTGCGGCACGTGATGTCATTGTGTGCCAATGAGAAAATTGAAATATTTAAAGGGCTCACACACTAGTGCTCATTGCCCAATATAGGTCTATTCTCAACTCATAGTTACTGGGTGAATTTATATTGTATTCTCTCTAGTTTTTGACCCTGCTGCCCATCCTAATCTTTGGCCTGTAGCTTGACTACTCTTTCGGTTCCTGTCTATTACCACTTACTGTGTACCAACCTTGCCTGTGACCTTGACTACACTCCTGCCTTCCGATTTTGTGCTGTACTTTCCTGATTGGTATCAACCTCGTCTGTCCCTGACCATGCTGAACCCTCCATTTTTGTTTACACATATGGTTCCATTGCTCGCCCAGAACTCTCTCCTTTGTTCTCCTGAATTAAGATCTGGTGGCATCTAAGTAGAGGAGGGCTCCACACGAAGCCAAAGGCGGCTGCTACAGGGATAAGAGTGGGCTTAGACCGGAACCTTGGAGTTTGTTCTGGGTTTGGGAATCCATATGTCACATGTACCAGCCAAGAGGTTCAGCAGCCCTATAACAGTAATGACCCAGGCCTTCAAGTTGTTCCCAAGAGTTTCCCATCTTGGATCTTGTTAGGCCATGTTATGTGTGGCAGTGGCACAGCACATGCTCAGTGTGCTTTGGGCTGCTGTTGAGTATCTTAGGGGTCATCAGAAATCACCAAGCAAGAAATTACAGGACTTTTATATTATTAAGTATATTGTGAGCCTGTCCCTAAGCTCAGGTAAGTGACAGGAGCCCAGAGCATGTGCAGTGGATCAGCAGAAAAGAAGATGGGGAGTGACTGGGGCATCTCCAGAGATGCAGACAAACAGTGGTGTAAGCTTGGGGGGCTGGGCCCCATCCAAGAACAATGTTTTTCAGGGCCTTCCTGCGCTAAATCCTGATAATCTGGTATAGGTGCAAAATTATGATGTAGCGGGTCACCTGCAATATTCCATAGGGGGCACCTGTTCCTCAGCCCCTCCCCTAACAGACCCTGCATTCTGGATAGGGGAGCTATAGTATTTTGGCATGCATAGCACCTTATTGAGTGCTGTGTCCTCAACGCTGGAAGTTCCTGGTACAAGTGGCCATGCCAGGGAACACATTCCCAAGTGAGCACATGCCATGGCTCCCTCAGTATATGCATGACATAGTGTTTGACAACATATTGCATAAAGAGCAAGCGGGGGCACTTGCTTATGGCTGTCCACCCTTACTAGTGGTGCAAGGGACAGGGGCACAAAACTTAGTAGGATTCTATCCTTTGGCCTCAGTGTGCTTAAAGTGTCAAGGTCTATTTTTAATCTCAGTCTGGACATACCCAGGTCTAGGGTAACAAAATGTTATGGGACTGACTAAAATAATTTAATCTCCCACATTCCCAGCTACCTGGAACATGCAACTGAGTTGGGATAAGCATCAGACTTGGGGGTCTGGGGCCCACTGGGGCTGCCACCTCAAGGGCCCACAGACCCCTCCATCCCATCCCAGTCACAACCCCCCGCGTACCCTATTCTATTTGCGGCTGCAACCGGGGCCAGGGTGGGAGGTCAGGGGCATCACCCATAGTTTGAGCCTAGGAGCAGGTCTGGGTCAGTGCAGTCAATGAGGGCCAAGGCCCACCAGGTTTTTTCCCTGTGTCCCGCCGGACCAGTTCAACCCTGGGAGTAGGGGGTAATTGTCGGTGAGTGACTGGGTAGGTATGTGGGGTGGAGGGTAAGATGTGAAAGACCACTCAGTGTAGGGCACAAAAACATAAACCTTTGATAACAAGAATGCTCCACCCAAATGTCAGTTGTATATATATGATTTTAAAGGGCATGTTTATTGAACTTAATTCTCGCCCAGTATGCCCCTAAAAAATTGTATTCTTGTGAATTGACCTTTGTTTTAGATTTTCTACCCCTATAGATTCTTAAAATGATCTATAAAGGGCAATAAAATAAAGATATCCATGGCCTGTATGCTTCTAGCTGCACAGGCAGGTGCTCATTAGGCTCAGCACTAGCAAGAAGGAGTCACACTGCTTATCTATAAATACACAGAGGAATTCATTATAGAAATGTAACATTGCAGGTAGATGCTTTAACTGATGAAACGCACTTTACACCATCACTTATCATTACATCTAGGAAAAAAGTTCAACATAGTAAGTTAGGTGGAAAAAAGACAAATGTCCATCAAGTTCAACCTTTTAACTCTATTTTAACCTGCCTAAAGGTGGCCATAGATGCAAAGATCCGCTCGTTTAGCGACATCGCCAAACGAGCAGATCTTTTCCCCGATATGTCATTAACGAGCACAGCTATATAGGGGGTAATCCGAACATTCGGCGCAATGGGCTCCGGCGGGATCGGTCGGGTCAAAATCAAACCTGTACGATTGACCAAACGATCGATCTCCGCCAGACGAAAGATGTCAGCACTCTCCACACACGATCCGAAAATCGTACGAATCCTCGATTCATACGGTAGGATCTGTGCGTCTATGGCCAGCTTTAGTGCTAGTTGATCCAGAGGAAGGCAAAAAAATCCATTTGAAGCCTCTAATTTGCCTCAGAGGGGGAAAAATTTCCTTCCTGACTCCAAAATGACAGGACTAGTCCCTGGATCAACTTGTACTGTGAGCTATCTTCTATACCCCTGTATTCCCTTACTTGCTAAAAAGCCATCCAACCCCTTCTTAAAGCTATCTAATGTATCAGTCGGTGTGACTGATTCTAGGAGAGAATTCCAAATCTTCACAGCTTTCTGTGAAAAAAACCCTTCCGAATATTTAGGCGGAACCTCCTTTTTCTAGTCGGAATGGGTGACCTTGCGTCAGCTTGAAAGACCTACTGGTAAATAAAGCATTAGAGAGATTATTAGAGAGATTATTATATGATCCCCTTATATATTTATACATAGTTATCATCATCACCCGTTAAGCCTCTCTTCTACAGCGTGAACAACCCCAATTTGGCCAATAACTCCTCATAGCTAAGATTTTTTAAATATCTTTTACCAGCTGCACTTCTCTGTACCCTCTCTAAGACTCTAATGTCCTGTTTGAGCACTGGAGACCAAAACTGTACGGCATATTCTAAATGGGGCCTTACCAGTGCTCTATACAGTGGAAGAATGACCTCCCGTGAATCAATTCCCCTTTTAATACAGCTCAAGACCTTATTTGCCCTTGATGCTGCTGACTGGCATTGCTTGCTACAACCAAGTTTATTATCTACAAGGACTCCAAGCTAATTTTCCATTATGGATTTGACTAGTGCAGTCCCATTAAGGGTATATGTGGCTTGGATATTTTTACATCCCAGGTGCATGACTTTACATTTATTAACATTGAATCTCATTTGCCACTTAGCTGCCCAGGTTGCTAGTTTGTCAAGATCCTGCTGCAAGGATGCACATCCTGGATGGAATTAATTTGACTGGATAGTTTTGTGTCATCTGCAAACACTGATACATTACTTACAATACCCTCTCCTAAGTCATTAATGAACAAATTAAATAAAAGTGGACCCAATACCGAGCCCTTAAAACCTTACTCCAAGTTGGGGAAGTACCATTAACAACCCTCTGTATTCAATCATGTAGCCAGTTTCCTATCCATGTGCAAACAACTTCATAAGCCCAACAGAACTTAGTTTAGAAAGCAGTCGTTTGTGGGGCACGGTACCAAACGCTTTGGCAAAATCCAAATAGATCACATCTACTGCTCCCCCACTGTCCAGCATCTTACTTACCTCATCTTAAAAAGCAATCAGATTTGACTGACATGACCTATGCTTCATAAAACCATGCTGCTTGAGATCGTAATACCTTTTTAAATATTGGAATGACATCAGTTTTTCTCCAATAGAGAGGTACCATACCAGATCTGAGAAAATCAGAAATAGGGGCCGGCCTAAAACTGAACTAAGCTCTCCTAGAACCCAGGGGTGTATGCCATCTGGCGCCTTTTTTACATTCATTTTTATTAAAGCTTTATGAATCATATCCTGAGTCAGCCAGTGACTAGATTGAGCTGAGTCAACAGTACAGCTAAGCAGTGTGCTGGGAACACGGACTTCTCTACTGTATACACTGAAGAAAAAAACTGATTTAGCGCATTTGCCTTTTTTGTATCTGTTACAACCATACTGGTATCCAGGGCCGGACTGGGAGTAAAAATCAGCCCTGGCAAAAAAATCAAAGCAGCCCACACATAAATTTGTGCTAATCTTTTACTTATACGCATGCATATTTTATATATATATATATATATATATATATATATATATATATATATATATATATATATATATATATATATATATATATATATATATATATATATATATATATATATATATACGCAAGAACAGCGACACTCACAGGATTTTCTTTGCGGATGAAAGTATGTTTATTCCACTCAACGTTTCGATCCCTCACAGGGATCTTCGTCATGAGATTACAAACAAACAACCAGAATCCCACTACCATCCCAGAATTTAAACCCACTGGCTGTTTTTTGGCGCCCTAATCTGTTGCTAAGCAACCACCAAACAATGTGACAGGATTTAGGGGTCAAAGTTAAGAAGTGTAGGATAAGGAACTGAAGTGCAGGGCATCAGGAGTGCTACTTAGTATAGCAGTGCGAGCTAGAGACAGCGGGAATAGATTACGAGAAAGGGAGTTGTAAAGGAAGAAGTTGCCTCCGTGTCAGAATAATGCTATTATCCTGGAACCAAGCCGCAATCCAATCAAAATCGCTGCGGTGTCGCCGCAGTCCAATCAGTAGACAGTATAGTGGTGGGCGTGCGCCTTAGCGCTATCGAGCATACGTACGCCGATCCGTTAGCAGAGGAAGGTTGCCATGGCGACCGCTGCAGTGTCAGTACTGTCCAATCGGCAGACAGTGTGGCGGTGGGTGTGTCACAAAACGCTCTCTCTAGCCGCCAGTCTGTTAGCAGAAGGGGGTTGCCGGGGCAACCGGACAACGCTGTCAGAGGCTAACTAAACAAATCATATCGAGAGTGGGTGCGGCACAAAGCGAAAGCAAACGGGCTCAGATCTCTGAGCATAAGGGTAGCCAGAAAGCATCAGTGGATATTTGTAAGGCTGCCAGAAAGCATCAGTATATATATATATATTTTTTATATATATATACAGTATATTATAAATATATTTCCAAATGACCAGCAACTCCAGGATATATATATATATATATATATATAAAAAGGTTTAGTCCTTACCACTATTCTCCAGGTACACAGTTTAGATGGGGGGGGGGGTTTGAGAGCAGAGGGGGGGATCTGGAAAGCAGCCAGCCACAAACTTACACAGTTTTTCCAGAGCACAGATCAGTGTGAGGCTGTCTGCAGCTCTTTGGCTGTTCTTGTGCTCGCTTGCTCTCCCCTGACAGAGAAACATCACAGGCAGGAGGCGGGCCTCAGACTGAAGACATGGGGCAAACTTCTATCACACTGTGTGCAGGAAGAAAAAGCTGCTCCTGGGTCCTAGTGCTGAGTGATTTGCCAGCCCTGTGCTCTCCCCACACCCTTCCTCAGTCTGAGCAGCAGGGCAGTCCGAAAAGATAAAGTGCCTGCACTTTACAAAACAGGTGCAGTGTTTAATAAGTGCAGCGCCACATCTATTCAGGCAGTGGGCAGCCCACTTAAACAGAGGATGCAATGGCCCCTCGGGCAAATGCCTGAACAGACAGATTACCAGTCCGGGCCTGCTGGTACCATTGTTTAAAGTAGCAACTCTATCAACCTGCATATTTTTACTATTAATATACTTACTATAAAACATTTTATGGTTAGTCTTAGCCTCAGCCGCAATGCACTTTTCATAACCTATCTTTGCCTTTCGGATTGCTGTTTTACAACATTTATTATAGTGTTTATATTCATAAATGCATCTTCTGTCTCTTCTTTCCTATTAACTTTTTTACTTCTATATTAAGTGAGCAACAGCCATCCGGAAACTGGCAGGGAACAGGCAGACTGATTAGCAACAGGAATCAGAGAACTGATACTGATGCTTTGCATGTTTATCTTATATAGTTGAACGTATTGCTGCAGGATTGGTGTGATGCCGATTATAGTATTTAATTTGCTCCTAACTGGATTGACATCCATCTGATAACATATTAGACAATCACTATTAAGAGCAGTGTGTTTGATATAATGGGAGGTTTCCTTGTGACTTGTTACGTCCCTATAAAAGATTATGCAAATAAATATGTACGCACTAGGTATCATCTACTTTTATCCTGGATGCAGGTGCAAGAGTTGAGAGGGGCTTTGTACTAATTTAAAAAGCACTTGCTTCTGGGGTCTGCTTCCGCTCTGCACACTGTAAATCCAGCAAACCACAGAGCCAGTGAGCTCAAGGTAGCCCTGTCCATACTGCTCTACATAGGGCTCTTGTGCAGCATTTGCCCACCAGCAATCCCTAACTAGCACATTCAATTGGTGCGCAAGTTAGGGGCCAAGTAGGGGGGGGGCTGAAGAAGGGATGCATATCTGCCCTTTCATGAATACAGAGCTGCTGAGTGCAGGCAGTTATGTAGTCATGGGGTACATCTGATTACAGATGGCATGGACAGGCCACAGAAATTTTTCTGCCCATTATCTGTTCAGCCAGTGGATGGCCACCTTATTAGCACTGGTGAGCACTATGGTTAGCAAAGTCCAAATTCAACCTTTTTAAATAATTTTACAAAACGACCAAAACATCAGTAAACAAATGCTCTTAGATGGATAAGTGGGGCATTTTTTATAGAAGCCCTTCTGTATTAAAGGGGTTCTTCACCTTTTAATGAACTTTTTGTATGATATATTATTAGGGTTGCCACCTTTTAAAAAAAAAAAAATACCGGCCAGTGGTGGCGCGGATAATAAAGGGGTGGGCCGTGATGCAAAAGGGGGCGGAGCCAGCGGTCATCAACGTAAAATGGGGCGGATCCACAGGGTAGCACCGCAAAAGGGCCGGGGCCACATTGCAGAAGCTGAAGGAAATGTAAGTTTTTACTGGAGGGCAAGGGCTTTTGTAAAGGGCAGCCAGGCCTGGACTGGGAGTCAAAATAGGCCCTGCCATTCCAAGTACACAGAGGCCCAAACAGCCCCCTACCAGCCCACACAGCCTCCTACCAGCCCACTATATGGTAACTTTCTATGGAACCATACAGCAGCCCCTCTGGCATTTGCCAGAACCCACAGATTGCCAGTCCGGGCCTGAGGGCAGCTACATTGCCGGTAAATTTGTAATCCCGGCCCTGGCAGGTGTTTTACCGGCTAGGCCGGTAAAATACTGGCCTGGTGGCAACCTTATATATTATATGTGGTTTTTAAGTTATTTAGTGTTTCTATTCAGCAGCTTTCCAGTTTCCAAATTACCCTAGCAACCATAAATTAAGGCAAACTGAAAATTATCTTAGATTAATCCATGCTATATATATACTAATGGTTAATGTAAAGGTGAACTACTCCTTTAAAATCTGCTCCTACCCATTTCTAAATGCCACCAGTGATTCACTCATGGGCAGCTTTCCCAGTAGTGAATTCCATTAAGTGGCAAAAGAAAATAAAACAAGCAAGCAAAAAATAATTGTACAGGTATAGGCTCTATTATGCAGAATGCTGGGAACAGTGGCAGAACTACCGGGGGAGCAGGGGGTGCAAGTGGGCCAGGGCCCACACCCCCTCAGGGCCCCCCCCGGCCTGGCTGCGCCCCCCTCTAGTTACGCTACTGGCTGGGAACCTTGGCTTTTCCAGATAAGGAGTCTTTCTGTAATTTGCATCTCCATACTTTAAAGTGGTTATTTATTAAAGTCTGAATGCTAAAAACTCTAAAAATGTGAATTTTTTACTATAAAAACCAAATTTTAGGTGGAAAAAAACCCCGAATTTTTCAGGATGTGTTATACCATGATGCTGCAAAAAGTCTGAATCCAAAAATCCTCCATATCAGACCTGCCAATCCTATTTGGAAGTTTCCGTGGTCGTAGTCTGCGCTGGAATTAGCCCAAAAATCAGATCATTTCGGGCAAAAATTAAAAAAATATGTACAATTCGGGAAAACCTCCAGAAAAATTGTACGATTTGAGTTTTTGCTCTATTCGATCGAATTTTCCCCCGATCCGATTAAATTGTGCTTTTTAAACAATAAATAAGGTCAAATTGTGGATTCTAGTTTGGTCATACTTTTTTTTTAAAAAAGCTGAAAAATTCAGATTTTGATAAATAACCCCCCATGTCTGCTAAAACCATTTAAACATAATATAAATCAAATTGGATTGTTTTGTCTCCAATATGGAATCAGGCAGTTGAGTTACCATCAAGTACAAGGCACTGTTTTATTATTAAAGAGAAAAAGAAAATAATGTTTATAAATTAGAATTATTTGCTTAAATATTTCAATAAAACACCTTACCTGTGGAAAATCCTGTCTTTTTGTGACATTTTGTAAATTCAATGTTGAAATAGGTAACCAATAGGGATGTTGCGGACTGTTCGCCCGCGAACTAATTCGCGCGAACATCGACCGTTCGCGTCCGCCGAATGTTCGCGAACGTTGCGCAACGTTCGCCAATTTGGGTTCGCCTTAGCTGGCGCTTTTTTTTGCCATTTCTCCCCCAGACCAGCAGATACATGGCAGCCATTCAGGAAGCTCTCCCTCCTGGACCACCCCCACACCCCCTGGACCACTCCCCTTCCATATATAAACTGAAGCCCTGCAGCGTTTTTTCATTCTGCCTGTGTGTGCTTGGAAGAGCTAGTGTAGGGAGAGAGCTGTTAGTGATTTGAGGGACAGTTGATAGTAACTTTGCTGGCTAGTAATCTACTTGATACTGCTCTGTATTGTAGGGACAGAACTCTGCAGGGATTTGAGGGACATTTTAGGTTAGGTAGCTTTGCTGGCTAGTAATGCCACCTAGCTGTGTGAGCTTGTTCACATTCTGTCTAAATAATAACAATAATAATTCCGTGTCCGTAAACACCACCTGAGTGACGTTTTTCAAGCAGCAATAATATATTCCGTATCCACTACTGTATACGTTGACCTTGCAGGCATTGTTTGCCCAGTCTTTAACCAAGTGCCACCTAGCTGTGTGAGCTTTTTCACATTCCGTGTCCAGAAACATCACCTGAGTGACGTAGTGTGATTTCTGCCCTTTACAGCACAAAACGCAGCGCTGTGTCAACAATGTATTTTTCAGAAACATTTTTGCCCTTGATCCCCCTCTGGCATGCCACTGTCCAGGTCGTTGCACCCTTTAAACAACTTTAAAATCATTTGTCTGGCCAGAAATGTCTTTTCTAGCTTTTAAAATTCGCCTTCCCATTGAAGTCTATGGGGTTCGCAACGTTCGCGAACCGTTCGCATTTTTGTCCGGACGTTCGCGAACATGTTCGCGAACATTTTTTCCGACGTTCGCTACATCCCTAGTAACCAACGCTTGAATGTAATCGTTCCGCTGAACCTGAAGGCAAAACGCTGACGTGAATGCTAATTCTTCTGTCTTTACGGTGTAAATGTCAATTTCCAGAGGAAAGGAATTTAAGCAGAGAAGGAATGTAGAAGGGATCAGTTTGTTTAAAATATGATCTAGGCAGGCAAAACCCAGTGCGTATTACACCAATACGCAATGGGTTTGCCTGCCTAGATCATATTGGTGTAATGGTCCATAGCCCACTATTATGCTTAACAAAACATGGGACAGAGCAGTTGTTAGGGGCTTCAGCTTGAAGGCCAGTTAGGGTAAAATTTGGGGTGAATGTCTTATTAGCTCTTTAAGATACTCTTGGAACCTTAGCGTCATGTGGGAATTTGCTGGGGAGGGAGTTTGCAGCGGTGGGGTAGTTCACGCTGGGGTGGCGGTGGTGAGCCCTAGTGGTGGAGACCCGGTGGGCCGTGGAACCCCCAGTCCGACACTGAATGTTTTATTGTTTGCTATGGGTTACTAGACCTAGTGCATACTGTGATTGTTACATTAAGGGGCAGATATATAATTTTTATTTTACATGATTTTGCATATTTATGAATGCAGTGGCATTTTGTCGTAGAAAAAAGTCACATGAAAATCACATTGTTCTGTTCATTTTCAAAACAGCTGAAAAGTTTTAATAAACTGGGAAAAATAAATGAAAGTTGCTTGAAGTCTTAATTTTTCTCAAATCATAAAATCTATCATTTTGATAAATTTACCTCAACAAGTATTTTTTTTGTTAAAAATTGTATTTATGTAGGTCTTGATTATACAACAGCCAATGTCTGGAATTACTGACAATGTCCAAACATGCTGGATGTATATAAAAAATGGAATGTGAGGCACAAAAAAATACAGTACAGAACATATTAACTTAAAATGGGCTTTAAGTGAAGGGTCAAAGTGATGGTCAGAGCCACCCATAGCATTGTTTCACTTAGGCTCTGTAATATTTTTCCTATATACCATCTTGAGAGACCAGGTTCCAGTAAATGCCCTATGATTTCTCTTAAACCATCTTGAAAGTCTCTTAAAGGAGAAGGAAAGGCTAAAATTAAGAAAGCTTTTTCAGAAAGTTCTATATAAATACACCAGTAAATCCTCAAAGTAATGCTGCTCTGAGTCCTCTGTCAAAAAAACTTAGCATTTCTTTCCTTCTATTGTGTTCACATGGGTTTCTGTAACAGTCTTCCTGTTTTCAGCATTAACCTCCAGGGCTAGGGCATGAGATATAGATAATTGGATGGCCTTCATTGTAAAGATGTAAGTAACATATGTTGATTTTAAATTCCTTCTCTTTGTATGAATACAAGATAAGAGTGAGGAACTGTATTTACCGGAGCATGTTTCTTACAATTCTAGAAACTCATATTATAACCATGACTGCAATGCTGGAGCTGATGCAAACTTTGCACCTGTTCTTACATTATCTGTAATCCAAGTAAAGCAGAACCAGCAATTAACATGGGACTGTTGCTGTTGTAGCTTACAGTACCACCGCTCCATCTGCAAAAAAAAATGCATCTTGCCTAACAGTATTCTCTGCTTTCCCCAGGGGCTTTAAACTATTTTACATGGTACAAGATAAATAGGCATTGTACACTCTTGTCCAAGGTTAAAACCAAAAGCCTAATTACACCTCTAGTTTGCCAGATTGAAGCTAGGATATTTACTGTGCTTTTTCTGTAGATATACTCTATTTGGAATTGTGGAAATCATTGTAAAGGACCATTTATTGCCTCTCCTCGTCCCACCAATATTCTCACATGAAAATGCTATGCTACATTGTTTATACTACAATTTCTTTCTTCATCTAGGCACATATATTTATATAAAAGTTCAACAAGGAAAAGTTCACAGAAAAGCAACTATGCCTCTCTATTTACAAAATGCTGTACACATTCTCACTTTAGAACAATGGTTACAAAATTAGGGGTTGCCTCTGGGGGGCTTGTAGCATTGTGAATGGTATGCTCAGCCTCAAAGCCATTTAGATGGAGATTTGGGGAGAATAGCCATTTGTACCCCTAGACACAATTGAAAACCCAAAATGAAGGTCAGTTAGGGTGAGATTTCTGGTGAAAACATATTTGGACATTTTCTTGGACCTGTAGCTGAATGACTTACATTTTTCCTATAACTGTAACCTTCTTATAAACTCAACGGGCACAGTAAAGAAAGACTGTTACATAGTTACATAGTTAAATAGGGTTGAAAAAAGACAAAAGTCCATCAAGTTCAACCGATCCAAATGAAAACCCAGCATCCATACACACACCCCTCCCTACTTTTAATTAAATTATATATACCCATACCTATACTAACTATAGAGCTTAGTATCATAATAGCCTTTGATATTATGTCTGTCCAAAAAATCATCCAAGCCATTTTTAAAGGCATTTACTGAATCAGCCATCCCAACATCACCCGGCAGTGCATTCCACAACCTCACTGTCCTCCTGACTGTGAAGAACCCCCTACGTTGCTTCAAATGAAAGTTATTTTCTTCTAGTCTAAAGGGGTGGCCTCTGGTACGGTGATCCACTTTATGGGTAAAAAGGTCCCCTGCTATTTATCTATAATGTCCTCTAATGTACTTGTAAAGTGTAATGATGTCCCCTCGCAAGCGTCCTTTTTTCCAGAGTAAACAACCCCAACCTTGACAGTCTACCCTCATAATTCAAGTCTTCCTTCCCTCTAACCAATTTAGTTGCACCTCTCTGCACTCTCTCCAGCTCAGTTATATCCCTCTTAAGGATTGGAGTCCAAAACTGCACTGCATACTCCAGATGAGGCCTTACCAGGGACCTATAAAGAGGCATAATTATGTTTTCATCCCTTGAGTTAATGACCCTTTTTATGCAAGACAGAACTTTATTTGCTTTGGTAGCCACAGAATGGCACTGCCCAGAATTAGACAACTTGTTATCTACAAAAACCCCTAGATTCTTCTCATTTAAGGAAACTCCCAACACACTGCCATTTAGTGTATAACTTGCATTTATATTATTTTTGCCAAAGTGCATAACCTTGCATTTATCAACATTGAACCTCATTTTCCAGTTTGCTGCCCAGTGTTCCAACTTAGACAAATCACTCTGCAAAGTGGCAGCATCCTGCATGGAAACTATAGTTCTGCACAATTTAGTATCATCTGCAAAAATAGAAACAGTACTTTCAATGCCCACCTCCAGGTCATTAATAAACAAGTTGAAAAGCAAGGGATCTAGTACAGAGCCCTGCGGTACTCCACTAACAACACTGGTCCAATTAGAAAATGTTCCATTTACCACAACTCTTTGTAGTCTATCTTTTAGCTAGTTCTCTATCCAGGTACAAATACTATGTTCCAGGCCAACATTCCTTAATTCAACCAGTAACCTTTTGTGTGGCACTGTATCAAATGCTTTAGCAAAGTCTAAGTAAATCCCATCCACTGCCATCCCAGAATCAAGGTCTCTACTTACAGTACCTTCTCATAAAAAGAAATTAAGTTAGTCTGGCAAGATCTATTACGCATGAAAACCATGCTGGTACAAACTCATAGTATTATGATTTGCTATGAAGTCCAGTATCTTATCCTTTACTAACCCTTCGAAAAGCTTTCCTACCACTGATGTCAGACTAACTGGCCTATAGTTTTGAGGCTGAGAATGGGATCCTTTTTTGAATAGAGGCACCACATTAGCAATTCGCCAGTCTCTCGGCACTATGCCAGATCTCATTGAATCCTGAAAAATTAAGTAAAGAGGTTTGGCAATCACAGAGCTAAGCTCGCTAAGTACCCTGGGATGAATACCATCGGGCCCGGACCTTTGTTAATCTTAACATGTTCTAGTCTCTTTTGAATGTCCTCATGTGTGAACCATGCATCATTAGTTGTATTACTAGAATTGGGACTATTAAGAAGGAAACCTTCACTTACTGGTTCCTCATTTGTGTAGACAGAGGAAAAATATGAGTTCAGAATCTGCACTTTTATTTTGTTTTCATCAACCAGCTGACCCCCCTCTGATAGTAAGGGTCCCACCCCTTCCTGTTTAATTTTTTTTTACTATCTCCAAGGGGAGCTTCTAATGAAACATTGGACAACCACTGCTTTAAAACATGATGACATTTAGAATTTAGAACAGATTTTCAAACTTTTTAGTTACAAAAAATAGTCCACTTTAGAGCACTGATGTGGGACTTAGTTGGGTTGGAAAGAAGCAGCTATGTCTGTATAGCTCTAAACGTCCCAGCAACTGAGAGATATGCAGAACACAGTCTCATTGAATATTCAGTTATTCTTTAGGTTCTGCTCTAAACAGCACATTGAATAATTTTAACTTTCTTTTTGAGTTTATGTAACCTTCAGCACAACCCTGGTTAACCACATTGTATCACAATGAGGTCATGGTTGCACCGAATCCACTATTTGGTTCTTGCTTCCTTTTTTGTGATGAAAAGTCACATGATTTCCTTTCCTACGCTGAATTTACATATGCAAATTAGGATTTGGAGTTGGTTCAGCCAAACCCGAATCCTGCTGAAAAGGTCTAATTTTGGCTGATTCCTGAACCGAATCCTGGATTCGGTGCATTCCTAGTCATGGTACATAACATTTGGAATTATCAAACCTTTATTAAGCAGGAGTTGGTACCACTTGCTTTGGGTCCACAATATCGACCAGTGGCTCTTTCATTGCAACATCCCGGATGCACGTCATGTCAAATCCAGAGAACCCCCATATGGTCTTTCATTTCAGGTACTGCAAAATCAACACATTTACATCGTTTTTGGGGGGGAGGGGCAAAGGTAGAAAAAGTATGTTTACCCCAGAAAACCATATATATTCAGAAAGTACACCTTCCCCTGATTCCAAATTGGGTATGCATGTCTTTCTACTCCAAAGCACCAACCTGCAAACCTTTCCTAAATTTGGCAATGTTGGTGACATTTCCAAAAATCACTTCAAAACTTCCACCCTGCAGCAATGTATGTCCCACATACTATTGAGTATAAAGATAAATCACCAAAATATGAAAGCCTAGGGTCCTCTGAACAGTTTGATGCCCAATATGTATAGGTGTACGTAAGCACGTGGCATATAGGGGCCCAAAAATGAAGACCCCATATGGTCTGTCATTTCATGTGCTGCAAAATCAACACATTTACATCGTTTTGGGGGGCAGCAAAGGTAGAAAAAAGTACGTTCACCCCATAAAACCATATATTTTTGGAAAGTAAACATTCCTCCAAATCCAAATTGGGTATGCATGTCTTTCTACTCCAAAGCACCAAGCTGCAAGACTTTCCTAAGTTTAGCAATTTTAGGGACATTTTCAAAAATCACCTCAAAACTTCCACCCTACCGCATCGTGTGTCCCACATACTATTGAGTATCAAGAGAAATCACCCAAAATATGAAAGCCTGGGGTCCTCTGAACAGTTTGATGCCCAATATGTATAGGTGTACCTAAGCACGTGGCATATAAGGGCCCCAAAATGAAGACCCCCCATATGGTCTGTCATTTCAGGTGCTGCAAAATCAACACATTTACATCGTTTTGGGGATCAGCAAAGGTAAAAGAAAAGTACGTTCACCCCAGAAAACCATAGATTTTCAGAAAGTACACATTCCCCCGAATCCAAATTGAGTATGCATGTCTTTCTACTCCAAAGCACCAAGCTGCATAACATTCCTAAATTTGGCAATTTTAGGGACATTTTCAAAAATCACCTCAAAATTTCCACCCTGCCGCATCGTATGTCCCACATACTATTGAGTATCAAAATAAATCACCCCAAATATGAAAGCCTGGGTTCCTCTGAACAGTTTGATCTCTGAACAGTTTGATGCCCAAAATGTATAGGTGTACCTAAGCATGTTTCATATAAGGGCCCCAAAATGAAGACCCCCAATTTGGTCTGTCATTTCAGGTGCTGCAAAATCAACGCATGTAAATCATTTTGGGGGGCGGCAAAGGTAGAAAAAAGTACGTTCACCCCAGAAAACCATAGATTTTCGTAAAGTACACATTCCCCCGAATCCAAATTGGGTATGCATGTCTTTCTACTCCAAAGCACCAAGCTGCAAAACTTTCCTAACTTTGGCAATTTTATGAAAATTTTCTAAAATCACCTCAAAATTTCCACCCTGCCGCATCGTATGTCCCACATACTACTGAGTATCAAGATAAATCACCCCAAATATGAAAGCCTGGGGTCCTCTGAACAGTTTGATGTCCAATATGTATAGGTGTACCTAAGCATGTGGCATATAGGGGCCCCAAAATGCAGACCCCCATATGGTCTGTCATTTCAGGTACTGCAAAATCAACACATTTACATAGCTTTGGGGGGCAAAGGTAGAAAAAAGTAAGTTCACCCCAAAAAACCATATACTTTCGGAAAGCAAACATTCCCACAAATCCAAATTGGGTATGCATGTCTTTGTACTCCAAAGTACCAAGTAGCAAACCTTTCCTAAATTTGGTGATTTTGGTGACATTTCCAAAAATCACCTCAAAATTCCACCCTGCAGCATCGTATTTCCCACATACTTTTAGGTATCAAGACATATCACCCAAATATGAAAGCCTGGGGTCCACTGAACAGTTTGATGCCCAATATCAGGGGTGCTTCGCCAATGAGGCGAGTTCAGGCGGCAGTGCCCCACTAAGTACCAGGGGCAGCAAAAATGCTGCTCCTGGTACTTTAAGAGTGAATTTCCGGGGGAAGGGGGCAGCAGCGACTGCTGCTGCCTCAGGCGGCGGAGGGGCCAGGATCACCCCTGCCCAATATGTATAGGTGTACCCAAGTACGTGGCATATAGGGGAACCAAAAAGAAGACCTCCATATGGTCTGTCATTTCAGGTACTGTAAAATTAACACATTAAATAGTTTTGGGGGGGGGCAAAAGTAGAAAAAAGTAAGTTCACCCCAGAAAACCATATATTTTCGGAAATTACACACTCCCACAAATCCAAATAGGGTATGCATGTCTTTGTACTCCAAAGTACCAAGCCGCAAACGATTCCTAAATTTGGTGATTTTGGTGACATTTCCAAAAATCACCTCATAATTTCCACCCTGCAGCTTCGTATTTCACACATACTTTTAGGTATCAAGAGAAATCACATATGAAAGCCTGGTGTCCTCTGAACAGTTTGATGCCCAATATGTATAGGTGTACCCAAGCACATGGCATGTAGGGGCCCCAAAAGGAAGACCCCCATATGGTCTGTAATTTCAGGTACTGCAAAATCAACACATTTACATAGTTTGGGGGGGGGGCAAAGGTAGAAAAACGTACGTTCGCCCCAGAAAACCATATATTTTCAGAAATTACACATTTCCACTAATCCAAATTGGGTATGCATGTCTTTGTACTCCAAAGTACCAAGTCGCAAGCCTTTCCTAAATTAGGCGATAAAAGCCACGTTTTTTAAATTTCTGAAAAGTGCCTAAAAATATTGCAATTGGCCGCATCTATCTCACCTAATTTCTTATATACAATTGTAAAACACCATAAATACTGATGCCAAGGGTCTACTGAACAGTTTGATGCCCAATATGCATTGATATACTAAGACAGCTGGCATGCGCGGACCCCAAATGAAAATAGTGCATATGAGTTTTCTCCGCTGCTGATTCACCTTCTGTGAACCTTGACTTCATATTATGTGCCTCAAGACACTCAAAAAAAGACCCAGCAAAGAAAACCATATATTTTTGGAAAGTACACATTCTGACGAATCCAACAAAGATAAAGACATCTTTCTACACCAAACTACCAAACTGCAAAGCTTTTCTAAACGTAGAGATTTTTACATTTCTGAAAATCGCCTAAAAATTTTGCAGTTTGTCGCATTTATTGCACAGAATGTTTTACGTAAAAAGAAAAATCACAAAATCAAAATATGAATGTCAGAGGTCTACTGAATAGTTTGATGCTCAATATGCATAGATTTACCAAAGTATGTGGTGTGTACAGGCCCCAAATGAAAAACGTGCATAGCTAGCCAACTAAGCTGCTCAAAAGAGAACCCCAACTGTGCGTTATGTGCCATAAGACCCCCAAACTGTAAAAAGACTCCCAGAAAACCATATATTTTTGGAAAGTATATTCTGGCGGATCAAATTAATTAAAATATATCTTTCTATACCAAAGCACCAAACAGCAAAACTATACTAAAGATACATAAGGAACAATAATGCAGGGATATAATTGCAATAAAACCACAAAAATTATGCAAATCAATGAAATAACAAAATAACTGCTACGACAGCGTAATTAGTGGCCAAAATCGATTATCCAATAGTCGCGCTGCTGAAATTTTTTAGGGGTAAAAAACACAAATTGGTAAAATGAAAAAGTAAAAAACTAAAATGTGTATACATGTGTGACAGTGTGTATACGTGTTTATATAATTGCAAATAAGTGTAAAATAAAAAATTAAAAAATATGTGTGTCTGAGTGTATAAATGTTGGTAAGTATATGTAAGTGTGTAAAATAAAGGCCACTTACTGTTTCTGGGCGATCTGATGGCTGGAGGAGTCCTTTGAGAAGCTGTCTGCAGAGTCACGGCCAGCAGGAAGTGCGTGGGCGTTGCTGGAACACAAGGTAAGAGGTGGAAGCAGTGCAGCAAGGCAGACACGTGATCTGATGTGTCTGCTTCTTCGGTCGGCCCTGCGACAATACTGTCGCAGGACCGACATGACAGCCCTCCAGCTTCGTTGCCCAGGGGGCTGTCAATGCTGCTAAAGCTCTGCAGAGGCGGCTAAAGCCGCTGATGCAGAGTACAGCGTGTAAAACTGCAAGCACGTACAGTGTACGGGCATGGCAGTTATAGCCCTTGCCTGCCAGAACATACGGGTTAAAAATCTCAGCTGTCAATCAAATATTGCCTGCCTCTCCTCTATGCCTAGGCATAAAGGTGGGGCAGGCAAATACTTTCACTTTCCATTCAGCACTTCATAGATGTCACTGCTCTCCCCACCTTACCCCGCTCTCGTTACCATTTAATTGTGTAACCAGTGCAACAAGATTTTGAGATGATTTTGAGACGATGCAAGGCTTGCCTTAATAACAGTTTCCACACTATGGCTCCTGCCTGCTTGCTATAATTATGAGTTCCCAGAACGAAGGAAACAAGATTCAGATACTTTATGCAGTGTAATTGAAGTTTATTTTGCTTGACTAATATGATAAAATAGGATTTTATATGTTTGAGCTGACACACTTGTTGGTGTAAGAGGGTTAATAAATAGTTTGGGTAGGTTCACATTTAGAAAAGCACCTGAAGGATATACGAAACATGTTGTGCATTATGAAATAAAATAACACTGAACTTGAAGTGGTTCTCCAGAGTGAAATTTATGCTGAACTTGGAAGTTGGATGTTCTTGTTACTGTGTTGAGATGAACCCTGCTACAAATTGAAATGTAGGAGGATACCACCAAAATCTAAAAATATCTTAATTTCAATCTAGTACAAGGTACTGTTTTATTATTATAGAAAAAAAGGAAATGCATTTAAAAATGTTGGATTATTTGGATAAAATAGGGTCTATAGGAGATGGCCTTCTGTAATTTGGAGCTTTCTGGATAACAGGTTTCCAGATAATGGATCCCTTGCCTGTATATGTTGTAAAGTTTTCTTAGAGTTGTTTTCTTTTATTAGGAATAATTTTGTTTTTGGGTTTAAGTTAAGTCTCAGATAAATGAAGCACAACGATTCCCCACACCTTTTCTTGGGTATTCGGACATCTAGATGCCATATTTATAAAAAGGAAAATGAGTTTTGCAGCGTAAAAAAATAAATCAAACACTTTGGGGCAAATTCACTAACCTCCGGAAATTCGGCAGTGACAGCTTCACTCATATCGCCACACTTCGCCAGGTCGAAAATTAGCCAGGACAACGCTAATTCACTAAAATGCAACGTTGTGTCCAGGGCGCCGAACAATAGCGGTTTCACTATCGTTAATTCAGCAAGCAAATCGAATTTGCGCTAGCGTTGGCTAATTTGCATACGGCGGGAAGTTAAATTTCAATGGACTTATATGTTGCAGCAAATACATTACACTACACAAGCCCAGGGAACCTTAATAACAGAAAATGGAGTTGTTATAATGCCTTACACATGTGTCCACTTATGTGCCATATGTAAGGAAATGTAGAGGGGAAGCCGGGTCCCCTAAAAAAATGTACGATCTTTTGCAGCCTATCACCCTGAAAAACTGAAAAGTCGCCAGAAGAAAAATGTTAAATTTTTTTTGAGGAACTCTATTGCACTTCGCCTGGTCTGGTGGTGAAGGCAAGTCTGGCGCAAGAGGTAACGTTCATCAAAATCCGCATCTTAGTGAATTACATAGTAGGGAGGGGCGAATTTTTGTCACCTTGTTTCGCCGTGGAAATGATGCCCATAGACTTGTATGGCGTCGCGCGACAAAAAAAAATGCGTGTCAAAAAAATTTTGCTGCGCGGCAGAATTTTTTGACACTCATAGACTTTAATTGTCATCGCCGACATTTCGCCTGCAGTGGATTTTTGACGAAACTAAACGGGTCAAATTTGCCCATTCCTAAGTAGTTACGTCCATATGTTAGAGCCAAAATTCTCCTGACGTTAGAGTGCAAAGTAGCACTAGAGTCTATCTCCTTCGCTAGTGAATTTACACCTGCGCCTGTTAGTAAATCGTTGAAGTCCCGAAATGACGTGGTGCTGGCGAAAATGAGTCACTTCTCCCTTTAGTAAATTTGCCCCTATAATGGAACACAGCGAATGTCATTAACAGCTTCCAATGAACTATAACATAGTTAGAACTATAGCATAGATAGAAACAATGGAAATGCCAGTTGAGAGAGCTGATTGGCTGAATCTCTAATACATAAGAATATGAATTTTCCTATCAAATGAAAAATCTGCTAAAAAGAAAAATCATTTATCTTGAGTTATTCAGTTTAGAGAAGAACCTCAATCCACAAATTAGCTTGGCGAACTTAATGCTGCCTTGTTCCGCAGCATTAGTAAATGTGTCTGTTTTATGATAAAATGACATGTTGGGAGAAAATAAAACACGAATGACTCGGCTCGGCTTCTAATACGTTGCTTATTATTGCATTTACAGATTTAGAAGTAGAATAAACCATAGGAAGGAATATACATAAAATGAACATTCTGCACAGGTTAAAACCTAACATTTTATTAATAGGAATTAAATATTAATATAAACACACCATAAAAAGAACATTGTCAACGCTGGACCAATTTGCAACCAGATAAGTTTTCCTTTTATAGTCTCACAGTTTAACCCACAGCTAGCTGAAAAAGCTATTCACTGATTGGTTACTATGAGTCACTAAGTGGAAATTTGCCCAGTTTTGCTCATTTAAAAGGGACCTTGGTCCAGGATCTGGCTGCTCTCTGCCCCTAGTGGTATAAATAAAATCTGTCCATAGGATACACTTGAAGTACAGAGCTTTATCATCACCAGAATTGCCTAGCTTGCACATCTGAATCACATACAAGTTAAGGGGCAGCATGGGGAGCACCTATGTACCGTCTCCCATCTACACCTAATGAATACAGACCTGCTAAATGCAGGTGACACTATATTCATGGTGCAAATGCAAGTCTCTGGCCTGGAGGACAGAGACATGCAGCAATTGTTCTATCTGCAGGGTGCAAGTGCAAAAAGAAAAGCATTGCACCTGTTTTTTGCATTTTGCACCCTATGTGAATGTGCTACAGGTGGTACACAAAAGTAGACCCGGAACTGCCTTTTAATTAGTGGTTGTAGGACATATTCAGTTTAAGCCAAAAACAGAGGTCGAACCTTTGGTCAGGGCCCAACTTAGCTCGTAAAAAGGTTACAGATATTAGACGTTGGTGTATCAGTCACTCTGCTCTCTCACTAGTGCTAAGAATATATATGGCAGCAAACAACAAATCTCACTCTACTAGACCTCCAAGGTTCGATGTAAAGTGTTTCTAGGAGACCAAATAAAAATTCTCTCCAAATCTCACCCAACCTGTTCTTGGGTTTCCCCTCAGGAGGGTCAATAACACTCTTTGGTAATCACTGTCTTAGTGCTTGAGCTGGGGACCACTATAACACATTAGTTAAGTGTTCTACACAAACACCTTTATCAGATCACCTGTTTTTGGAAGTCAGTAACAAATATGACTTGAGGAATGTTCATATAAGTATAACAATATGCATAGATCACTGCCATTTTCTATGGTATTGTTATTGCTCTCAGAGTGTATTTCCTTTGGGGGATCGTTGTGGGATGACCTCATATGAAGTAGAAGTAGCCATATTGGGACAAAGTTAACACCTTGCTTATATGGATTTCTTTGGGTGCTATGGTTATAATCAACATTTCAGCACCCCCATCTAGACATTTAGCAAAGGAGGGCAGATAACCTTTAAAACTGATATCTGGCCTAGTAACTTGACCACAAGGGCCATGTTTCTGATACTCTGCCCCCCCAGATGTTTCATCGACGATTCATAAACCTAAAAACGTTTCTTAAGTAAACTGGTGCATTTCTGACAAAAAAAGATCAGTTGGGGCATTATTCTGTAAGTTTCCCAAAAATTTACTCTGGGCCATTGACAATTTAAAATTCAGTGTACAGCATTTACATACATAATAAGACCATCTTGTTTGCCTTCACACAACTGGATCAAATATTACCCCATTATCCCAAGTATATGCAGTAGAAATATGGCAATATCAAAATCAAAGTCTTGACAAATTGCTCTCACAGAAAAGGCAATGCAGGAAATGGATTATGGCATCTGTTATGACATTTTCAGAATGGCTATGGTTTCATTACGCTGACATTGATATTGATGTCTGTGAAAATTTCATGCTGCACGCAGTAAGCTCATTTATTTACTCTGAGTGGTTCTTCCAGCACCCCACCTCGACAAACCTTTATATATTTATTTTAATGAATTTATATATTTTAATTTAATGAAAGCATGGCTCTGCGGTTGAGTGGGCTGTGAGTGCAACAAAATAACTCATACTTCTGTTTATCCTTACACACACCTCATCATCCCCACTCCCACCCTTCCAATCCATTTGCTAATTAGATTGTGGTGGGCAGAGAGGGTGAAGAAGGACAGCTATTTGTACATTTGTCATGTTCAGAAGAGCTGCAAGGAAATTTCTATGGAAGAGCAAAATGAGCAAATGAGCTTCATGAAGTAAAATTAATATCCTCCTACACCCAAAATTGGTTCTTTCCTTACCCCATAGATTTTCGTGCTCCAGCCTTGGCAGCAAACATAGAAAGAATCCCTGTGCTGCTACCCACGTCCAAGACAACTTTATCCTTAAAGACATGTTTATTGTGATACATGGAGTTCCTGTATGTTAGCGTGCGGACTTCATCCTTCAACATTTCCTAAGGGAGGAGAGAAAAGAGACCAGCATTTAACTTACTTTGTCTTAACTGCACACGAGCAAGCTATTTCAGGTAAGGTCAGTGCAACAGAAGAGCTTCGTGGTGGGTTTACAAAACCTTTGAAGAACACGTGTGCCATGTTTTAACAAGTGATGGGATACAAAAGGCAGTGGTTAAAACCTTCTTGGATAAAGGCCCTCCTTAGCAGGTGAGCATTTCTGGCCCTAACACAGGCCAAGAGTTATTCACCCTCCTACCATTAGCTCATAACAAGTGTAACAATGCCACCATACAAACATTTCTCCAGTACAAAGATTGCTGGTCATCAAAACATGTGTGCTCTAAATGTCAGTATTTAGAGCTATTATTCTGTTGCTGAAGAATGCCAAACATGGGCCGTTGTTCGTTCACTCATTCATCTGCAAGTCACAAGCCACTAACAATTTTCTCACATATTTCCTTTAAGGCATCAGTCAATAAACCAGTTTAAATGGGGTTAAAGACGCATAATTCACCCAATTTGGCAAACTCAAATGTTAATCTAGCAAAGTAGTACTGTATATGTAATAAATAGCCTTGTAGGTTTCAAGTAATTATGCAGTTATTTTGCCGAGCAATATTGCTAAATTTCAGCTGCCGAGATGATGAAATCCCAGGGGCTACTTTTGGTGATGGATTTTTAGTTCCTAACAATAAAACTGTAATTTCTAAATATCCTTCATCATATAAATGAAATTTAAAATGATCAATGCTGGATAGGAAATCAAGACTTAAGTATGCAAGGCAAGGCAACAGAAATGCTAATTACTGACCATGAAGTGAAAATGAGTTTGAAATAAATGGGAAGTATTACTGGAAATCATAGTCACTTGAGAAGCTGAAACATTGGAACAATGTTCCCCAGAAATGTACCGGTTAGAGACCTTCAGTTGTCTTACTAGGAAAACTCATATGTAGCACCCACACCCAATGGCAGGCTTATATCTGTTACCCTCTAAAAACCATCTAGTGTGCTGTGTGCTTATTATCTTCCTACCTTCCCTATATACCACTAGGTATTGCACAGTGGGCAAAAGCCTTAATAGGCACCGGATGCTATTGAGACTCAGTGTCATGCACCTGCTGATATGTGTATTAGACCCAGGGTAATAAGTTTTAATCAATGTTGTTGTTTTTAGAAATTAAGTAAAAGTTATGTTTTGGTTGTCTCTGTATCAATGGGGAGAAGCACTTGGTTTCCTATCCCTCAGTAGTGGGGGTTCTCTCTGCTCTACAAACACATTCCTGATGATTCAGTTGGGATAGTGCTGCACCCCACCTTGAACTACTTAGCTGTAGTGCAAGAGTTTTTTCGTGTTTGCTCATTACTTCCCCAATGTTTATTCTGTGCTAGAGGTTTCTCCCTGCTGCCTCTCAACACTTGTTCTGTGTGAGATGCTTGCAATTGGTGCAAGATCAGGGATAACCACTATAGCAGATGTTTTTTTTGCCTTCCTCTGGATCAAGTGGCAGATAGGTAGTTTAAAAAAAAACAACTCGATGGACATGTCTTTTTTCAACCTTACTTACTATGTTACTATGTTTATAGCATGCTGCAGGCTGAAAGCCTATTGGGATTTGTTATGTGCTCTGGCTCAGTCTCATTAAAATAGACACAGTGAGAAGACAGCGAATGGAGGGGAAAGGAAGCTTGCATTTCTGTGTTTCTGTGTTTTCCTTTGTGTTATGTAGGCCTTGGCTTTCTGATATACAGAATTAAAAAACATGGTAGCAATTAGGGTGTAGCCCCCCCTGGGGTAGCAAAGCCTTTCTGCGTAGGGCTAGACTCAAGATCAAATAGAGTTATCCTGAGAGAAGACTTATTTGCTCAACTAATTATTCCTGGAAGGCAGGACTGAAGGCAAATTAAAGGGAAAGAAAACCCTGCTGCACTGCTCAATCAAACTTTACTCAGTTTTTGCAGGACTACAAATCCCACAATAATGTAAAATATAATGAAGGCTGGGTAAAATATAATGAAGGCTGGGGCATGCTGGGAGCTGTAGTCCACCAACATCAGGTTTGTATTCTTAAAAGGTTTGTTCACCTTTGAGTAAACTTGTAATATGATGTAGAGTGATATTATGAGATAATTTGCAATTGTTTTTTATTTATTATGATTTGTGGTTTTTGAGTTATTTAGCTTTTTATTTAGAAGCAAATTACCCTAGCAACAATGCAATGATTTGAACAAGAATAGGAGAGGGCCTGAATAGAAAAATTAGCAATAAAAGTAGCAATAATAATACATTTGTAGCCTTACAGGACATTTGTTTTTAAATGGGGTCAGTGACCCTCATTTGAAATCTGGAGAGGGTCAGAAGAAGAAGGAAATTTAAAAACTATAAAAAATAAATATTAAAGAACAGTTGAAATGTTGCTTAGAATTGGCCATTCAATAACATACTAAAAGTTAACTTAAAGGTGAACCACCCCTTTAAAACAATATTGCACAAAAAAACTTTAACACCACCTTTCCCCAAATCTCCACAGATAGTCGCTGCATTAAAATCCAATGAGAAGCCCAGCTTAGATGTGTAAATCTGGCTGTTTGTTGTTCCTGCAATTAAAGCTAGAAGCTTTAAGCACAGTTTCCCAGAAATAAAAAGTTTGTTCTTTATCCCCATTTTTGATTCTAGTGTAATATGGAAGACAAAAATAACAATATTTCGATATGTAAAATAACAACAAGATGCCTGACATAGTGCCGGAAATTAGCATCCCCATTAGTCAATTATTTTGCATTTATAATGAAGTTTTTGATCAGTAGAATTCTTATTGGTGAATTTTTTGCATCTACTGTATAATTACTGTTTTCAGCAATTTCTGTAGAAAACTAGAGGACACTGTGGGGTTTCAACCCCTTTAAGGAAGACTTACCTACTTCCATAAAACCATAGCAGGCTGTAACCATGTAATTGTAACCTTACTATAAGATTAAGTGCAATAGGACTTTGCATTTGCCCACAACAGGGTGGTTTAACACTGTAGTAAATGTAATAAACTGGTACTTGTTCCTCTGTAGTTTAGTTTATGTATCGCGGCACCTTGCTTCCATCCAAAGCCATCAATAGTAGTTCAAAAATTATTGGTGTCGATACAAAGCAGCGCAGAGGTTCTGCTGCAAAAGTGCCTTTATTTAACACAACATGTTTCGAGCACCAAGGCTCTTTATCAAGTGATACAAAACAGCACAGAGGTTCTGCTGCAAAAGTGCCTTTATTTAACACGACATGTTTCGAGCACCAAAGCTCTTTATCAAGTGTATATCACTGCTTGAACTGACAAAAATCCGGACTCCATACTGAAAATTTGAGCATGTGCACAAAGATAGGGGAAAGGTTGGGGGCAATAAACGGCAACAGCCTAGGGGCACCTGCTATGTAAATATTCTTATTTACACTGTGGGCCTAGATAGAAACATACTGTATGACATGTGGTACTATCTTTATCGAATTGTTGTGACAGAGGGCCCAGCAGTTGCGTAACTAATGGTCATCAGGCCCCCTCCTTCAAAAAAATCTTCAGATTGGAGCGATGTGGTACATACCTGCACATTTTTAGTTGGAAATTGGAAGGATTTGTATGCAGCAGAGCCCACAGTTCAGACTTACCCCCCCCCCTGCACCTATGGGGTCTGCTTCCTCTATAGTTACACAACTGGGATGTCGTGTTCTCTTATGAGCCTTTAGAGACTGTGTACAACTGAATTTGCCTTGGTAGTTAATATCCATCCCTTTGTAAAATACACAATGTGACATATGTATGTTATTCTGTAGAATAAATGATGAACCTGCCTGCCATTATAGTGGTAAAAGTGTGGTAGGGATTGATGTAAAGTGACCCCATGTTATATTTTATGTAACACAGTGGTTGCCAAGCCATTTGATTTCAAGCTCTTGAAGATGGAACTTTGGTTAGGGCCCACCGTTAAGGGTATAACCTTTGGTCAGGACCCCCTTCCTACATATGGGAAATGTTTGCTGTTCCAAGCCCCCCAAAGAGGCCAGTGCCACAGTTTGAGATATAGGAAAAGAGTTACCATCTTTCTTAGTAAAGGAGTAAGTAGACTTTTGTCCAGAGCAGAGACGGAAGTCGGTGAGGGCGGGCCATGCAGCCGGGCCCCACCCCCACGCTCTTCTGTGCGGCGCTGCAGCCGCTGCAGTGAGCGCGTGACTGCCGGGGGGCCCAATTGCACCCCCTGCTCCCCCGGTAGTTACGCCACTGGTCCAGAGCCTAGTTAAGGAGGCCTTGGTTGAGTTCCAATCATAGTTGAACAGGACTCTCTGGATTTCTGATCCTGTATGTTGAGGATCTAAGAATACTCTGCATTAAGGGCTTATTAGTGAGCAGCAAAATCAAATTGCTCAGTGTGCTCTTCTGAGTACTTTTGTAAATTACATTCATTCATTTTTTCTAGTTTTCCAGATATTATCGGTTTATAATAAATTTGAAGTTACATAACTCAGATAAAACCTTAAGTAATAAAAGATGACAACCAATTGCAAACAGAATATCACTCTCTTAATCATATTAAAAGTTACTTTATGTAGATGTAGACTAAAGGGTTGATTTTTTCAGGGGTTTACACAAATCGTGGGCTCCTCTGCGACAGTGACTAATTTCTGAAAATCTCTGAGAAATTTAGTTAAAGGACAATAATAATTTAAGATGAATTTAAGATGATTTGAAAATGTTTTATTTTTGTAATAACTGAGAAAAAAGACAGGTTTAAACAGAGCAATTAAGATTCTCTGGAGAATTTATCTGTTTTTTGAGCAGTGTCCCTTTAAAAATGCATGCTTAATTTTGCTGTAATGTTGTACTAAATACAAGTCTAGAGACCTAAATACTTGCAAAATCCATTTCAAACTGTAGCTTGTCATTTGCATAATATTTCTCTTGTCCTAGTTTTTTGCCCTAATAATTTGAATGTATTCAGCTCAGTGGCCCCCTAGAGATTGTTGAAACAGTGATATGTTTCAACTTTCCCTTGACAGATACACAGAGAGGCACTTTTATTCTCAGAAACCTGTAATAGCCCCAACATTGAATTTCTTTTTACATCTTTCTCCTAGAGCATCTCTGGTTCTTAAGGGAACTTTCCTTCCCACAAACAAATTACTGGGAATGTGTTCCTGCGTATTCCGATTATGTGCACCACAAGCACTCTGTATGAATAAACACAATAATCAGGGTTGGAACCATTAAAGGCAAACTAAAGTTTACATGACAAGGCTAAATATTCAGAAGGGTTTTTTTTTTTTTACAGTGAGAGCTGTGAAAATGTGGAATTCTTTCCCTGAATCAGTCGTACTGGCTGATATATTAGATAACTTTAAGAAGGGGTTGGATGGCTTTTTAACAAGAGAGAGCTCCTTGGTTTTTTGTTCATGTCATCGTATCCTATGTAAAACATCTGGGAATAGGTCCACGGATTTTAAGTTTTTCCAGAATTGCTGCTTTTTTTTTGCAACCCCATACAGGCAAGTAGCATTTTCCCCCTGATTTTCCAATTTCCTAGGATTTAAAATTGGGGTTTTGTTGCATTCTTGATGTTGCTCAGTGTCATCCTTATCCAATTGAGACTCAATTTGTCATGTTTTTGTACCCAGAATGCAGCATTCCACCACAATTTCAGCATCATTGCACCCACCAGTTGAAGTAATTGAGTCTAATGCATCAAAATGTGTCATGAATAAAATGCAATTTCGTTGAGCTCGGATGGCATTTTTACAGCACTTGGCATCAAAATGACATTGTGTATTACTTTATAGAAAGCAGGATGGATACACTCGAGTGAAGGATTAGAATGAAAAAAACGTCGAATTTCTAAGGTATTTTTGGCTACTTCGACCAGTGAATTGTCTACTTCTGTGAGGGAACTATAGCTATTTCATATCTAAAATGTCTATTTTTACTGTCTATGTACTTTATTTCCTTGCTCAGCTGTTGCAAAACCATATATCACAAACTGCTAGATGAAACCAAGTTACAACCTCTCCAGGAGTCAGCCTGTACACGTCATGACAGCTTGTGGTCATGACACTCTTCACCTTCGACTACGACTTCGACTTTGAATTGAACGATTCGAACTAAAAATCGTTCGACTATTCGACCATTCGATAGTCGAAGTACTGTCTCTTTAAAAAAAACTTTTTCCCTATCTTCCCTTACCTATTTCGCAACATAAAACCTACCGAGCACCAAAGTTAGCCTATGGGGACCTTCCCCATAAGCTTTCCTGGCAATTTCTGATTGAAAGAAAATCGTTTGATGGATTAAAATCCAGTGATTGCAACTGTTACTGTGATACTAATAAGCTCTAATGTATATAAATAGATTTTATCTGATTGTTGCTCCTTCACCTCCAGCCATACTGACAATGTCTAGCAGTTTATTAGAACATGTATTTTTATGCCATTATTATTATGTTTGACCAATACTTATAAAACACCCACATATTCTAAGATCTTCTTACCTGGTGAATTCCGAAATGTGCATAGGAATCAAAATAGTAATCCCTCGATGCCATCTCTTCTGGATTTAACAATTTAGCAATTTTCCCTCTTCCAGGGCAGCTTGGTTGAGTAGGGGTATGTATGACTTTTTGAATAGGTTGTGGTGGAGGCACAGGCTTGGGAACGACCACAGGCTGAACCGGTTGGGAGGGACCACCAAGAACCTGCAAGAAAAGGAATGAAAAGTTGTCACTGCATCCCACTTTATATTTCCCAATCTTTCCAAACAGAAAATTATGACCTGCCTGACCCCAACCCAGTTACACCAACACACCCAACAATGCCCAGTAATGCTTAATAAGAATAATGCCTTCTATAAAATGTACATACTCAAGTACTTTGTCTCGTTGTAAAATGCAGATAAAATCCCCCCCAAAAAAGTAGAGAAAATCAATTAACAATAGATTTTCCCCTTTCATTCCTTACATCATTCTAGCCCAATTCTAGAAACCATTTCAGCCGCAAAATAATCAAGTAAACCAATTGGCAGAGAAAGTAGATGGGATGCAAAGGGAAATTTAGAAACAAACGAAGACATGGAACACAGGCAGTGCCGTGGGAATGCCACTAATATCATTTGATAACAGAGGAAAGCAATCAGAGGAAACGGTGCTAAACCCTGAATGGAATAAAAAAAGGAATCAGTCCCATATTTAGACACAATGTAAAAATGTATGTCAGTGGCCAGCAAATGCCTATGTAGTTAGAGATTTGGGGAGGGGGATTCATTGAAATGCACCAGGTGTTTCTATCAGAGAATAGAAATATGGGTCACATTCGTTGCCTTCTAAAAAATAGTGCCTGACGATTCTTCAGATATTTTCTGCAGCCTGTGCCAAGGCTTTCACAGATATCCGTGACAGCTACTTATTGGTGTCCCCGTATTGACATGTTAACCCTTCCATCGCCACTCACTGTGCCACTGCATGCTGCTGTAGAATGACAAGTGGCTGTATGCTGCAATACCGTGTCCTGCTGATTTTTTCAATGGCAAATAGTTCAACAGTGAAATTAGCATAGGTACAGAGTCTGCTGAAAAAGGATGGAACCAAGCTTTTTTTTCTTTAAGAATTCTTATTTATATTTATAAAATTAAAGGGTTTGGGGCAGATGAACAATGGCAGTTTCCTATGACTCGTTTTCTTTTTCAGGTACTACTGTGGCTTCTGGTTCTATAAAATCCTTTCAGCTAATCCCTCCAGTCACAAGGTATTCACAGCTTGTCAATCTTAAAATAATTAACACCCACAAGCCTACGGTACCATCTTTTTATGATCATCCTGAAGCAGAATTAGACTGGGAGGACGAGTCTGATGTTAATGATTTTGAGTTTTCAAATGATGAGGACTGGGAAGATCTAGACTCTGATGAAGAGGAAATTCAACCGGATATTAAAACCATATCTGTTCATTTGCCTTCAGTTAAGTCAGTACCAGCTCCTCTGTCAGTTTTTCAGCAATTGGCTATTCTGAAGTCTGGTGCTAAGTCCGTGCCTGGTTCCTTGTCCCTCGGACCTGAACCCCAATTTGTGAGTCTGTCTCTTAAAAACCAGTCTCCGGTTCCTGTACTTGCAGTCCAGTCTCCGGTTCCTGTACTTGCAGTCCAGTCTCCGGTTCCTGTACCCTCAGTCCAGTCTCCGGTTCCTGTAACCTCAGTCCAGTCTCCGGTTCCTGTACCCTCAGTCCAGTCTCCGGTTCCTGTACCCGCAGTCCAGTCTCCGGTTCCTGTACCCACAGTCCAGTATCCGGTTCCTATACTCGGAGGCCAGTCTCCTGCCTTGGTGCCAGCTCCAGAGGTGCCTTCCCTGCAGCATCTGCTGCCCACAGCTCCAGAGGGGCCTTCCCTGCAGCATCCACTGGCCACAGCTCCAGAGGGGCCTTCTCCACAGCATCCGCTGCCCATAGCTCCAGAGGGGCCTTCCCCACAGCATCCACTGCTCACAGCTCCAGAGCCGGTTCTGCAACAGCCTCAGCTGCTGTCACGGTCGTCACCCAACACCAGAACAATGCCAAGCACCCTGATCTCGGCTTGTGCTTCACCTGTAGTGTGACCGTCTTTGGCCTCGGGAGGAGCTTGGCCTTGGGAGGATTGTGGATTGTGTGCTTGCAACCATGGCAACCCCAGAATAAGAGGAGAAGAAGCACCTTCGATAATAAAAAAGGTTAATTCCTCATAGTGCAAGTTGTTACAACACAAGGATAAGACCTTAGTCTTTTTAGTCACCAGGCCTGACCCTAAGGGTTTTTTATCAACCACTAATATCCTCATGGGAGGATTTAGAGGGGTAAGAGGAATACAAAATCTTGCCGCGAAGGCAGCATCCAAAAAATTCCCCTCCGCCCCTGAATCCACAAAAGCAGATACCTTGACAGAGCCCATAGGCCAGGTTAACTTGACCGGTATGAAAATCCTAGAGGTAGATCTGTAGTGGAGGGGGCATCAGCAGCAGCGGCATGACCTTCATCATCCATGGCCCGTGATAATGTCACTGTCAGCACCCAACACCAGAACAAATGCCAAGCTAGAATTGTCAGGCAGGCAAGGGTCAAAACCGGGTAATCAATTAGATGGGATGAGGCAGAATCGGAGTCAAATAACAGGCAGAGGTCAAACCAGAACGTCAAACAGGAGGGTTAAGCAGAATCAAGGTAGGTTTCAGGCAAGGGTCAGGTTCCAGAGATCAGAGTAGTCAAACAGCCAGGCAGGGGTCAAAACAGGTAATCAGAATCAGGTTCAAACAGAATAGCAACAGCTAACAGCACCAGGAAACAAATCCTATCACGGGCAATGACATAGGAAAAAATGTCCCTTTAAATACTACTTGAATTTCGCGCCATTGCGAGCTGACTTAATCACGCCAGCGCGCATGCGCCTACAAATTGCGAAAGTGCGCGTGTGGCGCGCACTAAGAAGCCGGCATTGAAGGAGCAGGACGGCGCGGCGGGCTTCCCCGCCGCACCACCACTAGACCACCAGGGTGAGATTTTGTTACAAGCTGCCTCCTGTACCTGTGCTGGTTCCAGCCTCCCTGCCAGCAGCCTTGCCAGTCCCAGCCTATGGGCCCAAAGACAAATCTATCTCTAGACAAGCCATCTCTGCTGTGAGATCTTATAGTTCTGGTGCTCCAGATTCTACCTGTCTCATTGCTATCTATGGTGGTCATCCTGCTGTCCTGAGCAATCCTCCTGTTGCGGTTAATGCCTATGCTGGTCCTCCACCAGTAATGGGTGCCTATGCTGGTCTGTCACCGGTAATGGGTGGATTGGGTGGCTCTCATGCTTTGGCCGCTGACTCTGGCGATTCAGCTCCAGTTCCAGCCATTGATCCAGTTGGTCCTCCGGCTCTGCTTCCTGACCCTATTGGCTCCTCAACTCCTGATCCCAGCATCTCTCCTGTTCTGGCTAATGACTATAGCGATCCTGTCCTGGCTTCTGACCCTGCCGAGGATCCTGTCCTGGCTTCTGACCCTGCCGGGTTCCTGTCCTGGCTTCTGACCCTGCTGAGGTTCCTGTCCTGGCTTCTGACCCTGCCAAGGTTTCTGTCCTGGCTTCTGACCCTGCCGAGGTTCCTGTCTTGGCTCCTAACTTTGGCAATGTTCCTGTCCTGGCTCCTGACCCTGGCGGCTCCTCCATTATGGTTCCTGACCCTGGCTGCTCCTTCGTTCTCGCTCCTGACCCTTGCAGCTTTTCAGTCTTGGCTCACAACGATTCTGGCGACTTCTCCACCCTGGCTTCTGAATATTGAAAGCTTCCTCCTTGTTAAAAATACTTTTTATTGACTTTATTTGACTTTAGTATAATTGAGGGGTGGGGTAATGTCAGGAATTTTGGGGGATTCAATCCCTAGTCTGCAAGTTATTGGGCAGTGCACTCTCCTGCTGAGCCACTGGAGGCAGTTGGAGCTCACACTTCAGACTGTCCGTATAGACTACTGCTATTCCTTGTCTCCACCCCTAATCTCATTAAGGCCAGGTGTCAGTAATCTTATCATCAAGGCATGAATTTGCATCAGCCTGCGGCTTGCCACTGACCTCTGGTTTGTTATATTGACTTATCTTCACATTATACTCTTTCTCATTTGTCTTCTGTCTCACCTACACCAGCTGTTTCATTTACCTGCAAACATCGTTCTGAGCACATTTTCCAAATTCTGGTTCTTCTAACAGGCAAAGTATGGCAACCACAGTGAGCATAGGGCAGGCAGAGTATGGCACACACTGGGAGTATAGGGCAGGCAGAGTATGGCACACACACAGGTAGCATAGGGCAGGCAGAGTATGGCACACACACACACACATAAGAAGCATAGGGCAGACAGAGCATGGCACACACAGGGAGCATAGGGTAGGCAGAGTATGGCACTCACAGGGAGCATAGGGCAGGCAGAGTATGGCACACACAGGGAGCATAGGGCAGGCAGAGCAGGGCACACACAGGGAGCAAAGGGCAGGCAGAGTATGGCACACAGGGAGCATAGGGCAGGCAGAGAATGGTTGAGATCAAAACTGCCTGTCACTCCTTATATGGGAATATGTTGAATATATAGAGATGACAGGCAGACATCCATTCAAAAAATCCTCACTTGGGTATTTCTGTGCAGAAGTGACAGGCAGAGATGGTTTTTTTTTGTTTTTCTTAATTTGTCTGTAGTTTTTCCTGAGTGATAAAAAAAATAGGATTCAAAAAGAAAATCAATGGTTCTTTGACTAATTATGCTATGACAGACTCAGCCAATCAGCAACAGGCCAGTGACACTTTACTTACAACTACTTGAAACATCCCAAACTGCATCTTTAAGTAGCAATTGCCAGCATGTAAGAGGAGTGGTGTGAAATGTCTCAGCTCTTCACAGTTGGGGGCTTAATACTAATTAAAGATGCCATTCTTCTATTCTAGTCTCTTCTGTTCAAGGAATAAAGAGATATTATTTGATTGTTGGCTAAATGCAACTTTTCTAGTCAGGGCAGAAGAAGTGTAATCATGCCTTGCCCATAATGATTTTAGACTTGAAAAAAATATGAGAAATGACGATTCAAAAACCTGAATAGAATCACAATTACATTTGACTTAGCATAGCAGAAGGTCAATTGCCCTACCTTAGTCGGCTGCAGCACTGGGTAGTAATTAATCTATTGTTACACCTGTACATTCAGGCAATTGAAAAACTCACAGAAAGGTGCTAGAGTTATGAATGGTATTATTCCTACAAATACACAAAACACTCTCAATTTGCCTTTTCTTGCAAATTATTCACTGCGCCAAACCTTGTTTTTTTTTTCTTTATGTTCAGATAAATATATATATATTTTTTTTAAACTTCTCTTTATTTTTCACGGTACATCTCCATACAAAATAAAGGCATATATCGTACATTACAATCGTATTGTCACATCACAAAATGTCAAAAGATACAGCAGTATCAAATGTACAATCAATACCTGAGAATACAGTACAACTATTAACTAGGTCAACTAGGTCATTTAGAGCAACCAGGTCACCAGGTATGTCCGCCTATAACATATTGTGGTCAAATCAACTCAGAGTTACTCAACCCTCCAGAGTCATGAGGTAGCCTGTGGGGCCGGGTGTCGGAAAGACTGCCAGACAGACCATATTTTATCGAACTTCAAGTAATTGTGTTCGTTCTTGGCTGCCATCAACTCCATACTAGAGAATTCCCCTTGAGAAAGGCTAAAAGCCGAAACGTCGGGGTGATTCTCTTCTCAGGGCAGGTGTATCCGCTTTTCTCTTTGTTCCTTATTGCTGTTTGACCATATTTGCGTGGTATGTATAATTGACTTCTTGTGATATCTTTTGGACATATTTTTGCCCTGTTATATGTATGTATATTCTCTTTTTTATATATAAAAATATATGACTATTCAAATACCACGTGGTCTTGCTGTTTATTTGGTGTGCAGGCCCTTTTTGGTTAACATTGTTCTATATTTGGCCTTATATGGGGGCCTTGTAAGGGCTTTTGTTTGCACCCATATGCTAACTATACTATATATATCTTATATTAGAGTGCCCTCCATTTGAAAACATTTTCTATCAACTCCATACTAGCCCTGTAATCAACTGCCACCAAAACTTGTTGAAAATCTAGCAGACCAGCAGTTTTCCAGTTCTTAGCAATCAAAAGTGTCGTTGCATTAAAAATATGGAACAAAAACTTCTTCTGGAATTTAGTGATCGCATCTGGCAGGTTCAACAATAAGGCAGCATCCGGTGTGTGTGGGACCCCAAATTGTAGATCAACATTTATCAGGGCGAAAACGTCGTTCCATAGGTCAACTACCAAAGGACAGGACCACCACAAGTGCACTAATGTCCCATGATGCCCACAGCCCCTCCAACACAAAGGGGAATACATCTCCGACATTTTGTTTAATTTTACTGGCGTGAGGTGCCATCTATAAAGCAGTTTTTTATAAGCTTCAATATGGTTAGTACACCTAGTAGCACCAACGAGGGTTAGCTGAATGTCCTGCCATTGATCAGGTGTAAATTCTACATTGAGTTCTTGTTCCCATTTAATGATATGGGGATGCTTATGGTCTGGTGGCAGAGTAAGTAGAAACTTGTAGCAGTCCGAAAGAACTCCCTTAGCCTGACCCCCAATTTTACACAGATATTCAACCCTGGACCTCTGACGTAAGGTTCTATATGATGGTGAGGCTCTGCTTAGAAAATGCGTGAGTCTGAGATATTTGTAATAGTCCTTCTGACACAGTTGGTATTTGTTCTGAAGTTCTGTAAATTGTCGGTAGACATTTATCAAGTATAAATCAGAAACTGTCTGTATGCCTTTTTGTACCCAAGCTTGCAAATCTAGATCCTGCACCAAAAATGTTACATTCAGCAAAGGCATATTTGGTGAAGGGAATTTCCCCAGGTCCCTGTTTTTGTGTAGGGAATCCCACTGAAGAATAATGAACTTGGTGGAGGGCAATAAACTTAAGGTCCTAGGTCTGTGCTTAACTGGCAACCATAACAATGGGGAAACGGTTAAATTAGAAAGGGTACCATTCTCAATGTCCAGCCATCGTTTACAACCAGGGGAACTATGCATTCGCACTGCAGTCTCTAAGAGGGAAGCCCTATAGTATTGCAGCAGATTGGGTAAACCCACACCGCCATTACTCGAGGGTTGTTGCAAGACTTTGGCTGAGACACGGGGTCTCCTGCCCCCCCACACAACGAAGTCAATTGCGCCTGTAATGACGTTAGGTACTTCCGAGGGAGTTGGATTTGAATGGTTCTAAAATAGTACAGTATTCTGGGTAAAACATTCATTTTAGTAGCTATAATCCTACCCACCCAAGACGTATAAAGGGTTTTCCATCTCTGATAATCAGCCAGTAAACTTTGCTGTAAAGGGACAAAATTCAACTCGAAAAAGTGGTCAGGATCCTTGGGGAGTTTTATACCCAAATACGTAAGAGAGTTAGGCTTCCATTCAAAGAGAAAGTTACCATGTAGGCATGCCAATTGCCGGTCGGGGATGTTAAGTGCTAGCGCCTGCGTTTTGCTCGAGTTAATTTTGTACCAAGATGCTTTGTAAAAGGCATCTTATTCCTTCAGTAAATTAGGGATAGCTATGTGTGAGCAAACAAGTGCCAAGCTGTGAAACAATCCCCGTAATTTAGCAGCTATCCTGAGCTGGGATGGTGTAACTCGTGTAAACGGTTTAAAGGTATCATGGATGGGGTCTAATACTATGTTAATGTCCCCCGCCACAATACATCTCCCTGTCTTGTGTTCTAACAGGCTTGTGAGCGTTTTCGAAAGAAACTGTAACTGGTTGTCATTGGGAGCATACAGGTTAATAAGAGTGTAAATCTGATTGTTTAAAGAGCAAATAAGCATAATATATCTACCCAGGGGGTCCGCAAATAGCTGAAGTTTTTGGAAGGCCAGTCTGGAACTCAATAGAATAGAGACTCCTTTCGTTTTTGAAGTGGAGTATGCATGAAAATTGTGTGGGTATTTCTTATTGTAAAAATTAGGATGATTGGACCGTTTAAAGTGAGTTTCTTGATAAAATATCACATCTGCTTTAGCTTTGTAAGCCTCATTCAGGGCCAAATTTCGTTTCTGCGGAGTATTCAAGCCCCTGGCATTAAGTGAGTAAAACTTAACCATCGAAGTGATCAGCTATTTGCGGAGCCCCATAACCATACATATGCATACATTTGACATTGAGAATGAGCATTTGGACAGTGACCTGGTGACCATTTATCTGAAATAGAAAAGAAAAGCAAACATTGCTGAACTGTAGCGAAACAAGGGAGGAGGAAAGGTAATAATAGAAACAACATTGTAGATATGCAAGCTGGTTACCAATGTCGGACAGGAAAAAGGGTGACATAGTTACCATCCTGTGGCACAGAAAAAGGTGAAATCTTGGCTGTGCCGAAATCACGTCTGCAGGCGATCAGCTTGTAGACTAGTGGGGGGGGGGGGAGAAGATAAGAAAAAAGGGGAAGAGAGAGAAAAAAAAAATGGGGAATAAAGTGAACACTCCGTTTCTCGAGCCATTGCTTGGAAAAAGGAAGGACATCCGCCTGAAATGAGGGTAGAGGCATATCGTCCGTTACAGTTCTGCAATCAGGCTGTGTGCCATTCTGTAGACAGCTTCTTAGTGGAGGATGCTTGCGAGGACATGTTCTTGGGAGATGGCGGTCTAGTCGGGCCTAGGTTCCAACGCTGCGTAGCTTTAATGGCCTCATCCGGTGTGGATAGAGTGATCGGCGATCCATTCTTGAGGACAATTATCTTTACCGGAAAACCCCAGCGATAGGGGACTTTATTTTCCCTGAGTATGGTAGTCGCTTCATCAAACGCCTTTCTTTTCATCAAAGTGGCTTGCGATAAGTCCGCATAAACTTGGATATTCGAATACTTGGCCGGCCAATTATCCTTTTTACGTGCCGCTTGCAAGAGTTTTTCTTTGACCTTGAAAAAGTGAAGCTTAGTGAGCACATCTCTGGGGGCCGCCTCCGGAGCTGACCTGGGTTTAGGGACCCTATGGATCCTGTCGATGGTAAGCTCTATGGCAGGTGTATTTGGCAAAATCGCCTCCATTAGGCCCATAAGATAAGTTTCCAAGTCCTGCGGCAAAACGGATTCTGGAATACCTCGAAGTTTTAGGTTATTCCTCCGTGATCTGTCCTCTAGATCTGCTATTTTGGTAGAGAGGCGATCCACCTCTTTCCCCAAACTCACTTGCGTGTCAGCCAGGTCATTGTGGGCAGGGATGTATCGAACTGCCGATTTGGTGTTCGCGAACGCCGTTCGCGAACACCGGCAAAAAATGCGAACGTTCGCGGACAGTTTGCGAACTTCGAACACGAAGGATTTTCATTCGAATCGAACGATCGAAGCCATTCGATCGAATGCTTTTCATTCGATCGAATGCTTACAATCGTTCGAACGAATGGAAATCGTTCGATTTTTAGCGGTCGAAGGAATTCGAATGGTCGAATGGTCGAACGATCGAACGCGAACTCAAAATGCGAACGTTCCCAAACGTTCGCGAACATTCGGCGGACGCGAACGGTCGAAGTTCGCGCGAACTAGTTCGCAGCAGAACAGTTCGCTACATCCCTAATTGTGGGCCTCGGTGTACTCCGCCATTTTGTTTTCCATGTGCGCAGTGTGTTCCCCCAAGTCTTGTATTTCTTTCCGAATGTCCCGTGAAAGCTGTTTAATATCGGCTTGCAGTGTTTTCTGAAGGTCGATCAGCATAGACTTAATTTCGTCCGCTGAAGTGCCGTCTTCAGATCGAGTCAACACGCCGTCACCTTCCTCGAGCAGGTTATCAGGAATGGCGTCATGCTGTGCCTGCGCAGCCTAAGATTGCGAGGAAAAGTACGCAGTGACTTGTTGCGGAGCTTTCTTGGGGTTCTGCTTGGGCGCCATGATCCAGGCTAAGAGCTGTGGTATAGCAATGCAGAATAGTGCGGAGTCGTTGCTGTGATTAAGCGTTTAGGCGGCTCGAGTATACGGAGCTACTGTTTCAAGCGTCCATCTTGTGCAACGGGTAACTCCGCCCCCCAGATAAATATATTTTAAAGGTATATAATCTTTCCATAGAGCTTCCCCATTTCATTCAAATGCAACGTCATGAGGCATTACTGCTGTGTACTATAAGTACTCTGAATAAAGGTCTGAAGTTCTAACCAGTGTGAGTTTACAAAATAACACAGATCATACAGATATGTAACATGTAACCATATGTTAGTAATGAACAGATTAGTTATGCAAGTTATTATTAAAAGATTCATAAATCAGAAAAAAAAATCAACTTTAAAAAAATGTATGCATGTTATAATTGTTAATGTTACAGTATTACTTTCTTTTCATCTTTCTTACTTTCACAGACTGAAAGGGGAAGATGTGGTGTGTTTACCTCCAGCCACTAGAGGGCTTCAGTAGATAATAAGTGTTTCTGTGGTTCTTACTATCACACTCTTTGTTCAAGAACTGATATTCAGCCACAATGCTCTCTGAATAAAATTCTGAAGTTCCAAACAGTGTGAGTTTACAAAATAACACGACAGATTATTGGAGAATCCTATTGCATCTATAATTAGGGTTAGTTCAAATGAGCAAATCAGATGGCACTCTGGACAGGTTTGAGGAAGTTTTATTGCAACATTTGAGGTACACAGCATCGCCTTAGGTGTTTCAGGAGAGCATTCCCTTAATCATATAATTAGGGTTAGGCTGCAGTATACATACCTCCCAACTGTCCCATTTTTAGAGGGACAGTCTCTCTTTTGACAGCTCAAACCACAGTCCCTCATTTGTACTGGAAAGTGCCAATTTTCTCTGCACTGAACAGGCAGAAAAAGAAACAATGTTTCTAACTTAATTGACTTTTGGCAGAGAGCCGAGAACAGCCACAGCTGCAGATACTTTTGTAACGATTGCTGGTATTTAACATAGACATTACTGTGATATTGCATTTTATTCTCACATTAGAATAGTGATACTCATCCCAGCCAATGTTCCTATCTATTTTTATAGCTCCACCTGGCACCCCACAATGATATCAGGGATGGGCACAGTTGGTACTACATGAGTAAGGGATATTGGTAGCGATCTCTACACATAACCTGGGCCACTGGAGAAGCTAGGCCCACCACCTGTCTGTGATGCATAAAAGTGGTATTTTGTTGGCACAGTTAAAGCTACTTTTAAATGATTTTAAGATGAAGTTTTTATTTCTAAATTACACTGGTTACACTGCAAATAATTCACTCAATGTACCATATAAAAGTTTATTCCTGAATCAATATGTGTATTTTTTTGTTGTCCAACTCAATGTAACAGAAGGTGTCACTGAGGGACTTTTTCTGTGGAGTTATATTCTCATATCTACCAGTGAGTGGTTATCTTGTGTCAGAAAGTTGGTATCATGTTACATTCAATTGTTCTGATGATGGGCAGCTTGGGGGAAAAGGGAGGTGGGTGACATTAATCCAACTTGCAGTACAGCAGTAAAGAGTGACTGAAGTTTATCAGAGCACAAGAAATATGACTGAGGGCACAGTCCCAAGTCAGATTTTAGAATTAAATATAAAAAAATGCTGAACAGTTGATCTCAAAGAGCTAACCCCACCCTCACCACATCTGGAAGTGATGTGCTAAACAGGTAGTGACATCACACTATACCAAAAGTGGTATCATTAAAGGGAGCAGGTCAGTTCCATCCTTGACTCCATTACCAATCTGACTCCCATTATAGGGTATCTGTGGACTACTCATACAGTAACATAGTAACATAGTAAGTAAGGTTGAAAAAAGACACATGTCCATCGGGTTCAACCTTTTTTTTTTTTTTTGAGATTTTTTCTTTCTGGAGATCAGAACTTTTCCACCTGCATCCTGACCACTTTTAGGTATTCCGAGGTATCTAACCCAATTGAAGACTGTACCGTAGGCAGCATCGGACTGTGCTACTGGGATACCCAGTAAAAATCTTGGTTGGCCCTGATCCTGTTGAGCACTTCACTGCCCACATGCCAGCAACTTGCATGCAAGTTTGGAAAGATGCAAACAAAATTAATGATGACCAATATGAAACATGCGCCATGTTTAATTCTTTCACTGGAGGTATGACCTGAATAATGTTGGGAAGTAAGAATTCGGAGAGGGAGTGTGGTGTAGAGAAGAGTGTTGTGAGGCAGCAGGCAGTGGTGGGGCATTTCAGTGGGCCTTTGACTTGAGTACCTATTTGACCATTGTCTTGGGTACCTAGTGGGCCCGGGTACCCCAGTCCTACACTGAGTGCAGGTTATGGGCTGGCTGTGCCACTAATCTGAATTGGCTGACATTGTGCTGTTTGTGTGTTCAATGCTGGAAAACCTGTGACAGACCCTGTAGTAGTTTGTAATAAAGATGATGGAGACAGATTAACATATGAGATATAGACGGTGCCTGAAAGTAGGTGCCCAAAGAGCCAGACAGGGGTCTTAGCAGATCCACTTGTATCCACTCAGATTCTACCATCTAGGCCACATACAGGGTTGAGACCATCTTATTTGTATAACAGTGCCCCTAATATATTTCATTACGTTCAGATTCCAGGCTTCATTTGATATATCACATACACTATTTATGGGCAGATAGAAGAGATTCTAATATCCAAGCAAGTTATCTTCCCTTAGATCATTAATGATTCAGGCACAAATGTATAGAGTCAAAAAAGAGGCTTTTCATGTTTGTTTAGCTGAACACTATTGGCAGGCTACAGCAGGAGGCATAAAACTGCCATAAGCTCATTGGTTAAAGCCTTAATTTATCATATATAATTATATTGATGCATGGATGATTCTAATCTAATATTGGCACATACACTACCTGCTTTGTTTCACTGAAGTTATTTTCTCCAATGTAATTATTGTATTGAGTGCATTCACACCAGTGACAGAAGGGTGAGAGGGTCCCAGAGCAAGAATGATGTTGGACCCTGATTTTACAGAAAATTAAAGTTGAAGTAATCCTCCCCTTGAAAGTGTATCAAAGTATAATATAATGTACCGGTACAACTGGTGTGTTTGCTTCAGAAAGACTATTATAGTTTACTGTATATATGACTACTGACTATGAATATTTTCATTCATCCAGGTCATGGTATATCTAATATAAGTAATTCTAAAACGACTGGACTTGCAGAGTAATCATTGAAGACATTAAACTACTCATCTGAACAGCTCCATCAAAAGAGGCGTGAAAGAGGCAATTCGTGTCAAGGTGGAGAAACCATCCCTGAATAGAGGCAGGGGCCTTTGATATCACCTGTCTGCTACATACAATGCTGTTCTCACATCTGTACCCCGGCTGTTTAAGAACACTTCACACATCAATTCATGTAACTCTCACAAGTAACACCTGTTTCTAGGAGTTGCATGACAGATGTCACCTCTCCGAAGAGTTACAATGTGCCATTTTAATTGGATTAGTGGAAGATTTTATATGGAAGAGGACTTCCCACACCAGTGAGTTGAACTGAATAAACTACTCGGATGAGTAGTGAAGCATCTTCAAGGATTACTCAACAATTCCAGTTGTTTTAGAATTACTAATATTAGATATAAATAAGATACTGTGTAGCCAGGGGGAAGCCATTAAAAATAGAAAAAGGCACAGGTTACACAGCAGATACGAGATACGCTCAGATAACAGTGATCTGTTATCTGCTATGTAACCTGTGACTTTTCTCCTTTTTTCCAGCTTGAATGGCTGCCTCCATGGCTACACAGCAGCTTAATTGTATAAACTATAGCAGTGTTTCTGAAGCAAACACACAACTTTTACTAGTGCAGGGCAATACTACGTTATATTTCAATTACTTTAAAATGCTTTCTTTTTTTGGTGTTACTGTTCCTTTAAAGGAACGCAAAATACTGCAGCTATTGTACTACTCAGCCACACATTTCTACATATCCCAGCATTCTTTAACATGTTATTAAAGTTAATGCATGTTGGGACCTATAGTCCAGCAACATCAGGTTTGTTGCCACAAAGCAAATATTCCACAATAAAACTTTACCCAGCTCTTAAGTGCAGCATTAAAATGCAAAGTAATGCATGATCAGTTTAAATCTGGCTCCATGTTCTTTGTTCCTGAATTTAGAGCTGGATGCATTAAGCCCAGTTTTCCAGTATGAACAAGTCTGTCCTTCCTGCCCATGTTTGATTCCTATGTAATAGATGACCCCAAAATGGTACAATAATCTCTGTATGTAAGATAAGAGCAAGATGGCTGACATAATGCTGGCAATTAGCATTCTTAGTCAATTCTCATCCCTTTAATAAATCTAGCTGCAGTTGTAAAGAAAAAAAAAATGAATATTCAATTAACAGTTAGAGGGATTCTGTATATGAAAGTCATTATTCCAATTCATAATGAAATAGGGAGAAATATATAAACGTGTATTAATAGGAGTTTTTTCAATAATGGCTCATGGTAACCCAATAGCTCATTGCAATACTTTATAATCCATAATCCTGTATAATGAAGCGTTGTGCAAGAGAAATCATGGGAAGTAATCAACTCGATAACCTAATACTTGTTCATTATTCTCATATGTATTATGTTTTATGATTTCTGCAGCCCTTATCTGACTTTCCTTTATTGTAGCTGGGGCACAATATGCTATTCAGCTACCAGTTAGCTAAGATAAGATCTCTGCTTCGGATGTGCTTGTTGGGAGTCTGGCCAGATCCTGATGAGTGCATGGGAAGCAAGATCTGTTATTAACCAAATCATTGTATCTTCTTACTAAATGACTATATGAGCTCATAGTTTTCTAAGCCGATATAAACTGGGGGTCTCCAGTTGAGATTCGCCTGTGGGGTTTACGTGTGCCGGCCAGGACCTTCCGTGAAGCCTCGATCTGCGGACTGTTTAGGGATCTCCCAGTCCAACAGGCAGATGGGGCTTGCATACTGTGCTCACTCTGTATCCCGAATCCATTGCGAATGATTCGGCCGAATACCGAACCAAATTCAAACCCTAATTTGCATATGCAAATTAGGGGTGGGAAGGGAATAACATTTTTTACTTCCTTGTTTTCTGACAAAAAGTCACACAATTTGCATATGCAAATTAGGATTTGGTTCGGCCTGGCAAAAGGATTCTGCCGAATCCTGCTGAATCCCGAACCGAATCCTGGATTCGGTGCATCCCTAATTGAGATATGTAGCCTGGGCCAAAAATGCAGATAAAAATATAAACACAGACTCTTGTGGGCATCTGGTATCACATACAGTTAGGTCCATGCATCTTTGGACAGAGACAAATAATTTTGGTTCTGTACATTACCACAATGAATTTTAAATGAAACAACTCTGATGCAATTGAACTGCAGACTGCAAAAACTGAAAAAACCCATCGAAGAAATTGCAACAATATTAGGAGTGGCAAAATCTACAGTTTGGTACATCCTGAGAAAGAAAGAAAGAAAGAAAGCAAGCACTGGTGAACTCAGCAACGCAAAAAGACTTGGACTTCCATGGAAGACAACAGTGGTGAATGATCGCAGAATCATTTCCATGATGAAGAGAAACCCCTTCACAACAACCAAACAAGTGAACAACACTCTCCAGGAGGTAGGCGTATCGATATCCAAGTCTACCGTAAAGAGAAGACTGCATGAAAGTAAATACAGAGGGTGCTCTGCAAGGTGCAAGCCACTCACAAGCATCAAGAATAGAAAGGCTAGATTGGACTTTGCTAAAAAAAACATCTAAACAAGCCAGCACAGTTCTGGAAAAAACATTCTTTGGACAGATGAAACCAAGATCAACCTCTACCAGAATGATGACAAGAAAAAAGTATATAGGAGGCGTGGAACAGCTCATAATCCAAAGCATACCACATCATCTGCAAAACATGGCAGAGGCAGGGTGATGGCTTGGGTGTGCATGGCTGCTAGTGGCACTGCAACACTAATGTTTATCAATGATGTGACACAGGACAGAAGCAGCCAAATGAATTCTGAGGTGTTCAGAGACATACTGTCTGCTCAAATCCAGCTAAATGCAGTCAAACTGATTGGGAGGCGTTTCATAATGACCCAAAACATACAGCCAAAACAACCCAGGAGTGTATTAAAGCAAAGAAGTGGAATATTCTTGAATGGCCAAGTCAGATCTGAACCCAATTGAGCATGCATTTCACTTGTTGAAGACTAAACTTCGGACAGAGAGGCACACAAACAAACAGCAGCTGAAAGCCGCTGCAGTAAAGGAGGAAACCCAGAATCTGGTGATGTCCATGAGTTTAAGACTTCAGGCTGTCATTGCCAGCAAAGGGTTTTCAACCAAGTATTAGAAATGAATGTTTTATTTTCAGTTTTTTAATTTGGCTAATTACTTTTGAGCCCCTAAAATGAAGTGATTGTGTTAAAAAAGGCTTTAGTTCCTCCTATTTTTATGCAGTTTTTGTTGAACCCACTGAATTAAAGCTGAAAGTCTGCAGTTCAACTGCATCTGAGTTGTTTCATTTAAAATTCATTGTGGTAATGTACAGAACCAAAATTAGAAAAAAGTTGTCTCTGTCCAAAGATTTATGGGCCTAACTGTATGCTGATCACAAATGAGTTCCGCTCAGTGTATCTCAGATGGAAATGAGCCTGCTGACGGTGTCAGAATCAACACTTGTTCTAGCTCTGTTTCAGTCCGATAAACATGCAAAATGAAAAGGTGTTTCTTTTTTATGTATTTTTTGAATGTAATTAAAATAGTATATTAATGGCAGATTTATCAACATGTAAAAATTTTTTCTACTTTTGTGTTCATTGTCACAGAGCGTTTCTTCTTTTTTGCATCTCTTGGGAATTTCTAGAGAAAATATATCCCATGGTGCACAAGGTTACCATTAGGTATACACTGAATCTAGGCTTAAGTTGAGGATCTTCCAGATTTTTATGTTTTTTTACAGGATTTAACCAAATCGTATGTATTGAATTGCTGAACTGAATTAAACCTTTACATTTATATATCAACTTTTGAATTTGAAATCTGATTGAAAAACACAATTTTTTTTTACAATTGCATTGTTTTTTTCTTGACTTATACAAACTCGAACTGGAAAAACATACATGAAAGCTTTAATTCAAGAAAAGAAATTCGATAATTTGAATCACCAAAATACCTTTTTAAAACAGTTATATAATAAAATAGTTTTTTTTTCAAAAATTGTCACAAAAAATGAAAATCTATATGTGTGTTTGAATGAACCAAATTCTCTGTGCAACAAAACACTGATGGTAAGATGCGAGAATGATAAAATAATCCAAATTAATGTTGCTTTAGGCAATTGTCTTGTGTTTCGTGACAAGTGGACACTGTTAATGGTATGAAAGCAACCATCAATAATTTCCTACTTGTAGGCCCTGAGACCTCTGAGGGACCAGGGGGTCCAGAAAAGACCCGCATACCTCTGGCACTTTTAAATGAAAATTATACCCCCAAAATGAATACTTGAGCAAGAGATAATTTATATCAAATTAAGTGGCATATAAAAGAATAGCATAAAACTGGAATATATATTTAAGTAAATATTGACCTTTCATGTCTCTTGTCTTGAACCACCATTCCATGATGGTCTGTGTGCTGCCTCAGATATAACCTGACCAGAAATACTGCAGCTCTATCTGTAGCAGGAAGAAGTGTGGAAGCAAAAGACAGAACTCTGTTTGTTAAGTGGCTCGTGTGACCTAACATGTATAGTTTGTTTGGTATGTTTGTATGCACCGTGAATCATACAACCCCAGGGGGCTGGCCATATTTTTTAAAATGGCAATTTTCTATTTATGATTACCCAATGGCACATACTACTAAAAAAGTATATTATTATGAAAATGGTTTATTTACATGAAGCAGGGTTCATGTAGAGGCCTACATTGTTTGAGGGGTATAGTTTTACTTTAACTGCAGCCATGCTTTAAAATCCATCCTGAGAGAGGTAGTAGGCACCCAAAGTAAAGTTGGTGCATGGCTTTCTTACATTTTTTGTAGTTTGTTCAGCCTGAAGACCACAGTAAGCCCATGTAGAGGGTCATTTTCTGTAGGATAAGATTTGCATTTGAACTTTGGTCCCCTAAATATTCTTGGAACTACTAATGAAGAGCTGATGTTTTCCTCTGTTTGTAACTAAGCATGAACCAGAAAAAGTCTGACAACCTCAGAACTAGGGTATAAATCCATTTTGTTCTGCATAAGTGTCATAAGAGCAAAAGGTATATGTTGCTTGAATCCCCCTAGGGCACTGGTTCCCAAATCGTGAGACTTTCCTCCTAGGGTGGCCTTGAGCAATGGCAGATGGGCTTCAGTCTTGAGGCCATTTTGAGTATAAGGGCTCGTTGCTTTTCTTAATTCCCCTGGAAGCCTTGCTAGAAAGTTAGTTAGGACTTTTGATAAATTACGGATAACTACTGATAAATGACTGACAACACCAATACTTTCCTATATATTTAACCTTTTTATGACATAACATTGAAAAAAAAGTTGGTCTTTCAATTTAGTTTGGTCCTACAAGGTGGGCTTGATTTAAAACAATATCACCACCACTGGGTACAATCCTGTATATTCACCATGCCTGCTTCAAGTATTTGTGGCTTTTCCCCTGGGCTTCCACCACACTCTCTACCAAGTGTGAATCTAACTCCCGTTACAGTGGCTTCCCGCTGTGAATGTTACAGAATGACTCAACCTAACTGCAGGAAGCCTTTGGGTAAGCCCTCCATGCCTTCCGTTTTGAACTGCACCTCCCTTGGGATGGGGAACATGAGGCCGAAGGTCAGGATACCACCACTCCGCTGACAACTGAGATGCTAATCTCTACCCTCCTTCTTCGCCTAGAGGTACGTGAGAGGAAACAGGACTATATGATTCAAAGTCTGCATTTTCTTTTTGACAAGCAAGATGCAGTTCAGCAAAACTCTGCTTCAGTTCCTGTGTCGGCTCCATGTTTGCTGTCTGCTTCAGTTCCCATGTCTGTTCCATGTTTGCAGTCTGCTTCAGTTCCTGTCAGCTCCAGAGGGGTCTTCCTTGCTGCTGCTCACAGCTCCAGAGGGACGTTTTCCCTGGGCTTCCTTCCATCACACTCACTACCAAGGGTGAATCTAACTTCCTGCTGTGAACGTTACACTGGGTAGTTGCAAAACACAAAATGGAGTACGTAACTGTTTTGCTCCATTCACTCCAGGGGGTTTATTTTTCAATATGAAGTTAGAGATCACCTCAGTCCTCTAGTGTGAACACTCGGGATGGGCACTATGAATACCTCTTGATGCCCTTTGTCCTCTGCAATGCCCCCGCCATCTTCCAGGAGTTCATGAACATCATATTCGGGGATCTCTTAGGGAGGTTCGTGGTCGTGTACCTTGATGACATCTTAATCTTGGAACTTGGAAAGTCATCGCTCCCAGATGAAGGAAGTACTCTCTGGGTTGAGGAAGAACTCCCTCCCTCCCAAGATTGAGAAATGTGTCTTTGAAGTGGCCAAGATCCCTTTCCTCGGTTATATCATTTCTCCAGAGGGCTTCGAGATAGACTCCGACAAAGTTTCTGCGATCCAAGAGTGGCCCCTTCCATTGAGCACCATGGCCATCCAAAATTCATTGGGTTTGCGAACTATTACGGACAGTTCATCAAGGGGTTTTCCTCCTGTATTGCCCCCAATCTTGCTCTTATCTGAAAAGGGGGGTAAACCTAATTCATGGCCTCCTTCAGCCATAGAAGCATTCCTATCCCTGAAAGATGCTTTCACCTCTGCCTCAGTTCTTCGCCACCCAGATCCTCAGTTACCCTTCTTCATTGAGGTAGACACTTCTGATGTGGGGGCTGATGCTATTCTTTCCCAAAGACACTCTGCTGATGGGGAGTTGCATTCTTCTCCAAGAAATTCTCTCCCACGGAGCAGAACTATGATGTTGGGAACCGTGAACTCCTGGCGGTAAAACTCGCCCTCGAAGAGTGGCGCCATACATCTATACTGACCATAAAAACCTAGAATTCATGAAATCTCTCAGGAGGCTGAATCCCCGGGAGGCAAGGTGGTCCCTCTTCTTTTCCCACTTTAACTTCGTCTTGACCTATCGCCCTGGCTCCAAGAATCGGAAAGCAGACGCATTATCCCGAAACTTCACTCCGGTGGATTGTCTCCCTGAAAGGCAAGATCCTGTTATTCCTCCTGCCAGTATTATTGCATCTCTTTTTCCTCAATTTGCCAAGCAAATCCTGGATGGTCAGTCCTCTGCTCCTATTGATACACCTATTGGGATGGTGTTTGGACCCTCTGAGTTTCGTCTGCCCATCTTGCAACAAACTCATTGTTCTAAGCAGGCTGGACATCCTGGTCCTGAAAAGACTCTAGAGCTTCTTTGACGCCTAGTCTGGTGGCCGACTATCCACAAGGACGTCAAAGACTTTGTTGCTTCTTGTACTATTTGTGCCACCTCTAAGGCTAGCCATACTCGTCCCAGTGGTCTTTTACAACCTCTACCCACTCCCTCTCATCCTTGGACTCACCTAGCAATGGACTTCTGTAATAACTCACTGCCCTGGTGGTGCGGCGGGGAAGCCTGCCTTGCTGCTCCTCTTTGTGCTCCGGTGTCTAGGACACGCGCGGCGCATCTCTTCTCTATTTAAAAGCGCAATGGCGCAATGTTTGAAAATATTTAAAGGGTCATTTGTCATTTCACCTCGGGAGGGCTCCTCCCGAGGTGAAAGGCGGCTGCTAAAGGGTGAAGCAAGAGCCGAGACCAGGGTGTTTAGCATCAGTTCTGAATAAGGGTGCCAAACGTGACATTATAACCAGCCAGAAAATGGACGAAGAAGGTCACGCTGCTGCTGCTGCTCCTTCCACCACTGAAGAATTCCTCACAACTCTGCTACAGCACTTGGAGGATCATGAGCAGAAGCAAAACTACCTGATGCAAGGCTTCCATAACCTGACTCGCAGACTGGAGACCACTCAACAGTCGCCGTCCAAGTGGGTTCCTCTACCTGTTCACAAAACCCATGAACACAAAATTTCTTTCCCTGAAAAATTTAGTGGGGATAGATACAAATTTTTTGTCTTCCAGGAGGCATGCAAATTATACCTCAGCTTTTTCCCCTCAATCCTTTACTACTGGAGAGGAAAAAGTGAGGTTTGTAATGACCCTATTACAGGGTGACCCCCAAATTTGGGCCCTAAGATCACCCTCCACTGATCCTGCCCGTTTTTCCCTTGAAACCTTCTTATGCACTATGGCGATACTTTATGATGACCCGGATCGTGCATCATCGGCCGATACTGTGATTCGTAAATTAAGCCAGGGGAAACGGAGTTCCGCCGGTGGGCTGTAGAAACTGGTTGGAACAACATGGCTCTTTCGTAGCCAGTTCCGGATAGGGCTCTCTGATTCTGTCAAAGACAGCCTAGTTAACTACCCTCTACTAATTTGGATGATTTAAAGGAACAGTAACACCAAAAAATTAAAGTGTTTTAAAGTAATGAAAATATCATGTACTGTTGCCCTGCACTGGTAAAACTGATCTGTTTGCTTCAGAAACACTACTATAGTTCATATAAACAAGCTGCTGTGGAGCAAGGGCTGAAATTGAAAAACGGCTACATGGCACAGGTTAACAAATGGATAACAGATAACACCATTAGACAGACAGTGCTTATTTTCTATCTGCTGTGTAACGTGAGCCTTTTCTCTTTTGAATGGCTCCCCCATTGCTACACAGCAGCTTATTTATGTAAACAATAGTAGTGTTTCTTAAGCAAACACATCCGTTTTACCAGTGCAGGGCAGCACTGCATTATATTTTCATTACTTTAAAACACTTTTATTTTTTGACGTTACTGTTCCTTTAATGTCTCTTGCCATCCAAGTAGATAGAAGACAGAGGGAGAGAAGGGGTGAGAAGGGTGCTTCCTTTCCTGCTGGGTTTCCTAATATTATGCCATCTATCCCCTCTGTGCCTCTACCTCAGGAGGAACCCATGCAATTGGGTATAACTCATCTAACTCCCGAGGAAAAGGCTCGCAGGCAGTCTCAGGGTCTGTGTATTTACTGTGGGGAAAAGGTTGATTTTCTTAACCAATGTCCTAAGAGGCCGGAAACTTCAAAGCCTAAGTGGAGAAGGGGAGCTCCATTTGGGTCGAGAAGTTTCCTCTCCGCAATTTTCCTACCTGTTAATTTAACCTTGTCTATGGGCTCTGTTAAGGTTTTCGCTTTTGTGGATTCTGGGGCGGCAGGGAATTTTTTGGATGCTGCCTTCGCAGTAAGGTTTAATATTCCTCTAACTCCGTAAAGTTAATCTTAGCCTTAGACAAGAAACCTTTAGGGTCAGGTTTGGTAACCAAAAAGACTGCGGTCTTATCCATGTGCACTAACAACTTGCACTCTGAGGAGTTATCCTTCTATGTCAATGAAGGTTCTTCTTCTCCTCTAATTTTAAAAAGCCACAGAAACTTTACCTTCTATGTCAATGAAGGTTCTTCTTCTCCTCTAATTTTAAAAAGCCACAGAAACTTTACCCCCACATAGGCGTTATGACTGCCCAATTTACCTCATTCCTGGGTCTATTCACCCTAGAGGGAGAACTTATCCTCTTTCGTTGCCCGAAGCCCAAGCAATGAAGGAGTACATCAAGGAAAACCTTGAAAGAGTTTTATTAGGCCGTCTAGTTTCCCTGCTGGTGCTGGGTTCTTTTTCGTGGGCAAGAAGGATGATGGTGTCTCCAATCACGGATCTAACCAAAACGGGTGCAGATCCAAGTATGTGGCCTCCCGAGGCTATTTAAGCTTTTGAAATTCTTAAAAAAGAGTTTGTGTCTGCTCCCATTCTCCGTCACCCCGATACCACTCTTCCTTTTATTGGAGAGGTTGATGCCTCAGAGATTGGGACTGGAGGCATCTAGTAACCAACAAGGTGCATTCTTCTCTAGGAAATTTTCACCTGCATAAATCAATTATGACATTGGAAATAGAGAATTGTTGGAATTGTTGTCAAATGGGCCTTTGAGGAATGGCGACATCTGCTGGAGGGGGCTAAACATACTATAACGGTCTTTACTGACCACAAGAATTTGTTATACATTGAGTCTGCCAAACGATTGAATCCTAGGCAGGCTAGATAGGCTTTATTTTTTAACTGGTTTAATTTTTCTCTCACTTTTTGGCCTGGTTCTAAAAACACTAAAGCTGATGCACTTTCTAGGAGTTTTGAATCTACACCATCTGAACCTAGTGAGTGTATTCCCATCATTCCGAGTGAGTTGATTGTGGCAGCTCTGGGATCAGATCTTGCCACACTATTATCCCAATGCTCAATCATCTGCCCCTGTAGATACTCCTTCGGGAGGTTATTTGTACCTGAGGGCTTAAGAGAACAGGTTCTGGTGGAAGTTCATAATTCAAAAATGGCAGGACATCCAGGTATCTCTGAAACGGTATCTTTATTGTCCTGTGATGTGTGGTGGCCTTTACTTAAACAAGATGTCAAAAATTTTGTTAATTCTTGCCCTGTTTGTCAGAGATCTAAGTCCTCTAGGAATTTGTCACAGGGATTACTAAGGCCATTACCTATTCCTGACAGACCCTGGTCCCATCTATGTATTTTATTGTTGACCTCCCTTTTTCTCAAGGGAAAACTGTGATTTGAGTGGTGGTGGATAGGTTCAGCAAGATGAGTCATTTCATTTCCCTCCCACACCTCCCATCTGCTAAAACTCTGAGTTATTTCTTTCTAATATTTTCAAATTACATGGTTTTCCAGTCAATATTGTTTCCTATAGAGAAACACTCAGATGTACATGCCCCTCGATTGGTAAGGGAATTCTAGAGACAATATCCCTAGAAACCAAGACTTGGTGGTCCAGTGGCCCCTGTCACGACCGCTCGGCCACTCCGTTCAGCACCTCCGTTGGCGCCTCCAAGATGCCGGCGCGAGGACGCTCAAAATTCAAAGTTTAAAACCCTTCTGGGTCATGGGTTCAATGCCCAATTATAGCATTTGTGTTGCACATTCCTGGGTATTCTATCATTCTTGTTGGACTGATTTGTGGACTTTGACCGTGCCTGTTTATCAACTTTTCTGTCTATCTGCCTGCCTTTTGATTTGCCTGGATATCGATTTCAACTACTCCTTCACCCAATCTGTACTGCGAACTCAAACTTTGTTCCCTGGGCTTCCTCCTTGGTCCAGGCTACTCCCGCTGGGAGCCGACAGGTCCCCTGACAGTATTAAGCCTTTTTATACAGTAATTCCCCCTTTTTATAAATTTGTTAGTTCCCCTTTAACTTATTATGCCTTGAACAGACTTTCCCTAAAAAATCTGGAGACCGTGTTATGAAAAGGCTCAAAGCCAAATAGAGTAGAGAAAGTGTTAGCAGATAACTGTGTCAGGGAGGTGTTTGTGTGTATATCCATAGCAAATTCGCAGATGGGCTCAGTAATCATTAATGAGATGTTAAACTGTTAAAAAAGCAGGAGAATGTACAAATAATAGAGGTAAAATTTGCCTTCATAGTTCATTTTTTTAAAAAAAAAGTCTCAATTAAGAGGCAAGCATTCTAGCTGCAACGTAGTTATGATGATCCTGTAATAACGAGAGATTATTTGATAAGTCAATTACTGTATGGGATCATATAATCATAAATTGCACTTAATTCAAGGTAAACTTGGGCCATATAAAAGGAACATAGACCTTATGTTGCTCAACCCAGTACTACAAGTCCCATCATACACCAGCATATTATCAAGGGTTAAAGCAAGCTGGGAGCTGTAGTTTAGCAACATCAGAGATGGATTCTTAAAGAGGTCAAATGTTGCTGGGGGTATCAGCCCGTGCTTGATTGAAAATATTTCTAGCTCTCCACTTAACCAAGAAGAAGAGCTCTTGAGAACTTAGCAGTTAAATCAATGTGAACCTTGTGCAATTCTCTCAGGCATCTTCACGCTCAAGTTAAGTTATTGTAGGACTCTATCATGGGGTGTAGTTGGTGGACCCTTTTTAGTAGGTTCTCTGGTGGGCCCTTGTTGCCTCAGTCCAACACTTGAAAACCTTTTGACCTGCAGGGCCAAAACTAGGCATGTGCCTTTGGTGCTGGTAGTGATGGTTAGCACTAAAGGGGAAGTCGTCAGCACAGGAAAGGAACAATTGAAGAGCATCAGGGGGCAGAGAGGAGCCTTTTCAAACTGAAAATTGGGTATAACTGGACTGAGGAGGAGGGGTGGATTGAGTTTCAGCTATGTGAATGGAGCGGGAGGGGGCAGTAGGCTTGGTGAACAGAAGTAGTGTGCTGGGTCACATAGTGTTAACTTGGGCTGCAATATTACCAGCTGAGTTGCCCTTCTCTGTACTCTCTCTAATACAATAATGTCCTGTTTGAGTGATGGAGACCAAAACTGGCATATTCTAAATGGGGCCTTACCAGTGCTCTATAAAGGGGAAGAATGACCCCTTCCTGCCGTGAATCAATGTTGCTTTTGTTGGAAAACAACAGCGATTGTTCCAGTGCATGTTACTTAATGCAGGCAGGGTATATTGTTGCTTCGCAATGTGATGTCATGTTTGACCTGTAACCCTGTGTGATTTTCTTCTTCCTGTGTATGTGCTCTATGAAAAGTCCCTGTTCCACATGTTATACTAAGTTTTATAAAGCAACCAAATGACTGTTCACACTGAAGTTGGTGTGTCTGTCCTAACTTACAGAGAAGCTGCACATGCAGTCCAAATCAGCTCTCTGCTAACAGGTTATGGGCCCAGATCACAGCACCACTGGTATCTGATCCTGAGAATCTGTGGAGAGAAAGACAGAAGCTTTGCACATGGTAAAATGGCAGCTATTCTGGAGTTCAGGTCAGGCACAGTAAAGCTGAATAACAGCAACTATCAACTATGTAAATTTAAGGTGGAAATGCTTTTATGTAAGGATGACCTGTGGGAGGTACTCAGCACAGAGAGTCCAGAAAACAATCCTGAGGATTGGGATAAAAGAAACAGACAGGCTAAAGCAGTTATTAGCCTACTGGTCGAAGATGATCAACTGATTCACATCAGGAAAGAATCTACAGCAAAAGGTATGTGGAATGCACTGCAGGCACTCCATGAGCGATCAAACTTAAACAGTAAACTGTACCTGCTGCGTAAGCTATACAGCATGAGACTGCAAAAAAATCAGGAAATGCAGGACCAGAACAGCTCAGAGGAATTGAAGAGGAGTGTGTTTTTGCTGTAAAAAGCCAGGCCATTTAAAGAAGGACTGCTTTATATGGAAAAATTAACAAAAACATGTAGTCGCAAAGACAGCAAAAGAAATTGCAAAGGGTGTTGCACATAAAACTCCAGATAGTATAGATCGATAGAGTGGATGTTTAAAGCTTACTCAAGATAACTGCTCATCAAACTAATGTAAAAAGTCAACGAGTCAGATGACAAGTGATAAACATTTCTTTAATCAAATAGACTGTGATACAAATGAGAAAGTGTTCCTTGCAAATGGGGACAGCATCAATGTGAAAGGAATTGGTCAAGGCTATGTGAACTGCGTCACAAGCACAGGACAAAAACGTAATACACTTGTGAAGGATGTACTGTATGTTCCAGAATTAGAAGGGAGCCTCCTATTTGTTTAACAAATGCAGGGTGCTGTTTTCATTTTAAAGGCAAATTATGCACAATTCAGAATGGTTCAGAAATTATAGCTGAGGGAACAGCAGATAGACAGCTGTATTAGCTCAAATGTGGAGAAAACAAACTAAAACTGCCACTCAATCGCCACATCACAAATGCATTCATACATGGCACAGAAGTCTGGTACACAGACATCCAGATGCAATACATGAACTGTTAAACACAAATATGACTTCTGATATGGATATCTTACAATGCAATACAATCATGAAATGCATCTGCTGTATCAAAGCAAAGGCAACAAGGTTACCACTACCTAAAACAAGTCAGAGCAGGGCAATTCAACCCTTAGAGTTGATCCACAGTGATGTGTGTGGACCAATGACAACACAGACCCCAGCTGGATACAAGTATTTTGTGACTTTCATAGATGAATACTCCAGATACACGAAAGTATATCTAATGAAGCGCAAAAGTGAAACATTGGATAACCTCAAGGAGTAAATAGCAGAATCCACAAACAAATTCCAGCACAATCCTGTGACACTAAGATCTGACAATGGAGGGGAGTACACAAGCAGCTAAAACATATCTAAAGGAACAAGGCATTCAGCATCAAACAAGTGCTCCATACACTCCAGAACAGAACGGTGTAGCAGAAAGAAAGAATCGCACACTGGTAGAGATGACAAGGTATATGCTAAATGATGCCAACCTCACAAACAAATTCTGGGGAGAAGCAATAACCACTGCAACATACCTCCAAAGCCGTCTACCAACAAAATTTATAGCAGCTACCCCTTACGAGCTGTGGAATGGTAAGAAACCTAGTGTAAATCACTTGAGAACATTTGGGTGCAAGGCAGATGTGCCACAAACTGGGAGACAGAGCTACAGAAGGTGTATTGGTTGGATACAGTGAGCAAAGTAAAGCTTACAGAGTTCTAAATCCTAAAACTTGCAAAGTGACAGTAAGCCATAGTGGATATTTTGACGAGTCTTCCTTATCAAAAGCCATGATACCTGAATCCTCTGAAGAGACAACAACAGTGTCTGTGACAGGAGGGGTAGAACCATTTGGCAAAACAGGTATGATGGGAAATTCACAAAGTACATCTCAACAACCAAATGTCACAGAGGAAACTGAACTGCGGTCAACCTGCACCACAAAAGGGATACCAGCTCCCAGATACTCTTACAAAGCTTACACACAAGAAATATTTGAACCAAACTCCTGGAAAGAGATCAATCAGCTACCAAAAAGTGAAGCCAAAAAAATGGCAAGTTTCAGCACAAGAGGAAATTGATTCCTTGAAGAAAAATGAAACATGGACTTTGACGCAAAGGTTGGTTGTAAGCCTTTAAATATTTGTGAAATAAAGTGAAAATACAATGCAAGTTGGAGAAGTTGAGCGTTACAAGGCTAGATTAGTCACTAAAGGGTACTCACAAAAATTTTGTCAGGACTATGATGAAACTTTTGCTCCAGTAGTGAAACTGTGAGAACACTGTAATGTATGGCAGCCAGCAAAGGTATGCAAGTAAGACACATAGATGTGAAAACTGCATTTCTTTATGGTGTAATTGATGAAGACCTATACTTGGAACAACCACCTGGTTTTATGAATTCAGAAACCTTAGATTTGGTATGCAAGCTTCAGAAGGGCCTATATGGACTTAAACAAGCTGCCAGAGCCTGGAATGAGAAAATAAATGAAGTCCTTTTACATGGAGGATTTTCCAGAAGCAAGGCAGATCCATGTCTTTACAGTAAGAAAGAAACCAATAGATGGATATATGTATTGATCTATGTGGATGATGTGCAAGTCTGTTATGAGCAAGAAGGGGACAGTGATGATATTGTTCAAAGACTAAAGACAAACTTTGAAATTTGGGAAATGTCACATATTACCTTGGAAGAGCTGAGGATGGAAGTTTCCTACTTAATCAGAAAAATAAAATTCAAGAACTGATAACCTATTATGGAATGGAGGAAGCAAAGGAAGTGAAAACGCCTATGGAAGTTGAATATCTGAAAGGTGAGAATGGTGAGCGATTGTTGACAGACAACCAGCAATATCGAAAGGTTATTGGCAAATTGTTGTTTAAAGCGACAGTGAAAAGACCAGACATTGCAGCAGCAGTAGGAATACTTTGCAAAAAGGTTTCAACTCCATCACATCGTGATTGGAATGCGTATAAAAAAGCATATAATAATATACCTAAAAGGGACTATCAATAAGAAGTTGAAATTGCCAGCAGTACACATAGCAAAGTTAACTGGTTATGTAGACACAGACTGGACAGGTGATGTAAAAGATTCCAAGTCAACTACAGGATTTTTGTTTCAACTTAGAATAGGCACCATATGTTGGACCAGTAGAAAACAAGCCACAGTAGCCTTATCATCAACAGAAGCTGAATATATTGCCGCAGCACAAGCTTTTCAAGAAGTTATCTGGTTACATCAACTCTTGATGGACTTGGGTATGGACATACACGAACCAGCCCTACTCTTGGAAGACAACAAGGATGTATTAAGTTGTCATAAACAAAAAAGGTGAACCAGCGTACTAAACACATTGATGTGATATATCACCTTGTGAGGGACTCTCAAGATCAGGGCATCATTGAATTGCAGTACTGTCCAACAGAGACTATGGTGGCAGACGCATTAACCAAACCATTACCCAAGGATCATTTTGTGAAACTAATTGAAAAAATGAATTTTGTGGAATAATCTCCATACTGTTGAGAAGGGGTGTTAGAAAACAACAGGTTGTTCTAGTGCATGTTGCTTAATGCAGGGAAGGTCTATTGTTGCTTAGCAATGTAATGTCATGTTTCACCTGTAACCCTGTGTGATTTTCTTCTTCCTCTTCCTGTGTATGCTCTCTATGAAAAGTTCCTGTTGCACACGTTATGCTGAGTTTTAATTAATTGTCCAGCATCTTACTTACCTCATCATAAAAAGAAATCAAATTTGTCTGACTTGACCTATCCTTCAATTAGCCATTAATGCTCATAATGCCATTCACTAAGACAAAATTTTGAATGTAATCCCTTAACAAGCCTTCAAATATTTTGCCCACCACAGATGTCAAATTTACTGGCCTATAATTTCCTGTCTGAAATCGTAATCCCTTTATAAATATTGAAATTACATCAGATTTTCTCCAATCCATAGGTACCATACCAGATGAAAGCAAATCTGAGAAAATCAGAAATAGGGGCTGGTCTAAAGCTGAACTAAGCTCTCTTAGAACCCGGGGGTGTATGCCATCTGGCCCTGGCACCTTGTTTACATTAATCTTTTTTAAAGCTTTATGAATCATATCCTGAGTCAGCCACTGACTAGATTGAGCTGAGCCATCAGTGTAGCTATAAAGTGAGTCTGGGAACTCAGACTCCTCTATTGTATACACTGAAGAAAAGAACTGATTTAGCACATTTGCCTTTTCTGTATCTGTTACAACCATACTGGTACCATTATTTAAAGGAGCAACACTCTCAACCTGCATCTTTTTACTATTAATATATTTAAAAAACATTTTGAGGTTAGTCTTAGCCTCCGCTGCAATGCACTCTTCATTTCCTTTCTTTGCCTTCCAGATTGCTGATTTACAATAATTATAGTGTTTATGTCCATTAAATGCAGCTTCTGTCCCAACAGACTTGTACCTTTTAAATGCCTTTCTCTTCTTTCCTATTAACTATTTTACTTCTGTATTAAGCCACATAGGGTGATTCTTAGTGCTTCTACATTTACTCCTTAAAGGAATAAATTGAGAACAGAAATGATTTAATATCATTTTAAATGACAACTATTTCTGTTCTGTGTTTCAGCTGAAAGCTTAATGCCCCAATCAATGCTCTGAAGGGCAGCCCTTAAGGCACTAAAGCTTTTCTGAAATTCATGTTTTTTGTTGCCCCAGTGTATATTTGTTTTTTTGCACCATACATTAAATTATATAACATTATTGTTACTATAACCCAGGGGTTCAATGACTTGCAAATTTGCTATAAGTTCTGGGTCAAGCCATGCTTGCTAGTGATTACCAAGCATAGCCATAGGAGTGAACCCGGGCCTTAGCACATAAAGCAGTGGTAATGCAGAGAGCACAGGAACACCTGGTCCCTGGTTCAACTCCAGGCAGGTTATCACAGATACGCTGAAAACGTACGCCAACCCCGCTACACAGTAGAGGGAGTGGAGATTTTGTTCTCCTATGGCATTAAAAAAGAGAGCACAATAAAACTCCAGGACCAATATTGATACAAGAGGTTCTGTCAATAAGAATTAGGAATAATTACTGCACAAAAATATTCTTATGTGGCATAACAATTTGATGACTGGTGTTGTAAAAGAAAGAAAGATTCTCATTGGAGAATCATCTTGCATCTCTGAGTTTATAATACTTTTTTCAGTCCCATAAGGACCCAGCTCACCTCTCCTCTTGCACTTACTAGCCCTCTCAACTAGGTTGCACCAACTAACTGATTTTATACTAGGCTTTGAAATCCCTCATTGCGTTTTACAGCTTTAAAGTCATTATAGGGATTTATTCTACATGCAAGGAGGCACCCAAGCAAATAATTCCCATTTAATGGCTGGCACAGAACAGTTTTCTCTGACAGAAGCCATTTATATATTTTGAAAATGAAATAATAATTTATATTGCATTAATTAAAATGTAACTTAGTGATACAAAGGAAAATGTAACCCTTATATTTGGCAACTCATAAGATAGTGTATTCCATTCATATTATTACCCTTTATTTATAGGGACACACATACAAGGGCTAGTTATATCAGGAGCTAATTAAACGTATGTTTTTGTAGCCTATTTTGTACCTCTGTATTATGACTGCTGAGGGGTTAATGGGGTGCAAAGCCCGGATTCCCAATCCTACCTAACTCATTAAGATATTACAGTCTTCTGCAGTGAAAACATGATAATAGGCCGATCCATACGCAATTGGAATCCCCAGAAGAACAAGCTTTAAAATCCTGCTCGCCAGCACTCATTACTGGAGTGAAGTTTTAAGAGAACATTATGTGTTACTGTTCCATATGCATTAGAAACTAAAGGGTGAGAAAAAAAGACAACTAAATTGCCCTGTTCTACCATCAATAACAAATAGAATAATTTAACAAATTAGCACTGGATTCTGAGACGAGACTCTGACCATAGAGAATAGCAGCAGAGATGTACAGAGCTTATTGCTAAAGTTTGTTAGAAGTCAGAACAGACTTGTGATAAGTTGCCATTGTTTAAAGGGGAAGTAAACTGTATAAAACTGCACCATGGCACTTCCCAGCTCCACAAAACATAAGTGTAAGCAATAGTATTGTCTAACAAGCTGCCTACCATATCTACATCAGTTGCCTTGTTGTTCTCTAATAGTGGTAAGCCATGCTTGGACATCAATGTTATGGATTGTTTAAACATTGTTCCCCCCCCCTCCCATGTGAATAGTGGGGTTGGTGCAGAATTGGGTTTTAGTAGTAGTGGCAGCCGCTACCTGGCTTGCTCAGAGCCCTGACCCCAAACTTATCTTAACAGCTGTGGGATGAAGCGGAGCACTAAAATTAGCCAGGGCTGATCCCCAACTGTAGTGACCAGCCTCTTTCATATGGATGGAAGCAAAGAACACCATCAGTGTTGCAGCATCTAGTGTTATAGCAGCCAAGGTAGGCTCCAGGACCTAAGGCTTCTAGATGCTACAACTGCACTCAGATTCCAGAAAGTAAGGTTTATAGAGGCTGGAACTGTACCAGGACTCCATGAACTAAGGTTTATAGAGGTTGCAATTGCACTTAGACACTATAGGCGTTGCAGCTGCATTCATACTCCAGGAACTAAGGTTTATAGGGGTTGCAGCTGCATTCAGGCTCCAGGACTCAAGGTTTATAGAGGCCACAACTGTAGCCAGACTCCAGGAACTAAGGTTTATATGGGTGGCAGCTGCATTCAGGCTCCAGGAACTAAGGGGACCCCATGGAGACACATTTTGCACAGAAGAAACACAATATAGATACTGTACATCTGCGCAGTATTATTTGCAGAGATTGAGAGAAACTAGTGAATGGGGAAAGAGTATGATACTGCTAGTGATTGGATTACAAAAACACGGTGCCCCATATGCTATCCATCATTAGACCCAAAAACCCTTATGCTATTGAATAATGCTCACCTTTTTTCTTAAAGTTTGTAAAAATAACACTTGATAAAGTCATATAGTTGGTTAGTGCAACCTCAGATAAGACATGTGGAAGAAACCAAAGGTTATGGTGGGTTGGGAATAGAATAACGGTAATACATTTCCCCATGGTAGAAATCAATCAACTTCTTATGTAACCTTTAATATGATCCAAATAGAAAATGAATGCCTGGATCACACTCTGCATGTTACTTCTAAACAAGACATATCAGAGGTTACTAAAATGTCATGTCTACAAAGCCACATCACACCTGATAAGTGTTTGTTTCTTGATACTCTTAAGGATAAGGACACACTGGACGATTTGTCGCCAACGTTTTAAAAAAGTAAATCGCGGCGACAAGACGATCGTTGGCACAGAGCGATTTGTATCCCATTACTCTGTGCGGTACGTGCTCCACCCAAACCGGAAACGGTTTGTGCTTCCCGCTGTAACCTGGCGTCTTTACGTGCTTGCGTTCTTGCGTCATTGCGTTCACATTGTAATTTGAATACAATTGCTGCTACTTATCTGTATGTGTGTGCGTGTCTAGGAGATTTCAGTGCTTTTCTAAGTACATGCTATTTCTGATAAATCGCTCGGAAAAGGGTCTCAGTGCGTTTTGGAGCTACAGGCGATTCACAAACGCGCTGTGGGCACAGGAGCTGGCGTCTTTCATTTGGTTTTGTTCAGAGACAAAACGAGCGATATGTCGCTGCGATTTGCTTTTTAAAAACGTTGGCGACAAATCGTCCAGTGTGTCCTTACCCTAAAGGAAATGCTGTATACACTGTTTATATGAAGGTTCCAGCCAAACAGATTAATATCTGGCCAAGCTCCAATCGGATATTGGTCATTAAAAAAATCAGCTAATCAGCTGGTAAAAGTGGCCAAGGAAATAATGGCCAGTGTATGATCTTTTCTATAATCTCCTTTTAATCCAGTTGCTCTTTCTTTTTTTTAATTCTGCTGTACTTTGGTCTTATGAAGAATGGCATTCTGTAAAGCACTACATCTGGCAAACAATAAGGATATAATTTATACTGTATAAAGCAATGAAACAACTGATTAGTTGACAGGAAGCATATAGAGCAGTGATCCCCAACCAGTAGCCCGTGAGCAACATGTTGCTTTCCTATCAGTCTTCCCCCTTTTTCTTGGTGGGGAACTGTGTTGGAGAAAATGTATCTGTTCAGTGTCACAGGGTAAAGAAAAAGATAATGCACATACATTGCTACTGTGTTAGCATCGATCTGTTTGAAGCAATCATATACTTATAGATATCTGTACAAGTATATCACATGATACACACAGAAAGTATACATGACAAGGGTTAGAGTGGAAGATTTGTTTGTGGCAATATGAAAATACACATTTATTTCTGTACATGGCCCCTAACTTGTGTGTCATTGTATGGCTTGTGGTAATGAAAGGGCTGGCCTGTGCCCACTTTTTTATCAGGTACAAGGTGCAGAGTGCAGCTACTGTATATCGCTTGCAACCTTGAGTGTGCTTGCACTTCTGCCTGGGGGCATAGTAGGAGATCCATACTGTATATGCTCTAGTGTGCTATCTATCTATCTATTTATTTATCTAATAATACAATATGGTTATAATAATGTCCCCATAAATTATAAGAATATTAGAAGTCACTGTGACCATATAAAGGCACAAAACTACAGGCTGAGTTGTACAGGGAACTGTGGGTATCACTAATGTATTAAAAGGGATTATGTACTCCCTACTGTAAATTATAAGGATATTAGAAGTCACTGACGGGAGGGGTTCTGTGATCATATAAAGGCACAAAGCTGCAGGCTGAGTTATACAGGGAGCTCTAAGTATCACTCATGTATTAAAAGGGATAATATACCCCCTTATAGGGATATTAGAAGTCACAGAGGAGTTCTGTGAACATATAAAGGCATAAGGCTGCAGGCTGAGTTATACAGGGAGCTCTGATTATCACTCATGTATTATAAGGGATAATGTACCCCCTATATGGAAATTAGAAGTCACTGGGGGTCATTTATAAACTTTGTGCAAGGCAGATTGGTTCGCAAAGTGAATATATTTGCCCTGTGCATGGTTATATTTATAAAGCTGAATAAGTGTGGTGCAAACAGAATTGCGAATTTTTTTTCACAATGCGAATGTCTATAAGAGCTTTTTAAATATGTCAAAAATTGCAAATTGTGAATATTTATGCGCACACTCTGTGACTGAATTACGCCACAACTTTGGTGGCAGAGAAAATATTCACAAAACAGTTTTGCAAAGTGCGAATTCAAGTTACTGTCAACGCTATTTTCGCGCACAACAACCTCGCACATTGGGTGCGCTTGCGCAAACTCCTGTCTCATTTGCACTCCATTTGCAAAAAAATGTATGCACAATGCAAATTCGCAAAAAATGGAAAGACAGGCAGAGCAGTGCAATATATTAGCGTTCAGGAAAAAGCATGGGCAATACAACCATTTGCGAAAAAATATGCACTGCGAACTTTATAAATTACCCCCACTGAGGAGTTTTGTGATCATATAAAGCCACACGGTAGCAGGCTGAGTTATACAGTGAACATCACTCATGCATTATAAAGAATAATGAATGCACCCCTACTTTAAAAAATAAGGATATTAAAAGTCACTAACCATGGACTAACCATGTATTTTATTACACCAACAGGTGGTTAAAGTTTTACAAAATGGAAAATTATACTTTAGATGGACCCCGAGAAGCTGGAAATCTCATAACCTCCCCCTTTTGTTGCTCCTGTGGGAAGCTCTATATTTTAATTCCATTGTCATTGTGAGTGTCATGGAGCACATCACCCCAACTAAACACTCTTTTTTCACAGAAACTTTATAAAGGGGAAGGAACAGATTGCACCCAGCTCTGTTTCTAGGATCCATTGTGGAAGGAACAGATTGCACCCAGCTCTGTTTCTAGGATCCATTGTGTCACACAGTCAGAATCAAAGTCACATCTGTATGTGACAGAATCCGCATTGTAGTGAAAGCAGTCTATGTGCTCCCCTCCCTCCTATTCTGCTGCAGATCCTCACTCCATTACTATGAATGGCAACTGCAGCAGCACGGAGAGCGACTGCAACCTGATGGCTGTCACTGTGCCTGCTCCCATATTCCTACAGCATCACCCCACTAACAGAACCCAACAGAACCCACCAACAATATACAAGCCTACTAACAAAATTCACTCTGGCCCACTTACATAATCTTCACCTATTAACATAATGTGAAGCACCCCCCAATGACAGAATGCAGCACCCCATTAGCAGAATGCTAGTTTCCCCACTAACAGAAATGACAGTTCATTGATAAAGGAATCCACAGCACCCCGACTAACAGTAGGAACAGAGTCCTAGTTACAGAATCCATAGCACCCAACTTTCTAGTTACATCAGTGTCCTAATTACAGAATCCACTAACAGAAAGTACAGCACCCCAACTCTGCGTCAGTCCAATGGGCTCATTAACAAATGCTACGAATGCTGGAACCTTAAGGGGCGTAAAATTGCACGCAGTGCAGCATGCAGTGTGAGGTGCAACTATTTGTGCTCCATTCAAGTACAAAGAGCAGTAAAAACCCTGGAAAAATATACCTGCAGTGCAATGCAAACAATGATCCATTTACAGGGCTGTCCCTTATCCCCACTTCTGTTTGCTTTATGTATTGAGCCACTTGCAGCAGCCATACGGCAATCCCCTGACATATTTGGAGTTGTAGTGGGTACGCAGACATTTAAGATAGTATTGTATGCAGATGATATTTTGCTAACACTTACTTCTCCGCAAACTTCTTTACCAAACCTTCACCAGATATTGGAGAACTATGGACACTTATCAGGGTATAAAGTTAACCATGATAAGTCTGAGGCATTCCCTCTTCACATCACGGGATCAAACCTAAAACTTTTGCAGATTAATTTCCCATACCGCTGGCCTTTAGAATCTGTCAAATACTTGGGTATCAAGCTTACAGCAGACTATACTTCCTTATATAAACAGAATTATGTGCCCCTCTTGACAGCTTTGAAACGTGATCTCCAAACGTGGCATACTTATAATTTATCATGGGTGGGTAGAATAGCCGCAACTAAGATGAATCTACTTCCGCGACTCTTGTATTTTTTTGACACCCTGCCTTTGATGGTACCGAAATCAGCAATAGATAATTTACAAAGGGCGATCATGAACTTTGTATGGGCGGGTAAAAGACATCTTATAGCGCATCACACATTGTTTGCCCATCACACGCAAGGCGGATTGGCAATCCCTAACTTGTCAAATTATTATAAAGCTGCGCAACTTAAACAGGCAATGGACTGGGTTGATTATGTTCCATGCACTAAATGGGCGTCTTTGGAACTTTCTCACTGTCATACCCCACATCTGGCTTATTACTTATGGACTACACATAAACCTCCTTGCTACCCTACTCTGTTGAGGCCGACTTTTCATACACTAACCTTATGGCAACGAACAATAGCTAAACATAAACTTTTACCCACCCCACCTCCGCTGTTACCTCTTTGGGGTAATCCAGATTTGTCAGCAAACTTACAACACACTAATGTTTCTCCTAACTTAACCATTCCTTTATTCCAACTCTCTAAGGTGTTTCACCCACTCACTAGGAAGTTAAAAAGCTACCAGGATTGTAATTCAGATACGGGGGAAGTTAACCTTTCGAGATTTCGATATCTTCAATTGAGGCATTTTGTTTTAGCTATTGTTCCTAAGGGCATACTACCTCCTATTGACCCGCTGTCAGCATTGTGCCGCCTAGGTTATATTCAAAGGGGGCTAACATCACGGTGGTATTACTTATTGAACTCTATCGATTTGGAAACACATCCTCATGCTTACATGCAAAAATGGGAGGCTGATCTGCAATGTACTATAGATTTGCCTAGATGGCAGAGAATGTGGGAGAATGCTTCAAAAAGTTCTATATGCACTATTATCAAGGAAAATATATACAAATTGCAAATGAGGTGGTATCATACTCCAGCACTACTGAATCAATTGTTCCCTCAAACTTCTTCTCCCAAGTGTTGGAGATGCAATACTGGAGAGGGTACTATTTTACACATTTTCTGGTCGTGCCCGGTGATTTTAGGCTTCTGGGACTCTGTGAGTAAATGGTTAGGAAAAGTACTTCCCTCACCTGTACCTAAAGATCCGATTATATTTGTCTTAGGGGATACCATACCTCACGTTGCAACTCCGCTGCAGAGACTGGCAAACTCTATTCTGTCAGCGGCTAGGTGCTGCATAGCCAGTAAATGGAAGGGGACATCCCCACCTTCTGAACAAGAGTTGTTAAATCGGATTCGATATGTCAGGCGGATGGACTTTTTAACAGCTTTACGTAGTGACACCATTGACCGCTTTAATAGCATTTGGGGCAATTGGGATATAGCCCAGGAGGTACTTTCTGGTTGACATATTTTGCCACTCATGCTACCTTCCTTATTTACCCAACCATATCGTGCTGGGATGTTCGTACCACTTTGTTATGTCTGCTCGGGGTGTCCTGTATCTGAGATGTTGCTGCTGCTGTGCTGAAACTCATTTGTGTGTATAGCTATGTTGAGTTTTATGTTTCTTATTTTTCATCACTTCCGGCTTATTGTGTACACTGTGCCATTTGATTTCCTGGTGCGGGATTACACTTTCTGAGTGATTGTTAATCGGAGAAGACTTTCATATGTGTCCTATACAATAATGTTTTCTTCTGTATACTGTGATATATTATGCCAAATGTGAAAATACTGTACACTTTTATGGTGATGTTTTCCTTTTTGTTTAATAAAAATATTTTGAAACAAAAAAAAACAAAAAAAAAACAATGATCCATTTATATTATTATTGACTCCAATTTAAAATAGGTTTTTAGGAAAAGCAAATGTATTTGGCGATTTATCCACCACAACCATGAAAATATGATTTTTTATTTAATTCATGCCTATGTGCACTACATGTCATAACACCTCTTCCTGGAAAAGTCACACATTTGCAACATAAAACTAGATAGAACTATTAGCCTTAGCAAATCAATTTGCACAATTAAGATCACAATGTAGTAATTGTCTAATAAATAACAGTACATTCAGTTCATCATTTTATAGATTTTATTTTATACCCATCAAAAACAGACAGCTGAAAATACAAGTATGCTTCTCCTGCGACAGTGAAACTTGATTTCTTGCTGTGGGATACTATCTAGGTACAGATCTGTCGAACCTTCACTTTGGATCCTGCATCTAGGTAGGAGGAGCAGCTGCTATAGTAGGTGAAGTAGTACAGGATGACCATAGTAACACTTTAAATTAGGGTTACCCATCAATGTAAATACAAATTTTGCAGATGAACAGTTGAATGGCCATGAGTTGAACGGGACCCACCAGACCTGTCAATAGCCTAGATCCTTTGTAATAAATAACAGAAATATCTGTATTATTTAGCATGTTCTGCTTCTTTGCACATTTCAGGGTCCTGGTTCATGAAGGGTTAACAGATTTCAAATTTTTTATGTGTTCCACTACATGGGAATGCATAAATTGATTAAGCCCATTTTTCCCCATGTTGCATGTGCCCACAACACCTCAATGAACCGCCAAACACAGGTTAGTCTTAACATGCAACATCTCACCTGAAAGATCCCTTAACCAGGGGGCACCCTGTTACAGGCATTTGTCTTTTAACTTTTTTAGTACATGCTTTACAGAGGGACTGTGGTTACCAACCCCACACTACACACAGTTCACCACTTATGATGATTAAGCATCCGACTATTATCTGTAGTTCCACTACACCTTGCACAGTTACCCAATATCAATTGCTGCTCTGTTTTCTTTTCCATTTCTCCATGCAAATTTACTAATCATAAACAATGATAATCTTTTACCAATGATGATCTTTGCTATCAAAGATTCCCATTTATTTACTACACAATCCATCTCTCCCCCCTTGTCAGCTAATGCAAGTTTAAGCTACAGCTTCGGCTCTCTGCCGGGAAGTGCCAACCTCCCTTTGATTCTCTCAGCATCACCAAAGTAAATGTTGCCTCTTCTGATCTCCACTATTAAATTCTGCCCCTTTATGTCATCCTGTGGCATTGAATGGGTTAAGCTCTGCATGGGACTGGGGCTAGGTATTAGATTAGATAATTCCATTTAGAGTGGCTGAGTTGCTGGCTGCTAGACAGTTAAAAGCTCAGGCAACAAGGACATTGTACTGCAGTGTAAGGGCTGCTCAGATCTGGCACAGAGGGAGAAGAAACACACTCTCTCTGCCTATCCACACACTGAGGTGCTGACAGCTATGCTGCTGCCCTGACAGCCAGGACCAAGTGTTCTCCAGCAATGACATCCCCAACCGTGACAACAGCACCCAGACACATACCCACGCCCCCCCCACACACACACACACACTGGATGCCACAAAAAGTTCCCTTCCATCTCTCCTTCATCGCATTGTATTCTCACTGCCCTTTACTGCAATGCATCCCATGCATCGTATTCCCTACCTCTGAGTCAGCCATCTTCCTCCTTAAGAACAGGCAGTGGGAGGAGTGTTTTTTTTAATTATTTCCAGATTTGGAAGGAATAAAATGTAAGCTTCTCCCTCTCTCCTCTCTTCGTCTCTTCGGCTGGGGATCTCCTTCACTTTGCAGCTAGGTGCTAAAGCTCTACTTACACTTAATTCTAAGTTTCGGTTTACCAAGAGGGAGCCTGTTAATGACCCATCAACCACCCAAAGGAAAGTAACTATCCTACTTCTCAATGCCTGTGGTCTATTGGTCCTTCTTGGCTTACTGCATCTGCAAGTCACCTTCAGTGTTGGCTCTGTTAACAACAGTCGAGCTCCTCTTGCAGATATGACAAAAGACTGAATTCTAGCAATGAGATCAAATCCCCTTCTCCTTGGGGGGAAATTGCTTATCACCAACTGGAATGTAGCTTCACCATTCTTCTGGTAGACTCCAAAGCAAGCAGTGGCTCCTCTCCTCTGCTCTGTTCCTCTAGATAAGAAATAATCTGTTCTCAACTTTTTTTCAAGTTATTCTCCACTCGTTGTATATTTATATATATAATTTGCAGATCGGAAAATCTTTTCTGGGTCAGCCCATTAACTCTTCTAGCTCCTCTTCTATCTTACAGAAGAAGGTTGCCTCAAAGCCCGTGTTGCTGCTGCTTGACTTACTTGATGAAAAGTCAGATCCACAAAGGAAACTGCATGCTCTATTATGAAGCACATCATACAGTATGGAAAAAAAATCACAGTGCCCTCTGGGATTTTCCGGAGTTAATAAAGCTTACACCCCTTTCAGAGCCTTTCAGATCTCAGCCTATACCTGTTATAAGCAATCCAATACAAAAGAGGAATTTGTTCCACCAGATGCTCTTTGAGTTCTGACTTCAAAATATATAAACCTTTAACCTAATTTATTTATTTTATTATATTTATTTGTATGCATTACATTATTTTATGTATTATTTTAGTTTTTTATATCTTTAGAAGAAATTATATTTAATAAATATTTTATGTTAAATTTGCTTTTTATTTTAATTATTTTATTACAATGTTAAACCGCACACCACTCTATTAGTAAGTAACCCGGGTGCTACTCATATTAATTGTATGAATAAAAATCCATGTAGAGCGAGTGCACACCAGGAAAACCATCTTGATAATGGTCTTAGAAGGAGACTGAAATGTCGGCCTGTTTTAAACATTTTTCTAATAAAAAATATGTGACTTTTTAAAAATTTATATATATATATATATATATATATATATATATATATATATATATATATATATATATATATATATGTGTGTGTGTGTGTGTGTGTGTGTGTGTGTAAGGTAAATACAGACAAAAAGAAAATCATTATGGCCTGGGTGCAGCTCCACACGATGATGAATGTATCTTGGTTGAAGTAGCCGCATTCACAGGACTTATTGCATAAAAATTATTTTTTATTAAAGAAGAAAACTGGCGTTTCGGCTGGAGACAAGTTTGATCGGTTCCAAAGGGAATACTACTAAAATGTATTATTCCTTTATGATTCATATTAGGCTGTTCATTACAGTAAGGGGTTATTTACTAAACTCCGAATGCAAAAATCACAAAAAAAATTGTGATTTTTTTTATAAAGTCAGACTTTTAAAAAATTCTTCAGAATTTATTAATCCCCGAGGATGGAAAAGTCTGAATCAGAAAATCAGGTATCTCAGACCTGTCGAAGTTGCACATAAGTCAATGGGAAATGTCCGATGTGTGCTGGGTTTCGTGCAATAACCTGAAGTTTTCAGATCAGAATTCAGAGTTTTCGGGTAAAAAATCCAAAAAATTTGTGAAAATCCGATTTTTCTTCCTGCAAAGCTAATTTTCGGGAAAATTTGCAGCAGAAAATGTTGAGATAAAATCGGACTTTGATAAATAAACCCCTAAGTATCTATGTCAATCTATTCAACATGAACTGTACTGTTTCCCTCCCACCCCATCGTCCATGTAAATTAAGTATATTTCACCTTTGATTTATACTCAGTCATGAAGAGATTTTAGATACAGTATGTATTTCTGTAAATCTGGCTCTTCCCTAGCATTACTGCAGACTAGTTATGTGCGGGCCAGCCCGATACCTGCGGGTCCTCACTGCACGTTTTGCAGGTTGCGGGCAGGTTCGGATTGAGCTCCTCTGCCTGCTCTCCCCCCCAATGACCTTAGACTGCCAGCTTCTGGTTTTATAGGCGCATGCCGGCCCCACCCCTTTTGTGGCATCATTGGCTGATCGGGTCGGCATGGATCTATAAATGGAGGGGGGAAGCCGGGTGCAGGCGAGCTTTTCTTGACCAACACATCAATACAGCAGATTCTGAATAAATGTATCAAATGGCAACATTCCACATTTATTGTGCTGCTATAGATTTAATGGAAATGAATGAGAGTCAAAGGGAATTCTGGGTATGCTGTCTCTACCCTTGCTTTCTCTCTTGAGAGTAACAGAATTAAAGTAGGGTGACAGAAGTGGTTTAATGGTTGTATCAGGTCATAAGAGTTATAGCTTTAACCCAAGACTGACCAATAAAAGCCCCCCATTTGGTAACAGGCACTGGTAACAGGCAAAAGGCACAATTGCTTGAATGCTAAGCAGTGCAATTATGCATGCAAATATTGCACCTTTATATTTGTAGGGTGTGAGAAAAAAAACCCAGTGGGCCCTGCCAACCCAAAATAGGCCCTGGTATTTCAAGCACACAGAGGCCCAAACAGCCCCCCGTCAGCCCACTAATTAGTGACTGTTAATGGCATGTGAATTTAGTAGAATCCACAGATTGCCATTTTGGGCCTGGTTTTGCCACAGTTAAAGATACCTGAAAGCAGGGAAAAACAAATTTGGGCTCCTGTAAGTTTTACGTTTAGTTCTCCTTTAAGATGCCACATTGTCAGTAGATGTTCTCTCTGTCCTTTATATAAATAGTTTAAATCCTGGCGCAAAGTCCAAACTCCAGCTTAAATCTGTATCTGCAAAAAGCTACAGTGCACGTAATAGTCTTACCATCATGTTACTCTTGATTATGGTACCTGGTACAGGGAAGCCAATAGAGCTGTGTTAGAAAGTGACCTGGAGATGTCATTATTATCATGATGAAGGTTAATAAACAGGAATATTACCCAAAAAGGCTGTTGTGCTTGGACAGATTTGATGTGCTTTGTCTGGCACTGATACCTGGAAACCCAACATCATTGTACTTAATTAGTGGCTGATTCCAACCGATGCATTTCACCTTCCATTTAGTTGCAGAGACAGATTAAAATTAAAGGGTAAGTTAGACTATGCACCCGTTCCATTTCATTCTGAAACTACTGCTTGATAAAATATTGTATGTCCTCTCTGTGTTATAATATTTCTTATATTACAATTAACTTTTGATACATGGCTAATTATTTAGTTTAGATGCTGTAACCAGCCAGTTTGGTGTCAGGAAGAGATGCTTTAATTATTTAAATGTTTATTAATATTTAATATTGATCACTATCCCATTGACCGCAGCTGCATTATCTCTATTTGGTACTCTAGACTGTGTTTTAAGGCAATTGTATGCCGATTTACTTGTTTCGTGCTTCAGCAGAGCCTATGACTAAGCACCCCACTGAGGCATGAAATGCATAAGGCTTTCTTAATATGTTTGAGACTTTTTTCCATAAATAAGAACGTTTTTACCACTATCCTTTAACTATTCCAGTCCAGTTTTTCAGTTCCATGAAGATGAAGGAAGAAAGGAAGGAAGATAGTCAAACAGAATGATATGAGTCTATGGTGCAGGGTTTATTGACTGGAAGAGCATTTAGATTGTGTTGGGAAGGAGAAGAGAATTAAATATTGGGTAGGATTAGTAGCATGCTGACTTTGAGGCAAGGTTGGGGTTGATTGGAGTAGATAATGGGGTGGGAATATAATGGAACTAAAGATAATAGAAACATACTTGCAGGAACTAATGGAAGAGAAGCACAATGCGTAAAATACGATGGAATAGACAAAGGAATACTGAACAAGAGAAGCATATCAATATCACATTCATGTTACAATAACTTTCACGGTCACCTTCATAAAAAACTTTCAATTACTGTTGTTTTTTATTCCCCTGTCACTTTCTTCATTAATTATTTTTCAGTAATTAGCTGTGGCATAGAGCAAGTCATTAGGGTCCCTTGTCCTCAGATGCCAAAGTAAATAGAATGAGTGCCTGCAGCTCAATGTGTCCACTCCTAACTATGCAGTAGGACTGTATCAGATAATGTTAATAATCACATTAATAGTCGCCTTTGTGGGGTGTAACCTCGGTTTCACACCTTTTAACCATATGGTTATATTATAAGTCATGTACATTTTATTCTGACCAATCAATATTCTGAACAATCTATTCTGCATGCTGGTGTTACTTCAGTCATCTTGCTGTTATCTTTCCTAGGGAGAATAGGGAGCCAGCTTAGTTAGTTCTCTGTAGAAGTTGTAAAACTTAATTAGACATGCAAAACAAGACACCAAGGGGAATTCTGTTGACCAAATACTTAATTATACAGTATATAAGAGAGAATTGACCAATGAGAATGCTGATTCCCAGCTCTAAGAGATTATTGTGATGTATTGTGTGTGGGGTCATTATATTACACTGGAATCAGACATGGGAATAAAGGACAGACTTGTTCAGTGCTGGGAAACTGTGCTTAATGCTTCCAACTCCAAATGCAGGAACACAGATTCACAAAACCTCCAAGGTTTGCTTTATTTGCTTGTATTTGCTTTGTGAAATAATCACAGATGACAATGAATAAACACATAGCTAGATAGATTCAAAACTATTAACACACACACTGGGGGTCATTTATAAACTCTGGGCATATTTGCACCTGGGCAGTAACCCATAGCAACCACTTAGATGATTGGTTGCCTTTAAGGATCATTCTTAAAATACTGCTAACATTTATATCAAATGAACTTATCCAGTAACTAAGGATAGCCTATTTTAGTCAATATTTCCTTTTTATATGAATTTATTATTATTGCCTACATTTTCCACCATAAAAAAGAGCCATACTGTATGTGTCCTCTATTAAAGTTTCTGTACATATTGGTTACTAGTTATAGATGTGCTTTGGGACTTAGTTCAAACTCAACAAGACTCATTTCACAAAGAAAAATATACTCTTTGTGGTGATTGGGTTGTTTTTGTGCATATTGCTGTTACACATGCCTATGCATTTTATCCTTTCACAGTTCAAATCTGCAATATGGTGCCCATATTGATTTCTTATTGGGATTGGGCTCATTAAAGGGTTTTGTAAAACTGCATAGCATTTGCTTAGCATTCCCATATTTTAACATCTTTATACTTTGCACTTTCAATAACAAACAAACCTTCTAAATGTGGTCCTACATCTTTAAAATTATGTGTTGGTCTTAGAAAGCTTTCTGTGTTATTGGTAGACACAAACTGGACCTCTCATGCACAGTTTTGTAAAAGAAAAGTTTAGTTCCTTTGACAAAGTGCTTCAATGGGCACGTAACGCATAAGGCTAACATATGGAAAACCATTTTTTCCAGTAAACTGTCTGATTTAACAGAGGCATTAAGTCATAAATTTATGATCAGATTCTTGATCTCCATTTACATAGTTAGTTACATAGGTAAATTGGGTTGAAAAAAGACAAAGTCCATCAAGTTCAACCCCTCCAAATGAAAACCCAGCATCCATACACACACCCAGGCCCGGACTGGTAATCTGTCCAACGGGCAAATGCCCGAGGGGCCGCTCTACTTTGTCATTAAGTGGGCCGCTGCCTTATTAGATGCGGGCATCATGCGGTGCTGCACTTGTGCACTTGTAAGCCGGGCCCCAAATGGAGAGGTGTCCTCCCCAGCTCTTTGCTGGATAAAAAGACAGTGCCTTATTCCCCTCCCCTTTATGACATGTGTAATGGGAGCGTTTGGATCGGGCTTTCTCTATCATATCGGAGTCTCCACCTGCAGCGCTACATCATAGTCTAGGAAGCAAGGTACGCGCCTCCTTTCTGTTCGGGTGCGAGCAGTTGATTTATTGTGGCAGTACACTGTGCACGCTGCTCTGATATCACGTGCCCCTCTTCCTCCTGCACAGACTGAAGCAAGCCGGGTGCTAGGCTTGATTCTCCCTCTCCTGTCATAACTAGTGATGGGCGAATTTATTCGCCAGGCGCGAATTTGCAGCGAATTTGCGCGATCCACTGGCAGCGAATAAATTCGCGAACGCCCGTGAAAATTCGCGCCAAAAACGGGCGCCGGCGTCGAAAAAAACGGGTGCCGGCGTCAAAAACGGGCGATTTCGCAAATTTTTCGCCGTTTCGCGAATTTCACGGCGAATCGAAACGGCACAAATTCGCCCATCACTAGTCATAACTCATCTCTGCCTCCAGTAACTTGTACGTTGCTTTAAAGCTGCTAACAAAATCCACAAGATTTCTGCAGTAGTTAGGAATGTGCCTGGCTCTGTACTGTAAGGTCAATAGGAAGCCCAGCTGCTTTCACGTGCAGGGGAACTTTCTACTCACGATCTCTGGGCTCTGAACTGCAGCAGGAGGAATTGTACTCCTAACAGTTCAAATCCAAGCACATTCTACAATAGTGGGAGCTGCCTGAAGATTCAAGTAAGTGGGGGCAAAATTAAGTACAACAGCAACTCTTTTTGCAAGTTGCAATATGATCAGAACAGTGGACAAAACACATAATGAACAGAGTGAAACAAGCTTAATTCAGTCAATCAAAATATCCTAAGAAGTTTGTAATGGGCTTGTAGAACATTTCAGTGTAGTAGCTTGAGGACTTCTTGACCATCCCAGTTCTGACCATCAACTAGAATGAACCAGAACAACCAAAGTGTCATGGCAGGAATAGCTATAAAAAAAATCTGCATTTGCACACTGGATACTGCTTCTCTGTTGGTCTCACGTAAACCTGCTCTTCATAATCGAAGAGATAAGGACAGCTCAGAGAGAAAAGGAGGTGGGGCTTCACGCTAGAGCAGAAAGTAGGTGAAATGAGCAGGAGAGTTCCTCTTATTATTCAGAAACCACAATAAACTGAATGCAGGGACTAATGTATATTGTTGTGGGCCAGTGTATAGGGTATTTTTTGAGTTAGAAAAAAAAGGTTTACTTATTCTTGAAGCATGCTAAGAGTTTGACAGCTCCAGGGTTACCTGTCCGCTGTCCCTGAGGAAGCCGTGCATTATGAGAGGGAAGGGCTCTGCAGAAGGGAGGTAGTTTGGGCTGCTGTAATAACAGGGCAAAAGGGGCATTTGTTAAGTGCCCACTAAATCAAGCGACCACTGTGTTTCCAGGCACAAACTGTAAACTTTCCATGAAATGTCTTTAATGAGTCCCGGCTCCTCAGAGCTCACAAAGTTTGTGGTCAGAAGTGCTGGAGCATGCAATAACATATGTGCAAGCACACACTGGGCAAGAACAGAGCAGTGTTTATTAATCAGCAACCTGTCCTTCCTTCCTGCTCCTCACCTACTCCCCCCATCCCTATTGACAACTCCCGGTGTGATGACTGACTATATCAAACACAAAACCATAACTGTGGTACCGTGTTAGCCATTAGCAAAAATAACAAATAAAAAAACAAACAAATAGGAAAAAGTATTGTAGAAGTGATACCTATATTGGCCTATTGGCCAACAATAAATATACATTGCAAGCTTTCAGAGCACCTCAGGCTAAGTATACAATAAACATTAAAAAAACACACACAAGAAGAATTTTCACTCTGGGCTTTGCAGAAATGTATGACTGTTTACTTTTCAGATTCTCTACCCCCCCCCCCCCCCAGGAAGAAGACTGGTGAGAATTCCAACTCTTTCCTTGTTGTCAGCCATTACCTCTGAAAATGTGATGTGTGTTTAGTTTTATACATGTGCTGAGGCTGTTGCACATAAAAATAAATTTTCCGCGGGTATCATTTGTGAATATGCCACTATGTCATTCTAATATGTATTCTGGGGGTATTATACATGGAATTGCCTCTGTTCCATCCTACTATGAATTCTGGGGGTACATGGAATTGCTTCCCTATTTTATGCTTATTTATGTTTTTCTTTTGTATTCTCATAACTTTTCTTTGTTTTAGCCATTCTGTTTTTTTCCTTTCCCTTCTGCCCCCTCCATTTTCCCTCCGGCAGGGATCCCCTTTAATTATGTCAACTGCACATGGGTAGAATACGTTGGGTCCTAGCTATCTACATAGCAGGCCTACTATTAGTATGGAGTCCCAACAGGCAATAGGCTAATTCCATAATGATCATGTATATTGTCATGTTTCTTCAGAACTCGATTAATATGAATGATCAAATTCTTCAGCCCTTGTTTAATTTGTTTTTTCTTTATCTAATTTACTTTTCCATATACTCCACATGTTATTCTTACTTCAAAAATAAAAAATGTATATTTAATATTGGTATTGCCATTGACTAATATAAATGCAGGGAGGCACCAAAGTTGTTCACGGGGGGGCCTGAAAATTCCTTTGCAGTGGGGGTGCAAACTCTAGTTACACCACTGAAGTGTCATTTAGTAGTGTATAAGCGAAGCCATTCCTTACATTGTAAGACACATAAAAACTGTAGATTATATTTCATAATGTACCCCCTACTTAAATTTATAAAGATATTAGTGGTCACCTCGGAGTTATCCTCATTCTTTTATATGGTCACATAACTCCTCGGTGACATATCTTTATAACTTACAGTAGTGAATACATTATCCACTATATAATATATATATATATGTATATATACAATTGAAATGTGCGTGTGTGTAAGTAAAAGACCAGCACGCATTTATGTGTGGGCTGCTTTGATTTTTTTTGCCAGGGCTGCTTTTTACTCCAAGTCCGGCCCTGGTGGTCAGTGTGAACGTATCATTCTCTTTTAGTGACTCTATTTCATCTTCATTGCATTAAGCCATATCTGTGACTGGGGTGAATCTATGGCTTCTCTAAAAGTTTGTGGTATATTGTGCTCTGTAACAGTAGTCAGTGTTTGTCAGTATGTGATCATTTACAATCTGACTTTAATACACAACCATCTAAGTACTGAGGGGCTTTTTTGCCCATTTTGGGGTATCTTGTACAATGGCTGTCCTGTATTTGGCCATTATCATTGCCCTCTACACTCTCAACTTCAGATACTGGGACCTTACCTGGATGTGGGTTTAATATAGGACTTACACACTTTTCCCTATAAATGTTATCATCAGTATCTAACACATCAGTTTGAGTTTGCCTCTCAGTCACACTCTTTGTCACAAACTTTACTAGCCTGTGTTTAAATACCTTTTCAGTGCTTGGGTAATACACCAGGTTTGAGGGAGAATTTTTTGTCATATACTACAAAAATTCCCTTTTTACACTTTGTCTAGTTTCTTTCTGTCACAATGGTATGCAAAGCATTCTGACCTAAAAGTTTTCATCTTTGATAGATTAGGGTTTCTCCCAGTTAGCATGTAGTATGGATTTTGCCTTAAACGATTGTTAAAACACATGTTGCGTATCATAGCAGCAGTCATTACTGCATATGTCCATAACTCTTTTGGCAATTTACTCTCAAGTAACATACACCTTGCCATCTCAAATAGTGTTCTCCAATTTCTCTTAGCAGTCCCATTTTGAGGTTGAGTAAGGGGCAGAGGTCTTATGTTTTATGCTCTTCTTAATGAGCAGTGACTGAAAGTTTTTTGCCATAAATTCTGTACCATTATCATACCTTAAATATTTGATAGTCCCTTAGGGGGCATTATCTGCCTTGAACTTTTCTGTGGCTAATACTGTATCACTCTTATTTTTCAGAAAGTACACAAATACTGCACCAGAGTAATCATCAGTAAATGCTATGGCATATCGAAAACCAGCTTTTGCTATTGGCTCTATGGGGTCTGATAAATCAGTGTGTAATAGTTCAAGTGGTTGTTTGGCATGGGTGTCAGACTGTAAGGGGCCCGAAAGCTCAGCCAGGAGTAGCGGACCTAGGAGGAAGCATCAGTCCAATAGTTTGAAGTTCAGGCAAGGGTTTAGAAGAAGAGTAGTCAAAGTCCAGGCAATATGGTCGGTTCAGGCAGCAACGGTTCAGTACACGGAAACAGGCAAGGGTCAATACACAGGATCAAGAATAATAATCACAAGAAGCGCACCCAGGAACTCACAAGGAAGAACCTATAGTAGGGCAGAGTCTGCAGTGCTTCAGCGTCTTTTATAAGCATCCTTTGGCGCCAAAAACGGACGCAGTGACGTCATGATGCTGGTGTCGTCACGCAGACGTTTTGACATTGGTGTCCATTCTGACGCTGATGCTTCGGAGCCAGCGACCAATCCGACGCCTGCGAGTCTTCTGGCGCTGGCGTGATGTCACAGAACTGCAACCAGGAGGAACCACATGGGGAACGCCGTCATCTTGGGACGCCAGGTAGGATCTCCTTACACAGACTCTCTGTTCTAGTTCTGAACACATTTTCCCTGGGTACAAATTTCACAATTTAGGTTAGACTTATCAACCGTAGCCTTAATCTTCATTCCATCAACTACACTTTGTAGTTTTAAAAGATCATCATAATTACTGTGACCATTGATTTCATGACAGGTTTGAATATCATAACAACCATGACAACTGCCACCAGTCTCATCAAAAGTGTTCAGATAATAAAGTCGATTTATTTCTTGATGGTGAATTTGGTACCATTGTTATGGATCAGTTCACTCCCATCTTGCCGAAATTTAACAGATGTTTTATGCTACTTCAACAGAGAAAATATACTGTGGATATGTGGGGATAAACAGTGAATTTAGTAACAGGCCAGGGCCATGGGGTCTGCTGTATGGCAGTTCCCTAGTCCCTTGTACTGTATAATTCTCGTAGCACTCTGCAAGCAAACAAGCAGGCACATAGGCAGCTGTCAGTGGGGTGGGATGGTGTTAGCAAATTAGAACTCTGTACTGGGCCCCCAGTGGTGTAACTGTAAAGGAAGCAGATCCCGCAGTCTTGGGGGTGGTAGACTATGGGGCTGCTTTCTCAATAATTAACCCTCCCAGCTGCTTTCTTTTTACAGCGGGGCCTGGCACAACATTTTTATGCCACTGCCCGGACCACAGTAGTTACGCCACTGGCCGAAACTGGGGAGAGGCTGCATCTACTTGTTAAATAAAAAGTAAGTAAAACATCAGTCTGCTCAGCAGAATCCATCAGCATGTATATAGGAGAGGCAGCTTCAGGTCCAGTTCCAGTTGTGTAGTCCTGCATGGTTCTTACCCAAACCAATGCCTATTTCAATAACTTAAATAATAACTTAAAAAATTGAAATTACAAAGCGTTCCCTAAAATGGAAAGAAAGTAAAGACGTTAGCACAACCTGCTGAAGAAATGTTCTAACTACATACTGTAAAAATATTAGCAGTGATTCATCTGCAGGGTCATGGCTTATTCAGTGACTTTCTTGGCCTGGGCCCACTAGGGCTTGGCAACAGGCAGGATATATATATATATATATATATATATATATATACACACACACACACACATACTTACCACTATAGTGCACAACCTTCTTAGTGTTAAAAGGCTCAGGCTGTTGAACAGAAGAGCATTTTTACATGCTGAGCTCTTGCTGAAAGTGAAGGAAGGGTGATGTAGTTGAACAAAAACGTAGATGTTGAGAAATAAAGGGTGCCAGTGGTTCTTAACATTGCAACAATGGTTTATACTGTATCAGATAGGTAATCCACTAGGTCCCCTAAAGTTCTTTCTCATTGCACCCCTAGCTCTCCAAATTAGGCAACCAAAGTGGAATTTTAGATACAAATACAAGAGGAACTCTGCACGCATTCCATTATCAATATATTAAGGACATTTGAGGCATTTTGTGCTTTAAGCTACTAATAAATTGTCTCCCCAAAAAACAGGGATTGTTTGTACATACTGTAAATTGCAATATATTTAAGCATGCCAACTACTTCAGTCATCCTTGGGCAATCATTTTATTGGAGTTTTAAATTTGAAAGCAAGTTACAGGTAAAACATAGTCCCTGTTTAAAGGACCAGTAACACCAAAAAATGAAAGTGTTTTAAAGGAAAGAAAATATCATTTACTGGTGCCCTGCACTGGTAAAACTGATCTGTCTGCTTCAGAACCACTACTATAGTTCATATAAACAAGCTGCTTTGTAGCAATGGCGGAAATTGAAAAAAGGCTAAATGGCACAGGATAAGTAATGGACAACAGATAACATTATGTTCTACAGAGCTTATCTGTTATCTACTGTGTAACTTGAGCTTTTTCTCCTTTGAATGGCTGCCCCCATTACTACACAGCAACTTATTTATATAAACAATAGTAGTGTTTCTGAAGCAAACACTGCAGTTTTACCAGTGCAGGTCAACACTGCATTATATTTTTATTACTTTAAAACAATTTCATTTTTTGATATTACTGGTTCTTTAAAATGTATAAAGGAGCAGTAGAATTTTTAATGAATCAGATGAAAGTTGAGTGTAGGATTGGCGAGCAGGGCCACCATCAGGGGGGGACAGGGGGTACAAGTGTACCGGTCCCAGGCCCGAAGAGGGGCCCCGGCAGTGCTGACTGACACTGCCTGCCGACACGCCCCCTACGCCCTACAGGCATGCCCACACTGCTGGAGTTCACCAACACTACAGCACCACCCATTAGCCCGCTTCTTAACCTCCACCTCCTGCTAATAGTGCCACAAAAACTGAGGGACTGCCTATCCCTATGCCATTGGTAATCGGGAAAACCCGGCTCCGCCCTACACGCACCTCCTTCTGCTAATTGCTCTCCTTCTTGGACTCGCCCTACCCATCGCACATACCGACAAAGCCTCAACTTGCAGCCACGCCTGCAGCCCACCTCCGCTCTGATACATTAGGTTGCTGTAAAACATGAAGTTGCAGAGGGGCGACAAAATATATCTTACAGTTTAATGTGCGTTCAAATGGATTATTTTAAGTTTAACTAGTTATCGTGATTATTTTCGTCAGGCGTAATATTAGACATATACTGAAAACAATATGTTGCGTAAGGACCCTAGGGGCGGCCAGAAAAGTTTGAATCACAGTCGTCTTGCACATTAGCGAGCATACTACGTGAGCAACGATAAGGCGTTTCGTGGCCATTTCTGAAAAGAGCAGCTTCCCACGAGCTACAATTTAGGCAGATAAACCGATGTACTTGTTAAGTGTCCCTAAAATTTAAGGATTGTTTGTGGAAATCCCAATCACAGTGCAATCCAAGTTGAAAGGGGAGAGTGACATGAGGCAGGAATAGATTCAATCCCAAAGATCCTGGAAACTCATTGAGCTCTAAATAATCTGGGCCCCACTCAATGCATTTTTGTCCCCCTTAAATTGAGTTTTGCCCCAGAACAGGAAAGGTACTGTATAGCTCAAGGGCTAATGTATTGGGTCCACATGGCAGCTCCACATTCCCCTTTTCTCTGAGACACAAATGTCTCTCTGATTCCCATGATGCCTTTTTCATCCCAAACTCATGAACTGAACCTTGCACTGAAAATTTCACCTACCCTGGCAAATTCCCCACGTCACAGCCAGTGCCTTGCGCTAAGCCTCCCTCACTGCTGACTTGTAAGGGGGGCCCTGGCACCGATGTTTTTTTTAAAATATTCTTTGGGGCCCCAATTTTTTTTAAGTTGTAAGGGTGGCTCTGGCACCAATGCTTTTTTAAAAAAACTTTTATGATGGCCCCGCGCCAATGTTTTTTTTTCTTTAACTCATAGAGGGGTCCTGGTCACCAATAGCTTTTAATAACTTGTGTGTGGGGGTGGGTTATCTTTTTTAGCGCTGATGTCTGTGTGATCTGTTAATTGTGATGTGGAGTGGGCGGGTTCTGAGGTGGGGCTGTGGTGGGCGGTGCACAGGGGGCCCGAAAATTTTGTTGTATGGAGCCCCGTGATTTCTAATGGAGCCCTTGCTGGCGAGACCAGGGATGACTTTGGTGTAGTTGGCCATCTTATATATATTGCAATATATGGACAAACAATCCCTGTTTTGTTTAAAGGGGAGGGCATATTTTAGTAGCTTAAGGCACAAAATGTCTTAATGTCCTTAATATATTGATAATGGGTTGAGTGCAGAGGATCTCTTGTATTTTTCTGTAAAAAAGTCTCATTGCACCCCTGCTCAATGGTTTAAAAATTAGTGGCGATCATAACTTTCCATTTTTTGCTATAATTTCAGATAAAAGATTCTCCCATGATAATCCTGCTTTCTGTATTACAACTCTCTATCTTGTCATCAACTCTCTGTGCCATCCCTTTCCCTCTATTTGCCCAGCAGCCCATCTTTCCCAAGCTGCTATAGAGGATTATAGACACTTTCTTGGGATATTGGGCCCAAAGCAACCAATCATCTGATCCTGGTCTGATTTATTACAATAATGAAAGAAGAAATCTAGTTGTTAGCTATTGGTTACAGGCCTAGGGCAAGTGCAATCCCTTGTACTATATGCTTTGATTCTTAAGATCCATGTTCAATAAAATATAATTAATACATTATTGTCTTTTTTCCAATCATTTCCAGCTCTTGGGTGTATTACTGACAGACTGTTTCCTCTGCGTGCGCTATAGGGAAGAGAAGGTGGAGTCCTATGATGTCATGTGAATGTCATGTGATTGAGCAGATTATATTTGTCCTCTTTACAGCAGTTTCATAGTACAGTCCCATGATATTGATCCCACTGTACAGTTAATTGGACCTGTAACACTAACAGAAGATAAACGTGCTTTCAAGTAAGACAGTGAAGTCATTTGAGAGTGGTTCATTGTGGTCCATACTTACTGCATGTCCACAGGACCCCTTAGTTTGATAAATACGATCCTGTAGATTGGTGCCCTTTGTCTATCATAGCCGTACATGCTGGTTGCGCGCATGTAAATATTAGTTATCATCCTGTATCCAATGTGGAATTGGCAGCTTTCTGCATTTCTAATAGAAGAAGTGTATGTGTGTAAATGTTAACAGCAAGTGATATAACGAGATGTTACTGGGACACACAGACACTTAATTTTACATACATATCCAGAGGTTGTCCTGTTTTAGCTATATATGTTGAAAGTGCTCATTAATTAGGGCCCCCATACCCCCTGCCCCTGCCCCCCTTGCAGCCCTGTGGTCTGCTTCCTCTGTAGTTACACCCTTGGTTAACTAAATCCAGTTGCACTGCACTGCTCAACCACAGTGCTTTGCTGGACTACAAATCCTTAATACCTTAACATATTTTCAAGGTTAAGGCATTCTGGGAGCAGTAGTGTCCAGTTCCCCATGGCCAGCAGCTGCATTCTAATGCAAAATAGTCCTCCAATGAGAATCCTAGCTGATTTGTGTAAATCTGGTTCCATGTTCTTTGTTCCTTCATTTGGAGTTGGAAGCATTAAGCACAGTCTGTCCTTCCTCCTCATGTTTGATTGCAGTGTAAATATAGGATTCCAAAATTGCACAATAGTCTCTGTAGGTAAGATAAAAGTAAGATGGCTGATAAAAAATTTTCAGTATTACCAAGTTATACTAAGTCATGGGAATCCGAACTCTCAATACATTTGGAAGATGAAGAATGGGAATAACTGTTTAAAATTAATGCTAAATGTTCGATAAGTAATAAATATCAGGAAAGTTCCTATAAATTGTTAGCCAGATGGTATAGGACCCCGGAGACTCATGCCTAATAATTTATGTTGGAGATGTGAAGGGGATGTTTACACATATTTGGTTTTGAATGTCCTGTGTTACATACATTCTGGGAGACAATATGTAAATTATGCCCTGAGATTACAGGAAACCAGATAGTCCTAACACCACAACTAATTTTACTACTACATGCTCCATATAAAGAAATGAGCCTTAAACAAACCCTCTTTCTCTCCCTCTTATTAGCAGCACGCTACTTAATACCAAAACATTGGAGAGATCGAAATCCTCCAACTATAGTAGAATGGCGATCAGAGGTAAATTAAATAAATCATATGGAGGAATTGACTGCTTATTTACACCATACAAATACTTCTTTTATAGCTACCTGGTTGCCTTGGGTCTCATATTTCAAAAACGAATGCCATTGTAGCTAACTTTGTGTAACTGAATTATAGCTGACCACCTAATATAAACTAAAACTAATATAAGTAAATATCATCGCCTCTGATAATATTGCCAGAAGAAACCTTAACTTTGTGAATTCAAAGCGAGTGTGGGAGCTGCTAAGCGAGTGTTGCATGTGATCTAAGTATTGCATGTGAATTAAGTGTTAAGCAGCGTTAAAAACCTTAAGGCGTTTGTGAGGAATTGCATTTGGGAGACTGTAAGTACCCAGTGTAAATATGAGTGCAAGTGGGTTTGCTGGTATCACTCAGTGTGTGTCTTGTCACATGTATGCATGGCCGCCATCATGGGGGCACAGGGGGTACTACTGTACCGGGCCCGGACCTGAAGGGGGGCCCGCAGAGGCGTCCACCAAAAAATTTTCAGGGGGGGAGAACAGACGCTCCAGCTGCGTGTGCTCTCTCTCCTAAGCAAGAAATGCAGAATCGCCTCTACTCACTGATTTAAGAGGCTGCAGTGACAGCCCTGTCCGTGCTTCAAATACTTGTTGAGTTGCAAACTCCCTCCTCGCTCGATCCTCCCTCCACAGCTCAGCCCCTCCCCTCTTAGCCCTCCTCCGTGCTCAAGGCTGACATGAAAACCCTAGCTCACAAGCTGAACACAGAGCACGGAGGAGGGTTAAGAGGGGAGGGGCTGAGCTGAGGAGGGAGGGGCTGAGGGCTAAAGAGGAAGGATCGAGCGAGGGGGGAGTTTGCAACTCAACAAGTTTTTGCAGCATGGACGGAGCTGCCACTGCAGCCTCTAAAATCAGTGAGAAGAGGCGAGTCTGTATTTCTTCCTTAGGAGAGAGTGCAGCAGCCGGGGCGTCTGTTCTCCCAATGTCCCAAAATGGATCCCAGGGTCTCCCCCACTCATCCCTCCTCCTTCCTCTCTCTGCCTCACACACTCAAGGCGCATCCAGGGGGAGAAAGTGCCCCCCCTTTTGCCCCTATGTACAGGGCCGGACTGGGGGGACCACTGGGACTGCCATCCAGGGCCCCCCCCGCCAGCCGTCCAGGCCCCCCCCTCGCCACGGTGCCACCCTTCCTCCCCATCTCACCTATTGCAGTGCCCAGGGTTGGACTGCTGGGCCTGGGGCCCAACAAGACTGCAGTCCAGGGCCCCCCCACCCCTCCTCACCTATTGCAGGGCCATCGGGCACACGAACGCTGACATCGCTGCCCAGCACACCGCGCATCACTGTGCATGCGCGCACGTTGCTGCACGTCAGGAAATTTTGATTTTCAAACTGGGATTGGGAGAAGGGGATCTGGCCCGACGGGGGCCCATGAGGGTTGAGGCCCACCAGGTTTTTTTCATGGTGTCCCGCCAGTCTGACCCTGCCTATGTGTGGATGCCCTCTGGAGCCCAGCTGTGCTGCCCTTTTTGAAATAGCAGGGCCCCCCTTGACCACGGTGAAGCCGCGCCACCTCTTCCATCTGAAAAGCCGAATAGCTGAAGTCCTGAAATTGGCGAAAAGACCCAAAGTCCTGAAGCGCCGAAAAGACCCGAAGTCACGAAAGAAGGTGTAGTTGAAGTCCTGAAGCCACGAGTTCAATACTGAACACCAATTTTTTTTTTTTTTTAAATCCCCTGCCCGCCAATGTATTATTGTAATACTCTATAGGCCCCTGCCACCAATGTTTTTTTTAAAAAATTTCTCTGGGGCCCCAATTTTTTTTACTTGTAAGGAGAGGCCCTGGCGCCAATGTTTTTTTAAAAAATATTCTCTGGGGCACCAATTTTTTTTTTTTACTTTTAAGGGGGCCCAATGTTTTTTTTTAAAAAAAACTTTTATGGGGGCCCTGGCACCAATTTTTTTTTTACTTATAGGGGGGCCCTGGTCACCAATTATTTATTTTAACTTGTAGGGGGGCCCTGACCACCAATTTTTTTAAAAAAAAACTTTTTTTGGGGCCCTGGTGCCACAGTTTTTTTAACATATAAAAATGGGCCCTGACCATCAATAGCTTTTTATAACTTGTGTGTGTGGGGGGGTCACCTTTTTTAGTGCTGATGTCTGGGTGGTGAAGTGGGCGGGATCTGGGGTGGGTGGGATCTGGGGTGGGCGGGGTCCAGGGGGCCCCGAAAATTTTGTTGTACGGGGCCCCGTGATTTCTAATGGCGGCCCTGCATGTATGTGGTGTTGGAGCAGCAGTTCCATGCAGTATTTACATGTGAGAGATGTCGGTGGGTTTTCATCTTGGAATCTGAACTGCAGACTCTAAGGTGAACTTGCAGCACTGAGAGCAGCGGCAAACGAGGGGGAGGAAGGAGGCTCGCAGAGCATCCACTGGCAGGGGCTAGTGGAGTGGTGGGAGGAGAAGGGCCAGTGGAGGCTAATGAGGGAGGAAGGTTTGTGACAGTCAGGACGGAGGGTAAGTAGGGGGCAGAAGTGTAGGGGGGATGGTTCACAGCTTGTCCAAAACAGCAAATTTGCTGTTTTGGCTGAAGATGCTGGGGAGGAATACTCTGAACTGGCGTGTATGGAGCAGACTGACTCTCAGAGCAAAAAATAAAATAAAATCCGGAGGTTCTGCAGTTCACTGCCGGTATAGAAATCTGTTCTCCTTCAGATTAATCACAGTAAAAACCATTGTTTTAACGGTATACGTGACCACCTCCTGTGTAAGGTAATGGGTACTTACAAACGTTTAGTTATACCACTAGCGTAAAATATAGTTGTTTGTTCAAATCCAGGATATCTTGGATATCCTGCGTTTTACTATAGTTGTTAATTGCCTGGCGTTGTTGGTAGGACACGCGTTCTTGGTCTCACCCTGATGACGTAATTGTGTCTGGCTTGGGAAGTGCTATGTATATAGTACTTTTTGACCCTAGCGCTGCTAGTGTATCTTTTCCCATTTGGTATAATGTGAGCAAAACCTTAGCACTTGGTGGGGGAACTGGGGAACCTGAATATATGCTTATTTTAAGCACACATATGTGAGTGCAATCTGTATTTTATTTTCTTATTTTATTAAAGAAGTTTTTACACGATTTTAGCATATCCCTTTTAGAAACTGAAAGATATCCTGGATTTGAACAAACAACTATATTTTACGCTAGTGGTATAACTAAACGTTTGTAAGTACCCATTACCTTACACGGGTAAAGGGCAACTAAACCCCTTGGTGGAAGAGATCAAACCACACTATACAGAAAGTGCACAAAGAGGTGTAAATCTTTTTTGAAAATACTACACTATATTTTATTTCTTTGTTTTTTTTGGTGTCTATCCCTGAGCTTGCAGCGCTGGTATCTCTTCGTATGAATGAAAGGTTTTTACTGTGACTCTCAGAGCACCCTGGGAGGCAGTGGTTCTAATACGGGTGGTGGGGGGAGTGCAAGGAAGGAAAGGCAGGTTATAGTTATAGGAGATTCAATTATTAGAGAGGTGGATAGGGTAATCTGTTGTAAGGCCCCTACATGCCGAACAGTCTGCTGCTTGCCTGGTGCTATGGTTTGGCATGTGGTGGAACGAGTGGACAGATTATTGGAAGGGGCTGGGGAAGACCCAGCGGTCTTGGTACACATAGGTACCAATGACAAAGTTAGAGGAGGTGGTGAAGTCCTCAAGAACAATTTTAAAAAACTAGGTGTAAAGTTGAGTGCGAGGACTTCCAAGGTAATTTTCTCAGAGATATTACCTGAGCCACGAGCAACGCTAAGGAGACAGCAGGAGCATAGGGAGATTAAAGCGTGGTGAGAGATTGGTGTAGGGAGGAGGGTTTTGGGTTTTTGGAGAACTGGGCTGATTTCTCAGTCACTACAGGCCCTTTGCTAGGGATGGGCTGCACCTCAATGAGGATGGTGCAGCTGTTTTGAGAGAGAAGATGGCTAGAGGGTTGGAGGAGATTTTAAACTAGGTGTGGGGGGGGGGTTTCAGTAAAAGATTCAGTGGAAGACAGGTTAGATGAGATAGTGGGTAAAGAAAGGGAAAATGGGGGAGGAGATTTGGCTGGGGATACTGTTAAGGATAGGGAGGACCACATGTCATATGTTCAATATGGGACCAGTATTAAAAGTATGTTTGCAAATGCAAGGAGTCTGACTGGTAAAATGGGAGAGCTGGAGGTGCTGGTGCTGGTGCTGGAGGGAAAATATGATGTGATTGGTGTGGCCGAAACATGGCTGAATGAGTCGCATGACTGGGCAGTAAATATCAGTGGCTATACTTTGTTTCGGAGGGACAGAGGCAATAGAAAAGGAGAAGAGGTATGTCTGTTTGTTAGGCAGGATTTGAAAGCTTATATAAAGGAGGAGGTTATGTTAGAAAATGAGGGGGCAGAAGTCTTATGGGTGGAGTTCTTCACCGATTGTTAAAGAGTCCAGCAAATTAATTGTAGGCGTATGCTATAGACCCCCTAATGTAAGTGAGGAGGAGGAGGCTAAGCTCCTCATGCAAATAGAAAAGGCTGCTAGTTTGGGTAAAGTAATGATAATGGGACATTTTAATTACCCAGATATTGACTGGAGCAACAGTACTGCCAGATCAGTTAATGGGAACAAATCTATAAAATTGTTGCATGACAATTTTATGGCACAGGTTGTTGAGGAACCTACCAGAAAAAAGTGCTATTCTGGATTTAGTGATCTCAAATGACCCAGAACTTTTAGCAAATGTGCAAGTCATTGAACCCCTGGGTAATAGTGACCATAATATTATATCATTTAATGTCTGGTGCAAAAAACAAATATATACTGGGGCAAAAATAATGTTATATCATTTAATGTCTGGTGTAAAAAACAAATATATACTGGGGCAACAAAAACCATGAATTTTGGAAAAGCTAATTTTAGTGCCTTGAGGGCTGCCCTACAGTGTATTGATTGGGGCATTACGTTTTCAGCTAAAAACACAGAACAGAACACTGTAATAAATGTTGTAAATCAGCAATCTGGAAGGCGATGGAGGTGAAACTAACCCTAAAAAGGTTTTAAATATATTAATAGTAAAAAGATGCAGGTTGAGAGTGTTGCTCCATTAAATAATGGTACCAGTATGGTTGTAACAGATACAGAAAAGGCAAATGTGTTAAATCAGTTATTCTCATTAGTGTATACAATAGAGGAGTCTGAGTTACCAGGCTCACTTTATAGCTGCACTAATGGCTCAGCTCAATCTAGTCAGTGGCTGACTCAGGATATGATTCATAAAGCTTTAATAAAAATTAATGTAAACAAGGCAAATTATTTGAAGGCTTGTTAAGGGATCACATTCAAAATTTTGTCCTAGTGAATGGCATTATGAGCAGCAATCAGCATGGCTTTATGAAGGATAGGTCATGTCAGACAAATATGATTGCTTTTTATGATGAGGTAAGTAAGATGCTGGACAGTGGGGGGGGGGGGCAGTAGATGTGATCTATTTGGGTTTTGCCAAAGCATTTGATACTGTGCCCCACAAATGACTGCTTTCTAAACTAAGGTCTGTTGGGGTTAATGAAGTCGTTTGCACATGGATAGGAAACTGGCTACAGGATCGGGTACAGAGGGTGGTTGTTAATGGTACATTCTCTACTTGGAGTAAGGTTCTAAGTGGGGTCCCCCAGGGCTCGGTATTAGGTCCACTTTTATTTAACTTGTTCATTAATGACTTAGGGGAGGGTATTGTAAGTAATGTATCAGTGTTTGCAGATGACACAACTATCCAGCCCAATTAATTCCATCCATGATGTGGCATCCTTGCAACATGATCTTGACAAACTGGCAATCTGGGCAGCTAAGTGGCAAATGAAATTAAATGTTGATAAGTGTAAAGTCATGCACCTGGGATGTAAATTATACCCTTAATGGTACTGCACTAGGCAAATCCATTATGGAAAAGGATTCCGGACTCCGTGACCACAGCTGAACTTGGCGACACGGTAAGAGCCATCTTTAATTCTATATTGGGCAAAGACCACACCAGCCCACTTGAACTGGACAGGGTCCACCGTACATTGGGCGCCCCGAGGTTCAGAACAGAACGACCCAGGGACGTGGTATGCTGTGTCCACAAATTTACAACTAAGGAGGACATTACACGTGCATTGCGGAATGTGGAGCTTTTTAAATACCAGGACTACGAAGTAGCCATCTTCCAAGACCTGGCGTGGCTCACAATCCAACAACGCAGAGCCCTCGGTCCTATGAACCAAAAACATAGCCTATAGGTGGAACTTCCCATTTGCCTTCACTGTTATGAAAGAGGGCAGGCAATACAGTCTGAAAGAACCAGATGGTCTGCAGGACTTTGTGCAAGCTCTAGGGTTCGGATGGGCGCATGGACTGATCTTGAGGCCTCTGTCCACACACTGCAATATAGGACAAGAGACCCCATCTTATAAAACCTGCACACCTCTATTTTCTCTCTGGAACGACTCATGATTCTTTGCCATCTTAATCTGCACATGTGTCGAGAACTTTTAGGCTTCAATAAGCCTACCTCAAAGATGCCTCAGAGATGCCCAAAAACAGCTATATCAGATGGGAGGCAAGGGACACGACGAGGATTGGGATTGAGAAAAGGGAAAAAAAAAAAACTCACATTTCAAGCACAAGATTCAACCATATCCATGCTGGATCATGACTCACGTCATGCTGTTGACTACACACATTTGTGCCTTTAGACATGCTCGACTTCACTCACGCTTTGCAACTTCAGATTTCTACAACAGGAGACTGATGCAGAGACTCTGGGAATTTCCAAGCCCCAAAGCACCATTGAAGATTAAGCCATCTGGGACACTGTCACAAAACGTAACGTCACACCACCTTGAACAGTTCCTGTTCCAGCACAGAGACTCATTCCTCATCCAGCTCATCGACCTTCTTAACAAACTTTTACCATGAGGATGTGATAGTTAAACAGCTTTATTATTCTTGCATAATGTCTCTATTTGCTTTAACTTAGGTTCCCAACCACCTATACCTCCCCAGCACTCCTGAGTTTAATACTTACCAGCCACGTTATGTGCACTCATTTCCTAAAACAAGGGCTACCACTTAGCATATCTCCCCTCCCCGCCTAGAGAACTCCTCTCCCCGAAATACGGGCTTACCATTGCACATCAAGGGGTTCAAGGCTCACCTTGAACCTACCCACCCCAACCCCCTCAGGACATCCCTGCAAATTGAGATTAGACCCCCCCCTTACTGATAACTGATAACACTGATATTTCTGCTATGTGTTGTATATAATTTTGCTTTGGGAGATACTGTATCTCCACCACGTTAATTTGGCGGTTCAGGTGGATGGCTGACGTACTCTTTGAGTGCCACACCCACGTACTCTCAACCTAAGACCTTTGGGTTAATCACGAGTGTGGGATGGGGCAATCCCCTACTCGTTGTTCGGTCAATCCCACCCCAGATGCACTTTGTAACTATATTGCTTGTTTTGATTATGTATACTTTCTTTGTACTTCAACTATCTCTCTTTACTTTCCTTTCCTGGCATCCAACCTGGGGCTCCCTCATCTCCGCATCCCTACTACATGCGAGATCTCCAAACCATGGGGCACTACCGCTGGACCCCCCTATCCACGATGAACGATGACTGAAATTCGAGTCGGATCACTAAACGTGAAGGGGCTTAATGCTCCCATCAAAAGGTACAATCTCACAAGGGACATAAAACGACTCAAGCTAGATATAGTCTTCACCCAGGAAACCCATTTCAAAAAGCAACAAACTCCGCTCCTCAGATTTAAAGATTTCACAACTATTTTTCATAGCACACCTCTAGCCACCAAAAAAAGGGGAGTCATGATTATGATAGCAGAAACCAAATCAGACAAGGCGGGCACATTCCTCTTAGTCAAGGGTAATATCAATGATTGTAAATACACCCTAGCCTCAGTTTATCTCCCTCCTAATGAGCAACTGCCAGCCCTAACACAAACACTTCAAGCTATAGTAGACTTTGAAGAAGGCATGCTCATCGTCGGAAGCGACCTAAACATGACGCTCGAACCAATACTGGACTCTTCTACCGCACGATCAAGCATACCACACAGGAAAATTGAAGCTTTTAAAAAACAGCTCAGATCCCTCACTTTAGTAGACACCTGGCGCCTCACGAAACCCTCTGTACGTGACTTTTTACTCCCATCCACATGACACATACAGTAGACCGGACTACATTTTCATACAACATGCCGATATCAATCTTCTCAAAGACGCTACAATAGACACTATAACTTGGTCAGACCACGCTCCCATTACAAGCACTGTTTTACGTAAAGTCCCTACACGTAGAGTCTTCTCTTTAAGAATGAATCCCTTCTCCGAGAGGAATCCACGAAGAAAGACCTAACCCAAAAGCTTCAGAATTATTTTCGAAAAAATAGCTCAGAACAGGCTGACCCATGGACTCTATGGCTAGCACACAAATGTGTTATTAGAGGGGAATTAATCCAAATAGGAGCACGAAAAAAGAGAGAACGCAACGCTAAACTACAACAGCTGATAACTAGAATCCGATCTCTTGAGGCGCAACATAAATACTCATAAATACTCCAAATTCACTCACATACTTGCCGAACTACATCCCTAAAATTCAAACCCCGGACGGGAAAACAGTGCATACATCCACAGACATTGCCGAAGTCTTTCGTCAATATTGCACTAAACTCAGATTCATCCCCTGACACCACACAAGATAAAATCTACAACAAAATGAACAAATGCAATGACTATATTATAGACTCTAATATCCCACAACTAACAGATGAAATTAAAAAGACCTTAGACTCCCCATTGACCAAAGAAGAGTTTACATTAGCCATTAAGACAACTAAATCCGGAAAGGAGCCGGGGCCCGATGGCTTTTCGATATCTTACTATAAAGAACTGAGTCACTGCCTCTTACCATATCTAGTTGCCGCTACCAACTCCATCACAGCTACCAAAACAATCCCCCCAGAAGCTCTGGAGGCTCACATAACCTTAATACACAAAAAGGGCAAAGACCCAACAGACCCTGGAAGCTTCCGGCCCATTTCCCTACTAAATCTCGACACCAAATTATATGCAAAGGTACTGGCTACCAGGTTAAACCAAGTTCTAACCTCCCTGATATCACCAGAACAGGTAGGCTTTGTCCCACACAGAGAGGCCAGAGACAACACAGACTGTTCAGCAACATTCACTACTGCAAAAGCTGCTCCATCCCTGTCATGCTCTTGTCCACTGATGCCGAGAAGGCATTCAACAGGGTTGACTGGACATTCTTGCGATCCACTCTAGAACACATAAACTTAGGACCCAGAATGCAATCATGGATATCCACTTTATATACCAATCCTGCTAAACTCAGGGTGAATGGAAAATACTCCATAATACAACCATTCCGAATCCAAAACGGGACTCAACAAGGCTACCCGTTATCCCCACTCTTCTTCATACTATCACTTGAGAGTTTTCTAAATAGGATTAGGAACGACCCAAACATCAATGGCAACACAATCGGCTCAAAAGAACACAAAATCGCTGCATACGCGGACGACCTGCTTTTCTTTTTACAAAACCCTAGGATTTCACTCCCAAACTTAATAGTAGAACTAGACAAATTTAATTCAGTTAGTAACTTTAAAATAAATCTGACTAAATCAGTGGCCCAAAATGTCTCTATACTTCCTTTCCCATTAGAACATCCACCACATGCTTCACCTACCTTGGCATAAAAATATTTCCTGACGTGAAACAAACTATCAATAGAAACTACATAGATTTTTTCAATTCTATCAAAACGGACTTAAGAGACTGGACAAACAAGACGCTTTTGTGGTTCGGCCGCATCAATTCACTTAAGATGAACATTCTCCCCCGCTTCCTATACATCTCACAAGCTATTCCATACCCTTCTCCCAAAGGGACCTTACAAACGATACATACTCTTACAAAAAAGTTTATTTGGGCGGATAAAAACCCAAGACTGGCCAGATCGACCTTAACCGCACCTAAGACACAAGGTGGACTAAGTCTCCCAGATTGGCAGAAATACCATCAAGCCACGATCATAAACAGATGCCTAGACTGGGCCTTTTACAGGAAAACCAAGTTGTGGATAGAGATAGAACAAGAATCCTTAGTAACCCCACTTTGGGCGGCCCCGTGGTTATCTTCAGCAGACAGAACATACAGAGACAGAACAGACGCCAAACTTAAATACACATTAGACACATGGGACACTCTAGCCAAATCAAGCAAATGGATCAACTCTCCTTCCCCCTTATTTCCAGTAATTGGCAATCCCAAATTCACACCAGGCCTGGACTTAGATAACTACAAGGGATGGGACATTCTTTTACATGCAGGAGCCGATCATTTTTACAATCGAGGCAAATTGAAAGACAAGAGCTACTATTTGACAACACTCTGTCCGACCTAGATAGATTTAAGTAAGGGCAAATCAGGCACTTCCTGCAGGCAACATTTCCACCCCATAAAGACAGGCCTACTCTCACAAACATGGAACATATGTGGTCCCAGAAAGAACCCCCAAAACGTACAATCTCACGGATATACAAACACATTACAGACCTTAAACCGGGTCCGCTTTCTATCCTTAAAGACAAATGGCAACAAGACGTGAACACAACTATCACTGACAAACAATGGGCCAAAATCACTCAATTAGTACACCAATCCTCTAAATGCACCAAATTTCAAGAACTTAACTATAAATTACTAACAAAATGGTATAGATACCCAACTAAATTGAGCAAGATCTATAAGGCAGTGTCACCCACTTGTTGGAGATGCAAGGAACACCACGGTACCTTAACACACATATTTTGGGATTGACACATACTCAACTCTTTCTGGACCCTAATACGCAACACTATCAAAACTGTCACAGACATAGAAATCCAAGACAACCCTCTAGCTGTTCTTCTACACGACACCCCGTTGCCGATAAAGGCATACAAGAAATCTCTTGCTCCCATAATGCTGGAGACAGACAGAAGGCCCATCCGTAAAGGACTGGCTGCTCAAGATTAAAGAGATACAGTACATAAATTTGAGGAGCTGAAGAACGAAACTGCAAATGATTCCCAGAATTTTATAACTAAATGGTATCACTGGATTATTTTTACTAACTCAGATTCATATGTCCAGTTGTGCTCCGTGTGAGATTCACCCTAACAATCTACTTATAATCCTATACTTTCTCTTTCCTGTGATCGCCGGGTAGGGGACGGGATCCAGCGGTACCCAACTCGAGTAAACCACCCAGACTAGTCGCATCGTTATAGCGACTATACAAGATTTTTTCTTTTCGTACTCCTTACAGGTTCAAAATGGCAATATGTCGACATGAGCTCAACCACATCTCTCACGACTTTGAGCCCCCCCAGGCCGGTATGCCATCTCTGCTACTTCATTCTTTTCCCACCCTTGTTTATCCCCCTCCCCTCTATCCTACTCTTCCACACTCGACTCCCCCACATTCACTTTTCTTTCCTTTTCCTCGCTGTACCCTCTATCTACTGACTCCAAAATCAGATACATCAGCACTCTATCTTGAACTTTTTGGCACCCCAAGCGAAATGTCATCCTCAGAAACTATAGAAATAAGACGAGCAAGACTCAAAACCTGTTATTGATGCTCACTATGGAATAGTCTCCACAGATAATCGCTATAGAGATAATCTAACGGTGCACATATATAAATAGTAAATGCTATCCTCTGTCTCTGATATATTATTGCTCCTGATGCTTTAAATCTGTATAGAATGTGCTGATGTGTACCTGTTCTTTCCTTTGTTGAGAAAATTAATAAAAACAGAATTATAAAAAAAAAAGGGGCATAGAGCCACAGGAGCAGGGGTCATTCTTCCACTGTACAGAGCACTTGTAAGGCCCCATCTAGAATATGCCGTACAGTTTTGGTCTCCATGACTTAAACAGGACATTATTGTATTAGAGAGGGTACAGAGAAGGGCAACTAAGCTTGTGAAAGGTATGGAAAATCTTAGCTATGAGGAAAGACTGGCCAAATTGGGGATGTTCACGCTGGAGAAGAGGCGCTTAAAGGGGTGATGTGATAACTATGTATAAATATATAAGGGGATCATATAATAATCCCTCTAATGCTTTATTTACCAGTAGGTCTTTCCAGCTGACACAAGTCACCCATTCCGATTAGAAGAAAAGAGGTTCCGCCTAAATATTCGGAAGGGGTTTTTTTAGAGTGAGAGCTGTGAATATGTGGAATTTTCTCCCTGAATCAGTTGTACAGGCTGATACATTAGATAGCTTTAAGAAGGGGTTGGATGGGTTTTTAGTAAGTGTAAATACTTACTGTACTGTACTAAATACAAAAAAAAAAAAAAAAGCAAGATGGCTGAAATAAGGTTAGTAGGCAGAATTCCTTTTGAAAATCAAAAAAATTCCAACGAATAGCTTCTGTACTGTTGTTGAGAAATTCCTGCTTTACCTCCAGTTTATCGGAATTAAGATCCACGTTTACCCTCTAGAGAATATTTAACCTTTGGTTTATCAGAATGAATCTGGACAAGTTCTCCCTGGAGAATATTTAACCTGACTGTTCCAATACAGAAATGTCTCACTGTGTTTAGCTTCTCACGGAGCACAGGATTCATCTGAAAAGAGATGAATTGTTTTGGTTTTTTTTAGCAGAATTCTCTTTTACGAAAGGATTAATTTCAACCCACTTATATTAAGTACAATCATGTGAATCATTCAGGGCTGCTGTTTTTAAGGAATAAACTCCAAAATAGGATTCACTAGTAGAGTTCTGTAGCTAACAAAATTTCCTTCATACATGTTTTCTAGTCTGCACTTGTAGCCAATTCTCAGTTCTACGTCATAAGAGGAAGAAATCCTCAAATCTTCAAGTCACAGAGGAAGAAAATAACTTGCAGAAACTACTTCTAGGGCATAAAAACACAAAAAGGCTCATTTTCTATCAATGGACACAGTCATACCTTGACAGTTACCCATAGGAACCAGTGAGTAATAAGCTTTATTCAATCATTTGAATAAAAGGGAAAAATCTGGTTAAAAGGCCATACACAGGCAGAAAAAAAGCTGCAAGCTTTCTAGATTGTGTCTGCAGTTTATTGTCCTATGTATGCGGCCTACCAATGGCACTAGCTGTTAATTTACAAGCTAGGGCCGGTGAAACAAAATCACATTGCAACAATACTCACAAGTGCAAAACTGGCTTGTTTTAGTAAATGAGCCCCCTAGTTACATAGTTACATAGTTAAATTGGGTTGAAAAAAGACAAAGCCCATCAAGTTCAACCCCTCCAAATGAAAACCCAGCATCCATACACACACCCCTCCCTACTTTTAATTAAATTCTATATACCCATACCTATACTAACTATAGAGCTTAGTATCACAATAGCCTTTGATATTATGTCTGTCCAAAAAATCAACCAAGCCATTATTAAAGGCAATAACTGAATCAGCCATCACAACATAACCCGGCAGTGCATTCCACAATCTCACTGTCCTGACTGTGAAGAACCCCTTCAAATTAAAGTTCTTTTCTTCTAGTCTAAAGGGGTGGCCTCTGGTACGGTGATCCACTTTATGGGTAAAAAGGTCCCCTGCCATTTGTTCAGAATCTGATAGTAAGGGTCCCACCCCTTCCTGCTTCATTTTTTTACTATTAACATATTTAAAAAATAATTTTGGATTTTTTTTTACTGCTTGCTGCAATATCCTTTTCTATAGCAATTTTAGCTTGCCTTCTTTGCATGATTTATTGGCCTCCTTGTAATTATTAAAAATCATTGATATTGTTGGACTACAGCTTCTAGCATATGTCATATATCCCTTCTCTGACTTCAGAAGCTTGCCCTTTATTTATCTAATTCTTCATTCCTTGACACTGTGGGTTTGACCAGTCCTCAAAGCACCTGCCTTTTTTTATTCTTTATAAGAACAAAATTGTTGGACTATTTAAGAGAAGTGTATTTCAGTGTAGGGTCAATGAACAGATTTCTGAACTGGTAATTGGTCATTTAATATGAAGATAGCATTGGGTTGACTCTCCTGTAGCAATATGTTGCAATACATCAATTAGTAACTTTATGTAAATAATTTGGTTACTGCAGTACGAGTTCAGTCTAGCTAGTAACATCCCATTAGAATGGTTACAGAATGGAAATGTACTGCTAAGGAACATGCAACATCCACGTACACAAATACACTACACATCTACACTCTTTAATGTTAGAATTTCATATTTCACTTTAAGCTTTTCCATGAAAACCCTATAAATCTAGGTTTGCCTAAGAGGTCCCACCAGGCACAGGCTGCAACAAATAGATCATATAACTAAAACTAAACTGAGGTTTACGGAAGCTTTTGGCTGCAGTGGTAGACCCTTATAATTCTTTGGGGTCCTAATTTTGTCAGATGTAGCTGGGATATAAGTAGATCACAGGTGAGGTGTGGGTGGAGCAGATTTTGTGTTGGAGGTTTGGGGGCAGGGCACAGCCGAGGGCCTTAAGCAGAATTAATCATCCGTTCACAAAAAGCAGGTTCGGCATTCCTGGGAATTGTGCGGTACTACAGACGTTTTGTTACCAATTCTTCCTCCCTTGCAGCTCCCTTGACTGAATTAACAAAAGGGTGAAAGTCAGTCATGATAGACTGGAATCACGATGTAGAAAAAACATTTGTAGAGCTGAAGGATGCTTTATGTTGTTACACTGTCCTAGTTGCCTCAGATTTCTGACAAGTTTGTGGTACAGAAAGATGCCTCAGATACTGGGTTGGGGGCAGTTCTATCCCAAGTGAAGGAGAGGAACATCCTGTCGTTCTCAGTAGGAAGTTGACGGCCGCTGAAAAAAACTATGTGTTGGTGGAAAGGGAGTGTCTGGCAATAAAATGGGCGATAGACTCATTTTGTTAGGCAGGAAGTTCAGGTTGATTTCTGACCATGCTAGCTTATTTGGTAGAATCAGCTCCCAAACTTTTTAAATTTGTGGGTCCTGGTGCACATACCCTGACTGGCCACCTTCCAATCCTCTCACAAATATTAATTGAAGTACAGCACCACAAATCTTTTCTGTAGATAAAAATGCCTTTATTGGAACACCGGTAGGACCTGGATAAGCAACGTTTCAGGCTACACAGAGCCCTTTTTTCAAACTTTTCCGACCATGCTACCCTGTCCTGGATGAAAAGAAACAGAGGAACAAATGCCAGAGTGTCCCATGGTTTCTGTCTCTGCAGGAATTCAACTTTGTGGTGGAGCACAGGACTGGTAAAGTGCACCATAATGCTGATCCCCTTTCCAGAGTTCATTGTCTGGGTGTATAGAGTGCCTCCACCTCCTCGGGGTTAAGGTAGAAAAACCAGCGCTAATAGCTCGGGGTAAGTAGGAGACAAAAAAATGAAAACAGTATGTAGTGTAGTATTTCCTTATTGGATATAAGACACCCTTGTGTGTACTAAAGGTTAATAGTGTCTCTTCATCTGTGGGGTTAAATTGCCCTACAACCATTTACCAGCATAAAAATACTTCACCGCCTGTGTTGACAAATTTTTATACTCACAGACGTTTTAAATTTTTACTTTTTTGCACTTACATCAATGTGTGCTAGTTGATACTTGATGCCACTGCAACTACCCAGCATAGGGTCAGACTGGGCTAGTGGGACACAGGAAAAAAAACAGTTGGGCCCCAGCTGTCATGGACCCTGTTGATCCATATGCAGTCCCACTGAAGCTGTGGGTGCTGCCACATTGACTCCCCCGGCGCTGATTGCAACCGCAAAAAGAGAGACCAAGGGATGAGCTGGGGGTGAAAGGGGTTTTGTGGTGCTGGGTGTACCTCATGGCTTTGGAGGATGGCTTGGGGGCTGTTTGTATGGGGGCCACTAAGATGGTAGCCCCGATGGGCCCCGGAACCACACAATCCAATGCTGACCCAGCATGTCTTTCTCTCTTGCTGATGAACTCCACTGCTTGGCCACCACCGCTAACAGCAGTGGTTCCCAAATTGTGGGGCTGGCACAGTCTGGAGCAGTGGCATAAGGGGATCAGCCTAAGGGATCATTAGGGTGAGATTTGGAGATAAAGTCTTTTAGCACTGCAGTAGCATCACTAGAGGGCGGCGGGCCCTGGTGCGTGACGCGCAACCGGGCCCCGCCCCCTCCGTACGGCTGCACGGGCTGCCGGGGGGGCCCTGAGGGGGTGTGGGCCCTGGCCCGCTCACACCCCCTGCTCCCCCGGTAGTTCCGCCACTGTAGCCCTGGTAGATACCCGTAAAACTAATTTTGTCTGAAATTTTCACACTTATAACCTGCCCTAGATTTTATTGGAACTATGACGGGCATAGCAATATTTTCCTATACCAGTAAGCTTATTATGAGGCAAGGGGGGCGGCTGCATGGCAGGCTCCTCCATAGTGCAGAAGAATGGGGGAGATTTGAAACACCTCCTCCTCCTTCACACTACACGTTCCAAGTGTATGGAACAGGCAGCCCTGGGGAGAGGGAGTCCAGCCTGGGAAGCCAGTGCTCTCACCAGCACAGGGACTAGGTTTACCTGATGCAGATTGGGCTTTGGTGCTAGGTAACATTTTGTGACTTGGCGCTGCCAATAGAGTAAAAAGGGGCCCCAAAACAAAAGCCTTTGCCATAGCTCTGTTTTAGGCCAAGCGCTTTTGGTATGTGGCTTTCAAGGTACTGGACTATATCTCCCAGTGACCCTTGAGCCAAGATTTTAGGAGATGTAGTAATACAGTTGGAGGTGGATATCTCTGGTTGAGGCTGTGCATTCCAGGCCAAGTGGAAGCCCCATTGTCTTTAGGACAGTGTCCCATTGTGGCAGTTTGCCGGAGGGGCGCTGGGACTATGCGGCCTCGGGGTTCCAATTCCTCAAATCCAGCCCTGCAAATAGATTGCTGTATACCTCAAAGACCACAGGTCATTGAGGGGGAAAGGACAGATAAAATAATATAGTGCAGTATTCTAAAATAAAAATTGTTATCCATACACTAATAGTGGATTTTTGTGTCTAAAGAGATATTTATCCAGTAAAAAGTAATTCCTTATACAAATAAAGGGTATTTTTTGCTTTTAACCATATAGTGTTTGGTTTTAAACTTGTGGTGTCGAGTTTTAATTTATAAGAGCCCACACTCCAGTTCCTAGTGTGTCTGGTGGTTGATCATACTCACAAGAAGTAGGTTAATAAAGGCATTGATACTTATAAGTATTCCGGCTTGCTTAGAATATTCTTATGTCCTTAGTTGGTAAAATGAAGTAACATGTGTGGAAGCGTTTATACAATTTTAATAAATAAAATTTATTAATATTATGTAATATATGTGTAAATAAAATTACACTCACAATAGAGAGCTGGAGGTGCAGGTGCTGGAGGAAAAATATGATGTGATTGGTGTGGTCGAAACATGGCTGAATGAGTCACATGATCAGTGGCTATACTTTGTTTCGAAAGGACAGAGGCAATAGAAAAGGAGGAGGGGTATACCTGTTTGTTAGGCAGGATTTAAAAGCTTATATAAAGGAGGAGGTTATGTTAGAAAACGAGGGGGCAGAAGTCTTGTGGGTCGAGTTCTTCACCAATTGTAAAGAGTCCAGCAAATTAATTGTAGGTGTATACTATAGACCCCCTAATGTAAGTGACCAGGAGGAGGCTAAGCTCCTGATGCAAATAGAAAATGCTGCTAGTTTGGGTAAAGTAATGATAATGGGGGATTTTAATTACCCAGATATTGACTGGAGCAACAGTACTGTCAGATCAGTTAATGGGAACAAGTTTATAAACTTGTTGCATGACAATTTTATGGCACCGGGTGTTGAGGAGCCTACCAGAAAAAATGCTATTCTGGATCTAGTGATCTCAAATGACCCAGAACTTATAGCAAATGTGCAAATCATTGAACCCCTGGGTAATAGTGACCATAATGTTATATCATTTAATGTCTGGTGCAAAAAACAAATATATACTGGGGCAATAAAAACCATGAATTTTGGTAAAGCTAATTTTAGTGCCTTGAGGGCTGCCCTACAGAGCATTGATTGGGGCATTATGTTTTCAGCTAAAAACAAAGAACAGAAATGGTTCTCATTTAAAATGATATTAAATCATTACTGTTCTCAATTTATTCCCTTAAGGAGGAAATGTAGAAGCTCTAAGAATCATTCTATGTGGCTTAATACGGAAGTAAAGAAGTTAATAGGAAAGAAGAGAAAGACATTTAAAAACTACAAATATATTGGGACAGAAGCTGCATTTAATGAATATAAACACTTTAATAAATGTTGTAAATCAGCAACCCGGAAGGCAAAGAAAGGAAATGAAGAGTTAATTGCCGTGGAGGTGAAAACTAACCCTAAAAAGTTTTTTAAATATATTAATAGTAAAAAGATGCAGGTTGAGAGTGCTGCTCCATTAAATAATGGTACCAGTATGGTTGTAACAGATACAGAAAAGGCAAATGTGCTAAATCAGTTATTTTCATCAGTGTATACAATAGAGGAGTCTGAGTTCCCTGGCTCACTTTATAGCTGCACTAATGGCTCAGCTCAATCTAGTCAGTGGCTGACTCAGGATATGATTCATAAAGCTTTAAAACAATTTTATGTAAACAAGGCGCCAGGGCCTGATGGTATACACCCCCGGGTTCTAAGAAAGTTTAGTTCAGTTTTAGACCAGCCCCTATTTCTGATTTTCTCAGATTCACTTTCATCTGGTATGGTGCCTATGGATTGGAGAAAAGCTGATGTTATTCCAATATTTAAAAAGGGATTACAATCTCAGCCTGCCAATTATAAGACAGTAAATTTGACATCTGTGGAGGGCAAATTGTCACATTCAAAATTTTGTCCTAGTCAATTGCATTATGAGCAGCAATCAGCATGGCTTTATGAAGGATAGGTCATGCAAGACAAATTTGATTGCTTGTTATGATGAGGTAAGTAAGATGCTGGACAGGGGGGGGCAGTAGATGTGATCTATTTGGATTTTGCCAAAGCGTTTGATACTGTGCCCCACAAACGACTGCTTTCTAAACTAAGGTCTGTTGGGCTTAATAAAGTCGTTTGCACATGGATAGGCTGGCTACAGGATCGGGTACAGAGGGTGGTTGTTAATGGTACATTCTCTACTTGGAGTAAGGTTCTTAGTGGGGTCCCTCAGGGCTCGGTATTGGGTCCACTTTTATTTAACTTGTTCATTAATGACTTAGGGGAGGGTATTGTTAGTAATGTATCAGTGTTTGCAGATGACACAAAACTATCCAGCTCAATTAATTCCATCCAGGATGTGGCATCCTTGCAACACGATCTTGACAAACTGGCAATCTGGGCAAATCAGATTCAATGTTGATAAATGTAAAGTTATGCACCTGGGATGTAAGAATATCCAAGCCACTTATACCCTTAATGGGACTGCACTAGGCAAATCCATTATGGAAAAGGATTTTGGAGTCCTTGTAGATGATAAACTTGGCTGTAGCAAGCAATGCCAGTCAGCAGCATCAAGAGCAAATAAGGTCTTGAGCTGTATTAAAAGGGGCATAGAGTCACGGGAGGAGGGGGTCATTCTTCCACTGTATACAACACTTGTAAGGCCCCCATCTAGAATGTGCCGTACAGTTTTGGTCTCCATCACTCAAACAGGACATTATTGTATTAGAGAGGGTACAGAGAAGGGCAACTAAGCTGGTAAAAGGTATGGAAAATCTTAGCTATGAGGAAAGACTGGCCAAGTTGGGGATGTTCACGCTGGAGAAGAGGCGCTTAAGGGGTGATATGATAACTATGTATAAATATATAAGGGGATCGTATAATAATCTCTCTAATGCTTTATTTACCAGTAGGTCTTTCCAGCTGACACAAGGTCACCCATTCTGATTAGAAGAAAAGAGGTTCCGCCTAAATATTCGGAAGGGGTTTTTTACAGTGAGAGCTGTGAAGATGTGGAATTCTCTCCCTAAATCAGTTGTAGAGGCTGATACATTAGATAGCTTTAAGAAGGGGTTGGATTGCTTTTTAGCAAGTGAGGGAATACATGGTTATGGGAGATAGCTCATAGTACAAGTTGATCCAGGACTAGTCCGATTGCCATTTTGGAGTCAGGAAGGAATTTTTCCCCATCTGAGGCAAATTGGAGAGGCTTTAGATGTTTTTTTTGCCTTCCTCTGGATCAACTAGCAGTTTGGCAAAAAAACTAAAATTTGAACTCGATGGACGTGTGTCTTTTTTCAACCTTACTTACTATGTTATGTTACTATGTAATATGTGTAAATAAAATTACACTCACACGTGTTTTGCAATGCGGCATGTCTATATGTTGCTCCTCGTTCTTTTGGCCTCTTTCACTATCCAGCGCACCTAGCTCAGATCTCCAGCTGCCGCTTCCACACACCCATGTCACCACTCCTCCAATGAGCGATGTTGTTATTTCCGGATGGTTGCTTCCTATTACCCACAAAGTTTCAAACTAAAAAAACTTTATTGTTCCCAAAATTAATGTCTCTTACGGTAAAATTTGCAACTCAGCCTTTTCCAACATATAAGTTGTTGCAAAATAGCATCCCGAATACAGTACTATGTAACACAGTTCTATCATAATAAAAAAGCCCTAAGATTGAAATCGACATTTAAGCCATAGGGGAACAAGGATTTTAACCTATGAATCCACCAACTTTCTTTTCACAGTGTTCACCATGTCACCTCCCCTTCAATTGTTTTTAACCCTTTCTATTCCTAGTGATTTCAGGCCCATCGGATTTTTATGTTTTTCCAGGAAATGTTTTGATACAGAATGCTTTACATTTCCTTTGCATATATTATAGACATGTTCCCCTATTCTTTCTTTTAATTTCCTGTTTGTTTTACCTGCATATTGGAGGCCACATGGGCACTCCAACAGGTAGATCACATAGTATCACATTTAACAAGTTCCTGAATTTGGAATTGTTCCCCAGTTATGGAGCTGTTAACGGTTTTAAACTTTACACCAAACCTACACGATTTACAGAGGCTGCATGGAAAAAATCCCTGATATATCTCCCTTCTTTTTTCCGTTATCTTTTCGATTACTACAAGTAAATTTCTGTTTTAAGTTGGGGCTTTTCGAAAGATAATCTTGGGTTTCTTTGGAAGAATTGTTTCCAATTCTTTATCTAAGATCAAAACACTGCAATATTTCTACACAATTTTCTTTATTTCCATTGCTTTTGGATTATATTGCGTCACAAAGCAAATTCTCCTCTTCTTTCTTTGTGTCATGTGTCTGTTTTTCTTTTTTGTACTCCAACATCTCATCTCTTTCTTGTCTAATTTTTTTTATATGCTTTTATGTCATGTTGTTTGTATCCTCTTTCATCTCTCTGTGAGGATCTTAGATTGTTTGTCATAACTATTTAAATTACTGCAGTTTTTCCTTACTCTCCTGAACTGCCCCTGCGGAATATTTTTAATCCACTGGGGGTTGTGGTTTCTAGTGGCCAGGACATAATTGTTAGTGTCTACTGTTTTAAATAAAGTGTGTGAATGTATTGCACCCACCTCAATATAAATTTGTAGGTCTAAAAAATGTATTTTTTCAGAACTAAAATTTAGAGAAAATTCCAGATTGAATTTATTTTGGTTTAGTGTTTCTACAAATTCAACAAGCTCTACTACCCCTTTTTTCCAAACAATTAAAATATTGTCTATATATCATTTCCATAGTAACAGACCCTCACCCAATCCCATAGATTCTAGTATGAACTTCTCCCAGTACCCCATGAACAATTCGCATAGCTTGGTGCGAACCACGTTCCCATTGCCGTCCCGCAGACTTGGAGATAATACTTCCCATCATACCAAAAGAAGTTATGGTTTAGGATAAATTCTATTCCATTTATTATTAACTCCTTACGCGCCTGATTTATATTTTCATCTGGTTTTAGAAAATGTTGTACAGCTTTTATCCCCTGTTGATGTTTTATACAAGTATATAAAGATTTAAAAAAAGATCTAAAGTAGCAAGTATCCACTCTGGATCCCAATTTAAGTCCCTCAAGATATTTAAAATGTAGATATTTGACCAGCGGCGGAATTCCGTACAGTACTCCTGAATTACCCTTCTCCCCTGACACAACTTGTAAAACCCAGAAGTGGTGAACCGGCAATGGAAGAAGAAGGATCACTGCGGCAGGCGTCCTCTCTGGCCCACTAGACCACCAGGATGAGTCCTGACAAGCAATTACAATTACACAATTTTAAACACATTGAAAATATGTAATTATTTTTTTTAGAGAGTTGTTCATTTACTTACAGGTAACTACCTGTTGTTTTTCATGGTGGGGGTTATTTATTATATTTATTTTAGTTATTTCCTGGACTGAGGCCGAATGAACATGGTGGTGATAAACAGGTTCCAACAATGTAAATATTGTAATATAAATATAAAGCTTAAAAATTCTGAGCTGTTTCGAAACAGGAATTCTGCTTGTCATTCTATTGTGGCCTGTTGTTTTAGTGTCCCCCGTGTGTATATGTGTGTAGCAGGGTAAAAAGGGACAGGCAGGAAGGGAATCGCAGGAAGCGTGAAGGAAATCTGTTGTCTCAGGCTGCATATAGCAGAGTTATAAAATCTGTGCAACATGGAATGAGTGTAACCAGCTGCTCTCAGCTGCCCCAGCACTGGATACACAATACAGCTGGATACTTACTTGGACAGACTTTATGTGAAGTGCAGGCTTAAGTACAGTATTGCACTTGTAGTTGTCAAGACCTGCCTTGGTCTAAGCCTGTTGGTGCCACAAGTCAATAGAATCCAGACCCACTTTTTCTGCCTGGGGCCCAGCACCCAAGTAGTATGGCAGAAGACGACAAAGGTCATATACAATACATGATGCAAAGTGCACTTTTTGCAATTTTTGAACTGCCTCCTGCATTGTGCAAGTTGCCAAAGGTCTCTGCAGCTTTGCCCTTGGACAGACCTCTGCCTGTGGACGGCGAGAGAGTCTCTTGCACCTCTTAGCATTCTTGTACTTGCACCCTAGGGATATATAAATGACCCCTGACATGTGAAGTAGAGGAGTACCTGGGACCAGGTCTGGTGGCCATGTAGAGGGCATATCCCAGGGCCTTAGCCACTATTAAGCATCACTTATCCTGACCCACTGCCCTCTGGCCACCACAAAACCAAAAGTGGTATAATCATAGACTGAAAAAGATGTCCTCATAAACTGGAAGTGATATTATCTGAAAAGGGAAAACAAAATAAACAATGGAGAAAAGGAAACTTATTTTGCCACCCAAGGTGCACCCACTTAAGCAGGTAACCTGCTGGTACCTGACTCACTGCAGAAAGTACCACTGTGCCAGCATCATAGATTTTACATTTCTGGGTTTCCTATTGAGGTACAGGGTGCTGTAGGTTTGGGACAGAGTGTCAGTGCATGGTTGGAGCAGGTTCAAATGAAAAACAATGCCACGTGTTTGTTTCTTGAGTAGGTGGGGCACAGTTCCACCCTTTTCACGGACATCATCAAGTTGGATTTGGGTTATAAAAATGGCAGTGGACTGCAGGCTAGTACTAAACAAGCTTGTCTGACAGTCGTGGGGTCCATACGTTTACCTGCAGTTTGGAGGGCTTGGACTAAAGCTCAGGCATTTTCATATTGGAGTTGGGTGTGCGTTTCTATGGACCAGCTCGGTAACTTTTAACTGGATTATATAGCTTCTTTACCCTGTACCTACAGGTACATTGATTTTACTCACTTGGGGACTCCTCCCTAACCAGTTGGCACCCAGCGATTGTGAGTTTCCTTCTCCTTGTACTAAGCAATAATACCATTTCAATGGTGTGGCAAAATTAGCTATATCTCACTCCCATGATTACCTTAACCCTATTGTCCCTTCCTAGTAACAAAGGTGTCTTCTACAATAGCTAGAAGCAGCAGGAACTAAGGCATGTAAGAACAAATAGGCACCCCTGGTCTTTTAGAAAATTTCATTCCGAAATTCCTCTTGGAGCCTGGAAACCCATGTGTCTGTCATTGAGGGAATGTGTTTGTGTGTTTCATTCTTGACCCTTTAACACATGGCATGTCAGGATTCCAGGGCCCCTTTTCATAATGGATCCCATACAGAAAAGAGGGGACATGGAGGGAATGACTGCACCAGGGCAGAGAGAGGACATGGTTCTGTCTCTGTGTGCCACTATATAATGGGCATAGTTACCCTTTATAAAAAACAAGCCCTTGTGTACAGTTAGAAATGCTGACACATTCCTTATGGCGGATGCAAGTTCAAGGGTCTTGTCTTCAAAATGTTTTGCATATTTCACCTCTTGTGACAGATAACGGATAAATAATTTACGGATGAGGGAGGGGGACCCTTTGCTTGTTTCTGAGGTTTTTTGCGGGGGAGCAAATAAAGAGACAAAATTGGGCTCTGCTTATTTTAACTGTTTGCGCAATGTAACTGTAATAGAGATATGTCTGCCCGGACTTTATTTTGTCGCCCTTTATGCCACATTGTGCCACTTTAATTGCAGCAGTCATTCACTGCAATGGGAAAATCGCTGACTCACATTTAGGGTCAGGCCACACTGGGCGTTTTCAGGAGATTTGGTTGCCTGTCGACTAATCGCCTTGTTTTTGCGGCGACCAATCTCCCCAAACGCCTTTGCAGATGAGTGTGTCCTGGCTAAAAATTCCTTTTTCCATTCATTGAAGCTACTCTGCTCTCTGGCTTTGCATCTTTATATGGTCACAGGCCAATTAGTTACTTTTATACCCTTATCATTGAAAGTAGGGGGTATATTATTCCTTATAATACATGAATGATACTCTGAGTTCCCTGTATAACTCAGCCTATAGCCTTGGACTTCAGCTTCCAGTATGTGTTAACCCCTAATAATATGTTACTATTAAGGTATGCTGGGACTTTTTACTGTGCATTTCTCTGTTATATAAGAAATATATATATATATATATATTTATTTAAACTTAAAAATTTATGCTAACAAAACCTTATATAAATGCATATATTTTGTTTGTATAATTGTTTGCAGAGGGGTCTTTAGTGAGCTCCAGATGTACTTGAACTAAATGAAATAATATCCCTGTAACTTTTTTTCTCAACGGGGTCATAAAATGACCCATTTGTTTTAATGCCCCCTAGCTTATTGGTATGCTGTGCAATGTCCCCTTCAGCTCAAAGGCATCTGACAGTAGCTGCTAGCACAAAGACAACTGTGTTTTCTTGGCATTGCCTCATACTCCCATGGCCGTTTCAGGAAACCATGCCAATGTCTTCACTGGGCAAGGGACAAAATATTTTGTGCTGTAGCCTGAGATGGGATATTCTCTCATAGTTTAGCATTCTCCTTGCCAGTCTTAAACTACCAGCCACACATTATCTACCCCTGAAATTGATGAATATGGGAAGTTAATCCTTAAATTAGATTTGAATATGATGTAATTGTTTCTAGCCTTTGTAAAGGGACTGTGGCTTTAGGATAGCGGGTATAGTAGGGGGAGATGGTGCCTATTGTAGCAGTGGGGATAATAGTCTCTAGGAAGGGAGTGTGGCTGTGGGATAGTAGGTATAGTAGGGAGAGATGGTGTCTATAGTTGTAGTTGGATAATAGACTCTGGGATGGGACAATGGCTGTGGGATAGCAGGGGGAGAGATGTTGCTTATAGCATCAGTTGTATAATAGTCTCTGGGAAGGGACTGTGGCTGTTGGGTAGCAGGTATAGTAGAGAGAGATTGTGCCTATATTAGCAGTGGGATAATAGTCGCCGGGAAGTCACTTTGGTTGCGGGATAGCAGATATAGTAAGGAAAGATGGTGTCTATAGTAACAGTGGTATAACAGTCTCTGGGAAGGAACTGTGAATGTGGTATAGCAGGTATAGTAGAACAAAGATCCTGTTTATCCAAACATTCCATCTGGTAAAGCTGCATCGACGAGAAAAATGATTTGCCAGAGGGGGATTTTGTTTGGAACATAAATATTAAAGGATTTTGCTGAATACCCTAAGGCCTAGTTCTACCCTGTTATTACAATTAGACGTTACTAAGAATAACAAGAATGGAAAAACATCATGGGGGTTGGTTTACTGAGCAATGGGCTTGCTGCACGTGGGTGCGTCAGTCTCTAGGGGCTGCCCTCTAGTGTTTGGGCAGAAAACCCCTGAAATTTCCCATTTTCTGAGAAAATAGCCCCTAAATCCATATAAAGCCACAGAATAAAGGTGAACCCAGTCAGATTTCATTAGTAATATGAGGAAGAGACATATTAGAATTGAATGGGAATAGTTGTTAGCAGAATGCTGCAGTGATTTCCATATAGACTCATATGGAATATGCCGATGGTTTATTCCTTCTATAAATCCAGCCTTTATTTGTGCTGTGACTGCGTCATTAAATCTGCATTATATTTTTCTCTGTTTAACATGTCGTTTGTCAGTCTGAGATTTTATTTGGCAGATTTGGATTTTAATGGAGTCTGTAGAGATTCTGTGGACCTTTTTAGGAAAGTATCAGGCTGAATATTGGCTTAGTATAAGCTGCCTACTGTAACTCTAGGAGGTGTGCAGGAAGGAACATTGTTACATGATCAGAATTCAAGTTCCAAGGCTTTTTGCTCACAGTACAGTGTGAAAAGTCCAATTTTGGATGCCATAATTAGGGTGTAAGTGCATGTGCGGACTTGGGCCTGATGCATCAAAACAAACATGTTTGCAAGTGTGTGTTGCGATTAATAAGGGGCAAGTCGTGGCTAACATATGCAAGTGCATATGAGTCAAAATTACAGTACTTCCTCCCCTGCAAGATTGGACTGGGCCGGCAGGCATTTTGAGAAAACCTGGTGGGTCCTGCCAACCCAGACCTAGGCCAGGCAGGCTGGGCACCCTAGGCAACCTAGCCAGCCAAGGTGTCCCCCCTCCAAGCATGCGCACACACACTCGCATGCTGACGTGACTTAGGGGAGTGCTTAAGAACTAGCACCCGGTGGGGGGGACAAGGGCTCGGACTAGGGGTAAGCGCCAGAAGAGGTACGTGCATTGCGCCCCACCAACATTTGCGCCCTAGCTACATAACTCTTTTGCCTACCCCTAGTTGCGGCTCTGCCCAGACCCGATCCTGACTCTCCCTGTTGCTCCACCACTGCTCTCTGTCCCCCTGTCAAAAGTAAGTATAAGGACGGTGTTCGCTCAGGGGAGGGGCTGGTGTGGGTCAGTGGGTAGGCAGCAGAGGCCCCTGGGGTAGGATCCCAGTGGGCCTCACACACCCCAATCCAACACTGCCCCACAGACCTTACCCAAAGGCACCAGCCTGTGCCAATATTTTTTTGGAGTATGGAATAAAATACACACAAATCCCACTCTGATCAAAACAGCCCATAGTAACATTATGCCCCCTAATTTAGCGCTCAACAGTTGAATGTAGTATGGCATCACCAGCATACATTATTATAATCTAGTGTGTATATTTCCTCTTTAAACTTGAATAAAATGTGAATAGCAGCTACAGTCTGACAAATAGTCCTGATAAGGATCTGAGCATGCTTTGTTGAGCAGGAAAACGATCTGGTAATAACTTCTGTGTGCGGCAAACAGGTGTAAAAAACCCAATTTTTTCTGGTGCAATTCCGCCGCTCGCCATTCCACGTTACACTGATACCTTTCCAACTGTCTTATGCTCTTCCAGGTAGATTAGGACTTTGATTTTCCCCATGAATAATGTGGAGACACCAGGCTGTAACCCCCTTGTTGCAATTTGCCCCTTTGCTTATATGTCTCATGCCGATGTACTCGAAAAAACATTCATCAGCCAACCAAGATAATGATCGCTCTCTTAAAATGGTAATTATACAATCCTCTTTAATTAACTTCACGTCATATGATGACTTGGAAACCCTTTTACGGCACCATATGGTTTGGCTTCAGCCATGATAATACTACTAAGGGATATCTTTGCATTCGTCAAGTTTCACTAAATTATGGGGCTCAGTAGGAAGCATTTTAGGACTATGGCAAATTAGATGGTGTGATCACTGATAATCATAGCAGAGAGGATGCTTTATGGGATGCACTTTGGCATCTTAGCAGCAGCCAAAGTGCAAATGTACCCTACCCTAGGGGTCTGTTAGCAAATGGACTTTCCTTCATTTGCATTTTTACATAGTTCACACACACTGACCTATAGCTGCTCATTTAAGGCCCTTTACTAAAATAGAATCTGCTGATGGTGAGATCAATGTGCAACAGATAGGATTTGTGTCACTGGGACAGAATGCTATGTTATACAGATAGCTTGAATCTCAACCATAAAGCATGGCAGGACTGCTGCTTACAATGGGGATCAGATAGAATCTGTGCCCAGTGAAATGTCACAGTAGTTTTACTACATATCTGAAACATTGGTCCCATGCCCTCTCCCAGTATTACTGACTTGCAGAAGTTTATTTTACTTCTTCTGAGGGCTGGAGGAAATGAGGCTATGCGGTGCCTCACAAGGAAAGAATCAAATACAGCTGTATGGGCTCATATTTACTCATGCCTGGCACCATAGGGGTGCATCAAAGTCGTTTTGGGCCACTTTTTCCCTCGGTGATGGAATGTAGCCCAGAGCCTCTTTATGTCAGTACGTTTCTTCCCTTTCAATATTCCTGCTAATAACACAGCGAATGGCAACTTACGGAAATCCTGCGTGCCCAAATCTCCAAGCCGTGCGTCAGCTTTATTTAGACTCTTGCTGAGCCCTTCAGAATCACATCTTGCAGTAGCAGCTGCCCTCGCACCGTACAAGTACTTGGTTATTTTCAGCAAATTGGAGACATGGCCCTGAGTTCAAGGCTCAAAATTGCTTTTCTGGAAGCAACGGTTTAAGCCATTAAAGGGGAGCTCCATCCAAAGCTAGTTGTCAATAGCTTTCATGGTTGTGAATGTAATTGGTATTGAAAGCAGTATCTTTCTATGAATTTATTTGCACTGCTGGTTCTGACTCCAGAAACAATGTAGAAGAAACCAGTGCACATCATCATCATTATATTATCACTGACAAGCTTGAACAACATATTATTAACAAGATTCCAGTGTCTGACTGAGCCAGATGTATGCTATTGACTTAGTATGTGATAGTTCAGCTATGGCAGTACATTCCATGCCAGGATTTACACAATGTATAGTCCCTGCTCAAGACATGAGTGGGTAGTAGTTTTCCTGAATGGGTGTTTTCTCGCATCTCCGGTGTCATTGTACATATAAGGGGTCCAAACTACATCTGTGCCTGAACTACATCTCACATCTCAGTCTTTTTTGAGAATAATACAGAAAAACACCATCTAACTGTGACCTGCAGATGGCGATGTTGCATTACAGCAAGGCAGGCAGCATGGGAACTCCTAGGAAAGCTCATAAATGCAAATACACAAAATAAACATAAACAAAATAATATTCTTTGTTAGCAACAATCAATTCCCTATGTTTTGCTTTTCATTTCACAGAATAATATGTGAATTTATGGAGTAATTTTCTGTAGATGGGTCACTGTAACCTAAAAGTTTCCTACTGAATTCTACTCAGTGCAGAGAAATTCTGGCAAAGTATTATGGCCAAGTATTACTGGCAAATTTAGGGGGCTGTTCCGGCTGAATTCTGCTTAATACAGGGGGAATACCTATGTTGCCATGGTTTTATGGTATCTCTCTATACAGGCTATAGGTCATGCCTCTCAGCCAAGGTTTCATTTAGGGAATTAAAACACAATAGGAGGTCTAAGGGAGAAGATTAAGAAGGCTGTGGCTGGCAGACTAAGGCAACGGCATTTAAGGCAAGTGTTAAATTAAGAGGAAAAACACATATTTTACTGACAGATTTGTATATGTAAGAGCCAATCTGTTCTCTTATAATGCTAATATTCCACAAAACAAATATATAATTCCTCTAATTCCCTGACTCGATTTAATTAGCTTTCATGCCTTCCCAGCATGCCTCTTGCACGGGCGAATTGACACCACCCAGATGCATTTGTTTACCCTGTGCTTCTCTGGATTTTTATACAGGGATGGATGTTTGTATTCTGATTAACGTTGGATTAAATATTAGACAGGAGCAGATTTATTTGCTTTATCCTTAGCCGAAGTTCCAGAGCCTGAAGTGATGAACCGGCATTGGAAAAACAAAGTTATTACTGCTGACGTCGATAAACATCTCCTCCTGTTCCTCATTTTGAATACAGGCAGGGTGAATGACCCCATTGTACATTTGTATTCCTTGCACTGTAAAAATAAATCTTTTGTGCTGGCTATTAAATCCACCAACATACTGTGACTGTTGTAAAAAATATACAAGGGAAAGAGGGACAGTGTAGTGGAGGGGCCAGAGGGGCTTATATTGCAGAATAGAAACATTATAGAGCAAAGTGCAAAGAAAATTGGTACAATTTGGCCCAATTTCCTACTTTCAATGCAACATTATTTCTCATAAAATGCATTGATACTAGGGATGTAGCGAACGTCGGAAAAAAAGTTCGCGAACATATTCGCGAACTTGCGCAAAAATGCGAGCGGTTCGCGAACGGTTCGCGAACCCCATAGACTTCAATGGGAAGGCGAACTTTAACATCTAGAAAAGACATTTCTGGCCAGAAAAATGATTTTAAAGTTGTTTAAAGGGTGCAACGACCTGGACAGTGGCATGCCAGAGGGGGATCATGGGCAAAAATGTTTCTAAAAAATCCATTGTTGACACAGCGCTGCGTTTTGTGCTGTAAAGGGCAGAAATCACACTACATTTCTAAACCTGTGTAATAAAATGCTTTAAAACGTCCGGCGTCTACATGCCAATCAAGTCGTGTAAAAGTTACAGCCTGTTCACACGCAAAGACGAAACGCGGTGCTTACTGCAACGCAAAAAGACGCAAAGAGCTTTAATGAATGATACCGTCAAGTGAGCAAATAATAGTTTTTAATTACTAGTTGCTTGTCACCTCCAGGATGTTCGTCCTGTTGGTGGCAATATTTCTGTAGTGGTGTGTTTAGCAGTCACCGTGCTTGTGCGCACGTGCACGGTCAGGCAGAGGTAATTCAATGTACAGTGAAGTGAACCAAAAAACACAGATTCTGCAGTGTGGGCCCAGTTTTGGTCTACTTTATTGATCACCTGCGGTGACCATAAAAGATGCGATTTTGCCACTGTTGCAGAACCCTGAAAAATTAGGCATGTGTACTTTCCTGAAAAATTATGTTTTTTTTGTCGCAGCCACTGAACCAGAAGTCCAGAAACAATATGCCATATAAATGCTGAAAATATTAATTTTTTTTTGTGGCAGCCACTGCAGCACAGAGGCCAGAAAAAATATGCCATATAAATGCAAACAATATTAATTTTTTTTGTCGCAGCCACTGCAGCACAGAGGCCAGAAAAAATATGCCATATAAATGCAAACAATATTATTTTTTTTTTGTCGCAGCCACTGCAGCACAGAGGCCAGGAAAAATATGCCATATAAATGCTAACAATATACATTTTTTTTGTCGCAGACACTGAAGCACAGAGGCCATAAAAAATATGCCATATAAATGCAGAAAATATGCATTTTTTTGGTCGCAGCCACTGAAGCACAGTTGACAGAAAAATTATGCCATATAAATGCAGAAAATATAAATTTTTTTGGTTGCAGCCACTGAAGCACAGAGGCCAGAAAAATTATGTCATATAAATGCAGAAAATATGCATTTTTTTGGTCGCAGCCACTGAAGCACAGTTGACAGAAAAATTATGCCATATAAATGCAGAAAATATAAATTTTTTTGGTTGCAGCCACTGAAGCACAGTTGCCAGAAAAAATATGCCATATAAATGCAGAAAATATAAATTTTTTTGGTTGCAGCCACTGAAGCACAGTTGACAGAAAAATTATGTCATATAAATGCAGAAAATATGCATTTTTTTGGTCGCAGCCACTGAAGCACAGTTGACAGAAAAATTATGCCATATAAATGCAGAAAATATAAATTTTTTTGGTTGCAGCCACTGAAGCACAGAGGCCAGAAAAATTATGCCATATAAATGCAGAAAATATGCATTTTTTTGGTTGCAGCCACTGAAGCACAGAGGCCAGAAAAATTATGCCATATAAATGCAGAAAATATGCATTTTTTTGGACGCAGCCACTGAAGCACAGTTGCCAGAAAAAATATGCCATATAAATGCTGAAAATAGTCATTTTTCGCCATACGTTGACCTTGTAGACATTGTTTGCCCAGTTTTTTTGGTTGCAGCCACTGAAGCACAGAGGCCAGAAAAAATTAAACCAGTAGGGTTTGCACCCTAGTTTGTAACGGTGGCGGAGGGAGGAGGACGCTAAAGGACAGCTGTGTGTGGAGTCATGAGGCTTGAAGAGAAGGACAGCTGCATAGAAGTCAGAACAAGTCTTCCGGCGTGCAGTAACCCTCCGAGATCCACCCCTCATTCATTTTAATAAAGGTCAGGTAATCGACACTTTTGTGACCTAGGCGAGTTCTCTTCTCAGTTACAATCCCTCCTGCTGCACTGAAGGTCCTTTCTGAGAGCACACTTGAGGCTGGGCAAGACAAGAGGTTCATGGCAAATTGTGACAGCTCTGGCCACAGATCAAGCCTGCGCACCCAGTAGTCCAGGGGTTCATCGCTCCTCAGAGTGTCGATATCTGCAGTTAATGCCAGGTAGTCCGCTACCTGCCGGTCGAGGCGTTCTTTGAGGGTGGATCCAGAAGGGTTGTGGCGCTGCCTTGGACAGAAAAACATTTGCATGTCTGACGTTACAGACTGGCCAAAGGGCTTTGTCCTTGCAGGTGTGCTCGTGGCAGGATTACTGGCACCTCTGCCCCTGGAATGTTGATGAGTTCCTGAAGTGACATCACCCTTAAAAGCATTGTACAACATGTTTTGCAGGCTGGTTTGTAAATGCCGCATCTTTTCGGACTTGTGGTATGTTGGTAACATTTCTGACACTTTATGCTTGTACCGAGGGTCTAGTAGCGTTGCGACCCAGTACAGGTCCTTCTCCTTAAGCCTCTTGATACGGGGGTCCTTCAACAGGCATGACAGCATGAAAGACCCCATTCTCACAAGGTTGGATGCAGAGCTATCCATCTCCGCTTCCTCATTATCAAGGACTGCATCATCCACGGTCTCCTCCCCCCAGCCACGTACAAGACCAGGGGTCCCCAAAAGGTCACCACTAGCCCCCTGGGAAGCCTGCTCCTGTTGGTCCTCCTCCTCCTCCTCCACAAAGCCACCTTCCTCCTCTGACTCCACTTCTGGCACCTCTCCCTGCGTTGCAGCAGGTGCCTGGGTTCGTTCTGGTGATTCCGACCAGAAATCGTGCGCTTCCAGCTCCTCGTCACGCTGGTCTACAGCCTCATCTGTCACTCGTCGCACGGCACGCTCCAGGAATAAAGCGAAGGGTATTAGGTCGCTGATGGTGCCTTCGGTGCGACTGACCATATTTGTCACCTCTTCAAAAGGTCGCATGAGCCTGCAGGCATCGCGCATAAGCACCCAGTAACGGGGGAAAAAAATCCCCAGCTGTGCAGATCCAGTCCTACCACCCAGTTCAAAAAGGTACTCGTTGACGGCCCTTTGTTGTTGCAGCAGACGTTCCAACATAAGGAGCGTTGAATTCCAGCGAGTCTGGCTGTCAGAAATCAAACGCCTGACTGGCATGTTGTAGCGCTGCTGAATGTCAGCAAGGCGTGCCATGGCTGTGTAGGAACGCCTGAAATGGGCCGACACCTTTCTGGACTGGGTGAGAACGTCCTGGAATCCTGGGTACTTGGAGACAAAACGTTGGACTATTAAATTTAACACATGTGCCATGCAGGGCACATGTGTTAAATTGCCTAGTCTCAACGCTGCCAACAGATTGCTTCCATTGTCACACACCACTTTTCCGATCTGCAGTTGGTGTGGGGTCAGCCACCGATCGGCCTGTGACTGCAGAGATGACAGGAGTACAGATCCGGTATGGTTTTTGCTTTCCAGGCACGTCATCCCCAAGACAGCGTGACAACGGCGTACCTGGCACGTCGAATAGCCTAGGGGGAGCTGGGGGTGCACAGGTGTGGAGGAGGAGAAGGAGGACCCAGCAGCAGAGTAAGAAGAAGAAGAAGAAGACGAGGTAGAGAGCGATGGAGGAGTAGAGGTGGTGGCAGAACCGCGTGCAATCCGTGGCGGTGACACCAACTCCACTGTTGTTGTTGAGCTACCCATTCCCTGCTTCCCAGCCATTACCAAGTTCACCCAGTGGGCAGTGTAGGTGACATACCTGCCCTGACCATGCTTGGAGGACCATGCGTCAGTAGTCATATGGACCTTTGGCCCAACACTAAGTGACAGAGATGCGGTAACTTGGCTCTGCACATGTTGGTACAGGTGTGGTATTCCCTTTTTAGAAAAAAAATTGCGGCTGGGTACCTTCCACTGCGGTGTCCCAATTGCTACAAATTTGCGGAAGGCCTCAGAGTCCACCAGCTGGTATGGTAAAAGCTGGCGGGCTAAGAGTGCAGACAAGCCAGCTGTCAGACGCCGCGCAAGGGGGTGACAGTCAGACATTGGCTTCTTACGCTCAAACATGGCCTTCACAGAAACTTGGCTGGTGGCAGATGACTGGGAATGGGAACAGGTGGTCAAGGTGGAAGGCGGAGTGGAGGGTGGTTCAGACGGGTCAAGGAGAGCAGAGGTAGAGCAGTAAGATGCTGGACCAGAAGGAGTGTGGCTTTTAGTTTGCCTGTTGCCTTTGAGGTGTTGCTCCCAAAGTGCTTTGTGCTTGCCGCTCATGTGCCTTCGCATAGAAGTTGTACCTATGTGGCTGTTGGGCTTACCAAGGCTCAGTTTCTGACTGCACTCATTGCAAATTACAATGCTTTTGTCAGAGGCACACACATTAAAAAAATCCCACACTGCTGACTTTTTGGAAGTGTGCGATCTGGCGGTAACAGTAGAAGTTGGCGGAGTTGGCGGTATTGGCGGCAATGGCGGGTGCGTTGGCCGGCTGAACACAGGTGCCGATACATGTTGTTGCCCTACTGATCCCTGCGGGCTGTCCTCCCTGCTTCTTCTAGGTCTTATTCTCCTACTGCCTCTCTGACTCTCCGTCTCTCCATCTGAACTACCCTCCTCTTGCTCTCTTCTACTAGGCACCCACAAAACATCAATCTCCTCATCATCATTCTCCTCAGATGCATCAATTTCTTCTGACACATCACAGAAGGAAGCAGCAGCGGGGACCTCCTCCTCATCACTCATTATGTCCATCTCTATCGTGTTCTCTGCCAGAATTAAATCTGGTGTAAGGTCCTCATCTCCTTCATCTTCTTCTGGCAATAATGGTTGCGCATTACTCAGTTCAAGAAACTCATGGGAAAATAACTCCTCTGACCCCAGTGAAGAAGGGGCAACCGGTGGTGGAGGAAGTGTTACGTGGGGTGGCCATAGCAGTGGAGGATGAGGAGGATGTTGTGGTAAAGTTAGAAACGGTAGAGGATGGGGTGTGCTGTGTAAGCCAGTCAACTACCTCTTCAGCATTTTGGGAGTTCAGGGTCATTGGCTTTTTAAAACTGGGCAATTTGCTAGGGCCACAGGATTGCATAGCAGCACGGCCCTAGCACGGCCTCTGCGTGGCGGCCTGCCTTTGCCTGGCATTATTTTTAAAAAAACAACAACAACAAAAACTCAGTTGGTTTTTCTGGAAACGATAATACACACAGCTAGATGGCAGTTTGAAGAAAACAGTGTGCAAATAATGCCTACAAGGTCAACGTATACACAGCGGTGGATACGGATTACGTAAAATATATGAATGCTGCTTGAAAAAAAGTAACTCAAGTGGTTTTTCTAGAGACGATAATATTATCAATATTTAGACAAAATGTGAACAAGCTCACACAGCTAGATGGCGGTTTGAAGAAAACACTGTGCAAATAATGCCTACAAGGTCAACGTATACACAGCGGTGGATACGGATTACGTAAAATATAAGAATGCTGCTTGAAAAAAAGTCACTCCGGTGTTTTTTCTGGAGACGGTAATATTATGGATATTTAGACAGAATGTGAACACGGGCACACAGCTAGATAGCAGTTGGTTGAATAACACACTGGGCAAAAAATGCCTACAGGGCAAATAATGCCTAAAAGGTCAACGTATACACAGCGGTGGATACGGATTACGTAAAATATAAGAATGCTGCTTGAAAAAAAGTCACTCCGGTGTTTTTTCTGGAGACGGTAATATTATGGATATTTAGACAGAATGTGAACACGGGCACACAGCTAGATAGCAGTTGGTTGAATAACACACTGGGCAAAAAATGCCTACAGGGCAAATAATGCCTAAAAGGTCAACGTATACACAGCGGTGGATACGGATTACGTAAAATATAAGAATGCTGCTTGAAAAAAAGTCACTCCGGTGTTTTTTCTGGAGACGGTAATATTATGGATATTTAGACAGAATGTGAACACGGTCACACAGCTAGATAGCAGTTGGTTGAATAACACACTGGGCAAAAAATGCCTACAGGGCAAATAATGCCTAAAAGGTCAACGTATACACAGCGGTGGATACGGATTACGTAAAATATAAGAATGCTGCTTGAAAAAAAGTCACTCCGGTGTTTTTTCTGGAGACGGTAATATTATGGATATTTAGACAGAATGTGAACACGGTCACACAGCTAGATAGCAGTTGGTTGAATAACACACTGGGCAAAAAATGCCTACAGGGCAAATAATGCCTAAAAGGTCAACGTATACACAGCGGTGGATACGGATTACGTAAAATATAAGAATGCTGCTTGAAAAAAAGTCACTCCGGTGTTTTTTCTGGAGACGGTAATATTATGGATATTTAGACAGAATGTGAACACGGGCACACAGCTAGATAGCAGTTGGTTGAATAACACACTGGGCAAAAAATGCCTACAGGGCAAATAATGCCTACAAGGTCAACGTATACACAGCGGTGGATACGGATTACGTAAAATATAAGAATGCTGCTTGAAAAAAAGTCACTCCGGTGTTTTTTCTGGAGACGGTAATATTATGGATATTTAGACAGAATGTGAACACGGGCACACAGCTAGATAGCAGTTGGTTGAATAACACACTGGGCAAAAAATGCCTACAGGGCAAATAATGCCTACAAGGTCAACGTATACACAGCGGTGGATACGGATTACGTAAAATATAAGAATGCTGCTTGAAAAAAAGTCACTCCGGTGTTTTTTCTGGAGACGGTAATATTATGGATATTTAGACAGAATGTGAACACGGGCACACAGCTAGATAGCAGTTGGTTGAATAACACACTGGGCAAAAAATGCCTACAGGGCAAATAATGCCTACAAGGTCAACGTATACACAGCGGTGGATACGGATTACGTAAAATATAAGAATGCTGCTTGAAAAAAAGTCACTCCGGTGTTTTTTCTGGAGACGGTAATATTATGGATATTTAGACAGAATGTGAACACGGGCACACAGCTAGATAGCAGTTGGTTGAATAACACACTGGGCAAAAAATGCCTACAGGGCAAATAATGCCTACAAGGTCAACGTATACACAGCGGTGGATACGGATTACGTAAAATATAAGAATGCTGCTTGAAAAAAAGTCACTCCGGTGTTTTTTCTGGAGACGGTAATATTATGGATATTTAGACAGAATGTGAACACGGGCACACAGCTAGATAGCAGTTGGTTGAATAACACACTGGGCAAAAAATGCCTACAGGGCAAATAATGCCTACAAGGTCAACGTATACACAGCGGTGGATACGGATTACGTAAAATATAAGAATGCTGCTTGAAAAAAAGTCACTCCGGTGTTTTTTCTGGAGACGGTAATATTATGGATATTTAGACAGAATGTGAACACGGGCACACAGCTAGATAGCAGTTGGTTGAATAACACACTGGGCAAAAAATGCCTACAGGGCAAATAATGCCTACAAGGTCAACGTATACACAGCGGTGGATACGGATTACGTAAAATATAAGAATGCTGCTTGAAAAAAAGTCACTCCGGTGTTTTTTCTGGAGACGGTAATATTATGGATATTTAGACAGAATGTGAACACGGGCACACAGCTAGATAGCAGTTGGTTGAATAACACACTGGGCAAAAAATGCCTACAGGGCAAATAATGCCTACAAGGTCAACGTATACACAGCGGTGGATACGGATTACGTAAAATATAAGAATGCTGCTTGAAAAAAAGTCACTCCGGTGTTTTTTCTGGAGACGGTAATATTATGGATATTTAGACAGAATGTGAACACGGTCACACAGCTAGATAACAGTTGGTTGAATAACACACTGGGCAAAAAATGCCTACAGGGCAAATAATGCCTAAAAGGTCAACTTATACACTACTACAGCGATGGATACGGATTACGTAAAATTTATTATGGCTGCTTGAAAAAAGTCACTCCGGTGTTTTTTCTGGAGACGGTAATATTATGGATATTTAGACAGAATGTGAACACGGTCACACAGCTAGATAACAGTTGGTTGAATAACACACTGGGCAAAAAATGCCTACAGGGCAAATAATGCCTAAAAGGTCAACTTATACACTACTACAGCGATGGATACGGATTACGTAAAATTTATTATGGCTGCTTGAAAAAAGTCACTCCGGTGTTTTTTCTGGAGACGGTAATATTATGGATATTTAGACAGAATGTGAACACGGGCACACAGCTAGATAGCAGTTGGTTGAATAACACACTGGGCAAAAAATGCCTACAGGGCAAATAATGCCTAAAAGGTCAACTTATACACTACTACAGCGATGGATACGGATTACGTAAAATTTATTATGGCTGCTTGAAAAAAGTCACTCCGGTGTTTTTTCTGGAGACGGTAATATTATGGATATTTAGACAGAATGTGAACACGGGCACACAGCTAGATAGCAGTTGGTTGAATAACACACTGGGCAAAAAATGCCTACAGGGCAAATAATGCCTAAAAGGTCAACTTATACACTACTACAGCGATAGTAAAATAAAAAAAAGTTAAATAAAAAAAGAATGAATATTAAAAAAAAAAATTAAAGTTGGTGCTGCTGAACTACTAGGAGCAGCAGATTAGCACACCAGTCCCACTCCCCAACACTGCTAGACTAATAGCACTGGGCTCTTATAGTAGTAGTAGTAGTAGTAGTAGTAGTAGTAGTAGTAAAACAACAAAAAAATAAATAAAAGCAGTCCTTACAAGGACTATTGCTATTGCAGCAGTCAGCAGATGAGATCAGAAGCAGGACAGCTGCCCACTGCAGCTACATACAGAGCACTGCAGTAGAAGGTAGATTACTAGCCAGCAAAGCTACCTAAGCTTAAATGTCCCTCAAACCCCTGCAGACTTCTGTCCCTCCAATAACAGAGCAGTATCAAAACGATTACTAGCCAGCAAACTTTCAACTGTCCCTGAAATCACTAACAGGCAGCAGCTCTCTCCCTACACTATCTCTTCAGCACACACAGGCAGAGTGAAAAAACGCTGCAGGGCTTCGGTTTTTATAGGGAAGGGGAGTGGTCCAGGGGAGAGCTTCCTGATTGGCTGCCATGTACCTGCTGGTCTGGGGTGAGAGGGCAAAAAAAAGCGCCAACAATGGCGAACCCAAAATGGCGAACGTCGCGCGACGTTCGCGAACTTCCGGCGAGCGCGAACACCCGATGTTCGCGCGAACAAGTTCGCCGGCGAACAGTTCGCGACATCTCTAATTGATACTAGAGGTGACAGTATTTGTAAATTAGATGCAAATTATACAGCCTTCAATTGTGTGTAATTCAGTAGGCAAAGGGATTCTGGTACTTACTGCCTTGTCTTGCCCAAGTAGCTCTGTCTTGTGGCTAAGTACTAAAGTAGGTGCTTGTTCTGGTTATTGACGGGGGTAGAAGGTTCTACTGCAAGCAGTTTTTTTTAGTCTAGATGCTGTATGTCCTTCATCTGGAATGTTGGTGGGCTCATTTTGATTTTCTTCCCTTTAAAAGCTTGTGCAATGATGTGGTTTAGTAGGATGGCAAAGTAGATCTTTTGGGAGAAGTAGTCGTTTTGGGAGAAGAATAAGCTGATTAGTCTAACTTATCTGGAAAACCTCAGGTCCCGAGCACTCTGGATAACAGGTCCCATACATGTACACATACATGTCCCATACATCTTCAGGACTTGCTGCAAATTTTCCAGCCCAGTGCTAAGGTTACATAATTAAATTGGGTTGAAAAAAGACAAAGTCCATCAAATTCAAATTCAAATTTATTTGTCACATACACAACATACAAAGTACGACATGTAGTGAAATGCTTGTTGCTGTGCAAAGCAAAGTAAAGTCCGACCATAAAATAAGAATTAAGAATTACAGTAGAAAGAAAAAGGAAGAGTTACATAGTAGATAAATATTAATGTGTTATTAAAGTGCATGTGCATTGATGTGATATATGAGATATATATATAAGAGAGAGTCCAGTCCTATAGTTTTACACTTGGTTCAGGGACCGAATAGCTTGAGGGAAGAAGCTCCTCCTCATTCTCTCTGTGTTAGCCTTAAGGGAGCGGAAGTGCTTTCCTGTCCTCATCAGTGAGAAGAGTCCATTATTAGGATGGGAGAGGTCTTTCATGATCTTCTTGGCTTTTGTCTTGCACTGCTTAGTGTAGATAGACCGCAGGTCAGGAAGCTCAGAGCGAATGATGCGTTCAGCCAAGCGCACCACTCTTTGAAGAGCTCGTCTGTCTTGCTTAGTGCTGTTCCCATACCAGGTACAGATATTACCCGTCAGGATACTCTCGATGGTGCATGTATAAAAATTCTTAAGAACCCCCATAGGCAGATGGAAATCTTTTAGTCTTCTGAGGAAGAAGAGTCGTTGACGGCCTTTCTTCGCCAGGGTATCGATGTGACAGGACCATGACAGGTCTTGTGTGATGTGAACACCCAGATACCGGAAACTGCTAACTCTCTCCACTGGCACTCCACAGATGTATAAGGGCTCATAATTCCTCACCTGTTTTGTGCTAAAGTCCACAATCATCTCCTTAGTCTTGCTGACGTTTAGGAGAAGGTTGTTCTCCTGACACCAGTTCTCCAGGTTCCTTATCTCCTCCAGGTAGGTCTTCTCTGAGTTGTCGGAGATCAGGCCCACCACCACAGTGTCATCAGCAAACTTGACAATGGAGGAAGTGTCTGATGTCGATACACAGTCGTAAGTATACAGTGAGTATAGAAGAGGGCTTAAAACACAGCCCTGAGGTGCTCCAGTACTGAGCGAGATGGAGGGAGAAACGTGTTCCCCCACCCTCACTGATTGTGGTCTATCTGTGAGAAAGTTGAGGATCCACTGACACAGCGATGAGCTGAGTCCTAGATCCATCAACTTGTTGTAGAGGTTAGAGGGAATTATTGTGTTGAATGCTGAACTATAATCTATGAACAGCATCCTAACATAATTCCCTCTACCAGAGTCTAGGTGACTCAGGGAAGTGTGTAGCAGGTGTGATATGGCATCACATGTTGACCGATTTGTACGGTATGCAAACTGTAAAGGGTCGATGGTGGCAGGAAGTGTGGAAGTGATGAAGTCTCTGACTAGTCGCTCAAAACACTTCATCACTACTGAAGTCAGTGCTACTGGACGGTAATCATTGAGACAAGCTGGCTGTTGTTTCTTCGGAACAGGAACAATAATAGACTGTTTGAAGCATGCGGGAACCACTGCTTGGGCAAGGGAGAGGTTGAAAATCTTCGTGAACACCGGTGCCAGCTGGTCAGCACAGGCTCTCAGGACTTGACCTGGGATTGCGTCTGGTCCTGCTGCTTTCCTGGTGTTTACCCTCCTGAAAGCATTCCTCACAGCATGCTCTGTGATGATAAAAGCTTTGTCTTCACTGGTGCACTCCTTACGCATGCAACAGTTTGTTGTGTTTTTTGCTGCGGCGTCGAATCGAGCATAAAACGTGTTTAGATCGTCAGCCAGTGAAGCATCAGCATTCATCATCAGAGAGGCTGATTGTTTATAGTCATCAATTTCAACCCCTACAAATGAAAACCCAGCATCCATACATACACCCCTCCATACTTTTACATAAATTATGTATACCCATATCTATACTAACTATAGAGTTTAGTATCACAATAGCCTTTGATATTATGTCTGTCCAAAAAATCATCCAAGCCATACTTAAAGGCATTAACTGAATCAGCCATCACAAATGCATTCCACAACCTCACTGTCCTGACTGTGAAGAACCCCCTGCGTTGCTTCAAATGAATGTTCTTTTCTTCTAGTCTACAGTGATCCACTTTATGGGTAAAGAGGTCCCCTGCTATTTGTCTATAATGTCCTCTAATGTACTTGTAAAGTGTAATCATGTGCCTTTTTTCCAGAGAAAACAACCCCAACCTTGACAGTTTACCCTCATAATTTAAGTTTTCCATCCCTCTAACCCGTTTAGGTGCATGTCTCTGCACTCTCTCCAGCTCATTGATATCCCTCTTAAGGACCGGAGTCCAAAACTGCACTGCATACTCTAGATGAGGGCTTACCAGGGACCTATAGTTCAAAACTGCACTGCATACTCTAGATGAGGGCTTACCAGGGACCTATAAAGATACTTAATTATGTTTGCCAAAGTGCATTAAAGGGGAGCTATCTCAAAAATGAAAATTTAAAATAAGCTTCACCATACTGAAATAAGAAACAACAATCAATCAAAATTCTGCATCGTTTCTGAAATAATCAAGTTTATCTTCACTATTCCTCTCTCAGCATCTGTTTTTCTTCATTCTCTCTTCATACAGCATCTTAAGGGGGGGGGGGGGTTCTTTCCTAGCAGATGTATTAGAGCTCATTCAAATAACTGATTCCAGTACAAACAAAATAACTGACTTTTGCACAAATATTGCATGTAGAGAGAAATGATGTCTGGTGATTTTAATAGAATGAGCTCTACTACATCTTCTAGGCAAAAGGAGCCCCCTATAAGATATATTGGATCTAAGTGTCAATGATTATCTGACACCCAAACTCCTGTATGAAGACAGAATGAAGAGAAACAGATGCTGAGAGAGGAATAGTGAAGATAAACTTGATTATTTCAGAAACAGTACTGCATGGAACCTATAGTTCTGCACAATTTAGTATCATCTGATAATGGCCTTATTCTTGTAATATCACATCACGTTTATCTGGGTAATTAATTTTTAAAGGGTTGACACAGCTGGATTAGGAAACAGCCAATATTCAGAAAAATATTGTTCCACACAATTAACTGATTCCCAGACTTTCCCTGAATGTTTCCCTTTTAGATGCCTTTATCCATATTTCCCTTATTGGAGTGGAACATTCAAGCCACTCTCATTGCTGGGAAATGGAGAAAAAGCCTAGAAACTTTGGTAAATAAGACATGGGGGAGGTAACGGTATTGTCAGAATGTCTATAAGCTTGAGTTTAAAGTGAGTTGTGGGAGAGGAGGAAAGACAAAATTGTTCCCATTTATCAGTTTATGCATAACTTTTAGCCTGTTTTGATTTCAGGTCAGCCATTTGTCAGGGCATGATACACAGGCTATGACTCAAGTCACTGTGTGGGAGTGGAACACAGTGCTCCTATGTAGGAATATGATTCATTGTTGTATTCATTGTATATCTCATATACAGGTATGGATTCCGATATAAGGAAACTTTTCCAGAAAGCTCAGAATTATGGAAATACTGCCATAGATGATTAGTATTTTAATCAAATAATAAAATTTATATATATATATATATATATATATATATATATATATATATATATATATATATTTAATTCCCCAAAATCACAGCACTCACTTTACGTCGATTCACCTTGCCTGGGTGCACGCCACAGTATCAAGCATACAATCCTCCAAAGAAGCAGCCGCACTCACAGGACTTATCCAAAAGTATAAAGTACTTTTATTTGGAAACTAACGTTTCGGCTGCAACTCAGCCTGTGTCAAAGTCAACTATATGGCAGCTTCCACCAAAGAACAGTGTGGGTACACATCAGCTAGGCCCGCAGTCTTTCCATACTGTGCATTCTTTCCATACTGTGCATTCTTTAAATTTAACTGGATTTACTTCCCCTTGTTTTTGTTGGTTTTTGAAAAATTCAGGTTTCTGTTGAATGATGTACTAATACCAATACAACTCAATTAATGCAGGAAAACACTCTGCCCTGCATCAGCGCTTAAATGTCTTTCATTTGTAGGGTTTAGCAGGGAATGGAGTGATATAAGTCATCATTACATTCTCAGCTGTTTGGGGGGACAGTTCCTATGATAGTGACATAGAATGCCATGGAGGGTAGTGGTGAAAAATACTCCAAAACCTTGTTGTTTGAGAGGATTGGTAGGTAGGAGGGTATATTAGTGTAAACATCATACTGTAATCTTTACCAAATTGAAAATCAGTATTGAATAAACATTTCAAGATTGCCATACTTATTACAATAAAGATTGAAATGACTCTATGATATAAGCAAGAGTAATATTGGAAAAGATGTATATGGTACAATATAAATTCAAAACTCGCTCAGCAGTCTCAAGTGATTTAAACCTTCCTAATTTAATTTAGTCACTAGTATGTGCAAGTTAGCTAATAACTTAAATATAGATACTAAAGTGCTTGTGCTATTGTTGAATCAATTAAAATTGATTATAAATTAATTAAATATTGGTAATACTATTCATTCAGTTCTATATAAAAGTTACAAAAAACATTGATATATATATTCTTAATTGTAACCAGTTCTATTTCACAACAGTGTATCTATTTTTGGGGGTTAGTAATCTCCCCCTTCCCAATCACTTTGAATTAAGGTGCAAGTGCTTAACAGTTAATGGATAATAATAATTTGATCCAGATTTAACCAAAATTCATAATATTGAAGGTGCTCAAAAGTGCTTAAATAGATTAAGGTTAAAAAATTAATTAATTAGAGACCGCAATAAATAGGATAATTATTAAAAAACACACATTTGCTCAGGTTCAGAAATAAGTTAGAAATGGAAAAAGAAGGAGGTGGAGTTGTCCCAAATCTACTACCTAATTTATTTCTATCCCTGGGACACCACAAAGTCAAAGAAGGCAGAGTACCCGGGACTGTGGTCTCAAATTTTACTCTAGTCCTAAACTCAAAAAAAACTAAATAAGCCTAAAAACCACAAATCCACGGGCTCTTGTGAGCTTTAGTAACAGATAGATAAGCAGAGAGCTGAGCACTGGTTGAGGTTTGTAACCTCCCCACCCCCTCCACTACTTTGAAATCCAATCGACTGAGGTATAAAAGTTTTTGGTTTTAAAGTTTAAAGTTAAAAGGACTCGGAAAGGTTTCTGAACCTGAGCAAATGTGTGTTTTTTAATAATTATCCTATTTATTGCGGTCTCTAATTAATTAATTTTTTAAACTTAATCTATTTAAGCACTTTTGAGCACCTTCAATATTATGAATTTTGGTTAAATCTGGATCAAATTATTATTATCCATTAACTGTTAAGCACTTGCACCTTAATTCAAAGTGATTGGGAAGGGGGAGATTACTAACCCCCAAGAATAGATACACTGTTGTGAAATAGAACTGGTTACAATTAAGAATATATATATCAATGTTTTTTGTAACTTTTATATAGAACTGAATGAATAGTATTACCAATATTTAATTAATTTATAATCAATTTTAATTGATTCAACAATAGCACAAGCACTTTAGTATCTATATTTAAGTTATTAGCTAACTTGCACATACTAGTGACTAAATTAAATTAGGAAGGTTTAAATCACTTGAGACTGCTGAGCGAGTTTTGAAGCTAGTGGGGTACTTTTTCTTCAATTTTTAAATTATTTACTGGCACTGACTTAGGTCAGACCTCAGCTTCTACCGCAGGGTAATTATATTCAATAAGGGATCACTTTTTGTTCGATTGATTATTGTTATATCGGGGGTTTTTTCCTCTGTTCTCGATCCCTACACTGACTATGGCCACCTGTATTGATTTTACTAAGGAATTAAACACCATTACTTCCAATAGACTGAAAGATTTGGACTCCATTTTTGAAACACATGTTTCTACTAAATTAGGGGAAAATGTTGAGCTTAGGGAAACACTTGATACTTTTGAAGGATTAATGACCAAACAATGTAGATCCTGGTGGAATCTTCAATTTTTTCTTAAATATAAAGCCAAGGGTCTCATTCCTAGAGGATTAAGGGTACAAATTTTTCCAACATTTGAAGCACCTAGTCTGGGGTTTAAGGACAATTGGGAAGCCATACTTAATGAATGTTCATTTAAATAAATGGACCTTCTAATCAAAGAGGAGGAATCGAAGTTAGCCATAGTGGAAGAGCAAATTCAAGAAATACACACCAAGATAGACAAGTGGGCTAATCAAGGTGAATTAGTAACCAAACATGAAACTATAATGAAGGGTGTACAGAAATTTGAAACCTCTCTCTTAGATACTAAAAAAAGTAAATTGTCCAGAGATATGAAAGATTATTCATCGAATCTAGTGTATAAATGGACACATAGAAATAAGAATCACTCCATTAAAAGATCTACCCCACGATTAAGAAGGGAAACAGCTACTTTAGACAGCTCATCTGGGAATGACTCTCAATTAATACCCCTTCCTGATAGATCTGGGATTAACTTGCAGGGTGAAGGGTTTCCTCCGTCTAGCTCCAAATCCCAGGAAAGGCCAAATACCGCCCAATATCCTATTTTTTTAGGACAGGGGAGGAATCTAGCGGATACATCACAAACCACAAATTACCCTGTAAGAGACCAACATTGGGGGAAAGGGAAAAATCAATTGAGGGAAAAATCGAAAGTGAACTATTCGACCACCAGGAGCTACCAAAAGAAGAACAGTCGTTAACAATAATTAATCTGTCTAGTCACAATCTCACACAAGCACATATCAATATCCTTAGTAAGGGATTGTCTTTTTCACCCACTTTTCAGTTGGATATCTTTGAGACTATCAAAGATCTTAATCTATTTGCCAGGAAATTGCTTTTAAAAAAGTTTTTTGGGAAGGATAAAATGGAGGAAGCAGAAGGGTTAACTGAGATGGAATTAAAAGCCTTACAAGATTTAGAGGAATTACTCCAGGAAAATCAGGCTGATATAAGAAACGATACAATCCCTTCACCTGAGGAATGGAAAAAGAAACTCAAAAATAAATCAGTATTTACTCCAGCGTCTAATATTTGCCCTAATGTGGGTATTTTTGTGAATATGGTTATCCAAGACATTTTGAACATCCAACCTCATATTTATGAGAACAATACATCGGGAGATGAATACAAAGCTATTAAAGAGCTAAAAGGGTGGAATGACATACAGATTAAACCATCTGATAAAGGTGGCAATATTGTATTGTGGCCTAATGATATGTATTTGAAAGAAGCAGAGAAACAGCTGTCTTCTGTTAGTTACAAAGAGATTTTGGGAGATCCCTCGGATAATTTTAAAGTAAGTTATGATAACTTGTTAAAACAAGCCGTAAGGGATAACCTAATCTCCAAAAAGGAACTAATATTTCTGACAGTAGAGAGTCCCAGGATAGCTACCTTATATTTCCTTCCTAAGGTCCATAAAAATCTATGCAATCCCCCCGGAAGACCTATTGTTTCAGGGAATGGAAACCTTACGGAAAAGGCCAGTCAATATCTTGACTTTAGAATAAGACCCATGGTTGAGAAATTAGAGTCTTATGCAAGAGACACACTGGATGTCCTATCCCAGATAGAAGAATTGGGCAACAAAAAATCTGTGTTACTCATGACTCTGGATGTAGAATCCCTATATACATCTATTAAACATGACCTGGGAATAGAAGCCTTACGATACTTTTTGGTCAAAGACCTTGGGGAGGATGAATGCATGATTGATTTTTTGTGCAGACTCATGAGGTTTGTGTTAAATTACAATTATTTTATATTCAATAATAAATTCTACCTCCAAGTACAAGGGACAGCCATGGGTACATCATGTGCTCCCTCTTATGCCAATTTATTTTTGGGGCATTGGGAACAAACTATTGTTAAGAACATCCAGCCCTCATATCAACCCAAAATATTAAAATGGATTCGGTATATCGACGATATACTGGTGATATGGGACGGTACTAGGGAAGAGGCTCTTGAATTTGTTACTCTACTTAATGGCAATGACCGTAACATCAGGCTTACCATGGAACTCTCTGAAAAATCTATTTCCTTTCTTGACCTCCATATAGAGGTCACTAAGGAAGGGAAAAGAAAAAAAGAAGGCGTTCCGAGTCCTTTTAACTTTAAACTTTAAAACCAAAAACTTTTATACCTCAGTCGATTGGATTTCAAAGTAGTGGAGGGGGTGGGGAGGTTACAAACCTCAACCAGTGCTCAGCTCTCTGCTTATCTATCTGTTACTAAAGCTCACAAGAGCCCGTGGATTTGTGGTTTTTAGGCTTATTTAGTTTTTTTTGAGTTTAGGACTAGAGTAAAATTTGAGACCACAGTCCCGGGTACTCTGCCTTCTTTGACTTTGTGGTGTCCCAGGGATAGAAATAAATTAGGTAGTAGATTTGGGACAACTCCACCTCCTTCTTTTTCCATTTCTAACTTATTTCTGAACCTGAGCAAATGTGTGTTTTTTAATAATTATCCTATTTATTGCGGTCTCTAATTAATTAATTTTTTAACCTTAATCTATTTAAGCACTTTTGAGCACCTTCAATATTATGAATTTTGGTTAAATCTGGATCAAATTATTATTATCCATTAACTGTTAAGCACTTGCACCTTAATTCAAAGTGATTGGGAAGGGGGAGATTACTAACCCCCAAAAATAGATACACTGTTGTGAAATAGAACTGGTTACAATTAAGAATATATATATCAATGTTTTTTGTAACTTTTATATAGAACTGAATGAATAGTATTACCAATATTTAATTAATTTATAATCAATTTTAATTGATTCAACAATAGCACAAGCACTTTAGTATCTATATTTAAGTTATTAGCTAACTTGCACATACTAGTGACTAAATTAAATTAGGAAGGTTTAAATCACTTGAGACTGCTGAGCGAGTTTTGAAGCTAGTGGGGTACTTTTTCTTCAATTTTTAAATTATTTACTGGCACTGACTTAGGTCAGACCTCAGCTTCTACCGCAGGGTAATTATATTCAATAAGGGATCACTTTTTGTTCGATTGACAATATAAATTCAATTATATGCAATAAATCGTCATGTATTAAAATCAGTGGAGTTTAATATTGCCCAAGGGGTCCATATTTCCAAGTGGGTGGGGCCACTTGTCTAGTTTTGAACCAGACAGTATAGTTTTTCCTTGGGCTTTCCACCTTCAGTATTATCTACCTAGATTTAAGAGTTCCAAAACCCAGGCAAAGCTCTGTGTCTTGATCAATCCTCGTCCTCTGCCCTCTACAGCACCACTTGCTGCCCTTGGCATCAAAACCCCTTCCTCAACATCATTGCCCCTCACTCTGGCCTCTAAATTTTCGGAAGCAGCAAAGGAGGCAGCAGACCCGAATTTGTGGCAAGGCCACAAAGGCCTAGGGCAGATTGACAAGCAAAGTGGGTCTAGGGGCGCCCGGTAAGTAAATCTGGGCCTGGGTGTCAGCTTAATAAAAATACCAATCAGTTAACCAATACACATCGCTGACTGACTGTAAAAGTCCCAGGGCCATATTCCTGCTCTCTTATAGCAGAGTTGTTAAGTGGGGTTGCTGGCCAATTGCTGACCAGGAGGATATACACTAAGGACTAGACCTCAAGTATCAAAAAAGTGCCCATCAACTTTAAAGGAACAGTAATGTCAAAAAATAAAAGCCTTTTAAAGTAATCAAAATATAATGCAGTGTGTTGCCCTGCACTGGTAAAACTGCTGTGTTTGCTTAAGAAACACCACTATTGTTTATATAAATAAGCTGCTGTGTAGCAATGGGGGCAGCCATTCAAAGGAGAAAAGGATCAGATTACACAGCAGATAGCAAATAAGCTCTGTCTGTCTAATTGTGTTATTTGTTATCCATTTGTTAACCTGTGCCATATAGCCGTTTTACAATTTACCGCAATTGCTCCACAGCAGCTTGTTTATATGAACTATAGTAGTGTTTCTGAAGCAAACAGAGTTTTACCAGTGCAGGGCAATAGTACATGATATTTTCATTACTTTAAAACACTTAAATTTTTTGGTGTTACTGTTCCTTTAATAAAGTTCAATCCCAGCATCTTCATTTAGCCTTTAAGCTTGTTACAGTAGAGAACTGGAGGAGCGTGCATTTGGTGTACCGCTCTAGTGCCCAAGAGGTTGCCAATTCCTCAGAGGCTCCATTAGTGGGAAGTCTGTTTTACTCTTCTCACTGAAATGTACAATTAGAGGCGGAAACGCCACGTCTTTTCTCGGCACATCACACACCCGCACTCCTCCATGAGCAGTTAGTTTTGTGCTGTTATTGTGATGTTACAGCAGCAGATGCTAATCATTTCCTGATATTTTGTACATTGATTTCAGTAGCAAAAACACAGCTTGGATTTGCTTGGAAGAGCTCAGTCTTTTTATCGGAATGTTCGATTATGTTGATACGAATATGGGATCATGTCTACTTTGCCTTAAAACAAATGTTGAGGGTAACAATATATATATACAGTATATATATATATATACATATATATATATATATATATATATATATATATTGCTGTGACAGAGTTATGCAGCAGAAATATCCCAAGCCTGCGTAGAAGTTTGCTGTTGGCTAAGCGTTTCCTTTAGACATAGTTAATGAATTTGTGTCATCCTTCAGTTCAGTCCAAATTGACAAATTACATAGGAACGAAAGTGACATTATAGTGCCAAATATTGATCCTTGTGTGGACGCTTTTGGCTGTAATTCAGGGGACAATAGAATGGTTAGACCCAATAGAATAGTGGTGGGCTCATGGCCCTCCCTGTTATATTAGTGCACCCAGTCCCATGGCATCCCCCTCCAGCCACTAGGCAGGTTGGGAGTGGGAATTTATGCGATGATGGCACAGAGGGTTGGGTTTTGGAAGAGTGATGGTAAGGGTTGGGAATGGGTTTACTTTTTTTATTGACTGCAAATCACTAATTTAGACCTAGTTTACCTCCCAGTGCACGAAATGACTAGCCCATGGAATGGTTGGACCCTACCTGGACTGTGTTTGCCCTCAAAAGCTAATTCAGGGACATCAATCCAGATCTGTTAAATTCCTGGCTCTGGATAGCTACACCAATTGAGCCCCTGGTCACACCCACAGACATGCATTAATTTGCCCAGACCGTGCCCTCAGTTGCACTCTCTGCTCTGTTTTTCAGGCTCTTGGGTGCCTTTTCAGTGGTGGGGAGGGTTTAATAAAAATTGGATGCAAAAACTGGTCACCAGGTGAGGCAAATGAGGGTGACTTCCAAAAAATCAAGGCGAGATTACATGTACGAGTGATTAAGGGTTTTAATAGGCCCCTTCTCCTTTTGCAACTGACAGGATTCAATTTCTGTTTGAGGAAAGAAATGAGGTGTAACATGATTCTAAATGTCTGCCCTTCAACGTTTTCCCATTAAGTAGCGAGTCCATTTGAGAGCAGCTTATTAATATCAGTCCTTATCTACAAACTGCTGTTCCTCTTTTCATTAAAACCCAATAAAGCCATAATGGGACCCATAACATGTAATAGAATAAAATGATAATGGGAAACCCATAATAAGTAATGGCTTTGATTAATCCATATTAATCCATAATGACTGGCCTAGCTCTGCAAGGGAAAGCGGAGGTGCGTATTCCTCATCTACAGTTCAACCTTTGGCAGAAGAAATTGAAAATTTTATTGGATGTTGTTGGTCATTTTTTGTCACTGGAAGTTTTCACTGCTACAGAGTTATGTGACCACTAAGGTGTAAAAAAGACAAGTTCAAGTTCTACCATATGGCTGTATAATTCCTTATTTTGCTCATATTTATTTTATCTTAACTGGGATGGTTTAACAAGTGATTTTGTCCATCTGGCACAGTTATGGGGCTGCTTATGACCCCCCCAGCGGCATTTTTCAGTAAAGCCTTGAGTTGCATCCTGTGCAATTGCAGGCCAATATAGTCTGGTGGTTGCCAGCTATAGTCCCACGAGCCAGATGTGGCCCCCTCTTTTAATTTCATGTAATTCTGCCCTCAAGCATTTTTTTGTTATGCTTGATTTATTGAGTGGTAAAAGTTAGAAAGCTAGACAGTCCTGAATCTAGGGTTGCAAAAAGGGTAATATCAAAGAAAAAAAAAAGGTGTACATTTCTATTGAATAGGGCATTTTGGGTAAATCTTGGTGTTGCTTAGGTGGTCTGAGGGCATGGCCACTGCGTTGTAGTGGGGACAGAGACAACCCTTGTTCCATAGCTCTGGCCACAGGCTTAGGTAATGTGTAGTTCTAGAGATGAGGATTCTGGATCCCATTGCACTTAATTTTGTATGCCACCCCATGCAAAGGCAATGAGAGAAGAAGATATATTCGGGGTCCATGTAAGTAGCAATTATACAGTTAATCTTTTCTCCATGTTTTTCTCATTCTGTTTCCTCTTAATCTCCTTTTCACTAATATGCATCTTCTCCTTTTCCATATATACTTCTTTCTCTATCATTCTTGTCTTCTTCGTCTTCTGCCATCTCTACCTCCTTTCTGAGTCTCATCATCGACCCTTTCTCCCTACACCTATAATATGCATTCCTATTCTTTGTTGTCTTATACACATCCCATTTCCTCAAATGCTCCTTTATCCATTGCTTTAGCCTTGGCTGAGGGAGGGAGGATGCCTTACAATTTGGGAACAACTGCCCTACAGATGTTTTTGATCTCAAACTACTAGTATCCCTTGGTTGGTGGTACAATGTTAGTTGTGGTTCCATAGCATCTGCAGTTACACACTTTGGACATCCCTGCCTTAATATATGTTGGAATTCTAATGGGATTATGTCTGTCTGGATAATGTAATGTAACTATAATCTGGTCTGTGTTCCTTGTCAGGGAAAGTCACTTAACCCAGAATCCTATGATGTGCTGTAACAGAGGGGGATGAATTATTACTAAGATTAAGATGAATGAATTTCTTGGGTATTATGGACTTGCATTTTAATGCTTTATCCCCTTTAGAAAATTATAATATACAGAACCTGTAATTTGCAGATTTTTTCAACTTTCCATGAACTTTTATGGAATGGAATTACTGTGGTGTAAGCAAAAGTGCAATGCAGGACACTATGCAGAACAGCTATCTACCTGGAAATGGGACTTGTGCTCAGAACAGATACCATATATATGAATATTTTAAGTGGGGTGGAATGTTACCATATTTTTTTTTATTTTGAAGCCAGAGTGCTCCGAAAAAGGCTCAAGTACATGTTTCCAGGGTCATCAGATCCCCTTCACCGCAAGGCTAGGGGGTCCCTTTGTTCCTCCCCTTTGGCTAGAAGAAGGCTACATGTGTCAGGATAAACCAATGAACCTCTGAAGAGGTCCCAGAACATATTGTGGCCATAGTGGGCCAGTGTTTGAGCCATACTTTTTTAACGCATGGCTATTTCACCAGATCCAAAAATTGTAAAAAAAAATTAACAAGTGCTAGGTGACACCGAATGAAGGTAAACAAATAAATAAATTCATAAAAATATGTGGCTTGTGTGCAGCCCAAGCCTATCACCCAGATTTTAGAACTGCTTTAACCACTGTGCCAAAAGTCTAAGGTAAAGAGCATAAGTGCATATGAAAGTAATGAGTGTGCAAAAGTGCCAGTGCATTCTGGGAGCTCTACCAAGTGATCATCTGGCCTGGAGTTACCTAAACAGTGCCAAAGCTAGGCAGTCTCTATGGGTCAGCAGCAGCCAGTCTTCAGCAGCATTTAACCTTCTTTATGTGTGAGTAAAGCTGCAGGGGAAGATTAGCAAGGGGATTAGTGTTAGCAGTGATATGGTTAATGTCACCCATGGGCACCATCAGGCGTGACATTAACCTGTCAGTTGTTCTGTTGAAGGAAGACTATCCCGAAAAGCTGACTTATAGAGATTCCCTGAAACAATCAGTATCCCAAACCCAGAACTAACTCCATGATTCTGCATCCCCGTTGCACCCCCACAAGACCATCAGGGTGAGTTCTTACACTCCCTAGTTTTGAAGCAACATAAGTTCCTCTAGGTGTCATGGCCGCCTCCATAAGTAATAATAATGCATGAAATAAACAAACACACATAATCAATTAGAAAAATACATGTAATTAGATATACACATTGATATGTTGAAGCCATATTGACACTTTATAGATGCCCTTTAATCAAGAAATTAAGTGTGTATGATATCAGTGACCAAGGCCTGGAGAGGTTCCAGTAGATATATGTATTATCCAGTAACTGCAGCACTCTGATGATTATAATGATTATTCACTGTTATAATTTTATTGGCTCATTAGCTCATGTACACAAAAAAGTGGCAATGTTTCGGGCCTCACAGGGCCCTTTATCAAGGCATGATAAAGGGCCCTGTGAGGCCCGAAATGTTGCCACTTTTTTGTCTACATGAGCTAATGACCCAATAAAATTATAACATTGAATAATCATCGTAATCATCAGAGTGCTGCAGTTATTGGATAATGCATAGTATTCCCTTGACCTGAGGCAGGTTGGGCTAATCACTGCTGAGCACCTGATCCAAAAGGATTGTGCACAAGGTTTGAGCGCTCCATTTCTGTGTGGAATTACCAGTAGCTATATGTAGACATTACCCAGTCATTTAGGCCTTTAGGCTGATTGTTTTTGACAGCACTTTCCCTTTGAAGAATTAAAACGGTTACACAGCTATTTTTTTCCCTTCATCTGGTCCTTATGTTGCCACATGACATGAACCATGCAACCAGCCCTAGAGAGATATGTCACTGCTATGCTCTGGACTTCTCTGTCTATGCACATGAAAGGGGAGCAGGATTCCCCCGCCAGACGGGCCCTTTGCTCTGATGCATTTGAGTTCCAGTGCAGCATTTGTCACATATAACAAGGAGGTGAAATTTCCTCAGCAGATGATTCACTTGTTTGAAAATTAATTCACATTAATTATCCCTCCTGCTATGTTATTTAATGAGGGGGGTGATTTTTCTGTTAGAGGGTCTGCCAGAAATTTCCAGTGCCAGTATGTCTTTTACATGGGGAATAAACCTACCATAACATTGCTGATCCATCATGGTTTACCCAATGGTTGCTGAACACCCAGAATATTTCTACAGAGTACGGAGGATTAAATAATGATGGGAGCTGTAGTTCCCATTGTGCCCCAGTTAGCCTTTCACCATTCCAAATAGAGGTTATCCAGAATGCTCAGGACCTGGGGTTTCTGGATACTAGATCTTGTATACATTAAATAACCCCAAATAATCAAATTAATTAAATTTTATCGTAGTTGGAAAAAGGTACAAGGTACTGTTTTATTATTACAGAGAAACAGGAAATAATTTTTAAAAATGTTTCTTTTTTTGGATGGAGTCTAAGGAAGACAATCTATCCATATCCCCATACTGTTAAATGTAAAGTGTCCTGTGCCATAATAGCAGGAAACTGGCTGACTGCTTTGCACTGTGGCAGAGGGCCCGGAAGTATTGAAAGTGTCATTTGTGGGTTGCAAAGGGGTCTTGGGGGTGGGACAATGCTTGGTTATTATGGGTTTTGGCATAATGAGGTGTGATTGAGGCAGATCATGGGCATCACTGGCGTTTTTTTTTTTTTTCTCATTGGGGCTCCATTCTTCTTTTTGGCAGGGCCCAGCAACCAGGGCCCTGGTTTTCCATGCGGTGTCCCAGAGTGGCGCAAGAGGCACTGAGAAAATAGACAAAGATGGCAGCAGTGGCATAACTATAGAGGTAGCAGACCCTGAGGGTGTGGGGAGAAGGCCATGGGGGATTTCGAGGGGGTCTGGGCTTATATCGTTATGCACTGAATGCTTGTATTCTGATGAAAAGGCCTATCAAAATGGGCACCCCCCAATGATTGCAATTTACATTGTCCTTTAATCTCTATCTCCTTAGAAATGTCAGAGAGGGGTTAAACTAAATAGCAAGAGGAGGAATTTACTGGAGTCAATTCCCCATGTACTAATAGCCCAGACATCCTGTGCCGGCCCAAACTTAGCATTGAATGTGCCATGGGACAGAGCTCCCGCAGCTGCCCTTATCCCTTAGTGACTTCCATAATATTAGAGGGGCTCTGCTCTCTGTTTAATGTGGTTATGAGCTCTTTGGCAGCCAAATTCCAGAACCTATATCATCCTGATTTCATTATGAAGAAAGCACATAATTATTTGCTTTAATTACATCCTCTCATAATTAAATGCATAATCTGAAACAATAGCGTGGGACCAATGCGTTGCAGATCTTCCATATTTAACTTGTGGGTTTGGGACCCGATCTTTTCCTTCAAAACTCCTTCAAAACCCCATAATGCTTTAAAGCGGAATGAAATGTCACTTTCAGCAGCTTTCTAATATACATGCATGAAACAGTTTCAATGGTTATTTGGATATATGTTATTTGTAAATGTAATTGCTGTGAAAAGCACAAGAAAGCAGGAAAAAAGGGCAATTGCAAATTCTTAGAATATCTGAAAGCTAGTTTAAAGGCAAATTACCCCTTTAACTATGAAAATGTATTCAATATTACACATGAAGTTACCCAGTGGATTGGAGACCCGCACCTGAGAATGTTAGTAGGGGCTCTGTAAGCAGCATAAGGCTTTAAATATAGTTTAGTTATCCTTAAAGGGAACCTAAAGCCTAAAAAGGAATATAGCTTTAGATGCTGTATTTAGATATATATTTATATATATATATATATTTATACCAAATGAAGAGGAACGCACAACCAAAAAAGGATCCAAAGGCTGGGTGCCAGTCTGCTAAATATGTAAATCTTCCCTTCAATGACGGCACTCCAAATACAATCAAGCTTAGACAGTCAGTTCAATTCATATAGGTTTATTTTGGTGGACCAACGTTTCGATTCCACACAGGAATCTTCGTCGCACCCTGACGAAGATTCCTGTATGGAATCGAAACGTTGATCCACCAAAATAAACCTATATGAATTGAACTGACTGTCTAAGCTTGATTGTATTTGGAGTGCCGTCATTGAAGATTTATATATATTTATATATATACTGCAATTACTGTACTAGCCCAGAGGTTGTGCAACCCCATAACAGTAATGATACAGGCCTTCAAATTGTCCCCAGCAACTTCCTATCTTGGATCTTGGATCTACCAACCTGTTTTCAGTCCCTCTTTTGACAGCCAGAAAAAGAAACAATGTTTAAAATGAATTGCTTCAGATAAGATACTTTTGGGATAATTTTGAGATAAGCAAATAAGTAATTGTAACAATATAAGATAACAGGTCCCTTGGGAGACTCACAGCTTAAAGGGCAATTCACCTTCATTAGCAAAACTGTAATAACTGAAAAAAAACCCACAGAAATATGTTTAAACTTTCATAACCTGCCAAATTTTGTAAAATGAACATGGTAATTAGGGGGTGTGGCCACAAAAATGGGCAACTTTTTTGGCCCTCTTTTTATTTCCAAAATGTAGGTATGCATGTATTGTCAGTGGCATTGTACATGCTCAGTGTGCCCTGGGCTGCTGTTGTGGGGCTAAGCTTAGAGGTCCTCAGAAATCTTCAAACAGATAATGAGGGTTCCCTTACGCCAATCGACACACTTACAGAAAATTCATAACAGAAAGCAACATTATTGATCTGGTTATTGCCACAGGTATATAGTGAAATACTTGAGGCAAGAGTTTTGTAGTGGAAATGTTAGGGCCTTCAGGAAATGCATATTATTGCAAGCAAATACCCCAAGCCAAATCTCCCCTTTAATTCTGAGTCCCATTAAATATTAAATCAGTGCCAGTTTCAACTCTATGAATCCTCCCGGCATCTGCTTAATCTCCCCCCACCTCGTGCTCCAACATGACTGCCACTGCAATTCCTGCCTTTTGCTGACTTTAAGCTTTTCCTGGTGATTGATTTCTCCCTTTAAATTCTCTGCAGAAAGAAAAGACACAACGGACTTCTCCCCAGGCTGCCATCCTGAAATCTCACAGTAAACAGAATTCTTCCCTCCATTGTTTGGGGGGGGGGGATTGGGGGCAGTGCAGCAGGGTAGGTGGTTGTTGCACTGTTATACTTATATACATGCTTCCACCCCTTTCTGACATCAATGGAGGGGACAGAGCAAGTGTGAGTATATAAGTATGTAGGGATGTGTAAAATAGCCATCCCCAGTATTATTAGCAGGCAGTCCCTCAGTGTTATAGACACCTAACTGGGTCCTAAAATACAGTTGGGAAGGGTACTGTTTCCTATTCCTGCTCTAAACTAGGCCCTTGCTGTTTCTCTCCGTGACCAGCAGATGGCACTGTGCTAGAGTATGAAAGGCTCTGAAGCCATCCTTTCAGTGTCCATTTTGTGCTGGCTCTAGCCTGAGCTAACAGGCTGAGTTTGTGTGGAACCTGATTGTCTCAGGATTAGTCAGATAAGGTTAGACCCCTTAAGAGGTCACTCTAGGAGTGGCAGACAGACAGGTTATTTAGCTGAGCAGCTCAAGGCTCCGACGAGGAGAGTCAGAGGGATTAAGATCCCGTGTACTAATAGCCCAGAAGTAGGGACTAAGTCTATAGGACTACGGTTGAGAGGTTCCCCTCAGGTTCCACTTAGGGAAAAGGCTGAAAACTGGGTGTACCTTTATTGCTGTTGAGCATGTCCTCTTGCCTGTGGGGATTTATACTGACCAAATGGTGCTGTGAGTATTGCCTATCCAATGTTGATGCAAAATCCTGTTTGCTCTATTGTATACTCCACTGGATTCGGCCAGGATTTGGCCTTTTTCAGCAGGATTCGGCCGAATCCTTCTGCCTGGCTGAACCGAATCCGAATCCTAATTTGCATATGCAAATTAGGGGCAGGGAGGGAAATTCCATAACTTTTTGTCACAAAACAAGGAAGTAAAAAATATTTTCCCCTTCCCATCCCTAATTTGCATATGCAAATTTGGTATTCGTCCGAATCTTTCAAGGATTGGGAGTTCGGCCGAATCCAAAATAGTGGATTCGGTGCAACACTAATCCAGTTACAGTTGCACTACACCCTGCCTCCACACCGTTGCGGGGGCTTACTCCCTAAGATTATAGGTCTCATCTGGAGCACATTTATTGGGAGTGGAGCTAAATGGTAGTGTACAAAGCACACAATTTACTATAGCGCTACAAGTACAAGGGTGCTGGGGTGGGACCAAAGATAGAGTTTGGGTTACTATTTTGGCTTACAGTACGTTTCTTCTTGGCATTTACGGCTGGGGAGCAGATGGGACGAGGGTTGGACTGAGCTATCCTGGGTCCACTGGAATTTCAGTCGAAGGGCTCTCTTCCAGACGCCCAGGGTCCAACCTAGGGTCCCCATCCACTTGTGCCACTTACCTCCTCCTCCTTTGCCTCTATCAGGTCCAGGGCAGGGGAGCATCTGTTTTGCAGATGAGGTCAGTGACCCCATTTGAAAGCTGGAAAAAGTCTAAAGAAAAAGGCAAATCATTTAAAAACCATACAAAATAAATAATGAAGCCCAGTTGAAAATTGCCTAGAATTGATAATTCCATAGCATATTAAAAGTTAACTTAAAGGTGAACCACCCCTTTAAGTCAATAGCTCCATCTGCAGATACGCACTACAGACACTATAGACCCCATATACCCCATTAATGTACAGTACGTACAAGGTACCTAGAGATATCAGTAGGGCATAGCTTTATTTACAGAGAGCTGGCGTACAAATGGCTGCACATACCAGCTCTGTGTATTGACTTAAAGGTCTACTATTATTTATATCCAGAGGTTTTAGTAGTCTTTTAATAACCTGCTGTGACCCTGGCTTGAGACTGACTACATAATCCTCTGTCATGGGAGCGGAATGCAGTGTTTGTAAAACATTAAAGGGTTAAATTTACAGGTACTAGCTGCAGCAATTTTTATTTTCATGTATCACAACTGCAGCAGCAGGGAGAGATCACTACTAGTAAATTTATCCCTTAGTTCTTTCTGGAATTTCATGTTATGCTGACTCACAGTTCTGACTTCTGACGCTTTTATTGATTCTGGTATGTTCTATCTATCCTTTCTCGAGGCTCATTTAATAAAGTGGATTCAGTTCAGACATTGCTTCCCGGAGATGGGCTGGAGGAGGAATTGCTTGTTTCAGCTGCCTGCTCAATCCATGGACTATGTTCTAGTTCACCGCTTGCAATCTGTATTCTCACCATTAGATGGCACTTAATAATTGTGTGTATTATAAACAGAGAAGTTATTATTCATTATCTTATTATACTGACAATTTCTCGTGTTCATGTATAACCAATTTAAAGTTGTTAAATGTTTGATGTTTTCATAAATAACACTCTTTACCAATTACGATGGAGCGTCGATACACATTGCAAATGAGCTTTTTTTTTTCTTTTTTAAAAGCTTGTTTATGGCCACAATTTGAAAACAAAAAACACAAAGGAAAAAAATGAATAAAGGGTGCAGCCAGGCCCTAGAACCTCCTCCTTTATTTCTCATTTTTTTTTTTTTTCACAAATGTTTTTATTTGGTTTTGTTTACAGGTAAGATAGTTGTAACGAAATCATAACACATACAATAGAAAAGAAAAATAACAAGATAGTCAAGGTCAAGTACAGATTTGTACGTTCAGAATCAGAATTATCAGGTGATCATTAAAGAAGAAAAACCGAGTATGCATTCCTCCGACTATGGACAGTAAACACTCTCATGGTTACATTGTCTATAGACGATGAGTTTAAAACACTAGATATATATGCTCATATTAGGGTACTTGCAAATATTTGGTTCAGATGATGACTCCCGGGGGGTCCCATTGTAGATGGTTGTTGTATGTTCCCCATGGATCTTAGTAGGTGTTCCGCCTCACGGACAAGATCGGTCCCCAGCAACAGCTCTTTTTCGTACCAGGTGGTGTTTTGAAAAGTTTGGAGTGTGAGTAATTTCGTGGGTGGTGGAAGGGTATTAATATAAGTCATCCAGGTGTCAAAGAAAAGTTCTGTGTTTTTTTCTTTATTTGTTAACTCTTCTCATTTTTATATTAAGTCCAAAAAAAGTTGATAACACAGAGGGTGCAATGCATCAACTATTGAGTTAATGAACCGTGGCACCATTCATTAAATCTGCCTGCAGAATTTGCTCTGAAGGGCCAGGAGAGAGGGACAGATGGTGGAAAGTTTTTTTAATTGTGATAGGTTCCTGGGGAATTTCAATGGGTGCCTCCGTAGAACACATTATAAGAGCATGATGAATGATCCATAATGGGAAAAAAGACCATTTAAGTTAGAAGGGCAGGGAGATTAAATGACCAGAGGGAGAATAGAACTTGTTTTTCTTAAAATGAAGATATACTTGATTTGTCAGGTTTATTTTCTTACAACAGCGCCACCTAATGGTCTGTTTCCCACCATTTTGACCACCAAGTAGTCAAGGTAGTTGTCAGGTGAAAGAAAGAGGCTGCTCTGATGTTCTTCTGCTTAGGAAATGGTGGGAAACTGACCAGCAGGTGGCTCTGTTGTAGCAAAATGTATTCAAATTAACAGTACATGTATCCCTTAATATCTTGGAATAAAAACAAAATAAATAATGAATGTACATTGCAAAAGTGCTTAGAATAGCCCCCTCATTAATTTTACATTCACTTATTTTAAAGATTTACTTATCCTTTAATAAATGCAGACCCAAGCCCATAGAGAGACCAAGTATAAAACTATACCCAGTATTATACTGTCCCCTTGTTCTCAGTACAATAAAGCAAAGACATGTTTTGAGGGCAGAGTGCGTTAAACTGGAATTGCCAATTTAATATTTAAAGAACCTCTTTCCTTCAGCAGATTTACATATTGTATTAATCATTTATAAAATGTATAAAAAATGGTTAGACTGAGCCCCTGAGTTCTCATGTTTAATCAAACGTCGCTGGTAAAAAGTTGTCTGGTGAAACTTCCCCAGTGAGTGAGACAGAGAGAGAGGCAGCTAGTGACCCCTGCAGCACATTCAAGGTCATGTTGTCCTTTCTGTCTGGATATTGTTACTTTTAGGATTTGAGCTGAACTTAAGAAGAACTACAGCCTAAAAATAAATATGGCTGGGAATAATGTATTATGTGTACTGAACTTACTGTACCAGCCCAGAGGTTCAGCAGCCCTGTTATAGTAATGATCCAGGCTTTCAATGTCCATGGGCGCTCCCATCGTGGGTGGGTGGAGCCATGTAGGCTTCGCCATTCCCATGCACTACCCATCTGCTAGGCACAGACCGCAAATGAGCCCTGTATTTACTGCCTCCCCTATGGCAAGCAGTAAGGACAGAACAGCATTGTAGCCAGGGTCGGACTGGGGTGTGTGAGGTCCATTGGGGCTCCTACCCTAGGGGAAGAAGAAATTCACTGGCACACAAGAATAGCAGTGGTAGGGCAATTTTATTAATGCAGTGTGCAACTTTTCAAGGCTAGCCCCTCACCCTACACGTGCAGCTTAACTTACTTTTGAGTGATTGAGGGAGGGCCAGCTGGGGAGCGATGTCAGAGGCCAGGCGGGGATCGGATCTGGGTTGGGTCTTTTCCATGTGCCCCGCTGGCCCAGTCCGACCCTGCTTGCAACTGCCAACAGTAGGCACAGAGGGCATCCAGATCACAGACACAAATACTTTTTGAATGAGTACTAAGAGATGCACTTTTGCACCCCTTAATGCCCTAAAACTTGTGGTCCACAATATGTAGGCTTTTGTTCTCCTTTAACCTGGGTCTTTCACTCCACTGCTTATTCTCACTAATGAGAAAGGAAACAAACAAGAGTGGATTATTAATTACCCTTTTCCGCTTGTTTTCCCCCAATGAAACCTAATACAAACACTAACTTTGCCTTAGTGACCAAGGCAGGGGGCAGCGCACGGGTACCACTCTCTCCCTCCGCTTGACAAGCTCCTCTTGCTTTATTCTGAATGTCTACGGGAAAGTGTTAACCCTGCTAGAATGTTGGGTAACCAAATCTCCCTCCGACGAGCAATAAACTTGTGAGAACAAACATTTTAGCAGCAAAATTAACAAAGCTTTTTCAGTCCCTTTCTGAAGTCATCATGACCCCATCGAGGCAAAGTGCGGTGTAAGATTTCATTGTGCTCTCCAATAAATCCTCTATATCACCAAATGGCATATTATAAAATCTCATTTTACACAGCGGAGGGGAAGGAATAATTTTTCCGAAGGTATGACTTGATAATGCTAGATATTTTTTTCTTCTTCCGTAGGATGGGAATAGAAAAAACCAAAGAGGGCTTCTTGATAGAAGGGCCACGGTCATGTTAGACAGCTGCACTGGCTGCTCGGTTACATGCATGGGGGGGTATTTAGTGCTTAAAGGAAACCCCTTTTTACTGGTTATATCAGAGCTGCACTCTGAGAATCATTTCACTTGTCTCTGTGATTATTAACTAGGGATTATTTAACCCTAATAATAGTACAGATCTTAGCATACTCAAGGGTTGCAGCATGCTGGGAGCTGTAATCCAGCAACATTGAGGTTGTATTCTTAAAGGAGAACTAAAGCCTAAAAATGAAAATGGCTAGAAATGCTGTGTTTTATAGGCTTCACATACTGTACCAGACTGTGTTGGACTGGGGTGTGCGGGGCCCACGAGGGCTGCCACCTCAACCATGGAGCCACCCACTCCAAGTAGTTGTTTCTCTCCCTGTGTCTCCTGCAGCTGTATATCCAGGCTTGTGAAACAGCGGGTCTGTGTTGGTGGGCCCACTGGATTTTCACCCTGTGTCCAGCTGGCCCAGTCCGACACTGGTACCAGTGTGTAACTATAGAGGAAACAGACTCTGAGGCCCAGAGGGCTCCAGTTATCCCCCTCCCCCAGCCGATATCCTACATGAGAGTGAGCGGGCAAGGAGCAAGGGATAAGAGGCATTTGGACTCAAAAGGATACAAATTATTTTTTGTTGCGTGGGGAAAGTGCTGTGCACTGTAGTGATGCTGCTGCAGACCAGAGGTTTAGCAGCCCTACAATAGTCATGATCTAGACCAGGGATCCCCAACCTTTTTTACTCATGAACCACATTCAAAAGAAAAAAAGCATGAAAAAAGTTTGTGGGGATCCAATTATGGTCTGTGATTGGCTATTTGGTAGCCCCTATGTAGATTGGCAACCTACAGGAGGCTCTTTTTGGAAGTAAGTCTGGTTTTTATGCAACCAAAACTTGTCTCAAAGCAAGGAATTAAAAAATAAGCACCTGCTTGGAGGCCACTGAGAGCAACATCCAAGGGGCTGGTGAGCAACATGTTGCTCGCATGCCACTGTTTAGGGACCATTGATCTAGGCCTTTAACCTTGTCCCCAGGATCTTGTGAAGCCATGAATTAAGTGTCAGTGGCACTGCACATGCTCAGTGTGCTCTGGGCTGCTGTAAAGAGCTGTCGGGGGGCGGGGGCTTTGACTGGTAAAGAATCTCAACCATAATGTGTGGCATTTCTAAGCTTTAGTTCTCCTTTAAATGCTGTCTTTTGTTTCATTGCATGTTCTCAGCATTCTCTAACCTTGATAATATGTAGAGGTATGCTGGGATTTGTAGTCCAGAAATATTTGAGCAAATGTTTGAGCAAATATTGAGTGCGTTAGTGCCCGTGTTTTATTGGTCAGCGTATTTGTTTTCCTGCTTTTGTAAAATATTTTTGGTTGTATTTGTCCATCTGACCCACCAGAGTAGTAAATTTGAATGGGATCATACTAAGCTTTCAGAATATTGAATTTTTACAGGGCTTTTAGCAGAATGGCAGGGGGCTGCGGCGGGCATGTGCCAGAATCTACAGATGGAGTGGCTAGTATACTGCACTACCCTGCGCCATCAACAGTCACACGGTTATCTGTATTTTAATATCAATTAGTGTTAGCACATATGACAGATGCTCTGTTATAATTGTAGTGTCTAGAAATATCTGTGTTTGCTTGAGGTCCCCTGACTTAGTGATATCGGTAACAATAAACATTTATGTGGTATTTTAAGTGCTTTTCCGGCCTAACAATGAGCACAATATTCTGTCCGGCTCTTTCCCAAGGTGACATTATCTGCTTCACTCTATATGGTAACCCCCTACCAGCACATTTAAGGGCAGCTATATCTTGTTTATTTTAGTATATCTCTAATGGAAATATTAAGAGGTCAATGTATAATTGTGGGGGAGATTTCCCTGGGTCCTTGTTCATGACCAACAATCCTCATTGCCCCCTCCCCCCAGCCTTTATCCTGGGGTGGGGCGCCCCTTTATAAGTTTGCCACTGTATAGAATGACTTCCTTATATGCTTCTTGCTTGTTTGTCTTTAGATTCTGTAAATGTGTCACTTGACTCTGCTAGCTGTTTCATCTTTGTCACCATTGTTTTCCCTTTAAGGGCCCATGACATGAAAGGTACAGAAACGCGTTTCTTCCTGCTACTGTTGCCCTGTGTTTGGAATTTTTAGGGCAGTTGTACATGGGCTACTTTTGTCTATTTCAGTGCACACTTTTAGCCTAAAAACACATTAAAGTCTATGGGGGCTGATTTTTTAATTTACTACCATGTTTCCAGGCAAATTACTTTAACTGGCAGGTGGTGGGCCTTCCCCAGCATCAATGTAATAGGGATCCCCAACCTTTTTTACCCATGAGGCAAATGGGCAACACATGCATGCAAAAAACCTTATACTTTGTGCCAAATAAGGGCACTGATTGGCTATTTTGTAGGTCCATGTGGACTTTCAACCAGCAGAAGGCTGTGTTTGGTAGTGCCTCTGTTTTTTGTTCTTTAAAAAGTTGCCTACATGCCAGAAATTAAAAAATGAGAATATGATTTGAGGCTACTAGGAGCAACATTAAAGACATTGTTGGTGAACTGGGTCAGATTGCAGTCTACCCCTGCCCCGTGTTACTTTCACTTTATTCTTCTGCGGCCACAATTGGGGGAGTTCAGGGTTAGTGTTCAGAATTTTTGTCATGGGTGGGTCTGGGTTAGCAGGCCCACGAGAACCAGAGTTTTTCCCAGAGTTTCGCTGGTCCAGTCCAACCAGTGCACTGGGTGCTTTAGGGTCAACCAGTACATCACTTCACTGTAGCCTGTTAAGGAGAGGTGGCCCACTTACAGAAGCCCACAGTGAGGCATGGGAGTGGACAAATTGTAGTTTCCTGTGCAGGACCTTAAGACTTAGCATAATAACTGTATGTACATTGTTTCATGTCTATAACATTATTCTTAGGTGCTCAAGGGCATCTGAGGAAATATCGGGCTGCTAGTGAGGACTTGCAAGGGACATTTCTTTTTATATTGGGGCTTTGTTTAACTTGTTGGCAGGGGCTACAGAGCCCCCTGGGGGGGGGGGTTTGCCATCAGTCTGGTTTTGAACCAGACAGGTTGATTTTGACGTGGGCTGGCCTGTTCAAAACTACCTGTCCATGTTTCATAGTTCTAAAACCGGACACAAGTCTTCCAGTGGGACCTGGGATTTTGGCCAATCCTTGCTGGTCACATCATATCTCCATCCTTAAATGGCAGCATTCCCTCCCCTACATCATCCACCCTCCCGGACCTGCATCCTAGGGGAGGGCCCAACTATAATGAATGAAAGATCGGCAAGCACTCCACGTCCACCCAGAAGTTTAAAATAAAGAATTTTATTTCAACAGGTTAAAACCAAACATCGTATCCACCCAACTATAGTAGTATACACAGCCCTGCATATGTAGGGTATGAGTAGAAGCTGCTGTTTGGTGCATAACCAACACTTTATGGAGCCAGAATGGCTTACTGTGTGCCCAGAGCATTCCTACAAGCTACAATATAGTGGGCCTCATATCAAAATTATTTTGCATCCTCCTCAACTTTGGAAATAAGACTGCTTATCAATCAGTGCCCCCTCGGGCCCCCTTTTCTTGCTGCCCTCCCCTCAGGGTTTGACAGTACAGTGTGAGCATATACCGTATATATGCGAGTATAAGCTGAGTTTTCCAGCATCCAAAATGTGCTGAAAAAGTCTACCTCGGCTTATACTCGGGTCAGGCAGTAGCTGAGATTGCAGTCACTTTTAATCATTCCTATACCTACAGTTCACTTGGGGAGAGACTGCAATATCCCACAATGCCCTCTGTTGGTTATATGAAAGAATAACTGTGCGCCCTTTGTTGGTTATATGAAAGAATAACAGTGACTGCAACATCACACAGCGCCATCTGTTGGTTATATGAAAGAATAACAGTGCGCCCTCTGTTGGTTATATGAAAGAATAACAGTGCGCCATCTGTTGGTTATATGAAAGAATAACAGTGACTGCAATATCACACAGCGCCCTCTGTTGGTTATATGAAAGACTAACAGTGCGCCCTCTGTTGGTTATATGAAAGATTAACAGTGACTGCAATATCACACGGCGCCCTCTGTTGGTTATATGAAAAAATAACAGTGCGCCCTCTGTTGGTTATATGAAAGAATAACAGTGACTGCAATATCACACAGCACCCTCTGTTGGTTATATGAAAGAATAACAGTGACTGCAATATCACACAGTGAAGATATAGATGGTGAAACAGTCCAAGGTAGACGCAGAACTTTGCTGCAAAAAATCTTTTTTATTCACACAATATCACACAGTGCCCACTGTTGGTTATATGAAAGATTAACAGTGACTGCAATATCACACAGCGCCCTCTGTTGGTTATATGAAAGAATAACAGTGACTGCAATATCACACAGCGCCCTCTGTTGGTTATATTAAAGAATAACAGTGACTGCAATATCACACAGCGCCCTCTGTTGGTTATATGAAGGATTAACAGTGATGGCAATATCACACAGCGCCCTCTGTTGGTTATACGAAAGATTAACAGTGATGGCAATATCACACAGCACCCTCTGCACATGGTAGTGAGACAGTGGGACAATGCACACAGTAATCTGTTTGGCAATTCTCTGTCACCATCAACTGTAGTTGTGTCTAGGCTTATACTAGTGTCAATAAGTTTTCCTAGTTTTCGTAGGTAAAATTAGGTACCTCGGCTTATAATCGGGTCGGCTTATACTCGAGTATATACGGTAGCTTGCTGTGTGTACAGATACCTTCTTCTCTTTATATTTGTATTTATTCTTATGGGGGAGAGGTGCTATATTGCTTGTCTTTTATAATCTATTCAATGGTAGAGCAGTGCATGAGGGTCAAGAATCCAATAGGATATTTGCCCCTATAGTACAGAACTAACGTGAGAAACTAAGATTATAAAGGTTTGTCACTCGAAATTACTCGATTGTTGGAGGAACACGTAAGGCATTGTGCTGGGCTCACACTGTCCCAGCTGCTGCAAACTGCTTGGCCCCATCTGGTGGTATCAGTCAAATATGTGTCAATCATGGAATTGCCTATTCTGCATACATCAAATACCAGGGCTCCTAGTTAAATGTTTAACCCTTGAAGTGTCAGGCTTCTATAGGATTATCTTTTTTTTGTTTTTGGTGGATGGATAAGCCTCAAAGTGACAATTCGTTGTAATGTAGATATTTGTGTGCAGTGCAGAATACCCAGTAGTACTATAAAGAGATATACATCCATACATGTGCTTATTATTTGGGCCAGGGCGATGCACATACCTGACCTAGTTCTGTACGGAAGGGGTCACTTTAATAGAAACAACTGTTGAGGCAGCTGTGTAATTCGCCTTTTTGTTCTGGCCAGAGGATATGCCTTTGGCACCCCGTAAACCCTGCCATATAATCACTGGAGCATGTATTCAATAGGAGTGTTCTCTTTTATTATGTAATGTATAGCTTCCGCTCAGTTTCCCGTTAATAAGGAATAAAGTATGTGGGGATATTTTCATGTGACATTCCATGCCCTTTCTGCTTTTTATTGTAGTGGGAGCTGCCATATTGTTACACCTATTAAGTGTAAGGGAAACTGCCCATGGGAAGTTTATCCTGCCATATAACAGCAACTGACTGTATAGACAAACACAAATATAAAAGGTTTATTGTTTGGCCATAATAAGTAATATTGTGTTGTACATTTATATTTAACCCTTTAAGTGCCAGCAGAATTTCACATTTTGGTTACGCGAAATGCCAGCCGTTTTTGAAACATTTTGTGCTCTCTCACTTTAGGGGCATTTTCTGAGGGGAAACCTATAGTTTACCTAGGAAAACTATACATTGTTTTTTTCGGTAGAAACTGAGCTTTCTAAATCTGCCTGAGTTTTCATGTATTTCCCACTGTGCAAAAAAATTTATAGTGCTAAATACCAAAAAAAAATGAAAAATTACCATTTTTCATCGTATATCAATTTATACCAGAAAAATATTTCATTTTAGGGATGAAAATCCAACTGATTTGGAAAGCCTTATGTCTCTCGAACGTGCCAATACCAGATATGTATAGTTTTAGGGAGATTTAGGATTTCTGTACAGCAAAAACTCCCGGCAGTATATTACCGAATTTTGAAAGCACTAAGGCAGAAAACAGCATGCTTTAGATTCCAAGGCAAAAAATCCTGAAACCGTAGGTTTACCCCAGAAAACCATACATTTTTGAAAAGTACACATTCTGCCGATTACAAAATGGGTAACTATGTCTCTCTACTCCCAACTACCAAACATAAAAGCTTGTCTGAAAATAGCGGTTTTTCAAAAAAAAATTCAAAATTCTGAAAAATCATTTCAAAGGTTTTATTTTGCTGCTCCGCATATCCCAAACTATATTAGGTACCAAGAAAAAGCACCTGAAATATGATTGCCAGGGGTCCACTGAACAGTTTGATACCCATTATGCATAGGTTTACCAAAGTATCTGGCATTTAGAGACACCAATATGAAGTTAGCACATCCAAATTGATCAGGACTTTACTTCAGCTACTGAGAAATCAACACATTGACTGCATTTTTTGTGGGGTAAAAACACAGAAATATATGTTTACCCCCCAAACCCATATATTTTTGGAAAGTACACATTCTACTGAATCTAAAATGGGTACCCATGCCTTTCTGCTCCAAACTACTGAGTCGCAAGGCTTTCCCAAAATTGTCGGTTTTGGTGAAATATCTGAAAATTGCCTCAAACCTTCAACTTCCCAGCACCATATCGCCCATGTATCATTACGTACTAAGAAAAAGCACCCTAAATATGATTGCCAGGGTTCCTCTGAACATTTTGGTGGTCATTGTTCATAAGTTTACCAAAGTATCTGGCATTTAGAGGCCCCAAAATGAAGTTAGCGCATACAAACAGTCCCGTGGGTAACTTCAGCTAATGAAAGATCAACACATTGACTGCATTTTTGTGGGGTAAAAACACAGAAATATATGTTTACCCCCCAAAACCCATATATTTTTGGAAAGTACACATTCTACCGAATCTAAAATGGGTACCCATGCCTTTCTGCTCCAAACTACTGAGTCGCAAGGCTTTCCCAAAATTGTCGGTTTTGGTGAAATATCTGAAAATTGCCTCAAAGCTTCAAATTCCCAGCACCATATCACCCATGTATCGTTACGCACCAAAAAAAAGCACCCTAAATATGATTGCCAGGGTTCCTCCAAACAATTTGGTGGCCATTGTTCATAGGTTTACCAAAGTATCTGGCATTTAGAGGCCTCAAAATGAAGTTAGCGCATACAAATAGTCCTGTGGGTAACTTCATCTAATGAAAAATCAACACATTGACTGCATTTTTGTGGGGTAAAAACACAGAAATATATGTTTACCCCCCAAACCCATATATTTTTGGAAAGTACACATTCTACTGAATCTAAAATGGGTACCCATGCCTTTCTGCTCCAAACTACTGAGTCGCAAGGCTTTCCCAAAGTTGTCGGTTTTGGTGAAATATCTGAAAATTGCCTCAAAGCTTCAACTTCCCAGCACCATATCACCCATGTGTCATTACGTACAAAGAAAAAGCACCCTAAATATGATTGCCAGGGTTCCTCTGAACATTTTGGTGGCCATTGTTCATAAGTTTACCAAAGTGTCTGGCATTTAGAGGCCCCAAAATGAAGTTAGCGCATACAAACAGTCCCGTGGGTAACTTCATCTAATGAAAATCAACACATTGACTGCATTTTTGTGGGGTAAAAACACAGAAATATATGTTTACCCCCCAAACCCATATATTTTTGGAAAGTACACATTCTACTGAATCTAAAATGGGTACCCATGCCTTTCTGCTCCAAACTACTGAGTCGCAAGGCTTTGCCACAATTGTCGGTTTTGGTGAAATATCTGAAATTGCCTCAAAGCTTCAACTTCTCAGCACCATATCACCCATGTATCGTTATGCACCAAGAAAAAGCACCCTAAATATGATTGCCAGGGTTCCTCCGAACAGTTTGGTGGCCATTGTTCATAGGTTTACCAAAGTATCTGGCATTTAGAGGCCCCAAAATGAAGTTAGTGCATACAAATAGTCCTGTGGGTAACTTCAGCTAATGAAAGATCAACACATTGACTGCATTTTTGTGGGGTAAAAACACAGAAATATATGTTTACCCCCCAAACCCATACATTTTTGGAAAGTACACATTCTACAGAATCTAAAATGGGTACCCATGCCTTATTGCTCCAAACTACTGAGTCGCCAGGCTTTCCCAAAGTTGTCGGTTTTGGTGAAATATCTGAAAATTGCCTCAAAGCTTCAACTTCCCAGTACCATATCACCCATGTGTCATTACGTACTAAGAAAAAGCACCCTAAATATGATTGCCAGGGTTCCTCTGAACATTTTGGTGGCCATTGTTCATAAGTTTACCAAAGTATCTGGCATTTAGAGGCCCCAAAATGAAGTTAGCGCATACAAACAGTCCCGTGGGTAACTTCAGCTAATGAAAAATCAACACATTGACTGCATTTTTGTGGGGTAAAAACACAGAAATATATGTTTACCCCCCAAAACCCATATATTTTGGAAAGTACACATTCTACAGAATCTAAAATGGGTACCCATGCCTTTCTGCTCCAAACTACTGAGTCGCAAGGCTTTCCCACAATTGTCGGTTTTGGTGAAATATCTTGAAAATTGCCTCAAAGCTTCAACTTCTCAGCACCATATCACCCATGTATCGTTATGCACCAAGAAAAAGCACCCTAAATATGATTGCCAGGGTTCCTCCGAACAGTTTGGTGGCCATTGTTCATAGGTTTACCAAAGTATCTGGCATTTAGAGGCCCCAAAATGAAGTTAGCGCATACAAATAGTCCTGTGGGTAACTTCAGCTAATGAAAGATCAACACATTGACTGCATTTTTGTGGGGTAAAAACACAGAAATATATGTTTACCCCCCAAACCCATACATTTTTGGAAAGTACACATTCTACAGAATCTAAAATGGGTACCCATGCCTTATTGCTCCAAACTACCGAGTCGCAAGGCTTTCCCAAAGTTGCCGGTTTTGGTGAAATATCTGAAAATTGCCTCAAAGCTTCAAATTCCCAGCACCATATCACCCATGTGTCATTACGTACTAAGAAAAAGCACCCTAAATATGATTGCCAGGGTTCCTCTGAACATTTTGGTGGCCATTGTTCATAAGTTTACCAAAGTATCTGGCATTTAGAGGCCCCAAAATGAAGTTAGCGCATACAAACAGTCCCGTGGGTAACTTCAGCTAATGAAAAATCAACACATTGACTGCATTTTTGCGGGGTAAAAACACAGAAATATATGTTTACCCCCCAAACCCATATATTTTTGGAAAGTACACATTCTACGGAATCTAAAATGGGTACCCATGCTTTCTGCTCCAAACTACTGAGTCGCAAGGCTTTGCCAAATTTGGCGGTTTTGGTGAAATATCTGGAAATTGCCTCAAAGCTTCAACTTTCCAGCATCGTATTGTCCATGTATCATTACCAGCATAAAGCATCCTAAATATAAACATAGGGGTCTACTAAACAGTTTGATGCCCAATATGCATAGATATACCAAACTATGTGGCGCACAGAGACCCCCAAATGACAATATGTATAGACATTTTCACGGCTGACGCGCTGGCTGCTGCAATATAACCACTCGGTGTGTGTATTATGCGACATTAGACCACCTAACAGTACAGAGACCCCAGAAAACCATATATTTTCAGAAAGTACACATTCTGACGAATCCAATATGGGTAAATAAGTGTTTCTACTGCAAACTGCCAAACTGCAAAGCAATGCTGAACATAACGGTTTTTATCAAATTTCTGAAAATTGTCACAAAGCTTGAATTTTACCCCATTATATGCCCCACATTTCGTAACTTATCAGCATAAAACATCCTAAATATGAACGCCAGGGGTCTACTAAACACTTTGATGCCCAATATGCATAGATATACCAAACTATGTGGCGCACAGAGACCCCCAAATGACAATAGTGTATATACATTTTCACGGCTGACGCGCGCTGGCTGCTGCAATATGAGCACCTGGTGTGTGTAATATGCGACATTAGACCCCCCTAACAGTACAGAGACCCCAGAAAACCATATATTTTCAGAAAGTACACATTCTGAAGAATCCAATATGGGTAAATATGTGTTCCTACTGCAAACTGCCAAAACTGCAAAGCAATGCTGAACATAACGGTTTTTATCAAATTTCTGAAAATTGTCAGAAAGCTTGAATTTTACTCCATTATATGCCACACATTTCGTAACGTATCAGCATAAAACATCCTAAATATGAACGCCAGGGGTCTACTGAACACTTTGATGCCCAATATGCATAGATATACTAAACTATGTGGCGCACAGAGACCCCCAAATGACAATAGTGTATATACATTTTCACGGCTGACGCGCTGGCTGCTGCAATATAAGCACCTGGTGTGTGTATTATGCGACATTAGACCCCCCTAAAAGTACAGAGACCCCAGAAAACCATATATTTTCAGAAAGTACACATTCTGACGAATCCAATATGGTTAAATAAGTGTTTCTACTGCAAACTGCCAGACTGCAAATCAATGCTGAACGTAACCGTTTTTATCAAATTTCTGAAAATCGTCACAAAGCTTGAATTTTACCCCATTATATGCCCCACATTTCGTAACTTATCAGCATAAAACATCCTAAATATGAACGCCAGGGGTCTACTGAACACTTTGATGCCCAATATGCATAGATATACCAAACTATGTGGCGCACAGAGACCCCCAAATGACAATAGTGTATATACATTTTCACGGCTGACGCGCTGGCTGCTGCAATATAAGCACCTGGTGTGTGTATTATGCGACATTAGACCCCCCTAACAGTACAGAGACCCAGAAAACCATATATTTTCAGAAAGTACACATTCTGACGAATCCAATATGGGTAAATGTGTGTTTCTACTGCAAACTGCAAAGCAATGCTGAACATAACGGTTTTTTATCAAATTTTTGAAAATCGTCAGAAAGATTGAATTTTACCCCATTATATGCCCCACATTTCGTAACGTTTCAGCATAAAACATCCTAAATATGAACGCCAGGGGTCTACTGAACACTTTGATGCCCAATATGCATAGATATACCAAACTATGCGGCGCACAGAGACCACCAAATGACAATAGTGTATATACATTTTCACGGCTGACGCGCTGGCTGCTGCAATATAAGCACCTGGTGTGTGTAATATGCGACATTAGACCACCTAACAGTACAGAGACCCCAGAAAGCCATATATTTTCAGAAAGTACACATTCTGACGAATCCAATATGGGTAAATATGTGTTTCTACTGCAAACTGCCAAACTGCAAAGCAATGCTGAACATAACGGTTTTTATCAAATTTCTGAAAATTGTCAGAAAGATTGAATTTGACCCCATTATATGCCCCACATTTCATAACGTATCAGCATAAAACATCCTAAATATGAACGCCAGAGGTCTACTGAACACTTTTGATGCCCAATATGCATAGATATACCAAACTATGTGGCGCACAGAGACCCCCAAATGACAATAGTGTATATACATTTTCACAGCTGACGCGCTGGCTGCTGCAATATAAGCACCTGGTGTGTGTATTATGCGACATTAGACCCCCCTAACAGTACAGAGACCCCAGAAAACCATATATTTTCAGAAAGTACACATTCTGACGAATCCAATATGGGTAAATAAGTGTTTCTACTGCAAACTGCCAAACTGCAAAGCAATGCTGAACATAACGGTTTTTATCAAATTTCTGAAAATTGTCAGAAAGCTTGAATTTTACCCCATTATATGCCCCACATTTCGTAACGTATCAGCATAAAACATCCTAAATATGAACGCCAGAGGTCTACTGAACACTTTGATGCCCAATATGCATAGATATACCAAACTATGTGGCGCACAGAGACCCCCAAATGGATATATAGTAGATAAAATTTACAAGGCAAAACAAAATAAGGCAGTAAAGGGTGAAATGCAAAAAATCCAATAAAACCACAAAAATCAATGTTTTTTTTCCAGACTAGTGTATCGGCCGTCAGAATCACAGTTTGAATATTTTAGATGGGCCAAACAGGTTCTACGGCTAGAAACAAGTGAACACAACATATGCAGAGCTGAAAAATGCAATAAAATGGCTAAAAATTCAATAAAATGGCTAAAAATGCACCAAAATACCCAAAATTGCAATATAATCACCGAAATAACATACAAAAGGTATTGCACAGTACGGTTAGCGAATACGCTATGCGTAATGGCAATAAAACATTTTTTTCAGCCAAAAAAAGAAAGGATGCCATAAGAAAAAAAAAAAAAAGCCACAATGCCATGTATGTGCGTGTGCGTGTGTACAAATGGTAAATTACATGTTATGTGCGCGTGTGTGCGTGTGCACATGTGTGTAAGTGCAGTGAGTGTAAGTGACCCCCCCAATCCCCAAAAATGTATGTGTAAGTGTGTGTAAGTGTGAATCTAAGTGTGTATTACTGTAATAAGTGTGTGTGGTGTGTTTGTGGTGTGTAATTGTTGCACTAACCTGAAAAAGTCGCTGGAGACTGTTGCAGGCGATCAGGAAGAGCCTCTGGAAGACATCTGCCTCGTGGTTCCTGTCTGTGTGCTGTGGGGGCGGAGATCGTCGATCCGGTGCAGGCTGCAGCAGCAGGACACGTAAGTAACACGTGCCTGCTGCTGTTTTTGGGCCCCTGGGCGATCGCGCCCCAGGGGCCACTCGATCCCCTGCTCTGCTCGTTGCCTAGGGGCAGGGGATCGAGCAGGAACGGAGCGAACGGCTCTAACAGCCGCTCCTCCGCTCCTGAACCAGGAAATGCTGCAGAACGTAGAATCTACGTTCTGTGGCATTTCAAGTACCTTTGCCACAGAACGTAGATTCTACGATCTGTGGCATTTAAAAGGTTAAAGGGCACCAATCATGACCAAAATCATTTACTAAGTAAATACACTATTTGAATGTTCAAGAAATCTGATTTTTAAAAGAGTTAGAATTGTTTGTATAATGAAAATCATCAGCTCAGTATACCTTCTGCTAGATCTCCCCTATCTCCAATGCAGTTCAAGCTGAGGCGGGCATCTTGGATTTCACTGGCTCCTCCTACCTATATCTTCTCAGGCAGCTAGCTCTGAAATCTCGCACATGCTCAGTTGAAATTCCTTGCTTGCTTATCAACCCTACTAAGCTATTTTCAAATCAGCCAACCCTCTGTGTTAGCTGCTGTTCGGTAGTGCTGCCACCTGCTGGAAGTTAGTGTGTGCCCTTCATTTGCATAATGGCATCACCAGCAGGGGACAAGATAGGGAAATCTCCTGATACTTCTAGTGGAGGAGTTTACTAAAACAAGGCATTCTGGGTAGAATACTCAAGGCAGTGCTATAATCTGAGCATGCTCCTGAAATTTGCATATTATAGTCTCTGTTATTGTCTCAGTATGAACTCCCTCAGTGAAAGAACCCATTTGACAATGTAAGGGATTTTTTTTAAAACCTGCAGTTTTTTCAAAAAACGATATACTGTATGTAGTTTGAGTAGACGTGTTCAGCTTGTACTGGTCAGATTGTTAATATTTGCTTGATTTTGACTGTGATAGGTGCCCTTTAAGTGTATAAATGCAAGTATAAGTATACTGTCTACAGGGTTGCCACCTTTACTGGGGCTTCTTACTGGCCCTTAGGGTTGGTAAGATGGGGTGATGCCATGTTATGGGGTTATGATGTCACAGGGCAGGGTAAAGAAGTTGTTGGGGGTGATTATGATATCTTGGTGAGGAGAGTGAGTGCCTTTTGTGGATTCAGAGGACACAGTGCTATTTAAATGCAAGTTGCTGAACAAATTCAGCAGGGAGAATTTTAGGGGGAATTTTGGAGAATTACAAATGTATTGCCCATTGTGGCATGTGATTTTCCGGCTAGGCTGGAGAAATACTGGCAAGGAGGCAACCCTATCTATATATCCTGTTGTATAATTCTTTGCACTCAATTTGGCTATCTATCCATATTTCAATACATTTAGGGGGTTATTTACTAAACTCCGTAAGCAAAAATGACGAAAAATTTGGGAATTTTTTTTTAAAATAAAATCTGACTTTTAAAAAATCAAGAATTCTTCAGAATTTATTAAACCCCGAGGATGGAAAAGTCCGAATTAGAAAATCAGACCTGTCGAGGTTGCATATAAGTCAGTGGGTGAAGTCCCAATGATTTTTTGATGTGCGCTGGGTTTTGGGCAATACCCGAAGTTTTCGGAAAAAATTCGTGAAAATCTGTTTTTTTTTCCCGCAACTTTTCGGGAAAATGTAATAATAAATAAGCGTTAAAAACTCAAGCGGATTTGATCGGAGTTTGTAGCAGAAAATATTGAGATAAATCCGAACTTTGATAAATAACCCCCTACGTATAAGTGGTTCAATTAAACTAGGTGTACATGGTAATATCGGCTCCTTTGGCCAGGTCACCAGAGAATGAATCTCCATGGGTCAAATTGGTATGATCCAATTGTTAGGCACCCAGGCCACTTTGCCTTATTATAAGAACTGCCCCCCAATTATAGCCCCTTTCCTTGGCCCCATATTACTTTATTATACTCGCTATCCCTGAGTTATAACCTAGAAAATATATAAATCTACGGCAAAGTCAAGTATTTTTTTTTACATTTACTGTCTCACAAATAATTGCTACTGCTCGGTCCCCTCCAACCGCACAGGAACTGTAGGGGGGTGGGGGCTGGTTGCAGTGCTTAGGGCACATAGTAAATAGGTTACTGTATCCTTCCTAGCACAGGGGGATTTATAAATGTTTGTTGTGAGGTTGGCGCGAGAGGGCCCTGAAGTCGTATTCTCTGTGCCTCTTTATTATATCTGTCTATATATGGGCACAGGCTGAAGGAGTGAGTAATGCGCTTGGTCACACTGAGCCTTCCATCAATTACAGCTCTGGCTGGCAGGAGCCTCGACTTGATAGATAATTTGGACTGAACTGCTACCACTGCTGGGAGTCATTGGATTCCCTCCCCAAGTCCTTATTTCCTATTGTGCTATAAAAAAAATATTCTACAAAAACTTTGATTTTCAAATGATATCATCTAATTCGGATTCTCAAGGTAGATGTATCCATGTCGAGGTTCTTATACTAGGGAACATTTGCTCAGCATATGGCCCTAATGAAAAGAAATATGATTTCTTCAAGATGCTAAAATTTTCTTTCAGGCACCATCTTCTGCCCGTTTGCATTCTCTACTGGTCTCACCACTGACCTTAAGCCAGCAGGAGCATGCACAGTTGAAGCTGAGCCCTGACTTAGCACATCTGCACATGCTCTCGCAGCCTTTATATCGGCGAAAAGACCTGAAAGGATGCAAATGGGCCAGGGAAAGGGGCTATAATTGTGGGGCAGTGTTCTTATAATAAGGGAAAGTGCCCTGGGTGCCTAACAATCGGATTATCCCAATTTGACCCATGGACACTCTGGTGACCTGGTCAAAGGAGAAGATGTAACTATGTACGCCCTGTTTAACTGAACCACATATACTAAATATATTGAAACATTACATTTAATTGTGACATAAAAATATTTTTTTCAAAAATACTTCCTGCCTGCTTGTATTTTTGGTAGTATATATATATATATACACTACCAAAAATACTTTCTACTGAACAAAATGGATTTGTAAAAGGGAAATCTGGTTCTAGTAATTTAAAAAACCTATTGAAAGTTATGCATGTGAAAAAGAACAAGATCCCATGTACCTTTAAATCTGTTGAAGCTGGGGGCGTGGCTGGACAAGCAACGGTGAGGACGCACCTTCCTGTACTCCCAGGGCTCCAAAGTACGAAAACGCTTGTAAATCCCCCAATAAGACCAGTACTCACCCACAGTGCTACTCTTGTACAGTGGTGCATCCGCCACCTCTAACTGGCACAAAAACCCACCGGGCATACGTAAGCCGGGGCCTAGCGGCGAATGTGAAGCCGCGGCCTCACGTAACTGCAGACCCCGTCGGAGGCTCAACCGGAAGCACGGACCCGCAAGAAGCACCTGGGGGACCCAGCGGAAGTCGCCAACGGCTTAGAGGTGCATAGGGGAAGTGGGGTAAGTGATTTTGGAGCCCTGAGGACCCCTCTCAAACAGCCTGTTGTTAAAAATAAAGTGCAGCAGAACCAGCACCCTGAGCTGCAGCATCAGCTGGTAACAAGCTGCATACAGCACACACTTGTTCCAGAGTGACCTGCAAGTGTCCTGCCCGCACATACAACAGCAGTAATCTAAAGCATTGCTCCACACTGCGCTATAAGCACTGTTACTGTCGCAGCCCTTGTGCCCAACACAGCCTGTATTAAATTCTACAAGTGGTTGCAGTAAACATCTACAGCTTCTGGATATTTAATTAACCTGCTATTATGGCTGTTACACTCGAGATGCTACATTCCCAACTACACAGATGTAACATGGTGGATATATAAGGGGTGCTGTGCCTGTGAACTAAACTATTGCACTAAGACACGGTTGGTCCAGGGTCTTAATAGCCTATCGTTAGCCGCAGCGCTATTCTGATAATTGCAACATTACCACATCTCATTCTCACTCAGCAACGCACACAAGCTCAAGGAAGATGCAGCCACACGCCTGGAGCATGCCTAGCTTGTCCCCTTCACTCTGGACTACACCTGACAGGCAAATAACTTCAGGCGCTCCTAAAACTCCCATCTCCCACAAATCTTATGTCAGCCACCATGCAATGCCAATCCACGCTAACTTCAAATTTCACATCTAAGATTGAGGAATTGAATTGTGGACCTTTCTCTAATTAAACATGACATGCAAAATATGCGGTAACGTACCGATGCACTAGAGGAACGAGTGAGCGGGGTGGAGGACCGTACGGCTGCTCTGCCACAAGACGTAGGCCAAATTAAGCTGCAGTTTCAAACTGTGACTGAACGTATGGATGACCTTGAAAACAGACAGCATCGTTCCAATGTTCGAATCTTGGGTCTCCCTGAAAGAAGCGAAGGTTCCCAACCAGAAATGTTTGCTGAAAAATGGCTTAAAAGGATTTACTGGTCCAAGACATATTTTCCCAGCAATTTGTAGTTGAACGTGCACATAGGGTGCCTTTGAGACCTCTCCCCCCTGGTGCACCACTGAGGGCGTTTCTAGTTAACTATAGAGACAGGGACGCTGCCCTGAGAGAAGCTAGAAAAAAGGGTGAATTAAAGTATGAAGGTGCTCGGATTTCCCTGTACCCAGATTATTCAACTACAGTGCAAAAGAAAAGAAGCTCCTATATGGGAGTTAAGCGCAAGCTTCGAGACCTCGGCTTGTAGTATGCAATGTTATACCCTGCTAAACTAAAGGTAACAGATGGCGGCAGGGCCCACTTTTTTGACCAACCGGAGCAAGCTCTGGACTGGCTGGAACCGAGGCCGGTTGCTCCTGGGAGCCCTCTGAGAGACCAACGCTAACGAGTCATTTCGGAAAGTAAAATCGCTGGATCTTTGCAGACATTATAATTTTATTGACATCTACTTCATTGTCAGCAATCACATGTTTATAAGGCTCATTTTCTTCAATTCTACACTGGATTACAATACTTTGAGACAGTTCATCATCCTGGGCTTGGTAATTAGCCAAATTCCACTCCTTTATATACCCCAGATAGATGGCTGACCACTTGAACACAACTTTGTCACTTTTCGGTAATCCATGTTGGATAGCTCTGCAGGGAGAGGGTGGGAAAATCCTGCTCTTGGAGGATCCTTGGATGCTACTTTTTGTTCCATATTGTGATACATTTTTTTTCTAGTTCTTTTTGCGGATCCGGAGTTGGTGCAATAGACTTTGTACAGCACCCCTATAACAGTTCTTCTTTGCTTGGTTCCCTTGCTATTCCCCTGTTAGGTTCAACTTGTTTTGGGAAAATGTGTCTCCAGATTATGAGAAGGATGCTGGGTGGGAAGGGTATTGTTAGGGTTCAACTGTCATGTCCTTTTGTCTCTTCTCTTCTCCTTTCTTTCTCTGTCTCTTTCTTGGTGAGGAGAGGCCCTACGGCACTCAGATGTTGGGGTGTTGAGATAACCCCCATGCCATTTGGTACTTTTTCTCAATTGAATGTTTATTGAGTTTTCAAAAAAGAAAAATCAGGGGTACAGAAAAACAAAGAAGGGTGGGGGGGGGAAAGACAGTATAAATAATCAAAGTTGTAATCCGAGATACAATAAAAAAAAAAAAAGGTTCCATAAACTCCAACATAACAGGAAAGTGGAAGGTGTCAAAACAATAGGGTCCCATACAACCAACATGTTATCTGAAGGTTTGCTTGTAATAATCAGACTCTTTAAATGAAAGCCAGTTAAGCCATCTCACGCTATAAGTATCATATGAGTCAGACATGAAAAGGGAGAGTTCTTCAAATTTGTGGAGTTCGTCAACTTTTGAGTACCAATCCTGTACCGTCGGAGCTACGGTTTGTTTCCATCTCAATGGAATGAGCATTTTAGCCGCATTTAATAAATGAGGCTCTATTGTCGAATTCAAGGTACCAAACGGTTTATCCATATAAAATATATGCCGGGTCGTCAGGTATATCATAATGTAAGATTTCCTGCATAGCTTGTCTCACCCCTTTCCAGTAAGGCTCTATAAGCGAGCAGGACCAAAAAATATGTAATAGGGAGCCTGTATCAGTGCCGCATCTCCAACATCTGTCACTGGTGTTTTTGAAAATATGTTTTAGTCTGGTAGGGGTGAAATACCATCGTGAAATGATTTTATAATTGGTCTCCTGTATTCTACAGCATCTAGTACTCTTAAGTAGTTTAGTCATAGTATCAGCGAACTGGCCCTCTTGAAAGTGGATACCTAAATCAGCGGCCCATGAGGTAACAAATGAAGGCCGTTGTTGCACGAATAAAAAGTTTTTTTCACATATCGGAGTGCTGCTGCAATTGTTTATCCACGTGTAAAGAACCTGTGCAGAGAGGAGTTCAGCGTGCACCCGAGACTACAAACAGTGAGTTGTGTGAGTGTGGCACTTTACCTTTGACTTTGTATAAAATGAAGGGTTATTCGAGATGTGTGGATGACACAACATTTTATAGATTTGCGAAATTGTATGGAAAGGGGGGGGGTTCTGCCGAACATAGGGATTCATATGCGGTCTGGTTCCTACCTAAAATGGTGGTACCTCCCAAGCTATGAAAGAAATGTTTCATTTGTGCAAATTTCAGATGGTCGAGCTTCGAAAAGGGTTTGACCCTTTTAAACTGAACCTTATCAATGAACTCTCCCTTTTCAAGACAATGGAATAATTGTAGATTGCCTTCTATCAGCCAATGGGAAAAATACGCTGATTGTTGCCCTATTGGAAAGGCCGGATTGTTAATTATCGGTGTAAGTGGAGATGGGAATTGAGTTAATTTAAATTTTTGTCTGCATTTATCCCATATAGATAGAGTATGAAGAAGTAGCGGGTGATCAGCATATCGAATACGTCGGTATCTTGTATCCAACCAAGGTAGGTGCAGTAAATAACTAAAGGTGGAATGCTGCTCTATCCCAACCCATAACTTGGATTCGGCATGATGAGACCAGTCTAAAATTCGTCCCAAAACTGCTGCATAATAGTAAAGTCTGCAATCAGGGAGATACCCCTCCTTGTTTCTTGGGTTTTACAAGAGCATTATAACTTAATCTACTTTTTTTATTCTGCCATATAAATTTAGAAATAGTGGACTGCAGAGAATCTAACATTTGTTCTGGAACTGGCAAGGGGAGAGATTGAAAAATGTACAAAATGCGCGGAATAATATTCATTTTGACAACATTAATCCTGCCAAACCACGAAAGAGGTTTGTCAATCCATGAGTCAAGGTCCTTTTTAATAGCTTTCAATAGCACTCCAAGATTACTTAGCATCCAGTCATTATAATGTTTGGTAATTTTAAGCCCTAGATAAGTAATGTGAAACTGGGACCACTTATTAGGAAAATTTTGCCATAGGGCTTGTACCGTTCTAGGGGATAGAGAGATATTTAGAGCCATAGACTTTGAAAAGTTGATCTTAAAGTTGCTAAAATAGCCGTAGTGAGTCAATAGTTGGTTCAAAACTGGTATAGAGACTATAGGTTGTGTAATGAAGAAAAGAAGATCATAAGCATACGCTGCGGTCTTGTGATGATGGTTGTTAATGATGACCCCATTAATATCTGGACTCAAGCGTACATGACAAAGAAACGTCTCTAAAGCAAGTATAAAGAGAGTTGGGGATAGGGGGCAGCCCTGTCTAGTGCCATTGCGAATATCTATGTAATTAGATAGTTGACCATTAACTCGTACTCTGGCAATGGGGTTATCGTATAGAGAGCGTATCCAAGACAATGTCCTTTGACCAAATCCAATGTATTTCAAGCAAGAAAACATGTAGGACCAATTGACATGGTCAAAGGCCTTTTCTGCATCAGTGGATAACAGCATCAATGGTAGTTTGTGTGTTTTTGACCAATGTAAAACGTTTATCAGTTTGTTGGTGTTATCTCTACCTTCCCTACCTTTTACAAAGCCAACCTGTTCCGGATTTATTATTTTTTGAAGTATGGTATTTATCCTGTTAGCTAAAATCTTCGCAAGAAGTTTTACATCTCCGTTTATTAACGAAATTGGCCTATAACTGCCGGGGTCGTTTGGGTTTTTCCCGGGTTTTAACAGGAGACTAATATGTGCTTCTAGGGATTGCTTGTGAAAATGAGAGCCGTGTTGGATATCTTGAAAAGCTTTAAGTAAATTGGGAAGTAGACAGTCCTTGAATGTTTTATAGTACAGGGTAGTCAGGCCATCTGGTCCGGGTGCCTTTACTGCTGGTGTGTGTTGGAGAGCTAGCTCTAGTTCTTCCAAAGTCAGGTCAGTGTCTAAAATATCCGCATCCATGGAGGATATGCGATCCATATCCAATCCTTGAACTTTCACTTTGAGACACTGATTACTGATAGAGGAGGGAGATATATAATTCTAAAAGGACAAATTGCAGTTATTACCTATATCATTGTTAATGTTTACTTTCCTCCACCTGCAGAAATTCCAATACTAAATGAGATATTACAGAACGTAGCTGACTTGGGAGATTCTCCAATGTTATGGGTGGATGATTTTAATCTGGTAATAGACCCAGCAATGGATAGGCTGCACCCTTCTGCACATGACACTAAGATCTTCTTGAATTGGGTGGAGGCCACTAGGATGATAGATATTTGGAGGTGGAGGCACCCTCTGACTAAACAATATTCTTGCTACTCTGTGGCTTCAGCTGCAATCTGATGAAACTAGGCAGGCCATGCAGACCAAGGGACATTGATTTGTTCCTAACAGAGCAATACACACAGCGTGAACTCTATAGGGTGGCCGCCTGGTATGACAAAGGGGACAAAAATGCTATACTTTTGGCACTGCTAGCTCGGGATGATGTGCCCAGAACTGTAATACATAGTGTCACGAATGGTAATAATTACAGACCCAACCCAGATGGTGGAACATTTTAGGCAGTACTTCCAGTCGACATACCAGATACCTAAAGATGCTGCAACGGAAGGTCTCACTGAATATTTAAATAACATTCACTTTCCAGCAGTGTCTCACGACTCAGTAACAATGCTTGAAAATGATATTACAGTCAACGAAGTTAACGATGCAATTAATGCTTGTCCCCCGGGGAAAACACCCGGACCTGATGGGATTCCCATAGAATGGTATAAGACATACTTAGAATTTTTAGCTCCTAGACTGGTAGAGTTGTTTAATGGGTCTGGTGAAATTGGTACGTTACCTGATTCTTGCTATGCATATGTCACGTTAATTCTAAAAACAGACAAGCCGTCTGATCGATGTGAGTCTTATCGTCCAATTTCCCTACTAAACTCGGATGTTAAAATCTTTGCTAAAATTCTTGCTAATAGACTTAAATTGGTGATATTGGAGCTGATTCACCCGGACCAAACAGGCTTCATGCCTTCTAAGGCCACAGACATTAATATTAGGCGTTTATATACCAACATATCCACTCAACATGATAACTCGGGTTCTAGAATAGTATCGTTAGATACGGCAAAAGCCTTCGACACAGTTCAGTGGTAGTTCCTTTGGGAAGTTTTAGCCCGGTATAAATTCGGCCCTAAATTTAGAAAGTGGGTACAGCTGCTTTACGCTCGTCCTCGAGCGAAGATTATAGTGAATGGGAGTGTATCTCTAGAAAGAGGCACGCGCCATGGGTGTCCACTTTCCCCAATGCTCTTCGCTCTGGCTATTGAACCATTGGCTATACATGTGCGGGCAAATGAGGGGATACAGGGGTTAAGTCTGGGGAATGTTATTGAAAAAATATCGCTATATGCTGTTGTACTTGGCAAATCCACACCAGGCTCTGGAAAGTCTCCTTATAGTAATATCTGAATTTGGTCGATACTCTGGTCTTAAAATCAACCATTCTAAATCGGTCATAGACCCTCTCTCCCCAGGCACCGCTGACCATATATCACGTCTCCAGGTGGTATCCTCATTTAAATACTTAGGTGTAATAATACACAAAGAGCTTGAAAGATATGGACAATTAAACTTATATCAGATAGTGCAGACATTAACTAACAGAGTTGGTATTTGGCGGGACCTACCCCTTTCCCTCCCAGGTAGAATCAATATATTTAAAATGATCTTTCTCCCTAAATTTCTGTATGCATTACACAATTCCCCTATCACTCCAAGGGCATCTTGGTTTACAGGGGTGGATAAAATAATTAGGGGCTTTCTATGGGCTGGAAGCCATCCATGCTTAAACATGAAAATATTGCAAGCTTCTTTGTCTAATGGAGGATTAGCCTTACCTAACCTCAAATCTTATTTTCTTGCAGCACAGCTAGTCTATGCCCATTGGTGGGTAGTCCCTGATATGAATAATCCAGCCTTTATACTAAGTTGGCTCATTGGAAGCCCTATCCAAACTTCCATACCGAGGCGCCTCTTCTTACTGTTCCACCATACCCTCTATGGTCACTGTAATACATGCTTTCCAGAAAGCCCTGAAGGTAGTACAGGGCCCATCTGAAGTTTGGTCTCCTAGGACTCCAATATGGGGCAATAACCATCTCTCCCACATTCATGAGATACAAGACATAGCTAGATGGGCTCAGTTGGGAGTGAAAACCTTAAGAGATATTGTCAATGGTGGTGAATGTAAAACCTATGATTTACTGAGACAGGAGATGCATCCTCCCCATAATATGTTTTTCCGGTATCTGCAGTTGCGGCATGCTTTTAACATGCAATTTCCAGCTAGACCCATAAGGGTAGTTGAATTCACCCTGGAGACCTACCTCCACAGACAAGACCTGACTAAACCACTCTCTTGGTTCTATACTATTTTTTCAACTGCAGGCCCTTCACCCCTGGAAAAATCTAATACTAAATGGCAGAAACTAAATGGCAGAGAGACATTCCTGAGTTGGATAATGAGAAGTGGTCTGATGCTCTTAAAATGGTTCCAAATATTTCCATCTCAATGAGGGATAGATAAATCCAAGTAAACTTTTTAAACAGAGTGTACCTGACTCCGTATAGATTAGCAAAATTATACAATACTGTATCGGATATGTGCCCTAAGTGCAGAGATGAGATAGGTACTCTGTTCCATGTATTTTGGTCATGCCCGGTGATACAGAGATTCTGGGGTAAGGTGCTTCAGTTCTTAGATGAAAAGTTAGCACTCCCAAATTTTTTTTAGATGAGGTCAGTGACCCTCATTTGTTGGAAAGAGTCAGAGGCAAATAATTTAAATCTATAAAAAGGAAAATAATGAAGGCCAATAGAAAAGTTGCTCAGTATTAGCCATTCTTTCCAACAAATGAGGGTCACTGACCTTAACTGTAGGTGGTTACTTTTTCTCATTTTTTATTGAAACAAAGTTGACCACAAATTTTACAAATTTATCAAAAAAACAGCTTGAAAATATCGGTGTGAAACATTGCAACAAAATAGAGCATAAATTAGAATCGTGTGACCTTCCTTATTGATGCTTTGAAAACTCGAATTTATTGAATTGTCACCGCATATTTATCGGATTATCGGACGAAAGCCAGTGCAGATCAAGATGTCAAGAAACATCTTTAGGGACATCTGCCATTGACTTCTACATGACCTTGACAGGTTTAAGAAGGAGTATTTTTGAATTCAGATTTTTAGCAGCTTTGGGGTATAATAAATCTCTAAAAATTCTAGTTTTTTTTCCTCTATCAATATCGAGTTTTCCCCTTTAAAAACTCAGTCAGAAAAATTTGAGGTTTAATAAACAGGCCCCTAAAAGTTAACTTAAAGGTGAACCACCCCTTTAAGATTAAAGGGAGGTCATAGTGTTGTTTAGTTTATGGGTTCGAGTGAAATTAGGGTCATTCATTATTCCCCCAGGTAAAAGTGCAAGAGCACTAAGGAGTACATGAGGGTGCCCCTTGCCAGGGGGTGTTTGGGAGCCTTTTTATTCTAACTTAAACATAAGATCGGTGTATCAGCCAGTTTTACTGGGTATACATCCCATCCCAATATCCCATGGGATGTATACACATTTTTACTGGGTATGCATCCCATCAAAAAGATTAATAGGTATAATACGGCCCTAGTTGTCCCAGTTACCAGTTTTTCAAACATTGAACAGTGCCAGGATTACATGCCAGAAATACCTATTCCATCTAACGGTTACTTATCCTGTAAGTAACAGCAATGCCAATAACTTGATACAAGATCAAATATGTTAGGTATGAACACTAAAAGCTCATACCTTCTCGTGAACCCAAGGAATATAGGTGGGTGCACTTTTCCCAAATAGCATCCTTAAAGGGCACTTACCTCTAAAAAACTAAAGGGTTAGATGACAAAGCAGGGGTAAATGTTAAGGAGTTACATTTATTCCTTGCATTTCCTGCCTTAGTTGATGTATAATCTAGATAGAGACAATAAATAATAGGGGTAGGTGATATTAGACCACTCATTAACCCAACGTCGTTAGCCTAAAAGGTGCAACGTTGTTAGAGTCAAACTGGGCCAACGGGACACTGAGGAAAAACCAGGTGGGCCCCGGCTCTTTTGGAATTGGTTGCTAGACCTCAACAATCATTGAGCCTGAAAAGGTTTTGAAGCTATAAAAATCTTCATGGTGCCGGTTCCTTAAAGGAGAACCTAAGCCTAATAGAAATACAGTATTTTATATATTGAGCTTAATGTACCATCCTAGAGGTTCAGCAGCCCAATAGTCCAGGTCTTACAAAGATGCCTGCAGGAGCCCCATCTTGGATCTTGTTAGGTCATCTTGTGAGTGTCAGTGTCAGTGGCATTGCATATGTAGTGTGCTTTGGGCTGTCGTGGAGAAGCTAAGATTAGGGGTCATGGGAAAACATCAGCACATGAGCAGAAAGCGAGGAATAGAAGATGATGCTACAGGACTGATTATTAAATTCTGATGCATAATGCACTGGTCTCTGAGCTGCCATGTATTGTTAATCTGAGTTAATTAATAATCAGCTTTGTATTGTGACTTTTATATTTTTTACATACTAAATATTGTGAGTGGATCCCTAAGTTCAGGTATGTGACAGCAGTCTAGAGCATGTGCTATGAATTAGCAGAAGAAGACTGGGGGCATTTTTGGAGGCAAATATCTTTACTGATAAAGTGCTTGGGTGGTCTTGGGCAATTACAAGACCTCAGAACATAAAGTGTATCATTTCTAGTTTAATTCTTGATTCTTTTTTAGTTCCCCTTTAAGAACATCTGCTCAGAGAGCTTCCTCTGAGACAGTTAATTTGTCAATCTCTGCATATTTGACACTGAAAAGTTCAAGTGCGGTGAAAGGGCAGCCGTTGCAGCAGTGGCGAGATATCATTCGTTAGAACATAAATGTAGTGCCAGGCAATTTCCTAAAATACTTTTTTTTCTGTTTACGGTTTTTAAAATATATTCTGCCAAAGCCAAACTCTGCTTCTTGGGTTACACATTATAGGAAATTTAATGCGTATATTTTACTTAATCACATCGCTCTGACAAACCAGAATTCAGCTGACATGAATCTTGGTGCTCTTGCATATTTCCCGACTGGTCCCAACAAGAAAAGAACAGTGCAATTGTGTAAGTTGTACTGATGGATGACTCTCCAAGCACAATGGAACATATGATCGACCTGGCTGCGTTTCAGCTCCATTTATATGTAACTTGGTATCAGAAAGTGGACCTCCCACGTGCTACGGCCTTCATTGCTTACATTTATGATTAGACATGATCATAATTGGATCATTATTATTAGTTTTCTTCAGGAATGTTGGAGGCTAAGCCAAGTAGGGAATTAAATCATAACTTGAGTATATATCACTTGGTTCTACAAAAGAGATTATCAGTCAGATATAGTTGGGTAAGATGGGGTCAACAGAGGGGAAAGATGGGGACAGGAGGACAAGATGTTGTGAGTAGAACAAGGTGAAAACTGTGGGTGCTCTTTGCGCTCCCCCTGACCTCTCACAACCTCCCCCTGATCTTGACTGCAAAAGGACAGCAGTGAAAAGATACACACACACCATGGGGGAGGATGCTTGTGGCTTCTGGACAAATCAATACTGGGGTGGGAGCCCCTAAGTGTTGTGGGGGCCCCTGAATTGGCAGCCCTGGTGGGCCCTGGACCCTCCAGGCCGACCCTGATGGTGACAGTGGTTCGAGATATGATGACAATAGGTCAAGATGGGGACAGTAGGACAAAAGGTGACCATGTGCCAGTAGGGCGACAATGGGGCAAGATGAAGACAGTTGAACAAAATAGTGACAGTAGGACAAGATGGTGACAGTGGGTCAAGATAGGCAAAAGTTGATGATAATATGACAATATTGTGACAGTTGGACAAGTTGAAAACAGCAAGCCAAGACGGGGACACTAGGACCCCCCGTGCCAAACAAATCACTGACCTTATAGCCCAGACTGGTGTGAGTTTTCTATGAAAATCAAGGTACTTTCTTTAGGAGAGGCACACCACCATGTGGGGTCCAAATGCCTATGTATCTTCTATGCACTCTAGGAAGGTTGAATGCCCAATATATGCCCAGCACTTTTTGTAATTTTTTTTATACTGCTCACACCACTGCCCAGTGGACCTAGATAATACTGTATATAGGTATACAGAGCTGGGCCTGGGCCTGGGCCAAAAGATAATAATTTAACTCGGGGGGGGGGGGGGGGGTGACCAACATATATCTTTACTTGTCTTTTAACTTTACACTTCTTTCAATGGTGCACTTCAAATGTTATCACCTGTGTGTATAAACGTATTCCCAAGCAAGTTGTCATTCTACTTACAGCAGATGCAACGAATAAACCCTTTAAAATATATCCATTTACTAACTATGCACAATTACTAATGACTCAAACCTTCCGTTTAATAACATATTTTGGTTGTTAAACAGTGTCGTCATTGTCCTCATCCATTTATATGGTTCATCATGAAGTGTTAACGATTTTATTTCCACTTCCAGCATTCCCAGTTATCAGATTAAAAGGCTATGATTGTAGAGCCCCTCTCCCTGCTGTGATTTATTATATAAAATGAATGACATGTTTATCTCTCGTTTTTGTGTTTTTGTTCTAAAATTAGCTCCTCAGGCTCCCACTGTAACATCACAAGTATACAAGCAATAATCACGGGTGAGTTTTACATACAAATTACATTTGCCTAGTGGCACGGCAGTCATATATATTAATATGGTTGACATTACAAATATTAACAGGGTGAAATGCAAGTGATTACGTGTGATGAGAAACGGCTGTATTTGTATGGGTGCAGAGTACAGTGGAGTCATCTGTGAGATGTTCAAAGGGAATTCATTGGCTCATGTATTTCAATTTTCAATGGGGATATCGGTTAAGGTTATTGATTCCATGCAAATTCCTGGGTTCTAGTGTGTTTGCTGATTATTGTAGACAGGGCTATATGACTCTTTAAAGGGGACCCGTCACCCAAAAAATTATTCATAATTCTATTTTATCACATCAGTCAAGCAAAATGAACTTTAATTACACTATATAGATTATTTGAATCTTGTTTCTTCCAGTTTGGGAATTCATAATTACAGCAAGCAGGCAGGAGCCATTTTGTGGACAATGTTATTAAGGCAAGTCTTGTATCATCTCAGAATCTTGTTTGTGCACCAGAATGGGGGACCTGATGTCCATCCCCATGCCCTGGCTACACAATTAAATGGTGAAGAGAACAGGGGAATGTGGGGAGAGCAGCAATTTCTAGGAAGTGCTGAATGGAAAGTGAAAGTAATTGTCTGCCCCGCCTCTATGCCCAGGGCATAGAGGAGGGGCAGACAATATTTGATTGACAGCTGAGATGTTTAAATGAGCTTACAACAGCTATGAATGCTTTAATAAAAAATAGAAATTAGATTTCATGTTTAATATTTAATATTACAGCTTTTTGTGTCTTGGTGACAGGTCCACTTTAAAAAGTAAATGGGACATAAACCTCCCATAAACTCTCCCACTGCTCTCCAAAGGAGGCGTCCAACCTGTATTATATCTGCAAAAGCATTCTCCAATGAATGCCTACCAGTGTTACCAGCTTTCTGTTATCTAACATAAGGAGATTACTAGGACAATTTTGGCTTGCTGATATTGTAGTGCAATCAGACAACAGAAGGGAGAACATTAAGCCTGCTGATCCTGTGGAGCCATCTTGGATGTCCAGGCAACATCAATCTTGTCATGCAGTCTGGCTATATCACAGGGAGCTCCAGCCAATGGATATCTAACTGCTTTTGAAATAGAAATCCCAGCAATGCTTCTCATTGGATTCTTTCAGCTAAAGCATGGAGGGGGCTTCCCTGCTTTATCTTGGCAGAAAACTGATTATAAAATCATCCCCATGGAGGCAGTATGTTGACATTGGGGGTTTGGAAGACAAATAAAAAGTTCTGGTATCCTATAGCAACCAGTTGGATGTTTGAAAGGGCTTCTATCTGATGTTCCATTGCACAATTACATCCATAACCAAACATCACTTTGTTTATATATCTAGTGGGAGTTAAACTGGACCCCATAGCAGTGCCAGATTGCTTGTAGACTTTTAGAATTAGTAATAATAATAAAAGGTATATAGTTTGCCCTGATGTGACCCCTTGCAACCAATCAGGTGTTTTCTTTACAAGTAAATGCTACCTGCTTGATGGTTGCTATATGGGTTACTAGACCAGTAGCAAAGCCTTGCATCTTTATTTGCATTGCACTGTAATTTAATAATGCTTATAAAAGCACATGTGTTGTTCGGTGAAAGGCAGCCATAGGCAGGAGGTAAGTACATTCTGATGTACCTTGCGTTTGCCAGCCCTTTGGATGACATGGAAGTTAGGTGCCCATGCTCATATATGTATGTATATATATATATATATATATATATATATATATTTATATTTATATATATTTATATTTATATATATATTTGAGAAAGGGTAGGCCGAAACATTAGTCATTAAACTCCAATAAACAATTTTTTATTATTTTTATTATTAAGTCCTGTGAGTGCGGCTCATCTTTGGGTATATATATATATATATATATATATATATATATATATATATATATATATCTATCTATATGTAACAGAAATGCTTGGAAATTGGTTGAAGGGGTGTATGTATCATCCAGATTTCATATCATACTGTTTTTAAGCAACCAGATAAATGTACATTTTTTCACGGGTCTTTGGCTAGCTGGTTTATGAGTGTTGAGTGTTGGGCAGGATCCGATTCCAGATAAACAGTCCGGGTTTGCCCAACACCTGAGAGAAGAATAGGTGTTTTCTCTCCTTAAGTAGGGAAGGGATTGTGTGTCTCTCTCTCAATCCTGGGGAAAAGAGCAGGCAGTGCAGGCCTGTTAGAGAGCCAGATTCATGTGAGTACGTGCTGTGCCACAAATACTGTTTTCTGTTAGGTGTTGGATGTTAGATCCTAGTTAGTTAGAAGCTAATTGTTTAGTTAGTGCCGGACAGGCAAGGTTTTATTTTCATTTTTTGTTTGTTTTGATTCCTGTCTTCCTGTCAACCAGACAAATAAAACTGCGGCCAGTTGCACATTACCAGACAGTTTTGTGTTGTTTTGTGTTGTTTTGTGCGCCTTTTTAGTACATTACCCCATGTGTGGCAAAATGACATAAGAAAATAGTAAAATTAAGAAAGCAATACTGAAACTGGCCAGCTAATGTTTAAATAGAAACCTTATGATAATATCCTTATGATAGCCGGCCTGCTAAACATGCACCAGATATTAATATAAATACTAATCATACATTAAGAGAGCTGATATTCTGTAGTAGTGAAATGTATATTCCTGGCACTATATCCCTTTCATTCTGGCATTTTCCATAGTGGTGTTAATATATGTTGCTGGGCATGGAACAGGGGACATAGGGTCACATTTAAATAGAACTATGGCCTATTAATAATGTGGTTTATCATTCATTAGTTTTACCTTAAATAGTAACTAATTTATGTTAGAGGATAATGTACCCACCTAACATAACTTATTAGGATATTTGAAGTCATGGATGGGGCTCTGTGACCATATAAAGGCACAAGGCTGCAGGCTGAGTTGTACAGGGAACTCTGAGGATCACTCATGTATTATAAGGGAAAATGTACCCACTATTTTAAATTAGAAGGATGTTAGAAGTCAATGAGGAGTTTTGTAAGCATACTGTATAACTGCACAAGGCTGCAGGTTGGGTTATACAGGTCACTAATATATTGTAGGTAATAATATATCCCCGGGTTAATTAATTTATCTGTGCTATTAAGTCAAACACCATGAACACAAGGATGTAAAAGAGCAATTTCCAGGTCTGTAACTGAATCTATACATGCTTGCTGATATGGTGATTTAATACATTACAGTGCTGAAAAGTGATTGGATTATTGGTCTCAGACATTGGCTGGGACAGCTGAGAGGAAATGCAGGGAACATGTTTTCATCTGGTGAAACGGATACAGTTATTGGCTTTGATATAGGGCTTACTTGGTTGACAGAGCCGAAACAGTAGTAGGGGAAGCAGACAATGGAAAATGTTAGTCATGCTCCAAATTACGGAATGGCCGTCTCCCATAGACTACATTATAGTTAAAAAACCAAAATTTTTATACATGATTTCCTTTTTCTCTGTAATAATAAAACAGTACATTGTACTTGATCCAAACTAAGATATAATCAATCCTTATTGTAAGCAAAACCAGTTTTTTTTGGGTTTGTTTAATGTTTAAATGATTTTCTAGTAGACTTAAGAAAAAGACTTGTGTCTTAAAGGCGCGCTGACGTATAACGTCAGCGCGCAATGGAGCGAAAATTTTAAAGCACTTAAAGGTACATTTTCTTTTTACACATTGCCCGTTATAGGAGTTTGTTCCTGGTACTTTCTGAGCTTCTGCTATCTTGTTTTGAACCTGTTTGATTCCTGTTGTGACCCCTGCCTGGCTTTTGACTATTCTGACCCCTGGATCCTGACCTTGCCTGAATACCGACTACCTCTTCTGCTTAACCCTTCCGATTGACTTCCTGGTTTGACCCTTGCCTGCCTGACTACGTTTATTCTCTGCCTGCCCCAACCCGGCCTGATCTGACTACTCTATTGCCTAACGTCTTGTACCGCGACCTTCGGCCTAAAAGACTCTAGCTAACAGTCGTGCTCCTCTGCCGATCCAGAACCTCTAGCCATGCACCCCTCGTTTAAGTCCTGGTGGCATCCCAGTAGCTGAGGGCTTCTCCCGAGGCCAAAGGCAGTCACACTACAGGTGAAGCACGAGCCAAGAACAGGGTGCTTGGCATTTGTTCTGGTGTTGGGTGCCGACCGTGACACTCACCAGACTGAGATATATATATATATATATATATATATATATATATATATATATATAACTCTGTTACTCTGTGTTCCTTATATGGACTTATGACGTCATTTTTGGCGCCCAAATTCACTGATGGGGGTGGGTATTTATTCTCTACACTCTATGTACACTGTATCCTTGAGAAAGGTCCCCATGTGGGACCGAAACGTCGGATAAGATGTGATTTTTGATTAATAAATCAACACAATTTCACCAAAACTACAGAGATTGCTGATCTTCTTTCTATATATATATATATATATATATATATATATATATATATATATATATATATATATATATATATACATATATTTTATATACAGTGTTCACACTCTTACCGGATCAGAAATGATTTTGGGTGCATTGACCCTAATGTGGGCCAAAACGTTGGATATGCATTAAATAAAAACACATTTATTTCACGATAAAATGGAGTGCTAGTTTTTCTATTAAGCTATATATATATATATGTGTATATATATGTGTATATATAATCTATATTAAATTATAAGGATATTAGAAGTCACTGAGGGGTTCTGTGTCCATATTAAGTCACAAGGCTGCAGGCTGAGATATGCAGGCCCTCGCTGAATTCTGATGCAATGAAACATTATGTAAAATAAAGAATTTGTAAATGTAGAAAGAAAGATCGCCGCCATTGACGTAGCCTCTCTTAAATCTTATTGCAGCGTGTAACTGCATGCTGTGCTCCTGGAGACCCTGACGAAGTGCCTGGGAAGAGGGCACGAAACGCGTAGGTTTTTCCACACCAACCCACTGCTAGAATCCCACTCTATGTGCCAAATAAAGCCGCAAGATATTTGAGCAATACCGTCTCCTGTGATTCCTTCGCTCTGCGCCGTGAAACGGGGTAAATCTGTGTATTGAAGTTACCTCCTCTACGAGGTGAGGAGGATCCCACGAGAGCTGCGACTGAAGGTAGAGACGCTGCACAGTAAGGGTGAGCTCCGATTTAATATCTAAACCTGTCTTTTGTTGCTTGTGCTCCTGGAATAGCCTGCATTTCAATTCCTACATTCCCTGTTGGTCACAGTCAGACAAGTCGCATGGACTGGGCAGTAAAGTCAGTTACAAGGACAGATAAACTGTATAGACAGGTTGGACCTTGGAGATAAGGCAGATTCACTTTATAGTGTAGTTAATGTGTTCCTAAAGGAACTTACCGGTATAACTATACCCCATATTGGTTGTAATCAGGGCCAGAACTAGGGGTAGGCAGAGTAGGCACGTGCCTAGGGCACAAAGCTGGGAGGGCGCCAGGCACATACCTCCTCTGTCGCCTACCCCAAGTCCGGTTCCCTTCTCTGGCCGACTATGCATTTTTTTCTCGCTGCTTTGCGCTTCTGCGCATGCACGCGAACTTGAATTTGCGCATGCGAATGCGAGCGCAAATTCGTGCATGTGCACGCGAGTGCAAATTCACGCAGGCGCTGCGACTGCTGGGCCTGCCCAGTGTGGCCCGCCACTGGTTGTAGTATGTTCAACTTGTAGTATGAGACAGACTGAGATATTCTGAGACAACTCTTGGTATTCATTTTTTATTTGTTCAGCTGCTCTCTAGTTTGGAGTTTCAGAAGCTATATGGTTGCTAGGGTCCAATTTACCAAAGCAACTAATCAATGGTTTGAATTAAAGATTGTAAGATAAGCAGGAGATGCCTGAATAGCAGGATAAGTGATAAAAATTAACACCAGTAAAAAAATCATAGCCTCGCAGAGCAGTAGTTATTTGCCTGCTAGGGTCAGTGTCAACTTTTGAGAGCTTGAAAGAGCTTTTACATGTGCTGTGTGAAATTCATGTACTGTACATGGAACAACAACCTTCCCAGCTGGGCTCTGCTTTGCCCTTATATGAGTTGCAGATACATGATATGGGAGCTTCAATGGCAAGTGATGATGGTGATAAAGTGTATGGATATATCAGGTTTATCTTTAACCCTTTATGTGCTGGCAAATGTAGAATGTACATCACCAAATGTACACAACCATTGTTCCAGCACCTTAGAGTCTGTGTTTTATAGAAAGCTAGGTTGGAAAAAGACACACGCCCATCAAGTTGAACCATAAGTCTGTATATAACTTGCCTAACTAATAGCTGATCCAGAGGAAGGCAATAATCCCCATTTGAAGCCTCTCCAATTTGCCAAGATGGCAATAGGAGGGCTAATTTTATAGTTTTGCTGTGCATACAAATAAATACTGTACAGAAGCTCAATAATATACCACCTGGAATTCATTTGGGGTAATAGTGTGCGTTTAACGACGACTGAATACTCGGGTTTCTAATTGACAGCTGGATGCTACGGAGCAAATTAACTGTGTTAAATGCACACACAGTGGAGATTAAATGTGAGCGAATCCACTAACAATTGGCCTTTTATTGGGGCCAAGAATGTAAGTATGCAGGTTGTACTCAGGGAAATGTTTGGGGAGCTGACACATTCCCTAACGGAAAGGAAGGATTTATTTCTTTATTCTGCGTTTCTATAATAAATAAGCAGAGCAGCAGCCGAGACTTTGTTCTGTGGTTAACTATCTATCTATCTATCTATCTATCTATCTATCTATCTATCTATCCTCAGCCTGTCTCCAAATCTGTCCCACTAAGATTAAATGAGCAGTATCCCTTTTGTTTAACATATGTGCAATGAATAGGGCTTGTGCTGAACATACTTTACCTCCCTTTTATTTAATTACTAAAAGTCCATGGTTGCTGTTATTTCACTGAAGGTGCCCCCTCCCAGTGACTTTGACCACTGACGTCAGGGACCTGTTGCAGGTGGGCACTTGCGGTTAGGAGGATCCATTCTTCTGTGATCAGCCCTGATTTGAAAGGCTGTGATCAGCCCTGATTTAAAGGGGTGGGGGCTTAGGTTCAGGGTAGACCGAGGTTACTTTCATGCAGAGTATGTGGCCATCTTCTTCTACACTCAAAGGCACTATTTATAGCAAATTACTGTGAGAGTGGGACCTGTGTGTCAAGTTATTTGGTGGGCCCTAGGAGACCCAGTCCGAGGCTGGTAACCAGACTGTGTATATGTAGAGTTGGCCTTCATTATCATATCTGATGAGGGAAACCTGGAGCCTGCCACAATACTTATCAATTTTACCTATCTGCCCCAGACAGTCTCTACTTAGATTACCTCTTTTATTCCTGGACAGGCAGGCCCTCAAAACAGCAAGATATCATACAATGAGGAATGAACTGTCACTACAGAGAATGCTGACATTTAATCATTGACCACAAAAAAAGATCTATGGAACCTTGAAGGTAAGCTTCAATCAAATCTATCATGCTTTAATTAAAATGACAACCAAAAAAGAGAAAATTAATTTCATACTCTTGTAAAGCGATGCCATATTAAAATTAATTTGATACTTACCGAAATTTTCTTTTCCTGGTTAATAGATGGCATCATTTACAAGACCCTCCCGATAGATGCTTAGTTATAAAAGACAAGGAGGAAGGGGGATGGGATCAGTTATATAACCTGCACGTGAGTTTTTTAATTGCTGTGTTAGGTGCTCTGTCCAGTCAGATGTGGGGGCGAGAATTACCCTCTTGTAAATGATGCCATCTATTAACCAGGAAAAGAAAATTTCGGTAAGTATCAAATTAATTTTAATATGGCATCACTTTACAAGAGGGTTCTAACAAGCAATAATGAGTGGGTCAGATATCTAAAAACAAAAAATCGACAATAAAACTATCTTTGCTTTTCCGAAAAAAATCTTTATTTTCCTGCAAACTGGACTGCTCTTAAAACGCCTTCTCCAAACTGCGCCTCAGATGTTGACTTCACATCTAATTGATAATGTTTTAGAAAAGTTGCGAAAGAGCTCCATGTTGCTGCTCTGCATACTTTGTTTGGTGCCACATCTGCCTCAATAGCCCATGAGGTACTTACAGCTCTAGTGGAGTGTGCCTTAATCCCCACTGGAATCTGTCTCCCTTTTGCAGCATAAGCCTTCTGTATACTACAAATAATCCATCTGCTAATTGTAGATGCTGCCGCTGCCTGTCCCCTTCTTGCTCCTGAAGGGATCACAAATAGCTGCTGCGACTTTCTCCACTTAGCTGTTCTTTCCAGATATACAGATAAACATCTGACTAGATCGAGTTTACTCCATCTTTTCTCTAGATCAGACTGAGGTTCTGGAAAAAATGCTGGTAATACAATTTCTGTATTTATATGAAAAGGTGTAACTACCTTTGGTAAAAAAGATGGATTGGTTCTTAAAATGACTTTGTCTGTCGATAGAACCATATAAAGCAGTTGAATTGATAGTGCCTTTAATTCACTAACTCTCTTTGCTGACGTTAGTGCAGTCAATAATACTGTTTTATATGTCAGTATTGTTTCTGACACCTCATTTAGAGGTTCAAAAGGCTGTTCTGTTAAAGCCTCCAATACTAAAGGTAAATTCCAAGACGGCAAAACATTTTTGCTTGGAGGCCTCAATCTTAGCACTGCTGCCATAAACTGCATCATTGCTGGCTCTTGTGCCCATGGTCTTCCTGAAAAAGCTGAGATGGCTGAGACCTGAGACTTTAGGGTTCTCATACTGAGGCCCTTGTCTAGACCTGTTTGTAAAAAATGTAGCACCTCCTTAATGGTGAGATCCTTTAGCTGCATCCCAATCTCTTCCAGATATTTTATAAATACTCCCCAAGTCCTCTGGTATGACCATCACCTCCCATCTCACATCTCCCAGCAGCCTTCCTCTTGACAGGTGGCTGACATCTAACCACCATTCTAATCCTGCCTTTAGCTTTCTTGAGACAAAGATCTCTTGATTCCAATCTTCTTTTATATTGTCCCACTGGGAAAGAAATTCTCTTTGTGGAACTCTCATGTTCCATCTGGCCCATTGAGTCATCGGTATTGCTGAAGTTAACAATCCTATTAGACTCATGAACTGCCTTGCTGAACAACTCCTTCTTCTTATCCATTGAATCTTTTCTTTTATTTTCTGTTTCTTTTCTTCTGTCATAGACACTATTCCCTTGTCTGTTTGAAATCTTGCTCCTAGATGTATTAAATCTTGGGATGGTGACAGCTGGCTCTTTTCTATATTTATGATCCATCCATGATCTTGAAGGAATGTAATTACCTGATCTCTGAGTCTCATCAAAATATGAGGATCTTTCGCCAATACAAGAATGTCGTCCAGATAAAAAAAAATGTTGATCCCCTTCTTTCTCAATTCTGCTACAAGTGTGACTAGGATCTTTGAAAATACCCTTGGTGATGTTGCCAGACCAAACGGCAGAGAAGTGAACTGGTAATGATGCAGTTGTCCTACTGTGAATCGAAGAAATCTCTGATGAGCCTTTGCAATTGGTATATGTAAATATGCGTCCTTTAGATCTATCGACAGCATCCAGTCCTCTGGCATCACCTGTGGAATTATTGTATACAATGACTCCATCTTGAATCTCTTTATTATTAAATGTTGATTTAACTTTCTGAGATCTAGCACTGGCCTGTAATCTCCTGTCTTCTTCTTCAACATGAATATTGGCGAGTAGAACCCTATTTCTCTTTGTGAATGTGGTACTTCGATCACTGCCTTCTGTGCCCTTAATTGTTGCATATAATCTTGAAGAATCTGTCTCTTCTCCTTGTTCCGAGGAATCTGTGAAACAATGAAACGATTCCTCCTTGGTATCTCTATAAATTCCAAATAATATCCTCTTCTGACTGTTTCTATTACCCAGACATCTGAAATTGACCTTGCCCAAACCTTCCTTTAATCTTCTGGGTATCTTTAAGGTCTGAGCTGCCTGCATCTCAGAAATATCTTCTAGTGCCTCTGGCAGACGTATTCCTGCCTCTGGTTGTTCTTGCAGTTGTATTCTGACCTCTTCTCCAATTCTGTGCTTGAGAGTATTCTCTGCCTGGCCTGTATGTCTTTTGCTCACGAAAGGATCTTCTGTCTTGATAGTATTGTCTTCGTCTATCTGTAGTTGGTTCTCCCAAGAATTCTTGTCTACGTTCCTGAGGTAAAAATACACTCTTACCTCCTGTTACCTTCTTTATTAGTTCCTCTAGTTTTGACCCAAATAGCATATCCCTTTCAAACGGTATATTGCACAAGTTCATCTTGGATGCTCTGTCTGCATTCCAGGACCTAAGCCACAATGCTCTCCTTGTTGAGACTGATAAGGCTAGTGCTCTGGATGATGTCTTCACTAGATCAATCGATGCGTCAGCCATAAAATCCGCTGCCATCTTTAATTCTGTTAATCACCTAATAATCCTTTCACGGTCAACTCCCTGTTTAAGTGACCTTTCTACATTATGTATCCACGACTGCATGGCATGTGTCACTGATGTTAAAGCTATGGTTGGCCTACATGAGGCTGCTGTGGCCAAATAATTCTTTTTAAGAATTGTTTCCATCTTCTTATCCATTGGATTAGAAAAAGATACATCATTCACTGGCAGCACTGTCTTCTTTGACAATCTGGCCACAGCTGCATCCACTTTCGGAGGTCTTTCCCAAATCTTTTCTTGTTCTACAGTAAATGGGTACAACCTTTGCATTTTAGTCTGTACCGTGAATCTAGCATCCACCTTTTCCCACTCTGCTGTAATTATTTCTTTAATAGCATCATGCATTGGAAAAGTGACTTTTTCCCTTTTAAGCATCTTAAAGGGATTGTTTGTGGCTGGTTGGCTATCCTGCATCTCTGGTAGCTTCAATTCTTCTCTTACTGCACCTATAAGTGGTTCTACAAAATTGAAATCGAACATAGCAAACTGTTCTGGCAATTCCTCTTCTTCTTCGTCTGACAATTCACCTGCTGATACTTCTCTTTCAGGTGATTCTTCTTTGACAAATGTTTCTTCTTGTATAACTATCTTCCTTGCATGTCTTGAAGTACTTGGCACTGCTGCCTCCTTTATACCCTGTGCCACTGCCTCCTTAATCCATGACATAATGTCTACTGAATCTGCTGACGATTCTCCAGAAAGCTTCTTTGAACAAGCTGGACAAAACTTTGAATGTCTTGCCGGCGGATTTTCACATGCCACACATCTTGACTTCTCTTTTATTCTTATTGGGGAAGACACACTAATAAAAAAAAAAAAGAAAAAATCACTACATAACTTCCCACCTCCTGTCATCTCTGCACATAGCCTCTGGGCTATGAGAATGACGAGATTCCATCTTGATTGCCTGTAAAGACATGTAACATAAGTATGCAGCAATTAAGCCTCTTAGGGCTAGTCCACACGGGGAGATAGCGACGCTTTTCAACAGTCGCCTGAAAAAGCCTGGCGAGGCATTTTCAGGCGACTGTTGAAAAGCGCATCGCCTCGTGTGGTTAGCACAGGCGTTTTTACATAGGCGCCCATACAAAACTGTCGCCTGCGCCGGTCGCGGCGACTGTCGCGGCGCTTTGTCGCCGCGACCGCAAACGCGTCGCTATCTCCCCGTGTGGACTAGCCCTTAGGCTCTCCTCTTACCCCTCATACCGATAGCACTCACTCGCAAATCTTTTCAACACGCTGATGTCCGTGTAGGCCAATGCCAACTTCTTACTTACTATGCGTGTCAACTCGCGTCCCCATCTATGACGTCACTCTTGTGCGCCAACACGGAAGTAGTGGTCCTTTGCGTTTCATCTAAAGAAAAAAACTACTATATCAGCGCATAAATGAAACTGCTATTTCAGCCAACAGGTCTGATTCATGCAATCTCTCTGTTGCGTACCGAACCACCAGGTATAGGCCTCTTGCAGCTTCTAGCCCATTGAAGGCCACCAGGCATTCTATTACTAGGCTGTTAACTATACAGGATGGTAATATTGTTGTGGTGGGCAGCTAAAAAAAAAATCTTGCTCCGCCAGTCATAAGTGACAGAGAGAAAAAAGACAAGGAGGAAGGGGGAGGGGATCAGTTATATAACCTGCACGTGAGTTTTTTAATTGCTGTGTTAGGTGCTCTGTCCAGTCAGATGTGGGGGCGGGAATTACCCTCTTGTAAAGTGATGCCATATTAACCAGGGAAATATTGATTTTTAATCATGACTTTTGCCTTTAAAGGTAAAGAGGGAATGGGAATTTAATATTGATGTAAGAGCTATGATAGCTTATTCTCCAGTGCGTTCTTCTTGAAGTACTATGTGATCAAGAAGTACCCAACTACATAGATCTTTCCTCTGCACAGCCAAATTCCTCTTTAAGTCCCACATCTGCCATTTCATCAAGGTCTGTAATTGTTTCTTTAGTGCTCTTTGAATTGTCTGCCAGCTTACTAAGTTCATAGTTGTCACTGTACTTTAAATAGAAAGTAAAAAAAAAAGGAAATAACGGACTATAAAGTCCTCAGTACCATAATGCAAGGATACTGAAGAATATCACAGTCACCAAATTTAGAAGAATGCATTTAAATTTAACAAGCCAAGTTTCTGGAATTTGAAGCATATTGTATCACTTGGCTGCTTGCTGATTTTTCTTTTTGTGCATCTCTTCAGGCAATGCTTGGGTGTGAACTCTGTATTTTCAGAATTTACTTGGCAATTGGGCTTCTGTTCGCTGATTGCCTTGATCGCCTTGACTGGTTGAGGATCACCATAAGAACTGTTACCACCATGGAGCTTTTGTTTAGCTTCCAGTATTTGCACACTTCAGTGTGACATTTGTATAAAGCCTCCTGAATACATTGTTGAAGAAGAAGTTTTCTTATTTCAAGAATGTAAATGTGAGCATTTTAGCTCTTGTATCTGAGTAAAGAGTACAGAATGATGAAGTCGCACCTGTAAGATATGTGTGTCAAAAGTGCACAATATCAAGTGTATTTCACCAGCATTAGGCTAGTGAAATAAGAAACTCCAGGGAAATGTGTATTGCTGCAGCTAGTTAAGCTGTTTAAGTGGTGAACCAGCTTAGTAAAAGATGGATTATGGGTCCCTGGAGGATGGAAGAGAGCAGGGTGGGCTTCCATCCCTTGCTCCATGTAAGGGTTTTGCAGCTAAAGGCAGTTAGAGTTAATTAACTACAGGTATTTGGTAGTTAAAGGGAAGTGTGGGGCAACACCTCAGGGCTGCTAAGGCTTCTTCCCCTGGATATCTCCTGGAGCTGGAGGAGGGTGAGGGGCCACGTGAGGACCTTCTTGAGTGAAGTAGGTGCCTGTGTGTAGCTGGGAAGGAGAGTGATTCCCCGCTGACCTGAGTTGGAGAGAGAGCTCTAAAGGACTGGAGAGTAAAAGAGAAACCCCTCCCAGGAGACGTGTGTCTCGAGTGTGCCCCAGAGAGAATTCTGGGATTTGCGGTCCACCAAAAGCCAGTGAGGGCTAAGGAAACCGTGAGTTAAAGTTAACACCAGTGAGGGTGTGAATTAAGACTGTTAATGCTTATTTGAAGCTAATGTTATCCCCAATGTGAAGCCAGTGGGCTGAAGATTTTTGTTTGTGCCAAATAAAAGTCAGCAAAGCTGCATTTAAACTTAAAGGCAATGTCAGTCTCCATTCTCTATGCTGAAAACTGTGCCAGGGCCTTGGGTTTTGCTACCTGAAGCACACATCTTATGTCTTAAACATTAAGCTTGCACCATAATGATGTTATCATGGCAACATCAATAGTGAAAGTGGAGCCTAATCATTTGTGTAAAACATCAAGCTTGCTCCACCATGGTGTTGTCATGAAATATAGGTGGAGTCTAATCTTTTATGTATATATCTGTAATATAAACATTGCCATTAAATGTTCAAGGTAGACAGGGCTATAAAAACCCAATAGACAACCTCCAGAACATTTCTTTTAAGTAAGTGAGGGAATACAAGGTAATGGAAGTTAACTTATAGTACAAGTTGATACAACTGGTCCGATTGCCATCTTGGAGTCACAAAGAAATTTTTCCCCCCTCTGAGGCAAATTGGAGAGGCTTCAAATGGTTTTTTTTTTTTGCCTTCCTCTGGATCATCTAGCTGTTAGGCAAGTTATATACAGACCTAAGGTTTAACTTGATAGGCATGTGTCTTTTTTAAACCTAACTTACTATGTATATTAAACTGTTCTTGGTTCAAATGTCCACAATGCCAATTGTGAATCAGCAACAAGAATGCGGGCTGGGACCTGGATGGGTCTATTGTGACCACTATAATGTCATCCTTTACACCACTGGCTGGCTGATTCCTTCTTGTGGTAGGATAGGCGTATGACGGATCATTGGCAAAACTGAGTATAAGGGGTGGAGGGATTGAGTTCAGGTTCTCTAGTGAACCCCAGGTCCATTGTCATGGATTGGGTTTCTCCCCCTACTCCAAAATAATTTTTTGTAAAACCACTCGCTAATAGAATCCTATGTACAGAAACCTAATCCCCATCTGTGAACCTTAATATGGAGAGGACAGCTGTTTGCTAGGGGCTTCTTACTCAGCACTGCTCACACTATCTGCACATTTGGCAGAGCCATTCCTTAAAAGTAAAATTTTTGAAACCAACCATTGCATCTCCAGAAATTAAGGTCTTAATGAATATTTAAAGGCTAACACAAAGGCCCTTACAAGGAAAAATAAAAATAGACCAGTTCTAAATTATGTAATTAATAGGTCTAATAGGAATTTCCATCAGATTAACTATATTCCTTGCAGCATATATTGTGTATTATGTGATATACCCATAGCAAGCATATTTTATGCAAGTTCTCTTTTGCATTTCTTACTTCCTACTCTACGTAACATACTAGTGGGGCAGATACCTCCCAAAATTTTAGAAATAGAAAGAGGGACAAAAAGATTTGCCGCACATAGCACGGCAACATTTTTCGATCATGCTAATTTGGTGGCCACACCCCCTAATTACATGTCAATTTTACAAAATTTAGTAGGTTATGACAGTTTGAACACATTTCTATTGTTTTTATGTGTTATTACTGTTTTTCTAATCTAATGAAGGGGAATTATCCTTTAAGATGCTGTCTTGCTACAAGTTCCCTTGGCAGACTTATCACAAACTAAATGTCTTACTGAGCACTTCCCCCAGCAGACTTATCAAATATAGGGGTGGAAATAAAACACACACACATTGATCATCATTAGAGAAGAATAATATATTGTAAGAAAAGTAATACAATACCGATTGAAGACAACGCAACGTCTAGCCGAGCTTCCCTTGGCAGACTTCTGAGTGGAACATCAGCTGGGGGACCCCGGGCCCAAATCAAATACAGCGACTCCCAGAGCACATCAATCGGCCAATGGTCCTTACAAGACCAACTATTCTATACAACACGTCTGCTTGTAGATGAAGTCCCGAAGCCCCCCCAGCTGAGCTCCTTTTTATATTGGTACAATAACAAAGTAATAGATCATTACACATAGACATATATAATAATAATAATGGCTACATGCCCAGGACATGGCCATGAGAATGACCATGAAAATGGAAATAACCATGTGAATGAAAATAATTGCTGTGTATAATTGCTGTGTATTTTGATTATAACTATGTGAATAAGATATGAGCTTCCTCCTTAATAAACATATTTATATGTTTATGAGCCTATTACCTTAACTCCTACTATTCCCTGTTCTCCTGCTAATGACTGAATAACTTAACTCCAGTTGTTCCCTGGTCTCCTATTAATACTACTCCGGCTGTTCCTTGGTCTCCTGCTAATATCAGTACATCCATTTTACAACTAAGGAGCCATATTGAATGCACTTGATCACACTCACATTCATACATGGCCTGCCATGTCACATTTGTATCACATTCGACCCTTGATCAATTGCATTCAATAGAATCTCACACGACCCTCGGTTGTTTGCAATACAAGCGAGAGACTTCACAACATATGAAAATTAATGATATCAATATTGGATGTACTACTAAATTATATTTCCTACTTTCCTACTATCGAAGATTATGGTAACTTTAACTATACCACTAAATAATTGGATTATATAGTATACCTATAAGTATATACTTAAAAGGTTATACTTTTTTGTTGCTTTGGGGTACACATAGATATTAGTGAGGGTAAGCATTGAATTATGATCAGACAAAATATCACAACCAAAACTACTTCTATAACTGTTTGAACCCAACCTCCCACATCAGGGATCCAACTAGTAAGCCAGTCCCACCAACCTTCATCCTTATGTTCAGTAATGTTAGTGACTAAACTATGTATATATATAGTGAATACCTAATTGTTGGTTGATGGCATGAGAATGGTCAGAAAGGTTAAAACAACACATACCCTTAAAATATTGACAACCATGGTTATGCTTAAAAAGTAAATAATCAATGGCAGCCCTATTTTGTAGTACTGCATTTTTAATATCTCCAGACTAGTAATCGCTTTACTGGTAGCATTTATACTCTTGACCATAATACAAGCAATCTTATTAATTTGACAGCCTTGATATATGGTCAACCCAGGTATTGCAACTAGTGAAGCACCTAAAGCTATAATTTGTGATTTATCAAACAAATGTAAGTCTGATTCAGATGGGAGTTGCTCATATGATGCCTTTCTTTTATAGCGATGTATGGTCTGATCTTGTAATATATGGCTTGTAGGGATAGTTAAACTAAGTCTGGTAAGTGCACAAGGCCCTCCAGAAATATTGGCTGGAATATAAGTAAAGGAAATGTTTCCACAAGAAAAGAACCATCCTTTTGGCAATGGGACATGCCTATCTAGACTGGGAGAGAGGATCCTATGATTACACAACATATTAGTAGTAATAATATAACATTCCTACATAGTTCTAGAACATACTGGTGGTTTGGGTCTTTTAGTATCAATCTTTGCCTGACCATGCATGAATCTTTTCACTATCACAAGTCATATTATAATACACATCTGCTGCAGTTATATGGTGAGTGATCAAAGAAAGAAAACTTTTTTTCATTTTTCTTGTAGCATTCTGATCTGCAACATGCATAAACAGGTATATAAGTTTCAGTATCTGAGTCCTCAACATTTGAGTCATTATATTTTCTTTGAAATGTTGCTGTCAAAACTGTTGTGGGTGTGGGGATGACAATAAAACAAGTCTCAATTAGTTCACCAGCACTTAGGACATCCTTTAAGCACATGTAGTTAGTGTTCAATACATCTTTAGCCATATACTCCCACAAATTGTCCCCTTGCAAAGACAGTGCCCTTTTAGATCTCTCTCTCTGCTCCCATTGATTTGATCTGATGATTGTTTACACCATGGCAAATCCTGTGGTTGATACACACAGGTAGTAGTCAGCATGACAATCAGGAACTCAAGTCCTGCCAAAATAAGAATTTGACAAACCCGACCTCCATTTCCTGGAGCAAAGATTGGGTAGGGCCACAAGATAGTTGATCGTCCTGGGAATCCAACCACCATTTTGGGAAAGAGTTTTTCAGTCCTCATAGGTAAGACTTCTTTTTCCTTTAATGTTGATCTATAAAGAGATACAGTTTATTATTCTCGTAAATAACATTTTTCTATTGGGACATAATCCCATTTCTCTTGACCTGGTCTGATTACTAATACAACATTATCTTTTCCTGCTGCAATTACTTCAGCAAGTTCTGGTTGTTTATTTGGGTGCTGTATGCAAATGTTTGCACCACTTTGAATTCCCGTAGCTCCAAAACTTTTATCACCTCTTATTGTTAACACAGTTGGAAGATTTCCTTTATTTATTGGCCCATGATAGACTGGCATAATGATTATTTGAGCAATACAGTCTTTTGCTTGTATAAGTAAATCAGCATCACTTGAATTCAGTAAAATAACTTTGATTTCTCCTTGATAATCTGCATCAATAACTCCTCCTAATACTTGAATACCATTAATAGCTAATCCTGATCTGGCACAAATTAATCCAAAATGTTTTTGAGGAATTTGAATTCCTATTCCTTCCCACTTGTTGTGGAGCAACTGTATTTGCTGCATAAGCATGCAAATCTAAACCTGCAGCATCTGGCGTTGCTCTGTAAGGGGCCAATGCTCCTTCTTTAATTTCCCAATAACTGACAGTAGCATGAACCTGTAATGGCTTTACTTGCAAATATGGGGTTAACATACGCATTAAAGGAGTTTCGTTCTCAGTAATTCGTCTGTTATTTAATATTTGCAAAGAACCCTGTAAATTATCTCCAATTTTTGTAAGTGCCATGACCTTGTTTCCTCAATTGCTCTTTTAACAAACCATTCATCCTTTCTATTAACCCAGCGGCTTGTGGATAATATGGTATGTGATATATCCAATCAATGTTGTTGTTATAACAATACTCTTCTATCATTTTTCATTTAAAATGTGATCCGTTATCACTTTCTATTTGTAAAGGCAAACCATAATATTGTATTATCAATTCCAGAGTCTTGATTGTATTTATCTGGATAGCTCTTTTGCAAGGAAAACCTATTAAATAACCTGAAAATGTATCTACAGCCGTACATACATACTCACATCCTCTACTATTTGGCAATGGACCAATGTAATCTATTTGCCATATTTGACCAGGTAATTTACAGCTTGCAATCTGTCCTTTCATAATATGTGGTATTGGTCTATGCTGTGTATGTTGGCATATGGGACATTCTGAAATCACTGTTCTAATTATATCATATGGGATACGTATTCCCCGTGATTGCGCCCATCTATACGTGGCTTTTTCTCCTAAGTGTCCACTTTTCTGATGTGCCCAGGAAGCCAAAGCTTTAAGGTCTATATCATCAATGGGCTGGGTCTCTGCTTCAGCAACTTTTGCTTTTTCATCTGTAATAGAGTTGAATAAACGTTCTAATTAATCAATAGGACAATGCGCATCAACATGAAATACAGTAACATTTGTTTTAAATACAATATCCCATATCTCCTGCCATAAATCCTTACCCCAGATTTCTTTTGCGTGAACTTTCCATTGATGTTTTTGCCAAGTAGGCAACAAGGTAGTTAACCCATTAGCTACCGACCACGAGTCTGTGTATAGATAACACTCTCCTAAATTTTCTTGCTTTAAAGTTTGAAAAACAGCATATAATTCTGCATACTGACTGCTTTGACTAACTCTTGTATTGTATCAGTTATCTCTTTATGCCCTCCCGGAATTCAGTATTGTTTCATTCTCACAGTCTTAACAGCTGGAGGTAATTCCACGGGAGGCATTTTTAACTGACCAACTATAACAGTATTTACATATTTACAATGACGAACACCAAACTGGTATCGGCCATCAGGCAAATCTAATTGCATTCCTTTTAAAATATCTATACCTATTATGTGTTCTTTAATAGGTACAATCAACAATTTTTAATTCAACCGTAGCCTGTACACCAAGGGTCTGTTTTCCCCCCAATCCAGTAATAGTGACTTGTTGCCCTTTATAATATTTTGGATTCCCAGCAATTATAGTGGCCTCCGCTCCCGTATCAACTAGGGCTTGTACTTTTTGTATATTTCCATTTTTCCAATATATATCTAAATTAACGTACGGGCGGTCATCTACATGCTGTATACGCCCTATTACTGGAGCTTGACCTGATAGCAGCCAATGCTAATGCATCGAGGACATATTTGCATCCTGAAAATTACGAAATTCATCCTGCACAGTTGCCTCATTAGACAATAAACAGAACTTACGTGAGTCTCCATTATCCAAATTAACTCCAGCAGCCGCTCCCTCATATAACCGCACTAGCCAGGATATGAGGGGCTCTGATAATCTTTGTTTAAACCTATCATGTAAATCTGTTACTTCTTGCTGTGTAAAATCTTCTAAGGTGGTAGTATTTACAACCCCACCTGGCGCATTTACTGCTTTTCTCCGCTCAATTGGTTTGGCTACAGCATGAAACTCATTTGAGTATTGTTGTCTGTTTTCACACAGGGTTTCCCTATCATCCTCTGATTCATCACTAGTATCCCAAATATTGCCATCCCACTCATCTGGATAACAATCAACTCCTGCCTTAGCAATTAGTTTGGATACTTTCTTCATATTAATTTTTCCTTTACGCTTTCGATATTTATATATATTTGCACATCGCACAGCGGCCGTTTCGGCAACTTGCTGATACGTGTCAGCTTTATCCATTAATAATCTATTTTGGCACTGCAACATTGTAACCCGACTCTGTAAGTCAAGTATTTCTTTTTCAAACTGAGAAATACGTGCTGTTAACAATCACTATGCTGCTTGCGATACGCAGACAACAAAATCCACCCCCGTCTTCCTAACGCACACAACTCCTGTCCTTTTTCAAAGGGTACTTTGTCTAAACATGTAACTACGTTAATTGGACTAGCATCTTTCAATTGATGCACCCAATCCTCACACAATCCTGCACCTTTAGACCACTCAGTGGCAATAATGTTACATGAAGTATCATCCCAACCAGGGATATCTACAATATTTACAGCTTTCCCCACAATGCTATTATTCTTTCTCTTAAAAATTTTATCTTATTCTCGAACCCCACTCCTGGTACCAAAATGTCTTGCTACAAGTTCCCTTGGCAGACTTATCACAAACTAAATGTCTAACTGAGCACTTTCCCCAGCAGACTTATCAAATATAGGGGTGGAAATAAAACACACACACATTGATCATCATTAGAGAAGAATAATATATTGTAAGAAAAGTAATACAATACCGATTGAAGACAACGCAACGTCTAGCCGAGCTTCCCTTGGCAGACTTCTGAGAGGAACATCAGCTGGGGGGCCCCGGGCCCAAATCAAATACAGCGACTCCCAGAGCACATCAATCGGCCAATGGTCCTTACAAGACCAATTATTCTACACAACACGTCTGCTTGTAGATGAAGTCCCGAAGCCCCCCAGCTGAGCTCCTTTTTATATTGGTACAATAACAAAGTAATAGATCATTACACATAGACATATATAATAATAATAATGGCTACATGCCCAGGACATGGCCATGAGAATGACCATAACAATGGAAATAACCATGTGAATGAAAATAATTGCTGTGTATAATTGCTGTGTATTTTGATTATAACTATGTGAATAAGATATGAACTTCCTCCTTAATAAACATATTTATATGTTTATGAGTCTATTACCTTAACTCCTACTATTCCCTGTTCTCCTGCTAATGACTGAATAATTTAACTCCAGTTGTTCCCTGGTCTCCTATTAATACTACTCCGGCTGTTCCTTGGTCTCCTGCTAATATCAGTACATCCATTTTACAACTAAGGAGCCATATTGAATGCACTTGATCTCACTCACATTCATACATGGCCTGCCATGTCACATTTGTATCACAGATGCAAATCACAATTTCCCCAAGAGACCTGCCTATCCTAAATTGTTACAATTGTTTCTTTGCTTATCTGAAATTGTTACAAAAGTATCTAAGTATCTATTCAGGGTTCTCTGCCAAAAGCCAATTAAGTTATAAACTTTTTATCTTTTTCTGGCTATTCAGTGAAGGAGATCAAAGAGAATTTAGGGACATTTCAGAAACAAACCCGGGACTGCGGGATGAGCTGTCAAAATCGGGACTGTCCAGTGAAAAACGGGACAGTTGAGAGGTATGATGGGGTATTTTCCAGCCCAGGGAGTAAACCGTATAATGGAATATTGTTTTTGAAACCTCCATTGAGGGCTCTATTTAGCTCACTTGAATGTATATTCATAGAGGAAACCTAGGCGTTTATTAATCATGGTTGCGACTGGGTCCTTACAGGGCTTGGCCAAGACTGTGTAGTTGAAAAAGCTGGGTTTGTAACCCTACTGTTTAAATAAAAGACCTTGGCAGGTATGGCTTAATATCAATGTTTCTTATTCTTTGGGGGTGGCTTCATAGAGGTCCAGTGAATTAGAGAATGGCATTCTAGTATTTTGGAGTTTTCTGGATTATGGGTTGCCATGTAATAGATTCATTACCTGTATGGTATTAATATGGTTCATATAAATACCTCTATAGATACCTCTGACTTTGAACTGAGGGGAAGGGTAGGTACATGTACTTGCATTTGCCCATTGCTGAAGGTCTGGTGCCTAGGATAGCATTGGTCTCCAATACAGTACTCATGGTAGACTAAGCATAGATAGAACGATAGTTAAATATACTGAAGTATTTAAGGTAAAGTGAAACTGGAAATAAGATACAAATGCATTTCATGGAAGGGATTCTTCAAGCTGGTCCAGGAAAGGCTGCTGATTGCAGTTAAATGCGTTGGCAGAGCTTTGCTGCTAAGACTGATCAATCATTGCATGGGAAAGTGTTTTTTTGCTGCTAGGGTGATGGGAGTTGAGGGTGATTGTTCAGCCACTGATGAAAGTAAGAGTATTTCTGTAGATACAGTGAAATACAGTAAAATACAGTGAAATACAGTTGGGGGTGTGTTGAGCGATGTAGTTCAACAGCGGCTGTGCCACCTTGAAACCCATTTTTAAGGATAGTAAAGGCCGTAGCAGCCATCTGAGGAAAGCTATTCCCTTATGTTATTTAAATTGGGACACCCATGAATAGGACGGTCTTGCGTCATAATGTAATGGCATAGCTGGAATGAATGGAATAGCACTCTGTCACCGTGACAAGTCGGAATGACAAATGGCCACATGTTAGTGCGAACTTTCTACACCCAGGGAACGGCATCTCATAGCTTTGTGTCAGTCATCTGCCCTGGGACCCCATGGTATAAATAGAAATTCCTTTTTTTTAAATTGACCATGTAATATAGGTTTTTTTGTTTTTTTTTATAATTTATTAAATTGGATTAAAGGGGAAATATACCTTATTTTTAAATTGATTTGGCATTCACTTGTGTTTAGTAAAACATTGTAGTGTTGGTTTTACTGCATGGGGATCCTTTGTTGTTTATTGATGTTTATTCAAATCAGCAGGGACCTCCTTCCTACTGGGTTTTCAGTACTTGCCACTTAATCTTTGTAATTGTATTTATTGTATGGAAAAGATTTATTGCAGTGTTTGTTCCCGCTCTCTCTCTATTATGTATGTAGTGTAAAGATGTACAGTTCTGTGTATGCAAGTAGCTTTATATAAGTTAACATCAGAGGAAGCAACCATTATTGCTATGAGGAGCAGAAAATGCTGCTGTAGATGGAGCCCCCTGGCGGCCAGCTCATCTAGGAAAATGGTGAACTTTTTGCTGGGTTTTTTAGGGGGGACATACAATTTCTCTAGAATTGACTCTTTTGGTTCTCTCTCCTCTAGCTCTCAAATTCAAAAGGAAAAAAAAAATTAAATTTGGACTTTTTCCATTTCTCAGTGTTAGTCAATGATACCCTCGAAAATCAGTACAAAGAAACTTTGTGTTTTCCAGAACCATCATTGTTAGTGCAGGGTATCTTTTCCGATTAAAGGGGAAATAGTCCATACAATTCTTATTGTGAGATTTATGTAACAAATCCTTTCCCCTTTTTCTCATAAATATTTGCTTCTTATGTAATAAAAACTCTTTTTTTTTCTTGTAAAGTGCCGTCTTTACCCTATATATAATATATATGATTAAATTTGTCCCAGGAGGAGTTGAATCAGATGGCAGGATAAAGCTTAATTAAAAAAAAAAAACCTCTTGTAAGCTTGCGGTCTGTGAGCAGAAATAGCATTAATCCTCTCATCTCACCAAATATGCACTTTTAGATACTGTAAATAGTATGTTCTCTGTGACAGGGGAGAATAAAATATGGCCCCATATCCCTTGATCCCCATTTAAAGAGATATGCAGGCTTATTCAGTTCAACTGACAAAGCGTCTGCAGTCTCTTAATCAAAATCCACCAATTGTTTGCTTTTTTTTTTCAGTCAAATCAACTGGAATCTATTAGATATTTGATATAGTGCTAATGCACTTCAGCCTGAATTGGCCATTAGCATTCACAAAACATGCATGATAAAAGAGAAGGGCCATAATCCAACATAGTGATCTTACCTACTCCGTAGAGAATCAGTTCAGCCACACCATTCCACAATAGCTGCACCTCCCAATAGGAAGAATTCTAATAATGTGACCTATAGTGCCTTATATATGGTACAGGATTTGACTGGCTGCACCCAGCAGCCTGCCTTCCATACACTGCTAAATAGAGCCTTGATCATAACAGCTGTATAACAGGGTAAAGGCAAACAAAGTTTAAACAGCTAACCCAATCAGGTCTTAGGGCTGAACTCCATGGCGCGTTGCTGATTCGTCGCCATGTGTTGACACGCATGCATTGTGCCGGATGTGCAAAAGATAATGGAACTAAATGTGAAATCGCAGGTGCAAACTACATGTATCCGACTGTCTGATGTGAATGCGTCTTCATCCAATTGGATACGTGTAGTTTGTACCTGTGTTTTTTATCTTCTCCACATCTGACACGTCGCATGTGTTTTATCGCATGGCGGCGGATCGGACATTGACACACCGCGGAGTTCAGCCCTTAGGGACAAGGTCAGACTGGCCTATTTGTGGTTTTTGAGTTATTTTTTGTTCAGAAGTTCTCCAGTTTGTAATTTCAGCAGTCTGGTTCCGAGGGTCCAAATTACCTTAGCAACCACGCTTTTATTTGAATAAGAGACCGGAATATAAATAGTAGAGGGCCTGAATAGAAAGATGAATAATATAAAGTAGCAATAACAATACATTTGTATTGTTACAGAGCATTGGTTTTTTTTTTAATTGGGGTCAGTGACCCCCCCCCATTTGAAAGCTGGAAAGAGGAAGAAGGCAATTAATTCAAAAACTATATAAAAAGCAAAAATGAAGGCCAGTTATGAGGTTGCTTAGAATTAGCCATTTTATAACATACTAAAAGTTAATTCAAAGATGAACTACCCCCTTTAATTTAAAAAAAAATTAAGAAAGTGCAGAATGTAAAGTATATGGGTATGATTTATATAGTGAATAAAGTACCCCCTCTTGTAAATGATAACGATATTATAAGTTACCGAGGAGTTTCATGACCATATAAAAATACGAGGCCGAAGGCCTTTTATACAGGTCATGGAACTCCGAGGACATGTCAGTATAAATTTAACGGCAATGTCTCACTGTAGGAATGAAAACTGAGAAGACAAGCTTCATTATTCCAATTCTTGAAACTACAATGTGACGTGACAATCCTGTTTTCCCGTTTTCTCATGTAATACAATATTAACCAATTATTCTTTCATCCCTGTAGTTGACTAAAGTGCCCATCCTTCTCATGGTTAAAAGCCCTGTCCTTGCTTGAGATGTTGCTTAGTGACATTACATTGTCCAGGTGCTGAAAGGATATTGTCCCCCCCCCCAAAAAAAACCTGGTATACAATTCCATCCTTATTTATTGAATATGGGCAATATTTTTCATTCTAGAAGGAAAGCGTTCAAATCAAATGCTGTTTTGTTGATGCTCCGTGATCCCTGCTGCTTACAACAAGTACAGAAGAGCAATATATCTTCCACCCCTCTAATGGCTTTAGCTGTCCCACGCTCCTGAATCATGAGTCCTGTTCTGTGTAGAAGGAACCACATTCCGGCCCTGGTTCATGCCAAAGGGACATCCTGGCGGGGGGTGTTCTAGTTGTAGTTGCCGTATATTTACTTTAAGTTGGGTGCAATGAAAATGCATAGTTTTTAAAAAATAATCCTATTTTACATTTTTTTCATGTTTTTGCATTTTTATACTTTCTGTTAAAGGACAGCTATGTTTTTACATATTTTCTGCGCAAATGTGCATTGTGCAAAGGAATACGTATAATGACACCATACATTTTTGGTATCTCTCTTTACAAGCAATGAGAAAATATAGGAGTGTTTTACTGTCTCATCTTCAATTTCTGAAAAGCCACTCCCCATGACTAACAGGCCCCGTCCCTTCTATATTTTAGACAGAGACAATTGCATTACACACAGTAAAAATTGATTTTGTGGCCTTTAGTGCTCTTGCTTTTGGGCCCAGGGTCAAAGTTAATGACCCCAACAGTGTAGTTGTGCCTGCGGTGGGTGCAATTACACTGGAATTCTGGGAAGAAATCTTGCGTTGTAGGTTACAACATAGTGAAGCATCTAGATTATTTTTTATACGTCGCACTCCTTTAGCCAATAAGGCTTTTCAATATATAGGTATGAGATCTGTTATCCAGAATGCACGGGACCTTGGTTTTTCTGGATAAAGGTATCTTTCCATAATTTGGATCTCCATACCTTAAGCCTGCTAAAAAAAATATTTAAACATTAATCAAACCTGATTCAATGGCTTTGCTTCCAATAAGGAAGAATTCTAACTTAGTTGGGATCAAATAAAATATAATGTTTCATTATTACAGAGAAAAAGATAATTTTTTAAAATTGTAATTATTTTATTAAAATTGAGTCTATGGAAGATGGCCTTCCCATAATTTGGAGCTTTTCTGGATAACGGGTTTCTTTTCCAGATAGTGGATCCCTTACCTGTATCACAATCGGTAACGTAACTAACTGCTTCTGGGCCTGGGCCGCCCCCCCCCTCTAGAGGCGCTAGACATGCCGTTTCCTTACAATGTGCCGATGTTTAAAAGCAGATTAAAATTGTGACAGAACAGCTCTGCATTTTTATTTCTAATTGTATTTGTTTGGAAGCTGAATCAATTCATTCCCCCCCCCCATTTATATGCAAAGGTCGCCTCATCTTAAATTCCAAAGTAATTAAAAGCAAATTTGTTGCCTGCCATTTTTATTTCAAAGGTGAAAAAATAAAATTCACAGCTGTTTTGCTTAAGTGACAGAGCGGCTGCATCTTGTCCGTAGCGAGGAGCGATGTAGTTTATCTTCCAACTCCACACCATGATGTCTTTCTTTGAGTAGAATGAGTAAACCTCAGCTGGGTAATAAACCAAGGCAGGATGCGACTGCAGAATAAATATCTCGATGGTGAAGGCTTTCAGGGAACAAATCACTGGGCAGATCTTTCAGACATTTTTTTCAGTTAGTGAGCAGAAGCCGCACGGACGGTATAATTAAACCCTTTGCGGTAACCTCCGCGTGCAATTTCGGAACTAGCGATGACAACCAAAATGTTCACTCAGGCCCAGAGTAATCATGGAGAAGTAGATACCAGGAGAGGATTATTAAAAATACAGCAGTTTGTTCCTTTACTCCCTCTTTTGAGAATAAAATATTACACTTATCCCTGAAATTTCCCACTTTTGCTGGTGTAGCTACAGACCTGGCACTTTTACCCAGCAGATCCAGCCGTGTCCAATGTCACTTTTGACAATGGGCACTTTGCCCACTGCATTGGGCATTGTGCATATATCTGTAGGCCTCTGCAGTCTGAGTGTGATGTCCAATGGGGTGCAGTCAGGGTCGGACTGTGCTTTGCTGAATTGTGTTCTTCGGGACCCGGGCCCTTCTTCAGGCCATTCGTGGCAAGAAGAGGAACCATAGGGTGTGGATCTGGGCCGGTGGGGCCCACGAGAGCGTCCCGCTGACCCAGTCCGACCCTGGGCGCAGTGGCTTAGGAAATGAGGACTAAGGGGCACACTCATGCTCCTCTTAGCACTCTTGCACTTGCAACCCCCCAGGTGTCATTTAATGAATTATTAAAGTTTAATTTTTTAGAAACACGAGTAATAAAAAGTAGCAATAACAATACTTTGTAGCCTTACAGAGTTTCTTTTTAGAGTCAGAAGAAGTAGAAAACAATCAAAAAATTAATAAATAAATAATGTAAAACAAACAAGCTGCTTAGAACTGGTCATTCTATAATATACAAAAACTTACTTCAAAGGCAAACCACCCCCTTTTAAATTCTACCATCCAACTACATAGTCATTTATACTGCATGGTTTGCAGAAACGTAACTAGAGGGGAGTGGGCCCTGGCATGGGACGCTCATCCGGGCCCCCCCGCCCCTCCTTACGCAATTTCCTGGCTGGATTCCAGTGGCGCGCAAGCTGCTGGGGGCCCTGAGGGGGTGCGGGCCCTGGCCCAATTGCACCCCTGCACCCCCGGTAGTTACGCCACTGATGGTTTGTAATTCATAACAGTCCCTGCTCCTAAGGAGCATACAGTCTAACTTTTAGGTATTTCCTAATACATGCTTATATGCACACACTAGGTTCAATTTCATCAGCCCAGTCTAAGTTTATAAAGCTTATGGGACTCTTGGGTAATTTCTAAATGTATATACTGCCTTCCTTTTACATAGTAATTGGCAGCGCATGATTGGTCATATACACCAGTCTCTTCCCCAGAGGAGCATACAATCAAATTGTTCTACAGAGGTACATGCATAAACTAGGGGCAATTTCATCAGCCCCTAAGTTTATACAGTTTATGGGACTCTGACATGACTTCTAATATCCTTATATTTGTATTATACTTGCTTGATTGAGGCCAGTTGTTGACCTACCATCCAGAATCAATAGATGTATGCGCTACTCATGATAACGTATGCCAGTATGTAAATTTGTGAACATTTATGAAGCAAATTAAATAAATTGTAATTATTCTTTATTTAAATATAGGCCTCCTAGTAATTAGCAGTTCATGATTGGTCATTCACACCAGTCCCCACCCCAGAGGAGCTTACAATGTAGTTTTTCTAATGTATACATGAACATATAGGATGTACTTGTGCTGAAAAATTTTCAGCATCAAAATTATATCAGTGTCCTATTCTTTAGGAAGTTTTCACTGTGGCCAAAGTCAAAACCCAAAGCGTACTTGCACCTAAAGAGTTGGACACAGATGTATTGTGGTTGAAAACATGGTGATTTCCATTTGCACCCTGCACAGATGCTCATTAACATGTGCTTAAGCCTTGTAACCCTTAGCAACTAGTAAGCCGTAATTATCGTCTGGTCTTCTAATTAGAGCAGTGAAAGTAAGCATGTGATTGGTTGTGGGCCTTTTGTGTTTTTGTGCATGACCCCATAAAAGGGGCAAAGCCATTTCCTCCATCATTGTGGCTTATCGAAGGTTATGAGAAAAGTTTGTTACACATCCTCTTTAATTTGCCTAGTGCTTATTTTACATAATGTAGCCAAAGCAGCTCATGAATGAGTGACTCAGGATAAGAAAAGGGGTCATGGATAATTCTGAATGGTCCCATCTGACTGCAGACTCTCAGAGGACACGTTGGGGTATTGTTAGGAAGCCTATTAAAGATCATAATGAAAATGTTAGAATGTGGAGGGCATTACACAATGATATTAATTTTTGTACAGTTCTGTCATATGTGGGTGTTTATATTCTTACTTATGTCTTTGAATTCTATGCACAATATCCACTAGGGAAAGGCAAGTTCTAATTTGAAAGCACTTCCTTATTACCCACCCAGTATAAAAGGGGTGACATGATTGAACGATGAGAAACTGAAACAATGGAATACTAATTATGTTCAGTCACATCAGTGAACAATTATGGGGCAGACTGCAACAGAGTCTGAGCAAAAGCAACTGCCTTCCAGGCTTGGTCACCCCTATATTTATCAATATACTCATTTAACGACTTGGGAAAATTCAGAATCTTTTCAGTCCAGTTATCTGCACTAATTGCAGCAGCCGGCAGTAATTACACTAAGAATGTTATTATTGCCCTTAATGAATGTATCTGCCATTTATGTTTGCCTCAATCAGACCCTTTCCTCTTATCTGGCTTCGTTACTTTTTAATTCATTAATTCAATTAGGATCCTCAAAAATATTATTTTCAGAAAGGGGCAAAATATTACAGAAAGGGGCAAACTATCCTATGCTGTTTGTACGTTGTAGTAGAATCTACAAAGAGGTTCTATAGTGGCGAATGTTTGGTTTAAGATTTAACCACTTGATTCAACTGGACACTTGTTATCGGCACATGATCTGGGTACTCCTACAAACAGCTGCCACCATGACTTCACAGGGGAACACCCTCCTCTTGGGTTTCCCCCCTCCTTTTGTATTTGGAGCCAATCCCAGGCTGGCAAAAATATAATAGTGACTCGCTGGTGGTGTGTTTGTATTATCCCTGCTCAGACAATGCTAGAAATATGCAGAGTGTGTCTCATAAACAAGAATAGAAATCATTTGGGGTAAGGATATTTGTAGCATTTGTAATAGTTCGGAGGGGTGCTAGAGTTCAGCACTTCCACCAAGTTTTAACACCCTATTAAACAGAATGATTGCTGGCAGCCTAGTAAGTAGGGATGGGCAAATTCGACCTGTTTCGTTTTCGCCAAAAATTCGCTGCCAGCGAAATGTCGCCAACGCCCATTAAAGTCTATGGGCATCAAAAAAATTGTCGCATGGCAAAATCTTGTTGACGTGCGTCTTTTTATTTTGATGCACGATGCCATACAAGTCTATGAGCGTCATTTTTTTGGCAAAACAAGGCAAAAAAATTCGCCCATCCCTACTAGTAAGTGTTAAATAGTGAGGACTGAGCTGCTACAGTACCAAAGGTGGTGCTAGGAACTTGTGGACCCCAGCCAAGGACAGTTCCCATGAGCCTTTTCTTTTAGCCGTAGACCAATATAGCACTTATACCACAAACCCTAATTAAAAAATGTAAACCTCTGAGTATTTCCAACTTCAGCTTTTGAATAAATCTGCCCCTTAGCGGTAATGCCTAACATGAATGGTTTCCTTTGCAGCAGTGATCCCCCCTCCCCCCATCTTGAGATAGAGGCACTGGACTTCAGCCATGCTATAAGCTTGGGAGATTTCTTTTGTAGTGTTTGTTCTACAGAAAATAGAATGGATAGTGACATAAGAGCTAAGAGGAAAGGAACCAGACCTGGAAGGAGTGCACTATAGTCATTTATGAGAGGGGAGTCTGATGACAGATTTCTTCACATAATTACACTTTCACCATTATGTGTACATGTACTGAAAGTAGCACGTTTGTGGTCAGATATCTGTCCAACCCCATTAATGGTGCTAATGCTAAATAATAGCATTCACACACTTGTAATTCCATGGTAGACATTAAATAAACATTCCCCCATATACAAAGTCTTTCCGTAGTGGAACATGCTGCCTTTCTGTGCAGAAGGAAACACTTGCACCTGTAGTGTTCACCTTCTGTAGACTTAGAAGCCCAATGTGATTGTCCTAGGATCTACCCAATGGACCCTCTATCAAACAAAGCCATTTAATGAATGATATAAGGAAAGATATGAGTCACCATCACAAGGCTTGATATTGTGTAGGTTACTGTGTGATAGAATGCACCTAAAGCTATATAGGCAATTTCAGTGAATTATTATTACAAATAATTAATAAAATATTAATAATTATTTAAACCTACAGGGTGGGCACATTGATGCATAGGGCCCCTCTTACAGACCCTTCAGCAAACCTATATATATATATATATATATATATATATATATATATATATATATATATATATATATATATATATATATATATATATATATATAGTCAACTACAAGAGGTCCTCTGCACTCAACCCATTATCAATATATTTAAGACAGAGACATTTTGTGCATACTGCTACTAAAAAATGCCTTACCCTTTAAACAACACAGGGATTGTTTGTCCATATATTGCAATATATTTAAGCTGGCCAACTACGTCAAAGTCATCCCATATCTGGCCAGTCCTACGCTTAATTTTCATCTGATTCAATAAGAATTCAATTGCTTAATTATACATTTTACAAAGGGACTAAGTTTTACCTGCAACTTACTAGCTGCTTTCAAAGTAAAACTCCCAAACTTGGCTGCCCTTTTATTAGACACCAGTGGGATCACCTGACTATACCTGGGAAGGGTGGGAGCTACAACATGGAGCTAGTCACTTCTCCTGTATAACTATAACAAACAAGGGAAAGTTGTGCTCACCACTATTTTTAAAACCATTAGGCGGGGGTGCAATGAGGGTGTGACCACAAAATACATATAGTCAACTACAAGAGGTCCTCTGCACTCAACCCATTATCAATATATTTAAGACAGAGACATTTTGTGCATACTGCTACTAAAAAATGCCTTACCCTTTAAACAACACAGGGATTGTTTGTCCATATATTGCAATATATTTAAGCTGGCCAACTACGTCAAAGTCATCCCATATCTGGCCAGTCCTACGCTTAATTTTCATCTGATTCAATAAGAATTCAATTGCTTAATTATACATTTTACAAAGGGACTAAGTTTTACCTGCAACTTACTAGCTGCTTTCAAAGTAGTGACATGCACAAGAAAACAAGCCCCCACGGGCTGAAACGTTGAGGAATAAACGTCACAGCCCGTGGGGGCTTGTTTTCTTGTGAAAGTCCTGTGAGTGCGGTCTTTTTTTATTTATTACATGTAATTTTCTTACCAGCACCAAGACGACAACCTGTTTTACTGTGGAGTGCACCAGTGTGGATCTATATATATATATATATATATATATATATATATATATATATATATATATATATATATATATATATATATATATATATATATATATATATTGCCTCATGATGTTGCAGCCTCATTAATATAGATGACACCCCACTGCAGATATATTCTGTCTATAGGAGTTATAATTCAGTAAGAACAGCCCTGAATTCTTCCCATTTTTGCCTATTAAAATTTTTTTTACTGTTTTATCCAGGACTATTCTCTAGAGCCAATCTCTCTATACAAGTCATTTATTGCACATGGTGTGTGGAGGGAATCTCACTCTCCAAGCCACATAACGAAACCGCATGCTGGATACTTTCTACCACCCTTAATCTAGAAAGATTAACATGTTTATTTACTGTAATGTATAGCTTTTGAGTGCACCTCCTCCCCATATTTTTATTATAGCCAGTGAAGGGCAAATACATTTGCCGCACACTAATTAGTTGCAAATTTCCACATTACGCCACAAGCAAATCAATATGCAAAACCACGGCGACAAGTAGCCCAAAATATTTTGGGCGCCCATTGACTTAATGCATTTGGACCAAATAGTCGCGTGTATAAAAATTGTCGGGCGAATGCCAATCCGAATCATAATTTGCATATGCAAATTAAGGGTGGGAAGGGGGAAACATTTTTTACCTCCTTGTTTTGTGACAAAAAGTCACTCGATTTCCCTCCTGCCCCTAATTTGCATATTTTAATTAGGATTCGGATTAGATTTGGCCGGGCAGAAGGAATCCTGGATTCGGTGCATCCCTAGTTTCAATGGTTGTTGTGTTCCATAAGGCACAATAGGTAATGAGACTGTAGGGTTTCAGCCATACGACAACATGATTGTCCTTTACTGGGATGGGATGACCTTTTATTATTAGTTAGTAGAAATACAAATAAGTAAGAGTTAGTAAGTTAGAAGACTAAAGAGGTGCATATACAAGTCCCCAACCACTCCCATAAGGTGGGAAACAATATTGTAAATATCACAGAAACAATATTGTAAATATTTTGTACTTGCACACTCCTTAAATAATTTTAGGATTCACACAGTGGTATTTGTAAAAAAGATTATTTATATATAATATGTTGTCAATGCATACAAAAACATTTTTTCTCTACAAGCAGGGTAATTCAAGCATATAACATATTGTTTACAGTATTTTGAATTTACATACCACCAATCTGTAACACGAAAGCCAAGAACAACATGTGAGCAGACACCCTTGTCAGAGAATGAGAATTACACTGACGTTTCGGCATTAAAGCCTTTATCAAGGGGAATTCTGGTGTATTACCGTTTGCTAGCAGCATAAATACCTTATTGAGCTGAACGCCAACCTCTCCGGTCAGTGTCGTAACTAGAGGGGACCGGGCCCTGGTGCGTGACGCGCAGCTGGGCTCCTGCCCCCCTCCGTATGGCCCGCATTTCAGTGGCACGCGGGCTGCCATGGGGCCCTGCTCTCCTGGTAGTTCCGCCACTGTCTCCGGTTTCACACACGCAATTGGCTTCTGGGTATGCGACGTCACATCCACATGCGTCACTTCTGCGGACCATATATCCAGCAGAGCAATGCAAGTTGCTGGCAATGTGCATATATTATACTGCACCTCTGTGCATGCTGCAGCCTAGTAACCTTCCCGTAATGGACATATATACAATACCTTGGACGCTGTCAGTTACTCTTAGTAATATACTTAGCCACCATTTCTTTCTTAAAGCTAACATCACTATGGTGTCTACATTGAATCCCATATATGACATTAGTAGTAGTAGTGGAAAACCTTAAAATGGCTGTGCATTATACTAGATCTCATAGTCAGATATATATTGCAAAAAACATGCATAGTGTCCCAAATGCATGTCATAAAGATGTATTTAAAAACCCAACAACATGATTAAAAATTGTCAATGCAATAAAGTGACTGTGCAGTTTTATCAATTAAAGTGACTGTGCAATCTTATCCACTGTAGTGTCCTCTAATATTCGTGCATAGTCCATATATTCCCATAAATCTTAATTGAATCACTTGATGCTTTTCTTGTGCAAAATGCCTTGCTATCAGAGACTTGATCTTACTCAGTCTAACATTGCTTCTATTTTCTTCAATCCTAACTGTCAAGGGTCTTATTGTTTCTCCTATATAGAATTTGCCACAAGGACATCCTAAAATGTCATAAAATCAGATTGACAGTTAATATGGTCCATTATTTCATTGTTGGTTTTCTATATATATCTGTCTCAAAATGGCCTTCCCTCATGTGGTGTTTATACAAATGGCGACAAGGATGGCTCTTCTACCTCTGCAGCAGCCTGCACCTTTTCTTCCAAATCCTGGTGAGCCTAGCATACCTTTTACTGCTTGGATTCGTATGTTGGAAAATTACATTATTGCTGCTGACCAAGGGGAGATTTCTGCTGCTAGAAAGCGTGCTTTACTTATTCACTGCCTGAGAGCAGAGGGACAGCGTATATTCTATACATTACCATTACCTGATGATACTTATGAAACTGCTCTTACTGCTATAAAGAACTTTTTTGTGCCAAGAGTAAATGTGGTTGCTGAAAGATATAAATTCCTCCAACGTGGGCAACGTAATGGCGAATCCACAGAACAATTTGTAGCAGCTTTGAGAGAGCTGGTTGTTACCTGTGAGTTTGGGAATCTAACAGATGAAATGCTAAGAGACCAAATAGTGGAAAAAACAAACTCACCTCACATTAGAGAGGGACTGCTCCTAGAGCAGGATTTAACCCTTGCAAAGACTATTACAGTTGCTAGCCAATTTGAAACAGCAGTAGCAGAGGCTAAAACTGTCAGGGAACTGCTGGGAATGTACAGATTGTGAATTCAGCACTGTGGCCTAATAATGCACATTCACAGGCAAAATGCAGTGCTAAGAAAAGGGATTCACCTACACTGCAAAACCGTTCAGCAAATACAAATAGAAAATACTGCTTTTGCTGTGGTTCAATGCAACACACTGCAAATCATGTTACATGTCCTGCAAAAGCTTTACAGTGCAGCAACTGCAAAAAGAGTGGACATTTTGCTAAGATCTGCCGTAGTTATGCTAAAGATGTTCATGAAGTCATTACTACAAATGTCACAGTATTAAGTGTGGATAAAGCTGGTACATTTATTCCAGACAAGTTTATATGCACTGTCAGTACTGCTTTGGCTGACACGTAACACTCCATTAACCTGATGCGTGATACAGGTTCAGCTGTTTCTATACTACTAAAGGATATTTTCTTGAAATACTTTGCAAAAGATCTGCTTGTTGCACCTGCCCTGAAACTGGTCACTTACTTAAAGGAGAAGGAAAGGTTAAAACGAAGTAAGCCTTATCAGCAAGGTCCATCAAAATATACCAGTAAACCCCCAAAGTAGTGCTGCTCTGAGTCCCCTATAAAAAAAAACCACAGCATTTCTTTCCTTCTATTGTGTATACATGGGCTTCTGTATCAGACTTCCTGTCTTCAGTTTATGCATGCTCAGTTTGCTCCTCTTCCCCCCTCCCTCCCTTCTCTGCTGTAATCTGAGCCCAGAGCAGGGAGAGACTCAGGCAGGAAGTGATGTCACACATGTACAATACTGCAGCTCCTATCCTAAACAAACAGAGAGTTTCTAGAGCTTTTTACTCAGGTATGGTAAAACATTCTATAGAATAAATGTAGCATTCTATCTTGCACTGTTGCAGCTAATCTATTGGCAATAAAATGCCTCCTTAGCTTTCCTTCCAATCCCTGTGCGTGGTTGCTTGCCAGTGCTTGGATTTTCTCATATGAATTTGAATCCTTTCTGAGAGAGAGGAATATTGTGCATAGGAAATCTTCAGTGTATTACCCACAAGCAAATAGAGAAATCGAGCGATTCAACAGAAGTTTGAAAGAAGCACTACAGACAGCAAATCTTACTGGGAAATCTTGGAAAGTAGTTTCATAACTACAGAGCAATGTGCCATGCAACAACCCAATCATCTCCTGCTGAATTATTACATGGCAGAGAGATGCGCACTAAGTTACATGTTGCAGACATCAAACTTCCACAAAATACTGTGCCTACATAATCATCTACTGCTGACCTTGTGAAACATCAACAAGCCAAATGCAAGACTTATACTGACAGAAAACGTGGTGCAAGAGAAGTACACTTTCAGCCTGGATCTTTAGTCAGAATTAAGTAACTAGGAATACTGAAACAAGGACAATCTAAATTTACTACACCACTTGAAGTGAGACGCCAGCGAGGACCACACACATATGAACTGTCTGATGGACGCATATGGAATGCAAGTCGTCTTGCTCCTGTTAGATATGACTTTGGAGAAGCTCCATTTGATGAAGGACATTTTCCTACTCCTGATTTCCACTACAATAGGCCTGAAGAAAGTGAACCTATAAGGCGTACTGAGAAAATCAGAAAATTACCTGCATGGACCCAGGACTATGTGATGTGAATAATGAATATTATTGCTTTAAGATGCATTGTTGTTATTTATTACATTTGCCCAAATGTTTTCCTACTATAGGGGGAATATGTGGTGTCATCCTCGGCTACCCAAAACATAACATCTCAACCTTCAACAAGGACATCCAAAAAGTGTACCTGTTTTCTGTCAAATTCTAGGGTGAACTGTATGGTCGGAATTCTGGAATTGGGTTATTCCCTGAAGGCATGCAAATGGTTTTCTGAACCCTGCCAAACAAAGAACAGGTCATCTATGTAGCGAAACCACATAACAATAGAGGGCCAAAACTCACTTTTCTGATATACAAAATCTTCTTCAAAACGGGCCATATATAGATTGGCATATGCAGGGGCTACATTTGAGCCCATCGACATGCCGTGGCTCTGTTTGTAATATTTGCCCTCAAAAATAAAGTAGTTCCACTTCAAAACCCATTCTAAAAACTGTAATAGCATTTCTGATACACCATCTGGAAGTTTTAGTTCAGCCATCACTGTTTCTATCCCTTGATCATGGGGAATTGATGTGTATAATGATGATACATCTATCGTGCACCGAAATACATTGGTAGGAACCTCATCAATTGCTATTCATTTATTAATAAAGTTTGTGGTATCTTCATGAGAAAGCCTTACTGCAAAACGCGCGTTGGCGAACTCTGCTACTTTTTAAAACTTTAGCTTTAAGCTTTTTATCATCTAAACAATCTGAATTGTTCAAGGGGGGTGGCTGCTTGTTTGTTTGGAATTCTCGTGCTCAAATCTCACTCTTCTCTTTCTATTGCAATCCCGCACTGGGATTCCCAAGGGGGGACAGGATTTGTGGTTTTTTGAGGTCTAGATAGTCTCTTAATACATAGGGCTAGTGTTACAAATTGAGACCACAGTCCTGGTTTTCCTGCCTTTCTTTGCTTTGTGGTGTCCCAGGGATAGAAAAATATTAGGTAGAAAGTGTTGGGACAACTCCACCCCCTCTTATATCAATTTTCATTGCATTATATCTGGTTTGAGCTGTTGGAGAATTGATTTATCCTGATAATTAAGTTGGTCACTTATCAATTTCTATCGAACATCAAACGGTGGACAAATGCACTTGCACTTTATGTTTTTTAAATTTATTTATTGAAACCTAACACGAAAGCACTTTAGGGAGTCTATCACTTTTATTCTAATTAATGGTGGGTAGTTAATTAACTAGAATTTAATTAATTTGTCTTATAACTTAATGAATTTGCACTGGAATTTATAAACAATAGTTTTAGTTTGGTTGGTTGGAATATAGATTAATTTAATGAGGATATTGAAGTTTGATTGCTAAAAGTTGGGAATTGATTAATTGCAACAGACCATTAGGGTACCTGATAAAAGAGGGGTGCTTCTCTCTTTTTTCATAAAGTTATACTGATCCAATCAGACAATAAGTAACGAGACTGCAGGGCTTCAGCCACATAGCAACATGATTGTCCTTGTTAATAATTTACTGGGATGATTCACTGAGACGTTCTGTAAACTTCTACAAAGGCACAAGGCTGCAGGCTGAGTTATACAGGGAACTCTGAGTATCACTCGTATTATAAGGAATTGTGCCCCTATTGTAAATGAATGCTCCCCTACTGTAAATATAAGGATATCAGAAATCAAGGAGGGGTTCTGTGACTATATAAAGGCACATGCCTGCAGGCTGAGTTATACAGGGAACTCTAGTGTATTATAAGAGATAATGTACACCCTACTGTATTATATAAGGCTATTAGAAGTTACTGAGAAGTTCTGTGACCACATAAATGTACAAGACTGCAGGCTGAATTAACAACAGAATGAAGCCCAGAAGGAGTTGACAACAGACCTCGCTATATGATGTGGAGTCAGAATGACATGGACGAGAGGCGCCCCTGTGTGATTAGTGAGTCTAAAAAACAAGGAACAAAAGAATTCCTGGGGACAAATCGTACTTTCCCAGTGGGTATCTCCCGCCATATGTCTCACCTGGGGAATAATTAGCAGGCTAGATCAGCTAGCTGCTAGAGAGGGTTGGGTCTCTGTGAGTGAAAGATTGAGACACACTGAGGAGAGCTGGGAGCTGAGTGTGGCCATTGAAAGAGGCTGTTAATTTTCCCCCAAAGGGAAAGGACTTTATAAAGGTACTGTGACTCTGGGGAGTTGTACTGTTTTCTTGTTTGACCAGGAATCCCAGTAGGGGATCGGTTAGTAGAGAGGGAAACTACCCTGTGTATTAGTTAGAGCCCAAGTGTGGCCAGGATTTTGTTTTGTTTTATTTTGTTTTATGCTGCTTTGCTCCCAAAGTCTTTATATGTGAACAATAAATGGACTTTACCCTGTTCAAGAACTGTCTGTTCGTCTGATCCTGCTCACAATTGGTGGAGGTATGCAATGGGCAGAACTTTCATTTGAAAATAGCGAAGACCAAAATTTAAAGGTACAGACAGTTTAAAGGGGAAGACGTCAACAAATATTAAAATGGAGGAGATATTGAAGGTGATGCATGCAAGTCACCAGGAGTCCTTAAGGGCCCAACAGGAAACCAATCAGCTGCTGATTACACAAATTAATGCCCAAGCGGAAGTCAGTAAAGTTACCTTAGCACAACAACATAGTGTTACCATGCATTTGCAGTAGGAGATCCAAGCACTGGCTGAGAAATTACAGGGTAGTGGGGCCCTGGGGCAAGTACCTATAAATATCCGCAAAGCTGGACAAAAAAGTCTGCAAAAGATGACTCCAGCAGATGATGTTGAAGCATACCTGGCAGTATTTGAAAGAGTGGCAACACGGGAAAAGTTATCCCCAGAGGACTGGGCTGAAGTAATAACACCTTACTTAACAGGGGAACCCCAAAGGGTGTACTTTGACCTAAAAGAACAGGACTCTCATAACTATAATAAGTTAAAAGAGGAAATCCTGGCCCACCTTGGAATCACTTCGGCGGTTCACGCCAAAAAGTTCAATGACTGGGTTTACAGCAAAGGCAAGCCTGCACGTGCGCAAATGCATGACCTCCTGGGTCTCACAAGAAAGTGGCTGCAACCAGATGTCAACACAGCTGATCAAGTGGTGGAAAGGATCGTTGTAGACCGGTACCGGAAAGGTCTTCCCCGGGATATACAGCGATGGGTTGGACAGGCAGACCCCCAAGATATGACCCAGATGGTGGAACTTGTGGAGAGGTACATGACTACTGAGCGCTACCTAGGAGAGGGAACCTCTGTCCAGTGCCCCATTAAAGCCTCAGAGATTGCAAGGAAATCCTGGTAAGACTGTTCCATTTGTTAAAGGGGTGGTTTCCCAAGGTAACCGGGACAAAACCTCTGATATGACTTTGGGACTGAGTACAGGAGCCAAAGATAGGGTGGCCACCAGTCAGGGTCAAGAGGCCTCTGACAGAGATAAAAGGGGGTTACAATGCTGGAGGTGTAGAGTGTTTGGCCATTTCGCTGCTAACTGCCCCCTAACGTCAGAGCCTATGGATTGTAGTTGGGGGAAACAAGAATCCCTTTATGCTCTGCCAGCATGTCTGGCCTCTCTTCAAGAAGAGACTGGTAAACAGTTTTGCCCAGTAGTCATAGAAGGACACCGGGTGACAGCTCTCCTGGATTCGGGGAGTTTGGTAACATTAGTTCACGCTAGTTTGGTGGACATCGTTGACTCTACCCACCCACGGGTCGGGGTAGTGTGCATTCATGGGGACACTAAAGACTACCCAACTGCTTTGGTTCTGATTGATACTCAGTCTGGGACTGTAAAGTATCAAGTGGGGGTTGTAAAAACCTTAATGCATGCTGTTATATTGGGAAGAGATTTTCCCTTGTTCTGGCAACTGTGGGGTGGGGAGAGTAATTCTGAAAAGGGTTCCTCATGCAAGGCAGAGGAAACATGCTTGTCCCCAGAACCCTTTACACACCCTGAGAATGATGATAAAGTAGGGGTGACCCCTGATGTTCCCTCACCCCTAGAAGCGTTGGCAGGCCTTGAAGAGGGGGTAGAGGAAGGTGACATGGTACCTGATTTAGAGGTCTCCAAAGAGAACTTTGGAACTGCCCAAATGAGGGACCCCACCCTGAACCATGCTAGAGAAAATATAACAGTTATAAATGGGGAACCTCAATGTCCAGGGGCAGAAACAGTGTTTCCCCACATGGCCCTGAATCAGGATCTGTTATATCATGTGAGCAAAATAAGGGGTGAAATGATAGAACAGCTGGTGGTACCCCAGCAATATAGAAAGGTGGTATTAGATATGGCACATAGACATGTACTTGGCGGGCACCTGGGAGTCGATAAAACTACAGAAAGAATTCTTCAGAGGTTCTTTTGGCCTGGGGTGGTTGGAGATGTAAAGCGATATTGTAACTCCTGCCCAGATTGTCAGTTAGCAGCACCAAGACCCCATTACAGAGGTCCCTTGATTCCCCTTCCAATCATTGAGGTCCCATTTGAGAGGGTTGCCATGGATTTGGTTGGTCCCCTGCCAAAATCCGCTAGAGGGCACCAACATATCCTTGGATTATGCAACCAGATATCCCGAAGCAGTACCTTTAAGGAATACTTCAGCAAAATGTATAGCCAAAGAGCTGGTCCATTTGCTTTATAGGGTGGGAATACCTAAAGAAATACTGACAGATCAAGGCACACCCTTTATGTCCAAAGTAACCAAAGAGTTGTGTCGCCTCTTAGGTATCAAACACTTACATACCTCAGTGTACCACCCTCAAACTGATGGCTTGGTGGAAAGGTTTAATAAGACCCTGAAAGCCATGTTGAAAAAGGTGGTAGATAAAGATGGGAAAAATTGGGACTGCTTATTGCCGTTTGTGTTGTTCTCAATCAGGGAGGTCCCACAAGCTTCTACTGGGTTCGCCCCATTTGAGTTACTCTATGATAGACACCCCAGGGGTCTGCTAGATGTAGCTAAGGAAACTTGGGAACAGGAGGCTACCCCCTATAAGACAGTGGTAGAACACATTGCTCAAATGCAGGAGCGGATTACAACGGTGTTACCTATTGTAAAGGAGCACATGGCCCATGCACAAGAGGCCCAAAGCAGGATTTATAATAGGTCTGCAAAAGTAAGGAACTTTAATCCTGGGGATAGAGTCTTGGTACTTATCCCCACAGTTGAAAGTAAGTTCTTGGCCAAGTGGCAGGGGCCTTACGAAATAATTGAAAAAGTTGGTGAGGTGAACTATAAGGTACGGCAACCTGATAAGAGAAAACAGGTGCAACTTTATCATGTGAATTTATTGAAGCCCTGGAGACCTCAGGCGGTCCTGGTATCAGAACCGGGCCCACTGGTCCATTCTGCTAGTCTTATTCCAGAAGTTATCACAGAAACAAGAAGTGAAAGAATTCTTGATGAGAAATAGGGATGTTTTCTCTGATCTTCCTGGAAGGACTAAGCTAATTGAACATGATGTGGTTACGGGCCCTCAGGTAAAAGTCAAGGTGAAGCCATATAGAATACCTGAGGCACGGAGACAGGCGGTCGCTGAGGAGGTAAGGAAAATGTTGGATCAAGGAGTAATTGAGGAGTCCCACAGTGATTGGTCTAGCCCAATTTTTTTGATCCCTAAACCTGATGGGACTCTAAGGTTTTGTAATGACTTCCGAAAACTGAATGAAGTCTCAAAATTTGATGCCTATCCCATGCCTAGGGTAGATGAACTCATCGAAAGGCTAGGCCATGCGAGGTACCTCACAACTCTAGATCTCACAAAAGGGTATTGGCAGGTACCACTAGCAGAAGGGGCTAAGGAAAAGACAGTCTTTTCTACTCCTGAGGGTCTTTTCCAATACAATGTACTACCTTTTGGTTTACACGGGGCCCCAGCTACTTTTCAAAGACTAATGGACCGTATTCTTAAACCACATAATCCCTATGCCTCAGCCTATTTGGATGATGTGGTTATCTTCAGCTCTGATTGGGAGTCTCACTTATCAAAGGTACAGGCAGTGCTAGTCTCTATATGTGAGGCAGGGCTTACTGCAAATCCTAAAAAGTGTGCGGTTGAAATGGAAGAAGCCAAATACTTAGGTTATGTAATTGGGAGAGGTGCAGTACAGCCTCAAATAAATAAAGTGGAGGCAATACAAAAGTGGCCCCAAACTGTCACAAAGAAACAAGTCAGAGCCTTCCTTGGGATAGTAGGCTACTATCGTAGGTTTGTGCCTAACTTTGCTTCTATTGCAGCTCCCCTTACAGATCTTACTAAAGGGAAGAGCTCGGTAATGGTTAAGTGGTCAGCTGAGGCTGAAAAGGCTTTCATAGAACTTAAAAATTCCCTCTGTAGGCAACCAGTGTTAACACCAGTTTTTCAGAAAGAGTTCATTGTGCAAACTGATGCCTCAGATGTGGGTTTGGGGGCTGTCCTCTCCCAAATGGTAAATGGTGAGGAACACCCAGTAGTGTACTTAAGCAGAAAGCTTACACCGGCTGAGAGTAGGTACTCTATTGTAGAAAGGGAGTGCCTAGCCATTAAGTGGGCATTAGAGGCCCTCAAATACTATCTGCTGGGCTGAAAGTTTAGATTGGTCACAGATCATGCTCCCCTTAGGTGGATGTCTGAAAATAAAGAAAAGAATGCTCGAGTCACCAGATGGTTCCTGGCCCTGCAAAACTTTAAGTTTACAGTGGAACATAGATCTGGGGCACTGTAAGGGAATGCCGATGCCCTCTCAAGGGTTCATTGCCAGGTGGCGCAGTATGCTCAGCCCTACGGGCTGAAGCATAGGGGGGGATATGTGAACCGGTAACTGGAGCAAGGAGATATATTTCATGTCTTACTCCCATATGTACAGCAGTTCTGAGTGGGTTAATTCCCCTAGAAAGTCTCTTACGTATAGAGATGGACTGCAGCTCACTGTTAATTGCTTGAATGGTTATCCTGCGGGGTATCCTGTGTCGATCCCCCAATAGAGTCAATCCATAGAAATCCAAGTGCAGGACAAATCCACAGCAGTTTGCTTTGACTGCAAAATCTTTTATTGGGAATGTACAAAACACAACATGTTTCGGGCTAGGCCCTTTATCAAGTGCAAAGGGCCTAGCCCGAAACATGTTGTGTTTTGTACATTCCCAATAAAAGATTTTGCAGTCAAAGAAAACTGCTGCGGATTTGTCCTGCACTTGGATTTCTATGGATTGACCCTAGAAAGTCTCACCTGGGGAATAATTAGCAGGCTAGATCAGCTAGCTGCTAGAGAGGGTTGGGTCTCTGAGAGCGAAAGATTGAGACACACACTGAGAATAGCTGGGAGCTGAGTGTGGCCATTGAAAGAGGCTGTTTATTTTCCCCCAAAGGGAAAGGACTTTATAAAGGTACTGTGACTCTGGGGAGTTGTACTGTTTTCTTGTTTGACCGGGAATCCCAGTAGGGGACCGGTTAGTAGAGAGGGAAACTACCCTGTGTATTAGTTAGAGCCCAAGTGTGGCCAGGATTTTGTTTTGTTTTATGCTGCTTTGCTCTCAAAGTCTTTATATGTGAACAATAAATGGTCTTTACCCTGTTCAAGAACTGTCTGTTTGTCTGATCCTGCTCACGATATATATATATTTTCATAACACAGTAGTATGGAAAAGAGAAAGTCACATGATGCTGGCCTCCCCATAAATAGCTGGAAATGTCTGACTTTGAAGGGAACAATGTTTAATGCTGAAGCATCTAATACAGGAAAATGGAATTCTAAGCAACTTTTCCATATATATTCTTTAAAAATGTCCAGTGGTGTTAAAGTTATTTGTAAATGTAAATGCAAATGCAATTAACAGCAGTGTCTGTTTGACCCTTTCTGCATTATTGGTTCTGATTCTTGAATCAGTGTATCAGAAGCCAGTTTCCTCTTAGCCAAGATTCCAGTTTTAGTTTATTCAGAAGTCTGTTAATCAGCTGGCTTCTGATGTATTGTTTTCACGAGTCAGAACCAACAGTGTAGATTTAAGAAAGTCCAGAGAAAATATTATACAAATTGCAGTTTTGGGCAATACTCAATATGCTCAGGTACAAGTTCAGATGCTGGAATAGTCAGTGTGTGTCTCTGGTTACTTCATAAGCCTCTGACCTGATATAAATACTCTGCACCACTTTCTGGAGAGCCCTGCTGTTGAATTCTACATTGCTCATCTTAATAAAACAATATAACTCTCAGCCTGTCACAGCAGTGAAACGTAGCTTTTAATAATTCACCGTTCCAATAATACAAGCACTTAAAGGTGAACTGTTAGCATGATAGAAAAAAAAAATACCAATATGTTTAAAGGGGACATAACTGCAAAAATAACATACCTGATCATAGAAATTATCATTCATAAGCAACTTTTTAATATACATTCATTAATGTTGTCTTAAATATAAAGCAGTATCTGTCCCTTCCTCTTCTCTTCCCTGCTGGTTCTGCCTTGTGGAACAATATTGCAGATACCTGGGAAGAAGCAAACAAGGATGACTTCTACTGCAGTGTTTTAAGAGACAGAACCAGCAGTGCAGAAAGGGACAGACACATACTGTAGCTATCTACATGTCTATCTGCAGTCTATGTATGCATGTAACATAGTAACATAGTAAGTAAGGTTGAAAAAAGACACACATCCATCAAGTTCAACCTTTTTTTTTATTATATCTGCCTGACTGCCAGTTGATCCAGAGGAAGGCAAAAAAAAACCATCTGAAGCCTCACCAATTTGCCTCAGAGGGGGGAGGGGGGAAATTCCTTCCTGACTCCAAAATGGCAATCGGACTAGTCCCTGGATCAACTTGTATAATGAGCTATCTTCCATAACCCTGTATTCCCTCACTTGCTAAAAAGCCATCCAACCCCTTCTTAAAGCTATCTAATGTATCAGCCTGTACAACTGATTCAGGTAGAGAATTCCACATCTTCACAGCTCTCACTGTAAAAAACCCCTTCCGAATATTTAGGCGGAACCTCTTTTCTTCTAATTGGAATGGGTGACCTTGTGTCAGCTGGAAGACCTACTGGTAAATAAAGCATTAGAGAGATTATTATATGATCCCCTTTTATATTTATACATAGTTATCACATCACCCCTTAAGCACATCTTCTCCAGCGTGAACATATACAATTTGGCCAGTCTTTCCTCATAGCTAAGATTTTACATACCTTTCACCAGCTTAGTTGCCCTTCTCTGTACCCTCTCTAATAAAATAATGTCATGTTTGAGTGATGGAGACCAAAACTGTACAGCATATTCTAGATGGGGCCTTACAAGTGCTCTATACAGTGGAAGAATGATCCCCTCCTCCCGTGACTCTATGCCCCTTTTAATACAGCTCAATACCTTATTTGCTCTTGATGCTGCTGACTGGCATTGCTTGCTACAGCCAAGTTTATCATCTACAAGGACTCCAAGGTCCTTTTCCATAATGGATTTGCCTAGTGCAGTACCATTAAGGGTATAAGTGGCTTAGATATTTTTACATCCCAGGTGCATGACTTTACATTTATCAACATTGAATCTCATTTGCCACTTAGCTGTCCAGATTGCCAGTTTGTCAAGATCGTGTTGCAAGGATGCCTCATCCTGGATGGAATTAATTGGGCTGGATAGTTTTGTGTCATCTGCAAAAACTGATCCATTACTTACAACACCCTCCCCTAAGTCATTAATGAACAAGTTAAATAAAAGTGGACCTAATACCGAGCCTGAACCCGGGGGTGTATGTATACATGCAGCACTTAGATCATGCAACAATCGCTTATCAGCTCCCACACTCGCTTTGAATTCACAAAGTTAAGGTTTCAACCAGAGCACACAAAGCCTGATCAGAATTTACCTGATCATTAGTGGAAGAGTTTATATACGAGAACTTCCCACACCAGTCAGTAGAACTGAAGAAGCTGCTCGGATGAGTAGTGAAACGTCTTCATTGATTACTCAGCAAGTCCAGTTATTTTTAGATTTACCTATACTAGATATAGTAGATATACCATGACCTAGCTTTCATAGTCTAAAGCTAAAACACAAAAAGAAAATAAATGCACTCAATGTATCTAAGAGTTTACCCCAAACAGAGAAAAGAAAAAGCTGTTTGTCTCAGTCAGATAACTCACAGAACACACAGCAGTCAGTTATTTGCACTTACTCCCTTCTTGCACCCAGCACTCCCAGCATGCACAGCAAACACCAACGCCTTAAGGTTTTTAACACTGCTTAACACTTAATTCACATGCAACACTTAGATCACGTGCAACACTCGCTTAGCAGCTCCCACACTCGCTTTGAATTCACAAGGTTAAGGTTTCATGTATCTATGTACAGTATGTATGTATATATCTATTATCTGTCATCAATCTATCTATCATCTGTGTCTGTCTGTCCATCTATTATTTTCATCTATCTTCTATCTAAATTGATATTTTATTTTTATTTATTTTTTTAAAAAAAGTGGTTAAAAATAAAAAAATAAATCCATTGGTGTTCAGTGGAACTTTGATGGCTTCTTCTTTGGTGGCTTTAGCTCCCTTCAGCTTCAATGACTTTGTGTCTACTACTATTACCTCTCTGATAATAGTTTTAATTTGTTTTAATAAATCTCTGGATAAACAAGCCCTCGTCCCCTTCATCCTTTATTATGTCTGTCTGGGCTTACAATTAAGCAGGAGTACATTATGCAGGGGGTTTTCTGTGTACCGGTAATCTACTTATCTACCTTGCAAGGCCCAAACATGAAGTAGCGTCAGTTTCCCTGTTTCGCTGAAGATAAAAATATAAATACATTTTTCTTAAGATAAGCACAGTGCTGTGACTATTTGCAGCCCGGCTAGCCTCTCTCTCATTCTTGCCATTGGCTGTTGAGGTGAATAACTGCATAATAGACAAGGGATTGGCCAGATATCACGCCATCTTCAGCCGCTTCGGTAATCTTCCGGTCTTCTCCCGGTGCCAATTTCCGTGAGTTTCGGTGCATGTGCAGTTGTCACGAAACAGAAAATTGCGCATGCAACTGCGCATGCGCCGATATGGCACTTCCCAAAGATTACCGAAGAGAAGAAGATGGTGCCTGTGAACTCTGCTGGACAGAATCTGCACCAAGGGGTAAGTAAAGACTTAGGGGCATTTGCCCGGTGTAGCAGCTAGGCTGGAGGGAGGGGGGTCTATGTAGGGTAGGGGAGTAGGGTTTTTTTTAACTTAAGGGTTTGCTTCTTCTACTTTTGTGTGTCCAATACAGAACCCAGTATTAATTAGCAGTAAATTGGCTCAGGAGCATAATGTTTTCCCTTTTTCTGCTGTATGGAGCTGTTGCATATACCTTGAGAATGTCGGCCACATTTGTGCACACCAGACTGGAGGCATTATAAGCATCACATTTCTCTAGTATATTAAGGAGCAATGTATTTATAGTGGTACATTTGTGTATTACTGATAAATGAGATATACGTATATAGGCTAGGTTATGGATAGGTCAGTCCCTGGATGTCTGTTTGCCGGCTTTCCCCAGGCAGAGATAATCTAGATTAGATGAAATGTATGCCGGCAGGGTTTTAGCTCACCCCATCAATGCCCCCACTACATTTACAGGAAGATGTATATTATTTCTCAGAACTGCTTAGTGGCGGCTGGAAAATCCATATGTATATTTGTTTAAGCCAAAAAAAAGTAATTATTTTATGGGTAGGTATTGGGCAGTAAAACTAATCCAGTTTGGTAATTTGAATTACATTTGATGCTACTTTTTTTAATCATAGAAGCCCTTTTTTTAACAGAAAATGTTCTTTCACTGTTTATAAAGAACATTGTAGTACTTTTTAAATTAGCCAGGGGTGGATTATCTGGTTGCAATTTCAGTTAAAATCAAGGAAAGTCACTTTTTTGTGATTTTGTTTGATTTATTAAAAACGAAACTAAAATTATGCCACCTAAAACCCTCAGTATTCAAGCAAGTTGATAATTGTATTTGTTGTTATTTTGCACCATTAGCTTCTAATTAAATAAGATTTTAGATTTTTCCCCTCAATATTTTTTGCTGCCATCTTGTGCAATTGTGATTTTTTCATTTATGATTTTTTTCTGAATATGCTTGTAGGATTGTAAAATTTTCCTATACCCCAGGAAATGTATTAGCCAGCTAGGATGGGTCATTTTTCCCATAGGGCAGGGGGAGTAGTTCCCTAGAGGTTATAAAATGTGATGTTGCCATGCGTTCCCTCTCTTGAGGCCTGAGGTGGAGGTAGGCCTCAGTATAGAAACAAGTAAGTGTCAGGTCAGAAAATGTAATAGGTCACTATAGGAGTGACAGATAAGTTCAGGAACATTAGTGAGCAGCTATGGCTCCAATGAGGAGTTAGTGAAGGGTTAGCACCCTGCGGTGACATTGCAACCAGGTTAGGGGCCCAGTGGTTAAGCTCAGGGATAGAGAGATCCTTGGAGTGTAAAACCATCTGTGAGGTCGCCTTCAATCGGGATTGTGCACCAAAGGCAGGAAAGGCAGCTCAATTAACAAAGCTGACTAACAAAGGATCAGACAGTATATGTGAATAGCATATTATGTGTAAAACCATAGCAATTATATGTGTAGCGCTATAGTAAATTGTGTGTGTGGTACACTACTATTTAGCTCCACTCCCAATAAATGTGCTCCGGATGAGACCTATAATCTCGCAACGGTGTGGAGGCAGGGTGTAGTGCAACTGTAACTGGATACAGGGTATAATAATTGGGCACAAGTGGTTCTTATAACTTAACCATGAACATATTTATTGAACATATACAATCCTCAGTGGAGTATACAATAGAGCAGACAGGATTTGGCATCACATTGAATAGGCAATACTCACAGCACCATTTGGTCAGTATTAGTCCCCACAGACAAGAGGACGTGCTCAGCAGCAATATAGGGACACCCAGCTTTCAGCCTTTTCTCTAAGTGGAACCTGAGGGGAATCTATCTACCCTATTCCTATACACTTAGTCCCTACTTCTGGGCTATTAGTACCCGGGATCTTAATCCCTCTGACTCTCCTCGTCAGAGCCTTGAGCTGCTCAGCTAAATAACCTGTCTGTCTGTCACTGCTAGAGTGACCCATAAGGGTGAGTAGCCTATTCTTACTAGACCTGACCTGTCTAGGTTCCACAGAGCTCTACCTGCCTGTTCAGGTCAGAGCCAGCACAAAATGGACACTGAAAGCATGGCTTCAGAGCCTTTTATATCCTAACATAATGCCATCTGCTGGTCAATGTGAAAAACAGCAAGGGGCATAGCTTAGAGCCATAACACGGTAAAAGATATATTAAAATGTAGTTGTATCGGCCATAAACACCTTGAGCAGTGATCCCTAACTAGTGGCTCACGAGTAACATCTTGCTCTCCGACCCCATGTGTGTATCTCCCAGTGGCCTCAAAGAGGTGCTCTTTTTAATTGCTGGCTTAAAGGCAAGCTTTAGTTTAGTACTGCCAAACAGAATCTCCTGTAGACTGTAAGTCCACATAGCTATCAATAGTCAAGCAGAACCCATTTTGGCACCCCAGGAACTTTTTGGAGGCTTAGGTTGTAACTTTATAACAAATTATGGAGACTTGAATGGAAGTGACATATTTTGAAGCCCCTGGAGTATTGCTTAATGTCTCTGTTGTGACTGTGAATATCCTATCTGATCATACATCAATTTATCGAAGAAGGTTTTAGAGGCATCCAACCCTTTACCTGACGTGTATGAAATAAAACTTTACATTTACATTACGCACCATAGGAACAGTGAGAAAGGTTGTTAACCATTTCTAGCAGCTGTCAGTGCTAAGTGAGTAACTCCCACAAAATCAATATATAGACTTATGTTCCTGATGTGTTGACTGTTTTGTAAGTAATATCTTCCCTGTGATGAATCTGCCACACATATTGGAATATATAAAACGGAGAGAAATGATATTCATGACTGGTGAGGTTGCTTCTGTAAGAAGGAGAATATGATGAGATGTAAAAGAGCTAAGTCTATTTAACAGGCTGTAACAGCCAATGTAAATTCTTTGGATTACTTAAAGGAGAAGGAAAGCTATGGAGGCATTTTATTGCCAATAGATTAGCTGCAATAGTGGAAGCTAGAATGCTATATTTATTCTGTAGAATGTTTTACCATACCTGAGTAAAAATCCTTAGAAACTCTCTGTTTGTTTAGGATAGGAGCTGCAGTAGTAACATGGTGTGACATCACTTCCTGCCTGAGTCTCTCCCTGCTCTGAGCTCAGATTACAGTAGAGAAGGGAGGGGGGAGGGAAGAGGAGCAAACTGAGCATGCTCTTGCCCAGGGCAATGAGGTTTAAGCTGAAGGCAGGAAGTCTGATACAGAAGCCCATGAGTACACAATAGAAGGAAAGAAATGCAGTGTTTCTTTTGACAGGGGACTCAGAGCAAAATTACTTTGGGGGTTTACTGGTATATTTAGATGGACCTTTCTGATAAGGCTTACTTAGTTTTAACCTTTCCTTCTCCTTTAAAGGGTAAATTAACTTATGATTTCTATTTATATGACATATTCTGTTTCTTTATGTAGTTCAGCCCACAGATGAGAGTCACAGGCTTAATGTCAGGGTATAGTGTTTCCATTAACAGAGCAGCTTAGCTTATAAAAATTAAAGCCTAGAAATGCTGTATTTTATATACCGGTATGGGATCCATTATGTGGAAACCCGTTACCCAGAAAGCTCGGAATTACGGAAAGGCCATCTCCCATAGATTCCATTTTATTCAAATAATACAAATTTTTAGAAATGCTTCCCATTTTCTCTGTAATAATAAAACAGGTCCCATACCTATACTGAATTTACTGCACCAGCCCAGAGGTTCAACAGCCTTATCTATTAGATCATCTTTTAAGTGTCAGTGGCACTGCACTTGCTAAGCTTAGGGGTTGAAGGAATCATCAAGCAAAAAATAAGCTTCATCTATCATAGAAGCTGATGCTACAGGGCTGCTTATTAATCATTTATAATGCCATGTAATGTGAATCTGAGTTAATTACTAATATATACCGTGTATTGTCAGTTCTGAGCTCAGGTAGGTGACAGCAGCTCAGAGCTTGTGCTGGGAATCAGCAGAAAAGAATATAGTGAACTACTGGGGCATCTTTAGGGGCACTGAATAAAAAGCTCTGGGGGCCTTGGGCTGGCACAGAAGCCCAACACTAGGAGGGTTATTTACTAAAATCCAAATTGATCTAATTTCTAAATAAAAATCATGATCAAACTTCAATACCTGATTTTACCTTATTTATTATTAAACAAAAGCTAGATTTAATGGGTTCCTTTTCTGTCCTTCCTACGTGTTACCCTGGGGTAGTGTGTAGTTCGACATGCAGCTAAACCTCCCCACAATCCAATAAAGAGACTAAGCTTGGAGTCTGTAGATTTTACTGGATAAACAAGTTGAATAGAGGTGAAACTGTAATACAAACAGCAGAATTATAATAAGTATGCTTGCAATGAACTATATAAAAACATGAAAATGAACATATAACTGCAGCATAACTGCAGCATAAAATATATATATACTGGCACAAATGTATATGCAGCAATGTCAAATGTATATGGCAGCTGTGGAGGTGTTTTGGTGTAACTTACCAGCGATTCTATCATAAAGGGATATGCAGAACTGTGTGCTTCTTCCAGCAGCATGGTCTGTGAAGACTGGCTCCCACAAGGCATACTCTACCTCACTTTCTTGGGCAGAGTGTCTGAGTCCGTGGATCGCAACTGCAGGCGAAGGACTGTTGCCAAAGATGGGCACTCTCGTACGGTACTCTGTGATGTCCTTGGAAGGGTTGTTATCTCTGAACCTTAAAGGTAGAGGGGCGACCCAACTGTTTGAATCGTTTTTAACTAGTTCTTGTTTCATTACTTTTGGAAAGAGTTTATCCTCAATAGACTTTGCCAATTAGTTATCTTCTTTTGTTCTCTGGAACACTGTGCATCCCAAATGATCTTGATCACAGGTGAGATTATCATCGGAAATGTTTGGGGTATCAGGCTGGTGCTGTAAGGTTTTTCTTTTATTAGGAACTGGTTGTGGCATGGTGGAGAAATGGAGGGGTGTCCATTTTCTAGTGTGTTTGTCAGCATGCTGTTTACGCAGACTGGTTCCTGTACACTTCCCAGGCAAGCGTCTCCTATTATGACCCATCCGAGATCTAGCTTCTGGGCATAAGGTGCATTGTGAGGGCCATTTATCTGGTCCCTTGCTTTGTGGACCAGTAGCATATCTCTTCCAAGGAGAAGCATTATCTGAGCCTTGGGGTCAAGTTCGGGGATTAAGTGCATTATACGTTTCAAGTGTACCTGGTACTTAGCTACGTCCTGTGTAGGGATTTCAGATCTATTATCGGGGATCTGGTTGCATTCAATTATACTGTAGTTGGCAAGGGTAGACATACCTTTCCATCTATGGACTCTACACGGTAGTCGGATGCCCTTCTTCCTGCTGTCTCAATAACTCCTGCACATGTTTTTAGAGAGTAAGGGGTGTTTGGGCCCTTGACATTAAATGCTTCAAAGAAAGCTGGGCAGGCTAAAGATCTATTGCTCTGGTCATCCAGGATTGAATAGAGCTTAATGCCTTTCTCTGTTTGGCCTGTCGGGTATACTTTGACCAGGCAAATTTTGGAGCAGGATCTGCCACCTATGGCACCATTGCAGATTTCTGTGCATTGAGAACTGACTTCTAGTATGTTTGTGGCAGTGTCATCTTCCTGTCCGCCATGCTTGCTGGCTCTCTTGGTGTAAGGTACAGTCCATGGGGCTGGCCCAGGGTGTAAAAAGCTGTGTTGTGATGTGTGCTGTCACATTCTGTGCATTTTACACTGACCTGACAGTCCTTGGCAAGATGTGACTTTGATGAACAGCACTTGTAGCAGATGTTGTTTTCCTTCAGGTAGGCTTTGCGGTCTTCTATGGACTTCTCTCTGAAGGCTCTGCATTTCAGAAGAGGGTGAGGCATTTGGTGTATTCGGAGGGACAGTCCCTCTTTTGACAGCTCAACCCACAGTCCCTCATTTGCACTGGAAAGTCCCTCTTTTCTCTGCGCTGAACAGCCAGAAAAAGAAACAAAGTTTCTCACTTAATTGGCTTTTAGCAGAGAGCCCAGAATAGCTAACAGGTGCAAATAAGATATTTTGTAACAATTTTGAGACACAAAATGTTGGGAGGTATGTTACTGCTGCTTTGCAAGTATTAGGTACTGAAAGGGTGGCATACCTCCAAACATTTTGGAAGTAAAAAGAGGGACAAAAAATTTTTTTCCGCACATAGCGCAGCAATTTTTTTGACCACACCCCTTTCTGTGGCTACACCCCCAATTACCATGTTTGTTTTACAAAATTTGGCAGGTTATGAAAGTTTGAAAATATTTCTCCTTATCTAAACTGTGTTTTTGTGTCTCAAAATTGTTACAAAGTATCTTATTTGCACCTGTTAGCTGTTCTGGGCTCTCTGCTAAAAGCCAATTAAGTGAGAAACTTTGTTTCTTTTTCTGACTGTTCAGTGCAGAGAAAAAAGGGACTTTCCAGTACAAATGAGGGACTGCAGGTTGAGCTGTCAAAAGAGGGACTGTCCCTCCGAAAAAGGGACAGTTGGGAGGTATGCACCGGGTGGCATGTGGCAAAATCAAAACTGGGGTCATTTCTCATCTTGGCTTGTTGGTATACAAAGTCCACGAATACAGTGAAGGGAGGAAATGGGACATTGTGCACTTCTTTGAATTTTGACCCATGTACCATGCACCGCTCTTGTAAGTTGTAGGGCAACTTTTGCACTATGGGGTTAACACCTCTGGCTGTGTCAAGAAATGCAAGTCCAGGTAAGCCCCTTTCAGCTTTGGCTACCTGTAGCTCCATTAACAGGTCACTTAATTCCCTAAGTTTTTGGAAACCTTTATTAAATATTTTAGGGAAGTCGTCAATTCTTTTGAAAAGTGCATTCTCTACTACCTCCGCTGAGCCATAGCACTCGTTAAGTCTGTGCCAGATCATCCTGAGACCAGTCTCTGGGTGATTTATGTTGATCACCCTGATCCTTTTGGCATGCTCTGCAGACTCAGTACCTAGGTATTTGATTAGGAGGTCTATTTCCTTGCTGTATGAAAGGTCTAAGCCTTTGATAGTGTTTTGGAAGGAGGATCGCCAGGCTCTGAAGCCTTCTGGGCGGTCGTTGAACTTTTCAAGTCCTTTTGTGATTAGCTTGCGCCGTGCAAAGAACTTGGCAAAGTTCATTGTGACTTGGTTGGTATCAGGATAGGTAGGTGGATGAGTGTAATATTGAGAAGGTATAGTGTAATCATACCTGTCTGGAGGTTCTCTTTTGGGCTAATCATACCGCTGTAACATAACTGAGGAGGCAGGTGCAGGGTTAACCCTAGGCTTGGGCGCCTGGCTGAAGTAGGTGCTGTAAGCGGGGTCGTCTTGTTCAGCTTGGCCTCTTTGATGCAATTGCAGCTTGCTGATGGCCTTTGGAAGGTGTATGGCATCCTTGGTTTGGCTCAGGGGCAACATGTTGGCCTGGTTGTTGTGCTGAAAGAGAATCTGTGTCCTGCTTGGAGTGCTGGTAGACATACTCTCTAGTGCGTTGTAGTGGGTCATGGGGTTCAGTCTCAAGATCAGGTACCTCGCTGTGTCTTTCGCTGTTAGGATACACAATCATCTCTAGAGCTTCTGCTAAAGTTGCTGCAGCTTCTCTTTCTCTGTCCAGTTTTTCTAGGGATGCTTCTAAGCGAACACTTTCCAGCTTTGCCTCTACTGCTAGGCGTGCATTCTCTACTTCTAAGCGTGCACTCTCTGCTTTCAAGCGGGCTTTCTCTGCTTCCCTTTCTGCTTCTAAGGGTGCACTCTTTACTTTTGCTTCCATTTCCCTCTCTGCGAAGGCGGCACAGACCTTTGCTGCTTCTGCTTTTGCACGGGCAATGGCGGCTGGTCTTGGGGCCCAAGACCTGGGATCTGGTCACTAATGAAGATGTCATTTTCTGTGACATTATGCAACACTGGATAAGCCTTGGTAGTGGCTGCTCTGTGCTGTAATTACTTAATAGCATTGTCTGTTTTTGGATCACTATAATATGCTGTTGTCTGCGCTTGCAGCTTAGCTGGTTTAAAGGAACAGTTCAGTGTGAAAATAAAAACAGTGTAAATAGATAGACTGTGCAAAATAAAAAATGTTTCTAATTTAGTTAGTTAGCCAAAAAAGTAATGTATAAAGGCTGGAGTGAACAGATGTCTAATAAAACAGCCAGAATCCAACTTCTTGCTTTTCAGCTCTATAACTCTGAGTTAGTCAGCAATTTGAAGGGGGGCCACATGGTACATTTCTGTTAAGTGAGTTTGTAATTGATCTACAGCATTCAGCTCAGATTCAAAAGCAACAGATATGACCCATGTGCCCCCCCTCAAGTCTCTGATTGGTTACTGCCTGGTAGCCAGGGTAACCAGTCAGTGTAAACCAAGAGAGCTGAAAAGCAGGAAGTAGTGTTCTGACTGACATGTTATACATCAAATCACTCCAGCCTTTATACATTACATTTTTGGCTAACTAACTATATTAGAAACATTTTTTATTTTGCACAGCCTATCTATTTACCCAGTTTTTATTTTTACACTGAACAATTCCTTTAATCACTTGTGTGGCAGCTGCTGTTTTACTGCGAATGCAGTGAGTTATAGTTCAATTCCACCTTTGTGGTAGGGATGTTCCACTGTTCTGTCCTTCCTACGTGTTACCCTGGGGTAGTGTGTAGTTCGACATGCAGCTAAACCTCAACACAATCCAATAAAGAGACTAAGCTTGGAGTCTGTAGATTTTACTGGATAAGCAAGTGGAATAGAGGTGAAACTGTATTACAAACAGCAGAAATATAATAAGTATGCTTGCAATGAACTATATAAAAACATGAAAATGAACATATAACTGCAGCATAAAATATATATACTGGCACAAATGTATATGCAGCAATGTCTCTGGGGGTGCTGGCAGCTGTGGAGGTGTTTTGGTGTAACTATTTGTTACCAGCGATTCTATCATAAAGGGAGATGCAGAACTCTGTGCTTCTTCCAGCAGCATTGTCTGTGAAATGGAGTCCTGGCTCCCACAAGGCATTGCTCTAGGTTACATAGTGGGAGTATGGTAGCCTGAGTTCACATTCTGCAATAAGCCTTATGGAGGTGTAAATTCAATACAGGAAGTGACGTTGTGCACTTACAGCAAGTGTCCAACGGAGGGAGCTCCGAGCAAATGGATTGTGAAATATGAAGGCATGATGACAGCTTATGCTCGAGACATGACAGTTAAGGTAAAAACTCAATAAAACTGAGTGAAAACACAAATCGTATGATGTTTTCGTGTTTTTTCTTGAATTGCCTGATTTTTTTCGGGCTCTTTCCTGAAAATCCTGAATTTTTCGGATTTTTGCCTGAAAAGCCCGAAGTGGTCACATTTTCAGGCTAATTTCAGCGCAGATCACAGAAACGTCAAAATCAGGACGTTTGGCATTGACTTATACAGCCTCAGTAGGTCTGAGATGGCAGATTTTCGGATTCTGGCTTTATTTAGTAAATAACCCCCCTAAAGTGTAGCATTTCTAACCTTTAGTTCTTCTTTAACAAGCTAGAGTCCTTTAAAGGCAACAATGTGACAAACTGACAGCATGAGTTCTGCTGAAACACAATAAATGAGCAAACAGAACTCATGCTACAAGAGGTTGCATTATCCCATCCCGATTAAAGTATATTACATTACACGCTCAATTATATAGTGGTCATTTTTTATCATTAGTATATTTTGCAGATTATCTTTATCTAGCATTAGTGTAGAAAGATTCATCAATGCCTCATTTATTTTGACCTGGTTCACTTAAGTTAATGACAAATCAAACTTAGTCTAATGCAGAGCTGTCAGGGTAGTGAACGCAGGCAATATATGGCTTGTTGGTAGATCTGAGCTTTACATCTCTTCTATAAACCCATTTAACACAATTAGTCCCCAGGAACATTGAAGAGGGCAGCCCCTTTTTAGTACAAATTGTTAATAAAACATCGACTCAGATCCAAATGTCTTGCGCTGTAATGTCAAAGAGTTTCAGGAAATCAATAAGTGGCAATAAACCGTGAACCCAGCCCCACAATTACATTCAATTTAGTGTCTTAAGTATTCATTTATCAGATATCAGGAAGAAGATGACTGCTGGGAAAAATCTAGTGCATCCAGATTACAATAATTACATTTATATTCAGGGTTAGTTTGTATATAATTTGTAGTTTTACTTGGAAAAATTCCAGGGTGAACATGCTTCTGTAATTATTATCTGTATACTTAAAGTAATACTGACACTAAAAAACGACTTTTTAAAATATGAATGTACATTTAGGGGCCGATTCACTAACTTCGAGTGAAGGATTCGAAGTAAAAAAACTTCGAATTTTGAAGTGTTTTTTGGGCTACTTCGACCATCGAATGGGCTACTTCGACCTTCGACTACGACTTCGACTTTGAATCGAAGGATTCAAACTAAAAATCTTTCGACTATTCGATAGTCGAAGTACTGTCTCTTTAAGAAAAAACTTCGACCCCCTAGTTCGCCATCTAAAAGGTCCCCATAGGCTTTCCTAAATTTTTTTGGTCGAAGGATAATCCTTCGATCGTTGAATTAAAATCCTTTGAATCGTTCGATTCGAAGGATTTAATCGTTCGATCGAAGGATTATTCCTTCGATCGTTCGATCGAACTATTTGCGCTAAATCCTTTGACTTCGATATTCGAAGTCGAAGGATTTTAATTCCCAGTCGAATATCGATGGTTAATTAACCCTCGATATTCGACCCTTGGTGAATCGGCCCCTTAAAGTTACCTATAATTGATTGTTTTTTGAGAGGTTTGTTTTTGTAAGCAATTGTTGATTGAAGTTTCTAAACCTGACTGTTTTGCCAACCTGATGTGTCCCATCTCAGCCTGTCAGTTAAAGTTTCTAATGCTAACAGACTCCTGGTGCACAAATATGGCAGCCCCTTCATACAGGAACATGCAGCATCAGACAGACAATGTTAAAGCATTGTGCAAATACTTTATAGCAAAGTTATATGTTGCTTTCAAAGGCAATATTATGATAGATGTAAAAATAGAGTTTAATTTCTGGTGTCAGTATCCTCTTTAAGAAGTAAGTTCCATCAAAGAAAGGCTTGTTCTTCTTCTGATAGCATAAGCCATGCACCTACGACTGGAGTTGTATTGAGGTGTCATGTGGTTCCATCCGTTATTACAAAGTAAAGGAAGCTTCTGAGTACATGCAATGATTTCTGGTCCTCAGTGGGCTACCATCAGCATAGGAATCATGTCTACTGGAAAATTATATTATCAAATGCCCTACTAGGAGAGGCTTTCTCTCCTGTCTCATGGGTGGAACTTAAAATGTTGGGATGTATTTCCAGCAAGAAAGGTTACATATGCACTACATAGCCAAAAGTATGTGGACACCACACAAACTTTTTGCCCATCATTGATGACACCGGTGACACTGCATCATACAATAACATTCTTGACAATTCTGTGTTTCTTACATTGTGGCAACAGTTTGGGCAAAGCCCTTTCCTTTTTCCGCAGGAATAATGCCCCATGCACAAAGTAAGGTCCATACAGAATTGGTTTGCAGAAAATCCTGACTGACCAGAACAATGTCCTGGTCTCAATCTGAATGCCTCTAGGATTTTGGGAACGCCAATATGAACTCAGTGCCAACCAAGGAAGTATAGTTGGAAGCAAATTCCAATAATAATGTTCCAGCATCTAGTGGAAAGCCATTCTAAAGCATATGGAAAAGGCTGGTTTAACAGCAAAGTGAGGGCCAACTTCATATAAATGCCTTTGGTTTGGGAATGAGATAATTGGACAGGAAGGTGCCCACATACTTTTGGTCATATAGTGAATTATGGTCTGTCAGCAATGAGAACACTGGTTTCATTTGGGGCTAATAAATCCACTCTGGATATACTCCTTCATCGTGGAGGTCCTGGCAGGAGACAAAGGATAAGTGAGACCTCTGGGAGGCATAGTGCCAGATATAAGATCGAGGGACAGTCGTAGGATCGGTGCGGCAGAGGGAATTTTGCTGATTTCTTGCAGAAAACATCGGAGAAGTCCTTGTAAACAGCTGGCAGGGACTGAACATCAGCAGAAGAGATAAACACCGGTGTATAGGATTGACAGTTCTTTTGACAGAAAAGATTTGATTGTCTGCCCAGTCAATTGAGGGATTATGATGGCGGAGCCAGGGTAAGCCCAGGACCACAGGAGCTGAAGGACAGTTAATAATTAAGTCAATAATTAAGAAATTCGTCTTTCTTTATGTAGAGCTCCAACCATCAGAGGTAATTCAACCTGTCGTTTCAGAAATGATTTCAGTAGTTAATGTCCTATGATCAATGTCCTATCATCAACCTCTCTCTTACCTAAGAATGTAGATCTTCCTTATTTTAAAGGATAAACAAACCCGTACTAGAAAAAAACCCTACCCTGCGTAAATCAACCTCCCTTCTCCCCCACAGCCTAACTGCCCATGGGCAAATGCACCTAATTTTTAACTTGCCTTTCCATGCCGATCTGGCCTCGGGAGTTCACGGACGCCATCTTTTTTCAGTCAGCCGAGCGTCTCCGAAGTTTCTCTTGCTCTGAGAGGTGCGTCCTCCCGAACTACATAGGTTTCTCCGGAGGAGTAACTGACAGTTGTGAAGGAAGAGCAGGCAGAAGAAGTCTTTGAAACCGTGGTGCTAGTACGGGTTGGAGTTTCCAGCCACGCTCCTTATGCTCCCTGAGCCGTGTATCTACCTTGATAGCTAGAGCAATCAAGTCTTCCAATTGCTCTGGGAGATTCCTAGAGACTAGATCATCTTTGAGTCTGCTCATCAGGCCTTGCTAGAAGACCGCAGCATAAGCCTCGTTGCTTCAGTTAGTTTCAGTTATCAAAGTTCTAAAGTCTTAAGCGTACTCCTTAGCACTGCGATTTACCTGCCGGATTTGCAGGAGCCGAGATGAGGCATTTGCGACTCGACCAGGGGCATCAAACATGGAACAAAGGATAAAGGCCTTGACGTCATAGGTCAGCGGGGAATTCTTCTCCCAAAAGGGTGTTGCCCACTCGAGGAAAATCACACACCCCACCTTGGCCTGTTCGATGTGTACTGTGAGGGTGCACTAGTTAACAAAGCCTCTGCAGGCTTACCAGCCAAAGAAGCCTTGGAAGGGGAGGCCGACGCTGGAGGAGGATGTGGATTTCCTGAGGCTGGAGAGACGGAAGGCATACAGGAAAGAAGGGCCTTCGGGACTGCCTTATACGAGTCTGCTGGGCTTTGTAGGCTTCCATGCGAGACGCCAAACCCCGTCAAGCCCTTTCCACATCTTGTGGAGTTGCCTCAGTGGGGTCCATGGCCCAAAACACTCAGCTGGAAGTCCAATACATGGTATACAAACTGTTAAATAGGAAGCATAGTCAGGATGCAGGCTAGAGCCTTGCATCATCTCAAAATCTTGTTTGTGCACCAGAACGGGGAACCTGATGTCCATTCCCATACACTGACTACACTATTTGGTGAAAACAATGGGGGAATGTGGGGAGAGCAGTTACATCTTGTAAGTGCTGAATGGAAAGTGAAAGTAATTGCCTGCCCCGCCTTTATGCCTAAGGCATAGAGGAGGGGCCAGCAATATTTGATGACAGCTAAAAAATTTACAGCTATGAACACTTAAATAAAAAAAAAAATATTTGGGTTTCATGTTTAATTTGAAAAGGACATTTATTATACAGCTTTTTATGTCTAGGTGACAGGTCCACTTTAACAGAGTTATGTTTCACTTTATTGATAAATGTTTTAGAGTAATTCAATAGTATATTTACATTATATATAGCAAGCTTCAGTTGCAATGGCGTCCTATAAGGCCTTCCTATGGACAAATAAGCCAATTAGATCTCATTTCACACATGCCCCTTTAAGTATTCTCTTGCTTTCAACCTTTGAATCTTGATGTCTAAGCAAAATTAAATGACACGGAAAATATCTGTACAAATTCCACTGCGTTATGCTGCTTAGTGGAAGATACGTTTCACCCATTACACGATTTAATTGTTGAAAAACATTGAGCCATTTAATTGAAAAGTAATTATGTGAGCACACTGCTTTGCAAGGAAATCGCTTTTGGTTAGGTCAAATAAAGATATATGGAAGCGTTTATTTCAAGGTTACCCATTAGAACAGTTCTCGGGTTGCCATTTATTGATGTGCCTTAAAAGGAACATTTAAATTCAATTGATATTTGGATAGTGTGTGACCTACTCATTAGCTCGAAGGCTCAGAGACAGTGTGTATGTAGGAGAAAGCCACTGCTTTAGACAGTGTTTGAGTAATCGTTAATTTGAGGCCAGGCCAAAATGAGAAAAAACATTTGGTCAGGCAGCTAATTAGAATTTAATGTCACATCTATTTTAAAACTTACGGTTAATACACATAGGTGGTGGGTTCATAGCAACAGCCAAATTAGATGTCAGCTCTGCTGAAGAGGCAAAAGACAATGCGGAAAAGGGCTGTCACCACTTTTTCATGCTAACTATAGAGTTTAATATCACAATAGCCTTTGCTATTATGTCTGTCCAAGAAATCATCCAAGCCACTCTTAAATGCATTAACAGAATCAGCCAACACAACATCATCCGGCAGTGCATTCCACAAACTTACTGTCCTCACTGTAAAGAACCACCTACATTGCTTCAAATGAAAGTTCTTTTCTTCTAGTCTGAAGGGGTGGCCTCTGGTACGGTAATCCTCTTTATAGGTAAAAAGATCCCCTGCTATTTGTCTATAATGTCCTCTAATGTACTGGTAAAATGTAATCATGTCTCCTGCTAGCACCTTTTTTCCAGAGAAAATAGCCCCAGCCTTGACAGTCTACCCTCATAATTTAAGTCTTCCATCCCTCTAACCAGTTCAGTTGCACGTCTCTACAGCTCATTTATATCCCTCTTAAGGACTGGAGTCCAAAACTGCACTGCATACTCCAGATGAGGCCTTACCAGGGACATATAAAGGGGCATAATTATGATTTCATCAAGTTAATGCCCTTTTTTATGCAAGACAGAACTTTATTTCCTTTAGTAGCCACAGAATGACACTGCCCAGAATTAGACAAATTGTTATCTACAAAAACCGCAAGATCCTTCTCATTTAAGGAAACTCCCAACACACTGCCATTTAGGGGCACATTTACTATGGGTTGAATATCGAGGGTTAATTAACCCTCAATATTCGACCATCAAAGTTAAATCCTTCGACTTCGAATATCAAAGTCAAAGGATTTACCGCAATTCGTTCATTTGAACGATCGAAGGAAAAATCGTTTCGATCAAACGATTAAATCCTTCGAATAGTTAGATACGAAGGATTTTAATTCATTGATCGAACGATTTTCCTTCGATCACAAATTGCTAGGAAAGCCTGTGGGGACCTTCCCCATAGGCTAACATTGGTGCTCGGTAGGTTTTATTTAAAGAGACAGTACTTCGACTATCGAATGGTCGAATAGTGGAACGATTTTTAGTTCGAATCGTTCGATTCAAAGTCATAGTTGAAGTAGCCAATTCGATGGTCGAAGTAGCCAAAAAAATACTTCGAAATTCAAAGTATTTTTTATTCTAATCCTTCACTCGAGCTAAGTAAATGTGCCCCATAGTGTATAACTTGCATTTATATTATTTTTGCCAAAGTGCATATCAACATTAAACCTCATTTTCCAGTTTGCCGCCCAGTTTTCCAACTAAAACAAATCACTCTGCAAAGTGGCAGCATACTGCATGGAACCTATAGTTCTGTACAATTTAGTATCATCTGCAAAAATAGAAACAGTACTTTCAATGCCACCTCCAGGTCATTAATAAATAAGTTGAAAAGCAAGGGACCAAGTACAGAGCCCTGTGGTACTCCGCTAACAACACTGCTCCAAATAGAAAATGTTCCATTTACCACGACTCTTTGTAGTCTATCTTTTAGCCAGTTCTCAATCCAGGTACAAATACTATTTTAGAGGCCAACATTCCTTAATTTAGCCAGTAACCTTTTTTTTTGGCACTGTCTGCTTTAGCAAAGTCCCTGCTTACCTTCTCATAAAAATAAATTAAAAGGATCCTGTCATTGGAAAACATAGTTACATAGTTAGTTACATAGTTAAATTGGGTTGAAAAAAGACAAAGTCCATCAAGTTCAACCCCTCCAAATGAAAACCCAGCATCCCTACACACACCCCTCCCTACTTTTAATTAAAATTCTATATACCCATACCTATATTAACTATAGAGTTTAGTATCACAATAGCCTTTAATATTATGTCTGTCCAAAAAATCATCCAAGCCATTCTTAAAGGCATTAACTGAATCAGCCATCACAACATCACCCGGCAGTGCATTCCACAACCTCACTGTCCTGACTGTGAAGAACCCTCTACGTTGCTTCAAATGAAAGTTCTTTTCTTCTAGTCTAAAGGGGTGGCCTCTGGTACGGTGATCCACTTTATGGGTAAAAAGGTCCCCTGCCATTTGTCTATAATGTCCTCTAATGTACTTGTAAAGTGTAATCATGTCCCCTCGCAAGCGCCTTTTTTCCAGAGAAAACAACCCCCAACCTTGACAGTCTACCCTCATAATTTAAGTCTTCCGTCCCTCTAACCAATTTAGTTGCACGTCTCTGCACTCTCTCCAGCTCATTTATATCCCTCTTAAGGACTGGAGTCCAAAACTGAACTGCATACTCCAGATGAGGCCTTACCAGGGACCTATAAAGAGGCATAATTATGTTTTCATCCCTTGAGTTAATGCCCTTTTTTATGCAAGACAGAACTTTATTTGCTTTAGTAGCCACAGAATGACACTGCCAGAATTAGACAACGTGTTATCTACAAAGACCCCTAGATCCTTTTCATTTAAGGAAACTCCCAACACATTGCCATTTAGTGTATAACTTGCATTTATATTATTTTTGCCAAAGTGCATAACCTTGCATTTATCAACATTGAACCTCATTTTCCAGTTTGCTGCCCAGTTTTCCAGTTTAGACAGATCACTTTGCAAAGTGGCAGCATCCTGCATGGAACCTATAGTTCTGCACAATTTAGTATCATCTGCAAAAATAGAAACAGTACTTTCAATGCCCACCTCCAGGTCATTAATAAACAAGTTGAAAAGCAAGGGACCTAGTACAGAGCCCTGCGGTACTCCACTAACAACACTGGTCCAATTAGAAAATGTTCCATTTACCACCACTCTTTGTAGTCTATCTTTTAGCCAGTTCGCTATCCAGGTACAAATACTATGTTCCAGGCCAACATTCCTTAATTTAACCAGTAACCTTTTGTGTGGCACTGTATCAAATGCTTTAGCAAAGTCTAAGTAAATCACATCCACTGCCATCCCAGAATCGAGGTCTCTACTTACATTCTTCGTAAAAAGAAATTAAGTTAGTACTGGCAAGATCTATTACGCATAAAACCATGCTGGCACAAACTCATAGTATTATGATTTGCTATGAAGTCCAGTATCTTATCCTTTATTAACCCTTCGAAAAGCTTTCCTAATACTGACGTCAGACTAACTGGCCTATAGTTTTGAGGCTGAGAACGGATCCTTTATTGAATAGAGGCACCACATTAGCAATTCGCCAGTCTCTTGGTACAATACCAGATCTCAATGAATCCTGAAAAATTAAGTAAAGAGGTTTGGCAATCACAGAGCTAAGCTCGCTAATTACCCTGGGATGAATACCATCTGGCCCTGGACCTTTGTTAATCTTAACCTGTTCAAGTCTCTTTTGAATTTCTTCTTGTGTGAACCATGCATCATTAGTTGTATTACTAGAATTGGGAGTGTTAAGAAGGAAACCTTCACTTACTGGTTCTTCATTTGTGTAAACAGATGAAAAATACGAGTTCAGAATCTGCGCTTTTATTTTGTTTTCATCAACCAGCTGATCCCCCTCTGATAGTAAGGGTCCCACCCCTTCCTGCTTCATTTTTTTACTATTGACATATTTAAAAAATAATTTGGGATTTTTTTTACTGCTTGCTGCAATATCCTTTTCTATAGCAATTTTAGCTTGCCTTATAGCTTCTTTGCATGATTTATTGGCCTCCTTGTACCTTATAAATGTTTCGGCTGTACCAGCTAACTTGAAAGCCTTAAAAGCACGTCTTTTCTTACCCACCTCAACACCAACGCTTCTATTGAACCAAAAAGGTTTTTTTTCAAAACGCATCAGTTAATAGTGTTACTCCAGCAGAATTCTGCACTGAAATCCATTTCTCAAAAGAGCAAACAGATTTTTATATATTCAATTTTGAAATCTGACATGGGGCTAGACATTTTGACATTTCCCAGCTGCCCCCAGTCATGTGACTTGTGCCTGCACTTTAGGAGAGAAATGCTTTCTGGCAGGCTGCTGTTTTTCCTTCTCAATGTAACTGAATGTGTCTCAGTGGGACATGGGTTTTTACTATTTTGTGCTGTTCTTAGATCTACCAGGCAGCTGTTATCTTGTGTTAGGGAACTGCTATCTGGTTATCTTTCCATTGTTCTTTTGTTTGGCTGCTGGGGGTAAAAAGGGAGGGGGGGGATATCACTCTAACTTTCAGTACAGCAGTAAAGAGTGATTGAAGTTTATCAGAGCACAAGTCACATGACTTGGGGCAGCTGGGAAATTGACAATATGTCTAGCCCCACGTCAGATTTCAAAATCGAATATAAAAAAATCTGTTTTCTCTTTTGAGAAATGGATTTCAGTGCAGAATTCTGCTGGAGCAGCACTATTAACTGATTAATTTTGAAAAAAAAAAATTTTTCCCATGACAGTATCCCTTTAAGTTAGTCTGGCAAGATCTATTGCACATAAAACCATGCTGGCACAAACTCATATTATTATGATTTGCTATGAAGTCTAGTTTCTTATCCTTTATTAACCCTTTGAAGAGCTTTCCTACCACTGACGTCAGACTAACTGGCCTTTGGTTTTGAGGCTGAGAACGGGATTCCTTTTGAATAGAGGAGTCACATTGGCAATTTGCCAGTCTCTCTGCACTATGCCAGACCTCAATGAATCCTGAAAAATTAAGTAGAGGTTTGGCATCACAGAGCTAAGCTCGCTAACATGTTCTAGTCACTTTTGAATTTCCTCATTTGTGAACCATGCATCATTAGTTGTATTACTAGGATTGGGACTATTAAGAAGGAAACCTTCATTAACTGGTTCCTCATTTGTGTAGACAGAAGAAAAATATGAGTTCATAATCTGTGCTTTTTTTTTGTTTTCATCAACCAGCTGACCCCCTCTGATATTAAAGGTCCCACCCCTTCCTGCTTTCATGTTTTTACTATTAACATATTTAAAAAATAATTATGGATTCTTTTTACTGCTTGCTGCAATATCCTTTTTCATATAAATTTTAGCTTGCGTATAGCTTTTTTGCATGATTTATTGGCCTCCTTGTAAGTTATAAATGATTCGGCTGTCCCAGCTAACTTGAAAGCCTTAAAAGCACGCCTCTTCTTACCCACCTCAACACCAACACTTCTATTGAACCAAAAAGGTTTTGCTTTGCAACGATGTTCCTTGCTTACAAGGGGAATATACTGACGTGTATTTATTAAAGGAGAAGGAAAGGCTAACTAAGCTTTATTAGAAAGGTCTATATAAATACACCAGTAAACTCTCAAAGTAATGCTGCTCTGAGTCCTCTGTCAAAAGAAACACCACATTTCTTTCCTTCTATTGTGTACTCATGGGCTTCTGTATCAGACTTCCTGTTTTCAGCTTAAACCTCCAGGGCTAGGGCTCCTCTCGCCCTCCCTCTTCCCTCCCTGCTGTAATCTGAGCCCAGAGCTATAAGTGAGCAGGGAGAGACTCAAGCAGGAAGTGATGTCACACCAAGCCAATATGGCAGCTGCTATCTTAAACAAGCAAAGAGTTTCTAGAGCTGTTTACTCGGGTATGGTAAAGCATTCTACGGAATAAATATAGTGTTACAGCTTGCACTATTGTGTCTAATCTATTGGCAATAAACTGCCTCGGTAGCTTTCCTTCTACTTTAAGCAGCATTTTAAAGACTTCCCATTTTTGTTCTGTGTTTAACCCTGTAAAAAGCATTTCCCACTTAATATGTTGCAATGATGCCTCCCTGTCAAAGTTTGCACGTCTGAAATGTTGTGTTTTAGTTACCCCCTTATAGAATTGCTTCTGCAACAGAATCTCACAGGAGACCATGTTATGATCACTATTCCCTAAATGTTCACCCACACAAATGCTAGAGATGAGTTCAGTATTATTAGTTATTGCAAGGTCCAAAAGAGAGTTATTCATAGTAGGTTCTTGAACGAGCTGGAATAAAAAGTTGTCATTCAGCATATTTACAACCTACTACCAACTAGCTTTTTCTGTCTTGGCAACCCCATTAAACCCAGTCAATGTCTGGATGAATGTCCCTCCTAAAAAGGGTATAACTATTTAAATTCACAGTCCAGTCACATGTTTCATCACACCAGGTCTTAGTGATACCAATTATATCAACTTCCAAGGAACTGACATGATGCATCTGATTGAAGAAGAGCTTGTTTTTCAAGCCATAGCCGACATGGGCCAGTATTGGCACTTTCAAGAGGTGGCTGGAGCAATTTTGATGTTTGTTGTATAGACATAGTGCTTGTGCTGCATGTGTGCCATAGGCCTAATAAAGTTAGGCAGTTCTTGGCTTTGAATAAAAAGATTACAAGAGAGCACCCTTTGGCTTGGTTCATGATCCAATGGTCATCAGTTGATGCAATGGACAGATTTTCGACTCTCCATTCTTACAACTATCACTTGGGGCTGCATACTTAAATCATTGACCAAAATACTGATCTATAATAATCTGGACTCCACACAACTGTCCTCTGTAGATTTGTTTGAATAATACTCATGGAAGCAAACTATATGACCAAAAGTATGTGGACACCTGCTTGTCCCTCATCTCATTTCAAAACCATAGGATGACATTGGTCTTCTCTTTGCTGCTACTCCAGCCTTTACCCTCTACTCATCTGAAAAGGCTTTTCAGTAGATGTTGGAACATTGATGGTGGGATTTTCTTCTAATTATACATAAAAGGTTGAGGATCAGATCTGACTCCCAACGGTGTACCAATTCATTCCTCAGGATTTCAGTTGAGTTGAATGCAGGCCAAGTCAAGTTATTCCACTCCCAGCTCTACAGGACAATTGTGGACCATGTGCATAGGGGTTTTGTACTTCCAAAAGGTTGAGGATCAGACCTGGCTCACAATGGTGTTCCAAATGATTAAACAGGGATTTAGTTGGGTTGAATGCAGGCCAGTCAAGTTCTTCCATTTACAGCTGTGGACATTACCGTGTACATAGGGTTGTCTGTGTGGACCTTATCGTGTACATAAGGTTGTCCATGTGCATGTGTACTTCTAAAACCTTTCCCATACAGTTAGGAAGCAAACAATTTTCAAGAATTTATGAAGTAATGGCATCATGATGGGTGTGCTTAAATAGTCAGCTCCAATAATGGAATAGGGTTGTTGGCATACTTTTGGCCACATAGTGAAGTCAATAGGCAGTTGCAGGAGTCAGTTAGTAACCCCAAAGGTGCTATTAAGATATAGGTATTGGCATTCTTTTTCATTGGGTTTTTTCAGTTATATGATAGTGTCTCTGTCTATAACAATGGGATGATCTATATAAGTATACTCTGGTCTCCAGCAGAGCAGTGGAAAACACATGTCTACTTTTTTTTTTAACAGTGTTAATTTTTCAATTTTCAAAAAAAGGGGGGAGGGGGGTACAGAAGGAAAGAGGGGGGGTTTCAGGTACAATCAGAGCACATTAAATGTCACAGCATACAACAGTACTTACAGTCAAATTGCAGTTCACATCAGTGTATTAGAGGCGGGGTTGGATATAATCAGTGATTCCCTAGCAAACCTTGGTACTTGGCCGCAGTCCATCCCAGATCTTCCCATATTTGTTCGGGCACCCTCTAGCTAGATACGTCAGTTGTATGAGTGGGAGATTTTTGTTTATTAAGTCCAGCCAAAACCGAAGGGAAGGTGGCTTAGGGTCCAACCATTTCATAAGTAAAGCTTTTCTCGCATAGAACAGTAGGGAGCGCCATAGATCTCTTTTGGCATTTAGCGGGACAATCTCATCTATCACCCCCAGTATACAGACTTGTGGAGACATTATCTTGGGGAAGGTAGTTTTGTCTTGTATGTGGGACATAACTCTATCCCAGTATTTATTGATTTGAGGGAAGCTCCACACCATATGAATATAGTCAGCTTCATGCTGGCGACACTTTGGGCAATATGACTTAGCCACCTCTCCCATGCGGCTTAGGCGTAATGGTGTGATATGGATCCTATGTAATATTTTGAATTGGATAAGTCTGTCTCTAGTGGCAATAAGATACTGATACGCCTTATCCTTGCTCTCCTCCCACTCTTCCGCTGTCAAAGTGGGGATATCCACATGCCAAGCCACATATGCCTTGGCGAATGGTGAGGGAATTGTAGAGAGCAATTTCCCATATAGATTAGCAACCATTTTCTTTTGGGTTGGCGATCTAAGGGCCTCTAAGAAGGGTGATGTGACCAAGGTCACTCTGGATGACGCAAATTGCGTTACAAAGGCATGCCTAAATTGTTGGTTCACTAGGGGGTGAATTTGGACTCCAGGATTAGCCAGTAGCAATTACTCTCTGGTGAGCAGCTGCCCTTCTGGTGCTGCATCGCCCAAAGTCTTGATCCCGGCTTTTGGCCAACACATATATGGTAAGAGTTGTTGGAAGTGGGGGAGGTGTGAGTTTCCCCAAAGGGGTAGATCAAGTGTGAGTATTGGGTTTTTCAGGCGAGCGAGCCGTAGAATCACAGTCCAAACCTTGTGGGGAGTGGTGAGAATTGGGTGTCGCACCTTCAGGTCTGCTGTTCTCCTATAAATTATATATTTTAAGGATTCAATCGAGCCTGCCAAAGTAGCTTGTAATTGAAAGTTAGGATTATTGGGGTCTGGCATGAGCCACCACCCTACATAGTATAATTGAGAGGCTAAAAATAAAATTGTAGGTCTGGGAAGCCCAGCCCCCCTTCATTAATTGGGGCCTTTATCTTGTATTTAGCAAATCTCGGAGATTTGTTTCCCCAAATGAACGAGGACTGCAGTTGCTCAATATGTTGGAATACAGTTTTAGGGATGTACATAGGAGAATTGTGAAGGATGTACAAAAATTTTGGCAGGTATATAATTTTTATCAAGTTGATCCTCCCCCATGTAGTCAGAGGAAGGGTCCCCCATTGCTTAAGTTTGATCGCCATATTGTCTGTGACCGGGGTAAGGTTGAACTCTGTATATTTAGCGATATCCCTCGTAATCATAATGCCCAAATACTTGAAGGAGCTTACCCATCTCAGGGGGGATGGGGGGTAGCTAGTGGGGTCTATGCCTTCATCTATCGGGAAGATGCTGGATTTCTCCCAGTTCATGCGCAGACCCGAGAATCCTCCAAATTCATCTATAATTGCTAACGTTGACTGTAGCGAAGGGCCAGGGTCACGTAAGTACAATAGCACATCATCAGCATATAAAGAGATACAATATTGTGAGCAGTGCGTATTAAAATAGCCATTGGTTCTATCGCCAAGGCGAAGAGTAATGGCGAGAGGGGGCATCCCTGGCGAGTACCACGGCTTAGGTGAAAAGCGCGTGACAGTACCTTATTGACACTAATGCGGGCCTGGGGGTTTTGATACAGGAGTCGCACCCATGCGATGAACTGGTCACCTAGGCCAAACCTTGCCATTACTTCCCACAGGTACGACCATTCGACCGAGTCGAAGGCCTTGGTCGCATCTAAAGAGACCACCACCCTAGAGCCTACTTCCCTATGCGTTGCTAGTATATTAGTGTAAAGTCTCCTAATATTAATATCTGTCGATTTCTCTGGCATAAATCCAGATTGATCTGAGTGTATTATCTCAGCTATGACAAGTTTCAGCCTATTAGCCAGTATTTTGGCCATGATTTTAGTGTCTACGTTTAGTAGGGAAATCGGCCTGTATGATCCGGGCAGCAGTGGGTCTTTGTCCTCCTTATGGATGACTACTAGTGTGGGAGGGAACCCTGGTCCATCGCATCACTAATGGTTCTGTGCATATGCGGAATTATTACATCTGCATTAAGTTTGTACCACTCGGCCGGGTAGCCATCGGGTCCTGGTGCCTTGTTTGCAGGCATAGAGTTAATGGCTAGTGAGACCTCACTCACAGTGATCGGGGCATTCATTACCTCTCTTAGATCGTTTGAGAGTCTAGGAATGGGTATACTGTCAAGGTACCTACTTAGTTGGGAATGGTCGTTAGTAGTTTGCGTGGTATAAATGTTCTGATAATAGGTGGAGAACACTTCAGCAATGCTATTGGGATCTGTGGCTATGTCCCCTGTGGGTACTGCCATAGAGACAGAGTGCATGTTTGCCAGATAGGCCAGTAATTTCCCATTTTTTCCCCTTTGTCAAAGGTGTGTTGGGTGGCATACAACAATTTCTTCCTAGTCGCTTTAATTCTAGCTCTTTCCAGTTCAGCCTGTGCTGCTTTATACACCTGGAGGTTGGGAGTGGAGGGGTCTGCTATATACTGGGCCTCTGCCCTAGAGGAGGTATTTTGTGTTGCTTGGATTTCTTCAGCAGCTGTGGCTCTAGCTCCCGCTATGGCACTGATAAGGGTGCCTCTCATGGTGGCCTTAAAAGCATCCCACACCACAGGAGGGGCTGCAGTCGCAGTGTTTAGGGCCCAGTATTCCACTACAGCCTTAGCTGATGCCTCCGCCACTGTATCATTGGCCAGCCACAGTGGGGATAATCTCCAAGGTTTGGCTTCTCTAGGTGAGAGTAATCCTAACGTGACAAACAGGGGAGCGTGATCAGAGACACCACGGGGTAAATATTGCGCTGTTCGCACATATGGTAGTAAGTCACTGGAAGCAAGGGCCAGGTCTATTCTGGACATGGTGTTATGTGTAGCAGAATAGCATGAGAACACTCTCTCATCTGGGTTTTTCCAACGCCATATGTCAGTTAGTTGCATGGCCTCTGCCCATTGCGACAGCTTGCTATTATGTGGTGAGATGATGTTGAGTCTGTCCTTATCCGCCTCCATTGTTGCATTAAAATCTCCCATTATACATATGGGCGCTATTGGGTGTCTGGCCAGGGTATTAATCACTAGGTCTAGCAGTGAGGATGTCAAAGGTGGAGGGGCATAGAAGCTAATTAGGTTAAGAGGCTTGTTTGCTATGAGTAGGGACAGTACAACAAATCTACCATACTGGTCCGTCGTTAGATGAATTAGCTCAGCTGGCAGATTCTTCCTGATTAGGATTGAGGTGCCCCGAGCATGTGTGGAAAAGGTGGAGTTATACATGTGCGCTACCCAGGGCCTTTTTAGTGCCATCAACCGCTGTCCTACCAAGTGCGTCTCCTGCATCATTAAGATATGGGGTGAGTGTTTCCTTACGTAATCAAAAACCAGGGCATGTTTAAACCTCGTATTTAAACCCCTAACATTCCAAGTCATAATACTAAGTGACTCCATTGCAAACTGTATTGGAATCAGTGACGCTGATGAATAATGTACCGAAAGGAGTCCATGTACCTGTGAGTGGGGATGGGGATGGGGTTGGGGGGTAACTTAAGTAAAAACTACTTACATTCCCGTTGAACTTCCCTACCTGCCGGACAACTTGGCAGGTCTCTGATCCCATAACTTGTGCACCTAACTTGGTTACAGGGAGTGGTCAGTTGGCTCCAACCAGCCTCTGCTATTTTGATAGGTCATCTTTGGGTTAAGAGGACAGCCCCCTTGGCACTATATACAAGGGCTGCCCGCCTGCGGGGAGGCAAAAGCCTGTGTGAAGGGGTCTTAACGAAACCTCCAACCCACCCGGGTGTCAAGGATTCCTTTTGTATATCGCAGTAATATACGGGTCACCCTGCACAGCACCCAAACAGCAATCCGAGCAAACAGTAGCATAGAAATAGTATGAACAACAGCAAAAACCAATCATAACTTTCATCACACCCGCTCCTGGAGACCGTCTGCTTATGTTTCTGAGGTCTGCAAAAGTCCTAAGGCAATTGCGGGTCCTGGGGGACCGGGTGGCTTTACGGGCTTGGTCACAACCCTCGAGGGCCAATGCATCGCCCCCCGCCCTCTCCTTTGCGCTCATAGGCCCCATGATACAATCCAGATCTCTATGCTTTTGGCCCACCCCGCAAAAGTTAGAGGTCCTGGCAGTCCCACATACCCATAGTCCTCTGAGCACGGAGAAGGAAGTAGGAGTGATAGGGTAGGTTGAGGGAGGATATCAGGCCGGCACCTAATACTCCTCCACCCCAGTTCTGGCTAGTGCATTATTCCAGTCTCTATAGCCTTGGCTTACACGTAGGCGTTAGCGGTAGGTACAGAGGTCAACGTACAACGCTAGACTGGAGGAAGGGCGCATGCCAAATGTAAGGCTATGACCTTAGGGGGCTCTGTCCTGGGTTGGGCAAGATAATGTACTCACGTCTCCCTAATGGCGGTCCTCCACCTGCAAATTGCGAAGTCCCCGAGTGTCCAGCCACTCCGATGCCGCCTGTGGCGTTGTAAAGAATTGCGCTTTGCCATCAGCTTGCACTCGCAATTTGGCCAGGTATAACATTGCGTATGTCAAGTTTGCTTCCCTCAGCCTGCGATTGACACCGATAAATGCTGCGCGTACTTTCTGGAGCTCCGCAGAATAATCAGGGAATAGGTGAATCCGGTTGTTCTGGTAGGTTAGCTGAGGTTGTTGGCGAGTGGCTCGCAAGACTTCGTCCCGATCTCTGTAATTCAGGAGTTTGAAGAGGAAGGGCCGCGGCGGGGCCCCAGGGGGCAGCGGCCGAGCAGGCACTCGGTGAGCACGCTCCACGACAAACTGAGGTGAGAGTGCTGCCCCAGGGAGATGCTCCAGGATCCATTGCTCCATAAAGTGCGCAGGGTCTTCCCCCTCTACTTTCTCTGGGAGACCGATCACCCTGATGTTGTTTCTGCGCTGCCTGTTCTCATAATCATCCAGCTTGGAGCTGAGCCCGATGTTTTGGGCCCTTAGTTCTTGTATTTGCTGCGTCAGGGGATTACGTATATCCTCCAATCTGGATATCCGTTGCTCAGCTTCGGTTGTTCTTTCCCTCAGCGTTTGAAGATCAGCTCTCAGGAGAGACAGGTCTGTTTTAACCTCTTCTATTTTGGAGGATAAGGCCGCTCTACAGTCAGTGATTGCGTTAAGCAGGAGTTGTACTGATTGATCCTGGAGTGATGTTGCTGGCGCTGTGGCTTCCTCACGAGGAGGGGAGGCTCCGCCATCTTGAGGAGCATTCCTTGCATACTGCTCCAACCTCGCAGCTGCCTCAGAGCGCGCTTTCTGGGTTCTGTTGCCTCCCATCATGGGTGCTGTATGTGGGGCTAACCCTGGTAGATGTTTTAGGGACTCCCCAAAGATTTCCTTAGGATCTTTCAGGATAAATGGCGCGGAGCTCTGGATCACACGTCCGTTCAGCTAGCCATGCAGACCACGCCCCACACATGTCTACTTTGATTAAATATTACATATCCTTAACCCACGGAGCAGTGTAAAGATAAGGCTTGTGTCTCCTGACAACAGCATTTATAATACTGGCTTTCACCTTTTGTCTCATCCATTTGGGTTTTATGATTAGACCTAATCCAGTAAGTTTAGCAGCAACAAATGCTACCGGTCAGATGGAGGAGATGGAATTAATTTCATTATACAATATCTTTATCATGGGTATCTTATGAACCACTCATGGCAGTGTGGGGGGGGGGGGTTGCTTCCTTATGAGGACGGGATTTCAGCCAGGCACGGCCATATTATGTTACTAAATGGTGATCCCCACATGCTCTTAGCTACTGATGCATGTCATAATGATTACAATAGCATAGTAAAATAGTAATATTTAAAGGGGAAGATGAAATTTTAAAATTAATTTAAAAAATAATAACATTTTCATTATTTGTTTGGCTGCAGTTTTCATGCCCAAATAGAGACCTTCAGGTCAATTCTACATCCAAAAATACTCTACAGTGCATCATAGGGGATGTAAAGTTTTATATAATGAAAGACAGTTTTTTTTGTGGGAAAAATTCCTACAAAAATTAATTGCTAGTGAAAAATGGCATGTGGCTGTCCTTTGCTATTATTGCCACTGTTGGTACTTACTTTGTACCACTAATACCAATTGTAAGCTCTCCTCCAGATACATTTCTGCACATGTCCAAAAATTTTGGCTTGTACCTACTACCTGGAGCTGCCTTTTCTGCAACACGACTGGCTGGCCACTGCCCACCATGAAACCAGAAGAGACAATTCGAAAGAGACACTATTTAATACCTACAAATTGCAGACTTATTGTGTAACCCATTAGAACCTGACCCAATGCAGGAATCTATCTCCAACTATGTTGTGACTTTTAGTATTGTCCTTTAGTGCCTGGATATGAAGGGGGTTGGTGATGCCATAAGGGGTAGAGTGTTGATGTAATTGAGGGAAACATTGGACAGATCAGGGGAAGGCCTTTTGGGTGGGAGCTCAGGCTATATTGGAATTATTCCTTGGGGAAAATCAGAGGAGGACAAGGAGCTAACCAGGGGCAGAAGTGCATGCATGTGCACTTCTGGTAAATTTGTAATACCTTAGCTAATAATTTATGGGGTAGGTCTGAGAATTATTATTAAGCGAAAACCAATTAGGAGCAGGCACTCAATGAAGACAAACTTCCACCAGGACAGCAGTTCAAAGTGAAGAAAGTTTATTGTGTCCACAGCCTTACGCGTTTCGTGTCAAAAACCACTTAATCATAGGCACAAAATGCGTAAGGCTGTGGACACAATACACTTTCTTCACTTTGAACTGCTGTCCTGGTGGAAGTTTGCCTTCATTGAGTGCCTGCTCCTAATTGGTTTTCGGTTTGTCCCCTCCCTGTGCTGAGGGCACAGGGTGGTGCACCTGGGCCACTTCCCTTATGTGGTGAGTAACCGACCCTAGCACCATAGATGTATCATTGAGAATTATTATTACCCCATGTGTACCTGTTCTTTAGTAGTGGCCGTGAACAGGCAGGGGGGGCAGCATGGGGTCACAGAAAGGTCTGGGTCTTCAGGGCCACCGGGTTTTTAATCATTGTTCTGCCGGCCAAGACTGACCCTGTACATAATACCAAAAGCATTATGGGAACTGGAGTCTTGTTTGGAGAGAAGCATTGTTCCAGTGGTACATATAGTCAGAACCAGCAGCTCAGGGGATAGGAAAAGCAAACAGATTTACAAATATTTTTAAAATCTCAGAAAATATATTGGAAAACTGCTTAGAACTATATTCAATTTTCATGTATGATGTCAACATTTAGGTTCACAGCCCCATTACTGGATTTTCCCATAAAAAAAAAGAAAAAAATCACAAAGCCCCATAAGTCAATTATCAGTCAGAATTCCCATGTCCGTAAACAACTACTTAAGTCTTGATGCGCTGCTTGTGATCAGCATGGCAGCTTTTATATCAGTTCCCTAAACTTGCCTCTGTGCTCAGTGAGAAATAAGCCCCAGCTGTTTTTATCAATCTGTTTCTGTGGGAAAGGGGTTGCAAGCTGTATGGACACATTACCTCCTTGATTGATCAAAGTGCGAAAAACTGGACGACTTTAACCATTTAGCTTATTTGAGTATTTTGCAAGCATATTTTCCCGATGGATTTGTAGCAGCGCTAGTGATAAAATACACATGAATCCCCAGCAATCGCTTTAAGGGTGAATTGGCTGCATGTTAGCAGCTGGGGCAAATGTTGTTTAAAGAGAGAGGAATGCAAAGCATGAAGCAAAGGTTTGGAGCACAGGTGCAAGCAAACAAAGCAGGAAACACTGTCCTTGTTTGTATATGCAATGTACAATATAGAAAGGCTTAGAAACATGATTTGATGCTGAAAATATGTCTTTTATTGGGAAAATTCCCCTTAAACCTAACATTAAGCACGGTGTGCCACACAGTTACATAGTTACATTTCCGATAATATATTTGCATATAAAGGTGTGGGACCTGTTATCCAGAATGATCAGGACCTGGGGTATGCTGGATAACGGATCTTTCCATAAATTGGATCTTCATTCCTTAAGTCTACATTAAATAAACGCAATAGGCTGGTTTGCTTCCAATAAGGATTCATTATATATTAGTTTGGATCAAGTACAAGGTAATGTTTTATTATTTGAGAGAAAAAGGAAATAATTTTTAAAAATTTGGATTATTTGGATAAAATGGAGTCTATGGGAGGTGGCCTTTCCATAATTCAGAGATTTCTGGATAACAGGTTTGCGGATAACAGATCCTATACCTGTAGTTTTAGAATTCTATTTTTCATACTGAAGAAAAAGAAATGAATTTCAAGGTATCAAACAAAATAAGTTTCTATAGGTATAGAATAGTTATAAGGGACATTTAGGGGATTATTTCTCGCTTTTAACTTTATTTACAGTAGATTGCCTAAAAACTCGATAAAATTGAGAGAAACCCTGAATCGCTCAAATTCAGATTTTAATAAATAACCCCCTTAATCATGCAAGTAAAGTGTCTTATAGTGCAATTTATGAAACAATTCACTTTTTCTACCCAGAATGCATCAGTTTCCCCACATTTCCATTTTAATTGGGATCACAATGCAGTGTGCATGGTGCAGAATCAGGATGGCGTGATTTCTGGTGCTCAGTGGCAGTGACATGGATGCAAGTACCTTTAATGAATGGCGCAAATCAACGTTATAACTGCGTCCCTATTTGCATGACCACAACTGTGGCAGTAAATTACTCCATATGTGTTTTATTGGTGGGCAAGAGGGGAATGTTTTAGACTAAATGTCAGTGCTTATCCTATATCTTAAAACAAGTTTCTTCTTATACTTGAAATACAGGCAGCACAGAAAGAAAGTAAGCTCTCCTTATATCAAAGTCAGATCGAGTAGTATTGTCACTCAGGGCAATACTGATTGACCCGCCACCCTGTCTGCTCTCCCACCCAGCTTTGGTTGGTCTGTACACCATTCCCCCTCCGGTTTCTAAGCAAAATAAGGCTATTCATACATTCATCATGTATTTAAGGCTCTGCATGTCCAGATATCCAGAAAGCTCTGAATTACAGGACAGTCATCCTCCATATATTCCATTTAAACCAAATAATTCAAAATGTTAAAACATTTCCCTTTCTCTATATAGATTAGTACCTTGTACCTGATCCAAACTAAGACATAATTAAACCTTATTGGAGGCAAAACAGTCTGGGTATGGAGCTCCAAATTACAGAAATACCTATTATCCAGAAAAGCCCAGGTCCCAAACATTCTAGATAACAGGTTCCATACCTGCACTACTGTTAGAGTGTTTGGGAGGACATTTTATGTTTTCAACCAGGAGCAATGGTACCAGGGATACATTTTTAAATATTCCTAATTATGGACCCGCACACTGCCAGTCATGGCAGTCCAATTGGCTCAGAAATCAGCAGACTGGATGATGTGGTGTGGTTCATTCATGATACGTTACAGGCTCTTCTAAAGAACAGCATGGCAGCTCCCTCTCACAGAGATAATGCAAGGCAGTAACCTAAGCCGGTTTAATTTTCCGAACACTTATTGACAAATTAATTGAATGCACTTTGTACTTAACTTTACTTACAGGGGAAAAAAGCTTCAGCCCTTAGTGCCCCTTTAAACAATCATTGATCACTATCATTTTACAGAGCATTCATAGCTGGAAGCTGCCATGTGCCAAACACAATGAGGGGATTCAGCAGATGATGAAAGGGCTATCGATTTCTACAGTTGTCTGTTTCTGTTCTTCATTCCTTCTTGGGGAAAGTGATGAGAGTGTACTTCCCTGGTTTACCCTTTAATAGATGGAAATGTGCTGCCCAGATCCCATTACTCGCAAATCAGGGGGGTATTCTCATATATGCATAATGCATATGTTAGCTGGGCAAGCGGATTGGGCATTGTAGAGTTCCGTAAGCAGTAATTAATGGCAAGGAGAGACAACAGGATGTGTGCTAACAGTAGCCTGGGCCTATACACTGAATAACTGTACACATAATTCAATAGAGGCTCTTTCTAGCTTTCATATACGGGTCGCTGACCCCACCAGCCAAAAGCTATTCCTCTGTGAGGCTACAATTGTTGTTTTTATATTTACTTTTAATTCAGGGCCCTCTCCTATTCATCTTCCAGTCTTTCCTTACATCACTGGCAGGTTGCTAGGGTAAATTGAACTCTATCAACATATAATTACAGAAATTTGAAACTGGAGAGCAGCTGAACAAAAAGCTAAATAATTCAAGACACAAAAATGTAAAAAACTAAAGATTGTCTCAGAATATCCCTGACTATATCATGCTAAGAAGTTAATTTAATGGTGATCAAGCTCTCCAATATTCACAGTGTAATTACTGATAAAAGAAGGATACTACATTTAAATTATTTTTATATTTTTTTTAACATTTATGACATTTATTCAATAAAAATAAAAACGGCCAGGATGTACTGGGGAGCATATGATCTAACAGAGCAGTGCAATGCCCTGTTACATGATCTCTGCGGCTTAATGATGTAGATAGGAGTAGTTGGTAAAAGATTGGATGGATCAGAGCAGTGGAAAAGGGTAAAATGCCTAAAATGGGTGCTGGATTAAGGAGATGGTTCACCTTTAAGTTAGTTTTAGTATGTTATAGAATGGCTAATTTTAAGTAACTTTTAATTTTTTTTTAAATTTTTATTCTTATTTATTCAAGACTAGCACAGAAATATCCCTGTAATGAACGACTCTTAAAGGAGAAGGAAAGCTACGGAGGCATTTTAATTGCCAATAGATTAGCTGCAATAGTGCAAGCTAGAATACTATATTTATTCTGTAGAATGTTTTACCATACCTGAGTAAAAAGCTCTAGAAACTCTCTGTTTGTTTAGACTAGGAGCTGCAGTATTAATGTGGTGTGACATCACTTCCTGCCTGATTCTCTCCCTGCTCTGGGCTCAGATTACAGTAGAGAAGGGAGGGTGGGGGGAGAGGAGCAAACTGAGCATGCTCTTGCCCAGGGCAAGCTGAAGGCAGGAAGTCTGATACAGAAGCCCATGTGTACACAATAGAAGGAAAGAAATGCAGTATTTCTTTTGACAGGGGACTCAGAGCAACATTACTTGGGGGGTTTACTGGTATATTTAGACGGACCTTTCTGATAAGGCTTACTTAGTTTTAACCTTTCCTTCTCCTTTAAACTTAACTTTTATTCTGTTAGAACTTTTATTATATTAGAATGATCAGTTGGTCTTCATTATGTATTTTTTATAGTTTTTTTAATTATTTACCTTTTTCTTCTGACTCTTTCCAGCTTTCAAATGGGGGTCACTAACCCCATCTAAAACCAAATGCTAGTAAGGCTACCAATGTAATGTTATAGCTTCTTTTTATCACTCATCATTCTATTTAGGCCTTTCCTATTCATATTAACGAGACTGCTGTAATTGCAAACTGCAGAGCTGCTGAATAAAAAATACACAGATAATAAAAAGTGAAAACCTATTGCAGATTCTCACAGCATATCACCCTCTACATCAGGGCTGTCCAAATGGCGGCCCGCTGTGCAATGCTGTGTAAGGCTACAAATGTATTGTTATTGTTACTTTTATTACTGATCTTTCTATTCAAATCAATGCATGGTTGATAGGGTAATTTGGACCCTAGTTACCAGATTGCTTAAGATACAAATTGAAGAGCTGCTGAATAAAAAGCTAAATAACTCAAAAACCTTCAATAATAAAAAAAATTAAAACCAATTGCAAATTGTCTCAGAATATCACTATTTACAGTTTATACATCATACTAAAAGTTATCTTAAAGGTGAACAACCCCTTTACAATAGCACATTGCTCCGAAATCCACGTATATCTCTACCTAATTTATTGAAGGAATTTGACCGGTTTAATAAACTTAGCAATTTTAAAATAAACTTGACTAAATCGGAGGCGTTGAACATATCCTTACCCAAACAGGAATATTCCGATCTTATGACGAATTTTCCCTTTAAATACACCCAAACACATATTACTTACCTGGGGTTGACGATATTCCCTTCCATTACTCAAACTGTAAAAACGAATTATGAGAAATTACTAGATAAAGTGAGACTAGATTTAAAGGCCTGGGAAAAACCCTCATTATCGTGGTTTGACAGAATAAATGTGACTAAAATTAACATCTTACCGAGATTTCTATATTTATTCCAGACCATACCTTATCCACCTCCCAAACATATTCTACGGATATTGAAAAGCCTAATTATCAATTATATCTGGAATCATAAAAACCCCAGAATAGCTGCTTCTAAACTGTCGGCACTAAAGCGGAACGGAGGTGTAGGACTTCCAGATTGGGAGGCATATTTAAAAGCTGCACAAATTAATAGATGTCTTGATTGGGCCTTTCACCACACTAGCAAACTCTGGGTAGGTATAGAACAAGAATCCTCACTGACTCCACTGATGGCTTTACCTTGGTTAACATTGGCAGAGAGACGCAAAACTGACAAAACTGACTCTAAGCTCCTTTATACCCTTCAAATCTGGGATAAATTAGTCATGACAGGAAAATGGATACATACACCTCAAGATACACACCTATATTCAGCAATCCTAATTTCCCTCCGGGATTAAATTCACACCCTTATATCGGATGGAACTTGAGGAGACACTTAGGGATTCACTCTCTACTTTTCAACATGACTGTCCCCCAATGGGAAGTTCTATTCCCTAATGTCCCCCCATCTCCAATGGATAAGTTTAGGCTGGAACAGGTGAGACATTTTATAATATTCCGACGCCTGAACCTCACGGCTAATGAGATTCCTACACAGGTAGAAAATCTTTGGGAATTGAAAGATATTCCACACAGGACGATTTCTTACCTATATCAATGCATCCTAAGTATTAAAAATCCACCGAGCAGAGCTGGGAGTACGACTTGAGGAGACTGATTGGGAAAAGATTGTTCGTTTAGCGCACTCAACTTCGTGTCAGATAAGAGATGTCATTAAAGAGCTCACGGACGTGGACATCCCTAATGCACCCCTGGAGATAGTTCTCCACCACACTCCCACCTCAATTCGGGCTTATCGCAAATCTCTTGTGCCAATTCTGCTAGATACAGCTAAACTACTTATTCCCATAAAATGGAAACAACGCACACACCCCAGGTTGCGAGACTGGTTACGAAAGATTACAGAGATTAAGAGGTTCGAGGAATACAAAGCATTAACCACACAAGACATAGAGAAATACAACTGTTTTATTGGGTACAGTTTAAAAATACAGCTAAGTATGAAATGTTGACGCAGATTTAAGCAGCCACGACTCTAGAAGTTAATTCGGAGAGGGGATATGTTTCCTGATTTGGCCTGACACTTATGGGAAAGCAGAGATACAGGGATTTTGGTACAGATCGATTTCCATGCAATAGCTGATATATTATAGGTTTTACATGTGGATGTGGTGGGAGCCGACTTCTCTCATCTGGAGGAACCCAGTACATACCTCACGGTAACAGGGTAGGTGCTTCATTGTTAATGTACACATTGTATAGATGATATAGTTTCTGTGGGAAATAATATGGTGGAATTAGCTTTCGGACTTCAAGACACCCATCCGTGATGCATCCTGTGTGAGTGATATCTATATCTGCTAGAAGACTTCTATCTCTTTCCTTTTCATTTTCTCATATTTTTTCCTTCTCTTTTTCTCTGTCTTAGTGGTTTCCATTACACTCGGGGACGAAATGTTGCTCCTTCGATGATACTGTGATATTGTATAATGTATGACCAAATAGACATCTTATTCTCTTATCTGACTCCCTGGAGTGTAATACCCTTTTCTTTTTTCTGTAACCCTTTTGAAATTTCAAATAAATCGGAATAAAAAAAAAATATATATATATATATATATATAGCACATTGGGTGGCAGGGTGTGAATCCCAAGATCAGCATTCCAAAGGGGAAGAAAATGGTCAATTCCGATGAATTTGAATTTATGGGATGTATTAAATTACTTTTAAAATATGCACATAGACGGAGAAACGTCCCCAGACATTTCTGTGTAATCCATAACAGCGAGAGCTCCCCATAACCAGGGAAGTGTGAATTGGGTATAAATCATGTAGCTCCTTTCATTCCCTTATTAGATAGGAAAATTGAAAGCCCTTGGGCGCTGGAAAGGGGTTAATAGCGCAACCTGTCACGTATATAGACCTTGTGTTTTGATATACAATGTTTTCTAACAGCAGAGCTCTTGAAATGCCCTTAAAATCTTTTATTTGGTAGTAGCAATGCCTTTTGACAATGACTTCTAAGTGACCATGAAACTGTGCTTCTGGCAGGATGTTAACCCCTTGCCACAACATAGAATCAACATTGTTAAAATACATGGTAAAAGGGTCTCCTGTGCCCTTTGCTTACTCATGCATTGTGTAGAAGTGGGTTGCTCCCATAGAGAATAATGAGAATCATTTGTCCCAATGCCTACCAGTCTCGTTAGTGAGTTCCCGTAGCTTGCCTACCAGCACAGCTGAGTTGTTTGCAGCAGGAAAAGAAAGTTCAGTTTGGAGGGTCATTGCTCACTCATTACACGGCTATAAGTTCATACAGGTGTGGTATCTGTTTTCTGAAATTCCGTTATCCAGAAAGCTCCAAATTACGTAAACCCTACTAAGATATAAGTAATCCTTATTGAAAGCAAAATAATCCTATTTGGTTTAAATAATGTTTAAATGATTTTTGAGTAAAGGCATGGAGATTCAAATTACGGAAAGATCCCTTATCCAGAAAACTTCAGGTCCCGAGCATTCTGGATAACAGGTCCCATACCTGTATAAGGAATCCCTGGCCTTGTTTGTAATTGTCAGGAATGCTGTTTAAAATTAGAGCTAACCATAACATTTAGCCCCATTACAAACTATAGGGGTATATTACAGATCATTTTTTTTTCTGATGGAAATGTGTTAAGTTGTACAGGTATAGGATTTCTTATCTGAAAAGCCAATATCCAGAAAGCCCTGAATTACTGAAAGGCCATCTCCATTATCAAATAATTAAATCAAATAATTAATCAAATAATTAAAATTTTTTAATTGATTTTCTTTTTCTCTGTAATAAACAAACCCTTGGACTTGATCCCAAATAAGATACAATTAATTCTTATTGCAGGCAAAACAGTCATATTGGGTTTATTTAATGCTTAATTTATTTTTATAAGGCTTAAATGTATGGTGATCCAAATGACAGAAACATTCCTTATCTGGATAAACCCAGGTCTTGAAATTAGAACCTATACATCTACAGATCTAGGACCTGTTATGCAGAATACTCGGGACCAGGGGTTTTCTGGATAATGGATCTATAAACCTTTTTTTTCTTCATACCTTAGGTCTACTAGAAAATCATGTAAACATTAAATAAACCAAAAAGGCTGGGTTTGCTTCTTATAATGATTAATTATATTGTAGTTGGGATCAAGTAAAAGGTACTGTTTTATTATTCCAGAGAAAAAGAAATTTATTTTTAAAAATTTGGATTATTTGGATAAAATGGAGTCTATGGGAGACATCCTTTCCGTAATTCAGAGTTTTCTGGATAATTGGTTTCTGGATAACAGATCCCATACCTGTACTACTTTCCAAGCAGATCATTATTTTCTTACATTTATCAAAGTTGTTAATGTTCCAGGACAATATCAGCACCATTAAATAGTTGTCTGAATTTGTCAATTGTTTTTAACGAGCAAAACCTTTCGTTATCCATTGTATCCAGTGGGCAGAAGCTTGCTCCAAATCAGTCGATTGATACACAAAGCTACGATAAAATGGTCATAGTGTTGATGGTGGTATCAAAACGTGACCAAATAGTTTTGCAAAATTCATGCACATGCCATATATTTACTTATTTACTACTTAGTTTTTTGGGAAAATGTCTGATACATACTACCCATTTACTTGAAAATTTTTATAAAATTGCCAGTACATATTCATTTACTTAAACATTTTTGGTAAATTGCTGGTGTATACCCTTACATTAATTTAATCTATTTGGGAGAAATTACTGGTACATACCATTCATTTGCTCGAATATTGCTCGAATATTTTTCTAAAATTGCTGATTCTATCCATTTTCTTGAATTTTTTTGGAAAATTGCTGGTTCATATGGCCATTTACTTTTTTTGTTTTTAAAAAATTGCTGGTACATGCCATTCATTTACACAAATATTTTTCGAAAATTGCTGGTACATGCGATTCATTTACTCAAACATTTTTGGAAAATTGCTGGTTCATACGATCCATTTACTCAAATATTTTTAGATAATCACCAGTACATGCCATTCATGTACTCAAATATTTTGGGGAAATTACTAGTACATACTATTCTTTTGAGCATATAATTTTTGAAATTTTTTGGTATATTCCATTCATTTTCTCGAATATTTTGAAAAATTACTGGTACATGCATATTGTTTACTCAAATATTTTGGGAAAATTATAGGAACATACCATTCACTTAATTAAATATTTTTGGAAAATTAGTGGTACAATGTATTTACTTGAATATTCTGTTAAATAGTTTGGGAACCCAGCTTTGGGTCCTGACTAATAGTTTAAGAATCTGTAATCTCTCTTGTGGGAGGTCTTATGCGTTATAGGCATCCAGTCCTTGGCACAACAGTTGGCCACCAAGTTTCCTTTCAGGAAGGGGCTTTCTGTTATAATTAATTTTTCTTTAAGCACATTAAGCTCGCTATCTAATTTCAAATCTAAAATACCATTTCCTTTGTCCTCATGTTGCTTTGGAATATCTTTATGCATATGAGCAAATAGATTTATGACAGAACGGGATGCACCAACCAACTTTGTATATTTTCTCTCCAGTTGTCAAGGATGAGGCACTCATTAACAAACATAAACACCCATGGCCTTGGACCTCGAGATAGCAATATACTACTTTATATTCACAGAAATTTCTGCATACTGAGTGGGTTTTTATTTTATGATGTTGCTTAATGTCTCATATTTCACTGTAGAAAAAATGATTTTTGCATCTCTCAGTGATATACCTTTGTAAGGAAATTCTTGAGTTAATAATTGAAACGCATGATATGTGAAATGTAGCTTCTTTTACCAATAACATGTCCTTGTGATAATTGTAGCTTCTTTAACAATAACAAGTCTTTGTGATAATTTGAAACAGTGCATTTGTACGCAGCTAACTGTCCCCTGAATAAATGATATGAACGTGGGGCCAGATCAGCTGCAGAAAGATTGTAACATTTTACAGTATCTATAAAAGCCAGCTACTTTCTGTATTAGCTGGTCAACCTGCAGCTTACTTCTGTATTGCTTGTCCCCTCGCAGCGAGTATAAAACTTATCACATTCCTCTGAACCCTGAATGGTCATTGGCAGATTTTTCTAACAACTTGGTCCTTCGAGCCGGAAACCAACATCTGTCTTCTCAAACGGGAAAAGTGACTGTGGTCACTGCAGAGGGTTAATCCTATTCTCTCTGCGGACTGAACCGAAAGACCTCCGACAGCTGTCGTAAAGAGAGGCCAGTCGCACTCATTTGGGGGAACAGTGACGGTTTCCAAAGAACACAGCGACCAGGGTCACTGGAATCTGATAACGTATATGTTTTCTTTTTGTTGTTGTTGTTACTAGTTGTCTACGTAGAGGTCCCATCACTAGACTGTTGATATTAAGGTGTTAAGTGGCGTAATCGCCCGCCTTTGATAAAGAGACAGGGAGTGATAGTGGGTCCGGTCACCTAGACTGTTGATATTAAGGTGTTAAGTGGCATAATCGCCCGCCTTTGATAAAGAAACAGAGTGACAAGCGGACGAGTCCATAGTCTGTGTGAGAAGACTACAGGAATAACTAACTCCGTGTGCACGTTAAAGATAAAGAGTACTCCGGGGACCGCTGAATTTGTGTTTGAAAGTGTGTGAAAGAGAGTGTTTGGGAGTCAAAGAGGGAATGGTCAACCCCTCAGACAGGCCGTAAAGGGCGATACACTGACCGGTGAACGTTTTCGGCAAATGGACTACCTTGCTCCTCAGGTTTTACTTGGCCGAGCTCCAAGCTTGTGAGGCCATATCCGTGAGTACTGCTTCACCAGGCGTTTGACTCCACAAAATTGTTTGTCAATTGTTTGTCATCTATACCTACTAACCATGGGAAATAAATGCTGTAAAAGTATCAATGATCTAACTGAGGACGCTCAGTTCATGCGTGATCAGAATCCAAATAATATCAGGTTCTTAAAAGGTAGAAAGAGTATTCTAATTTTAACCCTATATTAGACAAGGAACAGTATAGATTGCTTGTTGGAGAGGTACTGACGATAAAAAATGTACATCAAAAGTTACCTATAGGTCACGTTAATTGTTTTTTTGTTTTTTTCTTTCCTGGGAGGTTTGTTTTTGTAAGTAATTATTAGATGAAGTTTCTAAACCTGACTGTTTTGTCAGCCTGTCAGATAGAGATTCTAATGCTAACGGCCTCCTGCTGCACAAATATGGCAGCCTCCTCATACAGGAGCATTGGGCATCAGACAGGTAATGTAAAAGCATTGTGCAAATACGTTATTGTGAAGTTATAAGTTTCTTTCCAATGCAATATTATGAGGAATGTAATAGGAGGGAAAATAAAGAAAGGAATGCCAAGAAAGGCAAGGTACAAGATCAACTATATGTCAGGTAATAAGATAATGAAGGGATTGTGGATTGATATTATTGTAAACTGAAGGAAGTCTTTGACACATATAGTGGTGTGCCTATACCAGATCAGGGCATGGTTAATGATAGTCCTTATGAGCTACAACTAAAAAATGCATTCCTATGAGGATGTCTTAGCAGTTTTGTGAGTCAGCATATGGTAGACCACCGGGTAGCCAGTTTGCAAGCAGTCCTTGAGTATGCCAGACATGCTGAAAGACATCTCCAAAAAACAAAACAAAAAAAAAACCGAGGGTTAAACTATGTGTTTTAGTAGAGGAAGATGTGTATGTGGTAAAGCAGGATAGAGGACGAGATAGGCAGAGAGAAGGGGGGGTTCAGACCCCATTGAGATGACAAGCGAGAAAGGGAAATACTGTAAGTAAAAGACGTAGGAGAAATTAGATTTTTTCATTGTGAGAAACCGGGGCATTTTCCTAGAGAATGCCGAGCAGAATTGAGCAATGGGGATGACAGGAGCCCCCTTGGGGAGGCATGACTATCTGAGAGTATACATTCCCCTATAAATAACTGAGGATAATTCTTAATATAGAAGACATAGAATGTAGTCTCTTATGTAAGTCGAAACCCCAACTCACACTTGAAGTTGGGGGAAAATCCATTACCTTCCTATGTGACACTGGGGCATGTAGATTCCTTATACACCCCCCTGATGTGCCAACTATCCAAAGAACTGAGGAATTTACTTTTCTAAGAATAGCAGGGGGACAATTAGATAAAGTATACTTGTCCCCACTATTAGCCGTAACTGACCCTGACATTCAACAGACTATTCTTAATCAGTTCATTCTCTCTTCCCATTGTCCATTCAACTTACTGGGAAGGGACATGTTGGTGAGATCAGGAAAGTGCCTTATAACCACCCGGATGGTTAATTGCCTTTGGCGACCATCCGCTTAATAGAATAGCAGCCAACCCGAATCAAATACCAATCAAACCTCTTACACAATCACAAAAGATGAGGAAGCTAGAAAGCTAGAGGGAGAGATAAAGCTGCTAGCAAGGAGTTAAGTCAGAAAATAGTGAACAGTGAGAAACAACACCAAAAGGAAAAACACCTTAGAGACAATTTATCTTTCAGTGCTGAAAATAGCAGCTCTGATACTGAGGAACAAGCAGTTCCCAGCCCCCCAGCCAAGTTCTACCCCGCCTGTAAATACAAACTAGAGAAGAGGGGTAGAAGCGGGGGCTGCTGCTTCAACACGTCACATTACACACACAGAGTACATTCCATGGGCAGCATCAGATCTTAGAAGGATTTTTCAAGACGTTCCACATCCCCGCACCAATCCACACAAATTTGTACAGGAACTCATGTTTGTCCAACCCTAATTGGACTGATGTTAGTTGTACTCAAACATGTGTGTGGTCCAGGGGCTTACCAACATTTGTTGGTCAAAATGAATTGGGACACTAATCCTGCTGACCCAGCCCAAGTAGGGTTCCGCTTACGTGCTCTGGAAGGTACCAAAGGCACCATTTTTCCAGAAGTTTATTGGGAAACAGTTTTCAAATTTAACCATGATGCTCAAGAGTCTGTTGTCCAGTATGCAACCAGATTTAAAGAGAGGGTCAATGCCTGTGGTGGACCTGCTGTCCTAACAGATGAGGAAAACCTGATGGGAGTTGTTGCATGGTTTAGGACCTACAAGCAGTAAATCAGGCCGTTTTCCAAGATCTCATTAGGAAATGCCAAAGCTGATGCGGCTGCTAAAGCACATTCACATTCAAGCTTTAGCTGCATCACCAGACACAAACTTTTAAGATCAAGGGTTACTCAAAGACGTGCAAAATAATGTCAGTGAAGCAGAATGCCACAAATAGGTTTCTAAAGGGGCCCAACTTAAACAGGGCATATATTATTGCCCCAAAAGGAAAACCAATCCTTCCTACTACACTCTTTCACTATGCTGCCATTTTGAGTCATGGGCAAAGCCATGTCTCAACAGGAGGGATGGTAAATAACATACTCATTTTAGATTTTAGATCTGCATGGATTTTATCAAACTCAATAGATGGGAGAACAAGAAATGTTGCCTTGTAATTATAAATGCCTTTTTCAGATCATCGAGGAAGAGGCAGACCAAAGTTTGGCGGAACATGTGCAGAATATTAAATAAACAAGAGCTTACTCCAAATTCTCTTCCAGATACTGGAGAGCCCATCCCAATAGAACTTGTGAAGCCTGGAGGCTACATGTGGGTAAAGGTAATAAAAATGAAGAATTGGTCGACTCCATTGTGGGAAGGGCCTTATCAGGTGAAATCGCAGAAAGAGTGTCCTGGGTACACTCCAGTCATTGTAAACTAGTAAAAGAACTAGGGCAAGTAGCTAGGGAACCCAAATAGTCCTTTAGATACAGTCTGACTACAAAGGGGGTTCTCTCCACTAGGGAGGGGGTCGTCTCAACGTCAGTGAAGAACCATGGGACTATTTGGGAGCAGCAGCAGAAGTAGGGAAAGAGTAGAACAATATGATACCTGGACACCATTCTCAAGGTGGGGTTGTGCAGGCATGTTAGAACTAATAATGTTTTTCATCTTATTCCCTTGGCTTTTCTTCCCCTTATAACATAATGCCACCAACCACAATAATACACCTGTTGGGGAGCATCCCTCATTCCCAAGAAATAGGACTCCCCAGAGTGTAGGTACAACAGGCAGACAGGATTGGGGACTACCTCCCAAGGATTATTCATATCCACCATGGAGCAAACCTTTAGACATTACCATTATCGAAAGAACCACTACCACAGTTGAATTTGATGCCAGTGAATTCAGAGTGATTCCTTAGAGACTGCTAGGTCCTTTGCCTGGGAAAATAAGTATATGTGCATCATTGTACCCCCCAACCACGGACTAAAGCCCTGCCCAGATTGGCCCACAGTCTGGTGGAGTACAGATCCACAAGGGTGGGAGATAGCACCATGGGTAGGAGACTTAAAGAAATTCATGCAGCAGCAGATTTCCATAATAAAGAAAGCCCCATCTGCTTACTGCACGATCAAGTCATGTAACCCACTGCTCCAAACAATTAAAAATCCACATCCCAGAGACCAAAAACTTTTTGGTCTCGGGATTACCATCACAGGAACAGACCCCATGGGATTAATTAATGTAACCATAGATAGGGCAAAGGCCATAAAGAGAGATTCCACAACCCCATTCCTCAAAGAAAAGATCTCTATCTCTGGTTTTCTGAGCCCAGGCTCTGAAGGGAGGGTGACTTACTTACTTACCCAATCTCACCCTTGAAAAAGCTTTTGAAATAGAGACAGGTGTCCCCGAGGGGAACAAATGGTTAAAATATGTCCCAAACATGTCCCCCCGCTCAGGGAAAGATAACTGATTCGCTTACGCAAAAGCACGGCCAGCCATTGGTACGGTGCCATTCCCGCTAAACCCTGATAAATGACTTAGAAGGGTTGTAGTGTGTGCTTAAGTTATATACTCAAAAGCAACCCGCAAACGGTACCACCCTGTCCTTTCTCTGCCCTGCTAGATTTGCCACCTTCCATTACAGTATATGCAGGTAACCACACCTGTTTCCATAGTCAAGGGCGTGGTCAGAAATTACTGGCACTGCCAGCCTCCTTTTGTGCCCGAAATAAAGTTCTGACACAGAATGACACCACATTTAAAAACAATGGTTCCAGGACCACCGTAGTGTGTGGGCAGATATATGGTGGTTATGTGGAGACACAAAATTGCGCCCCTTACTTCCAAGTCTCTGGAGTGGGAGCTGCTGTTTAGTACAACTGATATTGCCTTTCTATGCTTTTCCCATAACCTCCATTCCGCAGGTACCAAGATTGGAAATGATTCACCGCTCCAAATGAGAAGTCCGTCTTAAAGGGTCTTTCAACAATCATGTATACATTGATGATATAGGAGTACCCTGAGGAGTCCCAGATGAATATAAGGCCAGAAATCAAATCACCGCTGGTTTTGAATCCTTCCTCGCCTGGTGGGCAACTATAAACAAGAACGTCGATTGGATCAACTACATCTACTACAACCAACACAGATTTGTCAACTTTACCCATGATGGATTCAAAGGTTTAGCAAGTCAACTGGAAGCCACCTCGGTTGCCTGGCAAGATCGTTTAGCCTTGGACATGCTTCTTGCCGAGAGAGGTGGCATGTGCAAAATCTTCGGTGATATGTGTTGCACCTTCATCCCAAATAACACGGCTCCTGATGGGAGTATCACTAAGGCCTTGGAAGGACTGGCTATGTTATCTAATGAACTGGCGGAAAACTCTGGGATATCCAACAATTTCACCGACTTTCTTAAGACTTGGTTCAGGAAATGGAGCGGACTTGTATCCAGCGTGATAATTTCAACTGCTATACTTGCAGCTATTTTGGTAACCTGTGGGTGCTGTTGCATCCCTTGTATTCGTGGCTTATTGCAACATCTTATCGATACTACTTTTACTAAAACCATGTATACTGCAGCTTCACTCTGCTCTTATGACTATGTGGATAATTATAACACAGATATATGACACGAAGGATGAAAAGCTATGCTAGTCCTGATCACTGATGTTTTTCTGTCACACATAATGCATTTACAAGTATAAAAAGGGTGGAAATGTAAGGAAATTCTTGAGTTAATACTTGAAACGCATGATATGTGAAATGTAGCTTCTTTTACCAATAACATGTCCTTGTGATAATTGTAGCTTCTTTAACAATAACAAGTCTTTGTGATAATTTGAAAAATAATTTGTGCATTTGTACACAGCTAACTGTCCCCTGAATAAATGACATGAACGTGGGGCCAGATCAGCTGCAGAAAGATTGTAACATTTTACAGTATCTATAAAAGCCAGCTACTTTCTGTATTAGCTGGTCAACCTGCAGCTTACTTCTGTATTGCTTGTCCCCTCGCAGCGAGTATAAAACTTATCACATTCCTCTGAACCCTGAATGGTCATTGGCAGATTTTTCTAACAACTTTGTGTTAACATGTAACCGACTCCCCATGGTCTACAGATCAAGAAATGAATAGCCTGCCTCTCTCAGATAGCTAGGGTTTATTTTATGGAACAAGTTGCTAATTTTAGTGATTTTTTTCTGGTTATTTGGAAAAAACAGTATTAAATATTCATGAGAACTTCTGTGTATCTCTACAGTGGCACTCTGCAGGATACCCATCAGCTGCTGGAGCTGTTGTCTATGTAATTCAAGGACTGCTAACGATTGCCATCACTGCTGTTTAAACAAGTTCCATACTTTTAGTGAATTAGCAGTTTTCTGACCGAGATCTTTTAAAGGGGTGGTTCACCTTTAAATAAATTTTTAAGTACATTTTATTATGTTATAGAACAGCCAATTCTAAGCAATGTTTTAATTGGTTTTCATTATTTATTTTTTATAGTTTTATAGTTATTTGCCCTTTTCTTTGGACTCTTCGTAGCTTTCAAAAGGGGCGTTGCTGACCCCTTCTAAAGAACAAATGCTCTGTAAGGCTACAAATGTATTGCTTTTGCTACTTTTTATTACTATTCCTTCTATCCAGACCCTCTCCTATTCATATTCCAGCCTCTTATTCAAATCAATGCATGATTGCTAGGGTAATTTGGACCCTGGTTACCAGATTGCTTGAAATGCAAATTGAAGAGCTGCTGAATAAAAAGCTAAATAACTCAAAAACCTTCAATAATAAAAAATAAAAACGAATGGCAAATTTTCTCAGAATACATAATATTAAAAGTTATCTCAAAGGTGAACAACTCCTTTTAAGGTGTTAATCATACCATATACTCCATTAAACTCCATATACTCCACGAAGTTTGTAAAAATCGTGAACAGAATAGTTGGTTAGTACATAAAGTGGGGCCATCCCAACATTTAGGATTGTAGAATTAACAGAGATGTGAGTTTACATTAAAATATTTTGGTATTACACTGTGGGTAATTTTGCTGTAGATGTGATGCCCTGATTGGCACAATTATAATATTTGATAGTGACGTTGGGGTATAACATTCTCCCTTCTGCTCAGTAGCACCCAAGCCATCATCTTTATTTTGCTAGAGTTGACTGCTTTTATTGATTCCAAACTGTGTACACAACCTCCCAACTATAGGAATTTACTCAAAACACGATTGTGCCATAGACAGGACGGCTAATGTACTGATTTCAAGTTTGATTTTTTTCTGAAGATCTCAAAAACTTTATTGAGATTATTTCTGAGATGCCATCTCTTCTAAAAGACAAAATGTGTATCTCTGAAATCTTCTGCAATGACTCCTGATACTCTCCTCTTGCCTACTAACTTTGAAACACCGGTCGGAGGCTCAACTAACCAAATCTCTTCTCTCAAGTCTACAAGTAATAATTAACACACTTCAGCTGTTTACATTGTTCCCAAAGAGAACATTTTGGAGGTTTTGAATTTGTGGGGTTGCTCCTCAAGTGGTCCCATATTTGGGGTTATTCCATATTTGGTCACTTAGATATTGCACACAGCTTACCTGGAAGCTCAGTTACTGTAAGATTTGTAATGGATGACGGATATGAGAATTATTCTTCATATATCAGTAACTTAGCCCAATGTTGTACAGCAAAGATGGTGGTGGGGTTGAACACAAATGACCCAAAAACACAGATTTACTCCCCTTATTTTATTTTTCATTGTGACCCATGTCTGTAAATCTTCTTGAAGGCCTCTTTATGTCATAATATTGTACAGCCCTGTGTAATTTATTCGCCCTTTAACATGCGTAATAATATGGAAAAAACATGTTTAAATTCATATTATGTTTCTGGTTTTTATGAAATGTGGAAAGCTGTAGCCTTAAATAAATTCTAAAAAACACACGTACGGAATGTCTTCTACTAGAATTTATCATTGGCCCAGCGGCCTTACTCGGGAAGCTCAAATACATGTAAGTTATGTTTAAGAGAGCACAAATCTCTTGCTAATACATCTTGCCAGAAAGGAGATATTAAATTACCATGCACATTACATTACCGGACTGTATGAACACCTTCATCGGGACAAATGACAAATTTAATGTATATAATAAATTTATATTGCTAGACAATGAACCTGGAGAGTTCATGGTTTTTTACCCCCCCCCTCCGATTCTATGTTTTTCTGTCTGCTTTTGAACAGCAGACATTCCTCGATCCCCTTAATAACTTTTCCTAATGGATGTATAGAGAGGCTCAAAGAGTGAATAATAACCACAGACATTATACATATGAAAAAATGTATTGTCCAGCCGCCTACTTTTTCTAAAATGAAATGTCATGCAGTGAACACCTGCATATAATTACTCACGAAGACAGATTATTATGGGCTGGATGTCAGTCGCCAATTTTATGTTTCTGTTCTATTTCATAAAAGAATAGATACTAAAAATATTTGAGAGAAATTGAAGGTTGTTTAACAGTGCTTCTATATCAGGGATAATCGAAGTGCTGTCCAAGACATTAACCTAGCTAAAGTCTCATGGAAACTTGCCCAAACACTCTCCTCCTTAACTGAATGGGCCCTATGACCACGCTTTGGTATCCCTAGTGGGCACCTAGGTGCTACCACCCCCACTGTTGTCTTCTCCATTGTTGTTGTAACCGTTTGAGGTAACAGGGTCGTCGTCTCCTGGGGGTAGATGGGTGCACAGCAGTATTGGAGTCCACGCTAAACAACACAAAAACCGGTTGGTAATGTGCAACTGGCCGCAACCAGTTTTATTTGTCTGGTTGGCAGGAAGACAGGAATCAAAACAAACAAAAATGAAAAAATAAAACTTTGCCTGTCCGGCACTAACTTAACAATCAGCTCCTAACTAACTAGGTGAGGATCTAACATCCAGCACCTAACAGAAAACAGTATTTGTGGCACAGCACGTACTCACATGAATCTGGCTCTCTCACAGGCCTGCACTGCCTGCTCTTTTCCCCAGGATTGAGAGAGAGACACACACACAATCCCTTCCCTAATTAAGGAGAGAGAACACCTGTTCCTCTCTCAGGTGTTGGGCAAAACCTGGACCGTCCATCTGGAATCGGATCACCCCCAACTCTCAACACTCTTGTAAACCGGGTCCTTTTTCCGGCTATTACAGCTAGCCACAGACCCGTGAAAAAATGTACATTTACTTGGTTGGTTAAAAACAGTATGACAGAAATCTGGATGATACATACACCACTTCAACCAATTTCCCAGCATTTCTGTTACATTGTGAATATCAGTGGTCTCTAGTGATAACCCTCCTTTCTCCACCCGGGCCTGACGTTGCATAGGTTGAGAAGGAACCAATGGTGACACATGTCTCTCTATAATGCCAGAGATGATAGAGGGGTGGTCTTTCTGGTGGTTTAGACAGTGGAACAGGAATTGTAAAGTACAAGCTGGTCCAAAACCCTTAAGACTCTTTGGTTAAGCAGGTCTGGGACAAAAATGGGCTACTACTTTGGGTGTGTCTTGAGTGTGGGTCACCATTGCCTACCACAGTTTGCAGAACTTGATTTGTATGCTCCTGATAGCTTACCCCTTCATTGGTGGGATATTGTTTTCAGAGCCCTTCCCTTCTTTACATTATCTCTGACATAAGCTGAAGGGCATGTGGTTTTGGATTTTCATGTCCCTTCTCAAACTCTTCTTAGGTTTAGCTCTATAACATACATGTCATTTTGGTACCCCCAAGGAGGGGACTTGTGAATAATTTACCCTTATACAACATCAGTCTGACTACTGGTTTCCACGGGTCAACCATACACCATCAATGCTCTCCAATTACTCCATTATCCCTCCAAAGGAAATTGCCACACGTTGAATGTAGATTTTCAATGGAATTTCTTTGTCTGTTGAATAGTCTACTGGAGCTACTAAATTGATCTGTACCTATTGTTTGCCTTCTGTATGAGAAATTAGATGCTCAGAGGCTAGCATATCTCCATACAACCGAAAAAGTAACAGCTATGCCCAAATTGCCCTGCACAAGAATAACACCCACAACTACTAACTAGACTAGGACTAGAGAACACAGATACATGCCCTTCTGTAACTTTTATGGACCAGCATAAAAAACGCATGGTTTCTTGCACCAGTGCCTGGTGCTTGCTGAGTGCAGAAATCCCCCCAGTAGGTATGTCTCAGCTGGACATAGTGAGAAGTCCCAGCCTTTGCTGTAAGGACATTGCAGGAGATCGTTGCACAGTCTCATCTGCTCATATCATGTAACGTGCACAAATCTTAACTGCCTGCAGCACAGAGGGATCTATATGAGCTCTGTAATACTATGAACTTTGATTATTAAATCAGTCATAGGAGTATATATGGTTGATACAAGTTATTATTCCCTCTAGATCCTCCAAATAACTTTGTAGTCTGACTCTTCAACAGGTTGGTGGAGTAGCCATCTCCACTGCAGTAACATGAAGTGTAACAGAAACCGGAGAGTCTTCAAATGTGAATGAATTTTATTAGAGCACTACATGTTTCGGACCTCTGGGGTCCTTCCTCTGGTGCAACTTGCACCAGAGGAAGGACCCCAGAGGTCCGAAACATGTAGTGCTCTAATAAAATTCATTCACATTTGAAGACTCCCGGTTTCTGTTACACTTCGAGTATATATGGTTGCCATATTTCATTCTTATTGGTGTTATCTTCTCTATTAACAATTATACCAGTCAGGTGGAAATCCTTTGTTCCCCTTCTGACTTTCTATTAGTTGGAGCCACTTTCTTACTCTACTTTCCAGTTGTTCATTTCAAGGGCAATGACACAGTTTAACTTGGCCATTGAAACTGCCCTTTCCAGGGGCAGTACCACCCAAGTTAATTACAATTCTACAGGTGGGTAACAAAATGCTCATGATCACCCTCCATAGAAGTTGTCCCTAGCCACAGGTGCTATGGGGTATTGGATTTTCATCTGACCCATGAGTACACTTATGGGTGCATGCAGTTGAATAAATAATAAATAGGGGGATTCCAAAAGGACTAGTAAGACCAAAATGTTTTTTTTCATTTATAGGCGCTCATTAAATTGATAAAAACTTGTGCCTTAAATGAGTGAATATTACAAAGTATACCCATCTTTGTGTGTGTCTGCAGGGCTATATATATTAACCATTTTCAGGTAAAAATTGTTCTTTTTTCACTGCTATATGATCTATTCTATAATGGCATAAAATAAATGGTATTTGACACTTGATTTGGAAAAAGTTGATAAATATGGGCCCTAATATATTGATATTGCTTGTAGGGTAAATGCCTCTGAGACCAAAGTGCCGCACATTTGTGCATGTGTTCTGTGATCCATTGCATAACCTGCTGAACTTTGGAGATGAGAGAAATCAATTTAGCAGCACCCTTCGGGACAGGCTATCTAGTACTATGTATGGTGTACGTTTCAATTGATTTGTGTTGAAATTGTCGTGAAATTGGTCTGTTATTCTCGCTATAGTGTCAAGCATGAAAAATGCCTAGGCGTGGCACAGTAACTGTCTGCTAAAGGTCAGGCAATACCTGGGATACCAGCTCAGATCTGTCATACTTTGCATTTATAGCACTATAACAGAGGAATAGCAAGGGAGAAACCAGCACAAACAGTATTTGCAGATATTTTTTTCTGGAGTCAGGAGAGTGATATATTTTTCAGAACTGTTTTTGTAGATTAATATCATCATATAATATATGAAATGCAGTGTTTCACATCAACCAGTTTGCTCAGTGTTGCGACACTTGGTTCCATTCTTCCATGTCGCCGAAAATGCTATTGTTAGATGATTCATTTTTCATTAATTTGTTATTTTTTTACATATTTTTTATTTTATGGTTATTTTTTATTTGTTATTTTGATTTATCTTTTATTTTTTTCGTTTATTAATTCTTTTATTTTGTAAATAATTTTTTCTTTTTATTATTTTCTTTTTGTTTATTTTATTCTGTTATTTGTACCCTATTTTGTTTACCATTTCATTCTAAACAGTTTGTTAAGTTTAACCTACTCAACCCTTCCTGAAGGGGATATTAATCCAAATTACAATCGTGCCTTTCAACATCACACTTTATAATGAGGTCCCAGGGTGTCATACACATATTGAATGTGATGGCAGAGGAGAGCCAGGTCTCCCCAAAAATCCTTCATTTTGTTTGGGTCATTACAACTGCATTATGGCTATCCCTCCTCACTGAATTGTGAGCTAAGAAGCTAAGGCTGGGTAGAGTATGAAAAATTTTCCAGTAATTTACTTGTTAGTTCATCATCATCTTCATCATTTATTTATATAGTGCCAACAAGTTATGCAGTGCTTCACATTAGATAATGAACAGGGACCACAAACAATAAATAATTGAGTCTTCCCCCATTCTTCTACCCCTGGTCCACCAGTTATGCCTTATCCATCCCTAATCCCTGCGGCTATAATTAGGGTTCCCAACCTTCCAAATATATAATACTTGGCTGTGCAATGGGATGCAATGTCATAGGGCAGGGACTGGGAGGATGGGGTGTAGTGGGTCAAGATGAGCTACTGTAGCTATTGTGGGAGCGAGAATTGGCAGACAAGGATGGTCAAAGTTCTAAGGTTGGTCCAAATTTACCAGCAATTCTCTGGCCTTAGCTGGTGATAATACCAGCAGGGTACTAACCCTACCCCATAACAAAACCCCAGATTTGCCCAATTCTTGCCACATACATTAGAAGTCACAGCCTGGTAAAACTTTCTGGGAAAGGTGACACACTTGGTAAAAATAACTCCATTGCAAATGTGTTTGCTATTTGTCTAGTAACTCATAACAACCAATCAGCAGGTAGCATTTACTAGTCAGCTGCTTGTCAGCTGGTCAGCTATTGGTTGTCATGGATTCCTAGACTTAAGCAAACTTTAGACTTTTTATTACATTACCCCATCAATGTTAATTCAGTTTGGATGGAGCATACAGATCAGCTGAGTTTGTATAGACAGAGAAGCAAAACATCTGAATATTAAAGCCAGTGACATCGGCTCCATCTCGGAGATGTTATAACGGTATAGATATAGCTGCAAGTCATGGGCAGGAAACAGCGCTCCATGAAATTTAAACATTTCTGATTATAACCTGTAGAGTAGTAAATTGGAGGGATTATGAAAATCATATTTCTTCTTAAGCTTCTCAAATCAAAACAGCCGTAGAGAGAAAAATCCGACTTCTTAATGACAGAGTTTTATTAGTTTGTTTATTGCGAGCCGCACACCATTTGCATTTTTCCCTTCGTTTTGGTTATTAAAGGTAGGAAGATTGTAATATGGCTGTCCCAGAATTTTACTAGTCCTGTAAGGCAACTTTGCCATTGTTCGAATATATTTGCTGTCCCAAAAGTATAGCCGTGTGATGGCAATGTAAAAAGCAGCATATAGTTTAATGTAACCAGAAGTGGAAAAATAACCTTGCCCTTCCTGAAAACAAATAATGTTATTAAAGGGCAACTGTACCCTTAAACTGTCCTGAAAAACTGTGCCAGATATATACCTACAGTTTTATAGTTTCCCTCTTCATTGGCTTTGTAGCTATGTGAAATTTAAAGGGCTGTTCCTGCTAGATTCTATGATAAAGCTAGTCTAGGGTGGTGTTCTTGCCATAGAAAGTACTATTTAGAGAATTGTTGAGCAATACCACTTCCTGAACTGCTAGGTCACACTTCTTTTGAAGGCTTTTTGCAACTGGATTGTAACAAAACATATAACCTTTGTTAAAGTTGATGGTTGGTGCTAAACAGGCATGTGTTATTCTGCAAAGGAAGCCATATTTATCTTATCTGTACTATATGTTTGTTAATCTGAGTGAGCGGCCATGCTGATTTTATTGCCAAGTTAAAGTCCAATGTCACTTCTGGCCACCACTCTTTTTCCCTATAATTAGCTTTGTCAACTTCCAGCGCCAACTGTCTGTGTTTCATTTTACCTCCAGCAGTACATAAATACTCTAGTCCCAAGGCTACATATGTCCATCCAGCTTTAAAACTATATATGACCTTCCTGCCTCAATTCTACATAAGTCCCTCCAGCCCCAACACTACATATGTTCTCCAGCTTCAATACTACATATGTCCTTCTGGATCTAACACTTCAAGTGTCCTTCGAAACCTATTTAGTCCCTCCATCTCCAGCACTACATAAGTCCCTCCACCTCAAAACTATGTATGTACCACCATTTCCTACACCACATATGTTCCTCCAGTTTCAATTTCAGGTCTAACACTTCACATATGCCTCCATCTCCAGCCCTACTTAGTCACTCCATCTCCATCACTACATATGTCCTCCAGCTTCAAGACTACATATGTCCCTCCATCTCAAACACTACATATGTCCTCCAGCTTCAACACTACGTGTCCTTCCAGATTGAACACTTTAAACTTTTTACATCTCCCACCCTACTTAGTTCCTCCATCACCAGCACTACATATGTGCCACCATTTCCTCCGCCAACTTATGTCCCTCCATCTCCAGTACTACATATGTCCTTCAGCCCCAACACTACATATCGCCTTCCAGGTCCAACAATACTGTACATACATCCTTCCATCTTTAATAGTCCATGTGTCCCTCCGGCCCCCCACACTACATACTGTATGTCCCTCCAGCCTCAATATTCCATATGCCCCTTCAGCCCCAACAGGCTATATCCCTTCATCTTTAACAGTCAGGTGCGATCTGTGGGCTGCCGCCGCCCGAGGCAGCAACCCCGATGCCGCTCTGCGGTTAAAGGTTTAGCGTCGGAGCGGGTCAAAAGGGGCGTTATCGCTAGTGCAATGAGCGCATACTGTGCTTTCTGCACTAGCAGAGCCGAATTTCCGGTTTAATAAAACAGCAATTCGGCTCTTAAAGTTACAGGAGGCGGCTTTTTGCCGCCCCTTGTAACTGGCCGTTCACTGCCACCTGAGGCAAGATGCTCACCTTGCCTCATGGCAGGAATGGCCCTGTTAACAGTCTATACTGAGTCCCTCCAGCCACAGCATTAAATATGTCTCTTCATCTCCAACTCTCCATATGTCTCTCCAGCAATAACAATCCATTTGTTCCTTTAACAGTACTTCCATTGTTGTACTTCCTACAAAGTCCCCAGTACTGTATTCGGAATTTGTGAATGTAATTTTTGCTCCCTTTAGTTCAGCCACATCAATATACAGTAATATCTAAAAGAACATTATTTGTTTTCACGCTCGGCATACTTGATTAACTAAAATGGATCATTCAATCTCCTGTGACTGACCCAGTATGAACCAAACCAGAGTGACTCAGCTTTATTGGCTTGTAGCCCAACCTGATACCATTAACTCCCAGTGCACCAAATGTGCTGTCCCATTTAAGCAAAATATACTCAACATTTATGTATCTTAAAGGATAAACTTTACTGGTCTTGGTACAGTGTCTATACAGCTAATTCACTTTATGTTTATAATGACCTCTTGACATCCCTTCCATGCTGCTGTCCATCCATAAATATTAAAGTAGGAACTAATTATTTTGTAAAAAGTGCACTGATTACTACAACTCTCCCTGATTTTGTTGGTGTTGGTCTAAAAAGTGTCTGAAAAAAATGCAAGGCCTATTAGGGAGTGGGTGTGGTTTAGGGAGGAGCAGTGGGTGGCCTTGGTTCGGTCTGTTCATTGTATTGTAATTGTCTGAAAGTTCCATTATTTAATTGAAAGTATTTAAATGTGTGCTGCCTCTTTCATAGGGAAATCAACCCCTGATGCTGTGTTTTAGTATATTTTGTCTTTCTTACATATATCTGTAGATGGTTAAAAAAATATTAAAACACTGCCCTCTAGTGGTCAACACATTGTACAGTTCTATTCATGTCTTTATTGAATGTCCCAAGCATTGAATGTAGTATGGCAGTGGGATTCTGGGAATTATATTTCAACAATATCTGGAAATCCTGATGTATGTTTGAATGGGTTTATGTGTTTTGCCATTTCATCGCAGTACTCTTTACCTGCCAGGTGAAGTGCAATTTGGGAAAATTAAGCAATGTGGTTTCCCATAGCGTGACTTTGAATGCTATTGACAGGCTGTCACTTTGCTAACAACATAGCGTTTTTAACATAGGGGTTAAAAAATGGTATCAAAATACCCCAAATCAACTTTTTAATTACCCCATTTTAATTACCCCATGTAAATCCTATAAAAATGCCAGTAAAGGTGATATCTTTGACCCCAATTTCATCTTTCTCCCCCCCCCACCAAAGTTCTGGGGTTAAGCACATACCCTTTATTCTCTACCCTAAATCCAACCCCCCCCCCATACAAATACACTCTGGTATAGCCATTTATAAAGAGACCCCTCCCATATCATTCCTATACAGGAGTGAGCATCTCATTCTAGTGATGATTTATTATTGCTGATTGGTGGGTCAAGCAGGGCCCCCTAATCACATTTCCATTACAAATAGTCCTCCTCTTTACCCTATTGACCCTCTCATTGACCCTGTAGTGTCCCAAGGTCATTAGAGTTCTAATGGCAAATGAAAGCAGCCTGTGACAAACTTATAATTATGACAGATATCTCTGTGATCCCTCATGGATATGTTTTTGGATACCTATGATTAAGTGCAGGGTAAACATAAAATGCTTTTTTTGTGGGGATTAATGCATTTTTATATATCCAAATAAATGTAATTTTTTATCTTATATATTTAAAGTTTAATTGCTGGATATATCCATGATCTGAACATGCACTAACAAAGGGAAACAATATGGCAACTCTGACTCACTTCATCGTTCATTATCGTATAATTGTTTAGATAGGTAGTCTGATTACATTCTCTGCACTGCTGGCTCTGACTCCTGAAATAATGGAGCCGTTGTCAGATGATGATCAAACTGGGAGAATATATTTTTTCAAGAGTCAGAACCAGAAAACAGAAAGGGATCATGCTTTCAATAGCAATTACATTTGCAAGCACTGAAACTTTTTATGTTTATTGGGGAAATTTCTTTCATTGGGTAAAAATCAGTTCCCCTTTAAAAGAGATGAGCTCCTGTTTGCTGATGTGGAGTCGTACATTGGCGGGATTTAATATCCTAGTCGTTATCTGATTTTTTTCTTGACTTTAAAGGGGGAATATATTCACTGTGTGCACTTGCAAGAGACAGACAGTGGAGCAATAAGGCTTTTTAAAGGTATTATGTCAAGGAGGCGTGTGCCTGGGAGGCAGTGTTCCTCTCCATTGGCTAATTGGGAGGCTGGAGGTTGGGTGGGGGGGAGGCTAAAGCTGTATGACTAGAGAAGTGTCTGGGGGATTTTCGGTGGGATTGCCCGGTACAGTTGCAGCTGCTGATGCTTTCATACAACAGCACAGGCAGCTGCCAGAGATCACTGGGAGAAGGATACTTGCAAGTGCTTCAGGGGGACTCTTACACAGAGTGGGATATGGAAAAGCACTCTTATATACCAGCCTAACAGGATTCTAGTGTTTTAGGATGTGACAAGGTAACCGTAGCAAGGATTGGAAGTGCCATAATTAGCAGGATAACTCAATGGACCTTGCCAATGCCTAGGAGGTGAATCTATGTATATATAAGCTTCTTACTGGAAAAGGATCTATGTTCTAGAGCGCTAGTTCTCCTTTGCTGTGAGCCCAACTGCATGCTGAGAGATGCTAGACAATAGCTGCGGGCACTGTGCAAAGAAAGACCATGGAAAAGTCAAGTAGTGAAGATTCCTCCATCCACAGAAGTCCGTCTGTAGACAGCAGAGACTCGGCTAAGCCTTCCACTTCAGCCAGGGACTTTGGGAGGGGGTTCACCGCCGGAGCGTTTTATGGTACTGCTGGATCCCGCAGCCAGGGCCAGGCCGGTGGCAAAAGGGACAAGTACTCTGCACCCAAGGGTGGGAAGTATGTGGTGTTTTACCTGGATCTATCGTTTGTTTTCCTTCTAGAGTTTAAGAAGTGCAACATGGCGCGAGGCTGTCTCTGCTGCTTGAAATACATGATGTTCCTCTTTAACTTGATTTTTTGGGTAAGTAGCCTTTATTTTCTCATTTACTGTCTTGATACCCATGATTTTATCCTGATTCTAAGCTTTAATAGTGTTGTGGTCCTTTTCATGATAGGACCGCCTTATTTATTTGGCAACCTGTGCCTCTCCTGCTGCTGCTGAACTAAAACTCGCAGCATCCACGGCAGCCGTAGGTTATCTGTGAAACCTAGAAGTTGAAGTTCAATAGCTGGTAGAGGCTGAAAGTGATATAAAGTCTTATTGGTTAATTATTCACACTGTCCCATAGGTACAGTCTCTTCTCCCAACACCTTACTGCAGTATTATGCACATGTAGTCTTCCTGTGGCATTATCTTGCCTCACTATACAACCTTTGAAGCATGTTCCTTGCTAAAGGGAGATATTACTTTGTGTGCAATTGAGTTTTTGTACATTGCGTCTACACACCAGCTTAATGTTGCATGCCTAGGCCCCCCCAGTAAAGTGAATTTGTGAGCCCAATCATCCCCCTTCGGGTGATAGGGAAATATATGGCTTTCCCTCATAACACCCTCCAACTGAGGGGTCCTCATCCCATATAACTATACCATGTCTTAAAATTACAACTGCTATGTGCCATGTCTGCTACTGCCTTTGTGAATCTGCTTGAGCACTAGAGTGTATCCAACAATACTCTTGAAGGACCTCTAGTGTTAGAAGGGTTAATTTTCTTCTACTCCAGTGGAGGGGGGGATTTGTTGGATTTTTGCCACAGTTATTCAGCACAACATAAGCATTGCTACCGTTACTGTGTTTCTTATTTATTGAACTGTATATGCAGTTCTGCAGTTGTATTTTTTGCACTTAAATTCGGAATTGCCATGATTATTTGGTATGTGTGTTTATGTCAAAGTAATTCAGTTGCACAAGTGACAGCCGGGCAGGTTATGAATTCCAGATTCCCACTAGCAGTTGCTGGGAGCAAGGCAATCTCTTTAATGTTTTGGGTATTGTTCCCCTTAATTCTGATTCAACTCCACACTCGCCATGCCTGGTTAATAACACAGAATGCATTTATATTAAAATAATGCCGTATAGGAAGAATGTGCCGGGACTCCCAACTTTACTGAGAGAAAGAGATGGAGGGGCTTAAAGCAATGCAGAAAAGTGTGTGTCTGGACTACAGATAAAATAATGCACTACTTTTCTCATGGGTATAATGGAGGAAGTATGTCAGATATAGGATTATTTGAAAATTCAACGTATTGGTACTGCTGTATTGTTAAGCTTTCTAATTAATGGGTTTCTGCATAATTGCTCTTGTACCTGTTCTGCTCTTTATTTGCAGTGGCAGAAACCTAACATAAAAAATAGGCAGAACCCAACAGTGGTAGAACAGCCATAGAATTTCATACTTCACATTTTTCAATGGAAAGGGATGATCAAGGCGGAAGATATTGAATTTTACTCAGTAGTGTAGCTCAGTAGTGAAATAGTTACACCTACCAGCTCTGTTTTAGCCACTGGGTAAAAATAAAATCACTGTATATATAAGTATGTATATATATATATATATATATATATATATATATATATATATATATATATATATATATATATATATATATATATATATATATATATATATATATATATATATATATTCTCCATCAGAGAAAAGGAACAGAAATCGGGGCAAAAAAATTTTTTCATTAACGAATAGGAAAACACCAAATCCAAATTTATTTATATAAAAAAACGAGGAAATTAATTCATGTAATGGATCTAAGTGCTGGCAAATGAGGAGATTGAGTGTAGTGTGCTGCATTATCAGTTAGCGAGAGGCTCCTAAGTGAGTGTTGCGCTCTCTGATGTGCAAGCTCTGCACTCACTGTAATATATTCTATTAGCTCAGCTCTGTAATATGTCTCTGCGAGGGAAGAAGAGGTTGGGAGGCAAGTTTAGAGGATCATTCCTCACTGCGCCGCAAGTGCTTGATCGTTTTGGGTTGCAAATGATCCATTGAGCATAGTTTGTCATTCTCCATTTGTTTTGCTGTACACACACAAGGGGTTTCATGGGAAGAGCAGTAAGGGGTGGTGGGTAACGCTAATTCCCCTGAGTAATATCCTAGTTTATTTCATCTGTTACCTAAATCTCCCATTCTGACTTTTTATGATTTATTCTGGTATGTAAAGTGTCGAAACCCCCATAGGCTACTTTTATCCATGTCTAGTTTATGTACTGATAAAGCCATGGAATATGAAATGGCTAGATGTTGCTGAACTGCAGCTCTCAGCAGGATGCCCCAAATTGTGCGTGTGTCTATGTGTTGCCTTAAGTGCCACCTGCTGCAGAAATACTGTAACCAAATGGATTTGGTTCCTGCTGCCATCTCCGTCCCATTTTGCGGTATGCAGCTGGTTTGTGTGAGGATGATGAAGGCCATCTGGTGTTGCTCCTTACAGAGATTAGATGTCTGAACTAAGGGTGCACAGCGGTTAATTGCAAAGCCGGGATTTTCCTCTTCAGTATCCAAAGTGGAGATTATTCTAGGTTGTGATGCCTATTTGTCTTGTGGTAGAAAAATTTGTATGTTTATTGTTAGCACCCAAATTACATTCAAATACGGATTGAAGGAGGGATCACAAAGGTAGCATTAAGACTGAATTGGCATTTCATTTTAGTAACTGCAAGTTTGAACTCATAAAGGGTTCCCTATACCCTCAGTATTTCAGGAACCAATGTTAGCGGAGCAGATGGCCTCCATGTTTGCCCAGCTTCCACTGCTGTGCATGCTGAGACAGAGCATGCTCACTTAAATCCAGGACCCTGGCCACCTTTCACTGCGTATGCTCCTGGTTGGCAGTCACAGCTGAGGGGTCCCAACAGGAGGGATGCAGCGGCCACACACCCCACTGAGCAGCTATGCATTGAGTTTTACTTTACTCCACTTTTACAAATTGACCCATAGGGTAATCTAGAGCAATCTATTCTTGCAGCAATTAGCAGCTGTGTGTGCTGGGGGCAGCATTGGACTGGGGGGGTCAAGGGTCCACCAGAGCTGCCACCTCACTGCCTCTCCCTCTGCTCATACCATGAAATTTTCATTTGTGGCTGCAATCGGGATGCCAGATGAGGAGCGGGTCTGAGTTGAAGGGGCACATCAGGTTTTCTCAGTGTCCCGCCAGCCCCAGGCCGTCCCTGGCTAGTGGTAAAATGCTAGTGCCCCCCCTTACTTAGATTGTAATTGTTGCTTGGAAACACAGACGACAAGCAGATCCACCTAATTGCTCTACAAGTGAAAGGGAAGTCATTTTCAGTTCTCTGCAAATAGGTGTCCAGAATAGAAATTGTGTGCCATTGCTCTAATACAACAAGCATTAGTGAGCTGTGTTTGTGTTGCCAAAGAAGAACCAAAAATACTGCAGTGATTTCAATCAATATCATTGCCACCAGTTGTGTAATATGCATCTCTAGAAGTAATGATTTGTCTGTCTCTCTTCAACTATTTAGACTCCATTGATCCACAAACAGAAGATCCCCTGAAAATGCTGTTGCTTACCGGAACTTATATGTATATGATGTAAAAGTCACAATACAGGCAGATTAGAAATTCATTCCAATTCATATTACCTGGAAGCTCAGATACCCGCATTGTCCAATGATAATCAATAATCAATCCTGTAGCATCAGTATCCTTGACAATACTACTTTCTGCTAATCGCAGTAGCTCGTGAGCAACATGTTGCTCCCCAACCCATTGGATGTTGTTCTCCAACCCATTGGATGTTGCTCTCAGTGGCCTCAAAGCAGGTGATTTGTTAATTCTAGGCTTGAGGCAAGTTTTGGTTGCATAAAAAAAAAGATGTACTGCCAAATGGAGCCTCCTGTAGACTGCCAGTCCATTTAGGGGCTACCAATAGCCAATCACAGCCCTTATTTGGCACCTCTCAGGAACATTTTACATGCTTGTGTTGCTCCCCAATTCTTTTTACATCTGAGTGTTTCTCAAGGTTGAAAAAGGTTGGGGACCCCTCTGCTAATGTATTGATAGTTTACTTCTCCTTTAAAATGATCTCATATGATATTATGTTTAACCCACTTATTTTGGTGAGCCAAGGAGTGCAGTTATGGATGTATTATATGCCTTTAAAACTTATTTCTTGCACTTAGTACTGATTATGTGACCCAGACAATACAGGTTCCAGATTACAATGCATCAAATGACATTACACAATGTTAAGAAACACTACTATTATTTATATAAATAAGCTGCTGTGTAGCAATGGGGGCAGCCATTCAAAGGAGAAAAAGCTCAAGTTACAAAGCAAATAGCAGATAAGCTCCGTCTGTCTAATGGTGTTATCTGTTATCCTTAAGTTAACCTGTGCCATATAGCTGTTCAATTTCCACCATTGCTCCACAGCAGCCTGTTTATATGAACTATAGTAGTGTATCTGAAGCAAACAGATCAGTTTTACCAGTGCAGGGCAACAGTACATGATATTTTCATTACTTTAAAACACTTACATTTTTTGGTGTTACTGTTCCTTTAAGTACAGTACTCATTAGAGGCATGGATTTGTAATTTAATCCTCTGACATTCTAAAGGCAATAATGGGCCAGAGATTTCAGAAGAACGAGGTTGCACAAAATTCATGTATTATTCAGCAAACGTTTACCAGGTACTTCATGTTGTTAAATACTTCATTTATTAATGATTGTAAGCTCTGAGATTAACTCTATGGGCTGAATCATGTTTCACCCATTCACTTTTCTATCAGTCACTTTAGATCTGCAAGCATGCCAGCTTTCCCAATATCACAAATGATTCTGCTTCTGGCAACTTTAGTGGCATTTGTGATCTAAATCAGGATGTAAACCTGAAAACAAATATTTGCCTAATGGAAGAAAGTGTCATTCTAAGCAAACTTTCTCATATATATATATATATATATATATATATATATATATATATATATATATATATATATATATATATATATATATATATATATATATATTATATATATATATATATATATAATAGCTAGCAATGCAGGTACTGTCTCTTGCAACATTGTAGCAAAAGTCAGCCTTACATGGTTCTACATTGTTTCAAAGTCAGAACCACCAACCCTAGGGATAGATCCTTAAAACAAGGTAAATCTTTTCCTTCATCTGTATTGCCCTTTATAAAAGATACCTGGGACATGAAGACAAGTTGCCAGACATGGTGGCTTCCAATTGTGCTGCAAAGCTTTGCCTTAGGAGTTCTTGTACAGGGGTACAGGGATGTTCTCAGGTGCATGCCTAGTAACTGCCAGCCAAAGCTAGAAACCAGGGCCAGCTGTAAGATAAAATCATTGCAGCTCAAAAAATATAGCTAAAAGCAATACAAATATTTTGTTTCCCAACTGTGAAATCTACTAACATCTGCAGGATCTATTTAAGCAATAAAGGTAAAGTGAACCCTCTTCATCAGTAGAACATTTTCTAACATGACATGCTGTGACATCCCTTTGATGACCAGTAGATGTGGCTATATCGACATATTTGGCTTGTTCTTAACCAAGCGAACCTCTCCATGGTATGGTTCCTTGTTTAAACATGCAGAAAGCATACTCTTTATGAATATTCTATAGATGGTAAATGCATATACACAGGATATCCTTTTATTTAATTACAACAGCAATACGGTTGTTGAATTCATTAGTGCTAGTTCAGAAGCCTTCTGGGCATTACCCAGAATCCCCTTGTGCGGTTAATGTATGGCTTGACATGTGCTAATGACAGTGAGTTTGGAAGCTTAAAAGATAATAAGCATTTATTATTTCTGCTATTATTTGTAATGCTTGTAATTTTGTATCCGATCACATTTTATTGTCCTTGTCCTGCATCTTTCCTAAGCTGTAAGGGTAATAAAATACAGTACATGTTTCCTGTTATAAATCTGCCATACACCTCATCCCTTGCTTAAGAAGCCCTAAGGCTTATCCCATTTGCTTGAGAAAATGTTCAAACCTAAGTGGCAACGCATTCAACCTTCCTTGTTAAACTGAACAATGGCTCATAAATGTCTGCTGAGGATACAGAGTGAGATGTGCTTGTCCAAGCATAATGCTTGCATATTTACTTGCATTGTGTCCTTGTCTCTGTTATACCGTGTAAACTCAGCCGCTACATTATTTATTATAGAAAGAAGCAAAAAAGTCAGAATCAACAGTGACGTATCTCAAATAGTGGGATTCTGCATTCCTTCAGCCCTTTATTATAATCAACTGTCACACTGGCTACATAGGTAAGATGGGCCAAAGCATTGGTTATAGATAACCATTTAGAGCAGGGACTCTTAACCAATGGGTCCACATGCTGATGTTTGGTCTCCATGATCCAGCTAAATTATGTGAAAGGTTATTATTATAGAAAGAAGCAGTGACATATCTCAAACAGTGAGGTTCTGCATTCTTCCAGCCCTTTATTGTAATCAATTGCAGAAGAGGAATATTCTTGAGTGGCCATTGAATGGAAGACTCATTGTGAGCTGTCAAGGCCTAACTTGAGCCATCATTGAAAGATCACTAAGTACTAGCAGATATCTTAATGTACATGGCAACGAGTGCCATCCCGCTGGCGATTTTTCATTATAGCCAGCTGGAAGGTAGGGGAAGGCAGTTTGCGGGGAATGTCGTCCCGAAGAAGAGGCTATTTTTTCACTGGGGCGGCTAATCTTCCCGAATCTGCCCATGTGTCCTACCCTTAACCAATGGGTCCACATGCTGATGTTTGGTCTTCATGATCCACCTAAATTATGTGAAAGGTTTCCCTACAATTAAACATATTGATTAAAGCAAGGTGTGATAAATGATTCCAAACTATTTTATAGGTCACAAAGCTGATTTTGCAGCATAGGAAAAATTGTGGGCTATCCTATGGAGTAAAAAACCCTTCCTTACATCCAGAACTATATCCAGAGTAAGGAAAAGTGCTGTTATCATCTGTAATGCAGTGAAGGCAGAACTTTGAGGATAGGACATTTGGTAGCATGGACTTGTCTTGATTATTTGCAAAAATTGCAGTATATATACCCAGATATTCCCAGAATGAATATAAATTTGGACAGTTCCAGTCAATATATGGTGTTTGGCATCTAGGACACCAGGAGGACTTCCTCTTGCCTATTCTGAAAAATCAGGTACAGCCTATGGGCGAATTTAAGATATATGCCTTCCATTTATTCTTACCATCAGAGCTTGGTATACAAGACATACTACCCCAGGCTGCCATATTTATTCTCAAATATCCGTAAGAGAGTGTGTCATCTAATAAGAAAGATCCCTTTCATGGTTGTTCTCTTGTCAGCCATGTTGGAAGCCAATTTCATGCCTTCTCAAGCAGCTGATGGGCTGTGCAGTGAAGTCCTTATACAAATTATCCCATTTGAATTAGTATTATAGCCTTTTTATATTTTCCATATTGGCACTGGTTACCTTGTAGCTGGCACATTAGTAGCTCATTATAGCCACAGCAAGCAATCCCGCTGTTATATGATATATACATCCATCCCCGACATGACCAGTGCTAACAACCTATAACAATAGTAAACTATTATTTAATCAGTGTAAGTAAAATCAAGTTAAGGGTAAATGGTGAAAAAATAGTGAAAAAAAGGAGAGAGGTAAATCAGAAACCACCATGAAAATTAAATGATTCAGACAACAAAACATATCTAGGGCACATGGTGGTGTTCCGTATGAAATCAGGGAACAGCCTTGAGATGAGCCTCTGTTTGGATTTTTGTGCAGACGGGGAGAAATCTCAGTAGCATTTCATATGACAGTTGGCCCGTAGCCTCATAAATTCAGATTGAACAACTGCTCGTGTAGAGGGGAATGGACCATTAACCAGCTTTCACACTGTATATTCTTGTTCCCCTGTTGCTCAATAACACTCTCCTTTCGATCAAATCCAGTTTTTGTATGGGCCAGAATAGACACAGACTGGGCCATTGGCCATGTGCAATAATAAAGGTGACTGGTACCAAAGCCTCTAGAAATGTTCCAATCTTAAGCATTGCAAGATTATATCTAATTGGTATTCTTGCCAGGAAATATCTATCATCTAGAATGAGATGTGCCAATGAACCATGACTTTGCTGCATCTTGAATTTGCTTGTTCATGGTAGTGAAATTAGCAGGAACATAAGTGTGTGGGTCCATTACCAGAAACAGACTTAGTGCAGGTATTTAGGGTCCCCTATGACATACTGATACCCCATATAGTTGTACCTATTGATTCAGCCCACAGTGGGAATCCTTGAATAACCACCAAGATTGTGGCAATAGGGCTTCCCTGTCTCAAAATTTACACCTGCTTGCGGTTTATCAGAAGATTCTGGGCAGTCACAGTTAAGGCTGGCAGGCACACCGGGAGAAAACCTGGTAGGCCCGGCTCTTGTGGGGCCCAGCTGACCCTGACCCCTTCTGAACTTGTGTGCACTGCCCCCTTACCTCCTTCATGCCCCGAGAAAAAGAAGTAAGATATGCACCATTGGTAGGGTTGCCACCTTTTCTGGAAAAAATTAAATTATATTTATCTTTTTTCCCTATTAATAACAACCATCTTTTTAGCGGCTAGGCCCACACTGTTGCAATTGTGCTAAAACACAAGTGTTTTATTTGGATCTCAAACACAGTAAAAGATTGGCCAGGTGGTAACCCTAACTCCATTGGGGCCAGAGGGGGATTGCGGTTGGACAGGGGTTGGATAGCTTGGAGCTGGATAGCTTGTGGCTGGGGCGAGCTTGTAGCGGACGCAGGTGCCAAGGGGTTGCAGCTGGGGCAGGGGACCAGTCTGGCGCTGGTAGCAGTGGTGCAGCCATATGGAAGTGTAAGTAGCATGTTTGTACACAAAGTAACTTTAATAGAGTATTGCTACGAGCAGCAATTGGATCCAACAATTGGGACTGTACTTGTGGCTGCCATGGTAAATGAGCTCTTTAGTGTAGGGCTCATTGAAAAAAAATCCTTTTCCTAGTCACTCTGTGCCAGAGAGTTGAGTCTAGTATCCTTGCATCTGCAACCTGCTCTTCCTGCTGACTTGCACAATCGTTTGTGATACACGTGATACAAGCATTTAAAAGATTGTGTTTCAATTAATCATTTAAATGCCGAATGCAGTAAAATGTAAACACATCACCCCGAAAGCAATTTAAAAGTGCTAAGAAGCGCATCAACGTGGAATCAGTTTAGATAAATATCTCATGTCAAATCTTCAGTTCTTTACCATAATGAGAAAAAAGGAATTAATTACATTCTGGAAGTGGCACGCTGGTGATGAGCCTTAAGACAGCATTGGCACTGTGCACCCTTTATTACAATGTCCAACTCCTGTTATAGAACCGTTAAGTGCCACCTTCTCTTTGATTTCACCATGCCTGATGCCAAGGGTTAAATCAAGTTGGGAACTGTAGTCCAGCAACATCAGGGGTTGATTCTTAAAGCAACACAGCTTAATAACATTTCCCAGCTCCAGGCCAGTGAATTCAATCCCCCCGTTGAGAATCCTGCCCTCTCTTGCTCTCGGTTATTTGTTGGGTGGCAGAAATAGCCCATTTTACAGTAATCTCCTTATGTTACATAGTGACAATATGATTGACATGATACGAGTTGTTTGTAAATGTTATTTCTATGGAAAGCAACCTTCTTTATTGTTCTTTGCACTGTTGGTTCTGGCTATATGTGCCAGCTTTATTTCAGTAGTACTTGTACTCAGAACCAGCAGTTCAGAGAATAGCCATGTCTATTGGAAAGTTACATAGAATGACCTTTACTATAGTTTTGGAGAATCTGAAACTGAGAAGTCCCTGAGAAGTTCCCTGTCCCTTTAAATTGTATTTATCTGCACACCTGGCAGTGTTGTTGGATTTCTTTGTCAAATTAATGCACCTTAAACACTGCTGTACTACTAATGTGTCAGGGTTCAGTTCCTTAGCATCGCCGCAATGCTTTTCCCTGTTAACAGCAGCCGTGGCCACCCTCCAAACGATTATGTCTTCATTCAGGTGAAGCCGACTTTCTGGCATTTAGATAGTGCTCCAGGAATACAAACATTTGTTTTCTGTGCTGTTGCTTTGTCATAATTTAACCCACCACCTAAAACGCTTCCCAGCGTATGTCAGTTCCCCATCCGAATACCCTTGTGCCTCAGTTCCATGGGCCCTGGAAGTTGCCTGTTTATTGCTGTATAATTCCATTACAGCATCAGAGTTTCTTCAGCGGTGTCTGCTTTTTCTATTGCTTTTTTTAAAGGTAAACTATATACCATGTTTACATGAGGTCTATTGTTTATCAGGAAACAGTAAAATATGAAGGCATTATTTGGGCATAAGAAAGAGGAGGCTATCTCTGGCATAGATCTTTATTAATATAGAATATTTCTTAATTTCTTCCTATGGTAAGTGGAATATCTATGGGCACTGGTACAAAATATGGCCATCTATAAGCCCCACTGACTTTAAAACACACATACATAGCTACCATTAGGGTCATACAGGGGTTAAAAGGGGTTGTTTTTCTTTCAATTTGCTTTTACTATGACGTAGACAATTTGCAATTAGCTTTAGCCCTTTGCATTCATTGGCTGATGTAACCTAGCATGTATGTGGTTTGTGTGGGAGAACAGTGTCTCATTCAATTCATAAGTAGAAAGCTTTTGTGCTTAAAATGGCAGTGTTTCAATGTGGGAGTATCAGTGACAGCTCACAAGATAATCCACACACTAATATGCCAAGCTCCAAAACATGGCTGCCCACTTCAGCACCAACTCATCTGCTCTCAAGTCTGTCACATACGCAGGCACCTGCACAGAATCATAAAGACACCGTGGGTGTATTCTGTAGTCTGATAAAAATAAGATAGCTTTCTTTAGTCTTCTAAATGATTGCCTTTAAATAGAAAACTACCTGCAAACAGATTGAGTTCAGAGAAAAATGTGCGAGAGCAGCTGTAGCATTCGTGGAATAAGTATCCTAAAGTATAACATAATTACACTGCAGCTTGTTGCATATTGTTGTTCTACCATGCTGATATATAATTATGCAGCAGAGATTATACATCCTTCCCATCAATCACTGCCCCAGTGGAGCTTACAATCTAAGGCCCCAGCACATTCACACACACTAGGGTCAGTTTGATCAGGAGCCATTTAACCTGCCTGTATATTGTTGGAGTCTGGGAGGAAACCCATGCAAACTCTGGGAGAACATACATACTGTATCTAGTCCATTTTTCTTTTCCCCCTTAATTCTCTCTTGCTCAGATCCCATCATTCCCATGCTACAATAGGAAGAAATATTGCTGATTGCCAACAACCTGCTATTGGCTCACCCACTATCTGTGACTAAACAGTCATATATATACGCTGTGCTGATGTGCATTAACCAGTACACCAACTCCAAAGGCGCATTTTTTAAAGTCGGGAAGATCAGGATTAAAAAACATGACAGTTTTGTAATAAAATCAGAATATAAATCAAATCTAATGAAATACAAATCAGTATCCAGGAACAGAGACAATTGAAATATTTATCTCCAATGTAAATGCAACATATAAGGTATGTATGCTTTATATAGCATAATATATTGAACTTGTAAGCTACAGAATTGGGCGAATAAGGTCCTGTGAGACTATATATATAATATAGCTAGGTAATATAATGAGTTTTCATAACCTATATTGTTCTACTGCATTTAGTAAAGGATAATTCAACATTTAAAGGCACCCCCCTTCTTTTGTTTAATTGCTTTTGTATGTCAAATGGCTATATTAATATACAGTACCTGTTTTGTTGTTTTTTTAGACCCCTTACCATATGTACATATATACAGTATTATGTTCTGCTGTTTTCCATTTAAAAAAATATATACTGTATGGGAAATAGTTTATTGCTTTCAATTGCAGCATTCGCCATTATATTCCTAATTTCCTACTTCCTATTAAGAATGTATAGGGATTTTAGTAATATTTTGTTATTTTGAGGAAATATATTTGTAGTACAGGTTTAGGATCTGTTATCTGGAAACCATTTATACAGAAAGCTCCTAATTACGGGAAGGCAGTTTCCAATAGGCTCCATTTTATCCAAATAATTAAAAAATTTTCAATGTCTTTCTTTTTTCTCTGTAATAATAAAACAGGGGGCAAAACAAGCCTAGTGTATTTATTTAATATTTAAATTATTTTGTATTAGATTTAAGGTATGAATATCCAAATTAAGGATCTGTTATCTGGAAAATCCAAGGTCCTGAGCATTTTGGATGACAGGTGCCATACCTGTACCAACAACAATTTGGCTTTTCCTTTGATTTAAAAGTGTAGAGTGCTTCAGTGGGTTGGGTATTTTGAAGGTTGTGGACAGACGTGGGTAAGGGTTAAGATTAGTGGGATGAAACATAATGGCACTTCCAGTCTAGGATAATATCACTTGAATTTTAATTGGGCATTGCAAGTTGGTTTATGGATCAGATGGGGGTATAAATGCTGGTTTCAGGTCTGGGTGTAGATCAGAGATTTAGACCCAAGCAGATCTATATTTTAATGAAAACTGTTCACTACTATATAAAGCTTGCTACACATGGGCCCTTTTTAAAATAATTTTATTATTTTGACTACAGGTCAAGAAACATGCCATCCATGGCTAGCCACATCAGTCTGATCATGTGACCTGGGAGGCAAAGCATTGGTTGTACTGCTATATAAGTTGGGATTGGTAGATCTCATGGCCAGCAGTAGTGCTGCTCCCCAATATACTTTGTGTGGCCCTAGTATATTACTTAGTACTGTGTGACCTATATGTCACTAAATAGCCTTTGGCTGTCAATGGGTGCTGAGAGAGCCTTTTAACAACAACTGAAGGACATGATATGATATATAGTGTTATAAAGTGATACTGTACTACCATCTTCTTCTTGTTCTACTGCCAGTGTCTTGTCCCACTATCTCCATTTTGCCCTGCTGACTCTACCATTGCTATATTACTTCCCTGTCTTCATCTTGCCAATGCAATGCCTTCTATCACCCACCCCCCACAGCTGAAGGCTATGACTAGTCTCCTTTATGTAGCTTTTAAGACAGGTCGATGATTATGGCCACTGCTGCTCTGGAAATTACATCCTTGAGTATTCTGCTAACCAGTTATAATATAGATACAACATTCTTTAAACCCTCTGACTGTTGTAGAACTCCAAAGTCCTATTATTAACAGACAAAGAGATGCAACTGGATGAGAGCTGCAGTTCTTGAAGTGCTTTGGGGACCCACTTCTTGACTAACTCAGCCAAACTTCTACCTCTCAGTTAATTTCCCCAGTGTTCCTCCATTAAACTTGTATATTTACCAAAGACAAAGCATGCAGGAGTGTCTTGCAAAAGGTTTATCCACGTGAGCTGTAAGTGGTTGACAAAAGCCTCTGGGGACAAGTTAGTGTGGTGGAACTGTTCTTGCTTTAGCAGTCTTTCATTCTTATTGGGATATTGTTTTGTGAAAATGACCCAATCCTTAGTGACAGCTTGTCGAGCTGAATAATGCAGGCTCAAGAGAATAGCTATGTGCTGTCTGATTGATTCACAGTGCCAGTGCCATTCTCTCAGACTAGTCTCTCAGTGGATGATATAATGAGTAACCAAAATCTATTTGTTTGAGCTGGCAGTCGGCTATAAAAGGATAGAAATGATAGAAAAGATGATTTTAATAGTCTCAAAATTGCACAGACAACCCTTTATTTGATATTGGCTTGTTCCTTAAATTAAACTTTTGTGGGTTCTTGTTATAATATACAGATAGGACATTACTAGCGCAGAACATGTTGTTTGCTCATCATTTTAGGTGGTGATCATTAAAGAGCTACAAACATACTAGTTTTGTATACTGTACCACACGAACGGAGACCATACCCATGCAGGTGAGTAATAAATTCTGTATATTTCTCTTAAACATACTAAGAAAGGAATGGGGAGGACTGAATGTAGTGGTGGTGTGTTGCTGCCCTACGTAGTCATGTGAACTTATATGATGCTTGGTTGATCATTACTGGTGTGATACCATCAGAGTTTGATTGTTGGACAATTATTGAACAGGGCACACCCACACAGGCCAAACTGATCCTACAGCTTGGAAGAATTGTACTGTATGCAACTGTCATCCCTTGTAGGGCCACCTTGGGGCTGAGTTTTGTTCACAGAACCCAATTAGATTAGATCCCAAATAAGATCTGATGAAGAACCTTGGGTCATCAAGTGTGGTAGGAGGGTGATGTTTGCTCTGCTTCTTGTGTCACATGGTATTGCCATGGATAGTTCGAAGTTATTACCTGTTGACTGACACATTTATAAATGTGACAGGAGAATTGGCTCAGGGGGAGGTGGTCAAGCCTGGAACTTGGTGGTGGAATTCATTATTAGCGCCCAGGGATCCATGTTAATTTCCATACCATCCTACTTGTTTGTGCTATAAAGAAGCTTACTAGGTCCTTTTCCTAGCCTAGTAGTGCATTATATTCAGTGATTGCTGGGGCAGATAAATGGAACTGACCATAAGCCAGTTCCATTTATCCAGCTGCTGATGCTACTTAGTATTGAATTACCCATGGCTGCATTTTCATCCACTTGAAGGAAACCACTTCTAAAACTGAACTTCTTAACAGGAAACTACCAGCTAGATATAAATCTCCTCTTTTTAAATGGAACAGTTTAGGATCTGTTCATAGTTTCCCTTTTCAGACTGGCAATTAATATAGTGTAGTCAGATTGAGGAGAAAGCCAACTAAAATCTAAACCCAATAGTCTTGCAAAAGATTATTGTGGGAACAACTTCCCCTCCCAAATACCCTACATTACATATAAAAAGATATTTTTTGATGAAAAATGTTTCCATAAATGCAATTCGGAAGACATGCTGATGATATCTACATTTTTTGTAATTCTTTAAGTGGTTCATATTTCAATTCTGTTCTCTGAATGATGATAAATTACTCTTGCACTGGAAGAACAAAAAGGTTAATTCATAGAATAATCACACTTGGTGGTGTGATTGCTAATTCATTCCTATTGTGTATGTCAATCAGCCGTTATATTTTTACAGAAGTTATTACAGGAGGATAAATTTTAATTATCAGCTTAATTATCAAGTTGCCATTTGCTGTTCACAGTTTATGATTTGGCATGACCTGTTAGTTTGATTTCACATGGTGTTGTCTTTGCCAACAAAGCTGGCAAATGTTGGACCTCAAGGGGGCATTTGAATTTAGTTAGTAAAAAATCAAATCCACAGTGGCTTTTAAAAAATATAGTTACACTAAAGCAACGTCTTGGTTCTACAACATTTTGTGTCAGGCTTGCCCAGACCCCTTGGCCAAAGTGAGAGTGAAATGGGTTAGAGATATCCCAGAACTTGAGGAGGAAATGTGGGTAGACACACTCAAACAGGTTCCTGACATCACAATGTCAATCAGGGACAGATACATACAAATAAAATTTTTGAACAGAGTATACCTTACTCCGTATAGACTTGCAAAAGATATACCCAATGACTTTGGACCAGTGTGTGAAATGTAATCATGAGGTTGGTTCATTTATGCATGTGTTTTGGAGTTGCCCGCTTATCCAGAGATTTTGGGGAGAAGTTCTGCACTAAAATTCCAGCACTCTATCTGTCCCGTGCATTAAGACTCCACTGGTATGTCTCTTAGGAATAGCTGATGACTTAGGTCTTCGGTCCGGTGTGAAGCTCTGCTACCTCCAACTACTCTACTATGCGAAAAAGGCCATTCTGCTACAGTGGAAATCCACTGCTCCTCCAACCCTTGCCTTTTGGCGTGCATTGGTAAATGACACCCTCCCTAGCCAAAAACTGACCAATATAGCCCGAGGTTGTCCAAAAAAATTTGATACAATCTGGGGCATGTGGCTAGAAATGGAGGGCACCCGTTCAGATAATAATATACAATAATCCTGATTTGAATAGAGACATGTCAATGTACAGCAATGAAAATTCCTTGTATCCAAAAGATAGCTGTCCCAAAGGCTTACTTTTCAGTAAAAAATTTCTTTATTTAAATTATCATTAAAAATATTTGGTTACATTCAGTCCCCCCAGGCCCACCTTACGCGTTTCGCACCTTCCGGCGCTTAGTCATAGGTGTATCTGTAGACCACACAACCTCTGCGGGATTTATACCCTATCAGTCCCTCCCACTTTGTTTAAAATCAAAATCTTTGAGGGATTAACCCTATTGTGTTAATTACTCTTCAACCATGCCCATATGGGGTTTAATTTCTTAATATTTTTCTTGCGTGAATATTTATAAATCCAATTGTTAAGTATATATAATAGTCACTATTTATAAATTCAATCCTTAGGTATGTATAATAGTATATTTCACAAAATTAGTATAATAACCAAACATCAGTACCACTCACTTCCTTTGCATTTGTTGTTCCTAGACCGTCAATTGCTCCCTTTTTAATCTAGATAACAGTATTAGCCTTTTCACGTATAGCAAGTAACATCAAATTCATGATTAAGTCCTAAGGGCAAGCGCGTGCTCAGATGGAATATCCAGAATACTTCTCTCCTCTCCAAGAGGCTCAACTGATCTCCTCCTCTTTCCCCCAATCTGACTCTCTCTATCCCCTGAATACTAAAAGATTCTAGGGAGTTTCCATTACATGTATTAAAGTGCCTAGTGACATTGCTCTTTTCAGCCATTCGCGGGTTCTTTATCTGACTCAAATGTTCCCTGGCTCTTTCCTTCAGTTTCCTAGTCGTACAGCCTACATATTGTATTTGGCATTTAAGGCAAGTTATCAAATATATTACATAGGTAGTATTGCAATTAATATAGCCCTTAATGTCAAATTCCCTCCCTGTTACCGTTGATTTAAATTTCTTTGATACTTTCATGTGCCTACACGTTATGCATCTCTGACTCCCACACCTATAGTTCCCAATTGATGTAAGTGGCCCCAGATCTCGTCCCTGGTCTCTCTTTTTGAAATGACTAGGTGATAACATATCTTTCAGAGTGTGGGCTCGCTTGGGAATCACATTAATCCCTGGATTCAACACTCTGAAAAAGTGCTCATCCCCATAGAGAATAGGTAAAAATTTCTTAACAATCCTCGAAATTTCAAAAAATTGCTTACTGTACCTAGTAGTAAGTACTACTTTGTCTGACCAATTAGAGCTTTTATCTTGTTTCGTTTTCGTACTTAACAGATCTTCTCTAACACTTCCTTTTGCCCTCAATAGAGCTTTCTGTATAGTTTTATGTTTGTAGCCTCTCTCCGCAAATCTCTGCTGCATGTCCTGTGCCTGGTTCCCAAAATCCTTACCCGTGGAGCAGTTTCTTCGGAGCCTCAGAAACTGTCCCACCGGTATTCCTTCTATTAGTTTCTTTGGGTGACAGGAAGAGGCATGCAAAAGAGTGTTGCCACTACACGGTTTACGATAAATACTCGTGTTTATTACCTGATCCTCTGCTGTTAGCTTTACATCCAAAAATTCTATCTGATTTGGGCTAAATTGGCTAGTATATATGGGGTGGTGGGAGGAAACCCATATTAATGTGAAACAGAAGGAACATCTAAAACTGTATATGCGTTATATAGACGATCTCTTGTGTATATGGCAAGGGACTGAGGAGGAGTTTAGTAATTTTGTGAAGGACATCAATGAGAATGACTTAAACCTTGGTTTTACTAGCCAATTTAGCCCAAATCAGATAGAATTTTTGGATGTAAAGCTAACAGCAGAGGATCAGGTAATAAACACGAGTATTTATCGTAAACCGTGTAGTGGCAACACTCTTTTGCATGCCTCTTCCTGTCACCCAAAGAAACTAATAGAAGGAATACCGGTGGGACAGTTTCTGAGGCTCCGAAGAAACTGCTCCACGGGTAAGGATTTTGGGAACCAGGCACAGGACATGCAGCAGAGATTTGCGGAGAGAGGCTACAAACATAAAACTATACAGAAAGCTCTATTGAGGGCAAAAGGAAGTGTTAGAGAAGATCTGTTAAGTACGAAAACGAAACAAGATAAAAGCTCTAATTGGTCAGACAAAGTAGTACTTACTACTAGGTACAGTAAGCAATTTTTTGAAATTTCGAGGATTGTTAAGAAATTTTTACCTATTCTCTATGGGGATGAGCACTTTTTCAGAGTGTTGAATCCAGGGATTAATGTGATTCCCAAGGGAGCCCACACTCTGAAAGATATGTTATCACCTAGTCATTTCAAAAAGAGAGACCAGGGACGAGATCTGGGGCCACTTACATCAATTGGGAACTATAGGTGTGGGAGTCAGAGATGCATAACGTGTAGGCACATGAAAGTATCAAAGAAATTTAAATCAACGGTAACAGGGAGGGAATTTGACATTAAGGGCTATATTAATTGCAATACTACCTATGTAATATATTTGATAACTTGCCTTAAATGCCAAATACAATATGTAGGCTGTACGACTAGGAAACTGAAGGAAAGAGCCAGGGAACATTTGAGTCAGATAAAGAACCCGCGAATGGCTGAAAAGAGCAATGTCACTAGGCACTTTAATACATGTAATGGAAACTCCCTAGAATCTTTTAGTATTCAGGGGATAGAGAGAGTCAGATTGGGGGAAAGAGGAGGAGATCAGTTGAGCCTCTTGGAGAGGAGAGAAGTATTCTGGATATTCCATCTGAGCACGCGCTTGCCCTTAGGACTTAATCATGAATTTGATGTTACTTGCTATACGTGAAAAGGCTAATACTGTTATCTAGATTAAAAAGGGAGCAATTGACGGTCTAGGAACAACAAATGCAAAGGAAGTGAGTGGTACTGATGTTTGGTTATTATACTAATTTTGTGAAATATACTATTATACATACCTAAGGATTGAATTTATAAATAGTGACTATTATATATACTTAACAATTGGATTTATAAATATTCACGCAAGAAAAATATTAAGAAATTAAACCCCATATGGGCATGGTTGAAGAGTAATTAACACAATAGGGTTAATCCCTCAAAGATTTTGATTGGTTTTAAACAAAGTGGGAGGGACTGATAGGGTATAAATCCCGCAGAGGTTGTGTGGTCTACAGATACACCTATGACTAAGCGCCGGAAGGTGCGAAACGCGTAAGGTGGGCCTGGGGGGACTGAATGTAACCAAATATTTTTAATGATAATTTAAATAAAGAAATTTTTTACTGAAAAGTAAGCCTTTGGGACAGCTATCTTTTGGATACAAGGAATTTTGATATATGTGTCGCCTGTGAACTGGGGCGAGTACCTAAGGCTTCACCAGATGTAAATCAGAGGTGGATTCCCAATTTTGATATATGGAATGTACAGCAATGTATAACAAAGGTATGACAATGATATTACAATAGATAAAGTTGTATTTTTATTATTTGGCTCCACTGGCAAAAACAATGCAATGTCTTCTTCTTTCCTTTCTTTCCTTTCCTGTTAAAAGCAAAATGCAAAAATAAAAACTTTTAAAAAAAAAATATAGTTACACTCATAATAAAATTCAAATTTACAGTGTTGAATTTATTAATGAAGCTACAGGTATAGAATGCTCTGGAATTACATAAATAAACCTAATAAACCTAATAAATATTACTTTTTTTCACCCACTATTGATTTGCTTAGCAGGTATGACATTTTGATTCCTCTTCCCACAAAAACTGTTACATGGGTATAAAAATAGATAAAAATGTCACTTCTTTTTCATCCTGACCATCATGTACCAAAAAGCTCATCAAGCTTATTTTTTTTTTTTTTTATAACTTCAGTCCAATGATGTCATCAAATTTGATTTTCCTCTTTGGGAGGCTGAATAATGATCACTGTATAAAAAATTTTTTGAAATCATTGAAATTGGCTATTTTGATTTCCATATCTTTTTTGACAACTATTTCACTCTCCTTCAATATTAAAGGAACAATTATTTCAGGTGTTGTTATAAAGGAATTTCTATTGTAATTTGTAAGTAGAATTTTTATTTCACTCAAAAATGTTGAATTGCACTGGGAAAGATTTTTTTCAGTGGTTTATAAACTAGAGCCCTAAATCTTAGATTACCAAAGGGACTTGTAGGGCTATACAGTAGAATAGACTTCATCGATGTTAGTTTATGGTAAAAGTTGCATTAAATCTTAAATTAACAAAGGAACTTGAATCTCGCCATCCCATTGTAAATACTTGATTGATACCATTCCTATAGCATTACTTGCAGACGCCTTCTTCTTTAATGAGACTTTGGAGATTTTGAAAATAAAGTAACATTGAGCTCGGTGACGGAGTAGCCTTTGAAAGACATGGTTGGATAATTACCTAAGAGTCTTCTAATTGAGAATTGATTACTTTTTATGATCCTGTGCTCCCAGAATAACTGCTGAACAGCTGACCATGAATTTTGAGAAGTCATCTGAAAGACTGGGTGCATTTCTTTCACATTGCAAAATTGTGCTTTGGAGATAGATTTTTGGTTTTAAATTTTAAATTGTAACTATCTCCGGTGAATGTTTGTGCCATCGGATGTTTGCGAGGCTGAGCAAGGCATATGTTGTTGATCTCTGGATTGAAATTGTTTCTAGTTGGAGAGGATTAAAGTAACTTGCTCAAGGTCATGGTCAGCCATTTCTGGACCTGTAAATCTTTTGTCCAGCGAGCTTAGAGTGCTTTTATGCAGGTTTTTATAGCTCCATATATAACACATTGGGGCCCATTTACTAAGGGTCGAAGTGAATTTTCGAATTTAAAAACTTTGAATTTCGAAGTAATTTTTGGGTACTTCGACCATCCAATAGACCGCTTTGACTTCGAAGTGAAAATACATCACAAATTCGTCCATTCGAAAATCGAAGTACTGTCTCTTTAAAAAACGTCGACACTTCGCCATCTTAAACCTGCCGAATTGCTATGTTAGCCATAGCTAACATAACATGTCTGGATGAACCAGTTGTGTAGTGGACAGGGTTTGAACCACCCTGTACCCAAATAATGAAAAACAGCAAATTTATATTTACCCCATATTTCACCCTAATTGACCTTCAGTCTGGGCTTACAGTTGCATCTTCAAGCACAAACAGATTTTCTACCCAAATCAGCATTCAGGCTCCACCCTCCAGTCCGCCAAAGAGGGGTCATCCCATCCAATCTAGGAACCACTGCTCTACACTTGGTCTTACCAATATACCAAAATATATTTTAGGTGAAGTAATAACAGGCATAATTTTCCTCTGGATCAAAATCTGCGGCATTAGGATCTGTACTTGGACAAGTGTCCAGCTGTCTACTACATGTTTGTTAATATCACAAACATCTGATTTCTTTGTTGGTTGCTTTGATCTTGTTATTACATCATGGCTAATTGTATCCCAGGCCCTGAGTTTGTTTTTCAGATAATACCAACCTGTATTAATTTCCCTCTAAAATCAAAACAGCTAGCTTGTTTATTTTGCGACTGCTTGTAATAACATTTCTGCTTCATCAGACAGGCATGTTCAGTTCCCAGCGTCAGCTATTTGTGTATTAAGTAATACAGCAATCTGAAGCCTGAACAGAGCCGCACCAGCCCTTAAACTTTGTGCCGATCAAAGAAGTGAGCTGAAAGAACTGCCAAAAGCAAAATGTTTCCTTCCATCTGCCCTGGATGCTTGCTTCCAGAGGCTAATGTTAATAATGAAGACTGCATAAATAAATTAGGTACTGGATAAGGAAGCCTAAGAGTATTCACTGTCAGTCAAGATGGAATTACCTTAATGAGCAGCTCATATACCCAAGCATAGGAACTCAAATCTCTTTCATTGATTTGATCTTATTATTGATTTAAAAATGTTGAAGGAATCCCTCAGCACAGAATAAAACAATAAAAGAGCATTAGAAAGATATTTTCAATTAAAAAATACAGCTACCACTGGAGAGAGAGAGAGAGAGAGACACAACCCATACATAGGGTTATGTAGGCAATTTATTGATAGCATTGGCATTGCTATGCACACATACAGGAACATATAGGAATGTATTCAACTGTCCTGAAACTGCCTGCAAAGAACTAACCCAATAGGTGTTACAGTTGCAAGGTCTTTGCATGAATATCTGCTGTTTTCTTATTGTTTTAAAGGGGACATCATCCCAACATTGTTTAAACATTACACTTCCAATATATTACCATAGGTTTAAGAGTGCCAAGAGCAACATCAAGGATATAATCTAAAATCCGTACTCTTAGAAACATCTTTCTTGCACCTCTTTAAGGCCAGTGGCCCAATTCATGCAAGAAAATCCATCAATAAGAATCCTGCCTGCTTTGTGTATAGCCAGCTTACTATTTTTATGTAGGTGTTAAAACATTTTTCTAGTATTGAATGCCTAAATAACACTATGTCCAGCATTCTCATTACAGTGTAATATGAGCTATAGGGTTCTCTCCCTATGCAGATAAGCGAAATATAAGAGGTTTTTTTGTAGCCAAGATTTTGATTGGAGAATCCTACTGCATATGTAATAATATTTGCAACACCTACTTTGGACATCAAATGTTAGCATTGTATAGAAGCTTTTTACCCCTTCAACTGTCTTTTACTCTATCATTGGATCTTTCTGGACAGAACTGGCTAAGGATTAGCAATTGTTCGGGATAGAGAATTTCCTACAGAATGTGGTTATTCTTACAGGCAAGAATATAACACCTACATTCGGTTAGTTTCTCCATTTCTATGGAGATCGGAAAGAAAAGTTCCGATTTCCTTCACGACAACTGTTGGGCCAATGACAACTAAACTTGATTCCATCAATTTCCCAGGCTGACCAGAATCTCAGCTTTTCTCAGGAAATGAATAAGATTTACACTTCTGAGGAGTTAACTGCTGGGCAGACCAGATGTCTAGGGCTCATCTCCTATTACCAATACGTAGCACAGGTCTTCTTTATAGTGTTCACCCACCACTATAATTTTCTATGTGAGCCAGGAAACCCAAGGGACTGAACCTAAGCCTCCCCCCCCCCAAAAAAAAACCCTGGAAGTTCTCTGCAAATCTCCTTTTAACAAAGCCCTGCATTCCTAGAGTGGCATTAAATGGTGACTTCTCCGCAACAATCACCAGCTGAATGAAGAGAATGTAGGTCATTTTTTTAAATGTTGAATAAAATCCCTGACTATACTGAAAAAAAAAGGATCTAAAAGTCACCATTGAATAAAAATTTTAATATTAGAAGCAAGACGTCTCCCAAAATAGTGCAGAGACGTTATTGTCTGTGAGATAAAACATTTGTGCTGCAATGTTGGGAGTTTCCTTAAATGAGAAGGATTTAGGGGTTTTTGTAGATAACAAGTTGTCTAATTCTGGGCAGTGTCATTCTGTGGCCACTAAAGCAAATAAAGTTCTGTCTTGCATAAAAAAGGGCATTAACTCAAGGGATGAAAACATAATTATGCCTCTTTATAGGTCCCTGGTAAGGCCTCATCTGGAGTATGCAGTGCAGTTTTGGACTCCAGTCCTTAAGAGGGATATAAATGAGCTGGAGAGAGTGCAGAGATGTGCAACTAAATTGGTTGGAGGGGTGGAGGACTTAAATTATGAGGGTAGACTGTCAAGGTTGGGGTCAGTGGCGTAACGAGATGTTACTGGGCCCCACAGCAAAATAATTTTAGGGCTCCCAAAATATCCAGTGGTTGCCCTGTATTAACAATATATATTAAAATTCCTAATTAATTAGAGCCTTATGGGGCCCTCTATGCCTCTTGGGCCCCCCTGCAGCCGCAGGGTCTGCTTCCTCTGTAGTTACGCCCCTGGTTGGGGTTGTTTTCTCTGCAAAAAAAGGCGATTGCGAGGGGACATGATTACACTTTACAAGTACATTAGAGGACATTATAGACAAATAGCAGGGACCCTTTTACCCATAAAGTGGATCATTGTACCAGAGGCCACCCCTTCAGACTAGAGGAAAATAACTTTCATTTGATCAACGTAAGTGGTTCTTCACAGTAAGGACAGTGAGGTTGTGGAATGCACTGCCGGTTGATGTTGTGATGGCTGATTCTGTTAATGCAATTAAGAGTGGCTTGAATGATTTCTTGGACAAACATAATATCCAAGGCTATTGTGATACTAAATTAGGTCTTTCCAGCTGACACAAGGTCACCCATTCCATTTAGAAGAAAAGAGGTTCTGCCTAAATATTCAGAATGGTTTTTTACAGTGAGAGCTGTACATTAGATAGCTTTAAGAAGGGGTTGGATGGCTTTTTAGCAAGTGAGGGAAAACAGGGTTATGGAAGATAGTTCATAGTACAATCCAGGGACTAGTCCAATTGCCATTTTGGAGTCAGGAAGGAATTTTTCCTCCTCTGAGGCAAATTGGAGAAGCTTCAGATGGTTTTTTTTTTGCCTTCCTCTGGATCAACTGGTAGGCAGGTTAAAAAAAAGTGATGTGCGTGTGTCTTTTTTCAACCTAACTTACTATCTAAATTCTCTAGTTAGTATAGGTATGGGTATATACAATTTATGTGAGGATATGGAAGGGTGTTTGTATGGATGCTGGTTTCATTTGGAGGAGTTGAACTTGATGGCCTTTGTCTTTTTTCAACCCGATTTAACTATGTAGCTATGTTTTAAAAAATAAAAAAAACAACCCTGTTATGCATATATAATATATATATTGGATTTTTGAAAATGCTGCACAGAGAGAAGAGCAATAGTTATTTTTAACCACTAGAGTGTTGATCTGCTCTCCTAGATACACATGAAAGCCCAGCTTGAATGGCAGCTAGGTTGAGATTTGGGGTGAAAATTTGCTGTTCTAGATGTTCTTGGGAATTTTGGACCTCCATGTCATAGTCCAGTTAATAGTTGGTAAATAGTACATATTTTATTAAGTACGCATGAGATATACTAGGCTGGTGGAAACTCTAAACAATAAGAACCTAGAAGACCTAAGTGCATGAAGCGAGTAAAGCTTTGTGTAAATGTATTATTTGCCTAAATAAAGCCAGTTCCTTTACGTTGCCTGTCTGTGGGATCTGTGAGTGCCTGCTGTTTCTCTCCTTGGTCTGATACCTTCACCATGAGCTAACCAGACCCACATGTAAACTGGTGAGATTTTCTACTTGTACAACTATGCACCAATAATCAGGGCCTCCATTAGAAATCACGGGGCCCCGTACAACAAATTTTTTTGGGGCCCCGCCCACACTAGCGTCCAAGCACCACGCCAGATCCCGCCTACTCCACCCAAGCCCCACTCCATCCCGCCCAAAGACCACACAGACATCAGCGCTAAAAAAGTAACCTCCCCACACACGTTATAAAAAGCTATTGATGTGGTCAGGGCCCCCTTAAAAGTTAAAAAAAACATTGGTGCTACGGCCCCCCCTTACAAGTAAAAAAAAATTGGGGCCTCAAAAAATATTTTTTAAAAAAACATTGGTGCCTTGGCCCCCTTAAAAGTTAAAAAAATTTTGGGGCCCCAAAAATTTTTGTAAAAAAAAAAAACATTGGTGGCAGGGGCCTATATAGAATATTAAAATAATACATTGGTGGCCAGGGGATTAAGAAAAACCCAAATAAAACCCACATTGGTGTTCAGTAGAACTTCGGCTTATGCTATTTTCGTGACTTCGGGTCTTTTTACTGCTTCGGGAGTTCAGCTTTGGCTGTTTTCGTGGCTTCCGGTCCTTCGGCTGTAACGCATTTCGGCTGTTCGGGATGGCCGCAAGCTTCGGTGCTCTCAAGGGGGGCCCGGCTCTTTTCAAAACTGCAGCACTTCTGGGCCCCCCTTCATGTCCAGGCCTGGGACACTTGTCCCCCCCCCCTGATGGCGGCCCTGCCAATAATATTTCTATTACATTTGATACATGCTACTCCCTATATTAGATGACTAATATAGCATTGGATGGCAAGAATCCCACTGGGAAATCCTCTTGCATGTGCAAGGGGTTGGCCACCTTTAAGTTAACTTTTAGTACGTTATCACTTCTCTGCCTTTTGGCTAAGATCAAGTGTAATATCTTCTAAGTACTTTGGGCTTGACCCCAGGCCAAGACTTGTGCATTGGGGGGAGCTTCGGCAGAACCAATGGTAGACGGGACTCTCCCTAGCTGCAAGGCGAAGGGGAATCCAAAGACCCTGGCCCCCTGCCTGTGCCTTGTGTGCAGGGGGGGGTCGGGGAAGATGGGTCTCACCCTAGCCTCGGCGGAGATGAGCCCATCTAATGATGTTGTTCTTTGGCCTGGCCTGGGGCACTTGAGAATTGGCCCATGCCTTCGGGTAGGACTCACCAGGAAAGCACAGCTTTTCAAAAAAAGAAAAATTTTGTACGTTATAGAATGGCTAATTCTAAGCAACTTTTAATTTGGTCTTCATTATTTATTTTTTATGTTTTTTGTATTACTTGCCTCCTTCTTCTGACTCTTTCCAGCTTTCAAGTGAGGCTCAGTGATCCCATCTAAAAAAAACAAATGTTCTGTAACGCATTTATTGCTATTTCTACCTTTTTAGTACTCATCTCTTTTCAGTCTCTCATGCAAATCAGTGCATGGCTGCTAGGGTAATTTGGACCCTAGCATCTAGATTGCTGAAATTGCAAGCTGGAGAGCTGCTAAATAACTCATAAACCACAAACAATAAAAAATGAAAACCAATTGCAGATTGTCTTAATATCAATCTGAACATCATATTAAAAGTTAACTCAAAGGTGAACAACTGCTTTAAGTTAGGGCTGCCCATTTTGTAAAGCTGGGGGTCACAGTGGGAGGGTCAGCATCCTATTTACGATGTCCTTTGCTGCTTTTTGCAGCAATAAGTAATTTACCTAATTCCACACCTGTTAGTGCCAAATGTTTTCCCATTCTGTTCTCAATCTCTCTCTCTCCCTCTCTCTCTCTCTCTCTCTCTCTTTCTCCCCCTCTCTCAAAATACATTTATTTTGCCAGATGGGACAGGTATTTGATATACGTGAAGGTTTAATATGAAGCTCATCCAGACTTAATTATGTTTGGTGTAAGGAGGTAAATGCTTCAGTCTGGTGATTCAGACCGTCTCACCCGAGCTGGAGAGATTAAATCGTTAATGCAGTTTTTCGTTTTTTGGGCAAAATATGTTTGAAATTAAAAATGTGTATAAAAGAAAAATGCTAAAGGGTTATATTATTCAGCATCTTGGAATATAAAAGAATACACCATGTGAGGCTTTGCTTGAAGGGGAAACAACGTTTGTTGTTATCATAACATAATTCAGAACAATTTTGCTGTTAGTTAACAAAGCACACTTTTAATTACTTTAGAGATTGATGTAAACAAATCATAGCAGATGCAAAGGGAGGAACTCTTTCTTGCATTTGCAATCAGAAACAATTGGGTCTGATAGTGCTTATTTTCTTTAAAAAAAGAAAATGCACCATACTGGGGTACTTTTGAGCAGATCATGCAAGTCCCATCTTCCAAAAAGTTCTCTACTGGACATGGATGCAAGAATGAGACAGAAGATGGTGGTGCACTTTGCACAAAAGAACCCCTGACCAGTGCATTTTTTTTAAAGACGTGGAGTAACAGCCTAGGGAAGAACATATAGGGTGCCTATAATATTGGCAGCCCCTGTGATTTTTCTTTTTCTTCCCTTTTAAATTATAGCAAAAAAAGATTCGACTTGAAACTTTCCAGAAAACTGGGCAGATTGCAGTGTCTGTAGTTAAACATTTCTCCGCCGCCGTAGAGCTCTACTGGGAGTCTCTCTCTCCCTTTATAGGAAAGTGCAACAGACTGTAGTCCTGGAAGGAACAAAAGGATCTCAATCTGCATAAAGTGCTTGGTATTCTGCAGCCGAAACCCACGTGCAGAGCTTTAGCTATACATCTTGAGACAATTTATGGTCTTTCCAGAACAGCCTTAATAATCATCCATCAAAGTTGGGCAACAGTGAGATTTCACTCCCCTTGGGGAATGGTGGCATTTAGAGTCTTAAAAGGCCACTATCCTGACCTGTTTTACCAGTTACAGTGATTTACCAGGGGCTGCATTGTGCATTCCCTGTATCCCCTTAAATGATCTGGAACTTGCAGTCTTGCACTTCATGTTGAGTATTGCTTGACTGCCACCTATTATCCAGGGTCATCTCTTGGGAAGCGCAGACACAGATCCGTTTGTCTCATAACATATGTAATGGATGGAGTTGGTTAAATGATTATAGTGATATTCTCTAAAGGTAAATGTCAGAAAGCCTGTCTTTCCAGCAGCAACACCATGCCAAGGCATCGCACAGGGACAAATTGGCCACATCACTGGATCTTGGAACACACAGCCTAGCTGGGTAGCAGTGCTCACCCTGTGGCCACTTTTTCCAAGTCTCCAGCTATATATATATATATATATATATATATATATATATATATATATATATATATATATATATATATATATATACACACAGACGGAATAGTCAGCATAGCCAATATTGTATGCCCTTTAAAGCTGTAATGCCATGCAAGGTAATAGCGCATTATACCCTACATATTCATTATTATTGTTATCCAGCGCTTGACATGCATTTCCATGGCGAGTGCCACTGACCTGCCTACAGGTACAGCTTTAATTGGCAGCATAAGCATCTCCCCTATCTTATACATATTCTCTGTACTTCTCTTTATTTAGAAGTGATGTTGCCAACCCTCCTGCCCGTCACCCAGCGTGCACTTCCACAGGCCTCACAACATAACAGCTGTCACATTCTATTTCCCTCACCTTTGCCCTAGTTCCCCAATGTGAATTTGTCTCAAATGAAATTTATATCTTGCAATTTCCTGCATGCCCGTGTATGTATGTATGTGTGCGTTAGGGAACTTATGTGTTGTCTTATTTACTGCTGCCATAATGATAATTCTCTGTTGTTATAATCATATATTACATTAAAGCTGAAATTGCATTTGTCACCAGCGGCATCAGCGGACAAGGTGAGATTTATGGGTTTCTACTTTGTGACGTGTTTCATCATGTCTCATTGGATCAATTTCTGTGTATATGATTCCATAAACAATCATGAATATTGCACTTAATAATAAATGTATGAATATTCCCCTTGATAAGGGATAGCTGGTTTCTGTTGTTGGTGCTTTAAAAATAATAATAAATAAAAATGCAGTAGTGACTGGGATTCTAAGGGAAATATACCATGTATATATATATATATATATATATATATATATATATATATATATATATATTCTGTTCCGCAACACAAACCCCATAGGTAGGTCCTTGCCATGTTATCAGAAATTATGGGATGTTCTCTAGGGATAAAGGGGTGAACTTCTGCTTCCCCTGAATCCTTGAAATAATCATTAGCAGTGCAGCTGTTCTAACTGCCTGATAATATGATAACAGACCCCACTGTTCTGCAGTCCTTGCCCCCCCCCCACAGATTAATGAGTAAGCCCCATAGAATTCTTTGTCTTTTTCTTCTGACTCCTTCCAGCTTTCAAAAAGCTCTGTAAGGCAAAAAAATGTATTGTTATTGCTACTTTTTATTACTCAACTTTTGATTCAGACCCTATCATATAAATAAAAAGCTACATAACTCAAAAACCACATATAAAAAAATGAAAACCAATTGCAAATTGCCTCAGAATATCACTCTCTACATTAAAGTTAAAGATGAACAACCCCTTTAACCTGCCGACTTTGTCCTTCTGAAAATCGGCCAGATATCAATAGGGCAGGTTTGATATACCTGTGAAACAAGGCATGTTGCATTCATTTTTCATCTGACTGGCCTGTTGACCCTCTGTATGATCCAGTTGATGGTTCCCACATTCTATTCAACTAGTCTTTATTTTTTATCATATTGTTTATAGTTTTTGTCATTATTTGCCTTCTTCTTCTGGCTCTTTTCAGCTTCCAGGTATGAAGGACTGTACCAAGTATTTAATATAATCAAGTCATTATTAAGTGCTTTGACAGGCAATTCAAAATTCCAAACCATTTCAAACAATTTCAACTGACAGACTTGTGCTTATAAAGTATCTCATGTGTCATCAAAGTATTAGGAGAAGAGGTAGGTGGCTCCCTGGCTAATTTCAGGAATTCCTCATGGGGGTCAGGCAGCACCCACTGTCCAGGTCACTGCCTTTGAGACAGACTAGAGGTTCTGAACTGAATGTTTCTCTTTGTCAAATGTTACAGAGTTAAATGTGTTCTGCACCAGATGCCTCTTGTATTGCCTTTCATGCTCCCCATGTCTGTAAGGCCGCTGAGGCCACACAGCACGTACACTGGACACAGTTAATGCAGTGCTCAGTCAAAGCAATGCTTTGGAAGATGAACACACAATTAAAAGTATGGCTTCTGCTTTCTCTGGTATGCAGTCTAATGACTGTGCCAACAGGAGCATATTCCTTACAGACCCGTATAACCTTGGCAAAGAGTGCAAATGACATGCCAGCTGAGGCATATTCATTCAAAACCTGCATGACCCTGGTGCACAGTGCAAGAAGTATGCCCACTTGGCACATTCCTTCCCAGTTCCACCCAACCTTGGCACTCAGTTGCAAGTAGCATGCCCACTTGGATCATTCCTTTCAGTTCCACCTAACCTTGGCACTTGGTGAAGACAGCGTGTTGAGCACATTCTTTTCAGTTCCACCTAACCCTGGCACACAGCTCAAGCACTTTCCCAGACTGGGTGCATTCCTCACATTCAGAGCTGTTTAGTTATGTATTGTCATGGTTAATTTGGGGCCTTTTGAATGGCAACTGGGATTCTTGTTCCAGATAAGCACTGTGCTCGGAGCTGTGCACACAGTCCTTTCTACACGGATATTCCCTTTATTTACTATACTTCAATTATTATGGGAATTTTAGTTTTCTGTTACATAACGTTGAGCTTGGTTAAAATAGGGTAAAAGGGATGATTCATTATATAAGGCTGCAAGCTCTATGCATGGTTTTGGGCACAATATTGCCCCATAAGTGCAAAATACAGTAAAGATGTGGAGCTCCTGCACTCTGCAACTTTGTTTGCATTGAGGTCCGAAATTCACAATAGGCCCTGGCATTTCTTTAAAAACTTTTTTTTTATTATCAATCAATATTGACAAGCCATTGCAATTTTTCTGTATAAAATGCATATGTTCTCCCACACAGAGGAGAATTATTACATTATATGAAAACATATTACAGAAAGCTACAGTGCCACATTGACATGTAAATAAACATAATGAAATATTCATATCAATAAACATATAAACTTGCTTAACAATGTGCAGTGTCATTTATTACTTTGTATTCGGCTCCGTGTAAATTATGTCATGTAATAATAAGTGTCTCCTTATATACAGTATTTCGTCCCAGGGTTCCATCCTTGTTATAAGTAAGGGCTCTCCCGTCTGTCACAATTAACAGCTACATCCATCACTGACTGGTATAGGCCCTGGCATTTCAACTATACAGAGGCTAAAACAGCCCCCACCAACCTACAGCAGCACCTCGATTACACTTTTAATAGTGAATCTGGTGCAGAACGCATCACTCTTTGTGCCAGAGAACTCTGTGCTGTATGCACTATTTTGTGGGCTGCATGTGACCATTGCTCCCTGACTTTGTGGCCCCTGTTTCCTTCTGCAGCTGTTGCAATTGCGCTCTCTGCACTAGAAGAGCCTAATTTCCAGGATGAAAAAATGGAAATTCGGCTCTTAGTTACCAGGAGCGGCATTTTTTGCCCTGCGGCCTAGGGCGAGTTTCTCAATTTGCCTTATTGGCAGAGCGCCCCTGACTGTAAAGGGCAACATGTGGCCCCTGGGCAGTAGTTTGGGTAACAGTGTTTTACTCTGGGTCCTCTGGTTTCTGCCAATATTACAAATACATACAGGCAGGTTAATTGGTTCCTGATAGAAGTGGCTTTAGTGTGTGTGAATGTGATAGGGACTTTAGACTGTAAGCTCCCCTGGTTCAGGGACTGAGGTATAATCTTGTCCACGCACTGCAGAATATATTAGCACTATTTGATTAATAATTTTATTATTGTACTACATTTATCCCAGTTTCAGCATTCCTTTAACCTTATGGATTATGCCCCTTTTTCACTATATGGCAGCCATAAAGTAGTGTTTTTGTTCTGTTCGACATGTCAGTATGAGTAGCCGATGCAAAGTGTGCATATATCTTTTGTGAATTCTCCAGCAGATGTGAGTAGAAGTTGAAATAGTTGAGTCCACTGAGCTTCAAGGAAACCAAGTGGTAGACTTTTCTCACTCAGTATACATACTTTATTTCTCTATATATATAGCAAGTCATACCTAGCTCAGCTTTTTTTGCAACACCAGCAGAATTTATCAAGTTTCAGTCAAGTGTATAATGTTTTCACTGCTAAAATATATGCCTTGAGTGATGCTCTGATCTTTTAATACACTTTTTTGCAATTGACGAGTGCTGCTTCTTCTTTACATATTCTATTTGATGTGGGGATGTGACGGCGTCTCCTATTGGAGCGAGCACCGACCAACACAGCAAGTATACTTCTAAGAGTGCTGGGGCACCCATTGTATAATTTTCTATATATATATATATATATATATATATATATATATATATATATATATATATATATATATATATATATATATATATATATATATATATATATATATATATATATATATATATATATATATATATATATATATATATATATATATATCTGTACAAAAGTAGAGTGGGAGCACTTAACCCGTCCGTGACTTAGTCCACTTGCATGGACAAATCATATATATATAACAAAAAAGTCCAGACCAATTCAAGGTAAGGAAAAAATGAATTTTACCAGTATACAGGTAGTCATGCAAACATGCAACGTTTCGGAGCTCCCGCCCCTTTGTCAAGCATCTATTCTCACAATGACATCATATCCTATTTAACATGTCCCATAACATAGACACACCTACTTCTTACATGGTATTAGTTATTTAACATACACAAATAATAGTTCAATAGTTTCACTCCTGGCATATTATATCAATACTACATAGGTATCACATAATTATAGTCATTACGCATAATGTGTCTAATTCTCATAGTATAGTATAGTACTGTCTTACTTCTACACCATTTACATAAACGCATAAAGATCATACTCTCTGTTGAGTCCTTTTGGATACAGTGTCTGCAGGGTATGGATCCAAAATTTCTCCTTCTTTTGGAGTTGTAGGAGTCTGTTGCCCCCCCGTCGTGGGGGGGCAACAGACTCCAATACAAGAAATCTGAGGGATGCAGCGGTATGTCTCGCCAATTTAAAATGAGCTGGGACTGGTAATTTAACCACTTCCTTCCTGATTGTAGATTTATGTTGGCTTATTCGATCTCTGATCGGCTGTATTGTTTCCCCTATGTACGCTAGCCCACATGGGCATTTGATCATATATATCACGTATCCTGAATCACACGTATAGTGACCACGAATATCAAATTTTTTTCCTGAGTGCGGGTGTGTGAAAACATTAGTGCGTATTACGCTCGAACACTGATTACATTTCCCACACGGATACATGCCATCTTTAAGCGGAGCTATCACTCTCTGTGTGGTAATACGTGAGGTGCCTAAATCGGCCTTCACCAATCTATCCCTCAAGTTTTGTGGTCGTTTATAAGATAATAGTGGAGGTTCCTCAAATTCTCTAATCCCTGGGTAAGCTTTGCGTAAAAGTGGCCAATGCTTATATATAATCTGATGGACTTTATGTGCGCAGGGATGATACGTATGTACAAACGGAATTCTGGTTTGCCTCTCTGACCTCTGTGCTTTTTCTTGGATACTAGATTGTCGATCTAGATCTCTCACTCTGCACACTTCTCTCTTCAATATCTCACCAGGGTAACCCCTCTGTTCAAATTTAGTAGTCATTTCCTCCAGCCGTGTGTTTAATCTTTCTTCCTCTGTTACTATGCGCCTCACCCTTAGCAACTGGGATCTAGGGAGAGAAGAAATATTAGCCCTCGGGTGTGCGCTCTCATATCTTAACAAATTATTACGGTCTGTAGGCTTAACAAATAGATCAGTACATAATTGTGTTCCCTTACGGTATACCTTAGTATCCAAAAATACCACCATTTCATGGCTATGTACTAATGTAAATTTAATAGTTGAAACACAATTATCAAGATATGTCTTGAATTCCAGCAGGGATTGAACGTCACCCCTCCAGATGACCATTAGATCATCTATGAAACGCCACCACTTTACACAATGTTTGTCAAACAGGTCATGTGTATATACATAATGATTCTCAAACTGACTCATGAACAAATTGGCGTAGGTAGGGGCGACGTTCGATCCCATCGTTGTACCCTGTAACTGAAGGAAGAAAGTGTCCTGGAACAGAAAATAGTTCTTATGTAATATCAGTGCTAATAGTTCCATGAAAAACCTTCTCTGCATCTCATCATATTCGGAAGCCTCTAACACCGCCTGTATGGCCTCCATTCCTAGATCATGAGGTATTGATGTATAGAGGCTACACACATCTAAGGCAGCCAATATAATCTCCCCCTCACCTAGATCTACATTCTGTAAAGAACGCAAGAAATGTGAAGTATCCTTAACATACGATTTACCCAATGGTACAAAGGGGGCCAAAACCTTATCCAGAAATATGGCCAACGGAGCCAATACTGAGTTTACCCCTGCAACTATAGGGCGCCCTGGGGGAGACTGTTGATCCTTATGTACTTTGGGGAGGGTATAAAAAACCGGTATACAGGGAAATTGTTGTATCAAATACTCCTTCAAATCCTCATTTATCACCCTTCCATATGATAACGTGTTACCAAATCTTGGATCAAACTTGCAATTTCACTAGTAGGATCTCTCTGTAAGCGTACATAAGTATGTTCATCACTTAACTGTCCCAAAATTTCTCTTGTATAATAACTTTTGTCCATAATAACCAGGGCCCCACCTTTGTCCGCAGGTTTATAAACCACAGTTTTGTCTTTCATCAGAATGTCCAAAGACTTACATTCTGCATTGGTCATATTGTTAGTATACCTCATAGTCCGCAGGCCCTTAGAGTCCTGCATCCAATGATTAATATCCCTAGATATGAAATTAATGACAGTCTCCACGGGATGGGAAGAAGTGGGAGGTAAATACTGGCTCTTTTTCCTTAAGCCGAACTGTTTCATAGACAGAGAATGAGTCTGCACCTCCCCCTCGACCCTTTTATCCGCAAAATGTACCTTCAGTCTTATTAACCTGAAAAAACGCTGCAAATCAATATCTAGGGCAAAGGTATCAAACTTAGTGCTCGGGCAAAATGATAAGCCCTTCTGCAACACATGTAAATCAGATTCAGAGAGTACCTAGTTTGAAATATTGATCACTAGCGAGGTGCCTTCTTTGGTTTCACTGCGCCCGCTGTGCGTGTCTGCCGTGGTCTGGCTGCTGCGGCTATATCCACTTCTGTGCCGCGTTCCTCGCGCTCCCCGCCGCTTGAGGGAACGCTGTCCTCCCCTAAAAAAGAGGATCCCGAGGAATCCGTAGACTTCTGTGAGGTGCTTTCAGCCGATCCACTCAGCGGTACCTCCTGGCGTCCCTTACGCTGTGAACCACGCGCTGGTCGGAATCTCGCAGGCTGATTGCGGAAGTAGGATGGGGTCACATGGGGTCGTCCTGGTATCCACCGGTAAATGTTTCCCCCAGCATAATCCTCTGCATCCCTTAGGCACTTGAATCTTTTACAATCCTCTGTTTCCTGTCGGTACTGCTGAATGGATTTTTCAATTAGTGCCTTAGTTGTTGCAAAATCTTCCTGACTTCCCGCTTGTGACAATTGTAACTCTATGTTACGAGCTTGTTCAGTTACTGTTGCCAACTCTTTCTGTATTGTTTCAATAGTAAGAGTTATAATGTCTAAAGAGCACTTATTCAATATGCCCTCAAATTTCTTGCAATACTCCAAATTTTCGGAGAATATAGTTGGTCTCAAGTGCACTCTTAGGCCTCTTGGAATACGCTTCAATCTGTAATATTCCGCAAGTGTGCAGCCATGTAATTCAAGTGCCACAGATTTCTTAAGTGCACGTTCCAAATCTCGTCTCCGTGTTTCCGGATGGGATGCATGTAAAAAATCCCTTGATCCTTTAGCCAAAGTAGCTATACTCGCTGCTTCCACCTCTGTATAAGCAAAAATATAGGTATGTGATACCTATGTAGTATTGATATAATATGCCAGGAGTGAAACTATTGAACTATTATTTGTGTATGTTAAATAACTAATACCATGTAAGAAGTAGGTGTGTCTATGTTATGGGACATGTGAAATAGGATATGATGTCATTGTGAGAATAGATGCTTGACAAAGGGGCGGGAGCTCCGAAACGTTGCATGTTTGCATGACTACCTGTATACTGGTAAAATTCATTTTTTCTTTACCTTGAATTGGTCTGGACTTTTTTGTTATATATTTATGATTTGTCCATGCAAGTGGACTAAGTCACAGACGGGTTAAGTGCTCCACTCTACTTTTGTACAGATATATTATATAATTTTGAGTGTTGAGACATAACCCATGTCCCAGTCTACTCCACCATTGAGCTCCCAAGCGGAGATATTTGCTTATACAGAGGTGGAAGCAGCGAGTATAGCTACTTTGGCTAAAGGATCAAGGGATTTTTTACATGCATCCCATCCGGAAACACGGAGACGAGATTTGGAACGTGCACTTAAGAAATCTGTGGCACTTGAATTACATGGCTGCACACTTGCGGAATATTACAGATTGAAGCGTATTCCAAGAGGCCTAAGAGTGCACTTGAGACCAACTATATTCTCCCAAAATTTGGAGTATTGCAAGAAATTTGAGGGCATATTGAATAAGTGCTCTTATCAGGCTCCGTAATGGGTCCGACGAAATAATAGCCTCCCCTATGCCTCTCACTGGAACTTAGAGCCTGGGTGGAGACAGGAATAAGTCCAGATGGAGAGTAACAGAGGTGCCGGTAATAGATGTTGGGTAGGCACTTGTAAAAAGTCTAGTCGAGGTAGCCAAACAGGGATAAGCGGAAACGTAGTCAAAGCCAGGCGTGGGTCAGGAACGGAATCAGCGGTACCAGGGGAAATCCAAGAGAAGAGTCAAAAACAGGCCAATAATCAGGAAACCAGTGGATCAGCAATGTGGAATTCAAAAACGCTTAGTGTCAGAGGCAAGATCACTTCGCAGTGACTTGCAGGCCTCGGCGTCCTTTTACGCACCGTGCGCATGCGTCAAAAACGTGCGCGCGCGTCAAAAACGTGCGCACGCGTCAAAACGTGCGCGTCAAAGATGTGCGCGCGCCCGCGAACCTCCGTCCACGCACGCGCGCACAACTCGACGCAACCACCGACATTGCCCCCCCGAGGCGCGGCCTCTGGACGGGCCCAGGCTTAGCAGGATAGCGTTTGTGAAACATTTTAATAAACCGAGGAGAATGAATATGGTTTGCTGGTTCCCAAGACCTCTCTTCAGGAGAATAACCCTTCCAATGTATTAGATATTGTAACTGACCTCTGTGATACCTGGAATCCAAAATTGCACCTACTTCGAATTCTTCTACTCCTTGAATGGTTACTGGTATTGGAGGAGAAGAAGAACGACCAGGAAACGTGTTCTTGACAACCGGTTTGAGAAGAGATACATGAAATACTGGGTGGATCTTGAAAGATGCAGGTAACTTCAGCTTAAAAGCCACATTATTGATTTGTTGCATGATGGGGAACGGACCAAGAAATTTTTGCCCCAACTTCTTGGAAGGACAGTCTAATTTAACATGTTGGGTGGATAACCACACTTGTTCCCCCACTTTAAAACCTGGACTCCCTCTTCTCTTCTTGTCGGCAAAAAATTTATAATTTCTTTGTGACACAGTCATAGCTTGTCGGATCTTTTGAAGGTTACTGGATAAAAATGTAAGTCGGTCTTGAAGTACGGGCAGTGTCACCTCTCTAGGAAGGTTAGGTAAAACTTGAGGATGAAAACCATAATTGGCGAAAAAAGGAGTCTCCTTAGTTGATGAGTGCACGGAGTTATTGTAAGAGAATTCGGCAAATGGGAGAAGTTGATACCAATCATCTTGTAGGAAGGAAGTGAAACAACGAAGATATTGTTCAAGGGTTTGATTCGTTCTTTCTGTTTGTCCGTTAGTTTCAGGGTGAAAGGCTGTGGAAAAAAGTAGTTTAATCTTCAGAGACTGGCAGAGTGCTTTCCAGAACTTGGACGTAAATTGTACCCCTCTGTCGGAAACAATCTCATCCGGAACCCCATATAGTCTGATAACCTCTTTAATAAAGACCTCAGCAGTAGAAGCAGCCGAAGGAGTACCAATCATGGGAATGAAGTGTGCCATCTTGGATAGACGATCGACCACAACAAAGATTGTATTAAAGCCTTGAGAAGGAGGTAATTCCACAATAAAATCCACTGAAAGTGATCCCCAAAACCTGTCAGGGACTGGTAACGGATGAAGAAGCCCCATGGGTCGACAATGAGAAGATTTAAAACGAGCACACGTCTCACAAGAACTGACAAACAGCCTACAGTCCTTACTCATCCTGGGTGTCAGGGAGCCGGGAGCCCCCTCTGGGGAGTAGTCCGGATCTAGGAGGAAGCCCCTCAGGAGGGATCAGGGTCGTGGTATCCAAGGGTAAGGCAGGAGAATAAACAAAGTCCAAGCACAGGTCAAAAGACAGGCGGAATACAAACAAAGTCCAGGGCCAGGCAGGGGGTCAAATGGCAGGCAGAGTATCAGCGAAGTCCAAGTCCAGGCAAGGGGTCACAACAAGGAATCAGGAAGATATAAGCAGGGGAAACAGCAAGGGAACCCAGGAATCTCTCAGGGAACAGGATCCTATTTTCGGGCGCCATCTTGGCGCCTCAGGCGTCCTTTTATCTTTGAATTTGGCGCCCTTGCGCCAGCGTCAGCGCGCCTGCGACCGTCGCGCCGTGCTGGCGTCACAACGCCGGCGTCGGAACCCACGTGGGTTCCCTGGGCGCCGCCATCTTGGATTCTTCGCCGCCGGGAGCGGACGCGACTCCTCGCGCTCCCGGCGGTCTTGACACTGGGCCAGAAAAAAAGTCTTTTGGCTAAATTAATAGTTTTTTTTGTACCTAAATGTCCAGACAGAGGATGACTATGAAAAAACTGAAGAACGTCCACACGAAGTTTCTCAGGGACAAAAAAAAAAGAAAACCATCCTTTGGTTCCAGATTTGGGGAGATATTAGTGGAAAAAGAAGCTTCTTTAACTCTGGACATAAGTTCAGACTGTAATAAAAGGAAGTTCTGAGGTTGGAGAATGGTATGGATCTGTTCAGGAATTTTATCATCTTCAGAAAATATACGGGAAAGAGCATCGGCTTTACCATTCTTTGCTCCTGGTCTATAGGTAATATGGAAGTTAAAACGGGAGAAGAATAAAGCCTACCTAGCCTGTCGAGGCTTGAGACGTTTAGCTGTACATAGGTATTCTAAATTCTTATGATCAGAAAAAATTAAAATAGGATGTAAAGCCCCCTCCAACAAATGTCTCCATTCTTCAAACGCAGCTTTAATTGCAAGGAGTTCCCTGTCGGAAACGTCATAGTTCTTTTCTGAATTTGAGAGCTTTTTAGAAAAAAAAGCTACAGGAAAAAGAGAACCTTGGGCTCCAAACCTTTGAGAAAGAATGGCACCGACTGCAACCTCAGAGGCATCGACTTCAAGGACAAACGGCAAAGTTGGATTTGGGTGTTTGAGAATCTGTGCAGAAACGAATAACTCTTTAAGTTTCTGAAATGCAGATTGAGCCTGAGGAGTCCAGACAAAGGGTTTAGAAGAACTGGTCAAATCTGTGATGGGGGCGATGATCTTGGAAAAGTCTTTAATAAATTTTCTGTAGAAATTGGCGAAACCAACAAATCTCTGAACAGCTTTACGATTATCAGGAACTGGCCATTCAAGAATTGTAGAAACCTTCTTCTTATCCATGCATATCCCTTGATCGGAAATGATGAAACCCAAAAATTCGATGGAAGATTTATTAAACTCGCATTTCTCTAGCTTAGCAAAGAGACCATGAGTACGGAGCCTATTGAAAACTCTCTTCATGTGTGTAACATGTTCTTCATAGGATGTGGAGAAAATAAGTATGTCGTCCAAATAAACGATAACGAATTGATCGAGGATGTCTCTAAAAATATCATTGACGAAATGCTGAAAAGTTGCGGGGGGCGTTGCATAGGCCAAACGGCATGACTAAATATTCAAAATGTCCATAGCGGGATCTGAAAGCTGTCTTCCATTCATCGCCCTCTTGGATCCTCACCAAATTATAAGCACCTCGTAGGTCAAGTTTTGAAAATATCTTTGCCCCTCGAAGACTCTGGAAAAGTTCATGAATAAGAGGAAGAGGGTAACGATTCTTGACAGTTATATGATTCAATTGCCTATAATCAATACATGGTCGTAAAGAGTGGTCCTTCTTTTCGACAAAGAATATGCCTGCCCCAGCTGGTGAAGTGGAAGGACGAATAAAACCCTTCTTTAAATTATCGTCGATATAGTTCTTTAATACAGACAGTTCAGGTTCCGAAAGAGGGTAAATTCGCCCAAAAGGAATGGCTGCTCCAGGTAGAAGGTCGACAGGACAATCGTAAACACGGTGAGGGGGAAGTTTGTCAGCTCCCTTCTCATCAAAGACATCCAAGAATTCGTGTAAAAAGTATGGTATTTTTGTTAAACGATCGTCAGAGGAGGGACACAGAGCCATGGAAACCTCTTTATTTTCTGTAACTGAATGAGAAATACTGACTTCGGAGTCGAATTGCAGGGTACCAGTGCACCAATTTATTGAAGGATTGTGACGTTTTAACCAAGGTAAGCCAAAAATAACAGGGAAAAGGGGAGAAAAAATCACATTGAAAACAATAGACTCAGAATGGCAGGAGTTTATCATAACCTTCAAAGGAATCGTCTCATGCGTCACAGGCCCGGAAGAGAGCGATGAACCATCGGCTGTCACTTTGCGCTGATTTTGGAGGCATACTGATCTACTAGCGACTTGCGCAGGCATGGAACAGTTGTGTGCCACTTGGGCGCTGATAGAGCCGGACAGCTGCAACTTTGAGAAGTACATGGTGGAAGTGGATGTTCCTTTCCTAACGAGGAAAGCAGCATGCAACTTAAAACCTGATGTTATCATCTCCAAGGCAGGTGATGTGATAAAGATAAGATCTGAAAGTACTTTCAAAAATCACGAGATATCGTTCAAGCTTGGCGAAGTGATACTATCAGGCTCCGTAATGGGTCCGACGAAATAATAGCCTCCCCTATGCCTCTCACTGGAACTTAGAGCCTGGGTGGAGACAGGAATAAGTCCAGATGGAGAGTAACAGAGGTGCCGGTAATAGATGTTGGGTAGGCAATTGTAAAAAGTCTAGTCGAGGTAGCCAAACAGGGATAAGCGAAAACGTAGTCAAAGCCAGGCGTGGGTCAGGAACGGAATCAGCGGTACCAGGGGAAATCCAAGAGAAGAGTCAAAAACAGGCCAATAATCAGGAAACCAGTGGATCAGCAATGTGGAATTCAAAAACGCTTAGTGTCAGAGGCAAGATCACTTCGCAGTGACTTGCAGGCCTCGGCGTCCTTTTACGCACCGTGCGCATGCGTCAAAAACACACGCCGCGATCTCTTGCCGGGGCGCAAGCCAGTACCAAGGGACTGACAGCTCTTTAGACATTATAACTCTTACTATTGAAACAATACAGAAAGTTGGCAACAGTAACTGAACAAGCTCGTAACATAGAGTTACAATTGTCACAAGCGGGAAGTCAGGAAGATTTTGCAACAACTAAGGCACTAATTGAAAAATCCATTCAGAAGTACCGACAGGAAACAGAGGATCGTAAAAGATTCAAGTTCCTAGGGGATGCAGAGGATTATGCTGGGGGAAACATTTACCGGTGGATACCAGGACGACCCCATGTGACCCCATCCTACTTCCGCAATCAGCCTGCGAGATGCCGACCAGCGCGTGGTTCACAGCGTAAGGGACGCCAGGAGGTACCGCTGAGTGGATCGGCTGAAAGCACCTCACAGAAGTCTATGGATTCCTCGGGATCCTCTTTTTTAGGGGAGGACAGCGTTCCCTCAAGCGGCGGGGAGCGCGAGGAACACGGCACAGAAGTGGATATAGCCGCAGCAGCCAGACCACGGCAGACACGCACAGCGGGCGCAGTGAAACCAAAGAAGGCACCTCGCTAGTGATCAATATTTCAAACAAGGTACTCTCTGAATCTGATTTACATGTGTTGCAGAAGGGCTTATCATTTTGCCCGAGCACTAAGTTTGATACCTTTGCCCTAGATATTGATTTGCAGCGTTTTTTCAGGTTAATAAGACTGAAGGTACATTTTGCGGATAAAAGGGTTGAGGGGGAGGTGCAGACTCATTCTCTGTCTATGAAACAGTTCGGCTTAAGGAAAAAGAGCCAGTATTTACCTCCCACTTCTTCCCATCCCGTGGAGACTGTCATTAATTTCATATCTAGGGATATTAATCATTGGATGCAGGACTCTAAGGGCCTGCGGACTATGAGGTATACTAACAATATGACCAATGCAGAACGTAAGTCTTTGGACATTCTGATGAAAGACAAAACTGTGGTTTATAAACCTGCGGACAAAGGTGGGGCCCTGGTTATTATGGACAAAAGTTATTATACAAGAGAAATTTTGGGACAGTTAAGTGATGAACATACTTATGTACGCTTACAGAGAGATCCTACTAGTGAAATTGCAAGTTTGATCCAAGATTTGGTAACACGTTATCATATGGAAGGGGTGATAAATGAGGATTTGAAGGAGTATTTGATACAACAATTTCCCTGTATACCGGTTTTTTATACCCTCCCCAAAGTACATAAGGATCAACAGTCTCCCCCAGGGCGCCCTATAGTTGCAGGGGTAAACTCAGTATTGGCTCCGTTGGCCATATTTCTGGATAAGGTTTTGGCCCCCTTTGTACCATTGGGTAAATCGTATGTTAAGGATACTTCACATTTCTTGCATTCTTTACAGAATGTAGATCTAGGTGAGGGGGAGATTATATTGGCTGCCTTAGATGTGTGTAGCCTCTATACATCAATACCTCATGATCTAGGAATGGAGGCCATACAGGCAGTGTTAGAGGCTTCCGAATATGATGAGATGCAGAGAAGGTTTTTCATGGAACTATTAGCACTGATATTACATAAGAACTATTTTCTGTTCCAGGACACTTTCTTCCTTCAGTTACAGGGTACAGCGATGGGATCGAACGTCGCCCCTACCTACGCCAATTTGTTCATGAGTCAGTTTGAGAATCATTATGTATATACACATGACCTGTTTGACAAACATTGTGTAAAGTGGTGGCGTTTCATAGATGATCTAATGGTCATCTGGAGGGGTGACGTTCAATCCCTGCTGGAATTCAAGACATATCTTGATAATTGTGTTTCAACTATTAAATTTACATTAGTACATAGCCATGAAATGGTGGTATTTTTGGATACTAAGGTATACCGTAAGGGAACACAATTATGTACTGATCTATTTGTTAAGCCTACAGACCGTAATAATTTGTTAAGATATGAGAGCGCACACCCGAGGGCTTATATTTCTTCTCTCCCTAGATCCCAGTTGCTAAGGGTGAGGCGCATAGTAACAGAGGAAGAAAGATTAAACACATGGCTGGAGGAAATGACTACTAAATTTGAACAGAGGGGTTACCCTGGTGAGATATTGAAGAGAAAAGTGTGCAGAGTGAGAGATCTAGATCGACAATCTAGTATCCAAAAAAAAGCACAGAGGTCAGAGAGGCAAACCAGAATTCCGTTTGTACATACGTATCATCCCTGCGCACGTAAAGTCCATCAGATTATATATAAGCATTGGCCACTTTTACGCAAAGCTTACCCAGGGATTAGAGAATTTGAGGAACCTCCACTATTATCTTATAAACGACCACAAAACTTGAGGGATAGATTGGTGAAGGCCGATTTAGGCACCTCACGTATTACCACACAGAGAGTGTTAGCTCCGCTTAAAGATGGCATGTATCCGTGTGGGAAATGTAATCAGTGTTCGAGCGTAATACGCACTAATGTTTTCACACACCCGCACTCAGGAAAAAAATTTGATATTCGTGGTCACTATACGTGTGATTCAGGATACGTGATATATATGATCAAATGCCCATGTGGGCTAGCGTACATAGGGGAAACAATACAGCCGATCAGAGATCGAATAAGCCAACATAAATCTACAATCAGGAAGGAAGTGGTTAAATTACCAGTCCCAGCTCATTTTAAATTGGCGAGACATACCGCTGCATCCCTCAGATTTCTTGTATTGGAGTCTGTTGCCCCCCCACGACGGGGGGGCAACAGACTCCTACAACTCCAAAAGAAGGAGAAATTTTGGATCCATACCCTGCAGACACTGTATCCAAAAGGACTCAACAGAGAGTATGATCTTTATGCGTTTATGTAAATGGTGTAGAAGTAAGACAGTACTATACTATGAGAATTAGACACATTATGCGTAATGACTATAATTATGTGATACCTATGTAGTATTGATATAATATGCCAGGAGTGAAACTATTGAACTATTATTTGTGTATGTTAAATAACTAATACCATGTAAGAAGTAGGTGTGTCTATGTTATGGGACATGTTAAATAGGATATGATGTCATTGTGAGAATAGATGCTTGACAAAGGGCGGGAGCTCCGAAACGTTGCATGTTTGCATGACTACCTGTATACTGGTAAAATTCATTTTTTCTTTACCTTGAATTGGTCTGGACTTTTTTGTTATATATATATATATATATATATATATATATATATATATATATATATATATATACACACACACATCCCCTTCCTTATCCAGTGCTTCGGGGGCTCAGCAGGACAGATTGGGCACCTCCGATGTGACTTTTGGATAAACAAGTATAGATTTTACAGTGTTTTCTGATCCTGCATCTTTATCTCATATCCCTGCCATAAAGCATAATGGGACTGCTGCTTTATTGTCAGACAGTAAAGTTAAGTACCTTTACTAATGTGCTTATCCTAATGAAGTGCACTTTAACCTATGTGTATACCACTGTCCATGGGGCAGATAATAGCAGCTTTGGCCCTGGACTTACATAGGGGCTCAAGGTTAACTGAGGGTGTCCATTGAAATTGGTGAAAGGAGGTTTCACCATCAGCAAAGAAAAATCTCCTTTACTTTAAGGACAATCAGACTTGTAATGTAATTCCTTGTAGGGAAAATAGTAATGCTACTATGCGGGGATAATATTTACAATATTAAATTATTAATAGAAGTTATAAAATAGCCAATATTTTGCAGGCAGACACTTGTTATTTCCCTCAGAGATGATTCACATTTGGGATATTTTTGCCAATTTTAAACTTTTATACCGTATTTTTGTGTTTTTCCCTTACTCCTTTTTTTATTTATCAGTGCAGAGGCTCCATGCATATGCACCCAAGCAATTCTCTGCAGTTACTATTTTTGTAACTTGGTGCTTCAGCATTTCTTGCCAGAAATTGGAATCATGAGCTTATTACAATTACAGGCAAGAATTTATTTTTCAAAACTTTTTGTTGGGAGTCTTATTTAAGCCCCGGTCTCCTGCAGTACATAGTAGAATTTGGAAGGCGCACACCCATTAGCATGCTGAGGTGCTAATCCAAGGGGGGCTGCCCAATCATAGCCTCCTGATAAGTATCATGTAAATAAATATATCTATGGATTGCACACTCAGACATGTAAAAAAGTCAAAATTTATTGTATCATATTGATAAAAACTTACAGACATCACAGAAAAACACGACGCGTTTCGACCACCACAGTGGTCTTCAAAAAACTATAATGAGAAGTTTTTTGCCCCTTATGAAGACCACTGTGGTGGTCGAAACGCGTCGGGTTTTTCTGTGATGTCTAAGTTTTTATTAATATGATACAAAAAATGTTGACCTTTTTTACATAAGTCTGAGTGTGCAATCCATAGATATATTTATTTACATCCTGCAGTACACAGGGCTATCTCCTGCTGTCATTTCTAACTAAAACCTAACTTGCTTGCTAGGCTGTTCACCTTTAAATTAAATTTTAGTATGATGTAGTTATATTCTGAGATAATTTGCAATTGCTTATTTTTTTATTATTTGTGTTCTTTGAGCTTTTTATTCAGCAGTTCCCCAGTTTGCAATTTCAGCAGTCTAGTTGCTAGGATTCAAATGACCCTAGCAACCATGCATTGAGTTTAATTAGAGACTGGAATATGAATAGGAGAGGCCTGAATAAAATGATAGCAATACAAAGTAGCAATACCAATAGATTTGTAGCCGTACAGAGTATTTTTTTCTTCAGCTGGGTTCAGGGACACCAATAGGAAAAAAAAATTATGAAGACCAGTTCAAAAGTTGCTTAGAATTGCCTATTCTATAATATACTAAAAGTTAACTTAAAGGTGAACCACCCCTTTAAAGTGCATAGACTTGTCACCCAAAATCCTCCAATATTGTCCAAAGCAGCAGAGCAGGGAGCACAGCAGGTGGGATGGGGTGGGACTAGGGCACAACTAGCACAGCTAAGATGCCCCCAGATCACTTTGGATCTGAGTTGGCATCGTTGATGGTTATTGATTACCATAAAATACAAAATAGCAAAGCATTATGGAAACACGGTTTAAATAATTTTTGCACGTTTATTGTCAATATGGCCTAAATGCTGAAATACTGCTCACCCAATGAAAGATTTTATCACCGCATACAGTAAAAGGAATAGAGCAGAAGTCCGGACACGCTTGGATTTCCTTACTTCATTTACCATGGAAGTCACATAGTAAGTAACATAGTAAGGTTGAAAAAAGACACGTCTCAATCGAGTTCAACCTTTTTTTTTTTTTTTTAACTACCTATCTGCCAGTTGATCCAGAGGAAGGCAAAAAAAAAACCCATCTGAAGCCTCTTCAATTTGCCTTAGAGGGGGAAAAATTCCTTCCTGACTCCAAAATAGCAATCGGACTAGTCCCTGGATCAACTTGGACCATGAGCTATTTCCCATAACCCTGTATTCCCGTACTTGCGAAAAAGCTATCCAACCCCTTCTTAAAGCTATCTAATGTATCAGCCCGTACAACTGATTCAGGGAGAGAATTCCACATCTTCACAGCTCTCACTGTAAAAAAACCCCTTCCGAATATTTAGGCGGAACCTCTTTTCTTCTAATCGGAATGGGTGACCTTGTGTCAGCTGGAAAGACCTACTGGTAAATAAAGCATTAGACAGATTATTATATGATCCCCTTATATATTTATACACAGTCATCATATCACCCCTTAAGCGCCTCTTCTCCAGCGTGAACATCCCCAATTTGGCCAGTCTTTCCTCATAGCTAAGATTTTCAATACCTTTTACCAGCTTAGTTGCCCTTCTCTGTACCCTCTCTAATACAATTATGTCCTGTTTCAGTGATGGAGACCAAAACTGTACGGTATATTCTAGATGGGGCCTTACAAGTGCTCTATACAGTGGAAGAATGACCCCCTCCTCCCTTGGCTCTATGCCCCTTTTAATACAGCTCAAGACCTTATTTGCCCTTGATGCTGCCGACTGGCATTGCTTGCTACAGCCAAGTTTATCATCTACAAGGACTCCAAGGTCCTTTTCCATAATGGATTTGCCTAGTGCAGTCCCATTAAGGGTATAAGTGGCTTGGATATTTTTACATCCCAGGTGCATGACTTTACATTTATCAACATTGAATCTCATTTGCCACTTAGCTTAGATTGCCAGTTTGTCAAGATCATGTTGCAAGTCGTATGTTTCCAGCTGCAAGCAGTTCAAACAAGAAGCTGTTCCTGCAGGACTGGGTTTGGATTGTCTCCCTATGTAACTCATTCCACATTTCTGAAAAAAAACCTTTTTTATCTTGTTTATGGGCTGTTGGAGGTGGGTGTGTGCTTATACAGCCAGAAATCTAATAAAAGTGGTTGCTGACACCTGTCACTTTACTCTCTCCCTAAAATTCTCTTGTATAGGGTATTTCTATATGCTGATATTATTGGGGGCTTATTTTGTAGCTCTAGGGATTTCAAGAGCTTGCATTGCACTCCCTAGCAATTACAGATGCACAAGGATGGTCCAGTAAGAATCATCCGTATCAACATGTCAGCCATCTTGCTCATGTGTTACATAGGGAGATTCGGGGTCCGACTGGGCCTGTGGGACACAGAGAAAAAAACCTGCTGCCTCTGCTAGTGTGTTTAGTACCCATTGAGGGCAGAAGGAATGCTGATGGTGACAGTATCCCTCACCCAAGAAGTTGGACATCAGCAGGTCACTACAATAAGTTAATTAAGTCATTGATTTTAGATTTAGGGTTGATGGGATGGTTTGTGCTCTGTATGCACCCTACCAAGCACATATGGCAAAAATACCCACTGTTCCTTTCTGCACCCTAGTCTGCACGCGACTATGCCCCCCAACAGAATGCGTGCAAGGCACTTGGCAAAACTATAATTTATGGCATGTCAGCCTCATCCTAAGCAATGTCATGAAAGATTATTTTAAGCGATTAAGTTTCATTGCTTGCCGTTAAGAAAAAAAAAGAAAGAAAAATAAGAACTGATTTGCACTTGTTAAATGTGTTGAAGAATATAATAAAACAGTTTTACAGTAATTATAGGGAATCAAAATATATGCGCATTTTTTATGCAGAGGGCACTTAATTTGTAAAATTAAATAATTACAGCCAGGCTGATGCTTTCAATGCCTTTCGATCCACCTTTCTTCTCTCTGCTTTATGGCGAAGCAACATGGCATTAAACAGCGCTGCCGTACCGTTCATAAAGGCACAGCACCTTGTTATACTTGCACATCTGGTAGGAAACGTATTAGTGATACACATGTAGATGAGTGTATATATCATACTCACTCAGGTGAGTGTCTGTCTGTCTATCTATATATCTATCTGTTTGGATAATAAAAATTTATGTTGACGTGCAATAAATCACACAGATGATGCAGAATAATGCAGCTCCTTTTTAAACAATGTCCCACTGCACATTTGCAGCCCTGCCGTCAGACCCCGTATCGGATAGCCAAGCAAGCGTGGATCCAATCAGACGCAAATCTCTGACACCACATTGCTTGTTCCCTACCAGAAACCCACTTGTAATTTAATATACAACCCTCTCTGCATTCAAGAGACACATTGGAGCTGCAATGAAATAAGAAAGGCACCAAACCTCTCCTGGGCTGGTTCCTGTTATTAAAATAAAGAAAGTTTACTACAAAAGTACTGCTTCCATTTCATAGAAAAAATTAAAGCATTGTAGTAGTATGATTTTAGTTACAAAGTGTTTCATTAGGACTTTGGCTATGCAGTAGATTTCTGAACTGGTCCAAACCTGGACCTGCAACTTGCATATGGCAACTACCTGCTGTTAGGTTTTGGGTAGCCGAGGATGAGTAGAGTATAACAGTGCTTTATTAGGAGAGACTCATGCAGCCATTACACAACAGTAACTTTCACTTTCAAGCTGTCAGGAAGTATGCGCAGTATGAGTCTGGGCACAGTGACATCTACAGGCCATTTATATAAACACCACATATTTCCCCTATAGTAGGAAAGCATTTGGGCAAATGTAATAAACAACAACAATGCATCTTAAAGCAATAATTTACATTATTCACATCACATAGTCCTGGGTCCATGCAGGTAGTTTTCGGATTCTCTCAGTACGCCTTATAGGTTCACTTTCTTCAGGTCTATTGCAGTTGACATCAGGAGTAGGAAAATGTCCTTCATCAAATGAAGCTTCTCCAAAGTCATATCTTACAGGAGCAAGACGACTTGCATTCCATATGCGTCCATCAGACAGTTCATATGTGTATGGTCCTCGCTGGCGTCTAACTTCAAGTGGTGTAGTAAATTTAGATTGTCCTTGTTTCAGTATTCCTGGTTTCTTAATTCTGACTAAAGATCCAGGCTGAAAGTGTACTTCTCTTGCACCACATTTTCTATCAGTATAAGCCTTGCATTTGGCTTGTTGCCGTTTCGCAATGTCAGCAGTATATTTTGTAGGCACAGTATTTTGTGGAAGTTTGATGTCTGCAACATGTAACTAAGTGCGCATCTGTCTGCCATTTAATAATTCAGCAGTGTAATAATACCTGTGCGGCGGGGTCGTCCGCCACGCCATCGGCGGGGACGCCCGCCGCACCATTCTGTCCTCTAGCTGCGCCAGCGTGTATGCGCTGGCTCTTCCCTAAGGGCGCTCGCGGCACGTTCCCTTGTATTTAAAGGCGCATGCGCGCTGACGTATGACGTCAGCAAGCAAAGGCGCGAAATTCAAAAAGTATTTAAGGCCATTTTTTCCACAGCACCTTGCCCGTGATAGGATTTGTTCCTGGTGCTTCTGAGCTTAAGCTATTTTTGTCTGAACCTATTTGTGATTCCTGTTGTGACCCCTGCCTGGCTTTTGACTATTCTGACTTCTGGATCCTGACCATTGCCTGATTACCCACTACCTCTTCTGATTAACCCTTTAATTGACTACCCGGTTTGACCCTTGCCTGCCTGACAATTCTTTATATCTGCCTGCCTCAACCCAGCCTGTCTGACGATTCTCTTGCCTGCTCCATTTGTACCGTGACCTTCGGCCCAAAAGACTATCTACCTGCCGTGCCCCTCTGCTAGCCAGAACATCTTGCTTTGTACCCCTCGTTAAGTCTAGGTGGCACCCAAGTAAGCTGAGGGCTCCTCCCGAAGCCCAACGGTGGTCACACTACTGGTGAAGCCGAGCCGAGACCAGGGTACTTGGCACCTGTTCTAGTATTGGGTGCCGGCCGTGACAAGCAGGAGATGATCGGGTTGTTGCATGGCACGTTGCTCTGAAGTTATGTAGGAACTCTGTTGTAAATACTTTCCAAGATTTCCCAGTAAGATTTGCTGTCTGTAGTGCTTCTTTCAGACTTCTGTTGAATCGCTTGATTTCTCCATTTGCTTGTAGGTAATACACTGAAGATTTCCTATGCACAATATTCCTCTCTCTCAGAAAGGATTCAAACTCATATGAGACAAACTGTGGTCCGTTGTCTAATATTAACTCCTTTGGATTACCTTCTCTGCTGAGGACTGTAGAAATGTTATTAATGTAGCTGATGTTATATGAGAAACAAATGCAATTTCAGGCCATTTACTGTAATAGTCTATCAAGGGTATAGCAAATGTGCAGTCTATAGGAGCATCTGTAAAAGGACCGACAAAATCAATAGCAAGTTTTTCCTGAATCAGGAAATGGTACTGGTTTTACATCTGGTCTCAACTTAACTTTGTGTACAAGGTTCTTTGCACAACCCAGTGAAGTGTTGCTTTGTGGTGAAATTTTAGACACTAACTGTGTGGCAGGCACTGTAGCTGTAGTAATAAGACCATCAACTCTACTAGATTTAATGCAACAAAGAGATCCCTTCCAAGTATAGCAGTACCCTTATTCACAATGTAAAAGTCACATTTTGCAGTATTTGTACAGTCAATGGCAAGCAACCAAGCACAAGGATTGGATCCTTTAAGTAACTGACCAGTTTCAGGGCAGGTGCAACATGCGGATATTTTGCAAAGTATTTCAAGAAAATATCCATTGGTAGTATAGAAACAGCTGAACCTGTATCAAGCATCAGGTTAATGGAGTGTCCCTTGTCAGCAGAAGCAGTACTGACACAGTGCATATAAACTTGTCTGGAATAAATGTACCAGCTTTATCCACACTTAACACTGTAAAATTTGTGGTAGTGACTTCATAAACATCTATAGCAGAACTACGCAGATCTTAGCAAAATATCCTACTTTTGTGCATCTGCGGCACCGTTTAGCTTTTGCAGGACATGTAACATGATTTGCAGTGTGTTGTGTTGAACCACAGCGAAAGCAATATTTTCTATTTGTATTGCTGGACGGTTTTGCAGTGTAGGTGAATCCCTTGCCTATGCACTGTATTTTTACATTCCCAGCAGAGTTTTAGCCTCTACCACTGCTGTTTCAATTTGGCTAGCAACTGTAATAGCCTTTGCAAGGGTTAAATCTAGGAGCAGTCTCTCTCTAATGCGAGGTGAGTTTGTTTTTTCCACTATTTGGCCTCTTAGCATTTCATCTGTTATATTCCCAAAGTCACAGGTAAAAACCAGCTCTCTCAAAGCTGCTACAAACTGTTCTGTGGATTCGCCATTAAGTTGTCCACGTTGGCGGAATTTATATCTTTCAGCAACCACATTTACTCTTGGCACGAAAAAGTTCTTTATAGCAGTAAGAGTAGTTTCATAAGTATCATCAGGTAAGGGTAATGTATAGAATATACATTACCCTTACACATAACAGTAACTTTCACTTTCAGTTTCAAGCTGTCAGGAATTATGCACAGTATAAGCCTGGGCACAGTGACATCTACAGGCCATTTGTATAAACACCACACCTGCAGCACATAAAGGGGATATGTTTAAGGAAGCAACACTGCTATGGAAGGTTTAAGGTAAAATACATCTATGGTAACTTTTAGTATGTTATAGAATGGCTAATTTTAAGCAACTTTTCAATTGGCCTTCATTTTTTTTTTTTTTTTTTTTTATAGATTTTGAATTATTTGTTTTCCTCTTCTTCAAATGGGGGGGGTCACTTTCCTCATCACAAAAAAACAAATGCTCTGTAAGGTTAAAACTGTATTCTTATTGCTGCTTTTTATTACGCATCCTTCTATTCAGGCCTTCTCATATTCATATTCCAGTCTCTTATTCAAATCAGTGCATGGTTGCTAAGGTAATTTGGACCCTAGCAACCAGATTGCATAAATTGCAAACTATGCTATGAAAAAAAGCAAATAATCAAAAATTAAAACCAATTGCAGATTGTCTCAGAATATCACTCTCTACATCATACTAAAATGTAATTTAACCCATTTAAAATATGACCTAGCAATAAAACATTTTTCCCTGTGCCCATCGGTGGGACATCCCTGGCGGATCTTTATTGTACCAGTGAACAGATCAATGTTCTCCATTATAAGCATGTTTCAATCTTGTGCCCCATGCCGCTAATCTAGACAGAACCCCCATTATTCTTTTCACATCAGCATCCAAATACGCATTTTTCCCTGCACTGAACTGCGAGAGGTCGATCTCTGTCTCTGTGTTAACAAGTAGGAGAGGATCAGGGGTAACTGTTGCCAATAATTCAGAGCCACTGGGGGAGATTTTACAAATCACCGCTGGTTATGTTCCTCCTCTCTGTTTCGGATGCAGCAGCATTTTGTAGCTACTTCAGACCAGTGTGTGGGAGGGGGTAAGACACTCTTTTGGCTAGCATCTAATTAATAATTATATTGTCAATAACCTGCATGCTTTATGCAGTGGGAATCAGCAGTGTGCATATGTTTGCCGTCCCTAATTGCTTTCTGCAGTTACTCGCAGGCAGTGATTTCTTACAGGGAGAAGAAGGAACTATTTGTGTGTAATCTCAATAAATTACCCTAATAACAGACTTTAGGCAGATTTGTTTTGCATAGGGATAACACAGTTTTCCTGATAGGAGCCTCATTCTGCTCTTCATTGGAAAACTCATAAATAATATCCACACCGCAGGCAGCAGTGGTGAATCACAGCAGCGCGGCAGGGTCTTTTATACTGATGTGTTTTATAGTCCTGTTGTAGCCCCAACTTTTGCTTTTAAAGCTTGGGCTCAGTATCTGTCATTTGTAGGTTTTGTTGTACATTTTGTGTTGTAAGGGGTGATTATGTTATAATTTCTGGGGACAGTGTCATACATATATACTTATAAGGTACATTGAAGGGGATTAAGTCAGACACTAGATAACTTAATATGGCAGCTCCCAGTGGCTTATTCTAGAAGAAGCAGATACAGGGGAAAAGGAGCCCTGTGTGGACCCAGCTCTGTAGAAAGCTCTTTTATTACGGCAAAATTTGCCTCCCCTCTGGTCCAGTGGAAGAAACATTTTTAAAAGTTGGATAACGTTAGGAAGCCGGTTCCCATGCAGCTCGCAGGGGTTGGTGACAAAAAGGCCCAGACTGGCAATGCATAGACTGTGGAAAATGCCACAGGGGCTGCTGTAAGATGACAGTCACTATTTAGTGGACTGGTGGAGGCCTGTCTGGTATCACTGAAATGTATCCCAGTATTATGTATCCCAGTCTGGACCTGAAGACAAAAGACAGGGGAGCTGTATCCCTACAGCAGGCCCCACAACTGTCCAGGGCCCCTCTCCTCTGGGCCCCTTCAGTTGCAGGGTCAAATTCAAATACAAAGATGAGCAATATTCTATACTCATGGAATGGGACCCCCTTATGATTTAACCTCAAGAGAAAATAAATCAAAGCCAACCGTTCTTATAAAGGGGATTTTCCCTGTAATAGGCTTTTTGCCCTTTGCCACAGTTCCCTAGGCAAACAGCTGACTGTTAATGAAAGTTCCCATTAACAAATAAGGAAGGGGCAGAAGTCAGAGGAGCCGTTGGCTTTTTGGATTTAGAATGAAGCTCATTCAGCACCCAGAGTGCTGTCAGGGCTCGTTCCTGTCCTGTTAGTTCTTTGATCTTTAAGTACTTTGGGAGTCTAAGATTCTGTCCAGACCCATGCCGCAGTTTATGTCCCTTACTCAGAATAGAATCCAGTGTGTGGTCACAACCCTAAAGTGAAACAAGACTTGGAGCCGGCAGCTAGCTGATGGCCTTGACATCTTGTCATAAGAAATTCTTGGTTTCTCATAACAGATACCTTTTCTGCAGTAAGTAACCTCTCTGAGCAGTGATTATGTCAGCAGCACAAGCCGAGAAGCTTACGGCACAAATAGCTCAAGCTCTGAACTCAAATAACATTTACTGGTTTGTTCCTAAAATAGTGACCTAGTTATAGATGTGTTTTTTTCTGTTAAAATGTAAGATTATGTTTGCATTGACTATAATACCCCTGCACAGATAAGGGGAGACTGCCTTGGGCCTAAAGGAGAAGCAGTTAATAGACTCTGAGAAGGGACTGTGAAATTGCAGGTCTCTGGGAAGGGACTGTGGTTGTGGAATAGCAGGTATAGTAGGGTGAGATGGTGCCTGTAGAAGCATAGTAACATAGTAAGTTAGGTTGAAAAAAGTGTCCATCAAGTTCAACCTTTTCACTTTTTTTTACCCTGCCTAACTGCAAGTTGATCCAGAGGAAGGCAAAACCCCCCATCTAAAGCCTCTCCAATTTGCCTCAGAGGGGGAAAAAACCTTTCTGACTTCAAAAAAGCAATCAGACTAGTAATGGCAACCCTGTATTCCCTCACTTGCTAAAAAGCTGTCCAACCCCTTCGTAATGCTATCTAATGTATCAGCCTGTACAACTGATTCAGGGAGAGAATTCCACATCTTCACAGCTCTCACTGTAAAAAAACCCTTTCGAATAGTTAGGCGGAATCTCTTTTCTTCTAAACGGAATGGGTGACCTTGTGTCAGCTGGAAAGACCTACTGGTAAATAAAGCATTAGATAAGATTATCAGGCCTGGATTTGTGGAAAGGCCACCAAGGCCCGGACCTAGGGTGACAGAATTTTAGGGGACGGCATGCTGTCCAACCACACCCACATTGGTTCAAAAACACTCGGGATGCGCTGGAGATACAATCATTATTTGAATTTCCTGTGCGCCAATCCCCATTGTTCCGGTACAGATGATGAAAATAAAGGGGAGGGGAGGGGACAGGGGCGACGAAAGGCAGTAGGCCTAGGGGTGACCGCTATGTAAATCCAGCCCTGGAGATTATTGTATGATAACCTTATATATTTATACATAGTTATCATATCACCCCTTAAACGGCTCTTCTCCAGCGTGAACATCCCCAATTTGGCCAGTCTTTCTTCATAGCTAAGATTTTTCATTCCTTTTATAAGCTTAGTTGCCCTTCTCTGTACCCTCCCTAATACAATTATGTCCTGCTTGAGTGATGGAGACAAAAACTGTACAGCATATTTTAGGGGCCTTACCAGTGCTCTATAAAGTGGAAGAATGACCGCTTCCTGCTGTGATTCAATGCACCTTCAAGACCTTATTTGCCCTTGATGCTGCTGACTGGCATTGCTTGCTACAGCCCCTGGAGGGACACCACTAAGAACCTTACTCCAAGTAGAGAATGTACCATTAACAACCACCCTCTGTACCCGATCCTGTAGCCAGTTTCCTATCCATGTGGAAACGACTCCATTAAGCCCAACAGACCTTAGTTTAGAAAGCAGTCATTTGTGGTGCACGGTATCAAATGCTTTGACAAAACAACATTTTGAATGTGATCCCTTAACAAGCCTTCAAATCAGCATACAGACAGACTAGTGTTTCCATTCTGCATGCACGAGCAAACTTCATGCGTCTTCGGAAAACGAAGCACTCTGAGTGCCATCCTGCCGGCGATTTACATTCTAGCCAGCAGGAAGACGTGTCGGACTGGCCCACCGGGATACCAGGAAAACTCCTGGTGGGCCCAGGTGTCAGTGGGCCCTCTTGCTTCTAACCATTTGACATATTTCATGGTCATTCCCTATTTCTTTTTAGGAAAAAAGGAGGCTTAATTATGGAACAATAGAGTATAGTAAATAGATATAAGACTTGGAGAATAAAGAGGTTAAGTGAGTAGAGGAGGAATAATAGTTTGGAAAGTGGGCTCACGGTCTAAGGTTTTCTGGTGGGCCCCTGGTATCCCAGTTCGACACTGGTGGGAAGGCAAAGGAAGGCAGTTCGGGGAGATTAGTGGCCCGGAAGAAGAGGAGATTTGTCACCAGGCGGCCTGACCGGCCTGCTCTACCTTATTGGGTTATATATTAAACTTTAATATTCCCTGCATTCATTCACTTCCAGGTTGGCTAGTACTAAAGGTTGGCCCCTGAAGACTGGAATCCTGCAGGAAAAATAAGATTTTGTTATTTTAAGATAACAAGTCTTAATAAATATTTTTGGTCCTACCTTCTAAATCGATCAATGCTTCTGTTAGCAGAAAGGCTATTCATCCATTATCAGAAAAGTATTTTTCAATATTCTGTTTGTGGTAGATTAAAATTGCTACTTGCTCTTTGATATGTGTTATTGCTCAGGTGCAAATATACCCAGTGAAATTACAGGACACATGAAATCTTGATATAGATATATGATTTACCGTAATACATCCTGTCATCCTGTCACACCTAAGCAATAACAGATATCAAAGAGAAAGTAGCAATATTAGTCTACCACAAACAGAATAATGAAAAGTACTTTCTGATAATTTCCAATGGTTTATTATAACAGTGGCGATATGGCCCATGTTAGTATGTTAACCTGACTATTGGCTGCTGGATTTGAAGCCCAATGTATGTGCAGTAGTGCAGTATTTGTTGGCAGACATGTCAACTCAAGCAGAATTTTTGGGTGTCACCCTTAACTGTCCAACTCCAGTCATCCACGGTAACAGCACAGTCAACCAGTGTCAGAAATTTGCACCCAAAATCTTCAATAGCAGTCAGAGGAAGGCATGCAAGGGTGGTGTGGATTGGGGCATGCTTTAGGGTGCATATGGGGTGGAACAAAGTGGCCAGAAGCACCCTGATCTCTGTAGACCTGGGTTAGCATCTCTGGGTTTAAAGTCAGAACCCAAACTATTCTATAAAGATTAACTAGTGGGCCCTGAGGTGCCTATATAGGAAAAAACAATTATCCCCTGAGTCTAGGCACTGCCTCAAAATCCAATGAAGGAGTGGCGGGGCACCCTTCTCTTTTGTAATCAACAATTGTGCAGACTACTAGTAGGAAGAGCCAGTCGGAGGTTTTTTTTTATCTAGGACAGCACTGAACCAAAATACAGTTCTAGGCATGGCCAAAGATTAGTGAGTAGATGTTTTACCCTCTGCCAAACAGCAATTTATTGAAGCCCTTTGTTTTTGTAATACTAATTATATCCCTATGTTGAATCACTTTATAACAGTATCATAAAAAAAACAGCCACTTTCACTAGGGCTGCTTGTAATTGGTATGGTTGCCAAATGCGGTTTTAATTTCCATATATATTTGTTTTTAAACAGCAGGGTAATGTGATTTTTTCAACATTTGGAGTAATGCCTAATTTTCTTGCCAGACCTGATATAATTTTATTACTTATGAGCAGCTTTTTAAGTTAAATCGAATTTCTGTTATAAAAAAAAGATGTTTGTAAATGTTTTCTGTGCTGGCGGAGAGATAGCTTGGTGCTGTCAGCCTCCATTTCCAGTACAGTACTGCAGTACTTTACTGGAAATGGAGCCTGACAGCACCAAGCAAAGTTTGTTTGCCACCTTTGATGGCTTGCACTCTAGGGCAAAGTCGGCACAAGTACTTTTTGGCGCTAAAGCAAATACTACTTGACCTAGCACTTTCCCTGTTGCCCCTGTCTACATCCCAAAACCACACACCAAAATCCTGGACAGTGCACTCTTCGGATCACTCAAGGAATCGCCTGGTCATCAATTCATTGGTAAAAAATATTAAATATTCAACATATTAACAAGCTGTATAACCCTGCGCCATGAGGTCTGGCGCGTTTCGTGTCACTGCACTTCATCAGAGACCTCACTTCCTCCTGGCAAATCCCTCTTTTAACCCCTCCCCAATTATTTTCATAGTTAACCCTTTAAACACATTAAAATGCAATCCAAATGTGCCCTTAAAACCAAACAGTTCATTAATTGTATTACAGTTCATTGAGTATAAGTAATATATTTTGTATCTTATTTTATACATTTTATGTTATAAACTTTAAATTTTAAATTTTAAATCTCTCTCCATATAAACTTATCTCTTGCAAAACGAATATAAATGTCCAAAATTCTGTATCTCAAAGGCTCACTATGATTACATTAAATCCCTTTCGTTACAGTACTACCGTTTAAATGTATATTATTATACATACATCGCAGTAAAAGAATTGTTACACTATTCAATGCCAGAATGGACACAATTACTTATTACAAAGAATCAATTCATTTCCTTAGATTTCATAACTTTAAATATATAGCGATTCCATACAATACATTTTATTTTATGCTCACATTTAATAATCAGAAAAAACAGCTGATATCAAAGATGGAGTTCAGGCCCCTCGGTTGTCTCGTACACATCTTAAAAATCCATTTGGCCTCTGCTTTCAGTAATCTAGCCTGTAAATCCCCACCTCTTGGGCCCAAAATTACTCTCTCTATACCCTGAACTGAAACAAACCGCAGATCCCCATTATTGCAGCTCTTAAAGTGTCTAGAGACTGGGGTAGTATCACTCCCCGACTTTATGGTGTTGAGATGTTCTCTAATTCGACATTTCAAGCTCCTTATAGTACATCCAACGTACTGGATTCGGCATTTCTTACAGGTAATTAGGTACACAACTCCTCTAGTATTGCAATTAATATAGTTCCTTATCTGAAAAATTTCGCTCGTGACACTACATTCAAAAACATTTGACACCTGAATAACCCCACAGGTCAAGCAGCGTTTTGATCCACACCCGTACATCTCTTGACTATGTAACCAAGTTTTCGGCTTGGTTTCTGGCTTGAATAGACTTGGCGCTAAGGCCATCCCAAGAGTGGGAGCTTTCCGTGCCACAACCCGAACTCCTGGTTCCAATATTTTCTTAAACATTTTGTCGCCATATAATACAGGTAAATGTCTGAGAAATATACTCCTAATTTGATTGTATTGGGCACTGTATGTCATACTCATGGTAACTTTCTGTTCTTGTTTGTGTGGGATCACATCTGCCGCCTTCCCCACTTGTCTCTGGTCTCTCAACTTTTTATTCCTACTACCCATGATCAAATCCCTTCTCTCCATGTTGAGGGCTGACAGGAAGGCACTTTGTAACGTCCTCATGTCATACCCTTTACATATGAATCTATCGCGTAATTTGCAGGATTCTTCTATATACTTCTCTTCAGTGCTGCAGTTCCTGCGTAAACGCAGAAACTGCCCCTTTGGGATCCCCATATTAAAGTGCTTCAGATGGCATGAATCTGCTCTCAATAGAGAGTTCCCTGCACATGGTTTTGTGTATACAGTGGTGACAATCTCACCCTCCTTGATGCACATCAGTAAATCCAAAAAGGTAATGATCTCTCTATTGAACATACCAGTAAATTTCAGGTTTAGGGCTTCGTTATTCAGGCCTCCTATGAATCTGTTAAATAATTCACCATCGCCGGCCCATACAAACAGCAGGTCGTCGATAAAACGTCTGTATAAAATGACGAGTTCTAGCAAGGGATTCTCACCTTCAAGTACGTGGGTCTCCTCCCACCATCCCATGAAGAGATTGGCGTAGGTGGGCGCAAACCGCGCCCCCATCGCAGTCCCACGCACCTGAAGGTAGAAAGTATCACCAAACATAAAAAAGTTATGTGTCAACAGATACAGAATGGCCTCCAATATGAATTCCTTTTTGAAAACCACCCCACTTGCCAACCCACCTCCACAGCACATTTACTGGTTCTCCAGTTGTGTCCCCTTATACATTCCCAATATACATTCCTTGCTTGCCTGCCCCTATTTTGTGCCTTTTGGTGGCAATATTAATGAGCTTGGTGGATCAAGAGTCTCAGGGAGCTGGCTATGATGGAAGGGGGAATGTTTGGTGTAGACTGAGGTCTTAAATCTCCAAATCAGGAGTATAAAGCAGTGCACTGTGGGAAAGATGGAAGTTTGCCGGCACATTGCCAATAAATTTGTAATACTGCCCCAGCTTTAACTAGTGATTTACTGTCTAGGCTGGTAAGATATTGGTCAAGTGGGAACCTTAGCTATATCCCTGTGGGGAATCTGAAGCAGAGTCAAGGAAGACTCAGACCAGAATCTCATGATGAGATTTTGGGAGAGGGCCTGTTTGCTGTCCTAGATTCACATGAAATCCAATATAGTATATGTTGAGCTTTGTCTATCTGTCCTATATATTTTTGGAATTATGGCTGTATGACTGATACATATCTGTAGCCTTGTTATGAGCTAAGAGGAGACACTGAACAAAGGTTGGACCCCCGAGGGGTTCTGCAACTGGAAGAGTTTAAGAACCACAGATATTATGAAGTGGTGGAGATGAGAAGGAACATCTTTTGGATGGCCATGCAATGTATTTTATAGAAGACTTGGTCATTCGTTAAACTAAACTTTTTAAGTTGTTCAACTTGACATTAGTTGAGCCCATCCCTGCCTGTAATTAAGACATAACATTTGCTTTATAAAATTCATGTTGTTCTTCTGGCACCAACTGAGCATCACATCCAAGAATAAATGGAGAAATGTCATTTATATATGGTAATGTAACTTGTACATCTTCTAGATTTAATTTGCTATTAATGTCCAACATGAGATGCATTTTATAGGTTCAACCACATTTTTATGTACCAATTTACAAGATAAGCCTAAATACAATTAATTATTGCCATTTTTATATATTGAGCTTGTATGGTCCCATCGTTCATTAACCCAAACATAAAATTGTATGGTAGAGTTGCATTTTTCAATATGTGGCATATTAATATTCAGCGCAAACTGTTTCCCTTTATATATTAATAATTATAACGCAATTTACGCTGGGATGAAATGTAATGAAACAAGTACACAGCTAATGCAGATTCTCTGGTATTTGGCTTTCCCTGGATTAAACTTTAATATGCCTCTTCCTGGCAAAGTGAATCATCCCTCCAGAAAAAAAACACTTGAAGTGTCACTGCACATTTTAAATATTCCTTTAGCATTGTGCTCAGTACAGGTAAACCCCCTACATTGGGGTTGTTTATATACATTTCTCCCAACTGTCCCGTTTTGTGAGGGACAGTTATGCTTTTGACAGCTCAACCTGCAGTCCCAGATTTGTACTGATATTTCCTGAGTTTCTCTTTGGTCTACTACACTGAACAACCAGAAAAAGATACAAAGTTTCTAAGTTAATTGGCTCTTGGCAGAACACAAAACACATACTTAAGATACTTTTGTAACAGTTTTAGATAAGATAAGAACAAAGACTCACATCTTAAAGGGCAATTCACCTTCATTAGCAAAACTGTAATAACATATAAAAAACATAGAAATGCGTTCAAACTATCATAACCTGCCAAATTTTGTAAAATGGACATAGTAATTAGGGGGTGTGACCACAAAAATGGACGTGGTGTGAAAATTCACTGCGATCCGCGTGGCAAATATTTTTGTCCCTCTTTCTGTTTGCAATATATATATATATATATATATATTCATGGCTTTTGTGTATTATATATATATATATATATATATATATATATATGTATATATATATATATATATATATATATATAAAAATACACAAAAGCCATGAATATCCTGTAAATTATATCCTTATAAACGGTGAGTTCTGATGTTATCAGTTGTAAACGGTGAGTTCTGATGTCATTTCTGTCACATGACTCACTGAAACTTGTGTATTATAATAAATAAAGTACCCCCAGTTGCAAAATATGAGGATATTAGAAGTTACCTTGGAGTTGGCTCCTTTTTAGTACTTCTCTGCACATATGTCCAACCCATCAGCCTAGATGTATTTCTGGTGTCATGGGAATCTCAGAGATACATAAACCTTCAGTGTTGGCAGGCCTACTATGCTGCCCTATTGGCTTGTATGCGGTTATCATGTTGGCAAGGCTTTGGATGTGGCATAAGACAAAAATAAAAATCAAGACCGCTTCAGCTCACCAGACCTCCCTTCCTCCAAGTGCTCAGTCGACAGTGTCCCCACTGTAGGCATATATAACTCAGACAGACAGACGGCACTTCTGGAATGTGGTTTATTAGGGTTGCTGCCGTTTGGATGTGGCATGCCCTTCTCAGAAGTCCGCATTACACTGCACGACAGCTACCCATGCCAACAGTCCTCTTTCTAATTTTTCACTGCTCCTTCAAAGCTCACCTCTGCAGAGTATCGTATTAGTTATTGGTTTCAGTCACATGCTAACCTTAAATGCTGCTAGCTATACAGCTGATCTGCCCTTGCTGAGGCTTTGGCTCATCTTTGATTTATTTATATACTGAGGGATTTATGTACACTCAGCTGACCTGGAATTGTATTACTGAGCACTGCCACCAGCCCACTTCCCTCAGCTCACGCTTACCTGCCATAACTTACCCTGTCTATCAGCATTATGTAGTAGGATAAACCCCTTATCTGCCCTAAAATGGCTAATACATATAACTAAATATTTCAAGGGCTTATAACCTTTCATAAAACACTCCTATTGCTCTCCACAGCTCTTTAAAGTCCATTGGTAAGCTTAAATACAGATGAAACAAGACACACCAATGGGAATCCTGCCATTTTTGCTGTTATCTAACAGAGAGACTATTGCTAAACAAAGCAAGCCAAATACCAGCAGGATAGGCATAATGTTTTTTAGGTGATTGATGACCCTGGGAACAAAGAGTAGGGAGCAATGTATATGCAGAGCAGGCAGGATTTTCACTGGCAAATTATAATGCATTAATTAGGCCCTGTAGAAATAAGGAGAGAGTTTATCAAGCTCTGTTGGTTCAGGTTCAGTCTATACTTTTTTCCTTGTGACAGTGTCGGACTGGGATGCCAGTGGCCCACCAGAAAACCTTAGATCCTAAGCCCACTTTCCAAACTATTAGTCTTACTCTCCTCACTCAACTTCTTTATTTTTCTAGGCTTTTATTTCCACATACTATACTCTATTCTTCCATTATTAAGCCTCTTAAAGAAATTTGGAATGACCATGAAATAAGCCAAAAGGTTAGAATCAAGAGTACCCACTGACACCTGGACCCACCGGGAGTTTTCCTGGATTCTGGTGGGCCAGTCCGCCACTGCTCTGTGATATGTTTACACCTAGTAGGAATGTAGTCCTATCTGTGACCTGATACTTAGAAGTATATGGTTGGTATTTTTAAAAATGTCAACAGAACAAGTTCTACCACCAAGCAATAAACTGACCGCTCTGTTAAGATGATGTCTAAAAGCACGGAAACCTGTGCAATCAGCTTATAAACTACAGTGAGCCATTTAGAGGGTTGGGATCTTCTATAATCGCTTCCATTTATAGAGTGTGTGGGGTGCATGGGGACTATATAAGAAAGGTTCTTCCTTCCAAAGAACCATCCATTGGACTTAAATCATTATGCTTAATATATAATTTTCATTCCATTGAGATGGAGTTAATGTAGAACTTTTACTGTATAAAGGACATATTATAAAAGGCACTTTTTCACGTGGACACCCCCAACCACACTCTTTGCACCCCTTAGTTCTCCAGCACTTGGAGATCATATTAAATTACCCCTTATATTTTGTGTGAACAGAAAACTGTATAATTTATGTATTTAGTAGAAAACAAACAAAACTCTTTTACACAGACAGTATATTGACCTCTTAAATTTCATTAGTTGTTTAATTTTATGTTTTAATTATCGTGATTAACATCCTTATGTTGTGCATAAATATAATGCTTTCTGTTAGCTTTTCATTCTTCTTCAACTAATTGAAGACACATCTAGTCATTTAAAATGAGTTGTCAACGAAGAGACTTTTTCACTGTACGGCGACATCAAATGCATTGTAGGTTTTTTGAAACCAGAGATATGTATTTTATATCTGCTTGTGTATTAACATTCCTAATGTTGACACAGCATTGGTCATATTTTAATCGCTGGCCTACATATTACACTTGTCATGAATTTCCATGTTAAACCCTTGAATGGAGTAGATCTTATGTAGCTAAGTAAAGGAAATATAAGATAGTAATGCCCAAATCAAGGAAAAAGTCTCATCATCTTCATAGTCAGTAGGATGATTAAACATATACAGTATAGTACAGTGACTTATGTGTCGGGATCTCCTCAATGTCAGAAGAGGGGGTTGGCTGGACTCTGCATGAACTTTTTAAGTAGGGTATGTTAGATACTGTACACTAAACTTCAAGGTTTAACTACATGAAAGCGGTATTAGAACTGCATCATTATGGCTGGGGATTGGCAGCCAAATCTGAAGTCATAACGTTTCTGCAGTAATAGTCAGCTGTTCTGAGATTTTGGCAGAGGGTATGTTGAGTTGAGGCATGTTGTGCTTCTGCCAGTAGTCCCATATCGTGCCTCGCATTTCTATTCTGGAATCTTTAGACAAGTCGTTCTGTTCAATGTAGAGATATCAGGAAGCCTTCTGTGATAGTTCCAGTTGTGTGTGTCATGACATCATTCTTCCTGTTGTGCCTGTTTTCTTTATTTTGTATTTGATGGACAATAAAGTGAAAGGTAAAAAAAAAGTGTACTTTTGACCAGGTGATCAAAACGGGGTAGTGGCTGGCCAAGTTCAGGTTTTTCAAATTTTTAGGCCTAAGGCTATCAGTGAGATCATATGGGTGATCCATACAGAGCTTTCTACAACAGACTTCATCTGTAGCCTATGGCTGTCCTAAGGCAGTAGGTTTCTCCATCCTCGAGTTTTTCCACCTGGTTTAATCAATATCTGAATTAACCCCAAACAGATATCCTTCAAGGATGGGTGTGCATTCAAAAGGGCATTTGTATAAATTCACAGGCTGCGAGTGTAGTGGATCTACAGCTACTGCCAGGTCCAGGGTGGCAGTAGCTCCAGGGAACTCAATGTCAAAAGGCGCCCTTGTATACAGTTCATCCGAAGAGTCAGGGTGGACTCCATGATGAAGTTTGGACACAAATAACTTAATGAATTGAATCAATATGCACTCACCATTGCACTTGTAGGTGCGTTTATAAATGTCCCCTAGAGTGACCTTATGTTATAGTAGCACAAATGCATATACATATAGATACTGTAAATTAGCCTGCCTGAATAGTATTAACCATGCTAATCTAGATATAATACACAAAAGCCATGAATATCCTGTAAATTATATCCTTATAAACGGTGAGTTCTGATGTCATCAGTTATAAACGGTGAGTTCTGATGTCATTTCTGTCACATGACTCACCGAAACTTGTGTATTATAATAAAGTACCCCCAGTTGCAAAATATGAGGATATTAGAAGTTACCTCGGAGTTCCATGACCTGTATAAAAACACTCGGCCTTCGGCCTCGTGTTTTTATATGGTCATGAAACTCCTCGGTAACTTATAATATCCTTATATTTTACAAAAGGGGGTACTTTATTCACTATATAACGTTGGCTATACCTTGGGACAAATAATGCATTTCTGTCTGGGAGAAGCAATTATGTTATCCTGAGTCAAATAATTGCTGACAATCTGATTGTATTGTGAAATTGGAGATGTAGGCAGGGACATCTATAAAATATTTACAGTAAGAGATTATGTTATGAGCAAGTCGGTTGCCAGGCAACAACCCTATAATTCTTAAATCTATAAAAAATATATGGTGAAAGGGGGTGGCAGGTAAATCAACGTTTTCTTGTAGGAAAAAAACATTTCTTTTTTTAACAATTCTTTTATTGTACAAGCAGTCAACAAAATAACATTGCTGTTACAATTTACATTGCTTCATGTCAAACAGGATTGTCAAATTTTATTAAACAAAACATCTAAACAATCAAAATTGGTGTCTTGGTGTTGCAATTCTTTTCTAGAGAGCAGTACCACCTTTACCCTCAACATCCTATGCTTATATTTACACAGTATCTAATCCTACAAAACCCAATGCAGCCATAGTGAACCTTCTAACTTACGCAGTGTCTTTTATTATATGAGATGGGGGGGAGAGCACCAGTCTTATGTTTCCTAGTTATTCAGAAATTCACAGTTGCATCTATGTCCGGGTCATCATCCGTCCACAGGCCCCATACCTTATTAAATTTCTCAGGGCAACCCCTTCTCATGTATGTGAGTTTGTAAAGCGGGATGTACTTTTCTATTAACTGTTCCCACTTCTGCACTGTGGGCCCCTGACTTGGCTTCCAGTTCATAGCAATCAGTTTCTTTGCATACATACATAGTATTGACAACAGTGTACGCTGTGCCCTTCTTGGGGCCACTTCCTCTACCTGGTTCAATAACAGTACATTTGGCTCCATTGGAAGGAAGAGGTCTGTTTTTACCTGATTGAGGCGTGTGACTTCCCTCCAAAATGAGTATACAAGTGGGCATTCCCAAACCATGTGAAAAAACCCAGCCAGGGAGTGTTGGCACCTAGGGCACTGAGGGCTGATTGTAGCGTGTATGCTATGCAGCTGCTGTGGAGTGAGATATACTCTATGCAGATAATTTATTTGCGTCATCCCATCATTGCTACTCATTATTCCATCAAAAGTGGAGTCTAGAATATCAACCCAACTTTCTGCCGTAACGTCGGGAATGTCCTGTTGCCACTTAGCTTGTAGTTTATTCAATGAAGTGCTACAGGCTTGCAACAACAGTGCATAGACGTGTGACAACGATTTATGTAGTATTAGTCTATATACCCCCTCTTCTAGACTGTTTGGTGTGATGTCTAGTGATTCACATCTAAATTGAGTCTCTAAGGCATGTCTAAGTTGTAGAAACCTAAATAGCATTACATTTGGAAGTGCATACTTTTGTTTTAATTCTTGAAACCCTAATAGTTTGCCATCTGCAAAAACATCCGCTATATATTTTATATTGTACCTTGCACAAATTTGTGGTTCTGGGATTCCCTCTAGGTGTTTCAGGTGAGGGTTACACCATAGTGGGGTAAAGCCAGAGCAATGATTTTGTAGTTTGGGAAAAAACCTCAGCGCAGATTGCCAAATTGTTACTGTGGCTTTCATCAGTGGGGACAGTTTGGTCACATAGTTACACCCTCTATAAGGAAGGTTTGTCAGACCTTCAAAGGATCCCACCAGCTTTGCCTCTAAGATTGTTGCTGCATTAGTGTTATCTGAGGTAACCCAGTTCCTCACGGTCACCAGTTGCGATGCCAGATAGTATAAGAAAAGATTGGGGGCTGCCAGACCACCTTTATGCACAGGTAACTGCAAAGTGTCAAGGGCGAGCCTGGGATTAGCCCCGTTCCAGTACAGTGCAAGTGTAAGAGTTTTAAGTTTGGAGAATATCTGATTTCGGATTTGTAAAGGGGACTGTCTAAATGCGTAATTTAGTTTTGGTAATACCATCATCTTCACTAAATTTATCCGCCCTATCAGAGAGAGTGGTAAATTGGCCCACACTTCCTTCTTGGCTTCTAGAAATCTCAACTGGGGAGAATATTGAGCTCAGTATATTTGGAAAGGTCCACGTGTATCCATATCCCCAGTTATTTGAAGGTGTCTACCCATTTTAGGCCTAAAGTTTGTTGGGGAGCGTTGGGTGGGAGGGTGTCTATGGGAAAAAGTACTGATTTGGACCAGTTTATTTTAAGACCAGAGTACTTTATGTGGTTGTTAATAATATCTAACGCATTTTCCAGCTCCTGATTTGGGTTAGACAGGTAGAGGAGGGTGTCATCTGCATACATGGAGATAACCTCAATTAGGTCACCTAGTTTAAACCCTGCTATTGCCCTTGAGGCCCTGATACGGCACGCCATAGGCTCCATGGCTATTGCAAATAACAAAGGAGACAGAGGGCAACCCTGCCTGGTACCTCTATTAATTGAAAAGGTGCGAAAGTTTTGTATTTGTGCGTAATTTAGCTACTGGGGACTGGTAAAGTGCACGTATCAACCTAATGTACTGTGAAGGAATGCCCACTCTCACCAACGTGGCCCACAGGTACTCCCATTCCACAGAGTCAAAGGCCTTCTCATTATCCAAGGAGGCAATCACTCTACTGCCCTGATTATCGTGCATTATGGAAATATTTGTAAACAGCCTTCTAATATTAATGTCTGTGGTATGTCCGGGCATAAAGCCAGTTTGATCTGGGGAGATTATAGTAGAAAGAAGTGGGGCCAGATGTGTTGCCAGAACTTTTGCCAAGATCTTGGCGTCTGCATTAATGAGTGCAATAGGTCTATATGAGGTGCATTCTAGAGGATCTTTCGCAGGTTTTAATATTAAAATAATTCGTGTTTCTCTCATAGAAGGTGGTAGTGGTGACCCCTCCAATACCCCATTGTATAATTTTATCAACATAGGTGCTAACAACTTGACATGCTGCTTGTACCACTCCATCGGCAGACTGTCTGTGCCTGGGGTCTTCCCTGCTGGGAAAGCAGCTATGGCCTTTTCCACCTCTAATTGAGTAATTTCCCTGGCAAGTTCAGTGATGGACTGTTCCTCTAGTACTGGCATGTCTATGCTACCCAGATATTCCTGCATCTCCGCTGGTGTGGTGCTCAGCTTAGTGCTGTATCAATTTGAATAAAAATCTGCAAATCGCTGATTTATTTCTGTCGGGGTGGAAACCGTTTCCCCGTTTGATAATTTTACAGCTGGGATTGCTATACTAGCTGCATCTTCCTTTGCTAACATTGCTAGCAGTTTCCCATTCTTGTCCCCATGCTCAAAAATGTTGGTTTTTTGGAAGAGAATGTGTTTTTTTGTAAGCTCAATTTGAGTCAGCTTTAAAGCGTGTTGGGTATCTTGCCATTGTTGAAGCGTTTGGTTCGTAGGGTGTTGAATATAGGCTGCTTCAGACTCCTGTGCTTTTTGTGTTTTTATGGACATGTCTAACTATGAGGCCCTTGTGAATGCCTTAATGTTACTGATGAACTCCCCCCTAAAATAAGCTTTAAATGCTTAGTGTTTGTAGAGGTCTCTTCACCGTTCAGCTCCATAGAGTTTTTAATACTACTATCAATAGTGTCATTTTTTGTATCCATTTATTCACTTCATCACAACCTATTGCTAAATCGATTCTGGACATGTTATTGTGTCCAGAAGAGTAGCACGTAAATTGTTTTACCCCTGGATTTCTCACTCTCCAAAGATCTACTAGATTGAAGGTAGCCACCCACTTATTAAAGAGTGCTGTGGAAGACCTTTGGGGATGAAGTTTATCCAAATCTGCGTCAGCAACTGCATTAAAGTCACCCATAAGAAGAAGGGGTGCTGCTGGTAGGCTTAATGCTTTACCCATTATTTCCACAAAGTATTCTGTAGGTGAACTTCCCATAGTAAGTTTTTTACCCAACAATGTACCATGCAAGAAAACATATCTACCGTTTTTATCTGAAATCATCCTTTCCACTGTAAATGGGCAGGATATTGCTAATAGTATAGATAGATACCCCCCTGGAGTAGCTGGAAAAAAGGGAGTGGCACATTGAGCCAATCCAGGGTCTTTTAAGTGCTAGCGTTTTGTTGCCTATTAGATGTGTTTCCTGTAGAAAGATTATTTGGGGTCTGTACCTACGGATAAAATCAAATACTAGCCTACGTTTTATCGCGTCCCCCATTCCTCTCACATTCCATGACATTATACTAGTTGTAGCCATTGTAGCACTGGGGGGGGGGGTAATTAGCTGAGACCTGGAGAGACCATGTAGGGGGGGGAGCCCTACTCTCATATCAGACCCATATGCATTTGTATTTATCAAGACACCATTATAAGAATTCCCACAACATTAACCCATTCCCGCTCCCTCCCCACCCACACCATAACCATTTGGGGTGAGTTTACTCCCATAACTATAATAAGATAACCAGTGATTGGAGTTAGTGTTCGCACTCAGGCGCACTTATTGTTCCTGCTGCTTCCGCATCAATAGGGATTTATTTTAAAGTATTGTCCTGCTGTATAATAAGGGCAAGCTTGTTACCTGAGACGGTATTGTGTAGAAAATGGCAAAATGAACTTCTGACTGCTTGACCTCAGTTGTATAGGTCCCACAAAAGAAACTGTGCGATTCCAGAACAGTGTTGAACAGATGAAATAACTAGACTCTTCTTGGTGACTGCCTAGGCCTCTCCTCCATCCATCTTATGGCCTCCTCCGGCGTGGCGAAGAAATAAGCTTTACCATTTTCTGTAACCTGAAGTCTCGCCGGAAACATCATGGCGTAGGGGATTTGACGTTGTCTCAGTTGTTGATTGGCCACCGTAAATTTTGCTCTTTGTTTCCGTACCTCAGTGGAAAAATCTGGATAAATAGAAATCCGCTGGTTTTCAAATTGTAGCTCACCTGCCCTGCGTGCCGCCGCCAGAGCTGCATCTCTGTCCCTATAGTTTAGAAGGCGGGCTATTATTGGGCGTGGGGGTACACCTGGTGGGGGTCTGCCCGGCACTCTGTGAGCTCTCTCCACCGTGAAGGCAGTGGAGAAAGTTGTTTGGTTAAACGTTTTGGTTAGCCATTGTTCCACAAATTTTTCTGTGTCTGTTCCTTCTGCCCTCTCGGGGAGACCCAGTATCCTGATGTTGTTTCGACGTAAGCGGTTCTCTAGATCATCCGCCTTGTTTTCGAGCAGTGCCAGTTGTTTTTCAGTAGCCGTGATACGGTTTGGAAGTGGTGCTGTGTAGTCTTCCATATCACTGACTCTCCTCTCCACCTCTCCCGTTCTCTCTCTCAATTTTTGCACATCATGCTTTAATATGGCAAAGTCTGTTCTTAATTCGTCAATTTTCCCCACTAAAGTGGTGTGATTTGATGTTATAGCCTGCAGCACTTCAGACAGAGTGGATTCTGGGAGTAATTTTGGAGGCTCTATTGCTGGAGGCAGTGTCCCATCTAGTGCCACTGTGAGCTGATTTGAGGGCCCTTGTAAAACAGGGGACATGTCATCTTTCTTGCGCTGAGGTAGGGGGTCTCTGGCAAATCGCGCCAACTTCCCAACAGCAGTTTCCCCTGGATCCGACATCTCCTCCTGGCTGGAGTGCCTCTCCTGAGACTCTGCGCCATTTTGTTTTTTCATGGTGCTCGTGGAAGGAGGAGAGCTCAATGAGTACTTTTGGCGGCTTCTTCTCACCATCAGAGCCTTGACTCGCCAAAAAGACGTTTTGTTGTGCCCAACGGTACCAGATATCGCCCGGTTGTGCAGGATATATGCAGTATATTAGGTCCCTATACGGAGCACGGAACTAGTGCATCCTATCCATACTCCATGCAGGTTGCATTCCCCCCTGGACAGCCACCTTATCTGTTATTACAGGGTGTTCAAAGTGTCAGAGTAAGTTTGTCCATGAACCCTGTATAGAGCAGAGTGTCCAGGTGAGAGGAGGTTTAGTACCCTGTGAGAGGGTTAATGACTGTTGGGGTATCTGTTGGGAGAATATAAATGCAGTCCAGAGTGTTAGAGAGGCCTGTAGCGAGCAGCACATTATTTATTTATTTTGAGCGGCCTCTGTGGCCCTGAGAGGTGTGCTGCTGAGTCTGCAGTGTAAGGGTTGGGAGCCTTATGGACAACAGGGCTGCGGGTCTGATGCTATGAGTGCAATTGGGGGGCACTCCCGGGGTCACAGTGGTCACCCCCCCTCCTTGGAGTCAGTCCTGGACCCGCAGCAGGAAGCAGAGCGAGCGCTGGGGAGAACCGCGCTTCTGGTTGGTTGTGGCCTGGTCCTGCCGTTACTCGAGTCCCCGGCTTTGCTCAGTTGCTAGGCCTCAGCTTTATCTCCAGTCTAGGGAGAGCTGGGGATCTCGTTTCGGTCCGGAAACAATGTGGATCCCTTCATCCACTGCTGGAGAGACAGTGGTGGGCAGTGGGGAGAGTTTTGACCCATGGATGGTGGGAAAAAGGTGAGGGCCCCGGGAGTGCCAATATCAGATGTCTGCCTCGTTGGCCAGCTAGCCACGCCCCTCCGAAAAAAACATTTCTAGCCAAGAAGTGCAGATTTATAGCTGAATAGATGTATAAAATGATGGTGGTAAGACAAAGATAACTATCAGCGTCATGTATTCAATTCTTTTCCACCAATAGTCGGTTGGCTATCTCAGTTCTACAGCAGAAAAGGCCATTCTTACACAGTTATCTTGTTCCTTGAGTGAAACAATCTTTTTATATGGAATTCATTTATGACTGCACATGCCTTGGCACCAGTGGACCAGAAAAAACTATTTAGGGTTGAGAAATTTGTGGGGAAACACATTTTAGATGAAATAGAAATGAGCTTCATAGTAAAATCCATCAACCTATCCCAATTTAAATGGAAACCTGTGGTTGTTGGGATTTTCCGGGTACAAGCTTAACTTGGAGGTCCAACCTTAGGTCAGGGTTTCCCCTTAGTTCATGACAAGGTTACATATAGTAATGCTAAAACATGATCTACCTTAATATAGCAGGGCTTCATTTCCCAGCATATATTTATTCATATTATCAAGGGGTTAGGCATGATGGGATTTGAGGTTTAGCAGTATCAAAGATTATATTGTTACAGTTTGACCAAACTCTCCTGGTAGTGACAGTTTTCCTCATTTCGGAAGGAGTGTGAGTAGTCTCCTTATGTTAGATAACACCAATGTTGTACTGATGTACTGAGTATTTGTCCTGGCCAGGCTTAAACTATCCGTCTAATCTTTTTTGTCAAGTATGAAAATCCGACTGTTCCTCCCATAAACCCGTCCATATATTTTCTTTACTCTCTCGTCAAAACATTATTTTTAGGTATGAAGTGAAGTCACAGATCCCAGCTATCCAAGGGGGGGGGGTAATAATATAAACCAGCTGTCAGCAGGAAATTGGATATATGGGGAAAATGATCAGGTTTGAGATTCTTTCTTGTGGTTTTTGCATTTATTTGTTATTGAAGCTAAATCAGGGCTGGAAGTAGAAAGAAGCACGTGCCGAGGGAGCAACGTTGGGGGGTGCTAGGCGCTTACATCCTCTGTCTATCTACCCCTAGTCCGGGCCCTCATTTCCCCACTGCCCACTCGTCATTTAACCTCGTCACCTGGCACTCTGTCACTGCATGTGCGCGTGCAGCCCTATTGTCACCTTGCTCCTCGTTGCTTAGGATGCCTGGGCAGCTTGGCCTGACACTGCTCTTATTGTTTTTAGATTTGTCCTCCTGTTCGCTGAAATATGTGCTGGTAACAGCTGGGCTGAATATTATTTGTGCCCAAAGCAATACTACTTTTCCTGGCACACCGCTGACCCCTACCCTGCACGGGTTATGGTTTTGCATGGGTTACAAAGCACCCTGTGTGCCAGCACCCTAATGCCAGTTCATCTGTCTTCCTCCTCCAACTGGACTGGCCTGCAGTCTCAGGCAGCCCATTTCACAGACACTTTATCCAGGTGCAAGGGAAGAGACAGACTTTAACTACATGTTCTTGGGGAGGAGATTGGAGACTGACATATCCTGCCTAGTGCTGCTGTGCCTGGAATTCTATACAGCAGCCCTGAGCATTGTCTCTTATAATATACAGTAAGTCTATATTTTCTGGGGCAATGCATTCATTCTGCTTACATTCATTTCTGCGTTATACTCAGCAGTGTAAGACATTCCATAGAAAAACAGAACAAAAAGATGGAATTAAAATGTAGGTTGTGAGTGAGCAGCAGCCTATTCGTGGAGCCTGACTTGTGAAAGATTAGCCAGGCTTGGCCTGTATAGCTCAAGGAAAAGACAACTAATCGCAGAAGGCGTTTGAAGTCAGAACAAGGATAAGAGCCAGAACACCGTGTGAGATTGTAACAAAAGGGTCTTCTAATCTGGCAATCATTCTGTTAAAACAGCTGCTTAAGTGGCAAGCAAACCCAGAAATACAATTTTGCAATATATATATATATATATATATATATATATATATATATATATATATATATATATATATATATATATATATATATATATATATATATATATATATATATATAATCTGTAGAAAGAAAGCTGTTGCACGCAAGGGACTTTTGTCTGAAGGTAAAAATTTAAGTTTTATTTAGATCGACGTTTCGACCCTCACGGGGCCCCGTGAGGGTCGAAACGTCGATCTAAATAAAACTTAAATTTTTACCTTCAGACAAAAGTCCCTTGCGTGCAACAGCTTTCTTTCTACAGATTCTATATATACATATTCTGTTGGCACCAGGGCATGATCCTCCTTTGAAGTCTTTTTCAGCAGGATTCGGCCGAATCCTTCTGCCCGGCCGAACCGAATCCGAATCCTAATTTGCATATGCAAATTAGGGATGGGGAGGGAAATCACGTGACTTTTTGTAACAAAACAAGGAAGTAATTTTTTTCCCCTTCCCACCCCTAATTTGCATATGCAAATTAGGGTTTGGATTCGGTTCGGTATTCGGCCGAATCTTTCACAAAGGATTCGGGGGTTCGGCCGAATCCAATATACTGTATGTATATATATATATATATATATATATATATATATATATATATATATATATATATATATATATATATATATATATATATATATATATATATATATATATATATATATATGTATATACACAGTATAAATGGACTGTGTTTTTTAAAGTTTTTTAAAATTTTAATTTAACTCTCTGCTTTCCTGTTCTGCCTCTTACCATCTTTGCATTGGGGGTTACTGATCCAGGCAGCCAAAATCCTGTTGCTCTGTAAGCCTACAATCTTATTCTTAATGTTACTTTTGAATACTGTACTTACTTTTCTGTTCTTTCTGATCTGGGGTAAATTGGACCCTAGCTGCCACATAGCTGCTGAAATACCAAACTTGAGAGATTCTGATCACAAAGCTAAATTATTAAAAAAACAAAAGCACAAAAAATAAAAAAAATTAAGACCAACTGCAGATAGTCTCAGAATATCACTGTCTGCATCATCATAATAGATCATTTAAAGGTTAACAACTCCTTTATGTTTGTGTGTGAATTATATTTAATACAATACATTTTAATACTTGCCATCTGATATAGATCCTTCACAATTGCTATAAAACTGTCACTTTGGCTGATGTAAACCCAAAATGCAGAGATCTAATATCACGTTACCTCGAATTGGACAGTTGCTACATGTGGGGGCAAATTTACTTATGGTCGAATATCGAGGGTTTATTAACCCTCGATATTCGAGTGCCGAATGGAAATCCTTCGACTAAGATTATCGAAGTCGAAGTATTAACCGCAATTCGTTCGATCGAACGAAAAATCGTTCGATTCAAAGGATTTGAATCCATCGATCGAACGATTTTTCTTCGACCCAAACAAGATTGCAAAGCCTATGGGGACCTTCCCCATAGGCTAACATTGACTTCGGTAGGTTTTAGGTGGCGAACTAGGGGGTCGAAGTTTTTTTTTAAAGAGACAGTACTTCAACTATCGAATGGTCGAATAGTCGAACGATTTTTAGTTTGAATCGTTCAATTCGAAGTCTTAGTCGAAGGTCGAAGTAGCCCATTCAATGGTCGAAATAGCCAAAAAAAACATTCGAAATTCGAAGTTTTTTCTATTCTATTCCTTCACTCGAGCTAAGTAAATGGGTCCCGTGGAATCTGCACTGATGGAAAGAAGATGCAGCATCCTCATAGGCCCATAAATCATTGAATAGACTGACCTACTTAACAAGGATACAGCCTGGCTAAAATCCCAAACTATATATCTCAAAACAAAGATCTGACTCTGACAGTCATAGCATGGGGAATGGCCCTGACACGGATAAAGTATTTGAGAAATGTTCCGCTGAATAAGATTAAGGTGTATGTGTAACTGTCTTCGGATCCTTGAAAGACTTTAAGAACATACCACTGGTACGAAAATAACTTTCTTTATTGGTAACATCATCAGGATAGGGAATCAGGAACAAAGATGATGAGTTTTAGCAATATTGGTGCGATATAAGTGCAGTAAGTACGCGTAAATGCGGTAGAACTAGGGGCAAACATACAAAAGGAGCATTCAGTATATATTCTAACATATAATCACTAACATTGTCATTAGCAGCATTAATCAGTACACATAAACAAAGATAGCTCACCTATTTTCGCCTCATAGGATCTTAAGGGCAGTTTCTCTACTCTGGCATGCTCTCTGAAGATTCTGTCTCTAAGATGGCTGCTGGCATCTCTGGCTAGATTCTAGAAGATCTCAGAGAGTGAGGCTGGGTTCTGATTGGACTAGACTGTCAGGTGGCTGGAGTACTCAAATTAACCCTGTAATGTCCTGTGCTTAGCTGGCTATATTATAGCTGCTGGCTGTTACGCTACACACAAATGAACTTTAACAGCAGGAATAACTTTTCTGCTTGCCATACAACAGAGCGTATAAAGGTATATTTATTGTTCTGTACTGCAAACTAGCGCTAACTTGCTATAAACTTCTCTTATATTAACAGTCACAATGAATTATGCAGTTCAAATGTTAGATTGGCTTGGGCGGGCAGCTACAGTATGTAAGGTGTAAAGTTTGAAGAATACATCAGTAGTAACTTAAATTATGAGGAGTTTTGAATCTTTTCAGTAATATTTATCTGATTGCTAAGGCAGTGGTTTAAATAGTTGAAAGATGAGTAGGGAATAGAACATAACCAGTAAATTAACCCAGAGGAGCACCTACTTGGGTAGATATCGGCACGTTCTAAATGCTATTGGCCTGCCTGTTGAGCCTCCCATACCTACTTGCTCACCCTTGACCACCCGTGCACTTTCTCTCCTTCACCTTGCTCACTTGAATCTGTGCCCACCCAAAGATGTGCGTGAGGCACAGGCCTCTGCTGCCTACGTCTAGCACCTACATCAGTACCTTAGTAGCCATGTCCCTGCAACCCAATATCCTAGGGAGGACCCTTCTTTGGAAACTGGGTTACTGTGCACTCAGATAAGGAAGCAGCTCAACTTCCATCACTCCATAAAGACAGGCTGTACCCAAAATATGGCAAAATACAGGGCACAGTGCCACTTGGGTGCTGGGGGCAACATAGAGACTCAGAGAGTTGGCTAAAGCATGGTGAGCAATGTGATGGCAGAATGCAGTAGTGTGAGGAGTTTTTAAAGATGAACTAACAACTAATAAAGAATATGGCTAGAAATGCTGTATTTTAGATATACCCAGAATGCTTAGGACCTTGTTTTTTTTGTTAAGTCTACTAAAAAATCATTAAACATTAAATTATTTTGCTTCCATTAAGGATTCATTATATCTTAGAATCAAGCACAATGTATTGTTTTATTTCATGGATCTGGGAGTTACCACTTCACATGGTAAAGGGGATACATTTTGGATTATTCTCTTTGGATTTTACAGCAGTGCAGATTAGTTGGTTACTGTGAAGGAGGCTAAGCCTTGAATATTTCTGTGAAGCTACAGTAGATAAGAGGGTTCCTCTTGGAGGGGTAAGGGAATAACCCACTAAAGAGATTAAACTTTTGCACTAGGCCAGTCATCGCGAGCCATCTCAGTCCCAAAATAACAAGTGATCATGAAATTCTATTCTAAATTTAACAAAAGAGCCTCTTTATTTAGCAGTTGGATCTCGTTAGACTCTTTGAGATGTTTGGCGAGGTATCAATTGATCACGCTTTCTAACCTTTGCCATCACTGCAGCGCAGAAAGAATGATTGTAATTACCAGTTTCCAAGTGACAAATCTAATGTTTTATTAATACCCAAAGCATTGTGTTCCCCAGGCGAGTGTATGTGCACTGCTTAGTCCTGGTTGGGCTCCTTGTTCATTGCTACTCGTTAAAGTCTCGGTAATTGAAAATGTGCAATGTTTAAAAAAAATATATATATTAAATGAAGAAGGGGGAAAAATCAATCTCAATCACATTATGCTCAGATTTAAAACCTCTGGAACATTGCCATAGACACAGCAGGAGTCTCTTGAGCAATGACTAAACCAAGAGTCTCTCCTTATACAATCTCCACTGTAACAAGGGTCAGTAACAAATCATTATCTGTTAGTCACAATATGGGAGACAATGGGATTTTTAATTATTAGAAGGTGATAGAAAAAAAATTAATCAGTCTTTATAGTGCACACAGGCATTTATTGGGCTTAATAGCAACAGTTTTATAGGTTTTTGTGTGTGTATTTGATTTTTTGCATGTGATTGATCAGAGTAATAACCAGAATGACTTTTACATTCCAATATGCATCAGTTATAATGTATAAAGGTATTTGTAAATGTAAACAGTTTTATATACTCTGCACTGGTGGTTCTGACCTTGGAAACTTTGCATCAGAAGCCAGTGAGTGACTGGGGTACCTGGGGTTTACCAGAGAAGCTGACCTCTAGGGCTGTCCCCTCTCCAGTGATGCGAGGGCCATCATCTTTGGCAGATAGAAGGTGGGTGGTGTTCTGGAATCTGCTCACAACCTACCCCACGCACAATGTTAGCATGGCTCCAATTCCTCTGCTGGAAACAGCTTATTTTTTATACTAAAAGTGATGGTTCCCAAATGAATTCCCCCACCCACTCACTAGTCACCTTGGCTCAGATTTGCCAAGATTCTGTGTGCTGGACCCTGGGTAGGCAGGTTGAAAAGGTACAGGACAAGCAGCCCCTGGGCAAGTGCCTCATCTGCTTGCATCAGGAGCCAGTGAGTGTCTGGGGTTCACCAGAGAAGCTGACCTCTAGGGCTGTCCCCTTTCCAGTGATGTGAGGGCCATCATCTTTAGCAAATAGAAGATGGGTGGTGTTCTGGAATCTGCTCACAACCTACCCCACGCACAATGTTAGCATGGTCCCAATTCCTCTGCTGGAAACAGCTTATTTATATACTAAAAGTCATGGTTCCCCAATGAATGCCCCCCCACCCGCTGGTCACCTTGGCTCAGATTTGCCAAGATTCTGTGTGCTGGACCCGGGGTAGGCAGGTTGAAAAGGTACAGGACCTCCTCTGCTTGCCCCTACGTTTGTATATACTCTGCACTGGTGGTTCTGACCTTGGAAACTTTGCATCAGAAGCCAGTGAGTGACTGGGGTACCTGGGGTTTACCAGAGAAGCTGACCTATAGGGCTGTCCCCTCTCCAGTGATGCGAGGGCCATCATCTACTAAAAGTCATGGTTCCCCAATGAATGCCCCCCCCACCCGCTGGTCACCTTGGCTCAGATTTGCCAAGTTTCTGTGTGTTGGACCCGGGGTAGGCAGGTTGAAAAGGTACTGCTTGCCCCTATTTAAAGCCCTGCTCATGTGTGCCTACCCTCTGGTGATGTCAAAGATGGGTGGCTCAGGCACAGGAACTAAGTTCACTAAGTATGGGCAACTTTTCTGCAGATCACTACACCCCTTATAGCTTTATGGGAAGAAAGGACTGGTGGCAGGTAGGCCAGCAGGACTAGGACCAACTACAGTAGAACCCCCATTTTACATTTTTCAGGGGACCAGAAAAAAATTGGTGTAAAATCCAGGAAAATGTAAAATCAGGGAAATGTATTATGCATAATATACAGAAGGGACCACAAATAAACAATGTAAAATGAGGGGAAACTTAAAATCAGGGGACTTAAAATGGGGGTTCTACTGTATTCACCTCAGAAGTAAATGCTGCTTTCAGCTGTAATTGCATTTACAAAGAACTCATTGAACCCCATTGAAAATCTTGTTAATAATATATATTGGAAAGTATATTGGAATCTGCACTGCAGGTGAAATTAAGATAAATTAGATTATATAATTACAGAAAGGGCTGTTCCTGCTCAGTGTATATGTTTGTACCTAAATGGCTTGACTGATCGCTTGTGACATAGTTATTAAGTAGTATTTAAGGTAGGATTATGCATAGCAAATACAGCTGCTCATTGGAAAGAATTGTGGATGTTAAATTGAAACCCTTGCAATCTTTTGTTGCAAATGGAAAACTGTCAGGGCTTTTGTTAAACCGGTTTGTCAGATTTCAGAACATTTTCTTTGATTGGCAGGACTTCACATAAAGAACGTAAAGGCGCGTTTTTGACCTTATTGACTTTTTTTCCCAGACTTTTCACACTATATGGTCTTTAAATGAAAAATAGGGTTAATATAATTCATCAGTATACTTATTACACATCGTTTTTCAATATTGGAGGCTCCTTTAATGTCACATGACATAACTATAAACTGCTCTGTATCAGCAAAGAGGATGTCATCAGTAATCAAAATGCACATTTGGTAAGCACTGGTAACCAACAAAAGATTCTGTTTTGTTTAGTTGTGAACAATTTAGGGATGCTGGATACTCCAAATCCAGAATTGGGTTCAGGATTAGGCCAGGATTCAGCCTTTCTCAGCAGGATTCAGATTCAGCCAAATCCAAATCCTGGCAGAACTGAATCCAAATCCTTAAAATTATAACACTAACACAAGTATGTATGCAAAACAGGTGATTTGGGTGCATCTCTAGAATAATTCAATGCATTTTTTGCACCATTGTACAGAGAAACTTTATTTGAAAATTGTGCTGTTTCTTTTGGAAAAGTTTTTGGGTACGAGATCAGTTAGGATGTGGATATTTGTGTATTAGAATGGGACTTAATTGAATTGGGTCTTAATTCCAATGGCAATTTTCTCTCAGCAACCATTGTTCAAGCAATGTTTCTGGAATATATAAATATATATAGGATCCAGTTGGTACCAGAGTAATAAGCTTTTTTTTTTGGTGTCATTGTTTTGCAGGGACTCACTTCTCTGGTTCTTTAATACCAAAACTAGCTACTGATTGCCAATTATTTTTGTGTTTATATTAGTGTTTATTTTAGTTATCTGATGATTTTTTTCTATTTCTATCTATACCTGATGTGCATTACAAATATATACTCTTTGTATATTTTCATGTATTTCCAATTTATACAGTTGTATACAAAGACATAACTACAGTTGGGCATGAATGGAGTGCATTTTTATTGCAGCCGTACTTAATGCTTCATGGTCGACACTGGCCCCTCCATGGGAACTGGATCTGCCTGATTTGGGCCATCGTTTTTATGTTTGTACATCAGGGTTCCCACAAAGGCCAGTGTCAATAGGCACTGATAGAACAACATGCAAAAATATGAGAAATTACACATCTGCATGTTTAAACACATAACCAAGCACCACTCTCCATCTCCTTTACAGTTAAGATGGAATTCTGGGTGTAAAAAATGCATGAAGGGTAAAAAAAATGCACTTTGCACTGCACTTCCAGTAGTAATGTCAGTCGTAATGTTGTTGTTTCCTCAATTATCCAAATGGTCAACTGTTTCATTGTGTCAATGATTTTCCCATTGGATGGGACACTGGAGTCAATCTCTCACCTGTCAAAATCCTGGTGGCTGCTGAATTTTTTTCAGTTCTCATCAACAGACAAGGCAGTGGTGGGGTTGTAAAGATTCCGAATTCCTCCAGCGATATCAATAGTATGTCACCGTAAACATGGCGATAGTTATTACCTCGTATACATTTTCTCTGTCATCTCAGGGGTACACAGGGACTCTAGGGGTTAAGCTCCACCCTCTAGGAGGCAGGACACTTAGAACTGATTTGCAGGGGAGCGTGTCCGGGACTCCGTCTTAACCCCACACTGCCATAATCCCTCAGTTTTTAAGTGTCCTGCTTACTAGGAGGAGGGACAATCCTTGTCCCCCTGAGACAAGAAGATTCAAGACAGAAATGGGGTACTCAAGGGCCAGGAATACCTGTACCCCTGGAGTTTGGACCCCCTTCGAGGGACAACACCCGGGTCATTACATAGCCTGAGGGGCTACACCGACCATAGGGACTATTCTTGCTCCCCGTCCATAGGGGTGACAGACGGTCCCACCGGTGGGGGGAAAACCCTATGTGAGTATTTCTGCTCACTCACTGAGGCCCGCGGAGCTCTCCTGCTGCCATGCTAAGCTGTGCCCTTTCTCCCTGAACACACTCAGGAAATACATGGGGCAGGAGTTTTTTGTTGAGTGGCAGCGCAGATCTGTGCTTTAAATGTGAGGCATGTCTTCTTACCTCACGGGGAGTCTCCTGCCTTCTCTGCTGCCTGCTCGAGGAAGGCGGGAGCGCCATGACATGCTTCGGCTCCTTGCGCACCCTGTGGAACGCATCCTCTGTGATGCGTTCCAAAGCAGCCATTTTGTTTGCTACTATTCGGCGCGAGATTACAGATCGCGCTGACGTCACGGGCGCCATTTTCCCCTGCTGCGCTACTGTTAAACAGCGCAGGGAGCGCTCACTCTCCCTCTCTCTCTCTTCCTTCGCAATCATAGCGAATGAATCACAGATCCCTTGCCCTATCCTGGTTCTCATAGACAGGCATTAAGGGACACTTCAGCTCCGCATTACCCATTGGGCCACACACACATAATCCCTCAGCAGGTGCCGAAGACACTGCAAAAGGGTACTAGCATGGCAGAAGGTAAGTCAGGGTGACTTTTCCCCAGGGGGGAAGGAGCTCCCGCAACAGCAGCGCAAGTACTTATTTTTCTTGCACAACTTGCCATTCCAAAATACCAGGGGGCCAGGGGGAGCCTATCTGCAGGTCTTGCACAGCAGGGGACTACACCTTCCCTAGGAACTACTCTTCTAATGACATTTCCTGCAGGGAACCCCCATTAAGACACCACGGATCAGGATTCAGCAGCGGGCACATCTTCAGAACCCCCTGCTCCCCTATGGGCAATCCAACTATCTCAATCACTGGCTTCGCTACAGAGCCTACCTTCCATTGCAGATAATTTAGGCCAAGCCCTAGCTAAGTTAGGCCAAAAGTCCAGCGGGAAACGCAAAAGACCTGTCAGCCCCAAGGGGGACACCGGTCATTCCAACTCTGATGTTTCTTCTCTGGGTGGAGAAGATTCTCATTCCAAGGGTGAACTTCTCCCATCGGATTTCTCTTCAGGTGAAGAAGAGGATCAGGAAAATGATTCCAAAGTCAGAGATGTTCAACATGACACCGACAGTATTATCAAGGGAGTTACAGAAATACTGAAGATCACCCCAACTGCGGACCAACAGTCTTCATCTACATGCCTGTTTAAACGACAACACAAGTCTTCTGCATGCTTTCCCTCACACAAACAATTACTCAACATCATACAAGAGGAATGGAGTTTCCCTGAACGAAAATTTCAAGCTACACGAAAATTTTCAAAGTCCTATCCCTTTCCCAAAGACTTAGTGGACAAATGGTCATTGCCTCCTACAGTCCAGATTGTCTAAGTCCACAACCCTGCCTGTCACTGATGCCGCAGCCTTCAAGGATCCAAGTGACAGACGTCTTGAGGGTTTTTTGAGAGCTACTTACTCATCAGCTGGATCTACCCTTCGCCCAGCCTTAGCTTTGGCCTGGGTAGCCACATCCATTCAGGCATGGTCTGAATCCCTGATAAAGGATGTACAAGAAGGAGTACCGAGAGTGGATCTCATGTAATCAATACAATCCATTGCGGAAGCATCAGCTTACCTGTGCGACGCCACTCTAGACACCGCACAGATTACAGCCCGCACGTCAGCCCTCTCGGTGGCAGCACGCAGAACACTGTGGCTTAAGAACTGGACAGCCGATCTCAGTTCCAAAAAATCCCTAACTTCACTTCCCTTTAAAGGACAACGTCTGTTTGGCGAGGAGCTAGAAAAGATAATTTCGCAAGCCACAGGGGGAAAGAGCACATTTCTTCCTCAAAACAAAAGTAGATCCATGCCTTCTGCAAGACGAGAAAAATTTTTTTATCCCCAAGGTGGACGTTTTACAAGACGAAAAAATTCTCCACAACGTTCCCATTTTCGATCAAAGACAAACGACAAGGGTCGACCCACGTGGAAGTCCAACAAGTTCCACAGCAAGTCCCCGGCGGATAAATCTACCTCTGCATGACGGGTCACCCTCCCTCCGGAATCCCAGCACCCATCAGACGCCTCGGTCAACGCGATCATAGCCGAAGGTTACCATCTCGACTTCTCTTCCCCCCCGCCCAGATAGTTCATTATGTCTCGGGTTCCTTTCAATTCCAAGAAAGCTCAAGCCTTTTACAACTGCATTGTCAACATGGAGCGAAACTGAGTAATCGTTCCAGTGCCTCAGTCAGAGACATTCTTGGGGTTTTACTCCAATCTGTTTCTAGTCCCCAAGAAGGATGGATCATTCAGACCAGTCCTGGATCTCAAGTTTCTCAAAAAACACATTTGGTCTGTACGTTTCAAGATGGAAACTCTGCGCTCTGTCATCTGGGGGATGGATCCAGGACTCTTCCTGATGTCCCTAGATATCAAGGATGCCTACCTCCATGTTCCGATCTGGCCTCCACATTATCACTTCCTGAGGTTTGCATTCAAGAACCAACACTACCAATTTATAGCATTACCGTTCAGACTGTCCTTGGCTCCCAGAGTTTTCACCAAACTAATGACAGTTTCCGCGGCAACATTGAGACTCCAGGGAATTTCAGTGACGATCTTCTCCTCAAGGCCAGGACAGAAGATCAAAGCAGACAAAATCTTCAACAGGCGATAGAGCTACTTCAGAGCTTCGGATGGACCATCAATTGGGAAAAATCCAACCTGCGGCCCAATCACCAAATGATATTTCTGGGTCTCGAGTTCAACGCCTTGACTCAACGGGTAACCTTGCCTCGAGACAAGCAGTTAAGGATCAAAGACCAGATCAGCCTTCTTCTCAACCAACGACCTACGCTTCACTTAGCAATGAGAGTGCTAGGACTGATGGTCTCATCCATCGAGGCGTTCCCTTCGCACAGATCCATCTTCGCCCACTACAAGCCAACGTTCTCTCAATGTGGAAGGGAGGCCCTCTCTCACAAATTTTCACCCTATTAAACACGACAAGAGAGTCTCTCACCTGGTGGCAAAGAAGAGACAACCTAGCCATGGGTCAATCCTGGGCAATACCAGACTGGACTGTTCACCACAGACGCAAGTCTTATAGGTTGGGGAGCAACATGGAACAATCTATCGGTACAAGGTCCATGGTCCCTCGAAGAAGCCAAGCTGTCCATAAACATACTAGAACTTCGGGCGGTATTCTAGCCCTCAATCACTGGTCACACCAGCTTCAAACCAAGTCTGTACGCGTACAAAGCGACAACTCAACCACAGTCGCGTACATAAACAGACAAGGAGGAACCCACAGCAGAGCAGCCTTAGCGGAGGTACAGCAAATTCTGACTTGGGTGGAGTTATGTCGGTGAGACTATCCACCATTCACATCCCAGGGGTGTTCAACACACAAGCAGATTTCCTCACCCGAAACCAGCTGGATCTGAGCGAATGGGAACTCCATCCGGAAGCATTCGCAGAGTTGGTAGAAGTATGGGGCCTACCTCAAATCGACCTGATGGCATCCAGAACCAACTGCAAGGTACCCAAGTTCTTTGCTCGTTCTCGGGACCCGATAGTGATGGGAGTGGATGCCATGACTCAGACTTGGCGCTTCAACCTGGCCTACCTCTTTCCTCCTCTCCCCATGCTACCTCGAGTGTTGAAGAAGATCAGACTGTTGCAAATCACAGTCATCGTGATAGCACCATATTGGCCCAGGAGAACCTGGTTCTCCGATCTTCAGGAGATGACCATAGATGAACCAATTCGTCTCACTCCCAGACACGATCTACTGCAGCAGGGTCCCACAGTCCATCACAATCCGGGTCTCTTTGCTTTGACGGGATGGCTGCTCTTTGCTTTCGGTATAGCAGAAGAAGTCATCACTACTATGCTCAAATCACGAAAACCTACTTCTTCCAGAGCTTACCACAGAGTCTGGCGGAGTTACTGGAACTGGTGCAAAGACGCAGATCTACCGTTTTTGGACCTCAACGTTCCAAGGATTTTATCCTTTCTCCAGAGGGGACTTCAGTTGGGATTGAAGCTAAGTTCCCTGAAGGTGCAAGTATCAGCTCTGTCCGTCTAACTGCAATCACGTCTGGTACTAGACAATTCTGTCCGTACCTTCTTACAAGGAGTAGCACGCATCGTTCCTCCCTTCTGTCCACCGCTTCCTAGAGTCTCTGCTAGACCCTCCATTCGAACCCTTAGGGGTTGTATCTGAAAAGTGGCTTACCTGGAAGGTGGTTTTCCTCGTAGCAATTTCTTCAGCCAGAAGAGTGTCAGAACTTCTGCCTTATTATGCAACCCCTCCCTTTTGGTCTTCCATAAGGACAAGGCAGTACTGCGAACCATGCCATCCTTTCTATCTAAGGTCGTATCTTCCTTCCACATCAACCAGGAGATAGTGGTCCCATCTCTTTGTCCGGACCCCAAGAATGAAAAGGAGCGACGATTGCACTCCGCTGGTATCTGGAACGTTCCAAATCATTCAGACATTCTTAAACCCTGTTTATCGTGCCTTCTGGATTGAGAAAAGGCATGGCAGCCTCCAAGGCATCGATTGCAAGGTGGATCAGAGAGACAATTCGTCAAGCCTACCTATCCAAGGGCAGGCCACCGCCAGAGAATGTTCGTTCACATTCAACAAGGTCCCTGGGACCATCTTGGGCGTGGCGTAACTCTGCCTCCTTGGATCAGATTTGCAGAGCGGCCACCTGGTCCTCTGTTCATACATTTACAAAATTTTACACCCTTGACACGTTCTCCTCAGCTGAGGCCGCTTTTGGCCGCAAGGTTCTGCACACTGTAGTGCAGTAACGTGTCAGATTCCAATTCGCTCCTGCCCTGCTGTTCTGGGACTGCTTTGTTAAGTCCCCTAGAGTCCCTGTGTCCCCCTGAGACGACAGAGAAAACGGGATTTTTGATACTCACCGTTAAATCTGTTTCTCTGTAGTCGATAGGGGGGACACAGGGCTTCCCTACCCTGAGCGAAAGTTGACCTTTGTCCATGGGAAACATTTTCCTGTTTTACCTTATGCTAGTTGTTTAGTTATGATAATCCCTTTTTTCAGCAGTCTCTTTGGTACAAATTGAGGGATTATGGCAGTGTGGGGTTAAGACGGAGTCCCGGACACGCCCCCCTGCAAATCATTTCTAAGTGTCCTGCCTCCTAGAGGGTGGAGCTTAACCCCTAGAGTCCCTGTGTCCCCCTATCGACTACAGAGAAACGGATTTAACGATGAGTATCAAAAAAAATTCTATCTGCTTTTGATGTTTCTTCTGTCTGTCTGGTTGGGACACTGGAGTCAATCTCTCACCTGTCAAAATCCTGGTGGCTGCTGAATTTTTTTCAGTTCTCATCAACAGACAAGGCAGTGGTGGGGTTGTAAAGATTCCAAATTCCTCCAGAGATATCAATAGTATGTCACCGTAAACATGGCGATAGTTATTACCTCGTATACATTTTCTACCTGCTTTTGATGTTTCTTCTGTCAGCAGAGTCTTCATTGATTCCAGTCCCATGCAGTGCAAGAGAGACTTGTTTAAACCGACATCTCTTTTCTGTTTGTATCAGTTTAGATTTTTCCCTATTGATCAGGATGATCAAATCCTGTCCACCTCCTGGCTCATCTGTTAACAGAACAATGTTTTTCACAGCAACTGTTTAATGATGAGAGTTTTATTATTGCTTCAAAGGAGGCTTAGGTCAGCATGAGAGAGGTTCATTGACCTGCATGGGGGAGTAGGTGCAGGCAGCAGAAAAGCCTATATTGACCAAGATGCCAATGCAAGGTCTAAAGTAAGAAACAGATGGCAAAAGCCAAGTGAAGTTCCAGAAGAGCATGTTTTAAAGGGCCATTTAATAGTATTTCACTGCAGGTTAGGCATATGGACTAAAATAAAGCAGTACCTATGACATCATATCACCTGACTATAGCTACCAAAGGTCAATGCATAAACTACAATTGCTGTATTCACTATTTCTTGTTCCTCTGTGCTTGCTATATGCAATACATAGTAGCCAATTACTTTATTCATCTTATGTGTCTTAGAGAGTTATTATGCACTAACATTTTTCTTGCTAAACTGGGTTTAGTATAGGAAATTAGCTTCAGCATCATGACAGTTTTATGATATCTATCAGCATAGGCTGTGAGCATATCATTTATGAGAATGAATCATGCTATGCAGGACATTGTGATGCACACCACAAACCTCAGGGAGGTCAGACCATGCTGCCTGGGTCATTGTTATCAGAAACCAGTGTGATTACCCATTAAATATTTATTATTACCGTACGAAAATGTTTAAACAATATCGATGGAGTGAACCTTAAAGTATATAAGAAACCTTTGCTCTGTGTATATGTCAAACTAGTCCTTTCTTAAAGGACAAGAAAATGTAATTTTTGAAGAAGCAACATCTGAACAGCCTCTATAAGAAAAACTCCCTTTTTGTTAGATGCCATCAATCCATGCCTTCCTAACTCAAAAAATATTTTCAACCTAAACATGACCATAACCCACTACTTCCCAACCTGCATTCAACCAATCTGAAGTCTTCTTCTGCCTTATAACCTGCACCCAATCCAACTTGTATCAAATGACTGATATATGGGTGGGATTAGTCACCAAAGGGTGGTGTCAGCACTATAACATCACCAAAGGGGGGCTTATGAGTGTGATCTTCTAGTCTCCTTCACCTTCTTGGGCCCATCAACCAACTCATCTTTACTGCGTAATATCAGCCTACTTACTGTTTTGGTTCCTCCCACCTCTCCTTAGACAAAAGCACAGGCCCGGATTTGTGGAAAGGCCACCTAGGCCCGGGCCTAGGGTGGCAGGATTTTAGGGGGGCGGCATGTTGCCCAACCACACCCACATTGGTTCAAAAACACTTGGTACAATAATTTTTTAAATTTCCAGTGCGACAATCCCCATTGCTCCAGTCCAGATTATGAAAATTTGCACGAATAAAGGGGAGGGGACAGGGGCGACGAACAGCAGTGGGCCTAGGGGCGCCCACTATGTAAATCCGGCCCTGCAAAAGCATAGAAGTAATAGCTGGTCAAGATGATATTAGTATAATACAGTATTATGTGGTTTTTTTTAAGAAAAATTTGGATCATATATTTGTGAATTGTACCAAATAGTCTGTAGATGTTACCAAGCTGTGTTGAGCAATTATCAGTCTTTAAAGCCATCGTTTTAATTGTGTCTAAATGATGGCAAATACATTTTCATTGGGCAAGTCTGACGATCTGATTTTATTCAGAATTTAATAACAGTGATCGTATATTGTGTAGCCATTACATATATTATTTATAACTGCATACAATGTAGGATTTGAGCCATTCAGCTTCTTTGATGGTCAGCTAAAAAACATTGATAAGCATGTTTGCTTTGAAGAATGGAATGAGCCAACATTTGGAGATATGAGCTGCTCTGTGAGATCCTAAGAGGCATTTTGAAGCAAATGTCAGGAAACATTAATCGGTGAAACAGTAAAAAACAAATATAATAAGAAATTCCAAGACCCGCATGACAACCTGCATGAACTACAAATCAATGAATGACTTGAGGTCAGAGAAGCAACCTTTGCCCTTACTATTGTCCTCTGGCTTCTGCAAATGTAGTCGCTTAAATATTATTCTGAAGATTTATTCTCCTGCAGATCCATTTTATATGGTGCTCATTGCAATTTTAATACCCTTTACAGTTATTAAATGTCACCTAAATAATAACGCTTTTTGTTACAGTACAGAGATATTTAATGATATTTTAGTATGCTTCCTCAACCCAACATTTTCCCCTGGGCTAACCAACAGAATGATAACCATCTGTCAGACATAAACATGGCCCCTTAATGGTTATCCAGCCTGGTAAAAGGAACACAGCTGACTCATATTCATGATTTGTTACACCCTTAAAATTGTTAATAAAAACTGTTTCAGTTCAAGCCACACATTGACGATCCAAATCTTCATTTATCATAACAAGGTTTTTTAGCTCAAGCCCTACATTTAGGGTAGAGGCACACAGTCTGAATATGGGAGATTAGGTCAGTCAGCTCCACAGTTTGAGAACCTGAGCTCTTGGGCAGTGGTTTCTAACAGTGGGGCTGTTGGCCCTGGGGGGAATAACTGTGGGAAGTATTAAAAACATGATGTAAAGATTTGAGGGGGGAATGCTTACCTGCTGTCCACATTTTTACTGTCCTACAGTTATCTTCATGACCAAAAGCAGGATGAACGGTATATCTGTAACTTTATGAGCAATGGGTAGCTTGATAGACCTTTAGGTAAATTATTATGTCCCAGTGGGGACAGAAATGTCTGCCTGCTGATCCCATTTTTATTCTGTAAATCTTGTTTTTTTCATTATTGTAATACCCCTATTTATTATAGATTAATGTAAAGTGCTGCATAACTTGCTATATAATTAAACAATGATTGTGTTTTGAATCCATAAATCAAGTTCCCTAGAGCCACCAGCTGACTGATGCTGTTTCTCACAGTTCCATTGAGCTAAAGTTATTACAGTTTTTAGAGGAAAAAATACATATCTATTATACATCCTCCACAGCTTAAAAATATTTTTGGATTTGTGACAATTCCCCTTTAAACCTCCCATTTTCCCTACCCTCATCAACTGACCTTGTTAAACTGTTTGTCTTTCACAAACATATGAACTGGCTCATAAAACTGAAGCACAGTGTAATGTCCGGTGATGTGGCCTGTTTATACGGCCATTAAATATTCCACGTGCAGTTGAGATTAATTGGAAAATACATTAATAGTTCTTATTTAGTGTTATCATCTTGCATCATTAAAATTTAATGCTGTCATAAAATCTCCCAGGAAGGCTTTAATAATAAATAAAATTGTAAATGAATTATCGGTCATCTATTTTTTGCTGTCTTTTTTATTATATCTATTGTTAACTGCCAGATAATATGTTTTTATGAGATGGATTTATTTTGGCTCCATTTAAAGCGAACACATTTTTTTTTACAGTCAGACTAATTCACTGTAGGAAGTTTATGGAAATAATGATTTAGTATTCTGTGTGTCCATGATACTTTCATTTGCTTTTAAGCAATTCTACTAGCATTTGTTTTTGAAGGAAACACTATATTTTCTATATTTATTTTTATATGCTTATGGGTTTAGATATTAGGAAAACAATTATAGAGAGATAGAGCGGTAGCTTAATCTGAAATAAGGGATCTACTTTAATACTGTACATTGCTACATTAAAAAAAGCATTTCTTATTTCATTAGGAACTGCTATGGCCGTTGCCAGGAATTTATAGAACGCCGCAGTCAGCCCGTGACCTGCACAAAAGAAAGCTCTTAGTTGTGACGATCCAATAACTCTTGTAGCATGAAGAGGTTTTAACCAAATTGTTTTTGAAGACAGTGTATACATCGAGCTATTTGTGCTTTCTGCTGTCTTGTTCGTCCCTGACTGATACCGCCAAGCACCTCGGTGTAGCATATACCAACATGACAGTTCCTTAAGAGCACCGTCTACGGGCAATAAATAGCCTATTCTGTGCATTAGCCACCCAAGCAAATTTTTTGAAAGCAAAAATTTAATTTCTAAAAGGCTCACATTTAAGGAGGATACAATATAAGGCACTATAATATACAAAAAGCTGTAAACTGTAAACTAGATGGTTCCTTTATTGGACCCCCTACTTAGTCTTAAGGCTTCCTTTGTAGGCACCAGTGCTTCTTTCTCAATGAATTCTCAAAGTATGCTTCTACCCACCATAAGGGTGTAATGGTGGGTAGACCAACACCTTACTCATCATAAAGAGCAGTGATTACCATGTTGGCGCTATAAATACATGTTAATAATAATAATAATAATAATAATAATAATAACAAGCAGTGGCTCATGAGCAACATGTTGCTCCCAGTACCCTCAAAGAATGTGTCTATTTTAAAATTCATGGCAGGTTAGATGCATAAAGATACATGTTGACTGCCAAACAGAGCCTTCTGAATGTTTGATGTCCACATGGGGCTACAAAATAGCTGAATACAGCTCTTATTGAGAACAAGTCACAGATTGTGCCTGTAAGGCAGCTGTATATCATGGTCAGGTTCATGGCTAGTATAAGATGGCCATGGGGAAATAGCAGATATTAGTGGTGCTCCAAATCCATAATATTTGAACTTGGACAAATACCAAATCCTTTACTAAAGCTGAACCATTGCTTGCATAATTGAAATTAAACAAGCTCCCAAAAAGCGCTATTACTTAAACTGTATAGGTCCAGATCTGTAAATGATTAATTTTGACCTAGGACTCCACCGAATCCAAAGTCTTCAGCCATTGCTGGAATACTGGATGTGGTGCACCCCTGGTACATATTCGACACTACCATGTTGGATAGAACTTAGAACATTTGACCTCTTTTTCATAATTCTCTGCTTTGTTATATCTAGTCCTAGACATCCAAAAAAATAAATGCTTTATAGCCAAAATATGCTTTAAAATAAGGAGGAACTGATGAGACATATCCTTCACAATAAGGAGAAACTGATGAGAAATTGCATCTATTTGCCTTAAACATATATGGTTAACAGAGCTAATTAAGGTTATTAAAGTTGTTGTTTCCAGTTATAATACCTTGTATTTATGTTTTTGCCACATATGGCAAAAATCAGTGCAGATTATAAAACAGTATCATTTTGGAAATTAATTAAATCCAATTCATTTTTGGGAACACTTCCCGTTTCTTCCCTCTGGTGTTGCTATAATTACATTTCTTCTGATCCCAAGTGCATTGAGATATTTTGTTTCTTAATTAGACATCACTGCAACTGTATTTTACCTTGTATAAGCAATAGCTTCAGCTTTAGGCACAAATAGACAGTGGGTCCTACTGATATTTTACAATGAATTTTTTATAATACTTTTGTTGGTTTTCTAAAGCAAATACTAAAATATATGTAATGTACTGGTATAAAAATATTAATTTAATGTATTCACTTAACATAACTTCACACAATGCCTTTCTTCAGGATATTGACAAAACTCCTAAAAATTTCATAAAACGTTGTCCGGTGGTCCATAGTGTGGCTAATTTTGAAATGATGCATTCCTGACAAAGTTATGTCCGATTTCTCAAAACATGCATTTCCTGTATTGCTTCTGAAAATTGCACTTTGCGGCCATAAATAACCTTTATTATTGTCATTTTAGGCATTCATGGGTTTGCAACCCAAATATTGGTATAGAACTAGGTATGCACCTTGTCTTAATGACTATTTCCTATTATAGAAGGAAATTTTTCTGTATTCAGGAGGAGCATGGGGGTCAGAACACAAGTCCCCATGGTGGGGTGGTCAGTGTACAAGGTTCAATTAGGACAATGATGTGGCCTGGATGTTGCCTCCAGGGTGCCCAAGATCTCCATAGGCTCTCTTTATATGGCATAATTGTTTAACAACAATCCTGATCCCAAACATGTAAAAAAGCTGAAAATTGGCCCGTGGGCTCTTGACAGTAAGAGACGCCACTTGAGACACTGTGTATCCATTGTTTAAAAACCTTATATTGCTAACAATTAATATCTCATTTGTACCTATCTTTTGCATGGGTATATTCCCTTCCATTGCTCATGAATAGGATATTTATAATTTATGTATTCTATGATTTATTGCCCAGCAGAGCACTATATTAAGGCTGTCTGACTGTTGAATTAATTAGTCTGAACTTTGCAAATGACACATCGCTAACTCAATATTTTAAAATCAGAAACTAAACTATTCAGTCTCCAAGACCCGTTAATCAATTCCACAATTCTGAAGAACATTCTGTGTTGAACTATCAAATCGAGAACTTTCATTATAGGTAACTCAGGTAACAAGCCAAAGCTTCTGTGGCTAATTACAGGAGCTGCATGTAAAAGTCAAGTGCTCTGTGGTACCTCGTGACTGCTTATGTAATTGTCTTTCATTCACTTGTTTAAAATAGCTGTGCTATAAAAATGCACCCAAAATGTTGCAATTGTTTTGTTGTTTGCATGATTTCCAGTTGGGCAGTTGCAATTGCCCCTCCAGAGTTATAGCACTGCATTGGCAGAGCCAGGCCATGTAATATCAGCCCCCAAGGCAATACTACTTGGCCGATACTCAGCCAGAACACCTCTTTGCTGCAAGCTTGATCCCTCATCTTTATCCTGCCAGTTGCTTGTGTTACTTTAGGGATGCACCGAACCCAGGATTCTGTTTGGGATTTGGTCAGGATTCGGCCTTTTTCAGCAGGATTCGGATTCGGCCGAATCCTTCTGCCCGGCCAAACCGAATCCTAATTTGCATATGCAAATTAGGGTTTGGATTCGGTTCGGTATTCGCCGAATCTTAAGTGAAGGATTCAGGGGTTCGGCCAAATCCTAAATAGTGGATTCGGTGCATCCCTACTTTACTTACCCCACCAATTGCTTGCCCCCTCGCTTCCCCCTCTTAGAATTGGGACCCCTACACCCTAATAGGGTATATAGATGGTCTGGAAGAGGGAATTAGGATGGATCAGGCCAGGCCAGGAGTTGATTACAAAATTACTGGCATGTACATTGCTGGTAAATTTGTAATACCAGCCCCAACCTTGGCTAGGCCTGCTAGGCCATAGCAACCCTAATGCACATTCCCTGGTCCCCTGTCTCGTAAGTAATCTAGTATCTATGCAAGTACATGTATTTACAAAAACTGGGGTTTTTAGTTTCAAAGTTATGATCATAAAATTGATAAGCCTCCATACCACATCAAATGCAGGGATTGTGCATTTATCAATCCCCCTTCTTTTTCTCTATATTTGTAGTTAATTTGGCCAGATCAGTAGCAGTTCTAGGTAAATTTTGCACCTTTTAGTACATTCTTCCATATGTTCCTCAACCTAGTATTTTATCCTTTGTTAACAATTCAGTCCTACTGTTTAGCAGTATGACATTAAAACTGCTGACTCATGAAATCAATAGGTCAGACGACTATGGGACTCATTCATTGTCAAATGCTGGCTCAGCTTAACAGCATGTTGTTGGCAGCAGAAAATGTTGTAAAATGAAAGAAATAATAAAGTATAGGGTATATTATAAAACATATTAGCCAAATAGATTTACTAAATAGCTACTACTATTTGGGCATATTTACAGTATATTAACATGACAATCTTTCTTTTATGGTTGGCATACAGTAAATGCATCATGAATGGAATGACCTTGTGTCAGACGCCAAATCAGCCAACACAAATAGGCTACTGGGTAATGAATACCCTGGAACAGCACTGCAATAATTCCCCAGCATTCAGTGTGTCAGTATAAAAGGAATTCTTTGGGACAGATGCAACATATTTTGAGGAGTTTTGACCTCACAATTCATTAACTGGTTAAAGACAGCAATGTGTATAATAATGGAGATAACCTAGCAACAGGCTTTGTGTGGTACACAATATAAGAATGTATATGTTTGTATCTATAACAAGACTTGCATATGTATAATTCACCTTGACATTCAGCTTGTGGTCTCTCGATTGATATGTGCATGAGTAGGAACTTTGGAGGCACAGTAGAATAGACATTGAGCATGAAAAGTTATGGCCATCAAGTACCATCAGTAGTGCAGGACTAAGCCTATTGTTGACATGTATGAAGATTATAGAATGAAATTAGCACAAATATATCAATACAGGCTTATGTTACAATGTTAGTTTGTCAGTGACCAGGACCTTACTTTGAATGAGGAAAGTTGTTGTTTTATTACTGTGGTCCATAAGCACAGTGGTTCCCAAACTGTGAGGCTCCCCAACTTTAGGGGGGCTGGAGTAGTGCCCGGGTGTGAGATTTGAGGAAGACTGCCTATTTTCTCCTCTAGATACTCCTTAAAGCTTAGCATGAAGATTAAACTCATTTAGACTATGGTCACAAAGCTGATACAGCAGTGTTTTCATATACCTATAACTTTGCTGTGAGCAATCTGGGCCCTCGCCAAAGGTTTGACTTCCAGGGAGACAAACTTTGCATTGATCTATAATTTTTTAGTAGTCAAAGTTAACAAACACAGATTTTGGACACTGGTATCTGGTGGGGATTATCACATAGCTCATTTAATGATGATGGGGCAGAATGCAAAGTGCAACTATGTTTTTCACACTTTGCAGCTTCGCCTCTGACATTGTCTGTGGGTGGAGGACCTTGAGTGTAAGGACCTGCACTTTTTCTCATGAATACAGTGTGGCCTGAGTGGGTAGACTGGAGGTGGCACTTTGAGGTTGCTGCTTCTGCCTCCTAACCATGGAAACAAGCATTCAGAACCTTGCACAGGCATTCAGAGGTTGGTAGCACCAGCAGGTGCAGGGTGCAATAGAGACCGGTATTAACTTAAATGAGTTCTCCTATGGCAAAGTAACAGCCAGTAAGTAAATTGATCCAATACATTCCATTGCTTATGCCGGAAACATTAATGTGGTGCAATAGTTAAACTATGTGCTTATTTTTATTTGCAGTATAAATATTTCTTCTCCAGAGTCTTCTTTCATGTACTATATAGCAGGACGGAGTTCCTTTAGCCATCTGTTCTGATCTGGCTATATAATCCGGCTCTAATCAAATAACTGGTATGAACAATTAATAAGGTTGGAAGATGGGTTTCTCCCTTGGGATCATTATGTTAAAAGAAAAACACACTTTTCAGACATTGTATAAAGTTTTCTGTATAATTGTGTTTCTTGCCTGAATGGAAGCTCTTCTGCTAACAGACCCTGCTTTATCCTCACTTGATCAGAATGAAGAAGAACAAGCCTATTAAATAATGTCTTGCAGATCAGGACAGTAAAGCAGTGTATTCACCAGAGAGGTCTTGATTAATCTAGTAGAGCTAAGATATTTTTTAATATTGCCTTTCTAATACATCAGATTTTTTGTCAGACTATTAAAAACCTAGGATGCAATTCAGCAGCTATTTTTCTTTCATGTAGCAAGTGCCTTTTTTACAGGATACATGTCTTAAACCTAGGATAGGTTTAGGATAAAGGGAAAGTAATATTTAAAAACTATATAGACATTTAGACATTAGATTTCTAAGGAAATACCCATTTAATCTTCTTGTTTTCCCATAGCAACCAATGAGATATTTGCTTGACAAGGGGACTGAGTTTGACCCTTCGCCTTCAGCTATCCCACTGGACCACATTATTACATACTTTAATGAAACCAGGAGACAGAGATGGGTGTAAAATGGCCACAGCATTTATTCACATTTTGTCAAATAAATAGGACCTTGCCAGCTTAACCCAAGCCAATATTCTAAAGCCAGCATTTAACAAGTGATCGCTACTATGCTGTGCCGCCAACATGAAAGAAGTTCAGCAGCCCTGCTGCCAGACCTGCATTTGCAGTGTGTCAATGATAGGAAATCTTAAATTTTAAATTTCGCGCCATCGCGCGCTGATGTTATCACGCCCTGAGCGAACTAAGAAGGAGCTGTGCAGGAGAAGAGGAGCGGTGTGGCGGGCATCCCCGTTGATGGCGCGGCGGGCGTCCCCGTCGCACCACTAGCACACCAGGGTTAGTTTTTTTCATTACACCCAGACCAGTATAATTTGGCTGCTGGTCATTCGGATTGCTTGTCATGCAGCCCCTGCGCTTATAGCTCCAGGGCTTTCTTTTCAAACTGTTAAGGTACATGCTACCTACTGATTTTTATTTTTGGGTTTACATCTCCTTTAAATAGCAAAGTTTAATAGTTTTGTAAGGGAAAACCTGAACAAGTCTGCTTACCGGTTCCTTCTTTAGTCATTATTACAACCTCCAACATAAAAATGAATGCCATTTTAAAGGCCAGATATTATTATCCAAACAAATTACTGCCTATGTCAACAAGACAGGAATGGAACTAATCTAAATAAATTATACAAATAACAAGCACCTGTACACCCCCCCCCCTTAGCTGTAAATATCTTCCAACCTCAATTTTAATTTCAGCCCTCTAATTTACTGCAAATTGTACAGTACAGTAGCAAAATTGCCTTTGTATTGATACGCTGGCCAGTCCTGCAGCAGAATTTATAGCACAGGCTTATTCCATTGTGTGTGTCGGAAACATTTATTTTCTGGCATGTGCCCACTGTGGGTGTTCTCTGTCTGCCTTTTTGATTAATAGGAGCTGCATTGAGGAGGCAGGTGAAAATTGACTAGAACTGCAAAAGCATGATATTGTTGGGTTTTAAATTTTTTGTGTGGGTTTCTTCAAGTTCACTTGAATATAGTTACATAGTTACATAGTTACATAGTTAAATTGGGTTGAAAAAAGACAAAGTCCATCAAGTTCAACCCCTCCAAATGAAAACCCAGCATCCATACACACACCCCTCCCTACTTTTAATTAAAATTCTATATACCCATACCTATATTAACTATAGAGTTTAGTATCACAATAGCCTTTAATATTATGTCTGTCCAAAAAATCATCCAAGCCATTCTTAAAGGCATTAACTGAATCAGCCATCACAACATCACCCGGCAGTGCATTCCACAACCTCACTGTCCTGACTGTGAAGAACCCTCTACGTTGCTTCAAATGAAAGTTCTTTTCTTCTAGTCTAAAGGGGTGGCCTCTGGTACGGTGATCCACTTTATGGGTAAAAAGGTCCCCTGCCATTTGTCTATAATGTCCTCTAATGTAATATGAAACCCTAGAGATAACGGTTGGGTTTATAGGTATTCTATCACAGTGATCAGCAGTTATGATGACGATGATAATAAATGGCACAGGTTCAGCTCTCTACTAATGACATATTTAATTTTTCTGTGTTTCAAATTTACAGGCATTCAGCGTAATATCTCTGTGTCTATAGATCTGGTTGTGTTTTATTATTCTCTCTCAATGCAAATAGCTTGATATGTCGCTTAATGGTTTCCATTAATGCTGTGCTTGTCATCCTATGCAAACACTAATTAATCTTTTGCCCTTCCTGCTGTGCACTCACTACCTCCCCATCAGTCCGCACACCAAACCTTTCCCCACTGCTGTTGTCCTCTTAGATTGTTCCCTCTCTAAGTGGCCTCCCACCAATGGTGCCTTCCCTGCAGAAGTAGCATCTATATATGGAATGTTGATTGAACCACCATTCTCTAGGCCTATCTTTGACTTGGTTGACCTCTCTCATCATGCCAAACATAACCCTACTGCATCCCATAATTAATATGCACTAGCAAAATCATTACACTTGTTCTTTATCAGATTGGCTTTCAGAATTTACCTATTGGATTCTGCAGGGTGATGGATGGCAGGCCAACAGGCAAGCCAAAAGGACATGACTGCTGAATCCAAATTGCCCAGTGGTGACCTAACTGTTGTAGAGATATGATTGTTAGGGCAAAATGTATCCAATGAGCTAGCTGCTTAGGCAGCCATTATTATATGATGAGTGACTTCTCTATGGTAATCCATCGCTAGTAACCACCTGGCCATTATAAACGCCTTCTGTAGAGTAGGGATTTTGAGTTCTACTTGACAGGACATGCTTGTCACATTCAATATGAGATTGGTATCTGAGTGAAATGCTCCTGATAGTTGCCCCCTAAATAGCAGAATAATCTGTTTCCCAGTCTAAACAAACCATTCTATAATATGTCATAGTTTAGCCAGTTCTGGCCAAGAATGCATTAATATCATCTATGGCTTCTCATTTTCTTTGTGGGCTTTTGGAGCTGTCCTTTATAAAAACTTCTCACTGGAAGAGAAGCTCCATTTAGCAAGGTATATAAAGTGGCAATAATGGCAATATGTGCATTAAAGTACAAACGTTCTGCTCAGGCTTAATGTCATAATTCAGTCAATGTTTAATGACTCTTCACACTGTGATCTGAAAACTAATCTTTATGATACAACATGCAGACAGCTAGGCTCCAGTTTATATGGTTCTCTGCTCAACCTGTGGAATCATTCTCAGAATTTTAAATGTGCATGCAGAATTAGCAAGCAGTTCTAGCAGAATTCCTATGGGGGCCCGTGCTTCAGTACTTAACAACTGAAGTCTTCGGGAGCCTTTGTCAATGATAAATGAAAAAAGAGATCTGTATTTCATACTTGCTTTATAATATATATAATATAAATGTTGTCTTCCTGTTTTGTATTTATATATATATATATATATATATATATATATATATATATATATATATATATATATATATATATATATATTGCTGCTATATAGAATGTGTGTGCTATGTCTACCTTGTTATTGGCCGAACAAGGTTTGTTATTAGCCAGAAGCTATCATCTATGTATAATTGTTTGCAACCATTGTTTGCTACCAGTTGTACTGAATTATTGTGCCTTCAACTCACTGTGTATCTCCAGTTTTTCCTTCTACAAGCCCATTTGCTCATATGCACACATTTAATCCTCTGTTTCATCTCACTCACAAATTAAAATTTTCATAGCTACCTCTGCTCTATCTGTACTATCTATCAAACTCTAGGAAAATAAGCCCCTGCTTTAAAGCCACCAAGACCAACATCCAATGGGTTGGGGATGCTAGTAGCTACAATGCCTGAGACCTGGAAATCTTTTGTTCTAAACCTGCTCATTTCACCCATAACACTTTTGGCCATCAAATGACAGTGAGACAGGGGAGTCAGTCAGCAGGAACTTTACAGTTGCAGTTCAGAGATCAAAAATTAAATATAATCTTCTGTGCTTTTCCTGAGATTATACTGCATCATTATAACTTCCATGTCTCTTCTTTTGTAGCTGTGCGGCTGTGGATTATTAGGAGTGGGAATATGGCTGTCTGTTTCACAAGGAAATTTTGCAACATTTTCACCCAGCTTCCCATCGCTCTCAGCTGCTAATTTGGTCATTGCCATCGGAACAATTGTAATGGTAACTGGCTTTCTTGGCTGTTTAGGCGCTATCAAGGAAAACAAGTGCCTCCTTTTAAGTGTAAGTTACTCATATTTACTCTCATATAATTTTGGCTTCTAGTCAACCTGTAGTTGTTGTGGGGGTGTCTGTAGAGTGTCTATCCATTGTCCATTTATCTGTATAACAAGTATTCAAAACGTTTCTCAAAACTAATTTTATCACATCTTATATTTATGTTCTGAACGTTTCTCAAAATGTTTTTAATATCTTATAGCATGTTGTCCATTGGAGTATGTGAGTTGTATTTTGAATGGCTGATAATATTTTCTATAATTTATCCCTAAACCAGTTTTTGGTTGAAAGATGCCCACAACTGGCATGTGTATAGGACAGGGTGTTAAATATTAGGTATTGGAAAAATTGTTGTACTCCAGTATGCCCCGGAGCAAATACATTTTAGAGCCCCTAACATATCCAGAAGTTGTTCTTTTTTACCAATATATGTTGAAATTGTTCATTAATTAGTGCCTCATGGAGCCTCCTATACCTCCTGGGCCTTCCTGCAGCCACAGAGTCTGCTTCCTCTGTAGTTACGCCCCTGGTATGGGATGAAGGCGGTGCTATAGCGCAATAGCAATCTTACTAATTAGCTGTGGGCTGATCAGTAGAATTAGTAGTATCTGATCACCCGTCTACATGGAAACAACTCGAGTTAGAATTAAACACTCAAATAGTCTTAGCGTAGGTTCTTTAACTCCCAGCAACCCAGTTCAGAACGCCTGTTTATGTGACAACTTCGAAGTCTGACCCAGTACGATACCTTAAAACATAACTTTTAATAGAAATATTAATTAAAATATAGAACGCACCAAACGTGAACAATTTACCACACTCAGTGAACCCATTGCATTTAATAGCGCACACACTATTTTTTGCCACGACTGCCCGAAAAAAGGAAGGTCGCGGCAGGAAAGAAGCAACTGGAACTGGGATCTGGCTGCAGATCTGGGCCAAGCCATAGAGTAACCCAAAAAGCAGCCTATGGTGACCATTTTTATTTTGATGTCGCTTACGGGACACCAGCTAAAGGCTTCATGCACATTGGCATCCTACAAATATTTGCGGTTGAGTTTGGGAGCTTGCTTGGAAAATAATGTCCAAATGTATTTCAGTGAGAATTGGCATCTCTTCCATTGTCATTAGATGTAATGCTTTTGTGTATGATGTCATCTAACAGTTTGAAATGTCAAACCACAAGGTGCAGATACAGTTGCACACTTAACTTGCATCTTACTTGGTCAACTGATTCCCTTTTTTCAGTACAGGTGAAATAAGTTGAGTCAAATTTCCCTTCTGACTCCAGTTGCATGGAGCATACCACCTGAGTGTAAATTATACCAGATGGCATCTTTATTTGTACCACCCTGCATCTAGATAACTTGTAAATAAAGTGGTAACATACTGAAACAAAATATACCATACTGAACAATGCAGACCTTTAGCTGTGCGTGTGTTCTTCCATCTACCCATGAAGGGCACATATTTCAGCGAGAAAGGTATTTACAGCAGGTGATATATTCAGTCTTCCTCCAATAATAACAAATAAAAAAACAAACAAAAAAAAGTATTGTAGAAGTGATACCTACAGTATATTGGCTAACAATAAAAATACATTGCAATGTATTTTTATTGTTAGCCAATATATGTATCACTTCTACAATACTTTTTGTATTTATTTGTTTGTTTTTTTATTTGTTATTTTTGCTACTGGCTAACATGGTACCACAGTTTTTGTTTTAGTCTTCCTCCAGAAACAGCTTTTTTTGGGTTAGGATTCTGGCCAGAGTTAATGACCGTCGGTATATCCACCGTCTGTCTATAAAAATGAAAAAAAGGCACAAAGGTGTCTTAAAAATGTAGATGTCATTAAAGGAACAGTAACGTCAAAAAATAAAAGTTATTTAACATAATGAAAATATAATGCAGTGTTTCCCTGCACTGGTAAAACTGTTGTGTTTGCTTAAGAAACACTACTATTGTTTATATAAATAAGCTGCTGTGTAGCCATGGGGGCAGCCATTCAAAGGAGAAAAGGCTCAGGTTACACAGCAGATAGCAAATAAGCTCTGTCAGTCTAATGGTGTTATCTGTTATCCATTAGTTAACCTGTGCCATATAGCGGTCAATTTCTGCCATTGCTACACAGCAGCTTGTTTATATGAACTATAGTAGTGTTTCTGAAGCAAACAGATCAGTTTTACCAATGCAGGGCAACGCTACATGATATTTTCATTACTTTAAAGCACTTTCATTTTTTGGTGTTACTGTTCCTTTAACTATAGAACTATAAAAGAGCAAGCTGTCAGACTGTAATTTTTTATTGTATAATGTGATACTAAGTTTACAAGTTACCAGTTTGTTGATAATAATTTTGGCTTTTGAGCACAGAAAAGAGTGTGTGTGATAATTGTACATAACCTCAGGTCACAAAAGTAGACATCCGTCTAGAAGACGTCTGTCTATAAAAATGAAAAAAAGGCACAAAGGTGTCTTAAAAATGTAGATGTCATTAACTATGGAACTATAAAAGAGCAAGCTGTCAGACTGTAATTTTTTATTGTATAATGTGATACTAAGTTCACAAGTTACCAGTTTGTTGATAATAATTTTGGCTTTTGAGCACAGAAAAGAGTGTGTGTGATAATTGTACATAACCTCAGGTCACAAAAGTAGACATCCGTCTAGAAGAGACATTGGCATGCCTCTCAGAGCTTGCACTCATTGGACCAGGACAGTTCAGAATCTGAGCTACAACTGTAGAAAATACTTACATCATCCATTTGTATGGAGTGTTAAAATGCCCTTCATGTCCTGTGTAGAAAGCACATTGAAATACACAAAAAATCAATTGCCAAAATTGATTATTCTGGCATTGTTTGGATTCTAAGTAAGTCTGAAGGTCCCCTGGAGTAGCCTGAAATTACATAGAAATGAGGTGAGCTCTCCGTTAAGCAATTTAATAGCTGGTATAGATATGTGTGTCGCCTCATTGTTATAGAGGATTGCCAAGAGTTTGCCCATTTTATCCCCATGCTCAAATATATTTACTTTCTGGAAAAGCATATGTTTTTTAGTGAGTTCTAGCAGTGCTAGGTTGAGGGCTTCTTGGCATTGTTGTAAAAAAAAGTTTAACAATTTAAGTTCTCCACATTGTCGCTGCTGGCGATGCCAATGTGGGGTCATTCCAGATTTTCTGCATTTATACTGGTTACTTGTCCCTTGAGTTGAATTAAAGACTTACTGCTTGTTGGCTTTATAACCTTTCAGATGAATTGCGCGGCCTCCTCTCTAGCCAGGAGATTATTTCCTCTGGGGAACTGAAGAAGTGTGCCCTCCCATCATGGGTAGCGTTCATACGAGCTGGATACATCAAGGCATATGGAAGTTTCCTTTGACGTAGTTGCTGTTTGGCCTCAGTGAATTTTGCTCTCATTTTCCTCACTTCTATTGAGAAGTCAGGGTAGACTGATATCCATTGGTTTTCAAAAGTAATTTCACCCATTTTCCTTGCTTGGGCTAGGGCTGCATCCCTATCTTTCTAGTTGAGAAGCCAGGCAATCAGGGGCCTTGGTGGTGCACCTGGTGGAGGAGGTTTGCCTGGGATTCTGTGTGCTCGTTCCACTGTGTAGACAGAAGAAAAGGCCGATTGGCCAAAAGTGTTTATGAGCCACTGCTCCACAAATTTCTCTTTAGTAGTGCCCCTGGCTCTTTCTGGAATGCCAAGTATACGAATATTATTGCGATGTAGACGATTTTCCATATCATCAAGCTTTGGCTTCCAGGGCCTGTATTTGTCTTTCAGTGGTATTTAGGTTACCTGGTAGAGGATTTACACTGTCCTCCAGTTCTCCTACTCTGCGCTCTCCCTCCCCTGTTCTCTCCCTTATTTTGTGCACATCTTGCTTAAGGATTGCAAAATCTGTTTTCAGAGTGTCTATTCTGTGTATGAGTGCAGCTTGATTTGAGGTAATAGTGTTGGGAGGTGAGGCCTGCTGTAGCGGGTCCGTTAGCTCAGATGGTTTCCCAGGGCCGCTTACTTGAGCTGGAGATGTTGTGGGTACCGGTGACCCCCCTCTAGGAGATTGTTGGGCAGGGTGTATCTTGTATATTGCTCCAACCTACGGGCTGCCATGTCACCAGCGATCACGGGTGGCACTATTTCAGTGCGCACTTTGTTTGCCTCAGTGGCATATTGGGACATCACAGTCTGGTTTTTGTACACTTTTTGTGGCGGTTCTGGTCCATCCCATCCTGTTGGGCAGGGAAAGCGGTGTTGTGACTGCTTCCTGGTTCCCTTTTGGCAGCTGTTGGGTCTTGGTGCAACAGGGTTATGGCAGTATTTTAGGCCCCCAGTACAGAGCTCAGCTAGTGTGCGTCCTACTCAGTCTTCATCCAGGACATGCCCCGTCTGGTCATATTTTTAGCTATGTTGGACAGTGTTGGAAAATTACATGAGCTACTGGTCTGTAGGTTTAGTAGGTTAGGTTTAGAGGTTAGGGTAAATTTTGTCAGTGTAATACCAGAAATCACTGAGTAGGCAAGTGGGGCATACATTGGAACCCATGCTGAGTAATAACATGGTACTGATTGTGGTAGAACTCAGCCTGAGGCTGTACAACATTCTCAGCTAGAGGACATATGAAAACGTATGATATAGTGTGAATGTGCAGTACACCAGAAGCCATCAAACCCATATAGACATACTAAAATACAGAGAAAATTTAAGGATTAGTCATGACTGGGTTTACCACCTTTTCTGGAAAAAATACCAGCCTTCCTATATTCTTGGCAATTTTTCCTATTAATAGCATTGGCATTAAGAATCATTTTTACCGGCCAGGCCGGTAAAATACTGGCCAGGTGGCAATCCTAGTCATGACTCAGGCCTCTGTGTTGAAGAATGTGCATCATCGTTGCCTTTCCATTGAGAAAGAGATCCCCACTGGGCAGCCAGCTTCTTAAAGACATATATTTTGGCTTGGCAATAATTTAATGAGACATGTGCATCAGTGTAGATACGAAGAGCCTTAGGTAAGCAAAAGCTACATGACAGGTGAAATAATTCATGCTGCTGTGGCAAAATTTGCTGTGACCTTTAACTCGTACAGCTCACTATGTTTAAGTTGCCCTCCAGCAAGGAGACTGTAAATGTATTTCACTAACCACCAACAGAACAGTAACTGTTATTTAAAAATATGAAACAACATAAGAACTTTAGGGCAAATTAACTAAGGCGCAAAGCGCCGAACGCTAGCGTTATTTCGCTAGCGTTTGGCATTTTTCGCTACTGCGAAAATTCACTAACGAACGCTGGCGTAGTTTCGCTAGTGTTACTTCGCAACCTTACGCCAGGCGAATCTTCGCTAGCGACGAAACTACGCAAATTCACTAACTTGCGCAGTGTAGCGAATGCTACCTTTTACGCTAGACTTCCTTCGCCACCTCAGACCTGGCGAAGCGCAATAGAGTAGATAGGGATTGTTTCAAAAAAAGTCAAAAATTTTTCTAAGTCCCAAAAAACGCTGGCGTGTTTTCTACATGATGGCTGATAGGCTGAAAAAGATCGGAAATTTTTTGGGGCTCCCCTTCCTCCCCCCTACTTTTCCTGACTCATGGCAACTTACCTAGACAGTGGGCACATGTGTAGGGCAAAATAAAATTTTTATTTGCAGATTTGAAGGTTTTCTAGGCATTTGTAGTGCAGATACGTGTTCCTCCATTGAAATTTGAATTTCGCGCCGTATGCAAATTAGCCTTCGCTAGCGCAACTTCGCTTTATATAGCGAAACAACGCTAGCGCAACTCTGCAACCTTTCGCTACCCCTGTGCGCAACTTCGCATTTTAGTGGATTTGCGTAGCGCTGGCGAAAATTCGCCTGGCGAAGTGCGGCGAAGTGCGGCGAAGAGCGGCGAAGTTGCGCCTGGCGCAACTTCGATTCTTAGTGAATTTGCCCCTTTGTTTCAATAGAGGCATGTGCTTGGTTATGTGTCCCAGCAACAGCCCCAAATACCCCCACCCAAATTGTACTACATACATGCAAGGGTTGCCAGGAACTGAATGCAATTGGGGTTTTATTCCAAGTGAACTTCGGCTAAAAACAAGAATATAGAAGAAATGCCTGCATGTGTTTTATGCAGATTAAGTTCTGTATATTACTTATTTAACTAGAAATATTTTCCTTTCCCTTAAGTGCAGAGAGAGAGGGCATGAGGACTTGTGAGTGGGGGGGGAGTGAGGTACTGTAGAGCTTACAGATAAGAGAAGGATACAGCAAGAGCATGGAGATCTGGGAAGTAGCCATAAGAGGGTATGGAGATCAGTTAGGTAGAGAGAGTGCAAAGAAATTGGATTAGGAACTTTAAAATTGTTGATGAGGTAGGGGTGTCACATATAGTTTGCAGCAGAAGCAGCATGATGTCATGGATAATGTGGGGAGAGCACAAAGATTGGGGCAAGAATAATTGAGAGGGCATGTAGACATATGATGTAATGAAGCCAAGTTTCTGGAAAGTATCGGTACCTTAAAGCTTGGGTCATAAACCAGCATGTAAAGCCTATTTGACCTCAACCTAGAATTCTATAGGTGCAGCTAATACCTTCCTGAATCCTAGCGATCTCTGTAGCCATGATAGAATTATCACTAGTCTATTTTAAACCACAGGCAGCCACGTGATTGGCATAGGGGACATGTTTGTCTACACCCTTCTGGTTTAGATGGGGCAGTCCAGAAAAAAAGTGAAGTTGATTGGATGGGAATGAGGGCAGTGGTGTTATTAGAAGATAATGGCCCCACAGTAAAATTATGTAAAATGTGCAACGAGCAAAGAACAGATATTATTGCCTATTCAATGAAGAATTGTGGACAGGTTCAATATCAATATTTATGCATTTGTTTACTGTTTAGAAGTAAAACAAACTATTCTGTATTTCAGTTTTTCATCATCCTGCTGGTCATTCTTTTAGCAGAGCTGATCCTACTGATCCTGTTCTTTGTGTATATGGACAAGGTAAGCTTATCCATTTTATCTTAGCCCTGTAAGATGATTTTTCATTGGCTGCGTTTCTTGACCAATCACTTGTGCAGGCTTCCCCCTTTTTGCTTAAAGAGAATAGTTGCAGTATCTGATTTTAAACATTTCTCAAAAAGATATTAAACAAGTTCTTGTTCTTTAAGTGAGACAAATGCAACAGAGAACACACATTCATTATATTGTGCAGGCACAGATGTTAGATTCTTGCTCAGTGTTTGCATCTGAAAAACTGGAACAATTTATTTTTCTATAGAAATTTGAACAAATTGGAAATAGGAAACAGCTGTTACAGGGATTTTTTTTCCTTTGAGTGGATAAAACAAACCAGACCTGGGGAAATGATGAACATTGAAGCCCAGAAAAATGACTGAAGTCCAGGGGGAGGGGGGAATTATGGGTGTCACCTATACCTATAACCCTTCCAGTATCCCCTGCCAGCCTTCAGGTAAAAGAGTGCAGGAAGTATAGTATTATATTAAAACGATGATGTTCAAAAAAGTCTATGCTACCAGACAGTTAATCTGAGAGTTATAAAATTGCTTTTTGGACCTCCAGTTTGGTAATATTGAATAGGGATGCGCGAATTTGACCCTTTTCGTTTTGCCAAAAATTTGCCGCCGGCGAAATGTTGTCGACGCCCATTAAAGTCTATGGGCGTCAAAAAAAAATTTTTTTTTCACTTCCTGAAGATGGCTCGAGTGTAGTAGCCGAAACATTGAAATAAATCACAACTTTTGTTGTTGCTTTCACTAAAAATCCTGTGAGTGTGGTTTATATTTGGTTTGATAACTTTAACCGCCACCAAGGCAGTTGCCTTTTTTGTTTCGTGTGCACCAACACATGATTTTCTAGTATACTTTAGGCATAAACATGCAAATTACGCAAAGATCCGTTATCCGTAAAAATCCAGGTCCCAAACATTCTGGAAAACCGGTCCAGTACCTGTATATGGTCAAGTGCATACATGGTACTGGCTGATAAGTTTGTAATACCTGTATACAAATGGAATCTGTTAACCAGAAAGCTCTGAATTATGGGAAGGCCCTCTCCCATATACCTAATTTTAATCAAATTATTTACATTTATGAATGATTGACTTTTGGTCTGTAATAATAAAACAGCACCTTTTACTTGATCCCAACTACTGGAGACAAAACAATCCTGTTTGGTTTATTTAACACTTAAATGATTTTTTCGCAGACTGAAAGTATTGAGATCTAAATTATGTAAACCCCTTATCCAGAAAACACCAGGGCCGAGCATTCTGGATAACAGGTCCCATACCTGTATGTTAAGCTCCTTTTTCTAATTTATTAAGCAAAATAATCATTTTTGGGATCTCCCGTTAACCATAGCTTTCACTCGTTACCAACGCTTCTCTGATTTTGATGTGATACATTCTTGTGATCTGTTTACAGTTTTCCGTGGTAGCCTGCCTATCTTTTTATTGAATTGACATGCCTCTCATTTGTGTAGCCATTCAAGTTAGTTTGCCTATCTGCAATTGGGAAACTTTGAAGACCTGGCTTCTGGAATTCACTTTGATATACTCTTAGATGCAGAAATATAGGCTAACTAAACACACAAATATTTGTGACCGGGACTACTGGTGTAAGTGAGGCATGCTGTACACATAGTGAGATTGGTGAGGTTTCACTCTCTGGTTTAGGTTGCCATACTTTGATTATCTACTTTGGTGTTGTTTTTAGCACAAATATACATTTTAATTAATTTTAGTATTAAAATTAAGGTTTAACTTCATTGCTATAGGAGTCCTTTGATTTGTGAGTCAGCCTTATTATGGTGCAATCTGATTTTTTTTTAATTTTTTTTTTTAGCTTCTGCTCATTTCCAGTTATAATCTGCCCCTGGCCTCCCCAGTATGTAATCTTGATTTCCCCTTTTATCATCACCTGACCCCTCTATGTCCTTAGGTCCTTTATGACCCACCACCCAAATAACTGATGACAACCCTAAAGCCTGCTTTACTACAGAAAATGGCAGAGAAACCTATAATACAAAGCCCTGTGTTGTTGCCCTACAATAACTTACACATCACATTTTACCACTCACATGCTGGGCCAAATCAGGCTGTTCATTTGACCTCTCGTGAATCATAATGTTGGCCTATGCAAGCCTGTTGGGCTAGCCCAAAATATATCAGACAGGCCCACTACACAGGCCTGCAAAACCCTTGTAAGGCCAGTTTAACCATTTCACTACATGCAAAAGAAAGAGCTGCTTTGGTCAACATTTCCTTAATGCCCTATTGTCCATTATTAGAAATGTAATAGGATTTTAGACTGCCAAGCCCAGCTAGCTACAGGTATAGGATCTGTTACCCTGAAACCCATTATCCAGAAAGCTCTGAGTTACAGGACCACCATCTCTCATAGACTCCATTTTAATCAAATGATTAAAAACGATTTCCATTTTCCGTGTAATAATATCATCCTAACTAAGATATAATGAATCCTTATTGGAGGAAAAAATATCCTATTGAGCTTAAAGGAAAAGGAAAGGCTTGGTGCACTAGGGTACCAAATGTTAGCCACCCCCAAGTGATTTATTGACTTACCTGAAACAGTGCTGCTATCACCGGGCTTATACCAGTGAGCACCTTGGAGTGTTCTTTTTCCATCTTCATCCTTCCTCGCGCGGCTGTGCATGCGCAATAGAACAAAAGCCGAATTTAAACTAAAAAGTCGGCTATTTTGTTCAACTGCGCATGAGTTTGCCCCAGGAAATTTGAAGAAAGAAGAAGACGGAAGTGGATCCCTCCGTGGTGCTCACTGGTATATCCCTGGACCGGTGCAGTTTTCTTCTGATCCCCGGCCCGGGGTTTCAGGTAAGTCAATACAATCACTTGGGGGTGCCTAACATTTGGCACCCCCAAGTGCACCAAGTCTTTCCTTCTCCTTTGAGTAATGTTTAAATTATGTTTTAGCAGACTTAAGGTATAAAGATCCAAATGACAGAATTAAGCAACAGGACCCAAGCATTCTGGATTACAGGTCCCATACCAGTTTTCATGTACCCTATAAACAGCCTTCATTTGAAATCATTGCCAATTGTGACACTTGTTTGCCATTCTCTAACAAGTGCCATTACCTAAGAAGGTCTTTGTTGTGTCACATTGGTATTTGCATATTAAAGGGAAGGAGTATTACACTAATGATTTGGCCTCCTATTTAGAAGCTGACTTTGCAGAACAATGTCTAAGAAGCGTTGCAGGATGAAATGATGTTAGGAAAAGACTTCAGAGGTTTGCGGGAGATTAGTAAATAAAGCAGAAAGAAGCAGATTGAATGTTTTACTAATTGAAAAGGGAAATGAGGTTAAAATTATAGCCATAGAAATTTTACAGCAATATTCTGTGACCAGGACATTACTATATTGGGTGCAGGGAAAGCGACTGTACCAATTCCCAGGGAACCTCACGAAGATCCATGCATAAGACTAGCCACTTATTAAGCAAAACTATTTATAAGCAAGTATATTTAGGAAATAAATCAGTTATTACACAATCAGATGGTTTACCAGTTTAGCACAAATGACAGATATGGAGCCCTATTTCTGCCGTTGTATTGGCAAATGGGAATCAATAAACATTAGTAATATGAAGGCTCTGCGTGGCTTTAATTAGATAGGGGTTGGGTGGGTGATAAGCACACTGGGGTGCAAATTGGGTAGTTTCTAACACAGTCAAAACTCCCTCACCCCTTCCCCTTGCCTACAGTGTGACTGTGCTTTTATATAAGTCAGTCTTGCATACTATGTTCATCTTCAACTCACGGACTTCTCTCTGAGAGCCTGATATATAAAAAGAATATATAGAAATATATCAGTTTTTACACAAGTGGACTGGCTACCAGTTTAACGCAATATACGGAGCCTCACATCTGCCTTTGTATTGGCAAATGGGAAGAGGAACAATGCTATAATATGAATACTCTGCCCTCCATATCCAAGGATTATTGGGGATTATTACTTACCCAAGAAATGTGCTATTTCGGACACATATCAACATGATTTTTACCCACAATGCACCATGTATTTCCCATAATTTTAAAAGTAATTGCAGGTGCCAGAGAGAGTTGCACTTGGTGCAGTTCTGTGCAATGCATCTAAAGGCAACTGTGCATTTGCATTGCTGCAAATTAGCTACAAATATGATAAGGATACTGGAATGTACCATTTCTAACTTCCACCTTTGATGTGAAAGAAGCTCCAGGGTTCCCAGAGGTGTAACAACCATAATACAGACCCCTTGACTGTGGGGGTGGGGGCTTGTATAGTAGCCCCTTCTGTCATATTAACTTTGCTGCAAACGAGTGATCAGGTGGGGTGAATGGGTGTCTGAAGGGACTGCACATGCAAACCCCCTTTTTGGAATTTTTTTGGGGGACCCCAGCCTTTAAATAATAAGCCATTGAAGGTAGCCTAGTGTTAACTGTGCATGTGTGTTCATCTCAAAAGGCTTGTGGGGTGCCCAACACACACAAGTGCAATGACCAATTTTGGAAACAAGTACAGGTATGGGGTCTGTTATCCAGAAACTTGTTATCTAGAAAGCTTTATATTACCGGAAGAAAGGGAGTTGGACACATAATTTTGTGTCAGAACTCATATTGGGGTGCGTTGAGTACATTAGAGGCACCAGTCTATAGCACCCAAAAGAGAATGTTTCACTGCCTGTCCCGTTAAGAGAAAAAAAAGCACTTCCCCTTTAAAGCTGGTCTCTGTGTAAAGTAGGATATTTGCAGCATTTCCCCTTTAAAGCTGGTCTGTGTGTAAAGCAGGATATTTGAATAAGACATTCGACACATGTAATCGCTGTAAAACTTTTAACATTCTGCATATACCAAGGGGCATTATAAAAATATACTTACATTGAAATGTGCTCAATGAATAAGCCCATAATAGCCTGGCTATAGAATACAATACACAGTGGAAATCTCACAGGCACAAAAGTGATATTTCTCAGAATGATGATCAAAAATTGTTTAGTGGACAGATGAAATATAATTGTAAGAACTTAATAGTTTTTTTTACTTACAAGTGCCTTCTGCGTTAGAGGACAAAATATGAAAATATAATCCCAAGCAGAGATGAAAGACATTATATGCAGGGCTATCTTTATTAGTGCCCACTGGGCAAACACTTAAAACTTGGACTGTCTAGCCTATCCCTCACTAGTTCTGTCCCTACTGTACTAGTACTATACCTACCATGCTACTATAGGTACCATCCCTCCCTACTATACCTGCTATCCCACAACCACATTCCCTTCCCAGAGACTATTATCCCACTGTTACTATAGGCACCATCTCTCACTACTATACCTGCTATCCCACAGCCACAGTCTCTTCCCAAGGGACTATTATCCCACTGTTACTATAGGCACCATCTCTCCCTACTATACGTGCTATCCCACAGTCATAGTCCCTTCAGAGAGACTATTATCCTACTGCTACAATAGGCACCATCCCTCCCTACAATACCTGCTATCCCACAGCAACAGTCCCTTCCCAGAGACTATTATCCCCACTGTTACTATAAGCACCATCTCTCTCGACTATACCTGCTATCCCACAGCCATAGTCCCTTCACAGAGACTATTATCCTACTGCTACAATAGGCACCATCCCTCCCTACTATACCTGCTATCCCACAGCCCCTTCCCTGAGGCTATTATCCTAATGCTACTATAGGCACCACCTCACACCCTAAGGAGACAGCAGCCCCTAAAAGGATATTTTTTGTCATCCCCCAAAAATAAACTAAAGCTATGATTGTATTAAGGTCCAGAATGCAGTTCTACTGTATGTTACTTCATCCTGTAGCTTTCGGTTCACAGACCTTGCATTAAGCACGCTCCACTGAACATTAATTGAGAAGCACTCCTCTCACTGCACTGCAATTGAGACCATTTTAAAATGTATTAGCAATAAAGATGGGTAGCTTACATATGATTTGTCATGAACCGCTGCCCTCTTTGAAGCAACCAGTTATTTTACAAAGCCATCCCTGAAAGTATTCTTGCATTCATAGCTCATATACTTGCCTTTGCCAAGTTATTGCAAAGGTCAGTGGGAACGTCACCCTTTTCCATAAGTTATATACCTGACCTGCACCTTCAGAGAATTATTGAGGGGTTATAGGTCATTGTTCCTATTAATTCACTTTTCCAGGCTGTAGATTTTATTGAATTGTAATTAAAGGCTTCTGTAAATCATGAGGAACCTCATAAATTAGCTTGAAAGGTTTGTTTCATTGTCTTGGTAAATAACAGATACCAGCAATAGATAAATGTTTTCCTTTACAGCTGTGATAAACTACAAATCCCAGCATATTTAGTTATATATCAATTCATGCATTTTATATTAAAAATACCGTTGCACCCTGCCTTCTAACCCAAACAAACAGGCACATGTCTCACTCTGTTTTGGAGCACAGAGACGTGGCTTTATTTATGAGAGAGGCAAATAGGAGGCCCCCATAATGCCGCCTAAATTACATATAATTCAAAAGAGCAAGTTTGGGAGCAGATGCCGGTTGCATTAGGGCCCTGTATTTATGGGGATAAGAACCAGGGTCACACTAGGGTGCACAAACTCCACAAGGGCTGCTACCGCAGGGCCACCCGCAGCCCTCCCACTCACCCACCACAGGCTCCTTCCTCCGCAAGGATCATACACGCCTCAATCAGGGGAGGGAGGGCAGCGGGAAGCAATGGTGGAGGGTAGAGGGGGATTGGGTCTGGGTTGGTGGGTCCCATGAGGGCCAAGGCCCACAGGGTTTTTTCCCACTGCCCCACCTGCCCAGTCCAACCCTGATAAGAACAAAGCTGACTTCCACATTGTACTTTGCACCTTGCACCAGATGTCGTATTCAGTTCGGAATGAAATGCTCTCTCCATGAACACCAATGGACACAGTCTTGTACCCCATAGTGCTCTTGCATTTCTAATTTTCTTTCTGAGGTTGTGCCCAAGTTAGAGAGAGGCTTGGTTAGAAAGGTATTTCACATTTCTGCTAAATTATCCACTAGAAGGCCTTTGAAGTGATTATCTCATTAGAACAAACATGTCTGCCCCCTTGGGTGCCTATACACAAATAAAATAAAAATTCCCCCAGCCCACCGCTGGACACTTGCGCTACATCTTACGCAGAAGGGGTGGTACCCTTTTCTTATGCAATTGTTGGATGTGCAGACTATCTTGCATGTGCCCTGATCTGCAGGGAAGGAACGGCCTGTACTGTGTAACCCCAGCTCCCTTCCTTGTTTAATTCCTGAAGGCATTAAATGTATTTTGCCTTGGATACACCTAATCCAAGCACTATGTCTGACCTTCTGTTGTTTGGCTACAGTGTAATATCAGTATTCACCCTATGTAAGATAACAGCATGATGGCTTTAGTTCTGGTAGGCCAGATTCTGATTGGAGACTCCTGAAGCAACTGCTTTGAAAGCTGAGTGGTGCAATGGAAGAACTTATTGCTTTCAAGGCATTATACAATACTGTTATGTTATATCTTTTGTACTTCTTGTATCCACCAAGATTATTTGTCTTCTCTTTCTCTACCGCATCACTTAATTTGCTTTCCTTTCTTTTTTTTCTTCTAGGTCAATGAGAATGCCAAGCAGGATTTGAAAGACGGCTTATTGCTTTACAATACAGAAAATAATGTGGGGCTGAAGAACGCGTGGAACATAATTCAGGCAGAAGTAGGCTTGTTTCCTATTATATGCACACCGCGCAACTACAACAATATAATTTAAAAGTGGAGTATTTTGATAAAATTGTTTTAAAAATAAGGTTAATATATAAGGTTTGTTTTCCACTCATCCTTTCCCTTAAAGGGGATCTATGGTCGAAATCTATAATCTTTCCTAGGCTTTGGGGAATGATTATAAGGTTGTTTTTTTTTTTTACGTTTTTGATGCTATAATAGCTGTTACCTTGCATGTCAGTGTATTCCCCCACAATCTGCTCAGTTCACTTGTAAAAAAAACCTTACGACCAGCGGCCGTCTCATCTGTCCAATGAAAAAACAGGAGGCAGTCCTTGCTGCAATGCTAGGATGGGCACCGTCAGAAAAAACAGGAAGCATTGCAGAAATTGTTACCGAATCAGTGCAATCTCCTTGCGCTTGTTGCAATGCTAGGACAGGCACCGTCAGAAAAAGCAGGAAGCATTGCAGTGAGCACAAGGAGATTGCACTGATTTGGTAACAGTGTAGTGGGAATAAAAAACGAGTAATGTGCTGTTTTGTGCTGTAATGTCACTGTAAGGTTATTTCATTGCTTGTGCTAGACTTCCCCCTCTCCCGAGTCTCCCTTAAGTTGTGTGTGCTTCTGAAAATTTTATCTGTAAAAATAACCGCCTACCGTTTTTTCACTGGTGGGTGGGTTAGGCAGATGAGACGGCCGCTGGCCGTGAGGTTTTCTTGACAAGTGAATTGAGCAGATTATGGGGGAATAGATTTCGACCATAGATCCCCTTTAAGACAGTAAGAGGAAACTCTGCTGGAAGCTTTTTTTCTCAATCAAGGCTGGGAACTATTCTCAGTGCATTTTGGGGCAGTTAACATGTGCCAGTACCCATCATTTTTTTAAAAAAAAAACTCCCTATATTCCTCTTAAGGCCCCCATGCATGGGAAAGATATAAAATGGCGACAGATTATGTCCAGCACAAATGTTTCAGTGAGAGCACTTACCAAACATCACTTCACTCCAGAGTGGTAAACGTCCCCCGCCATCCCATGCAGTCAGTTCATATCCAAATAAGTGCAAAAAACAGAGCACAGAGGAAGCCAATATATATATAAAAAAAAAAGTAAAAATGTATTTGGTGAACATTAAAAACTACAAATTACAGCAGCATATCTCAGGTTTTGGCTGCCTGCTTAAAGCGTTTCGTGGCTCCCCTCCACTTCATCAGATGATGTTGGCAGCCTAACTTCACCTTCCGTAAATGTGTACAACCCACCCCCCAAAAATATTAACCTTTTAGAGTGAGATCATATTATACACACAAACCAAAAGCAGTAACCCTTCAAGCTGGCACAGTGTTACCTTTTTAAGAAGCACATAATACCATCGATCAACAAGTAGTGTAACAAATATCAATACAATGGAGCGACTAAAGTATCCTTTAAACTAGAAACATTATCACCATGTCACATCCTCCTAGTAATAAAGCATGGCATTGTTACATATAAATTACAGCAGTAATGTGAATCACCCCATGATCCCTCTCTGATTACACGCTCCAGGACAGAATTGGCATCCATAAATCAGATCCAATTGACACATAACAAAAACCAAAACCCAGAAGGAGGGAAATACTACATTAAACCTAACATACAAATGTAGATGGCAGATAATAATACATAATAAAAACATATCTCCCACTTCCTGTTCATACCCCCATGTATTTCCGTAGTTTTCCACTGATGAATCCAATATGCTTCTCTCAACATTAATTTTCTATTTACATCTCCTCTGCTTATATCAAACTTTGACTTATCTATAATTTGAAATCATACATTCATAGCTCCCTCATGTTTTTCCTGGATATGTCTAGTAGGGATGTAGCGAACGTCGGAAAAAAAGTTCGCGAACATATTCGCGAACTTGCGTCAAAAATGCGAACGTCGCGAACCCCATAGACTTCAATGGGAAGGCGAATTTTAAAAGCTAGAAAAGACATTTCTGGCCAGAAAAATGATTTTAAAGTTGTTTAAAGGGTGCAACGACCTGGACAGTGGCATGCCAGAGGGGGATCAAGGGCAAAAATGTATCGGAAAAATACATTGTTGACACAGCGCTGCGTTTTGTGCTGTAAAGGGCAGAAATCACACTACATTTCTAAACCTGTGTAATAAAATGCTTTAAAACGTCCGGCGTCTACATGTAAAGGTTACAGCCTGTTCACACGCAAAGACGAAACGCGGCGCTTACTGCAACGCAAAAAAACGCAAAGAGCTTTAATGAATGATACCGTCAAGTGAGCAAATGATAGTTGTTAATTACTAGTTGAGCTTGTCACCTCCAGGATGTTCCTCCTGTTGGTGGCAATATTTCTGTAGTGGTGTGTTTAGCAGTCACCGTGCTTGTGCGCACGTGCACGGTCAGGCAGAGGTAATTCAATGTACAGTGAAGTGAACCAAAAAACACTGATTCTGCAGTGTGGGCCCAGTTTTGGTCTACTTTATTGATCACCTGCGGTGACCATAAAAGATGCGATTTTGCCACTGTTGCCGAACCCTGAAAAATTAGGCATGTGTACTTTCTTGAAAAATTATGTTTTTTTTGTTGCAGCCACTGAACCAGAAGGCCAGAAACAATATGCCATATAAATGCTGAAAATATTCATTTTTTTTTGTCGCAGCCACTGCAGCACAGAGGCCAGAAAAAATATGCCATATAAATGCAAACAATATTAATTTTTTTTTGTCACAGCCACTGCAGCACAGAGGCCAGGAAAAATATGCCATATAAATGCAAACAATATTAATTTTTTTTTGTCGCAGCCACTGCAGCACAGAGGCCAGAAAAAATATGCCATATAAATGCAAACAATATTCATTTTTTTTGGTCGCAGCCACTGCAGCACAGAGGCCAGAAAAAATATGCCATATAAATGCTGAAAATATTCATTTATTTTTGTCGCAGCCACTGCAGCACAGAGGCCAGGAAAAATATGCCATATAAATGCTGAAAATATTCATTTATTTTTGTCGCAGCCACTGAAGCACAGAGGCCAGAAACAATATGCCATATAAATGCTGAAAATATTAATTTTTTTTGTCACAGCCACTGAAGCACAGAGGCCAGAAAAAATATGCCATATAAATGCTGAAAATATTCATTTATTTTTGTCGCAGCCACTGAAGCACAGAGGCCAGAAACAATATGCCATATAAATGCTGAAAATATTCTTTTTTTTTTGTCACAGCCACTGCAGCACAGAGGCCAGAAAAAATATGCCATACAAATGATGAAAATATTCATTTATTTTTGTCGCAGCCACTGAAGCACAGAGGCCAGAAACAATATGCCATATAAATGCTGAAAATATTCATTTTTTTTTGTTGCAGCCACTAAAAGCACAGAGGCCAGAAACAATATGCCATATAAATGCTGAAAATATTCATTTTTTTTTGTCACAGCCACTGCAGCACAGAGGCCAGAAAAAATATGCCATACAAATGATGAAAATATTCATTTATTTTTGTCGCAGCCACTGAAGCACAGAGGCCAGAAACAATATGCCATATAAATGCTGAAAATATTCATTTTTTTTTTGTCGCAGCCACTGAAGCACAGGGGCCAGAAAAACTCAGGATTTACCTGGATTCAAATTAAACCAGTAGGGTTTGCACCCTAGTTTGTAACGGTGGTGGAGGGAGGAGGACGCTAAAGGACAGCTGTGTGTGGAGTCATGAGGCGTGCAGAGAAGGACAGCTGCATGGGGAGTCAGAAACTCAGAACAAGTCTTCCGGCGTGCAGTAACCCTCCGAGATCCACCCCTCATTCATTTTAATAAAGGTCAGGTAATCCACACTTTTGTGACCTAGGCGAGTTCTCTTGTCAGTTACAATCCCTCCTGCTGCACTGAAGGTCCTTTCTGAGAGGACACTTGAGGCGGAGCAAGACAAGAGGTTCATGGCAAATTGTGACAGCTCTGGCCACAGATCAAGCCTGCGCACCCAGTAGTCCAGGGGTTCATCGCTCCTCAGAGTGTCGATATCTGCAGTTAATGCCAGGTAGTCCGCTACCTGCCGGTTGAGGCGTTCTTTGAGGGTGGATCCAGAAGGGTTCTGGCGCTGCCTTGGACAAAAAAACATTTGCATGTCTGACGTTACAGAGTGGCCAAAGTGCTTTGTCCTTGCAGGTGCGCTCGTGGCAGGATTACTGGCACCTCTGCCCCTGGAATGTTGATGAGTTCCTGAAGTGACATCACCCTTAAAAGCATTGTACAACATGTTTTGCAGGCTGGTTTGTAAATGCAGCATCCTTTCAGACTTGTGGTATGTTGGTAACATTTCTGCCACTTTATGCTTGTACCGAGGGTCTAGTAGAGTCGCGACCCAGTACAGGTCCTTCTCCTTAAGCCTCTTGATACGGGGGTCCTTCAACAGGCATGACAGCATGAAAGACCCCATTCTCACAAGGTTGGATGCAGAGGTATCCATCTCCGCTTCCTCGTTATCAAGGACTGCATCATCCACGGTCTCCTCCCCCCAGCCACGTACAAGACCAGGGGTCCCCAAAAGGTCACCACTAGCCCCCTGTGAAGCCTGCTCCTGTTGGTCCTCCTCCTCCACAAAGCCACCTTCCTCCTCTGAATCCACTTCTGACACCTCTCCCTGCGTTGCAGCAGGTGCCTGGGTTCGTTCTGGTGATTCCGACCAGAAATCGTGCGCTTCCTGCTCCTCGTCAGGCTGGTCTACAGCCTCATCTGTCACTCGTCGCACAGCACGCTCCAGGAAGAAAGCAAAGGGTATTAGGTCGCTGATGGTGCCTTCGGTGCGACTGACCATGTTTGTAACCTCTTCAAAAGGGCGCATGAGCCTGCAGACATCGCGCATAAGCACCCAGTAACGGGGGAAAAAAATCCCCAGCTCTGCAGATCCAGTCCTACCACCCAGTTCAAACAGGTATTCGTTGACGGCTCTTTGTTGTTGCAGCAGACAACATGAGGAGCGTTGAATTCCAGCGAGTCTGGCTGTCGCAAATCAAACGCCTGACTGGCATGTTGTACCGCTGCTGAATGTCAGCAAGGCGTGCCATGGCTGTATAGGAACGTCTGAAATGGGCCGACACCTTCCTGGACTGCCTGAGAACGTCCTGGAATCCTGGGTACTTTGAGACAAAACGTTGGACTATTAAATTCAGAACATGTGCCATGCAGGGCACATGTGTTAAATTGCCCAGTCTCAGTGCTGCCAACAGATTGCTTCCATTGTCACACACCACTTTTCCGATCTTCAGTTGGTGTGGGGTCAGCCACCGATCGGCCTGTGACTGCAGAGATGACAGGAGTACAGATCCGGTATGGTTTCTGCTTTCCAGGCACGTCATCCCCAAGACAGCATGACAACGGCGTACCTGGCACGTCGAATAGCCTAGGGGGAGCTGGGGGTGCACAGGTGTGGAGGAGGAGGACCCAGCAGCAGAGGAGGAAGAAGAGGAAGAAGACGAGGTAGAGAGCGAAGGAGGAGTAGAGGTGGTGGCAGAACCGCGTGCAATCCGTGGCGGTGACACCAACTCCACTGTCGTTGTTGAGCCACACATTCCCTGCTTCCCAGCCATTACCAAGTTCACCCAGTGGGCAGTGTAGGTGACATACCTGCCCTGACCATGCTTGGAGGACCATGCGTCAGTAGTCATATGGACCTTTGGCCCAACACTAAGTGACAGAGATGCGGTGACTTGGCTCTGCACATGGTGGTACAGGTGTGGTATTCCCTTTTTTGAAAAAAAATTGCGGCTGGGTACCTTCCAGCTGGTATGGTAAAAGCTGGCGGGCTAAGAGTGCAGACAAGCCAGCTGTCAGACGCCGGGCAAGGGGGTGACTCGCAGACATTGGCTTCTTACACTCAAACATGGCCCTCACAGAAACTTGGCTGGGGGCAGATGACTGGGAATGGGAACTGGTGGTCAAGGTGGAAGGCGGAGTGGAGGGTGGTTCAGACGGGTCAAGGACAGCAGAGGTAGAGCAGTAAGATGCTGGACCAGAAGGAGGGTGGCTTTTAGTTTGCCTGTTGCCTTTGAGGTGTTGCTCCCAAAGTGCTTTGTGCTTGCCGTTCATGTGCCTTCGCATAGAAGTTGTACCTATGTGGCTGTTGGGCTTCCCAAGACTCAGTTTCTGACTGCACTCATTGCAAATTACAACGCTTTTGTCAGAGGCACACACATTAAAAAAATCCCACACTGCTGACCTTTTTGAAGCTGGCAATCTGGCGGTAACAGTAGAAGTTGGCGGCGTTGGCGGCAATGGCGGGCGCGTTGGCCGGCTGACCACAGGTGCCGATACATGTTGTTGCCCTACTGTTCCCTGCGAGCTGTCCTCCCTGCTTCTTCCAAGTCTTATTCTCCTCCTGCCTCTCTGACTCTCCGTCTCTCCATCTGAACTATCCTCCTCTTGCTCTCTTCTACTGGGCACCCACAAAACATCAATCTCCTCATCATCATTCTCCTCAGATGCATCAATTTCTTCTGACAGCTCACAGAAGGAAGCAGCAGCGGGGACCTCCTCATCACTCATTATGTCCATCTCTGTTGTGTTCTCTGCCAGAATTAAATCTGGTGTAACGTCCTCATCTCCTTCATCTTCTTCTGCCAATAATGGTTGCGCATCACTCAGTTCAAGAAACTCATGTGAAAATAACTCCTCTGACTCCAGTGAAGAAGGGGCGCCGGTGGTGGAGGAAGTGTTACGTGGGGTGGCCATAGCAGTGGAGGATGAGGATGTTGTGGTAAAGTTAGAAACGGTAGAGGATGGGGTGTGCTGTGTAAGCCAGTCAACTACCTCTTCAGCATTTTGGGAGTTCAGGGTCATTGCCTTTTTAAAACTGGGCAATTTCCTAGGGCCACAGGATAGCATAGCAGCACGGCCCCTAGTGCCTCTGCGTGGCGGCCTGCCTTTGCCTGGCATTATTTTTAAAACAAAAACAACAACAACAACTCAGGTGGTGTTTCTGGAGACTGTATTATTATTGATATTTAGACGGAATGTGAACAAGCTCGCACAGCTAAGTGGCAGTGGTTTGAAGAACACACTGGGCAAATAATGCCTGCAATGTCAACGTATACACTACAGCAGTGGTGGATACGGAATATATTATTGCTGCTTGAAAAACGTCACTCAGGTGCTGTTTCTGGAGACGGTATTATTATTGATATTTAGACGGAATGTGAACAAGCTCACACAGCTAAGTGGCAGTGGTTTGAAGAACACACTGGGCAAATAATGCCTGCAAGGTCAACGTATACACTACAGCAGTGGTGGATACGGAATATATTATTGCTGCTTGAAAAACGTCACTCAGGTGCTGTTTCTGGAGACGGTATTATTATTGATATTTAGACAGAATGTGAACAAGCTCACACAGCTAAGTGGCAGTGGTTTGAAGAACACACTGGGCAAATAATGCCTGCAAGGTCAACGTATACACTACAGCAGTGGTGGATACGGAATATATTATTGCTGCTTGAAAAACGTCACTCAGGTGCTGTTTCTGGAGACGGTATTATTATTGATATTTAGACAGAATGTGAACAAGCTCACACAGCTAAGTGGCAGTGGTTTGAAGAACACACTGGGCAAATAATGCCTGCAAGGTCAACGTATACACTACAGCAGTGGTGGATACGGAATATATTATTGCTGCTTGAAAAACGTCACTCAGGTGCTGTTTCTGGAGACGGTATTATTATTGATATTTAGACAGAATGTGAACAAGCTCACACAGCTAAGTGGCAGTGGTTTGAAGAACACACTGGGCAAATAATGCCTGCAAGGTCAACGTATACACTACAGCAGTGGTGGATACGGAATATATTATTGCTGCTTGAAAAACGTCACTCAGGTGCTGTTTCTGGAGACGGTATTATTATTGATATTTAGACAGAATGTGAACAAGCTTACACAGCTAGATGGCAGTTGTTTGAAAATGAAGAACACACTGGGCAAATAATGCCTACAAGTGCACTACTATTGGTGCACTACTATGAAGAACAGCAAACAGCACTGTACACATTAAAGAACAGTAAGATAAGTAAAATAAAATAAAAATTATATGTATATTAAAAAAAAAAAAAATTCTCGGGTTGGTGCTGCTGAACTACTAGGAGCAGCACAGTAGCACACCAGTCCCACTCCCCAACACTGCTAGACTAATAGCACTGGGCTCTTATAGTAGCAACTAGCAAAGTAAAAAAACAAAAAAGAAAATAAAAGCAGTCCTTACAAGGACTATTGGGTTATTACAGCAGTCAGCAGATGAGATCAGAAGAGATCAGTGCCCACAGCAGGCAGCTACATACAGAGCACTGCAGTAGAAGGTAGATTACTAGCCAGCAAAGCTACCTAACCTAAAATGTCCCTCAAATCCCTGCAGACTTCTGTCCCTCCAATACAGAGCAGTATCAAGTAGATTACTAGCCAGCAAACTTACTATCAACTGTCCCTCAAATCAGTGAAATCACTAACAGCTCTCTCCCTACACTAGCTCTTCCAAGCACACACAGGCAGAATGAAAAAACGCTGCAGGGCTTCAGTTTATATATGGAAGGGGAGTGGTCCAGGGGGTGTGGGGGTGGTCCAGGAGGGAGAGCTTCCTGATTGGCTGCCATGTATCTGCTGGTCTGGGGTGAGAGGGCAAAAAAAAGCGCCAGGTAAGGCGAACCCAAAATGGCGACGTTCGCGAACATTCAGCGAGCGCGAACAGTCGATGTTCGCGCGAACAAGTTCGCCGGCGAACAGTCCGCGACATCCCTAATGTCTAGCCACTGTGGAAATATGTTCCAAATATGTTCCAAAATACGTGTCCCTACTTTTCTCACGTATTGGGAGCCATGCAAACATGCCACCAGATAGACCACTCCCTTAGATGTACAGTTAAAATATTTTGTAATCATATAGATTTTCCCTGTGTTTGTGGCCTTAAATTCCTTGGATACTTTTAAAAGTTGCCATGATTTACATCTTGATCTTCCATACTTATAGTTGCCTTTATTTCTGAGCCAAGAATTAGCAGCCCCCAAATTCTTTAAGCTGTATAAACTCCTAGATACTCATGAGGACATACGTCGCGTATCCATGACCATGGGATCCTGGAGCAACACCCCCCAATATTGCCTTATACTGCGTTGTATAGACCACACCTCCTTGCCATAAGTTGTACAAAAACGTACAGGGGTCGTTGTTTTTCACTTCCGTGGCTATTTTCTTCCGTTTACTGTTATTATGGACATCGATCTATTCTTATCCATTGCTACTGCTTTCTCATAGGCCAACCTCACTACATTCATGTCATAACCCCTCTCAATGAACCAATCCCATAGCTGCATAGCTTGAGAATGAAAGTCATCCCAGGGAGAACAGATCCTCCTCAACCTATGAACTGCCCTCCGGGCCCCTCTCAGACAACTGGCTGGGTGTGCACTCGTAGAGTGTAATAAAGTGTTCTGGGTGATTGGTTTCCGTCCCTAACCATGAATATGTGTATCTATTGTAAAGGCTAGTCCCTCCACTTGGTTATTACAGTACATTCCAGGAGAGTTCATCTCCATCCCACACACTTATGCAGTTATCAATATAGCTGAAAAATCGAACTATCCTGCCTCTATGTGGATTAGCCGCATCAAAAATTTGGAGCCGCTCAAACATCCCATATACAGGATGGCATAAGTGGGGGCAAACGAGGCCCCCATCGCGGCCCCACATTTCTGTAAATAATAATGTTCATCAAACAGAAAATAATTTGTTCTAAGTAAAAACTCTATGGACTGTAACAAAAATATAGACTGTGCCTCAGTGAACATATGTTCTGCGTTTAGCCAGAATCAAACCGCTTCAATGCCATTATTATGGTCAATAGATGAATACAGTGCCACAACATCCTTTGTGAACCATCTATATGTAGATCTCCACTCGATACCCTGTACCTTATTTATACACATAGTAGGATCCCTAAAATACGTTGGAAGTTGCTCAACCAGTGGTCTCAATAGCTTATCGATATAGCACGACAGCCCTTCCTCCAAGGACCCTTTATTGAGAAACAACATACTTGTACTCCACTTGTGCTTCTCTGCGAATTTAAATTTAAATGTGTCTTGGTGTTTTTTTTGTGGTCCATGTTATGACCACACTCTTATTCCAACTCAAATTCATAAGAGCCCTGTATTCTTCTGATTTATATTCACATTTATATTTCCTGGTTGTGTCACCCAACTTCTCTATATCTGCTTGTACTAATTTTTGGAACATATTAATCTGGGGGCTCTTCGAGTTGACAGATTAAGTCCACGATCAGATCTCAAGGGGGCGACATCAGGGAGAGATCCACTTGTTTTGGCGACCTCGCCAAACGAGTTGATCTTCATATGTATGGCCAGCTTTATCGAGAATTCTAAGTCCCTCTAATATGAAAAGCTATACAAAGTCAGTTTTAGGCTACTTAAAAGCTACAGATGGTGCAGAAGGATCAGAAAAGTTTTGCTTGTCTGAATTGCAGGTAAAGGAAGTGCTGCACCATTGGGCCGACAATCAAAATAATATGGCAAAAAAACTGCATTCTTGGGCCCATTTATCAAAGGTAGAATTTCGAATTCATATAAATATATAATTCTAATTTAGGTGGTCTAGGTGGTCTAGGTGGTCTTTTAAGAAAATTTTTGATTGTCTAATATTCGATTGAAAGGTTCCAACCCTGAAAATTTGAATAGTATTCGATTGTATTCAATTCGTACAGATCAAGATTTTCTCCTGAAAAAAAACTTCAGGAAGGCTATTAAAAATTTCAGGAAGGCTATTAATGTCCTAATGGCTTAACGGAGCTCAGCCATTGACTTGTACCTAAACTCTGCAGGTTTTAAGTGGCGAATAATTGAATAAGGACTGTTTGCATGGTCGAGATGTGATAAATCTCACATTTGAAGTTACATTTGAACAGGGGGTTTAAAATTTGAATGTGTGAAATATTTTTGAAACTCGAATATCAGAATTTACTATTAAACCCTTGATAAATCTGCCCCCTAGTGTCCCAAATGATGTTATGAATAATAATAGGAACATGCATGTAGTTCCTAGTGCAAACTTATGTATCAAAATTATTTATCAAAATCCAAATGTTTTTGATTATTTAAATAAAAAAAGTCAGACCAAACTAGAATCCATGATTTGACCTTAATTATTGAATCGGTTTGGGTAAAAACTCGATAAAATCAGGTGAAAACCCTGAAAAAGCCAGATTTTTCCGGATTTTTGCCTGTTAAGGTTGGATTTTCATGCTAGTTCCAGCTTTGCAATACTGCTTATTGAGGTTTTTAATGTTAAAATGCTTTTAGCATTGTTAACCTATGGTGATGTAAATACTATCATCCAGAAAATCAAAGGTCCCTAGCATTCCTGTGTAGCACTGAAGTGACTAAGGCATTAATTGGCTATACTGTTCTTCACTGTGTATATTTTAAACAAACTATTGACCTAAAAACACGAATTAAAACATTAACGGATGAGGACAAGTTGATCACAGAGGTTCCAAAATGTTGCTCCATAATGACTGCAGTTTTCTCTCATTTGTCTCCTAACACTAAATAATTAGATTAAAACCCTGGGATGCAGCATGTAATTACACATTCCATAATGAAGACAGTTGCAAATGTTGGTGTGCATTTGCTGAGAGATATTTATCACTGTTATGTCTGTTTATTATAGATGCACTGCTGTGGTGTTACAGATTATACAGATTGGTACCTAGTGTTAGGGGAAAATACAGTTCCTGACCGATGTTGTATGGAAAATTCCCAGGACTGTGGCCATAATTCTACCAGTTTAGTTTGGAAAACGGTGAGTGTGAGTCACTCTGTCTTTAAAATATGCATTTGTTTCTTTGTACTTTGTAAATGATAGGTTTTTTATAATGGTTACTACAAGGGAATGCCTATCATGGAAAATGGGATCCATCATCTGGAAACCTGTTATCCAGAAAGCTCCGAATTGCAGAACGGCTGTCTCTCATAAACTCCATTTTATCCAAATAATCCAAATGATTTCCTTTTACTCTGTAATAATAAAACAATACCTTGTGCTTGATCCCAACCAAGATATAATTAATACGTATTAGAAGCATACCCAGTCTGGTTTATTTTCTAGTAGACTTATGGTATGAAGATGCAAATTACAGAAAAATCTGTTATCCAGAAAACCCAGGTCCCAAGCATTCTGGATAAAAGATTCCAAACCTGTAGTATGGTGGCATATCTCTGTTCAGATTATGGGCATATTTCAAGGCACAAAGCTTTCACTGGCTCTAAAGGCACCATTCTGCCATACACTATAGTCATGCTATTGTCTCTTTTCTAGGGTTGTTATGAGAAAGTGAAAATGTGGTTTGATGATAACAAGCATGTTCTTGGCACCATTGGGGTGTGCATCCTCATAATCCAGGTATTTATTTGCTATGTTTCGTATGACATTGTATTAGATATGCTATACATATATAAAAATGAGATTCTTGCTCTTATGAACCATAAACCCATATAAGCCCAATAGCCACTTTAATTCTTGGTGCTCAGTTATGTGTAGTATGTCTCTGCTACCTTTAGTAACCTCAGTTCAAAGTAGTACTAATATATTCACAGATTCTCTACTTCTTTTCTAAAACTATTAAGATCTTTTGTCTTTCTCAAAATAGGCCACTGGTCTCTTGGCACATAGGAATTTAATTACTAAACTGTTTCATGCCTCCAGGCCTGTCATGTTCTTTTTAGAGAATAACCAGCACAATATTTATTAGACTTCAAGCTTTTAAGAATAAGCTATCATAGATCCTTTTATAGATGTTTGTTTAAAATTTTTTATTATTGCTAGAAAAGAGGCTAGAGAAATATAATGCAGCGCTGCAACAACTGTATTCTTTCCCTTATAGTCCCTTATGGACCTTATATAAGGTCCTTACAGAAGATAGGAGTGGAAGTATTTGACTGGCCTACATGGAGCCCTGACTTCAACCTAACTGTACCCCTTTGAGATAAATTATAATGCCAACTGCAAGCCATGCCTCTTTTTAAGGAGAAGTAAAACACACCAATAATGTTCCAATATGTAGTGAAAAGCTTTCACAGAACACTAGAGGTAGTAAAGGGAAGATGGAGGACTGGCTTCATATTAGTACCCTTGGTTTTGCAATGAGAAGTTGGACGGGCAGGTGTCCACATACTTTTAGCCCTGTACAGTATCTTACTACTTATAATAAGGGGTGATGGTCGACTCAACCATGCTGAATCAAAAGTTGCTGCACATTCTCAGCATAACCTAGCTGGGAGCTGAAGTCCATCAGCATCATGGATAGATTAACAATTCTCAGTACAACTTTTTCCTGCCTCTCCAGGGCCACCAACCTTCTTAATGAAAAATGATCCTTCATTAAGAATCCTCCCTGTGTGCACCATGTTCCATTTACTTTGTCATGGTTCCCTGGGTTATTTGGATGAACCCAAGTTTCCAGCATCAAGCACCTAAACAGCACTTTATCTGCTCTTCTGTTGTTTGATTGCAGTATAACATCAAAAATCCAAAACTGGGCAATATAGATATATCCGACCATGCTCCAATCTCAGCAAACTTGAGATTGAAAGTGCCCCAACTCAAATCTTATACTTGGAGGTTCCCAGCCTATCTAAGTGCTAATGAGGATTTCCAACTATTTCTAAAATCTAGCTGGGCAAATTATATGGATGTCAACTTGACCATTGGGATAACCCACAACTAATATGGGCAGCAGCAAAACCAGTATTAAGGGGACAGATAACCTTATACTTAATCAAACTAAGGAAGTGCTATAATGAAAAATACAATAACTTAAAAAAACAATTAACAAAACACTTCATAGCTTTCAAAAAAAACCAACACACAGGAAGATAAAAATAAATACAAGGAAACAAAATACTCATTTGACACTTTATTAAAAGAAAAAGCATATAAAATAATAAGTCACACAACAAAAAGATTTTACAGATATCTAAAAGACAGCATTGCAACACGTTTATACTAAAAATAAAAACATCTGATGAATGGACACGAGACCTTAAACAAATTATGTCTACAAAACGTCTCAGAAGATGAACCATATGATGGCCTGTAATTCTTATGAGAAGCTGGCCTCCAGAAATTCACAGTCAAAGACAGGGAAATCTTAGACACACCTTTAACAGAAAAAGAGATAATAGATACAATTAAACAATTAAAAAATGGGAAATGGCCTCTCTGCAGAGTTTTTCATGCAACTATCATCAGACATAACACCCATCCTACCTACACTATATTACAGCAACCTAGAGAAAAGGAAACACAGCATGTTAATAAATATAGACGCAGATAAAGCCTTTGACACAATATCACACACACACACTTAAGACGCATACTCAAATTCCAATACTTTGGAACCGTATATTTAATTTATATAACAATCTATACCTCACCCCCACAAAATTCATGATATTTAACAACCTTAACACAGACAGTTTCATAATTAAAAGAGGTACACGTCAAGGCTGGCCATTATCACCAATTCTCTTTAACATAGCCAATCACCCACTAATAAAACAAGGTGAAGGCTTTTGCAGATGACATCCTCCTATTCTTAGGCCAACCCAAAACAGAAATACCTATATTACTAAAGATCATACATAGATTTGGGAAAATAGTCGGATTTCATATAAATTTGAATTAATCAGAAGCTCTCCAACTCCATCATTCAGAACCCACGGACTTGCTTCCACATTTTCCTTTCAAAAAAACGACACAACACATAAAATATTTAGGAATCAAAATACCCTCACGTTACAAATATATATATATATATATATACATATATAAATATATATATGCATTAATTGGAAACATAAGCTTATCGTTTATGGGCAGAATTCATTTAATTAAAATAGTCATATTTTCCAAACTTCTATATTATTGGAAATAAAAAAAATTAATAGGCATACGAAACCCAATACTTACCTTATGGAGGAACAAAGGATTACAAAACCTTAATGATATATTAGACGACAACTGCTTAGTGCTTTCTCAAACAAAACTTACGGAAAATTTCCCATTTACAACACCACATATATTCATCAGACTACAACTTACCAAAACACGTCTGTCATAATACCGAATATGTATCTATGCAGGTACCAGCGAGGTTATGGTGGGAAAAGTAGCCCCCTGTCCGGGTGGGATTATATCGGAGGCATGGCCGCCATAAATGTTACCCAAGTGGACCATGTCCGCACAAAACTATCCTGTCGTCCTTGTGCAAAACATAAGAGTTCCTCCATGCGCATAATTGAGCCCATTTCTGTATACCATTCTGCAAGCGTATGTGTGATTGCCGATCGCCAATGACGGGGTATCACCGTTCTGGCCGCACTCAAACAATATCCTGCAAGAGATCTCTTATATGGAGTCACAGGACCAGGCAGCATTGACAAAAGTCCAATAGCAGGGTCAAATGGGAGATCAACACCTTCCACCTTTTTAATAACCTGAAACACCATCTTCCAGAAAGGAACAAGTAAGCGGCATTGCCACCAGATGTGCAAAGGGGTGCCAACCGCCTCAGCACACCTCCAACAAAGCTCTGATACCGACGGGAAAATTTTATGTAAAACATTTGGGCATTTATACCATCTAGAGAGGATTTTGTAATTAGTTTCTTGTGTTCTGCAAGCAACTGAAAATTTATGTGTTAAAAGGAAACTTGTATTCCATTGATCTCGAGTAAACTCCACCTGTAATTCACGTTCCCATTTTTTAGTAAATTGTAGGTAGTTCTAGTCTGCCAGTAGACTCTATAAGCTTATAAAGCGTGGAGATAAGGTGTTTCAGTGGAACTTTTGCTAAACACAGTTCCTCAAATGGTGTAGAAGGTGTAAATCTCAATTTTTTATTTTGGGGGGAACACAACCAGTGTTGAAGTTGGTTATATTTAAACTTAGCCAAAAAGGAGTCCGAGTTCCCCGGGCATATCGTAGAAAGCGGCAGTAAAGTATTTTTCTCTATTACATGGAAACATGCAAAATGCTCAGTGTGCCCCCTATCCAGAAAGCCTGCATTGGCCATTCCCGGAGGGAAACCAGGGTTCCCCACAATTGGGGTAAGAGGACCTTCCCGGGAGATCATATTTGGGTTCAAGCGTAAATAATGGTCAGCACAGGATAGTATTTCTCTACAGATTTTTGGCAAGGCGGAGGAAGGAGGTCTAAGTATCGGGTATAACCACCAAAGTGCTCGCAGAGGTCTATCCACAAAAGATTGTTCAATTAGGATCCATTTCTTATTCTCAGAGTTATGAAACCATTCTAAAATTCTGCTTAATAAGGAGGCTTGTAAATAATCTTTCAAGTTAGGCATACCTAAACCCCCCTGCACTTTGGGCTTGGACAAAATAAGTTTGCTTATTCTAGGCTGTGAGCCATTCCAAATAAAAGTACAGAAAGCAGATTGTAAGACATCAAAAAAACGTCATGGGGGCGCTATCGGAATTGTTTGGAACTAATATAAAATTCGCGGGAGGACATTCATTTTTATCAAGCTAATGCGACCAAACCAAGATAGCGTGAGAGGCTGCCACCACTTAAGATCTGACTGTATTTGCCCCAACAGAACCATATGATTCAACATAGAGAGTTTAGAAAGATCTGACGGGATCTGAATCCCCAAATATTTTATGGATTCATTCTTCCATTTAAAAGGGTAGTTAGCCTGTAAGGATAACTGTGTTTGGTGTGGGAGTGATACATTCAAGGCCTCAGACTTATCCAAATTTATCTTATAATTGCTAAAAAGACCAAATTCTTTAAATTCTTGCATTAAGGATGGAAGGGAAATATGTGGTTGGGTAACGAATGCTAAAAGGTCATCAGCATATAATGCCAGTTTATGATTAACCCCTTTGATGAGTAAACCTGAAATATTTGGGTTGTCTCTAATCGCTATAGCTAAATGTTCCATAACCAAGGCATACAACAGGGGGGAAAGGGGGCACCCTTGTCGGGTCCCATTGTTTATCATTATAGGGTCTGAAAGTTGCCCATTGATTTTTAATCTCGCTTGTGGGTTAGTGTATAAAGCCATTATACGTTTTAAAGCATTCTGACCCAAGCCAATTTGAATCAGAGATTCCCGTAAGAAGGCCCAGCTGACCCTGTCAAACGCTTTTTCAGCATCCGTTGGAATTTGCCATTTTTTAAAGGACCAGTAACATCAAAAAAAAATGTTTAAAAATTCGTTAGTGCACAACAAAAAATAAACACCAAGACAAATAAAACTTTTAAAAAGCAAAGCCTTTATTAAGAAATAACTTACAGAAAATCCACTTCCTGTCCTCTTCAGCAACGGCGAAAAGGCGACCATCCACACTGCAGCAATCGATTTCTCCTCCCTGGAAATTCACTGAAAGGCATCCTCCTCGCGACGTCCAGCAGCAGCAGTGTCTCTCCTTTCCCGTGCATCGGCTTCCCTCCTACGCTCTCCACCTTTCTCTCTATCTTCCCTCCTCCCCTAAGCAGAGATGCGGCGTGTCGTGATTAATAACCAGGCAGAACAGAAAGGCGCTTCTCACTTGCTGGTTTCATAGGAGCGTGTAACTCCTGCCTTCCCCTGGGCTCTCCCGGCGCCGGACTGAAGACTACAGACAACAGCTCTCAGGCACTCGTGCACCGCTGCTGTCTGAGCAAATCGTTAGTCTCTGCACTGAGCACTCCATTCGGTGTTTGGCAAAGAAAATGCCGGCACCGGCCACTTACTCTAGAAGTGTATGGGATAAGCGCTGCAGCCTTCACTCTGCCGGAATGAGCGATCCAACCGGCGCACAAGTGCCTGAGAGCTGTTGTCTGTAGCCAAACACTGACTGCTGGGCGAAGAATCATGGGCACAGTGAGTACCCTCTGCTTTCCCATAGGCACTGCTAGAGAGGGGCGAGCAATTCGACTGGGGCAATGGCACGCGCAGCTGAAGCTACTTTGCGCTGTCCTAGCACTGGAACTCGCTTCCGCTGACTATACTGCCACTTCACAGTTCAGCTGGGATTGTGTTTACTGCTGCCTGGGATGAGAAGCGCTGACATTCTGGGACCTCGGGGATTTGGTAATTGCGAAGTACTCCGTGCTGTACTGTGCCCATCTGGATATAGAACAGGAGTGGAACAGGCACCGACAACTATCTGTAGCGAAGGACGGATAGCACAGGCACTGGCAGCACAGGAAGAGGTATTTGCACAGAGGTGGAGAAGGAGATGGGGGCAGAGAACACAGTGTCACTAGAATAGCCAGGGAGGAGAAATCAAACGCCGCAGTATGGATGGTCGCCGTTTCTGTAGAGGACAGGAAGTGGAATTTCTGTAAGTTATTTCTTAATAAAGGCTTTGCTATTTTAAATTTTTTTTTGTCTTGGTGTTTTTTTTTCTTGGTATTGTAATGAATTCTGTAAAATAAATTTTTGATGTTACTGGTCCTTTAACATAGTAAAAATTAACTTAAAGGTGAACCACCCCTTTAAATCCCCTCGGGTCAAGTCTCTAACTGACTTGTGTAATAATATAAAAATTGCAATTTGGATAGCCAAGCCCATCTTCTGACACTTAAAAATATTATTACACAATGAATTAGATTGCAAAACTGTATATATCGACTCACTGTTATCCAAGAGGATAGAAGAAATCTTTGTAGAAGGTGTTCCTCTTGTGGCGGTACTAAGGGGCCTATTTAAGATTGCTCATGCCCTTCGACACACTGCTTGCGTTTCTTATTTAACACTGGGTTTTTTGCCAAAAAAGCTTGTCAATCTTAGTAATTTTAACCAAACTGACTTTTGGAATGAACTTGGAGGCCTTAAAGCTGCTGAAATTTTTTATTTTGCTAAAATAGTCAGGCAAGGACAATCTTAAAAAGGTCCCCAGTGTTCACACTGGAACCTTTTATATACAGATCACTGGTCCTTTACTCTGTTTTCTCATCATACCACCCCTTTTTCATAATTTCTTTTATCACCCCTTTACCATTACATTCTCATTTCTTATGTGATTATGAGGTTCTTCTTCATTTAGCTACTACTCTTTTAAAGGAAAATGGGAATCAAAAAATGTATATTATTCATAGCAACGGATCATTGCTATTTAGGAGAGGATTTTGGTTTATTTGTCTTGACTGTTCTGAAATTAGGGATACACTGAATCTCAGATGTAGCCAATTAGCCAAATTGGGTTTTTTTCTTCTTGCTTTGCAGTATTTGGTTTCTGCAGAATCTTAGTCCTGGCCAAACCAAACATTAGACCTTGTGACAATTTTTATTTTGATAATCTACATGCAAAAGAGAGTTTGTCTCATGATTCAGGCAAATGTAGTAGATTCAGTTTGCTGGATTCAGGTTTACTTGACAACTCTGCAACTTATCTTCACCTCTATATTATGCTGTTATGCTGGATACTTTATTTTAGTTACAATAAGGCCCAGAGCAATACTATCTATTGTATTATAATGAGATAATGAAATAATGAGATAGATGACATATCAATATGAAATTTTATTAAGTAAGTGGTTTACTAACAACATTTGTTGGAATTTCTTTTCAGATACTGGGCATGGCCTTCTCCATGACACTCTTCCAGCAAATACACAGGACTGGTAAAAAATATGATGCCTAAAACAATAATAGGACATTTGTATCAACACATACCTTGCCATAAAGGAAGACAAAAAAAACTAAAAATTAGGCATAAAACCACCACCCCACTTTTTCTGCTTCACTGTAACATGTCTACAGTCTGAACTTGTTCCTTGAATTATCTTTTTTCACATATTGCATTTTTCTATTAATTTGCCAAAGAAGAATCTGCATTCTACATAGATGCACCCTAACAACCCTTCTCTGACTCAAATGGAAGTGCTTCGCTTACTGATATACTTAAGACTCCTACCAATACAGAACAAATGAGCTTGTGCTTGCAGGACGTTTCTGGAATGGGTTTTAGCAAAAGGTCTTCTAAAGACAAAGACATGTTGGAACTGCTGAGAATTCACAGGGAGCCTAGGAGAAAGCAGAAGACAAGCCAGTCTGCATGGAATTAATGACATCTTTGTACTTTGTTGAAACTCTTTGGTCACCGACTTAGACTAGAATTAGTATTTTCCTTTCCATGTTTTTAAAGTTTAGGTTTCATTTTCCACACATTTTTTCAAATCTTCCCCCCCAAAAAACTGTGTGATCTTTAAAGGATGTATTGGGATATAAAACCTGAAAATGATAGATCTTAGGACATACTATATAATGCAAAGAGAGGATAAAGAGCTATTGATAAACTATTTTCTCATGATTCTGCTCCATATCTGTGTTCTTCTTCAGTATTGTGTTTGCACAGAAAGCCTACTATTGTTTTAAGGCCATGGAAAGTATACATACACAAATATTATATTTTTCTTATCTGTGACTAAACTGGAGCAAATACATAATTTTGAAATACTGTATGTTCTGCATTTTCACGCAGCAATGCATTTGTATTTTTTTAAGGAGATGTATATGCAACTGCTCAACCATGAGGTACACAAAAGTCACTTGACTACATGCTCAACATATTCCAGCATCAAAAGGGTGCTGGATGCTGTAGCCATGAGATATCACGGATGGATTTTTAACCCTACACTATATGATAAGACTGTTCCCCAACTCTCCAAGGCACATAACCTTGAATGCATGAGGATCCACCATTGACTGCTGAAGAGTAGGGAGTTTAATGAGTAGATGCACCCTAACATGAAACGTTTAAAATTCTTTAAAAGGATCTTCTGTCGGTGTTGGTTGCATCATATGGAGAAAAACTCAAGCTTAAAGCTGAAATGCAAGTTAGAATTTTAAGTGTTTTGGAAGAACAAAATACTTGATCTGAAGTTTTTAATTTGATGATTTAAACTAAAAGTATGATGATTGGAAACTGTAAAGTCTGCCTACTTGGAATTCATTGGATGCAAGCTGATAGAATTGGTTGTTGAGTAGGTAATGCCTAAAAACTAGGGCTTATTTTATGTCATTGCTTTTAGAATGCTTATAATTCCATAAATGTATTTCTAGTCTTTGAGCTCTCTTGAGATAAAATTCAGTGGGTAACATCTCCTTCCACCTAAGGGATCATGGACATGCATGCCCAATATCACTTTACTGGCCTAAAATATTGAATTGTCTTGTTTTATTTCAAGAAAACTTGTTCAGGTTCACAATTTGATTCAGCTCCATTTGATCCAAAATATACAGTTCTGATTTCCACCAAAGGTTAGGCTTTTAGGCATTACCAGTTGTGTAATTTTGGAAATTGGAAACAAAATTACCCGTCATGAATATGTAACAAAGTTTTTTCACTAGACCTTACAATATGAAACTGAAAATTAAGTAATATTGCACAGAGAGTAATTTTACTTTATACCTAGTTGAGTAGGTGTTGCATGCAATGAGAAAGAAATCTGTCTAACCTTTCCACAGTTTTGTTTTCAATTAAGACTGCAAGATAGTCCCTATAAGTACATATCTGAAGAGCCAAGAGTGTTCCAGTGGAACCACCACCATAAAGTTACATCACGTTATTCTTTTTATAAATCAGAAATATCAGTTGGCTATGTTGATGTGAAGATTAGAAGGATTGTAATCAATTGAAACTTAGGACAACATATTTTTTAAATCTAAAAAACAACTTTTTTGCATAGTGGCAACATATATGTGTGATTTTTTTTTCTTTTAGCAATGTGAAACGTTAACAGAGCAATGAACAAACCTGTATCTTTGCACATATATCATTCTTACAAAACCACATACAGTATGTTTTATGGACATTCCTTCTAATTGCTTAATTACATACCTCTAGTTTCAATGCTGCTTATTTTGACAGTGCCCACTGTTTACTATCCGTCAAGGGCATAACGTATGCACATAATGAAAAGGGAAATAGGTAATGCATAGTACTGAGGATTTTATCATATTGATTTGGCAACCTGCCGACATCAAATGCAATGGTAATAAATTGTACGAATCCACAGGCTCAGATTTTAGGCTTGGGTGCCCCTAGGTCACTGCCCCTAAGATCATACCATCCTAGGCCCAGGCCTTTGTGGCTCGCCACAAATCCAGGCCTTCTTATCCAAATTGTTAAACCAATTAATGAGTTTTGTGCAATTACATTATTTGAGAATTAGTAATAGGAAGCAACAGTATTTACTTAAACTTTATACTGTACCTTGTTCAGCGGAAGATCCTAAAATATCTTCAAAAAGAGCGATATGGCTCTTGTTCTGGCTTAAATTCCTATTCACCTCCCAAGTAAAAACTCTCAGCAGACACATTTATGGGTCCAAGAGTAAGTTTAATTGCAAGAAAAATCACATTATACCCTTATATTTTAAACGACAGGCCCCTAAAATGATTGGGTTTCAGTATGTCTGCTGCATCAGATTAGAACCAACTAGACATCTGGACCTTATAAAGGCTAATAAACCATGGCAGTCTCAAGTACAAAATGACTTCCAGTAGACTACTGGGAGAATGTACAAAGGAAACTCAGTGTTCTTCTGTTAATGGGCATTTGCATTTTGCTGCAAATCTGTGGGGCAACTGTGATCCAATCCATAAATACTCATAAATAGATTGGTTAGAAGTCTACTACAAATTTTAACAAAAACTTGAAAAAAATCCATATGAATTGACTTCTCTACTGATTTTAAGAGTTCCTTAAGATCCATCCTATAATACAAAACCCTTAACTGTTAGACCAGTGGCACTAAGGGTTGATTTGAAAAGAACCTTGCAATTTCAGGTTGGAAAAATATAAACAGATGTAAGCTTGGCCTGCTTTTTTGTGTTATTGGACGGTTTTATTTTTATGTGTGTATGTTTGTTTCCTTTAACAATGGTATACATTATTCTAGCATTCCTATGTATCCTAGAGTATTATGTTTTGAAGAAAGCGAGATGAGCTAAAATGGTTTATCACTCAATTCCATGCATTGTTTAGATAGATTTATTTGAATTTTATTTTAAAGCTGTTATGAGTGTTGCCTTGTTGCTGCCTCTTTCTACAGCAAAGAGGCTACCATTATATATGTTAAAACATATATACATATTCAACAAAAATTCAAAGTATGTTTGTATGGGACAGCATCCTTCAATTAAAGGAGGTATTTTTAAATTGAGTTGTAGTGCTAACGCTAATGTTAACCTTGTTACTGTTGTATGGTTCACGGATCCATATGTTAAAGTTTATAGAGCCCAGTTGTAATTCTATCATATGGATTTACATATTTAGCAGATAGCGGTAATGATTTTCCAACTATAACTACAAATCTTTGGACAGAGACAACTTTATTCTAGTTTTGGTTCTGTACATAACCACAATGAATTTTAAATGAAACAACTCAGATGCAGTTGAACTGCAGAGTTTCAGCTTTAATTCAGTGGGTTGAACAAAAAGATTGCATAAAAATGTGAGGAACTAAAGTCTTTTTTTAACACAATCACTTCACTTCTTTAGCCAACAAAAATAAGAGCCCATGTACCTTTTCTGACTAGTTTTTAATTGTGCAGTTGTCATCTGATTTAGCCCCCTGCTATTCTAGTTGCAGAGGTACCATCTTTTTTCTAAGCTATGCAGCTATAATGTGAACTGGGTAATGAAAGGCATCAACCTTTCAGATTTCGCTGTCTCAATAGACTTTCTGCAATCCATGGGATTGAGAGATGGTGTATTAAAATTGACTGTTATGGAGCTGCCACAGAATAATAGTTGGGCAATGGAGCCAGAGATACAGTAGTTGTTGGCAGTTTGGCCAATCATCCCCTGTATCATCCCCTTAGCTCACTTCTTTAATAGAGAAGAGTATGGATTTACCTTCAACATTTCACTAGTGAACTGAGTTCTGGGAATCTATAACTGATTAAACAGAACTTCAAATTGGCCTACTAATTATTCAGGTAGTTATGCTCAGGTGACTTAGCCATCAATTTTGATGTATATTGTACAAAAATATGATGCAAAATGCCACACTATGCCAAGTAAATTTGTTGAGGTTTGAAAGAAAAGAATTGTGTGCTTGAGAATAAGATTCATAATAATATATAAAGTAGAAATCCCATAGAAATAATATATAAATTAGAAATGCCATAGAAATCACACTATAAAGTGCAACACTGCAGAAAAACATTAAAGATTGAAAGTGATGTACGGTGAAGAAATTGTGCCAAAATTGCAGGGACAACACATATGTTATATCATATATCTTCATTTCAGTCAAAGTTGGGAAATATTTTCATATGAATCCATGACTACTGCAAAGAGCAAGAGATGGGGATATTTAATAGTTGTGTCCATGTAAAAGCAAGAAAGCAAACTGCATATATCAGCATTACTATATGCCATTCTTGTACACGATTAGCCCACAAAATAAAATAGTACTATTCTTATCAAATATATGCATATAGTGCTTTGGTTTATCTTACAAAAGAAAACCTAATGTGATCTCTCTGCCAGCCTTTAAGCATTAAAGGATTTTTCAACACTGTAGCTCAAACCATATTTACTTAATTTTATGAAGTTCTATGGTGGACTCACAACAAAATGCACTCTGTTTATCTGTTGATGTTATATCTTTGAACATTGGAAATACTGGTTTACTGATAGGAATTGGGACCATGCACGTCAGAGTTCATGTTTTATTTTTACAAGTGAAAAAAGAATTCTGAAAATAAGCTGCTGCAAAAAAAGTTCCATAAATAGTAAATTCCTGAAACTTTCTTTGGGAGAGTTTTTTTTCCAATATACAGATCTGGAAACCAACAATGAATCAGCTGACTTATAGGAGTAGATTTATCAAAATTCAAATTTTTACAGCTATTTAAGTTTCTTGCGGCAAAGATCTCAAATTCAAGTTACAGAAATGTATTAAGCAAATAAAACGTAAGTGAAAAAAATTCAGCATCTATATAGCTGATGAGTCGATGAAAGTCAATAGGAATTGTCAGGGGCGCTGCGCCAATAAGGAGAGCTGAGCCGCTCACCTCAGGCCACAGCGCCAGAGAGGATTCCAGGGGTGGAAAAAAGCTGCTCCTGCACCTTTAAGAGTCAAATTTCTGTTTTTTAAACGGGAAATTCGGCTGTACTATTGCGAGAGAGTGCAATTGCGCTCTCTGCAGTAGTGTCCCTGCCTCCCCTCCCGACAGGTAAGTCGGCGGGGGGCGCGGCATTGCAGGAGCCGACTCAGACGTCCTTTGTCTGAAACAGCGCTGGGAATTATACAAACAATTTTTCAATTTGAGCTTTTGAGATTAATTTGATATGGTGGTTTGCTGTGGTTGAGTTGTTTTTCCCTTTTTTAAGTGACTGAGTTTTTTATTTTTTACATACACACATTCATTTTTTTTGAGGTTCTTTTTTTAATTCAAATTTTGATAAACCTGCTTCATGCAATGCATATACCAACCTATGGGTTGAGCTTGGCTGTGCTATACAGATCTGGGAAATTTGTTGTATTTTTTATTCTTGCTCCCACAACATGGTAACTTGTTGTGAGTGGAGTCTGGTTCTTGATTGATTAGAACTTGTGTTTCTTTTAGAGCCAACCTTTCCCATTCATTACATCTGCATGTAGGGCTGTAGTCTCTCTCTGCAGCTGCACCATAAGAAAATGTAATAAAAATCATCAAATTTACACCAGGGTAAACAATCAGCAAGTAGTATTTTTGGAAACATCTTATTGGTTTCTATAAGTAGCAATTGCAGCTGGTATTAAATTACCACAATTACTGCTAATTCTGGTAGAGTCTTTTGCATGCCAGCCAAAAAAATAAGTCAATTTAATTTTGTTTTCTTCTTTAAAGTTCATCCTTTTTAAAGTTCACGCAGAATAATATATGAATCTTAATTTTAATCTGTGGTTGGTTTTTGTAAAGTTACATATTTATGTAGGAAATTTAAATCTAAAAAAAATAATGCAATGTAAAATTACATCATTTTCATTTGAAATTTTCTTTTAGTTTTGTTTGTAAAATGTTGCTCCTTTTACTATTGTACAGTCTTTAAAAAAATCTGTCATTTTATAAATTGGTATTTTACATTAAAAAAACACAATTAAGTATATATGCTTTTGCATATACTATATAAAATTTAGTTTATTTGTTAGAAAATATTTTAATTGCACCTTTTTTTGTTTTTTTTTATGGTGGGTTTGGTTGTCTGTACTATTTTTTCCTAGAATTAGCTTTTTTGTTTAAATGATCGATTTTGTTTTTCTAGCATGTTTTTAAGCAAGTCAGTGTATTTTTAGAGCACATCTATGTTCTTTTTTTGTATTTATATTTCAACAAGATCTATTTTCTGTTAGATACTATTACGGTTTATTTTTTTATGGTACTTAATATTTCATTGTGCTGTCTGCACTTTCACACTTAGAAATTTCAGTATATTAGATGAATAGTTCATGTAGCATTCAATGCATCAGCTGATGAAAACATCCCTAGTAAAATGAGATTTATGATGGGAAAATGTACCGTAGAACAATATCATAAAATATTAACACCAAGAGATACTCCTGATATCGTAAAGGAGAATTATACACCTGAATTTAGCATGCAGAAGATGAATATATGGTTTAAAATTTTATTTTGACCACAATTTTAATGCAAATGGAGAATGAACCATGTTTGTATATACTTCCTGCCATACAAATACATATTTTAATACATCAAGCATGGCAAAATACAAAAATCATTTAATACAGAAAGTGTATATTGCCCCTTTAAGATATATATTTTTATTTGATTTATTGTATATTCTATTTTTTTGTTTTTGTTGTATTAAACATTTATATTGCTGCTTTAATTGTTTTTTCTGTTATAAGAACAGTGTAATGATCAGTATGAAATTGAAATAGAAATAGAAAACTATATTGTAATATAGAAAAATCTACACTTCAGTTTTGAATAAATTACATTTTTATAAATGAACTCTTTAATTCACAAGAATGGAAGCAATATAGTAATCAGCCCAACTATGAAATTAAAAGGGATACAAATCAAATTTAATGTTTAGAATATTTTTTTTAAAGATGAAATTCATGTAATTTCTTTCCTTCCTTGTCATTAAAAAACAGGGCAAACTCATTTTGGGTTTTTTTTTTGCTTCGGATTAAGACTCTGCAAATCTTTGTAATTCTTTTTATTATGTATAGAATTAACAAATTTAAAAGTTGAGAAATATTATGCCTTTGAACAAACTTGTTTTTTATTTTGCTCCAAAATTTACTGTGCCTTCTTTGGAAAGCACATACAATGATAAAATGAAGAATTCTGTAAGATGTGAAATTGACAAAATATGTTTCATGGACTTGGGTAAAATGTATTTAAAATAGTTTCACACATCACACATGTACCATTCCATGCTGCTTGAATGGTGCTAAGCAATTCCCTCCAAAATTTGAAAGCAGTTTCTTTCGCTATTGTTTTTGTAAAGAAATGCAATTCTGTAAAGAATACACTATTTTATTACCTGATATGAAAAGAATGTATCACCTAAATACTGTTGTTTTTGGGGGGGCGTGGCCGAATGCCGAAGTAACTGGTCGCACAGCGGTGAGCTCCGTGGGCACATTGATCCTGATTCTACCCTGACCGAGGCAATTTTTGGGACTCTATACCCCTTTGTTACTGTGCCTTACCTGGTGAACATGGGTGGCTCTAAGGGTCCGAAAAAAACGGCTGATATGTCGCAAAAGATGGACCAATACGTAAGGCGACCCGCCCAAGATGGCGCCGACGGCCCTTCTCCACCTGAGTCGTCGGAGGGGCCTGGGCCTGATACAACCATGGCTCCTGTTTTGGCCGCCATTGCAACCTGTCAGGCTGCTCTGACTGCCCGAATTGACGAGGTGAAGGTTGATTTATCTCTCATTAAGGTCGACCTGCAGACTATCCGGGAACGCACAGCGGAGGTTGAGGCTAGAGTGAGCAATCTCGAAGACTCCTATCGGCCGCTCCCGGAGCGGTTGGACGACCTGCGCCATCAGCTCAAGCTACAGGCTGCGCAACTAGACGATTATGAGAACCGTCAGCGACGGAACAATGTCCGCGTGGTGGGTCTCCCAGAGGGCTCGGAAGGTGAGCATGCGGTGGACTTTGCCGAATCATGGCTTCAAACCCTATTGCCACAGGCCACTTTCACAGCGCACTTCACAGTGGAGAGGGCGCACCGCGTCCCAGGGAGGCCCAGACCACCAGGAGCCCCACCACGCCCGTTCCTTATCCGACTTTTGCACTTCAGGGACAGGGACACTGCTTTGACCGCAGCTCGGTCGATGGGGAAGCTTGAGTTTAACGGTGCCACAATCTCCTTGTACCCGGATTATTCTACGCACCTGCAGAAATTACGCAGCACTTTTACTGAAGTCAAGAAAAGGTTGCGGGATCGTAATCTTATTTACTCCATGCTGTACCCAGCGCGACTCAAAGTCGTGGAGGGCAACAAGGCTCATTTCTTTTCCGTTCCGGAAGACGCCCTGGAGTGGCTAGAAGCAAGGCCTAGACGAAGCCCTAGGCCATGACCCACAGTGTTGCTTCAGGAACCCTCCCTAACCTGGACTCGTTTGGGGCTCCCCTGGCTCCTCCACTAATTGGGTGCGGCCGCTTGGCCTGGCTCCTGTGGGCCTACAGGTACTTACTTGTTGCATCGTTTACGGGCTACTAAGCTGTTACTGTATTTTTTCCCACACGGACGCTATGCAGTTATACAACTTTTGGGCGTGTGGCTTGTCCTTTGTGTCGAGTTACCCTTTCTGGTTTACAAATGACTATAGTTGGCCACCGTTGTGTGCCTTGATTGCCTCCCTCTGGGTGGAAGTTTCCTCATTTCGCATGGCTGAGCGTGGCTCTGTGCCCTGTACCGACCCGACTTATGGCTACCCTGCTCCCGAGTCTGAGGATGCCCCTGTCTCCACGCCTGTTCGGCATGACAGTTGCCTTATTCCTGTCCGTTTTAGCCTCCCACACGGAGTCCGGCATTGCCGTACGCCTTATACAACTTACCATGTGGCTAACTCCTCTCCACAGGTTCTGACCACCCTTCGGCCAAGAGTTATGTTTGGTTTGGGACCCTCTCAAGATCCGTATATGCACAGTGGCAACGTGTTTGCCAGGTTCTGTTGTCCTACAATTTTTTGTCCATCAGCTGTCTTTTGGTCCTGCTGATTTCCAGCCCACGGCTCGCTTTCACAGATCTCTCTGCTGGCAGCGACTGAGCTATGGGCAACCACTTTCTCCAGTTCCATGACGTTTGGGATATTAAGCCCGCTGTACTTTCAGGACTGGGCAGGGTGGGGGGTATTTTTGGGGTATGTATGGGTTTGTGTTGTGTTCTTTCTCCCTCTCTTCTCTCTGTCCTTCTGTCTTTTTAGTTTTTTTTTTGGTTTTGGCTGGAATATCTGCTCTCAACTTACCTTGAGGATCGGGGTGTCGCTTGGGTGCCATGGAGTCGAATTGGGGATTGTGAGTATATATTGTCTCTGTGGGTTGCCATGTCTGTAGTAACTATTGTATCTTGGAATGTGAGAGGTTTGAACGATAAGGTTAAACGTGCATTGGTTTTTAACTATCTCAAATCGTACAACCCTCACATTCTTTTGCTTCAAGAAACGCATTTGACAGGGAATAGGGTCCTGGCTTTGCGCAAACCCTGGGCGTCCCATACGTATCATACCACGTTTTCTTCTTATGCTAGGGGTACGTCTCTCATTATCCGTAAGGGCCTCCCTTTAGACTTTCTTGATATTCGCTCTGATAGATTAGGCCGTTACCAGATATTGGCATGTACCATAGCTGGGAGCCCTCTTTTATTGGTGAATGTATACATTCCCCCCCCTTTCACTGATGTGGTGCTTAAGGAGATATATCAGGGTATAGTACAACTTCCCCCGGCCCCCCTTTGCATTATGGGAGATTTTAATGCCTGCTTCAATCCTGCTATGGACAGACTTTCTACAACGGCCCCCACCACCTCGAAACTTGCAGATTGGGCAATGGCTTATGGCTTGACTGATGTTTGGAGGTGGAAATTCCCCGAGAGACAAGAGTTCTCCTGCTATTCGGCCACTCACCACTCTCTTTCTAGAATAGACTTGGCACTGCTCTCCCCCGATCTCTTGCCTACAGTACGTGAGATCCGATACCTACCCAGAGCTATCTCCGACCATGCTCCCTTACTCCTCTCGCTAGCCTTGATTCCAGACCCTACCTCTAGGCAGTGGAGACTTAGCCCCTTCTGGTTAAAAAATGAGACTGTGGTAACCAACTCCACGACCGCCATTACACATTATTGGCAGGATAACCGATTGTCTGGTTCCCCTCAAATTACGTGGGATGCCCTCAAAGCTGTTCTGAGAGGTAATTTAATTGCATCTATAGCTGCGGTGCGGGCACATGGTAAGGATGCTTTGGAGACTTTGGAATTGGCTGTGAGGGAATCCGAATCTGCTTACATACTAGACCCGTCATTGGGCAATCATGCCGAATTTGCGTCGGCTCTTCGACGCCTAAATCTATACAGGTTAGAACTAACTAAGAAAAAAATGCTCCATGCCACTAGCACGATGTTTGCCCTAGGGGACAAAAATGGAAAACCGCTGGCGTTTTTAGCCAAGGCACAGGAGACCTCCACTGCCATTCCCAAAATCAAAACGTGCTCTGGGGCTGTCCTTACCTCTCCTAAGGATATTTCCTTGGCGTTTAGTGAGTTTTATAAAGCTTTGTATGCCTCTACCGCCCACTACTCTGCAGCAGAACTGCACGAATATCTTGACACTGTACCCATTCCAAAGCTCTCTCATGCCCAGGCTACGTTTATAGATGCCCCCATTTCCCAATTTGAGCTAGCTGAAGCCATTTTATCCTTTCCCTCAGGGAAGGCCCCCGGGCCGGACGGGTTTCCTATAGACTGGTACAAGATTCATGTCAGGGAACTTGTCCCCATTCTCCATGAAACACTATCCTCTGCCTTTCGGGACTTCTCCTTTCCAAAATCTTTTGCTGAAGCGACTATTGTCCTTATTCCGAAACCCGGGAAGGATGAACTACTATGCTCCTCCTATCGCCCCATCTCCCTTCTGAATATGGAGGTTAAAATCCTTGCTAAAGTGTTGGCCAATCGATTGTACAAGGTGGTGTCGACTTTGGTTGAACCTGACCAATCTGGATTCATGCCTACCAAATCTACCTCATTTAACCTTAGAAGGCTATTTCTTAATTTACAATTGCCTCATGAGAATGTAGGATCCAGATTGGTGGTTTCCCTCGATACGGCCAAGGCTTTCGATTCCATTGAGTGGCCTTACCTCTGGGAAGTCTTGTCTAGAATGGGATTCGGCCCTGCTTTCATAAAATGGGTCCAATTACTGTACAAGGAGCCCCAAGCAGCCATCAGGGTTAATGGGATACTTTCACCTGCCTTTAGCTTATCCCGGGGCACCCGACAGGGCTGCCCTCTCTCTCCCCTCCTTTTCGCCCTGGCCATCGAGCCTATGGCCATTGAGATTCGGCAGTCCCCCCTAGTCCGAGGCCTTCGCTATAAAACAGTTGAGGAAAAGATTTCAATGTATGCAGACGACACACTACTTTATCTTGCTGATCACCACAACTCTTTGCAGTCCTCCTTGGGTATTGTCAAGCGTTTTGGGAACTTCTCAGGCCTCCAAATAAATTGGGATAAGTCTATGATCTTTCCTTTAGACAGTCTGTCCCCAGATATGCTGGACCCTCAATGTGAACTGCAAGTAGTCCACTCTTTCAAATACTTAGGGTTACACATTCATAGGCATCCCTCCACGTTTCTATTACACAATCTCCAGCCACTTTTACACCGATTCAAATTGACCCTGGACCATTGGGCTAACCTCCCCCTTACTCTTATTGGCAGAATCAACATCTGCAAGATGGTTTTCCTGCCGAAATTTTTGTATGTTCTGGGTAACACTCCGTGTCATATCCCGAAAAAATCTCTACAGGAGATTGATCGTATCCAGTCCGCATTCATCTGGGGGAACAAGACCCCAACACTCTCCCGCGCAACTCTGAATGCCTTGCCTGAAAATCTAGGTCTTGCATCCCCTAACTATGAGTTGTATTATTTAGCCTCACAGAGTACTCATATAGCTAATTGGCGATGCTTTGATACTGAAAATCCTGCATCGACCTTGGAAGCCCTTTACTTTACCTCTATAGAAACTCTTAAGAATGCTTTGTATAGGTGCAGGAAGGATATCAGCCCCTTACCACCGGTGCTTGATGCTACTAAAAGGGCTTGGGATGTCATGCTACTACTAACGGACAAGACAGGGAGTATTTCTCCCGAAACGCCCCTGTGGGGCAATAGTAACTTAGTGCACTTTTCTACTTTTTCGGAGGCGGGGACGTGGGCTAGACTTGGAGTTAAACATGTCAAACACCTGTACACTGACAATGTTTTGAACACCCTTCCCCTCCTGCAACAGGCCACCTCCCATCCTAACCTTTCTGAGTTCAGATACCTGCAGATTGCTCACTTGTGCACTGCCCAGTTCCCCACGCCCCCACTTGTGCAGTCCCCTGACATTGAGGACCTGATCTCCCGCCCACTTAAGGTGAAGCTCCTTTCTAAGTCCTACAAGCTGCTCCTATCTCGGAAATATGATCCACGCCCTAGAGTTAAATATAAATGGGAAGCCAGTGGGATTCAGCTAGCCCAAGATGACTGGGACGAAATCATTGGTTCCTTGTACAAACCCCTGGTCAGCACTAGGGACAAACTGGTTCAGTTTAAAATTGTGCATCAGACCTATCTCACCCCTCAAAAATTGCATGCTATGGGTAAACGTGATCTACCTAAGTGTCCGAGGTGTAGTGAACAGCTAGCCGATTTTCTTCATATGATGTGGCATTGTCCTGCTGTGAACAGGTTTTGGCACCAGGTCACTCAATTTATGGGAACGGAACTAGCCCTGCCCCAGGTACTTAACCCTGCCACTTGTCTATTGGGATTAGTGGACTCCATGGTATCCAGAGCCCGAACTAGAACCTTAATGAGACTGCTTTTGTTCTACGGTAAAAAGACTGTTGCTCTTCACTGGATGGGACCATCACCCCCGACTTTGCAGCACTGGATCGCCCTTGTCAACTCTCAATTGGAACTTTACAAACTTACCTATGTGGCGAGAGGGTGTCCAGGGAAATTTGATGATGTCTGGTCTCCATGGACTGAATCACTAGCGACCTCACTGTAGCTGTCATTTGTGCCTCCAGCCAAATTATTGCTATTTATTGTCTTTTTTTTTTTTTTTCTCTTTTCTTTCTTCTCTCTTTTCTACCCTTTCTCCCCCCCCTAATTTCTATGTGTTGTTAAAATTCAATAAAAAGCATTCTTTAAAAAAAAAATACTGTTGTTTTTATATAAATTGACATCAAGCGATTTGGCAAAGTATTCGTAAAAGGTTTTTAGGAGACGCCTCATTAAAAAGTTATTCCGTTTTTTGAAAAATGGTTCTGTTATTTGTCCATTTTGCTAATACGACTTGTATATGTAAAGGGGATATAAACACAGTTTCTGGACTATGGCTTATTGAAGTCATATATTCAATTATCATTTTCATCTTAGTCTGACATCAAGGGCCAGAATCCATTGACCTCACACTGGGATTCTAAAAGCAATGTTGTTTTAATAATTTCCCAGCTTTCTTAGACAAGTGGTCCAATAAATGCAATAAATTCTCCAATCCGAATCCTGCCTGGTCCTTGTATAACTGGTTCTTTGTTTGTTTGTTCCTGTTAAGACATAATACCTATAAACACTTAAAATGACCATGTTTACCCTTCAGTTTCCTTGGGTTCGGTTTCCCATTTTTCTACTCTCCCAAGTCCTACCCTCTCAGAAGCCATGTTCTAATATCTTGCACTGATGAGATCTAACAAGATTGAAACAGGATATCTGCATGTTTGGATATATGGCTCTGAACCATTATAGGCTGTAACTATGCTATAAACCAGCGGTTCTGGATGCAGAGTTGGCCAAAGGGACATAAAGGAGTGATTTGCATGTCTCCACCCGTGATGCCTTATGGGAGAATTAAAACACTCATTTTTGGTATCTAGGCAGTGCTGTGTGTATGGCATGCAACAAGTAAATAACTTCTGATATTAGAAGGCTTCACTTTGCATGTAATTGCTTGTGAATTGCTTTTTGGCTCCTTTTAGTCCTTCTCACCCTAACCATGTTTGGTTTGCAATTTCGCTACTCTTCAAGTCCTATACTCTCAGAAGCCATGTTCCAATATCTTGCATTGATGAGATCTAACAAGATTGAAACAGGCTGTCTGTAAGTTTGGATATATGGCTCCGAACCATTAGGCTGTATCTGTGCTATAAACCAGCGGACATAAAGGAGTGATTTGTATGTCTCCACCCACGATGCCTTATAGGAGAATTAAAACTCTCATTTTTGGTAACTAGGCAGTGCTGTGTGTATGGCATGAGACAAGTAAATACCTTATGATTTCAGAAGGCTTCACTTTGCATGTTTACCCTTCTAATTGTTGAATACAATACAGTAACATCAAGCCAGATAGGCACAGTAATATCCCTATGACATAACCCTAGTAGGTGGCATACACATAGCAACACTTGTCTTGCATTTATTTGGGCCATCTTATTGGAGAGCTGGGGAGTGGTTAATGGATGTTTACTTTCCCTTTACATATACATTTATAGTCACTTTCCAGGTTAAAAAGTACAGGGTGTGAATATATTCAAAAAGGCATCATAGACCTTGATTGGTGATGATTACTGTTAACAGAGACCCAGCAGATCTGTCACAATAATGCACAAGATTACCTCTGATATTATCAGACCAGACATTCTATGAACCAGTACTTCCGAAATCATCTCAATGAGATATGTGGTTCTGCATGCTGCAGCCTACACTCTTAGGTGATATAATTTCTCTTGCAGAATAAAACTGAAATATTTTTATAAAAGCAGTCTGGCAAACATCTTAGAGTGGTAGATCTTAGACCCTTATATGCCACTCCATTGTTCCTTCTATGCAATACTTACGTTATTTTGTATTAGTAATTATGGTAAGCATACAGAAAATAAAATTAGCTATAAAATCCAATGTGGGTGTTTGAGTGATTTTTTTGGGTCTTGTGTTTCAAAAAAAATAGTTAGCATCCAATATACTGTATTAATATTAGAAGAATGGTTACTGGTGTTGTCTACTAGAATTGCCATAGACAAGGTATTGAATCAGGCCTCATCTGAAGTATGCAGTGTGTTTATGGACTCCAGTCCTTAAGAAGATATAAATGAGCTAGATAGAGTTCAGAGATGTGCAACTAAACTGGTGAAAGGGATTGAAGAATTAAAGTATGAGGGTATTCTGTTAAGGGTTGGGGTTGTTTTCTTAGGAGAAAAGCCACTTGTGAAGGCACATGATTACTCTTGACAAGTACATTAGAGGACAGATAGCAGGGGATCACATTTCCTAAGGGAAGGCATTGTCAGGTCTGCTGATTTCCACCCATATGGAAAATGAATACTACTTGGCCAGCTAGTTCTGTTGTCTGACTAGTCAGATAAAATTGGGTGTTGGCCCATGTATTAGTTGCTTATTTTTAAGCATGATAGCTAATATATTTAAGCTTTCAAGTCAAAGTCAGCCCTGGTTTTGACAGTCCTATTTTTAGCCTTGAACTGCAATAAGGATTTATGAAATTTCCAGATTCTTATTGATGGAAACCAACCAACTGGCTGATCCTATTTAGACTAGTTCAATCGACTCAATGTTAACCCAATATTTTGCACTTTGGCCTCATGGGTTGTGCTTAGAGGTGCAGCTAGTGTTCCTAGAATGGTCTGTTGCCTTTAGAGTGGGTAGATGGTGGGCTGCAGACATACCCTGTAAAACCCACTGTGCACCTGGCTCCTATTATTTATCACCACTAGATCACTCAATATGGTATCAGGTTTTCACTGGAAATTTTTATGCTTAAGCAATTAAGGTTGAAATGCTTCTTAAGAGATCTGGGTGCTCAAAAGTTAAGGCTTATGGCTACTTTTGGTCGAATTCAATACCATAAATGATCCTAGGAACAGGGAGTTTCCATTGCACAGTATCAAGGCTTCTCACTGAAAGAACATTTTGCTTTATGTAGAATTGTTGACCAGTGTTGCTTTAAGAATCCATCCCTGCAGTTGGTAGACTTATGATCATATGGTGGAGAACAACATATGAGTAATCTGTGCGATGACATGTTTTTAAATGTGAATGGGAGAAAAAAGTCCTTACTTTGGGATGAACTCCTCCTTAAGAATCTCCGATTTAAGGAAGAAAGTGGGTTTTAGCAACAACATGTGTATTTTAAGCAATGAAACAATGTTATAATGAAGTTTAGGGTCAGATTTATCAAGGGTCGAATTTCGAGTTTATGGGAGTTTCTAAAAACTCCCATCAACTCCCATAAACTCGAAATTTGAAAAAAATGACCAATTGAAATTTATTAAAAATAATCTTTTTTTAAAAAATGGGTGAATAGGATTGAGCTGCAAATTTGAATCAAGTTCAAATTCAATTCGAGGCTTTTCACCCAAAAAAAAAAACTTTGTGGTGACACGGAGATGGTAGTCAACATGTCTCTGTAACACAGAATGTTAGTGTTAGAGCTAGATCTCTGCCTATGAAGTCCCAGGTGTTTTTGTCCTTGTTTGCAAGCTTTCTTCAGTAAAGCTCTTGACTCGAATGATTGTCATTCATCTGCGGATGCCTGGGCTCTTTCAGCTTCTTCAATAACTTCCTTCTTTTTCTTTTTAATTTTTAATTCTTTACTCTTCTTTTCTTTTTAATTCTTTACTCAAGTATTTAACTATTTAAAAAACGTATATAAAACTATTAAAACATATTTAAAACTATTGGAAATGCACCAGGAGGGACCCGTTGTAGCTGCTGCAACCTAGTGCGCCGCCATTTGCTAATTGTTGGATCCGTTTCCCAGAAATTTAGAAATTTGTCCTAGCATATGCTCCCTAAGCAGAGTTTGTTGCTATACCAGCCCTTGATATCCACTTGGGTGTAGATAACAGCATTTTCTTCCTGAATTTATTGTCACCCATTTCTTCTGCTCATTTAAAGAAAGTATCATAATTGGCAGTTAATCAGCCTTAGCAAGGGACCATCAAATTGGACAGCATGCAGCCCATGAACTCATTTGCCCACGCACTGGGTACATCAGGTTATTTGAAAAATGAATCTTACAAATGTCAGTTTTTCTTGTGGCAAATCCTTGGGTTGGTTCTCACAATAATAACCTCAGCTTGGCTCTGTGACTCTTCATAAGAGTTTATGAGAAGAAATACTTAATATTTTGGCAGGTAAACAGGCACCTGGGGGTTATCCCTGGTGCTTTGTGTCAATTTCTTTAGCTGCTACTATAGTAATTATATTTTAAATAACATAAACCCAAGATGTATAGGTGAAAGGGGAGCTTTCATCCTCTGACTATTAGTAAGGAAACTCCCAACACACTGCCATTTAGTGTATAACTTGCATTTATATTATTTTTGCCAAAGTGCATAACCTTGCATTTATCAACATTGAACCACTTTTTTCTGTTTGCTGCCCAGTTTTCCAACTTAGACAAATCACTCTGCAAAGTGGCAGCATCCTGCATGGAACCTATAGTTCTTCACAATTTAGTATCATCTGCAAAAGTAGAAACAGTGCTTTCAATGCTCACCTCTAGGTCTTTAATAAACAAGTTGAAAAGCAAGGGACCTGGGACAGAGCCCTGCGGTACTCCACTAACAACATTGGTCCAATTAGAAAATGTTCCATTTACCACCACTCTTTGTAGTCTATCTTTTAGCCAGTTCTCTATCCAGGTACAAATACTATGTTCCAACATTCCTTAATTTAACCAGTAACCTTCTGTGTGGCACTGTATCAAATGCTTTAGCAAAGTCTAAGTAAATCAAATCCACTGCCATCCCAGAATCGAGGTCCCTACTTACCTTCTCATAAAAAGAAATTAAGATAGCCTGGCAAGATATATTATGCATAAAACCATGCTGGCACAAACTCATAGTATTATGATTTGCTATGAAATCCAATATCTTATTCTTTATTAACCCATCGAAAAGCTTTCCTACCACTGACATCAGACTAACTGGCCCATAGTTTTGAGGCTGAGAACGGGATCCCTTTTTGAATAACGGCACCACATTAGCAATTCGCCAGTCTCTCGGCACTGTGCCGGACCTCAAAGAATCCTGAAAAATTAAGTAAAGGGGTTTGGCAATCACAAAGTTAAGTTTGCTACATACCCTGGTATGAATACCATCTGGCCCTGGACATTTATCTTAACATGTTCTAGTCTCTTTTGAATTTCCTCATGTGTGAACCATGCATCATTAGTTGTATTACTAGAATTGGGACTATCAAGAAGGAAACCGTCATTAACTGATTCCTCATTTGTGTAGACAGACCAAACATGTGTTCAGAATCTGCACTTTTTGTTTGTTTTCATCAACCAGCTGACCCCCCTCTGATATTAAATGTCCCACCCCTTCCAGTTTAATTTTTCCATAATTTTGAAATCTTTTTACTGCTTGCTGCAAAATCCTTTTCCATATCAATTTTAGCTTGCCTTATAGCTTTTTTTCATGATTTATTGGCCTCCTTGTACCTAATAAATGATTTGGCTGCCCAGCTAACTTGAAAGCTTTAAAAGCACATATTTTCTTACCCACCTCAACACCAAAACTTCTATTGAATCAAAAAGATTTTGCTTTCTATACTGACGTATATTTATTAAAAAAAAGACTTCCCATTTTTGTTCTGTGTTTAACCCTGTGAAAAGAATTTCCCACTTAATATGTTGCAGAGATGCCCTTATTCTGTTTGCAAGTCTGAAATTTAGTGTTTTAGTTACTCCCTTATAGAATTGCTTCTGCAACAGAATCTCAAAGGAGACCATGTTATGATCACTATTCCCTAAATGCTCACCCACACAAATGCTAGACATGAGTTCAGTATTATTAGTTATTACAAGGTTCAAAGAGAGTTATTCCTAGTAGGTTCTTGAACTAGCTGGAATACAAAGTTGTCATTCAGCATATTTACAAACCTATTAGCTTTTTCTGTCTTGGCAACCCCATAACCCCAGTCAATGTCTGGATAATTGAAGTCACAATTGGGCAACAACTTGACCCAGCTGTGAAGTCGCTTCTATCTGCAAGAGTAGCTGGGCTTCATACTCGTCACTTATACAAGGTGGTTTATAGCATACACCAATGATAATTTTCTTTGTAACCTTTTACCCAGTCAAAATCTCTACCCAGAGGGATTCCACTCCCTCACCAGTGCCAGCAAGGTTAATTCTTTAGTGCATGGCTTTAATTCAGGCTTTACATACAAACACACTCCTCCACCCTTTTTAATCCCTCTGCCCCTCCTAAAAGGGTGTAACCATTTAAATTCACAGTCCACTCACGTTTCCTCTCACCAGGTTTCAGTGATACCAATTATATCATAATTTTAGAGCATGCAATTAATTCTAGGTCTCCCATTTTACCTGACAAACTCCGTGCATTTGCCAGCATACAGCAGAGGTTACTACTATTACTTTTGAAATTTGCATTACTTAGTGGAGAATTATATGTTAAGTTAGTATTATTCTGTGTTACCTGTAACAGAGGGACCGCCTTAGCTGGTAAACTGTATGCCCCTTTCACTCCTCCCTAATGACCCCTTACTAATCCCACTGTCCCGTCTACCCTAGCTTCCCCATAATTCTTTATCTCACCCACCCCCTCTTGCCTAGTTTAAACACTCCTCCAACCTCTTAGCCATTCTTTCCCCTAGCACAGTGGACCCCCTTCGATTGAGGTGCAAACCGTCACGACTGTATAGTTTGTATCCCAAGGAAAAATCAGCCTGGTGCTCTAGGAACCCAAACCCTTCCTTCCTACACCAAGACTTGAGCCACGCATTTAGCTCCCTAAGCTCCCGCTGTCTTCCTAAACTTGCACGTGGCACAGGCAAAATTTCAGAAAAACCTTCCCTTGATCTTAGAGCCTAGATCCCTCAAATCACTCTTTACGGTCTTCCATCTACCATTTATTTTGTCATAGTACCAATATGCACTAAGACAGTTGGGTCATGCCCAGCCCCACCCAATAATTTGTCTACCCGATTAACCACATGCCGAACCCTGGCACCAGGTAGACAGAAAACTGTTTGGTTGTAGTTATTCGGATGACAGATTACCCTATCCACTTTCCAAATAATTGAGTCCCCTACAACCACAATCTTCTTAGGCCTGACTCTGCTCTCCTCCCCACCACTACTAGAGAAACTGGTCTCCCGGCTGTTAGAGAGATCAGCCACATCCAGAATTGACAATCCAGAGTTCACTCTGCATCTTCTTCACACTATCTGGCAAATTTGATGAGCTGTGTAAACTCTGGATCAGCCTCCATTTTCCTTTTGCCCACCTTAGATTTTCTAACTGTCACCCAGCTATCTGCCTCAACATCCTGCTGCTGTCCTGTCCCCCCCAAGCTATCTGACCCTGCTAGGTCCTGCTCAGTGAGCAAGAGACTCCTTTCAAGATTGTCAATCGACCGCAGTGTTGCAATTTGTTGCTGTAGTGCTCTAACTCGAGCCTCCAAAGTGGCAATTTGCTCACAACCACCACAGAGGATTTGGATCTCTTGTTCCAAATCTGCATACATATGGCAGACTGTGCACTGGGTCAGACCTTCAATCTTGCTAGCACTCATTATCCCAGTTACAGATCAAAACAGGAATAAAAAAATTAGGGTTTAGAACAAACTTTTGACCTAGTTTGAAGCTCCTTTAGTTTGAAACTCCTGTGTTTGAAACTCCACTTACAAAGCACCCACTTACTCCTGTGTTTGTAAATCCACTTACAAAGCACCCACTATCTCCTGTGTTTGTAACTCCACTTACAAAGCACCCACTTAAAGAGCAAACACTTAAGAGCAGCCAGGGGTGCTTCGCAAATGAGGCGAGTTGAGGCTGTCGCCTCAGGCAGCAGCGCCCCACTAGGTACCAGGGGCAGCAAAAATGCTGCTCCTGGTACTTTAAGAGCGAATTTCCGGGGGAGGGGGGGGCAGCAGCAATTGCTGCTGCCTCAGGCGGCGGAGGGGCCAGGATCGCCCCTGAGAGCAGCTAAACACTAGAGCAAGCTCCACTGGAGTCCCAGGGGTTCTATTTATACAGTCTGTTCAGGTGCAACTAATCAAACCCTTCCCCCTCAAACTGAGGGAAAACTAACTGCAAAGTAAAGCAGGTTGTGACCAACTTGCTGTAAGCACTATAGCACACCAAACTTTGCTATTTAGCACCCAAAACAGAAAAAACTATAAAAATCAAACCACCGTATTTAAATACCTTACTATAACCTTACTATAAAATAAAAGTAAATAACAAATCCTTATCCTTTTCAGTTGATTTGTTTGCTTTTAGTTGCATTTTCCAGTCACCAGCCTGTTTTTATTGTATTAAACAATACAAAAACTTTAAAATCCACATAGGATTACATGGCAACACAGGACCCAGTGCAGTCTGCATATTCTGATTATTAATCAGTCTTGCTGTATCAGCTTCTGGCAGATATTATTTGACTTGCGCTGTTTTGATCATTTACAACAATCCCTAAGCAGGCCGGACCACACTGAGCATGTGCATAGTCTTGGCCTTGAAAAGATGTTTAACAAAGTTACAATATGGTGAACCCCTGTGGCCAACTTTGAAAGCATACATCATTTGCTTTATTAGGCTTCTGGTGCAGTAAGTTCATGTTTATCTTTAGTATACAAAATACAGCATTTCTAGCATTATTTTATTTTAGACTTTACTTCCCCTTTAAAGAAAACTTGCATCTCAAACTGCATGTTGTACATTTGCTGGTAAATAATCCTTGCAGAATTGCAAGAGGCAGTGAAGCTGACAGTCAGTCAGAAATGTACTTCCTTCCAATATTGTTGATGTGCCCCATCAACAGGGTCGGACTCTGGCGGCGGAACACCGGGATAAAAACCCGGTGAGGCTCCGCCAACCCAGATCTGCTATCTTCAGATAGCTTCCTGCCCCGACCGCATGAAAAATTAAGTGCATGTGTGCACCTGCACACAAGCACACACGCTCAGTGGCGGGAGGCAGGGCAGTGCACACACGATCGCCTGCACGGCAGCACACAGGGGTGTTCGGAGGGGGGCCCTGAACAGAATTCCTGGTGGGCCCCGGGTCCCCCAGTCCGACCCATTTTTTTAATGTATATGTTAATGTCAATAACACCATAATGGTGTTAAAGCAAAATGGGAAATAACTATATACTCAACTAAAGAGAAGATATAAGCAGATCTAATATGGACTTCTAATTAAGTACTTCCTTCCAATATTTCTGCTGTACCTGTATGTACTTATTTATTTATACTTATTTATCCTGAGCACTATTTTATTACTTCATCATCCATTTATGACCTGCATAAAAAACACATGCCATATGCCTTATGGCACAGTAACATTCAAAAGCTTACAAAATAAAAGCCATCATTTTGTGTTATGAAGTCCAGTTATGAAGTCCAGTATACAAAAAAATTTATTCTCAAAAAACGTGGGCTCACTGCCCATAGTTTGGTCAAACGCGGAGCAGGGATCATGGGGCCGAGCGCCCTCAGTAACCGCTTTTTAGCCCATCCCCCTGCTCCCATATTGTTACATAGTTACATAGTTAAATTGGGTTGAAAAAAGACAAAGTCCATCAAGTTCAATCTCTCCAAATGAAAACCCAGCATCCATACACACACCCCTCCCTACTTTTAATTAAAATTCTATATACCCATACCTATACTAACTATAGAGTTTAGTATCACAATAGCCTTTGATATTATGTCTGTCCAAAAAATCATCCAAGCCATTCTTAAAGGCATTAACTGAATCAGCCATCACAACATCACCCGGCAGTGCATTCCACAACCTCACTGTCCTGACTGTGAAGAACCCTCTACGTTGCTTCAAATGAAAGTTCTTTTCTTCTAGTCTAAAGGGGTGGCCTCTGGTACGGTGATCCACTTTATGGGTAAAAAGGTCCCCTGCCATTTGTCTATAATGTCCTCTAATGTACTTGTAAAGTGTAATCATGTCCTCTCGCAAGCGCCTTTTTTCCAGAGAAAACAACCCCAACCTTGACAGTCTACCCTCATAATTTAAGTCTTCCGTCCCTCTAACCAATTTAGTTGCACGTCTCTGCACTCTCTCCAGCTCATTTATATCCCTCTTAAGGACTGGAGTCCAAAACTGAACTGCATACTCCAGATGAGGCCTTATCAGGGACCTATAAAGAGGCATAATTATGTTTTCATCCCTTGTGCATAAATGGCGATAACCCAGTCTCTTGCATGCCTCAGACAAGACCGTGCAGTTAAAATCTGATGCACAGGAGCGACTCAATAAAGGTAGGCCTGCACCGTAACCAGCTCGTACTCCTAGAGCCGCACTGATGCCACCCAATGGAAAAAGGGGAGGGGTGACACCTATCCTTTTCCAGTGGCCCATTTACCTGGCCCGTGACCTCCACCAATCCTCAAGGAACACCTTGATGTTCCCAATGAACAAACCCAAAACCTTCCTCTGATAAATGCACTCAGACTTCCCTATACAGCTGTGTCTGCTTACATTTTATACTTTATTCTTTATCACACCCACGCCACGCCACGCCATGCCAATTGCTCCTTTGTATTATATCTGCCTATGCTATACACCTGACTCTTCCACTCCTTAACATATTTGTTAGAGATCTTCATGTGTTCCTTTGGCAAACCCATCTGTTGACCCTGCATGCTTCATCGCCCAGAGAATAAATGAATGCCCTAATATCAAAACTTGCAATCTGTCACACCTCATGCTGCGATAAAGACAGAACATGATTTGACACCTCTCCTGCATCAGTTATGGGCCTTATGTATCTCCCATATACCGTTGACTTACCTCTTCCCAGTGATTTTATCGTTTCACTACTTTCCCCACCCATTGCTGCCTCAGTTGTCTCACTTATTAAGAAAGAATGTGGTCCAAACCTCTGTGGACCCTCCATTATCTATCACTGCCTTCTTCAGTACCTGCCTAAACTGAAAGGCTGAAAGATTCGGATCCCTCTTCATGCAATAACAATAGCTGTCCTCCTGATGGTCAGGGTCAGACTGGGGGGCTTGGGGCCCATCGGTGCTACTGGCCCCAGCCCCCCCTGCCGCTCCGGTGCGCGCGTAAATATGCGCGTCAGTGCGCACGCATGCAGCGCCCCGTCAGTGCGCATGTGCTAAATTTCGATTGTACTACAACCCCTGACAAAGGGGAGTCGAGCCACTGAGAAGCGGATCTGGCCCGGCGGGGCCCACAAGAGCCTGGGGTCCTCTGGGTTTTTTCCTGGGGGCCCGTCGGCCCAGTCACTGCTGATGGTTGCACCGCCATATATTCCCTTACTAACTTAACGGGGCATGACATGTCCACTGTTTCCCGTATGCTTTCCCATTTCCCTTTACCCATCTGATCCATTTTAGAACTACTAATATAAATCAAAAGCTTCCCTTCCTGTATCAACACGTTTGTACCATAACCCAGGGCCGGAACTAGGGGTAGGCAGAGTAGGCACGTGCCTAGGGCACAAAGCTGGGGGGACTCCAGGCATGTACCTGCTCTGTCACCTATCCCATGTCCGGTCCCGTCTCTCCCCGACTGCAACTTGTATCCTTTGCGTAAATGCAATTCTGCTCATGCGCACATGTCGTTTTGCGCATGCGCACATATAATTTCACACATGCACGCTTGAGCGTAGTTTTGTGCATGCGCAATCGAGCGTAGTTTTGCACATGCGCAATCGAGCGCGCACTCAGCTGTCGCCGATGCCGGCCAGGTTGGCTGGGTTGACCCGGCTCTGCCATAACCCCTTTCCTATTGTTTGTTTAGAAGGTGGCACCAGCTCGTTTATATGAAAGGATCCTCCAAATGACAGTGAAAGCAAAACACATTCAAACTGATCAAAGCAAATACCACCCAGGGATGTAAATATCTGTTTGTAACCTAGTCTTAACTATGGGCTCCCTTTTTTCCACTTTAGGGACCTCCAATCTTCCCCAACCTTTCATCTCTTTCCTTATGATGGGGCTGTGCATAAAATCAGTCTTACCTTCTGCTAAAGAAAAAAATGTGATATTGCCGCTAATGTAGTAGCTGCCACCGCCTTTGCTTTTTCCTCTCTGTAAAGCTCCCTCAAAATTGTCAACAAATCCTTAAAGGCATCATTTTTTTTTATCGGCATTGCATGTCCCATCTGCTCCTCCATTGTCTCCAGTTCTCCTCCTCTTCCTTATTCCTGAAAAAGAAACTTGGGCCGCATTTACTACCACTGTACATATTACCTTGCTGCTCCGCCCTCCTAGGCCTCCTTGCATATTGCCATGGCCTCTGGGCTTGCACATCATCATAGCCAAAACCAGCATCCACCTCATAAATGTCCTCATCTAAATAATCATCATCAAAATAATCCTCATAACCATCTTGTTCCCAATATTGCAGGCCTCGGCCTCCATGCCTAGGCCTCCATAAATCCTGCTCATTTCCCCTCAGCCTAACATTGCAACCCTCCCTTGCTCTAGTTTGCCCAAAACCCCTCCCCCGGGTGAGGGGGCAGCCTCCATGCCCCACTCACCCTCATCTGATGCGTCCTTGATCATCCCTCCCCATTCAGCTCCAGGTTCACACCCTGCACTATCATTGGTGTCAATAGCCTTCCCCCTGGGCTCTTCTCCCCCCACACCTGCCTGACTGCTCCTCTCTCCCCCGCCCCCCCCTTTATCCACCCAGCTCTTCCCAGCTTCCCCCCCAGCTCTTCCCAGCTTCCCCCGACCTCCATTGGTGTCAGTGGCAAACCTGTCTTGGCCCCCCTTCATGGGCCCCTTCCTCCAAAGTGCCCCTTAATTGTATTGGTGGCAATGGAAGCCCTGGCCAGGCCCCCTTCCCCCCTTTGTGAGCCTCCAACAACCTCCCTTCCTTGCCCTACAATGCTTACCAGACTCTCAGTGATAGCTTCGCCCTTCCATACCTCTGAGGACGTCATCCCAATCGAAATCTGGCGATGCCTCGCCTTCCTCTCTCATTGTTCCACTGCTTCTTCTCCTGGCCGATCATCTTCTGGATATCGCCAGGGACCTTCCATCCTCACTGACTCCTGCTCCCACTCTGAACCTGAATCTGAATCTTCCTCCTGGGTGCCTCTTTCACTGCTCCGCCGACTTCCATTGCTGGCTTCGGTCCACCACCGCTGCTGCTGCTGAATCCTTCACCGACGATCTTGGGGAGCAAAACAAAAAACAAAAGTAAGTCTGAATTCCTTTACTGTACATCATCTTAAAAACCCTTCCAAACCGGCACTCCTCCCCTTGCCTCCTCCCCCAGCCCACCCCTCTTTTTCCCTCCACTGTTAGCCCCCTCCATTGTTCTTACCTGGGGGCTGGGGAGAGGAAGGCTAAGCTACTCCTAGGGGGAAGGGGGCCACGCCTAACCCATGTCAGCCCTAAACAGGCTTCATTCCTTCTATTGTACAGGCTATGAGCAAACTGAGGGGGCTGTTCCTGCTGAATTGTGCTTAGTACAGGGAATACTTATGCTGCCATAGTTTTATGGGACCTCTCTGTAAAGGCTATGACTCGGGGCTAGGGTTGCCACCTTTTCTGGAAAAAAATACCAGCCTTCCTATATATTTATCTTTTTCCCCTATTAATAACATTGGGATCAACCTTTACCGGCCAGGTCTGTAAAATACTGGCCATGTGGCAACACTACTCGAGGCGGTTCCTGTTCTGCTTAGGTGCTAGCAGTTGTGGCCATGTATGAGGAGCTCTGCAACTTCCAGCTAGTACAAGCCCTGACTCTGGCCTCCAGTAGCCCTGGAGGAGAGGTCCTTCCCAGAAAAGTGCCCGAGGAGGATCCCAGGAGAGAGCCATAACGTGGGAGGCTTTGCACTTAACATGGTTAAAGGGGTACAGCTGGTAAACCTCAAGAAAGCAGAAATTGCAAAACTAAAATCTGTAATTAAAAACAAGCGGTATATGTGCAACTATTCAAACAGCCTAGCAAGACTTAAGAAAAGGAAATTGAAGGCTTGCTTGTTAAGCTCAGCTCACCGGAGGCCATAGTACAAGCCCTGACTATGGCCTCCAGTAGCCCAGGAGGAGAGGGTCCTTCCCAGAAAAGTGCCGAGGAGGATCCCAGGAGAGAGCCATAAGGTGGAGGCTTTGCACTTAACATGGTTAAAGGTGTACAGCTGGTAAACCTCAAGAAAGCAGAAATTGCAAAACTAAAATCTGTAATTAAAAACAAGCGGTATATGTGCAACTATTCAAACAGCCTAGCAAGACCTAAGAAAAGGAAATTGAAGGCTTGCTTGTTAAGCTCAGCTCACCGGAGTCTGAGTTGGAACTCCTTTACAAAGGCCTGGGAGCCTTAAGAACATTTTGTTTTCTCCACAGCGGAGCTTGATGAGATCGAACAGAAGAAGAAGGTGAAGCTTCATAACCAAAGGGCAAAACAGACAGAGCCAGAGGTTCAATTTGTTTTTATTGAAAGTGATTTTCCAGCCTTGTCAAAAGCAGCCAGCACAGCAGGGGTGTGGCATCAGGGACATGAAATCGCAGGCAATCACCAGAGACAGTTCAAGAAGTTACGGCGCACGGATGGTGAGTATAACTTCTCAGGCCAAAAACAGTGATCAAAACTTACATAGTGATCAGGGTGTGTGTGCGGAGATTGGAGTGGGTGTTTGCCCTGCTACAGAGGAGAAAGTATGTGGAGTGGAGGAGGCTGGAAAGTCTGAGCCCATCCTGAATAAAGCAGAAGCCAGTAGAAGCATACTTGTGTCTGCCATGGTGCATGGGGGGTCCCTGAAAGTGAAAGCTGTTGAAAGTGTGTGGGGGCCGGGGGGTGTTGTAACCAAAGGTGGGGTGACAAATGGTTATGTGGTGTTGTGTGAGGAGGAGCTCTGTGCAGATAGTGAGGAGGCTGGGGGGGGGGGCACAGGGCTTGGATACAACTGAGGCAAATCTTCCTTAATAGCCTAGTTAGCCAGGCCAGTCTGGCGGATGTGCACATTCGCCACTTCCTTAACTGCACGGGTTTCAACTTCTTTAGAGGAGTTTGTAAGAGTAGGATAGACAGGTTTTTTGTTAAGAAGGACTTTGCACACTGTATGGTGTGGGTGACTTTAAATGTCTCACAATCCACTCAGAGGGGGTGGGGTCTCTGGCACCTTAATTCGGCCCTCCTGGGGGAGGAGTGTGTAAAACAATGCTTCAGGGATTTTTTTCAGGCTCAGAGACTTTATTCCATTTCTGCAGCACTAAGGGGGAGTGGTGGGAGATTGTAAAAAAGAGGGCAGCGAGATTCTTTCGAGGCCTAGCAAATTCATAAAGACTGTGCCTAATTTCTCTTACTGAAAGAGTATCAGTACGACAGGTACTCTTCTTTGGTTTTGGAAAGGTGTTACGGAAAATACCACTCGCCCGACCCTTACCAAAATTGCCAAGAATCGGCTGTCCAGAAGACTTTACATGGCTTGCAAATAAGGACAGGGTTCTGGAGACTTCGGTCCCTGGGATTCTCTGCGTTGTTAAAGATTATTATGGTGAACTCTTGCAGGGGCAGGGGCTCTCCCAGGCCAGTATGTCTTCTTTCTTAGAGGAGACCCCTATCCAACAAGATGAGAGCATCTCTTTTGACGAGTTGGAGGGTGAGATAACGGTTGATGAGGTCATGATCGCAATTGAAAGCTTAGGCCTGAAAAAGACTCCAGGGCTTGACGGCTTAATGGAATTTTGTGACCTCCTGGCTCCTCATCTCATTCAAAAGCACCCTGGAAGATGGCCTACTCCCTCCCTCCTTGAAACACTTAACTTACTGTCCCAAGGGTTAGATCCAACTAAGGCTAAGAACTGGCGTCCCATTGCCTTTCTTAATACAGATAGAAAGATTCTGGCAAAGGTCATATTTAATTGTCTTTTTTCCATTTGCAGAAAGACCGCTTTCCCCTTCCCAGCACTGCACTGTGAAGGTCTGCAGCACATTTTCAGCTGTCCTTGGCATCCAGGAGGTTCTGGAGCGGTGCAGTGCCTGTGAGTGGGGTAAGTACTTGCTGGCTTTGGACCAGTTGAAGGCCTTTGATAGGGTAGATCTCTGGTTGCTCCTTGGCAGGTCCAGTATCCCGGGTAAATTCATTGATTGGCTAAAAGTATTGTACAGAGGGGTCGAGAGTTTCCCGCTTGTGAATGGTTGGTCCGGGGAGTCCTTTGGGTTTCTTCCCGGGTCAGGCAGGGGTGTCCTTTAAGCCCCTTGCTTTATGTGTTTGTCATTGACCCCCTCTTGAGGCGGCTAGATGGCGACGTGTTGGTGAGGGTTCTCCTGTCTCCAGAGAGGGTTTTAAGGGTTGCTGCCTACACAGACGATGTCACAGTTGTCGTCTCCAGCGGTGGAGAAGCAGAGATTGTGCTTCTCTTATGCTACAGGATTATTCAAGGGCCTCAGGGTCTTTAAAAAATCAGAGCAAGTGTGAAACTTTCTGGATAGGGAAGGGAGATCCAGCATACAATCTCCCCGATGTCTTCCCAGTGGCCCAATCCAAAATAAAAATTCTTGGAATTAAATTGGGCCAGGGCGATTATGCCAAGCAAAATTGGGAAGACAAGTTGGAGGCTGCTACTGTCCTGGACAACCAGTGGAAGGGGTTAAAATATACCCTCAGAGAAAGAGTTGACTTTATCAAGACCTGGTTCCAATATTTTTATATGTCATATGTGTGCCTTCTGCCAGAGGCTTTCTATGGTACGATCAGTGGTCTGTTCTTTCAACTGTTATGGGGGAACAGAACCAACCTCATCAAGAACAATGTTACCTACTTACAAAGGGAGCGGGAGGGGGGTCTTAGTATGATAAACCCTGTGGTGTTCTTTGTGAACACATTTGTTAAGTACAACTTTTAGAACATCCTAGCAGAGAAGCCTCCTTGTGGGGGGTATGGGTCTCTCCTTACCTAAAAGACTGGCTAAGAGGCAGCTTGGTAAAGAGATTGCGTGCTCCTCATGGTGCTCTACCGCCTTATGTTATGATGGGCCTAAAAGTGTTGAGGCGGTGGTGTGCAACAGCTCCTAGGAGGGTGATGGACAGGAGGCTCTTGTCTACTTACTTTCAGGTACCACTGGCCCTGAGGGATTGCCCAAAAGAGCTTATGAGAGCAGGGCTATCCCTAGTTAATTCCCAAAGGGTTCCAATAAGTCCAGGGACTGATGTCCCCCTTTGGCGCTCCTTTCACGGGAAACTCGACGTTAACGGGAATTTGAAGTATAGGTGTGCTGATGATTGTGGTTGCCCACGTGAGGAATGCGCATGGGAGGTGGAGACCATGGACCACTTCTTACTTCATTGCCCCTTTAATGTAGATGTATATAAGCAGGTATCCAGCGCTTTGAAGATTTCCTGCCTTTCTGGTTGTAATTACCAAGAGTGCGCCTACTGGGCATTTAAAGGGCATAGGAGTCTTAATTTGGGCACTCTTTTTCTCTAGTTCTAGTGCTGTTGTCCGCTTTTACACTTGGAGTGCACGGTGCCAGGCTACCATTAGGCATGAAAATATGCTCTCTAGAGAAGCAGAGGATGGAAGAAGCAAAGTGGAGTTTTTTGTGACGAGGCATTTGCTTCGAACCTCCATAGTCATCTTGCTTTTTCTGATGTTTCTCAGGTGGTGGGCTGATGTTTTCTTTCACCCCCTTAGATTTTTCTGTAGAACCTTTTTTATTATTGGGCTCATGCAGTTATAGGTGAGTAGCCCAATCCTTTGTCTTCTTGTCTTTTATTTTTATTCTATTTTATTTTATGGGGAGTTTTGTATACTTTATTGCCTGTAAAAGTGGCAATACTGTACAGTAGGTGTAGTGGCCTGTAAAAGTGGCAAAAAACAAAGAAAAAAAGAAAAAAGTCAAGTGATTATGAAAAATATGCCATGAGAAATGGTTATAGATGAAAAGTTTGTCGTCGCTCATAAAAGCAGTGACTAGATCTTCTACTTGAACGGCGCAGTCCTAGGCTTGTGCCTTAATAAAAAGAAATTCTTTATTTGATAAATGGTTGTTATTCTTTTTCTATTTGCAATTGATTATCTATATTTAACTTGATGTGTGGTGTATTTCAAGCCAAATTATAATGTGTTTTTGCAATATTTTGTAATCTATGTAAATATTATGTATATGTTGTGTGAGATTTCAGGTAGCAGGAATCTTGACCACGGCACTTTTGTAGCACAGAATCAGCACACAGAGCCTTAGTTCAGTCCAATTCAGCCTGGGCTGCTTTATTTGAAGCCATTCACACAGACAGCATAAACAGAAGGTTTCAGCAGGTTGAAATAAAGCAAATAAAATGTATCACAGTCCAGCACTTACTGATTCAGCTCAGTTTCCTCAGTGTCTGGTGTGCAAAGCAATGGCTACAGGCTTGTAGTTTTAAACAGGCAAATCTGTAATGATCTCTGTGTCACTCTCAGCTTGAGTTCACAGCAGGCTCCTCAGCCCCTCACACACACTGAAATTAGACACCTGATTAATTTATGAGCAGGTAGCTAACACCACACCCAGGTCAGTCTGGAGTGGAATGGAAGGCCGTCCAGATCCTTCCCTCCATTCCAGCCCTGGATACCCTAAAGAAGAATAATAATGCAGTTTCTTAACTGCCATATCCTTCATCCAGGGCCCTTAACCCCTGAACTAACATGCATTTTCCTTTTACCATATCACAGTTGTAAATATGAGGGGTATGCTATTTTCATAATGGACTTGATACCAAAGAACTTTTGATCTTGGACGGTGGAGGTTTTATTTGTTTGGCAGCTATGTTATGTTAAATGTGTTGCAGAATTGATGCTTATATCATTCATGCGCCACCTGTTGTTATTGGTGAGTGCGAAAAAAGCTGATTTTACCTAAATTCATTTCACTGTTTAAACTGTGTCCAAAGGTGACGGACCTGGGGTTTATACACCCAGGTAGTGCTCTCCATTGGTGAGCTGCAGTCAAACTTATTTTGCTGTTCTATATTTAATGCTCTGAGTTTTTATGTTTCCATGCTAAAAATTTAAATTGGTCAGCTTTTCACTTTTTGGGATTGGAGTCAGGTTTTGTATATAAATAAGGTACATGTCCCTTTTAATTTGCAGATGCTCAAAATTAATTTTTTTTTTCTTTTGATTATTATAAAGGACGGGACTTGTTCTAAACGTCACATTTTCCCTGGAAATTTTCCCTGGGTAATTAGCAAGCCCATAGGCAAAGTGTCCATGAACCAGGTAAGATTAAAGGAAAAATATTCTCTCCTAGATAGAGAATAATGTATTGCATATTGTGAATTCAGAATATTTAACATCATAGACAGGTCCTGTCTCATAGTTATAATACAGTATCATAATAATTCTTCAAAAGTTTCATGTAATAAGTGCCAATCATTCTTCTCCAATGAAAGTCCTGGCTATTTGTGCTGCTATATGCAAAAAGCCACATATGTGTATGGTGATAGAAGAACTGATCACAAATGCAAAGAGCATAGAGCTGGGGAGGGCTTCTTATTATAGGATTCTCTTTCATTAAAGGGGGACATATACCTTCCATAGCAGCATTCTACTGCTAATAATGAAGAGTAAAAGCACGATGGGAGCAGTTGTCTGGCAACTGTAGAGAATGATCATTAAAGGAGAAACAAACCCCTTATTAAAAAAAACCCTTACCCCCAGCCCACATAGACCCCCCAGCCTAGCTGCTACCTGGGTCGATGGGGCCCACCCAGTTTTTCCCCGGTGTTCCGCCAGCCCAGTCCAACCCTGCTAAAATCAAACATGGGGATAAATGACAGACTTGTTTATTTCTGGGAAACTGTGCTCAATGCTTCCATTTCCAGTTGCAGGAACAATGAACAGGGAGCAAGATTTACACAGATCAGCTGGGATTCTTGTTAGAGGATTACTTTGCATTTTCATGCAGCCGCTTGCCCTGGAGAGCTTGGGGCACTTTTAAGTGAGCAATATCGGCGTATGAATACAAACTTAATGTTGCTGGACTGTAGCTACCAGCATTCCTTGCCCTTGACAATATGTAAAAAGTATGCTGGGAGCTATAGTCCAGCAACAACTGAGTAATGTGTGACCAGAGCAGTACAGACGGTACTACTGTACTTTTTTGTGGAGCAATAGTGCTATCAGAACGATATGTCCCCTGTTATGTATTTATAGGGAAAAGCAATATCTATTGTAATGAAGTGAACGAAAAAAGGAATCTGAACAGAATAATTAGGTCACAATATAGTAACAAACAAGCAGAATGTCTCCCAGCTCTATGCAAATCCATTTTAACAGGTGTATGTTTACTGCCTGAAGGAGCCTTAATTTCTCACTTAAAGTTTTGCAAAGGCAGATTTCTATGTAAATCACTGCAGAGATACAGAACTTAACCTTTACAGGAAAGGATTCCAGCATCAAAAAACAGAGAACACACTCGCCAATGGTATTTAAATCAAACAAGCACCCCCCAGCCCACTCGGAAGGAAAGGAAAAAAACTAGAGGGTCTCTCTCTTTTTTTTTTTTTAAATTAACATTTTGAAATGTATACAGTAATTCAATAAATATATTAATATACCTACATATATCACCTAAATTGTTTTATGAATTATGTTTTGTAGCTACATGGATGAGCCATACAGGGGGCGAAATTACTTTTTTTACCATCATTTCAGGTTAATTGTGGCCATAGCTAGAATTGCACCCACTACATCAAAGTGAATACAGGTTAGCAGCAAGTTGCAGCTTTTCAGGACTAATTCATTCAAAAGTCTCCACCAATAAGAATCCTACCTGGCCACTTGTACACCCAGCTCCCTGTTCCTTTTTCTGCACCTGGAGGTAAAGGTATTAAACATACTCCTATAAACAGAATGCCTGAAAATCACTATATCTGTCCTCATAGTAACATAGTAACATAGTAAGTAAGGTTGAAAAAAGACACATGTCCATCGAGTTCAACCTTTTTTTTTTTTTTTTTTTTTTTATTAACTACCTATCTGCCAGTTGATCCAGAGGAAGGCAAAAAAACCCATCTGAAGCCTCTCCAATTTGCCTTAGAGGGGGAAAAATTCCTTCCTGACTCCAAAATGGCAATCGGACTAGTCCCTGGATCAACTTGGACTATGAGCTATTTCCCATAACCCTGTATTCCCTTACTTGCTAAAAAGCTATCCAACCCCTTCTTAAAGCTATCTAATATATCAGCCTGTACAACTGATTCAGGGAGAGAATTCCACATCTTCACAGCTCTCACTGTAAAAAACCCCTTCCGAATATTTAGGCGGAACCTCTTTTCTTCTAATCGGAATGGGTGACCTCGTGTCAGATGGAAAGACCTACTGGTAAATAAAGCATTAGAGAGATTATTATATGATCCCCTTATATATTTATACATAGTCATCATATCACCCCTTAAGTGCCTCTTCTCCAGCGTGAACATCCCCAATTTGACCAGTCTTTCCTCATAGCTAAGATTTTCAATACCTTTTACCAGCTTAGTTGCCCTTCTCTGTACCCTCTCTAATACAATAATGTCCTGTTTGAGTGATGGAGACCAAAACTGTACGGCATATTCTAGATGGGGCCTTACAAGTGCTCTATACAGTGGAAGAATGACCCCCTCCTCCCTTGACTCTATGCCCCTTTTAATACAGCTCAAGACCTTATTTGCCCTTGATGCTGCCGACTGGCATTGCTTGCTACAGCCAAGTTTATCATCTACAAGGACTCCAAGGTCCTTTTCCATAATGGATTTGCCTAGTGCAGTCCCATTAAGGGTATAAGTGGCTTGGATATTTTTACATCCCAGGTGCATGACTTTACATTTATCAACATTGAATCTCATTTGCCACTTAGCTGCCCAGATTGCCAGTTTGTCAAGATCATGTTGCAAGGATTCCACATCCTGGATGGAATTAATTGGGCTGGATAATTTTGTGTCATCTGCAAACACTGATACATTACTTACAACACCCTCCCCTAAGTCATTAATGAACAAGTTAAGTAAAAGTGGACCCAATACTGAGCCCTGGGGGACCCCACTAAGGACCTTACTCCAAGTAGAGAATGTCCCATTAACAACCACCCTCTGTACCCGATCCTGTAGCCAGTTTCCTATCCACGTGCAAACGCCTTCATTAAGCCCAACGGACCTTAGTTTAGAAAGCAGTCGTTTGTGGGGCACAGTATCAAACGCTTTGGCAAAATCCAAATAGATCACATCTACTGCCCCCCCCACTGTCCAGAATCTTACTTACCACATCATAAAATGCAATCAAATTCATCTGACATGACCTATCCTTCATAAAGCCATGCTGATTGTTGCTCATAATGCCATTCATTAGGACAAAATTTTGAATGTGATCCCTTAACAAGCCTTTAAATAATTTGCCTACCACAGATGTCAAGCTTACTGGCCTATAATTGCCAGGCTGAGATCGTAATCCCTTTTTAAATATTGGAATAACATCAGCTTTTCTCCAATCCAGTAGAGACCTCGATTCTGGGATGGCAGTGGATGTGATTTACTTAGACTTTGCTAAAGCATTTGATACAGTGCCACACAAAAGGTTACTGGTTAAATTAAGGAATGTTGGCCTGGAACATAGTATTTGTACCTGGATAGAGAACTGGCTAAAAGATAGACTACAAAGAGTGGTGGTAAATGGAACATTTTCTAATTGGACCAGTGTTGTTAGTGGAGTACCGCAGGGCTCTGTACTAGGTCCCTTGCTTTTCAACTTGTTTATTAATGACCTGGAGGTGGGCATTGAAAGTACTGTTTCTATTTTTGCAGATGATACTAAATTGTGCAGAACTATAGGTTCCATGCAGGATGCTGCCACTTTGCAAAGTGATTTGTCTAAACTGGAAAACTGGGCAGCAAACTGGAAAATGAGGTTCAATGTTGATAAATGCAAGGTTATGCACTTTGGCAAAAATAATATAAATGCAAGTTATACACTAAATGGCAATGTGTTGGGAGTTTCCTTAAATGAAAAGGATCTAGGGGTCTTTGTAGATAACACGTTGTCTAATTCTGGGCAGTGTCATTCTGTGGCTACTAAAGCAAATAAAGTTCTGTCTTGCATAAAAAAGGGCATTAACTCAAGGGATGAAAACATAATTATGCCTCTTTATAGGTCCCTGGTAAGGCCTCATCTGGAGTATGCAGTTCAGTTTTGGACTCCAGTCCCTTAAGAGGGATATAAATGAGCTGGAGAGAGTGCAGAGACGTGCAACTAAATTGGTTAGAGGGACGGAAGACTTAAATTATGAGGGTAGACTGTCAAGATTGGGGTTGTTTTCTCTGGAAAAAAGGCGCTTGCGAGGGGACATGATTACACTTTACAAGTACATTAGAGGACATTATAGACAAATGGCAGGGGACCTTTTTACCCATAAAGAGGATAACCGTACCAGAGGCCACCCCTTTAGACTAGAAGAAAAGAACTTTCATTTGAAGCAACGTAGAGGGTTCTTCACAGTCAGGACAGTGAGGTTGTGGAATGCACTGCCGGGTGATGTTGTGATGGCTGATTCAGTTAATGCCTTTAAGAATGGCTTGGATGATTTTTTGGACAGACATAATATCAAAGGCTATTGTGATACTAAACTCTATAGTTAGTATAGGTATGGGTATATAGAATTTTAATTAAAAGTAGGGAGGGGTGTGTGTATGGATGCTGGGTTTTCATTTGGAGGGGTTGAACTTGATGGACTTTGTCTTTTTTCAACCCAATTTAACTATGTAACCATACCAGATGACAGTGAATCTGAGAAAATCAGAAATAAGGGCTGGTCTTAAACTGAACTAAGCTCTCTTAGAACCCGGGGGTGTATGCCATCAGGCCCTGGAGCCTTGTTTACATTAATTTGTATTAAAGCTTTTTGAATCATATCCTGAGTCAGCCACTGACTAGATTGAGCTGAACCATTTGTGCAGTTATTAAGTGAGCCTATGAACCCAGACTCCTCTATTGTATACACTGAAGAAAAGAACTGATTTAACACATTTGCCTTATCTGTAGCTATTAAAACCATACTGGTACCATTATTTAATGGAGCAACACTCTCAACCTGCATCTTTTTACTATTAATATATTTAAAAAACTTTATAGGGTTAGATTTCACCTCCACCGCAATTAACTCTTCATTTCTTTTCTTAGCATTCCGGATTGCTGATTTACAACATTTATTAAAGTGTTTATATTCATTAAATGCAGCTTCTGTCCCTACAGATTTGTAGTTTTTAAATGCCTTTCTTTTCTTTCCCATTAACTTCTTTACTTCTGTATTAAGCCACACAGGATGATTCTTAGAGCTTCTACGTTTAGCCTTTAAGGGAATAAATTGAGAACAGTAATGATGTAATATGCATAGGCGGAGGGTGATTTTTTAATTTGGGTAGGCTAATGTCACATGAACAGTTTCTTCCACAGTGATTTCCATTGGCAGAAAAACGTCTCATTAACAAAAAAAACACAGTAGCTGCCTTTTTACTGAAGTTTCAAAGTAATACATATAATCATAGATGAGTTTGAAAACAGACATGCGTCCAACCTTAAATTAAAATTTTTGTCCAACTGAAGTTAGTCTAAGGGGCAGATTTATCAAGGGTCGAATGTCGAGGGTTAAAAAACCCTCAAATTCGACCCTCAATATCGAATTTGAAGAATTAGAAGGATTTTGGCGCAAAACATTCGGTCGAACAATCGAATAAAAATTGTTCGATAAAATCCTTCTAAACTAACGATTAGAAAAGTGCTGGGGAAGGTCCCCAAAGGCTAACATTGAACTTCGGTAGGTTTAAAGTGGCGAAGTATGAAGTCTAAGTTTTTTTTAAAGAGACAGTACTTCGATTAACGAATGGTCGAATGATTTTTACTTCGAATCGTTTCGAATTTGACCAATTCGATGGTCGAAGTACCCAAAAAAACCTTCGAAATTCGAATATTTTTGCATTCGAATAATTTACTCGAGCTTAGTAAATCTGCCCTGATCTGCTAAAATCGCCCTATATAGCGAAAAATCCCTTCCTGACTCCAAGAGAGTAATTAGAACAACTCCTGAATCAAAGTACACATATGCTGCAAGCTAAACTGTGCAAGGGTGCCACCCTCATCTTGTGGCTTCTTCAGTTTAACCAACTCAGCGTTAGGGAATACAAATATACTAATTAAAGCAAGCACTTCAATAAGAATAAACTGCATGTTTATTTAGCGGGACGCCAATAATACAATGCCTTTAAACCTTTAAGGGTATTACAGTTACAAACGTTCAAGAACAATGGTTATGGTTAAATTTATTGGTAGGTGTTAGCTGAAACTCTGAGGTTAAAGGTGTGATCCATTCACTAAGGTAACAATGTCACTTGGTCACACTTTCACACCTCTGAGTTTCAGCTAATACCTACCATTTAGTTAAACTGAAGGAGACCCTAATTCAGATTTATTTCTACTAGAAATTTACATCATGACCTGGATTAATGAAAATCTTGATATATAGTTATTTTTAAGGGCTCAGTTTGTCTGACACTGTAGGACACACATACACATTCTGTTTTTGCTTTTTGTTTTATGCTGCCACATACTGCCTGATGCTACCAAAATAAGGGACCTGTAGACACTGGCGGCTAGTGCCTTCCATTTAAAATAGGCAAACCCACACAAACTGCCTGCTATTTTCATCCCATTATAATTTTTGTTTTTTCATCCCATCTACATTACCACAGGGACTGCTATATGCAATATTATGACAGGCACCTTTGATGGCAACTTTAACAAGGGCTTCACACATACTGCCTGTTGCTATATCCCTTTCAACCTGATTTTTTGCTGCTACTTTTAATAATAAAACCCCCAAAACTCCCAAATACACACTCCCAAATACACTGTTGGCTGCTGTACTATTTTACATTAGGAGCCCCCATATTTGTTTTGGTGCCAATAATTCCTTGAAACTAAAAAGCCCAAACCACCTATCCAGAAGTTCAGATACTACTGTGTCAGAAGATGTAGTGTAAAAATCAAACTCCACATACCAAACAAGTCGGATCAGCAGCTTCTGTGTCTTTTAGCCCTAATCATCAGCACAAACAACTAGCCTAGATACTGCTCACTCTCACCTACTCCTGCATACAGTGCTTGGTGTGTTAAACCTGCTCCTGAGCTTCTCATCTGAAATCTCGCAAGATTTTCAGTGCGAAATCTCGCAATGACGTCACTGCATTCACTCGTTAGCTGAGGATTTCTTTCTCTTTTTAAAACCCTTTATTATTATTTTTTTAACCAATAGGTTTGGGGAGGCTTAGCCTCCCCAAGCCTTAATGAAAATCCGCCCCTGGTAATATCATTTTAAAGGACAACCATTTCTGTTCTGTGTTTTTAGCTGAAAACCTAATGCCCCGCCCCCAATCAATACTCTGTAGGACAGCCCTCAAGGCACTAAAATGAGCTTTTCCAAAATTCATGGTTTTTGTTGCGCCAGTATATTTTTGTTTTTTGCACCAGACATTAAAAGATACAACATTATGGTCACTATTACCCAGGGGTTCAATGACTTGCCCATTTGCTATAAGTTCTGGGTCATTTGAGATCACTAAATCAAGAATAGCATTTTTTCTGGTAGGCTCCTCAACAACCTGGGCTAAAAAATTGTCGTGCAATAAGTTCCCATTAACTTGTTCCCATTAACTGATCTAGCAGTACCGTTGCTCCAGTCAATATCTGGGTAATTAAAATCCCCCATTATCATTACTTTACCTAAACTAGCAGCCTTTTCTATTTGCATTAGGAGCTTTGTCTCTTCCTCCTCACTTACATTAGGGGGTCTATAGCATACTCCTACGATTAATTTGCTGGATCCTTTTACAATTGGTGAAGAACTCCACCCATACGATTTCTGCCCCCTCATTTTCTAACATAACCTCCTCCTTTATATGAGCTTTTAAATCCTGCCTAACATACAGACATACCCCTCCTCCTTTTCTATTGCCTCTATCCCTCCGAAACAAAGTATAGCCACTGATATTTACTGCCCAGTCATGCAACTCATTCAGCCATGTTTCGGCCACACTAATCACATCATATTTTCCTTCCAACACCAGCAGCTCCAGCTCTCCCATTTTACCAGTCAGACTGTCCTCCTGATGTCTGAGAAAATTGAGCAGTATTCTCCCTATGTTAAATAAGAGCATGATACCTGTAAATACATGGTAATCAAGCTATCTATTATAGAATCTCTTAATTTTATTTCATCCCTGCTATTTACCGACTAATGTGACCAGGACCCCCTTCACCGTGATATATCACTTAATTACCAATCTGAGCCTGAATGATCAATGTAATTGAGTTGTAATTGTAGTTGTACACTGATAAGAGCAACACATTGATTTACTGTGTGATGTTCAAACTGTTAGTGCAAAATAAGATAGACAGGACAGTTCTTAATAAAACATTGACGTGGAGTGTTTTAGATGGACATGGTTGTAATGTTTCTGACTGTGAGGTTTTATTTCTATCAGTCAAGCAAACTTCAAGATGGCTGCAGGACCTCCCACATCAACAAGTTACACTCTTTTATGTATAAAGCATTATCATATTATAGCGACATCTAGGGGCAGATTTACTAAGGTTCGAGTGAATTTTCGAAGTACAAAAAGTTTGAAATTCAGTGTAATTTTTTGGATACTTTGACCATCGAATAGGATACTAAGAATTTACTTTGACTTCGATTCGAAGTAAAAATCGTTCGAATATTCGACCATTCGATAATGTCCTTTAAAAAAACTTCGACTTCAATACTTCGCCAAATTAAACCTGCCGAATTGCTATGTTAGCCTACAAACTTTTTTTTTGCTAAACTTCTACAAACGCTTTCTTTACACATCAAATAAAAATCCTTAGATCGTACGAGGTAATCGTTCGATCGAGCAATTTTTATTCGATCGTAGGATTGCCAAATTCAGTGAAAAAACTTTGAATTCGATATTAGAATTCAACGTTTTTCAATTCGATGGTTGAATTTCGAAGTTTTTTGTACTTCGAAATTCGACCCTTGATAAATCTGCCCCCTAGTGTGCGCCACATTATATTATATCTCCCTTCTTTTAAAAAAGCATAACCATGGAAGTATTAAAGCATAGAGAAACATTAATGAAAATGTAAATAAGCATATTTATAAGTTCAGTCGTTGGGATGGCTTCACCTTTCGACAACATCTTATAGTTTTGATGTTTCTGTTCTGTGGCAGTGCTCCTGCACCAGTATTTGTCGACTCAGTGTCTGATGAAGGAACTTGCAACCTATGACCCTTCAAAATCCTCATCTAAAATGTTTGTAGACAGTGGTGCGAATTTTTTGATCAAATGTCTACGGTTCCTTCTGTATATACCACCATCATCAGTTTCTACCAGGTATGATCTTGGAATTTGTAACTTAGAAGTCACATGTCCTGGTTGCCATTATCCTACAGGCTTTTGTTTCATGACCTGATCTCCCTCCTGCAGGACAGATAATGGCCTGGCACCTCTGTTGTAGTACGTATATGGATTGTCTTTGTTGTTTATTCTGCAGTTTTATGCTCACAAGATCTGATGGTGTGTGGAGTGCAGACAGCGGCTCATGAGCAGTTCAGCTGGTGACCCAATTCCATCAATTGGTATGTTTCTGTATTCCAGTATGGCGATGTAGGGATCCCCACCACTTTTTTTGCCTTTGAGAGCAGATGCTTAACAGTCTGAACTGTTTTCTCAATTTGAACTAGAAGTCGTGTGGTGAAAGTCATAGGCTTTAGTGAACCATGCAAACTCTGCTGATGCAAACTGAGGGCCATTATCTGACACAAACTCATCTGGAATTCCATGTCTAGCAAATATTGCTTTTAGTTCTTCTATGACATTAGAATTATAAGTGTTTTTCAAACATTCTAGTTCAAAGAATCAACTGTAATAATCCACCAAAAGAATATAGTTTACATTGTCTAACAGAAATAGATCTTTTTGCCATGGTCTTGATGGTACACCATACGGAATCATTGGTTCTTTGCCGTTTGCTGCACCGTAAACAAAGTGGACATGTGAGTACAATATTCTCTATTTGTGCATTCATACCTGGCCAGTAGAATATATCCAGTTCTCTGTTTTTAAATTTTTCAGCTCCCATGTGTCCTTGATGTATTTGTTTTATCAATTCTGTTCTCATGGATTTTGGTACTACCTTTTGCAAATGATGTTGTCCATAAGAACCAGTTTTTTGCGGAAATTCCAAAACTCTGCTGCTGCTGGAGGACAGGCATGTTTTGACCTTGGCCATCCATTTAATATGACTTTCCTCACTGTTGCTAGTTGAGGGTCCTCCGCAGTTGCTCTTATGAGCTGTTTCATTTTCTGGTATGAAATGGGAAGGCTTGACATAACTGAATGTACTTGTGTTTCACAAACCTCTTCTGTAGTACTTTTTTCTAGAAGGGGCAATCTGCTTACAGTATCTGCCACAGGAATCATGTTTCTTGGTTTGTATATCACCTGAATTTTATATTTTTGCAGACGCAACATCGTCCTTTGTAGCCTGGCTGGGGCAGATGCCAGGCTCTTTTCCATGATTATTTCCAAAGGCTTGTGATCTGATTCCACGTTCACTTTCCGACCAATTGCATACATCTCCATTTCTATTTGGGCAGAATTCACGTCTGTGAGTGACTTGGATGCATAGACAACAGGTTTCCCTTCCTGCGGCAGTACTGCTCAAGGCCTTGTTTGGATGCATCCACTTGAATTGTTCCCTCTTTTTTAGTGTCATAATATGTTAAAGTGGAAATGACCTGTTTCATGTTGTTAAATGCCTCATTCTGCTGAGATACCCATTGAAAATCAGAGTGTTCCTTCAAAAGTTCTCTTAGGGGTGACAGAACATCAGCAAGATGTGGAATATATGTTGCCAGGTAATTAGCCAGTCCTAAAACCGTTTCAAGCTTTGACTGACTGTTAGGTGGTCTCATATTAGCAATTGCTGCAATTTTGTTTGGATCAGGTTTTAGGCCTTCCGCTTACAGGAAATAGCCAAAGTATTTTACTTCCTCTTTTCTCAGAGTACATTTGTCCACATTGAATTTAACTCCTTTTTCCCTGGACCTCTGAAGCATGGCTTCTAAGTTGGAATCATGTTCTTCCAGAGTTTTACCATAAACCAGACGGTCATCCACATAAGCAGCAACACCCTGAAGACCTGCATATGTTTCATCAACTTTTCTTTGGAAAACTTCCTAAGCAGAGTGAATACCAAAAGAAAGATGTGTAAAGCGGTACCTTCCTTGTGGTGTGTTAAATGTTGTTAACATAGAGCTATTCTGGTCTTATTTTTATTTGCCAGTACACTGACCTGGCATTTAGGACACTGAAATACTTTGCTCCTGCTAGTCTAGTAGTAATGTCTTCTAGGGTAGGCATTTTATAGTGCTCTTGTTTCACTGCTTTATTTAGGTCTTGGGGTCTAGACAAATCCATAGCTCTCCCATGTGAGGTTTTTCTACAATGACCATTGAATTTACACATTCAGTGGGCTCATCAACTTCAACAATGACACCCAGTTTTTGCATTCTGTCAGTCTCTTTGGAAAGTCTTTCCTTAAGAGCTACTGGGACTCTGCAAAGGAGCATGTACAGTTGGACTGATTGTTTTATCCACCTGAATTTTGTACTCCCTAGGAAAATGTCCAAGTCCATGGAAGACATTTTTGTATTTGTTAAGAATATCACAACAATTTTTAGCAGGTGTCCCTGTATTCTGTGAATCTACCACAGACATTACCAGCTGAATTAGCTTAAATCTAGACAGGCCCTGAGCCCCAAAACAGGATTAGTCATAGTCTTGATAACTTAAAAATTGCAGCTTCTGTTTATTATCTTCATAGGTACAGTATAAAGTGCAAATACCTTTCACATCTAGTTGTTCTCCACACAGCTTGTGATTGGTTTCTCTGAGTGGTTCTGAAAACCTTTTCTGTTCAAATATATTCAAAGGTATCACATTTACTTGTGCACCTGTAGCCAGTTTGAATTTTACCAGTGAATGTTTGCTTCCTATTCCTATTTCAGTGAAAACCTGGTCAATTTTGCAATTGCATTTATGAGTGCAGATCGGCTAGTTGTAGTTACCATTTCTATGGATAAGTCACATGCATCCTCATTTAAAACTACATCAATATTCTGCACATCCTGTGTTTTACACATTCTGGCAAAGTTCTTTTTACATTTGTGACATGTTTGGTCTTTTGCAGGACAGTTTTACACTGTGTATGATCTCCCACATCTGCTGCATTTATTTTGTGGGGGTTTTTCTGCACTTTTATTTGTATGTGACTTTTTGCAGGGAGTGAGAGTTTTGTACTTTATCTGAGGCTGCCATTACTTTTAGTTGTGCCTGAGCTGCTTCATAAGATCTTGCAATATCAATTGCTTTGCTTATATTAAGATCAGCATCTTGATTTATTAATTTCTCTTGCACTTTTGGAGAATTTGTTCATTTCATCAGCATCAGTGAATGCACAGTCCCTGGCTAGCAATTTCAGATCTGTGACAAATTGTCCCACAAGTTCATTTGCATCTTGAACCCTCTTATAGAAATCTATATCTTGCAAAGATTGGGTTTGCTTTTGGGGTTATATAATCACTGTATATTTTATAATAAGCTCTGAGCTGTTTGTTCTCCTCTGCAGACATGTCTCCCCATGAGTTGTATATGTCCCTTCCTTTCTCTCCAACCCACAACAACAAATAACAGCATTTGTCTTCCTCTTCTTTTGCCTTGAGAGGACCCTTAAATACTAGTTCTGCATGCTGTTTAAACCTTTTCCATTCCTTTGAGAGATTAATGCTGTTCCAGTCCATGCTGAGTGGCTGCATACCTGTAAACTCCATTCTTCTCTTTATTGCAGTCTTCTCCCTGCTCAGTGTTCAGTGCCGTGGTCTGTAAAATCACCAGCTTCTGACACCATATAATGTTTCTGACTGTGAGGTTTAAACTATTCATAAAAACACAGGAGATATTCTTGCTGTAAGCGATCTGCATTTCTATCATTCAAGCACACTTCAATATGGCTGCAGGACCTCCCACATCAACAAGTTACACTCTTTTATGTATAAAGTAGTATCATGGTATAGTGATACCAAGTGTGCACCACATTATATTACAATGGTCTTAATTAATCTTGTCCAAAGACATAGGAGGATATATGATCTTCCAGTGGTGGAACTACTAGGGCTGCAGCTGCACCAGGGTCCATGGCCGTGCACCCTTTGTGGGGCCCGCTGTCCCAGGAAAGAAATGGTAACCAGCAATTCACATGACCTGGTTGTGCTGACACTGTAACGAAAGAAAGGAACCCAGCAATAATGTTTAATAAAGTTACATTGTATGTGGGCTGGGCCTACACTATGACAGGTCAGCGGTAACCTCCGGAAACACAAGAGAGGAAGTACAGGGAAAGGGGGAGTGGAGTGGTGCACAGTTCCTTGTGCCTGTCATACACACCCACCCACACACAACCACACATACATACACAACCATAGCAGCCATGCTCTGTTCTTGGACCCCGACATTGTCACTCACATACAACGTCTGAGAGCATGAGTTTGGAAACAAGTCTGCACCAGTAAAGGCCAGTATACAGATATGTTAGCAAGAAGCAAGTGCTTTTAGTGAATGAGTGTGGGCAGTGAGGTGCTTAGCTCTGCCAGGTGAGACAAGTGTGGGTCTGTATCTGCTTGATTTGTACCGAGGCGGCTTTAGATTAGAGGGGACGTATTATATACAGTAGTATAACAGCCAGGTATATATTAGCAGTTGTGCGAAGAACCTCAGTAGTTCAACAAGAACTGGAGAGATGCAGAGTGAGACCACTCCCAAAGGGACCCCAGCAATTCTGCATGACAAGGAAGGAACCAGGAAGCTCTGTTGTTCCTACTCCACCAGATAGTGGCTCCGATCTTCAGCTCCTGCTTGTGATCTCCTGTCTCCAGGCTGCGTCGACAGCCAGCAGCAACAGTGGTCAGTCCCTGCTCTCTGGCCCTGACAGTACTTTGAACTTCCCTCCCACACTATGGCTCCTTTTCATGAGGGACAGGAAAGAATTTCAGCTGAAGGCAAGGCAAGTTGATGGCTACTTTTCAATTCCCCCCCCCCCCAATGTCTCAGCGCAGGTAGAATACTGGTAAGGACTTCTACATCTGTTTTTATTACTTGTTCTTCCTGACATTTTTACAATGCACTTCCACTCCCCTGGATTTGGCTTGTTCTTCCCATAGTGACATTAGCCCCTAAGTTTGCTCATAGCCTGTACAGAGAGATCCCATAAACTGAGGTAGCATAAGTATTTATTTTACAAATCTATTGTTGCTACTTTTTAATTTAAATTTAAATTTGTGTCTTTAGACCATCTTCTATTCATATTTCAGTCTCTTATTCAAATCAGTGCATGGTTGCTAGGGGAATTTGGACCATAGCAACCAAACTGCTGAAATTGCAAACTGAAGAGCTGCTAAATAAAAAACTAAATAACTCAAAAACAACGAATAATAAAAAATTAAAACCAATTACAAATTGTCTCAGAATATCACTCTCTACACCATACTAAAAGTTAACTCATAGATGAAAAAAAAGTAAACAATATAAGAATATAATAACATTTGTTACATTACCATACCATTTTGTTGGCAAAAGAAGCCTTCCTGGGCGTTGCTTTAGTTTCTGGTACAATAATTAAAAATAAAGTGTAACAGGTATGGGACCTGCTATCCAGAATGCTTGAAACCTAGGTTTTCCCAGAAAAGGGATCTTTCCGTAATTTTGATCTCCATACCTTAATTCTACTAACAAATATTCTTATTGTTTTGCCGCAAATAATGAATCATTTTATCTTATTTGGGATCAAGTACAATGTACTGTTTTATTACAGAGAAAAGGGAAATCATTTTTACAAATTTTAGTTATTTGATTACAATGGAGTCTATGGGAGACTGCCATCCCCTAAATTGGAGCTTTCTGAATAACTGGTTTCCCATATCGGTACTATAATGGTAAAAGAGGTAATAATAAATAAGACAACTACACCCACAGTAACTTCAAACAAGCATTTGCTTTTATTCACAGTAAGGATTTTCACAAAACAAGGGGACATATAACATACATTTTTACAATGAATCAAACCATGTAAAATAATGTAAAATAGAAGAAATAGTTTTTATTCTAATACCTTTTGGGGCAAAAACATCTGTATTTGCTTGGAAACTGTGCTCAGCCCTCTCCCTTTGCAACTTCCTGTCCAAGACTTTCCACAATCTGACTGTAGAGCCACCAGCTTTCTACCTAAGCTACAGAGCAAAAGCCCCTTTTGTGGGTGTGTTTGTGATGTCACACTCAGTCCTTCCCTGCAGACATCTGTTAACCCTTACTGCTTTTTTTCCCTTCCCTGAACTGCTCTTTTCTCTCCCTCTCTGCCCTGTTCCTCCCCCCTCTCCCTTCCCTGCCCTGTTCCTTTCTCTCCCTCTCTACCCTGTTCATTTAACCAGAGCCGGAACTAGGGGTAGGCAGAAGAGGCACCTGCCTAGGGTGCAGCGATAAGGGTGGCACTTGGCAGGTACCTATTAAGCGTCTTCTGCCTATCCCTAGTCCGGTTCGCTGCCCTCTCTACCTCTTCCCTCCCTTGTCCCCTCTCCTTCCCTACCTTCTCCCCCTCCTTCCTCTTGCCCTCCCTCCCCTCCCTCACCAGCCACTCTGTTACAGCACATGCGCACGCTTTTTGGGGCAAATTTACTTACCTCCTCCGAAGTTGCGCCAGCGTTGGCTTCACCACACCGTCGCACTTCGCCAGGGCGCCGCTAATTCACTAAAATCCAAAGTTGCGCTCAGGAAGGCGAAAGGTAGCACCCGTTAGTAAATCGGCGAAGTAACGAAATGACGTCACGCTGGCGAATTTGCGCTACCGTTAGCTGATTCACGCTTTAGTGAATTTGCGCCTTTTTCTGGTGCATTTGGGTGCTCGCAGAGTGGGTAGCAGGCTGGCTGGCCAGGTTGCCTAGGGCACCTGGTCGGCTTGGCCCGGCCCTGGACTTAACCCCCTCTCTGCCCTGTTAGTTTTCCTCTCTCCTCCCCCCTCCCTTCACTGCTTGTTCCTTTCCCTTGCCCTGCAATAACTGGGGGAAAAAAGAAAAGCAAACTTCTGCAGCAAACTTCTGTATAAATAAAACATAATCTGCTACTAAAAGTATTTTATTCTTTTCTGGGGGCAATGTGTATCAGCAGTTAGTGTAAATACCATAGTCATTTTCTACACAATATTATGTTGTATAAAAAAAGCAATCAACATCTTTTCGGTTTTCCTACATCTGTTATTATAGTGTGTTATACAATTCCAGAACATCAGCTAAATGTATTCCCTTGCAACTCCATGCACCTAAACATATATTGTTCCATAACAGCTGCATTTTTACCTTGCAACTCAGGAGCATACTGCTGTACTTTAAAATAAATATTACAGTTTGCATTAGTCTTCACATTTATTGCTTTGTGTTGAACATTTAAGGTATGTTGTTATAAGTGAATGATCAGGCAGCAGCAGCATAAGACGGCTAAGTGCAGGCTGGAAACACACAGGAGAGAGGGTGGTAGGGGAGGAGTTTGTCTGCTACTGATTTCAGCCTGTCAGTCAGTATTGTGACCACTTATTGTGGGAGAATGAAAAGACACTGCCACTCTTCATTTCAGCCTAGCTTGTGACCTGTAAACATCTTTCTGCAACTCAGCATCATTACATGTTTTGAGGAAGGATGAGTAATATATCTGAATATGAAGGTTATATAAAATGGCTCCTTTAATTTTATATAACATGTGCAAAAAATAAATGAAAAGTTCATTATTTAAAACCAGAAAAGACTGGTTCACTGTATACTGTATATAGGAAACCTGTGTAGGGACCTATAGGATCTATTAGGCTCCTATAGAGTTAATCCCCTACCTTTCTTGTATCTTTCTCTATAGCTGTTGTTTATTGGGCAAAAGCCTTTATGACCTGTTTGTGTAACAGTTATAGCTATAGGCCAAAGGGTGCAATACCACTCCCCTGCCACACTGCTAGTGCTGTGTAGGGAGTGGCCTCTTCCTCTTTGGCTCCTGGTGTTTGTGCTGCTAGGTGTTTCCCATTGAGCCTGGGATCACCAAGGCCCCAGTAAGCCATTTACCCCAAAGGGACCTGTACCTTTGGTGCTGAAGTCAGGAACCAGGCAATCCCGTGAACGAGGATTAGTTATCATTAGGGAAGATTCTGTAATAGTCTCTCTAGGAGAGAGAGCCAGATTTATGTAGTATGAGCAGTTGTATGCTCCATCAAGAAGAATAGCAGGGGGTAGCCTCCCAAAGGCTTCTACGGTGCCTTTAGTGTAGGGAACTCAGTGATAGGGAATTCAGTTTAGCAGAGCACTGCCTGACCCCTACTTGATCGATCCTGTTTCACATTGGTCGCTGGTCTTTGAGAGTGAGATATTCTTCCTATTGTTTGACTTGAGGAGTGACATCTGTACATACTGCATCATCATCATGCTATCCTTTCTCCTCTGTGATATGCTAACTCCTACTACAACTCCTGCGTGAGTAAACCTGTGGTCAATTGCCTTTGCATATTTGTGTGCTAATAAACCATCTCACTTGTTTTCACTATCTAAGAACCTCCTGGCGTCCATTATTCTATCTTTCACACTAATTAGCCTGTGGGTTGTAGTTTTACACCATCTTAAAGGGGAAGCTTCCATTTAGCGAAGGCTCCGCCCTGAGTGTAGTATCATAGTGTAACCCATGCTCATACACTAGCTGGACCCCTTAACCCCTAATTGGCGGGATAGGCCAAGAAAGCGTTACACCTGTTCTTGAACAGTGCCTCAAATACTATTAAGGCAAATTTATACAAGAAAATTATAAATACCTTTGGCTCTGCAAAGGAGCCTTCGTCAGGGAAAGAAAGTTTTTCTTTCCCTGAAGAAGGCTCCTGTGCGGAGCTGAAACGTTGGATCACCAATAAATCTTTACTTTAATTTGAACTTCTCAGACTAGCACCCAGGTTTCTGCATACTAATGTTTGTGCATTCCATTCTGTTTCCTTCTGTAAGCACTTGCTTTGGGCCACTTACTTAGGTTTGAGGACATTTTAAATATCAGCCTGTATATTTTAAACATAAGACTGCAAAAATTTACTGTAAGGCTAAATTTGTTTGAAAGTAAGTACTTTTTGCCTAAATGCCCTTTAAAATCAGACTTGATATTGGCCATCAAACCCTGGGCAATAGGGAATAACCAAGATTCTTAATAGATTTTACATCAAACGCAATATCTCTGACTGTCAGCTAGCCCAAGAACAGAGAATAGAACCAATCATATAAGGTTCTTTATAAAACTGACACGTGTTCAGCTCTATGCAACCATACCAGGTTTGTTTTTCACATGATAAAAGCCACAGACGGTAGGGAGAGAAAACATATGCGAGTGTTATTGTAAGAAAAGGCAATGGTTAATTTTGAGGTCTAGAAGGAAAATATTTACTGTATAAATAAAATTCCTCAACCACTACAATGTAGTCTCAAAGTCTGATTCTTATAGTGTAATTAAGCGGGACTTCTTTTCTAATATCCTTATAATTTACAGTAGGGAGTACATTATCCCTTTTAATACATAAGTGATATTCAAAGTTCCCTGTATAACTCAGCCTGCAGCCTTGTGCCTTTATATGGTCACATATACCCTCAGTGACATTAAATATCCTTATAATTTACAACAGGAGGTACATTATACCTTAGAAAACATGAGTGATGCTCAGAATTCCCTGTATAACTCAGCCTGCTACCTTGTGGCTTTATATGATCATAGAACACCTCAGTGACTTCTAATATCCCTATAGGGGGTAGATTATCCCTTATAATACATAAATGATATTCAGGGCTCCCTGTATAACTCAGCCTGCAGCCTTATGCCTTTATAAGGTCACATAACCCTTCATTGACTTCTAATATTCTTATAATACACAAGAGAATGAATATCCTGTAAATTATATCCTTATAAATGGTGCTTAGTGATGTCATTGCTTATAATCGGAGCTTAGTGATGTCACATGACTTGTGTATTATTATAAAGTACCCCCTGCTGCAAAATATAAGGATATTAGAAATCACCTCAGAGTTCCATGACCTGCATGAGCTCGTGCTTTTATATGGTCATGGAACTCCTCGCTAACTTAGTACATTATTCCTTATAATACATGAGTGATACTCAGAGTTCTCTGTATAACTCAGCCTTGTGCCTTTATATGGTCATAGTACCCCCTCTCAGTGACTTCTAATATCATTATAATTTACAGTAGGGGGCATATTATCCTATGAGTGGTGCTTGTCCTGCAGCCTCAGTGATGTTTTCCATCCTTCAATCACACATTATGGGTTCATTCTTTCCAGTACTATGGTAAAATCATTGTGTGCATTTGCATGGTTCTCTTGTTGCGCTTCCCTTGATTTTATTGTATTAATTTAACACAATTTAGCCTGTATCTTGTTTGCATTCTGTAACATAGACAGAATTCATTGAGCACGCTTTTGTTCTGAAAGAAATTGAATTTGATTTCTGCACATTGAATAAACAAGTACCTATGCACAGGAAAAGTAATATAATTGAAGTAAGAGAAATAAATTGGAATCTTTTACCTGCTCAGCTAGTTGTATGGCACCACGTTTGGCTCGGTTTTTGATTTTGTTCTCTATCATAGCGATCAGAGAATTTCTTACTGGGACAGAGTGGGTCAAATGGTTTACGGTAATTGGTTTATACATGGGAGGTAATCTGAGAAGGACTAACCTGGTGACCAAATAGGTAACTCTACCTTTTGTTTCAAGGAACATCAATACACACAAATACTGAGACCTACATGCCTTTGACTAAAAAATATTGTGAGATTTTCTTTTTTCTTTACTCCTTGAATTACCAATGGTAAAGAAGAAACAACTCCAGGAGGCTAACCTTTATCTCCCCTGGCATTTATAGTCAATATCTTATAAATAATAAGAGAGCACATAGTCCTGGGAGGGAAAGAGGAGGCCAAAGGGTGCATAGATAGACCTTTCATTAAGGAGCAGTGAGTCTTTTCATTTCGGATAAGTCAATACTGTACATAGAAAAGCTCTATGATGCTCTGTTAACAGATGGATATGCATAAAAGTTAATACTGTATTCTCTGAGTTCCTAGTTCTTGTGCTGATTTTGCAGCCATTTATATTGAATATAAATGCTGACTCTAATATAGTAAAGGATTTATAGTTTTGCCTTTGCAAAGGAAAGAGGAAAGCAGTGTCTAAGGGTATAGGAGGATTTACAATTCAGAAATGCATGGGTTAGGATTTTCTGCCCATGGCTGGCTATGTGGATAGGGAGTTATGCTCTTTTCTGCTGTCCAGCTTTGAAGACTTCTGTAGGATTTCAAAACCTTTTCTTATGGTTGTGTAAGGGTGCTCGGGACCAAGACTCAAGGGTGCACCAAGGACAATTTTGTTTAAAGCAGGATTATGAAAAGCCAGGCAACTCACAATCCTGTGTTAAAGAGAACACGTAATAAGCTTATTGAGAAGGGAAAAAAAATCACTGGGATCTTCAGAAAAATTCCAAACTACACAGGTGACAGGACCTTGCACAGGAGACATTGGGACAATCAGAACAATCATGCCCCCTCCTGTTGCTACAGGGTCTGCTTCCTGCATTACCCCCCTGACCAGGGCGGCCATCAGGGGGGAGTTGTACTGGGCGTAGGGTAAGGGGGCCCGACAGAGCTGCACTTACTTGATTAGCAGGGCCCCCTCTGCTTTCTCAGAGCTGCCAACTTTGGAAGGGAGGGCGGGAGCACAGGGGGAGGTATCTTCTGTCCATTCCTTTCCGTTATTGGTCACAGAGTTTAAGTCCAGGTTGAGCTGCTCAGGGATTGGATAGCTGAGGTTTGAACTTCCCCTCCAGCTCATCCAATCGCCATACAGCTTAACTGGGAATTAAAATTCTGTGACCAGTAAGGGAAGAATGCTGTCACTGGAAGAAGATGCAGCCAGCTGTGCTACCCTCCTCCCTTCTGAAGTTGGCAGCTCACTGACAGCAGGTGGGACCTACTAATCAAGTAAGTGCAACATGGTAGGCCCCCCTAAAGCTAACCCTTTATGATCCCTGTTGTTTGGGGGGGGCCCTGGGCACCAATTTTTTTTTTAAACTTCTGGGGGGGGCAATTTTTTTTACAATTTTTTTTGGTCCTAGCCACCAATATTTTTTTTACAATTTTTTTTGGTCCTAGCCACCAATATTTTTTATGGGGGGCCCTGACCACAATTTTTTATGGGGGCCCTGCCCACAAATGTTTTTTAATGGGAGGCCCTGACCACAAATTTTTTTTATGGAGGTCTCTGACCACAAATGTTTTTTTTTATTAACATAGTATTTGTACCTGGATAGAGAATTGGCTAAAAGATAGATTACAAAGAGTGGTGGTAAATGGAACATTTTCTAATTGGACCAGTGTTGTTAGTGGAGTACCGCAGGGCTCTGTACTAGGTCCCTTGCTTTTCAACTTGTTTATTAATGACCTGGAGGTGGGCATTGAAAGTACTGTTTCTATTTTTGCAGATGATACTAAATTGTGCAGAACTATAGGTTCCATGCAGGATGCTGCCACTTTGCAGAGTGATTTGTCTAAACTGGAAAACTGGGCAGCAAACTGGAAAATGAGGTTCAATGTTGATAAATGCAAGGTTATGCACTTTGGCAAAAATAATATAAATGCAAGTTATTCACTAAATGGCAGTGTGTTGGGAGTTTCCTTAAATGAGAAGGATCTAGGGGTCTTTGTAGATAACATGTTGTCTAATTCTGGGCAGTGTCATTCTGTGGCTACTAAAGCAAATAAAGTTCTGTCTTGCATAAAAAAGGGCATTAACTCAAGGGATGAAAACATAATTATGCCTCTTTATAGGTCCCTGGTAAGGCCTCATCTGGAGTATGCAGTGCAGTTTTGGACTCCAGTCCTTAAGAGGGATATAAATGAGCTGGAGAGAGTGCAGAGACGTGCAACTAAATTGGTTAGAGGGACGGAAGACTTAAATTATGAGGGTAGACTGTCAAGGTTGGGGTTGTTTTCTCTGGAAAAAAGGCGCTTGCGAGGGGACATGATTACACTTTACAAGTACATAAGAGGACATTATAGACAAATGGCAGGGGACCTTTTTACCCATAAAGTGGATCACCGTACCAGAGGCCACCCCTTTAGACTAGAAGAAAAGAACTTTCATTTGAAGCAACGTAGGGGGTTCTTCACAGTCAGGACAGTGAGGTTGTGGAATGCACTGCCGGGTGATGTTGTGATGGCTGATTCAGTTAATGCCTTTAAGAATGGCTTGGATGATTTTTTGGACAGACATAATATCAAAGGCTATTGTGATACTAAGCTCTATAGTTAGTATAGGTATGGGTATATAGAATTTAATTAAAAGTAGAGAGGGTTGTATGTATGGATGCTGGGTTTTCATTTGGAGGGGTTGAACTTGATGGACTTTGTCTTTTTTCAACCCAATTTAACTATGTAACTATGTAACTATGTAACTATGTCGGGACCCTAGCCACCAATGTTTTTTTTATTTTACTTTGTGGTGGGGGTGGACCTGTGGGGTGGGGGCGGACCTGTGGGTGGGTCTTGTGGTGGGCACAACCCAGGGGGCCCAGAAAATTTTGTTGTATGGGGCCCTGTGATTTCTGATGGCGGCCCTGCCCCTGACCACTGATAATCTAATAATGTACGCAAGGAGCTATATGCAGGGTTTAAGCAGTAGTGCTTATAATCCACTTTAAGATTAAGATATAAGATTTAGCTTGTGAGTGTAGGGGTCTGCATCTGTTAAATGGTTCTTTAACTGTTATTCAGTCAGAGGGACAATATAGGTACAGTACCAAATCAAATACATGCTGATAAACTTGAATGGCAGATAATAAGCACTGAACACATACACTATATTGAACTTTAATGGGAACATAATAGACCATATTAGCACCAATGAAGTCTTACCACACAGTTGTTGCCTACCAACATTTATGTGGAGCAACACCACTAAATGTGTATGCCCAGTTAAACTTTCCTTGAATAAAGCTCCACCTAGTGTCTCCAAACACTCAACTACACATTGGCCATCAGGTCCGGACTGAGAATTAAAATAGTCCCTGGCATTTCAGGTACACAGAGGCCCAATCAGCTCACATAGAGGCCCAAACAGCCCCACCAGCCCACTAAATACTGACTTTCTATGGCACCTTATAGCAGCCCCTCTGGCATTTGCCAGAACCCACAGATTGCCAGTCCGGGCCTGTTGGCCATGAAGAATACCATAATTGATTGAATTCTTCATTCGTTTTTTGTTACTGACACATCCCCTCAAGCAAAACACCGGCCTTCACAGATAAGTATCATTCTTTAAAGTCAATGACAGTTAGCATTCAATACCAGTGCCGTGTTAATGATCCAAAGAGCCAACGTAGCTTGAATGAAATCGCGTTGCTATGACAATATTGATCACCTAATTTCAATACATGGAAACAGAATTGATTATGTTGTATTTTTAATTGCATGTGGCATGCTACCATTTAACATATGCTGACCCGCCACACTCACAAGCTAAATCACTTAAAGGGGATTATAAGTATTATTAGATTATCAGTGGTCATGGTAGTAATGCAGGAAGCAGACCCTGTAGCAACTGGAGGGGCGTGACAGTTTCAAAAGTTTAATTTAGAGGCCCAAAAATGAATTTGCTAAGGGGATCCAATAACATCTGGTTATGAAATTACAAACACATACCAGAATGATAGGAAAAGAAGAGTATAGAGAATGGAAGAAGCCGCTAATCATCCAAAGCATAAAACACGGTGGATGCAGTGTTATGGCATGGGGATGTATGGCTTCCAATAGAACTAGGTCACTAGTGTTACTGATATGACAGCGGACAGAAGCAGCAGGATTCTGAAAAGTCTAGGTCTATACTATCTTCTAATATTCAGCCAAATGCTGCAATGACCCAAAACATACTGCCAAATCAACCCAAGAGCATTTGAAGGCAATGGAATGTCCTTCAGTGGTTGAGTCAGTTACCTGATCCAGGTCTGGACTGGGATTCAAAATAGGTCCTGGCATTTCATGTACTCAAAGGCCCAAACAGCCTCCACCAACCCACCCATGCAAGGGGAAACACCACTAGACCACCAGGGTAAGCGGAGGACATTATTTTCTTATGGTGTATCAATGACAATTTTGTCTTGGCAACTTTTTTGTTATGGCAAAACTTTCCTCCTCTTCTGATAAATGATACACACCTGAACCTATTGACAATGAGGAAACCTGGAGCCAAGGCGACCATCAGGTGGGCACAGGAGGTACTGCTGTACTGGGCCTCAAGGGGGCCTTGGCTGTGTTGTACTTTTCCAATTACCCGGGCCCCCCTTAAAAGCACCGAAGTTCATGCCCTGCCGAAGTGCCGAAGTCCGAAGCATCGATGAAGACCCAAAGCCATGCCAAAGACCCAAAGCCACGAAAAATGCTGAACCCAAGAAAAGAGCCGAAGCCACTAAAAGACCCAAACTTGAAGTCCTGAAGCCGCAAAAAGACCTGAAGCTACAAAAATACCCGAAGCTACAAAAAGACTCAAAGCTATGAAAAGACCAAAGGAAGAAGCTGAACAGAAGGTAAGTTCCACTGAACACCAATTTTTTAAATTATTTTATTGAACCACTGGCCACCATTTTATGGGGCCCCTGACCATCAATGTTTTTATAAAAACTTTAATGGGGGGGCCCTGACCACCAATGGCTTTTTATAACTAGTGAGTGAGGGGGTTTACAGTTTTTTAGCGCTGGTGTTTTTTTACTGTGGTGTGGGGTGGGAGAGATCTGGGTTGGGGCTTGGGACGGGCCTCTGGGGTGGGCAGAGACCAGGGGGCCCAGACAATTATGCTTTATGGGGCCCCCGTGATTTTTGATGGCGGCCCTGCCTGGAGCTACTGCAACTCTGGACATGGCATCAGTCACATATTTTTGTTGCATCAGACGCAATTTGCAGCACAGCTGCAATTGCACAGAAATGCTGCATTATGGGTAAAACATGCAGCTTTATGTACGAAATTGCACTTTGCACACTGCACTTGCACAATGACCGATACAATGTGCAGATTTTTTAGCCATCTTTATTCCCCTTTAGATTTCTCCTTCAATTTGTGAAATCTGCATTTCACAATTCTGCTTTTTAAATATGGCTACTAAAGCACAGTAAACATATTATAGAATGGAAGAACGTGCTATTAAATTCACGAAACAGGGCTGTTATTGACAGTTGTATCGATTCGTATCTGTAAGTCATTACGTTACTTCCCAGTTCCCCCGGCTCTGCAGAATATGTGCCTTATAAATAAACAATGTTAAAAATAATATATTTATGATTTCATTGTGGGACAAAGAAAATCTCCACTTATTAGATTGTGTAGATAGATCCCTAAAAAAAATACAATATAACAATAAAACTCATATAGCAGGGGAAGCCAAATTAAATTGGTGACCAAACAACAGAAAAGGGATGCCAAATAAGCATGATGAATGGTGGCAAGCCTCCAATAAAACAAAGATCAAATCATTTTTCTCTCTTCATAGGGCTCACAAGGTTTGATTCTGTCTGTCACTCAAGAGGTTAATGGTTGTGCTTTGCTTTAGATGTGACTGTATCAGATTCCAGCACTCCTGTAATTAAACTTGTAACTGTAATTAAAATGAAATACACTAGAGGTGATTCATCAACACTTGCAGACATGGCCATAACTCTACTATGGCCTCTGATTTTCTCACTTAAGTGTAATTAATGTAAAATATGTTAAAGATTCTGCAGTCTTGTGCCTTTATAGGGTCATGGAACCCCTCAGTGTCTTCTAATATCCTTATCCTTTAGAGTAGGGGGTACATTATCCCTTATGAGTGATACTTAGTTCCCTATATAACTCAACCTTCATCCTTGTGTATTTTTATGGTCACAGAACTCCTCATTGACTTCTTATATCCAACTGCTTATCACTAAACTAAAAAAACCTGCAGCCAAAAAAACTTTAAAAAAAAAAAAAAAAACCTGCAGCCTTATGCCTTTATATGGTCACAGAACCCCTCATTGACTTCTAATATCCTTGTCATTTACAGTAGACGGCTAACAAAAATGGTTGTATTACATGTTGGGAATCTTTTGCAACTACCCCAGGGGTAAGTGCAAGAGCAAAAACAGTGGAAAATTGCAACTTTTTTTCATGCTCAACAGGAATTTCTTTTCAGAGAACACTTCATCCTATGGTGTGCGGTCGAGAGAAGAGGATCATTGACCACTACCTGATAATGATCCACTCACTATCTGTTAAGCAATCCAAAATAAATGAAGGACATTAATTATGTATCTTTGAAACCCTGGGGGGCTTCTATAATCATCCACCTAAGTGCCATTTAACCAGCATCAAATGTCTTACAACAATGCAGTATGGAGTTATGCACAGATACCGCAAAGAGTTTTTTTACAAGGGGCCACATGGGCACAATAATGGCATTAGTATAAAACTTAACATTGACTCTCTTATCCCACAGAATGAACCTATGAAACAACAACTACAGAGGCAGCATGTGGTGTTCCTGTGACTTCAGAATATAAGTTCCCTGATCACTGTCCTGTCCCTATTGGTGACATAAACTCACACTGTGGGTTTATTTCAGAATTTGTTTTCTGAAAAAAGAAGTATTCTGTTCATCGGTTTAGGTACAAATATTTAAGGGAATACTAAGAAAAATACAGTAACCCATTGTAACTTCATAATTAGGTTTGATCAATCTATTTCAAACAGGTTAATTGCATACAAGGTGCTTTCGTGGCATTTGGCCCACTGGGGCATTTTTTCCTTACATGGCAGAAGACAGACTGATGCTCAAGGAAACTTACAATGCCATGCAACCCTTTAGCATTGTCCATTTATCTGCTACTAACTTCAGAATACACTGATTTTAAGGTGCCAGATTAACTATGAAGGTATTTGGTTTAGACAGACACCCTTGGACGCATAGATCATGCAGATTATTCTGTAAATGTACTACAGAGAATAGTTACATAGTTAATACTCAAGTTCAACCACTCCTAAAGACTTCCAGTGCACAGATATACAAAAACAAAAATATATATAAATATACCTATACAGTACTTAACTAACTGTAGATGCTAAGATCACTGAAACCTTGGATATTATACCTGTCTAAGAAGTCAACCAAGCCACTCTTACAGGTATGAATATAATCTGTCATCACAACATTACCCAGCAGGGAATTTCACATCCTCACTGCCCTCATTGGATAAGGAAACTATTCGCACCATCTATACAGGCATAATCCTGTCTCCTTTCTTTCCCCTTTGCTCATATCCTTGTGCCTCCCCTGCATATAGGGGCAAATTTACTAAAGGGCGAAGTGACAAACGATGGAGAAAATTTGCTAGTGTGATGTAATTTCGGGACTTTGCCGATTTACTAACGGGCACTGGCGTAAATTTGCTAGCGAAGGAGATAGACTCTTCGCACTCTAACTCCAGGCGAATTTTTGTTCTGGCGAATGGACGTAACTATGCAAATTCACTAAGATGCAGATTTTAATGTACGTCACCTCTTGCGCCAGACTTGCCTTCGCCACCTCAGACCAGGCGAAATGCAACAGAGTAGATAGGTGTTCATCAAAAAGAGTCCCAAAAAAATGCTGGCATCTTTTACTTTTTACAGGGTAATAGGCTGAAAAAGATTGTAAACTTTTTTTGGGGTTCCCCTCCTTCCCCCCTACATTTCCTAACATATGGCACAAAAACTATACAGTGGGCACATGTGTAGGTCAATATAACACCTCTATTTTATTTTATTAAGGTTCCCTGGCCTTGTGTAGTGTAATGTAGTTACTACAACATATCTGTCCATTGAACTTTAACTTCACGCCATATGCTAATTAGGCATCGCTAGCATAACTTCGAACTGCTTATTGTATTATTGTTAGCGCAACTTCTCAAGCATCCAGAACCCTGAACACAACTTTGGATTTTCGTGAAGTAGCATTGTCTTGGCGAATCTGCGCCTGGCAAAGTGTTGCGATGTCAGCGAAGTTGTCGCTGGCGCAATTTTTTTTAAAATGAACTACAGGAGCTTTGATCATATTGAGAATAAAAATCATTAAATCATGTTTAGGTACCTACAACCATAGCATGTATCTCAGTTACATGCTTTTATTCTACGTACAAACCTATTAAAAATTCTAGATCTGGATTATATAAATATTCTATAAATACTAAGTGAGAATACTAAGGCGGGTGTACAGATGGATCAAGATAAACTGAAGCATTTTGCATGTATCATCTTGTCTTTTTTTTTAATACAATGTGTTCCGGTAAATTTATTCTGATTCATTCTCATTCTATTCGAACTATATACTTAATGAACCCCTCCCAATCTTAAAGGGACAGTAAGCACATTACTAAGATTGAAGTTCTCTCCTCATTGGGGTGAAGCCTATCCCTACTGCAGAAAATGGAACCTACTCAGCTCATTAACTGCTACAATATGGACAGGTTTGTAGTAGTTATAATATTTTAACTTCGCGAAAATAAAAATGTATTATAAGCTTCATCACACTGAAATAAGAAACTTTCTAAATACAACCAATTAAATATTGTGCATTGTTTCTGAAATAATCAAGTTTATCTTCACTATCCCACTCTCAACATCGGTTTCTCTTCATTCTGTCTTCTTGCAGCAGTTAGGTGTCAGATATTCAGTTAGATCCAATATGTCTTATAGGGGAGGGGCTTCCATTCCTAGCAGATGAATTAGAGCTCACTCAAATAACGGATTCCAGTACAAACAAAATCTAACAAAATAACTGCCTTATGCACAAATCCTGCATCTACAAAGACATGATGTCGGGTGATTTTAATAGAGTGAGCTCTAATACATCTTCTAGGCAAAAGGAGCCCCGCTATTAAATATTTCAGATCTAATTGTCAAAGAATATCTGACATCCAACTCCTGCATGAAGAGAGAATGAAGAGAAACAGATGATGAGAGAGGGCTAGTGAAGATAAACATGAATATTTCAGAAACTGTACCAAATTTTCAATTGATTATATCACTCTTATTTCAGTATGCTGAAATGCTTATATTGAATTTTCATTTTTGCAATAGTTCCTTTAATGTCAAAATGTCAAAATATTAATATACATTAAAAATTACCTATAGCACATGTTGATAATTTTCACGGATAGGTCTACTTTTGTCAGTAATTGCTACTTAAAGTACCTAAACCTGACTGTTTTACCAACCTGACTGTCCCTTCGCAACTTGAGTTTCTAATGCTGATGGACCTCTACTGCACAAATATGGCCGCTCCCTTCTAGAGGAACATGGGGGTAAGATGGTTAATGTAAAAGCACTGGACAAATACTTTTATGGCAAAATTATATATAGCATGCAAAGACAATGTTTTGAAAGATGTACAAAAAAAAAATCTGGTTTCAGTAGATCTTTATTACTCTGGGCATATTATTCCTCCCGTGTCTATAATTTTAGTCTCAACGTTTTATGACAAACAAATTGCAATTCTGACTCGTTTTTTATATTTTTCTCTTTAGAGCCAACAAAGAACAAGGACCTCCTACTGGAGAGGAGGCAAACACTGTCAAGCAACCTTCTGTTGTAGGGGAAGAAACCACCACCATTAAGCCTCCTGTTGCAGAGGAGGAAATCTGAAACTTCGAGCCTCCTGCTGCAGAGGAGGAGATCACAACCATCAAGCCTACTTCTGCAGAGAAGCAAAGTGGTAGAATGTGTTGGGGTGAGTGTATGTGTTGAGGTTTTATGTGTGGATTCTAATAGAACATATAATGCCATGATCCATGGTGTAAAACCATTTGTAGGAGTCAGGAAGGAATTTTTACCCTCAGTGCAGATTGGCCCAAGCACTGGGGGGTTTTGCCTTTCTCTGGATCATTGGCTCTAAGGGATGCCCAACCTGAATTGGCTATAAATTCCATAAATCCTGTTCCACCAACAGGTTTAACCATAAACATGTCTCTCTGTTTGGATCTCTGTGGTGAATATGGATGGTAGGGAAGGGTCTCCTGTGCCTCATTCTGCTAAAGGTGACAGACCAATTGTGTGAGAGGTAAAGAATACTTCTGGGAGCTGCTAAAAATGGGCAAATGCAGGGCAAGTTTAAACTGGGTGGTATCGCTGATAGACAGGTTTAGTTGAAAAACTGGAAAGAACGGGTGTCCATAGGCACAGATATGAGGGCTCCCTACCAACTATATTATTATACATACTGAACACTAATTAATGGAAATTACTACAATATTGCTTTACTCCATAGTCCATGGTGCAGCAGCACTTCCCAGCAGCCTATTTATACTATACAAGACATTGAGTATATAAATGTACTTGATATAAGGAAATGCCTATGCTTGATATGTTTTGGATGTTTTGGATGTACAGGTTAGACAACCTTTGGGGGAATCTTGTAATGTGACAATGGAGTATCCCATTTCTCCTCACACCCACAATGATATGTTCCATATTAATACATACAAAGCATCATCACACCAGCTCCAAGGTTCCTCAGCAGAAGAGACATAACGGACACAATGATGCTTAGCACAAATATACTATTTGATTATACAATTCTTTGATGACTCACTTATTTAGATATAAGTACTCCCTAAATTATATTTTCTTTCAGGACACAGTTCTCCATTAACTTTTACATTATTCAAATATTTCCACTAACTCCATTCCCAGTTCAATGAATTCCAACCAATGAAAGATATTCAGGCTTTGTTCTGTAAAGAAAATTTCAGCAGAGTTAAAGAAATAATTTTTTTTATCAAGAGCTTTATTAAATGAGAGTCAGGTTGTGATTTATCTTTCTCTGACGGGATTTTTTTTTACGTGGGAGCTTATATCTTTGTATAATGTTTTTGTTTTTTAACTTCAAAGATAAGATCTTTGTTACAGATGAAATTTCATTTAAAATATATCACAAGCCTCTCCAAAAACGTGTGTTGTTTAAGTATGCCCGCAAACTAAGTGTCTAAATAACTGACTGTTGAAAGATTTCACAAGCCAAATTTCAATAGCCCAGATAAAACTCTGGTCAAGAGTCCAGATGGTCTGTGGCTGGGCAAAGGAAGCCTTAAATAGGTTCACCTTTGAATTAATGTTTTTTCTTTTTTGAAAGCAGGGAAGATGTAGCAGAGGAAGGCAAATAATGAAAAAACTTTTAAAAAATGAAGAACATTTGCAAATTTGTTAGGAATAGGACATTCTAAAACATACTAAAAGTTAACTTAAAGCAGCACCCTTTTTAGCAATGTGATCTCTTGCTCTTGCCAGAGCCGATATTCCTGTTTTACAAAGCAGGATTGTCTCTGTAATGTAATGTACTTGCAGAAGTCCCAAATTCATCTTATTGCAGAAATGCCTTTTATTGGGCTAATTTGTTCAAAGCTACAACCAAATCTATAGTATTTAGGGAAAATCAGTTATGGCTGAAATGCTTACATCATAGAGGACATGGCAGAAAAATAAATTAAAGGACCAGTAACATCAAAAAATTGTTTAAAAAAATTCGTTAGTACACAACGAAAAAAAACACACACAAATTATACTTTAAAAAAGCAAAGTCTTTATTAAGAAATAACTTACAGAAACTCTGCTTCCTGTCATCTACAGAAACGGCGAAAGGGCGACCATCCATTGAGCGGTGCTTGATTTCTCCTCCCTCGCTCTCTGCTGCTGGATTCTTCAGCTGCCACATTCTGTGCTTTCTGTAGTGCAGCGGCGCTTCCAGCAGGAACTTGAGGCGGATCTGCGGTGCCGGTGTTCCTATGGGCCATGATCTCTCTATCACTGCTGTAACAGCTCAGGCCCTACAAGATCCCCCTCCGCCCGGGGAGGTGAGTCCTGGTCAGTTCCCTGTAGGGCGGCTGTGTGGCAAGGGGAGAAAGAAGACTCTTCACAGTTCTCTTCACAGTTTGCTGGGACAACCGGTAGTGCGCCCTTGCAGTTGCGCGCACCCGATGCAACTGTTTCTCTCTGGCGATTCGCAGCTACCGACAAAACTACAAGTCCCACCATGCATCCGTCCCATCTGCTGGGAAGCTTCTCCGAAAGCGTTACCGGCAGTGGGACTTGTAGTCAGCTGGATGCAGAGCCCCGCAGCTCAGCAGTGCCTGAGCTGTTACAGCAATGAGAGAGAGAACATGGCCCATAGGAACACCGGCACCGCAGATCCACCTCAAGTTCCTGCTTGAATCGCCGCTGCACTACAGAAAGCACAGAATGTGGCAGCTGAAGGATCCAGCAGCAGAGAGCCAGGGAGGAGAAATCAAGCACCACTCAATGGATGGTCGCCCTTTCGCCGTTTCTGTAGAAGACAGGAAGCAGAGTTTCTGTAAGTTATTTCTTAATAAAGACTTTGCTTTTTTAAAGTATAATTTGTGTATGTGTTTTTTTTTCGTTGTGTACTAACGAATTTTTTAAAAAAAAAATTTTGATGTTACTGGTCCTTTAATAAAATGTGAAACAGCGTGGGTGGAATTCCTTGCATGGTCAAAGGACCAATTACTATGGAAATTATCTAGAAGACAGTGGACTGTCAAAGTTGAGAATGAACTGTGCTAAGAATGGATTATATTGACTGTTTTGAATCATCCATCTTTTACAAAGCTTGAGGGCTGCAGGTTGAGGATCTCTGGTGCATATGTTATAACATCAATCTGATACACATACTTTGAATAAAACGTTTTTCTTCATGGTGTCTACTCTGATACAGGGAAGCTTACACTACATCTTTCTCTGATAGTGATCCTTTTGATCCTCACCATCAGTTAGGTAGAAATTAGATTTAAATAGACGCCACCCCTCCCAAATGTATATAAAGTAGCCCACTTGCCTATTTAGGTGACCCAAATACCTTTCTTGGGCCATGATTTGGAACTATGCCACCAAAACTGAGAAAGTAGTCCACCCTCCCTCTTCATCTTCCCTGAAGTAAACAAACGTTACTTGTATGAGATCCATTATCCAGAAAGATCCGAATTACAGGATGGCCATATCCCATAGGCTCCATTTTAATCAAATAATTTAGATTTCCTTTTTCTCTTAGATCAGTTAGAAGTTAGAATTTATAATGGCATGCTCCCCCCAAAATAATTGTATCTTTCTTATAATTAAGGGCCATATCTGCTGCTGTAAGGGCCACTATTTATGCCAACACTGCTGGTACTGCTCATTTTGCAGAGCTTCAGCTGTTCATTTTGCAGAGCTTCAGCTCTTTTGCAGAGCTTCAGCCTCAGCTCAACCATATGGGAACTGGATAGAGTGAGAAGGGATTTCAAATCCACCCTCCAGCCCATCCCATTCTGTAGTGAGAATAGCTTAATTTTTTTTGCACTACCTTTCCTCCACCGTCCATCCCCTTTCAGCAAAATCATCTTCTGCTTCCTATGAGAATTGATGAGCAAAAGTCCACACTTCAACCTCAACCTCAGCTACCATGTAACTATGATACTTAAACTTTAGGTCACACTTTACAGTTGGATTCACCTGTTGGCATGGGACAATCCTAACATTTTCTACAGTGATGAGGGGAATTATTTGGTACTACCATCTAGCTGTCCTCGGGAATCCGCTTTTATTCTATGTTAATTTTTCCTGAGCTTAATTTTCAAGCTCTTTTTTCTAACTACAATAAGTATTCTGATGAGCCAGGTGCACTTGCCCTTGCTCATACCTCCTTAAAGATAACTCTGCTCTCTAGTCAAATCAATTAAAATGATGAATGATCCCTTTCAAATGACTACATGGGTACGTGCCAAAGAAAATCTTACTGAAGAGACGTGGATTAATTTGTAAGTGCACTAAATATGGTCTACTAGTGTGATGATATTTTATATGTAACCAATATGCTACACTGAACTGACATAAACAGAGAAAAAAAAATAAAAATAAATCAATGTTTAAATCCTGAACAAGTCATGGGAAAACCAAAATCATCCAGTGTCAAATTACTTTTTGTTTTTTTTTTTTTCTTTTATGGTTTTCAATATCCTCAAACCATATCACCTTTTTGAAATCCCTTTATGATTTGCTGCTGGTGTATCAGATTCACTTTGAGCTGACTCAACACGTTCTCTTATTCTTTTTTCTGTACTCTCCTGGTATCATAAATCCAGCTGCAAGAGAATTCTGTTCTGCTGTTGATAAAGTTCTGCGATTGGGCTTTAGTATAAAGACTATTTTCAAACTTGTGTTTTTCATATCAGGAAACTTCAAAAGAGGCTGGCACAAGACTTGAACCCATGAAGAAGTAGAGCCGGAGTCATATAATAAAAAGGTTAAAGTAAAATTAAAAACCAAGGCCTGATGCATTTCGTGTCTACCAGGGACACTTAGTCATAGGCTGAACATTGAACATTGCATACACACTATTTAAAAGAAAAATAGCCAATGGGAAGCAAGTGGGCGGTGCTATTAAATGTGTCACTCAGAGGAAAACATTCAATTCCTAGGATTCTTTGGACACCCCCCCCAAGGCTAATACATTACATAGGGTTAACTTAATTAGGAACTACATAACACAAAGTATAAAGTACAAAATCAATATGTCAATTATTTAGGGAAAAGAGGAAAAGGAAAAATGGATTGACCATTATACAAAGCAGGAGACATCAAAGTCAAAATTTAAACCTAGAGGCTGCCTTGTACTGTACCTTGATAAAAGATCGATTTAGTTTCTATTTTCAGTAACTCAGAATAAATGTTTCCACCCCTTATATTAGGAACTACTCTGTCTATACATGTAACTTTCAAATATGAAGAATTCCTATTATAACATTCTTAAAGTGTCTGGCAACTGGTGTTTGAGACTCTTTGTTATTAATGTTAAGGATGTGTTCTCTAATTCTATCTTTTAAATGTCGGCTCGTTTGGACCACATATTGTTTTTTAAGTTTTTCACAAGTAAGGAGACAGATCACATTTTTGGTATTGCAATTAATGTAGTGTTTAATATAATAGTTTTTTGTTGTAGTGATGGAAGTAAAGGTATTAGTTACAGAGATGTACCTACGGTACATGTAATGCATTTAGTCGAACCACATTTGCCTCTAGGTTTAAATTTTGACTTTGATGTCTCCTGCTATGTTTAATGGTCAATCCATTTTTCCTTTTACTCTTTAACCTATTTATTGACATATTGATTTTGTACTTTATACGTTGTATTATGTATTTCCTAATTAAGTTAACCTATGTAATGTATAAGCCTTGGGGGTGTGTCCAAAGAATCCTAGGAATTGATGTTTTTCTCTGAGTGCTTCCCATTGGCTGTTTTTCTTTTAAATAGTGTGTATGCAATGTTCAATGTTCAGCCTATGACAAAGTGTCCCTGGTAGACACGAAACGCGTCAGGCCTTGGTTCTTAATTTTTGGAAAAATAAAAAGTAAGCTTTTTTAACCTTTTACTCTCTGACTCCGGCTCTACTACTTTGTGGGTTCCAGGCTTGTGCCAGCCTCTTTTGAAGTTTCCTGGTATTTTGCTCCCCTTGCTGAAGGTCTGGGGCGGGTGCACCCGAGCCCACCGTGTGTACAGCGGTAAGCTCTTTCAACAGGTTTATACACAGCATATACTGGTTATATATTTGTAAAGTTTGTTTATTTTTCCTCATATCTACTACACAAGAGTTAAAGCACCCCTATTAGAGCCCTTATTTATTGTTTTCTTTACTTGTTTATTTCTAGAAACCTCACCTAAGTCAGTAGGAAAGTCAAAGCAAGTTAGGCAGCAATCAATATGAGGCAGAGATAAATACCCACAGTCCTTGTTTAGGGAACATATTTACATCAAGAGGAAACTATCATATCCAGTGAATGTAATTTTCTTATATATTCTTGTTGCTACTGCAAGATTTTTTTTAAGTTGTATTCCCTGTTTTTGATTTCTGTTGTGGATATTCAGTGTTATAATTAGTCGCCCCCGTCACCATTCTGTCTAATTCTTCATTGCTGTAAGCTGTAAGCTTCTTATCCTTTTTCTCAGGTGGCACCAAAAATTGTTTAAAAACTTATTGTTAATAATTTTGTAATTAATTCATTTTATTGTAGGAAAAAAACTCACATTATTAAAAGTAAGGATGCACTGAATCCACATTTTTTGGATTCAGCTGAGTGCTGAATCCTCCACTAAAGGTTCAACTGAATATTGCTCTGGACTAAATTTTTTAAATCCAAAAAATGCTATATCTGATTAATTGTGAGCACAAAATTGTCACATTCAGTTGTCCAGAGTCACATGGTTTTAAGGGTTCAGATTTGGTGCGGTTGAACATAAAGGACTCATGGTATTTAGGATTTAGTGAATCCTTAATTAAGAAGGGATCATAAAGACTCCTAACAGCATGGGGACCTATTTGTGGGTCCTAACCCACTGGTTAACAATATTAGTTTTAGATAGTGGATACTCTACATGCTCTAGACTTGAGCTTTAACTTTGGCTACATTCTCCTAATATTATTACTAAGATGCAGTTGTATTTTTCATGTTAAGAATTTTTTTCCTACTATTTTTTATGTTTTTCACTCAGTCGTGATGTAGTTAATCTACCCAGTGGGCAGACAAGCAAATCATTCCCTGCAATCTTGATAAAGCCTTATAAAGATATTGCCACAATTGGCCACTTCAACTTTGTGTGATGAAAATTTTGAACATTACACACATAAGAAAGACGATCCAGTTAGTAAGCCCTGACAAAGACCTCATGCCATCCAGTCAATTACTTTTGGTGACTGGAATACCGTCCCATCATATGTCCAGAGTAGAACATTAGAACATTAGGAAAGCAGAAAATTAACTGTTCAGACTGCTTTCTAGCCAAATATTACACCATCCAAGGGATGAAGTAAGCTCTGAATAGGAGGGGGTTACAAGGGGTCTGCACAACCAAGAAGGCAGATATCTGCAGCAAATAGTCCACCTAAAGTCTAAAGTACAGAAATTAAAATATAAATGGAATCAGACATTTACACCACAGGGGATCCTTACTGTAGTCGCATTATGGCAAGAGAGGAGCAGATATTTGTAATTGTAACTGTGTAATAAAGCACAACCAAATTCATGATAAAACAATATTATATATATATATATATATATATATATACACACACATGTCAAAAATAACTCTTTGGGGTATATTTATCAAAGAGTAAATTTAGTGAAAATTCCGCCACTCTCCATTCATTTCTATGGCATTTTTAAAGGCATATTTTATTAAAGGGTGAACTTTCACTTTCACCCATTGATAAATAGAAATTAATTAATAGAAAGTGGTGGAATTTCACTTTAGCGGATTGTGGCGATCTCTAACTTCACTCTTTGATAAAAATACCCCTTTGAGTTGCCATTGCAAGGATATTTTTTTTTCAAGCACACGTTGCAATTGCTTAATCCTGGAAAGATTCAGTACATGGTTTTTATAGGTTTCAGGGAAACATCTTAAACACCTCCACCTCTAAATGTAGCAACAAGGAAAAGAACCAGGAAAAAATGCTAGAGGGTGGGCATTGGATATAAACATAACGCAAGGAAGCAATTAATAAATCGCTGTAAATGAAAAATAACCCTTTATTTCAACCTTATATGGGCAGAGTATCTCCTTTATTTAACATATGGCTTGTGCTGAACATACTTTTTGCCAATTGTTTTACATATCTGTGAATTTGTAATTGCTTTCAGAGTAAAGTAATAACCAAAATCCACATTCTACTTCCTGTCCATATGAGCATAATCAAAATAAATCAGCCTCTGTATAAACAATTCTCTCCTTTGCCCCAGCTGCAACTTGTTATTCTGTGAGTTTAGGGACAGCTCAATATCTTCTTTCAAGATTACTCAGCACGTTCAGTTGCTTCAGATGTATATCTGCCATACTGCTTTTGCCTCAAGTAAAATAAATTATATCTCAAAGCATTAATAAAAGGCAATGATAAGCTACAAGAAATCATTAGTCATCTCTCAGACAGGTAAGAAACTTAATGTAGTCAGCAGGGAAACCTCTATGCAACACTTTATTTAAAAATCAATAATTGGTCATTATCACGTCCCTTAGCATGATGTCTTTATCCTTATCTGGCCACTTTGGTGCTTTTTTTGTAACAGATTTTGGAATTCCTACAAACTGAACATTTTCTAAAACCATAAGAAGATTGACACCAGATGAAGAAATCTGAGTTTCAGACTTGCTCTTTACTGTCAAATGTAAGAAGGATCCTATTGGCCAAAGAGCTAAAGCCTCATGATTCTTTGTGATATGAGTAGTGCATAAATAATCCCTGCATTTTCCTAGTCTTTGTAAATGAGTAGTACATCATTAATCCCTGCATTTTCCTAGTTAACAAGCATTAACTGCCTAAAACAAGTTCCATTCTCAAATGTTAGTGTCTAATGTACTTACAACTCTGTTTCATGTTGGACAAATAAAAGTTACTATTTTGGTTCATTAATCCTTTGGGATAATTTCATTTTACTGACATGCAAACCTTAAAACTAAGAGGATTCATCATTAATATATCTGCCTATCAGCAATATGATGGCCAAATAAATAAAGACATACATCTTGCTACAGACCAATATAGGACTATATATGACTGGGTGTTCATCTTTGTGCCACAGGCCCATCTACTATGTTTTAAAACACATAGACATTTGGAATGACATTCGGTAAGGACAGAGCTGAACTGAGCATCCTGTCACTGCGCTCTGCATTGATTTTTCACCTGGCACGCAGTGCAGAGTGCAGTAGACGGGGGGGGTACAAGTGCTCAGAAAACAAGTACTAAGAGGCACACTCTTGCACTTTTGCACCATAGTAAAGGAAGTATTCAGAGTAAACTGGCTTCTCATTGGATGATCTTCTTGCATTTATTGTCCCTTGGCCCTAAAGAGCAAGGGCACAAAGATCATGGGACATTTATCAAACCCCTCTGACCATGAGGCAAGGTTGCCTCAGCCAGCACAGGAGCAGCAAAAAGCCACCTCTGGAAAGTCGGCTCCTTTAGTGCAGCGAACGCAATAGCTCAAAATGGAATATTGGCTTTTGAAAAGAGTTTTGGCGCCAAAAAATCAAATCCAGCACCTCTGGTGATGTCATGACACTCGGCATCAAATGGCAGCATCATTCTAGACGCGAAACCAGAAGTGCACACCTGCACACCAACAACCTCGTGAGAGATGCGCCGGGAGGTAAGGGACTTCGGCAATCTCCCAGTGCGTCTCACAGTACCCCCCCCCCTTTAGGAGTATCCTTTAGGGACTCCTAAAACTTGTCTGGAAATTTCCTGTGAAAGGCAGCGACCAGCCGAGGAGCATGAGTATCCACAGCTCTCACCCAGGATCTCTCCTCAGGTCCAAAACCCCTCCAATGAACCAAATATTGGACGTTGCCTCTCACTTTTCTAGAATCTAAAATCTCTTGAACCTCGAACTCTTGATGATCATGGAGAAAAATGTGAGCAGGAGGAGGTTGATCAATGGAAAAATTATTCTTAACAAAATGTTTGAGCAAAGAGACATGAAAGGAATTGGAGATTTTCATGGTAGAAGGAAGATCAAGTCTGATGGATACAGGATTAATGATTTCTTTAATCGTGTAGGGTCCAATAAAACAAGGTCCAAACTTGGGAGAAGGCAAATGAAGTTTAATGTGTATAGTGGACAACCAGACAAAATCTCCAAGTTGATAGGGAGGAGCAGAGTGATGGTGCTTATCAGCAGCAGCTTTCTGTGAAGAAGAGGCTTTGAGAAGAGACTGATGGGCTTGGGACCAAATAGACTTGAAATCACAAACAAGTGCATCTGCCACAGGTATCTCTGTCTTAAAAACATCAGGTGGATTATAGCCAAAAACGAAGAGCATCCCAGAGAATCATGCTGTAGGTTATTATGAGCAAACTCAGCCCAGGGAAGAAGTTCAACCTAATTGTCTTGATTTTGAGAAATAAATCACCACAAGAACTGCTCTAGGATCTGATTAGTCCTCTCAGTCTGACCATTGCTTTGAGGGTGATAAGCTGAAGAAAAATTTAGTTTAATACCCAAATGTTTCGAAAAAGATTGTCAGAATCTGGATACAAACTGCACCCCCTGATCGGACACAATAGACTGAGGGACACCGTGCAGGCGAAAGATCTCCTTGACAAAAACTTGAGCTAGGCTGGCAGCTGAAGGAAGTTTCTTTAAAGGGACAAAATGGGCCATCTTGGAGAATCTGTCTACAACTACTAATACTGTAGTCATATCAGAAGACCTATGATAAGGTCCATAGCCACATCTAGCCAAGGCTGGGTAGGTATGGTTAAGGGTTGTAGAAGGCCACATAATAGAGAGCGAGGACTCAGACTGTGCAGGCCAAAACAAACAGTTTGACATCTTTTGTGATTGAAGGCCACCCACTATACCTTGAAATGAACTCAAGGGTCTTCTTGATGCCAGGATGACAGAAACTGTAGGAATGAGCCCATTCCAGGACTTGAGCAACCCTTGGCTGAGGAACAAATATCAGACAGAGAAGTAGGCGCCACAATCCAATCAGAGGGAATAATAGAGGGGGAGGGACTGGATTGGCCTCTCTCAGCACCATACATCTGGACAAGCAATCCGCTTTTGTATTCTTAGAACCAGGACGAAAAGAAATTAAAAAATGTAATCTGGAATAGAACAAAGCCCAGTGGGCCTGACAAGGATTGAGCCTCCTGGCCGAGGAAATATATTCAAGGTTCTTATGATCCGTAAGGATGGTAATAGGATAGCAGAGAATGGCACACACAAGCAGCACTGGTCAAGCAGAGAATGGCACACACAAGCTGCACTGGGCAAGCAAAGAATGGCACACGCAAGCAGCACTGAGTAAGCAGAGAATGGCACACACAAGAAGCACTGGACAAGCAGAGAATGGCACACACAAGAAGCACTGGGCAAGCAGAGAATGGCACACACAAGGGAGGAAAGGCAGAACAGAGCAGAAGACAGGGAAACTATCATTCTAATATGTACTACATACAGTGACACAGTGCTGGTGTGAACAGGTGAACAATTTGGGCAGTTTGAGTCTGGATCTAAGTTGTGTACAGGGCTTTAGGATATAAACAACAGAGGTGTCACAAATGTGAACAATGCAGTGAACAATACAGGGGATAGTCTGAATTTGAGGTTTAAACAATGCAGGGGCAGTTACTCTCTGTAGTGATACCTATTAAAGCTTACATATGGTAAGCAGACACAGCATGTGGGGGGCCACAGAAGGGGGGGTCACCAGTTGGACAGCCCAGGTCTAAGAGAACCATCCTTTTTCTGAACGAAAAAGAAACCAGATCCCACTGGAAACGTGCACTTCCTGATGAAACCTTTGGACAAATTCTCCTGAGTGTATTCCTTCATAGCTTGGGTTTCAGGAATGGACAAAGTATATGTTCTACCCCTTGGGGGAATTGAGCCAGGGATTAAATCAATTGGACAATGGTAAGGACAATGAGGGGGTAGAACTTCGGAATTTTTTTTCTTAAAGACATCAGAAAACGCCTTATAGATATCAGGAAGAAGAGAGTAGGAAGCTGGGAGCAAGGACAAATCAGCCAATGGAACAACAGAAGAGAAAATACAATTAGACCAACAAAAGGAACTCCAAGACAGAAGTTCCCCTGAAGACCAGTCAGTGGTTTGATTCATGAGCCAGTTTTCGACCGGGAACATCAAAAATTTGGAGAAAAGTGGAAAGCAAGGCTGAGGAGTCATGTACCAGGGGATCGTCTCTATCCAATAAAGGAGAAGCCCAAGTAAGGGCCTTCCCAGAGCTGGGCCAAGGTATCAGAATCAGACTTTTGGAGCTACAAATCTGCCCTGCGCTCCTATAACACCAGCCTCTTCCAAGCCAAACACATACTTTACTTCACTCATTAACTCCCTTTCTCCACCTTTAACACTCTCCTTTCCCCTTCTCCACCCCCTCCATGCACATCTGTCTCTGCTCAAGATATTGCTGAGCACTTCAAAAACAAAATTGAAGGGACATTACACTACTCAACCCCCCTAGACTTCCACCACCCTCCCTCCACACTCCCCAGTCTCTCCTGTGCTCCTTCACCCCTGTCACTGATGAGGAAGTCTCAAAGCTTCTGGCCTCTTCTCACCTTACCACCTGCCCGCTTGATCCAATTCCCTCAAAACTTCTCCGCAATACCAATCCTTGTCTAATCAAAGCCTTAACTCACCTATTTAATCTTTCGCTCTCAACTGGACTGTTTCCTTCTCAACTAAAACATGCTCTTGTCACCCCCATTCTGAAAAAACCCTCTCTTGATCCCTCCAATCTTGACAACCTCCGACCTATCTCTCTGCTACCTTTCATCTCTAAACTACTTGAGCGCCTAGTCTACAACCAACTAACCTCATTCCTCTCTGACAATAACCTGCTGGACCCCCTACAATCTGGTTTTAAGCCACAACACTCCACGGAATCTGCCCTGACTCGACTAACTAATGACCTTTTAACCGCTAAAGCCAACAATCATTTTCACTACTAATACTGCTTGATCTCTCAGCCGCATTTGACACTGTAGTCCCTCCAGTCGCTTGGCCTTCGTGACACAGCCCTGTCCTGGTTCTCTTCTTACATCACAAATCGTTCCTTCAGTGTCTCCTACAATGGAGTATCATCTTCTCCCCTACCTCTTTCCGCTTGGAGTTCCTCAAGACCATAGTTTGCGAAGAAAGGGGACTGATTGATTGAAGAATGGTGGGAATTATTATAAGCAAACTCTGCAAGAGGAAGAAGATTCACCCAATCGTCTTGGAGGTACGAAGAATAACATCTCAGATATTGCTCGAGAGTCTGGTTAGTTCGCTCGGTCTGGCCATTGGACTGAGGATGAAAAGCAGAAGAAAGGGACACCGAAATCTTGAGTGCTCCACACAACGATTTCCAAAACTGTGATGTGAATTGCGGTCCCCGATCCGACACCACCTCATCTGGAAGACCATGAAGTCTTACTACTTCCTTAATGAAGGTATCGGCCGTCTCGGAGGCAGAAGGAAGTCTTGGTAACGACTTAAAATGAGCCATCTTGGTTAAACGGTCCACAAAAACAACAATGGTGGAACAATCACAGGACAATGGTAAATCAGAAATAAAGTCCAAAGAAACTGAACCCCATGGACGAGAAGGCACTGGCAGTGGTTGAAGAAGACCAATAGGCTTAGAATGAGAGTCCTTGGATCTGGTGCAAACTTCACATGATGAAACAAACTTAAAATAGTCTTTAGCCATCCCAGGCCACCAAAATAATCTTAGTCGAGATAATGGTCTTCTTGATACCTGGATGACCCGCCAATTCGGAATCATGAATATTCTTAAGGACCTCTAAACGCATTTGTTCTGGAACAAAAATTTTACCTTGATGAAGAAGAAAACCCTCCTTGGGAACTAATGATGGTTCCGAGATGTTTATGGATGCGTCTTTAATTCCATCTATAAGAGTAGACTGTAGCAGGAGGAAATTGTTAGAGTTTAAAATCGTCTCAGGAGCCAGAGGAACCTCGTCTTCAGGAGAGAACATTCGAGATAAAGCATCCGCTTTAACGTTCTTTGACCCAGGACGGTATGTGAGATGAAAATTAAATCTCATGAAAAATAAAGCCCACCTTGCTTGTCTAGGTCTCAACCTCTTGGCCGAACGTAGATACTCCAGATTCCTATGATCCGTAAAGATGAGAATCGGATGTTTAGACCCTTCAAGGAGATACCTCCACTCTTCAAGAGCTAGCTTGATAGCAAGTAATTCACGGTCAGCTACATCATAATTACATTCGCTCTTGGCCAACTTACGAGAAAAAAAAGCAACAGGATGAAGATCCTCTTGAATCCCAGTTCTCTGCGACAACACAGCACCCACCGCAAGTTCTGAAGCGTCAACCTCCAAAATGAAAGGAAGGGAGACGTCTGGATGGTGAAGAATTGGGCCTGAAGTGAAGAGAGTCTTCAGTTTCTCAAAAGCCCCCTGAGCCTGTGTGGACCAAAAAAACTTTTGATTATTGCGAGTCAACTCAGTAATTGGAAGGATGACTTGAGAAAAATTCTTTATAAATTTTCTGTAAAAATTTGCAAAACCAATAAAACGTTGAACAGCTTTTTTGGAAGACGGAATTGGCCAGTTAAGAATTGCAGAAATTTTCCTGGAGTCCATCAGATACCCTGAGGAGAAATGAAGAAACCCAAAAAGTCCACAGATGATTGTTCAAACACACATTTCTCGATCTTAGCATACAGCTGATGAGTGCGCAAACGTGCCAAGACCCTCTTTAAATGTAATCTGTGTTCTTCCAAAGAATTAGAAAAAACAAGAATATCATCTAAATATATGATGACGAATATATCAAGGAAGTCTCTGAATACATCATCAACAAAATGTTGAAACGTTGCAGGGGCATTGCAGAGACCAAAGGGCATGACTAGGTATTCAAAATGCCCATAACGAGTACGAAAAGCCGTCTTCCATTCATCGCCTTCTCTTATTCTGACCAGATTGTAAGCGCCCCGGAGATCCATCTTAGAAAAGATCTTAGCCTCCGCCAAACGTTGAAATAGTTCAGGAATGAGAGGAAGTGGGTAACGATTTTTGACTGTGATTTTGTTCAAATCCCGGTAGTCGATGCAAGGCCTTAATGAATGATCCTTCTTCTCAACAAAGAAAATCCCGGCTCCTGCTGGAGAAGAAGACTGTCTAATGAAACCTTTAGCCAGATTCTCATCTAAATAAGAACGAAGCTCCACAAGTTCAGACTCGGATAAAGGATAAACTCGTCCAAAAGGAATCTGAGCCCCAGGAAGAAGATTAATAGGGCAATCGTAAATACGATGAGGAGGTAACTTGTCAGCCCCTCTTTTATTGAAAACGTCCGAAAATTCCCAATAAACCTGAGGAAGAAGGTCATGGATTTCAGAGGCAGGGGATAAGGAACAGACTCTATTTGAAGAGGAAATACATTGAGAAGAACAAAAATTCGAAAGAAAGTTTACTTCACCGGTAGCCCAGTTGATGGACGGGTTGTGTTTCTGCAACCAGGGTAATCCCAGGATGACGGGGAATAAAGGAGAAGAAACCACATCAAAGTTCATGACTTCAGCATGCCCTTTATTCAACAAAACAAAAAGTGAGACAGTCTCTTGCACCACAGGGCCTGAGGTAATCAGAGAGCCATCTGCCACACGGAGAGCTATGGGATTCTTCTTGGTCTGGAGCAGTATCTGGAACTGTAGTGCTACTCTATTGTCCAGAAAACACCCGCTGGCCCCAGAGTCAAGGATTGCTTGGAGTTCTACCCGCTTGTCTCCCCACTGTAAAGACAAAGAAACGGTCAGGAGAGGCACAGGAACATGGCAAGAGGTAAAGTCTTTTTCAAGCAACTTCTTACCCGCTGGGCGGGTCGGACAACCCCGAAGCAAATGACCTGCTTGCCCACAGTAGAGGCAGAGGTTGAGTCTGCGACGCCTGATACGCTCCTCTGGAGTTAATGCAGATCTAATGGCTCCAATCTGCATGGGTTCTGGAGCTGTACTGAAGACGGGTGGAGGCATAGCTGGAGAAAATGTAGAAGGCATTCGGACAGGAGGAGGAGCGGATGGTAACATCCAAGTCTGAGGTGGAAGGCCCGCTTTCTCAGCCCTTTCTTCCTCTCTGCGTTCCCTGAGCCTCTGATCTAATTGGATAGAAAGGAGGATGAGGTCCTCCAAACTGTCGGGGATGCCAGTGCTCATTCTTCAGTTCGGATGAAAGTCTAAAACGATACTGAATCTTTAGTGCTGCTGGGTTCCATTCAGTATCATCCGCCCATTGCCGGAACTCCAGCGTGTAATCTTCCGCTGGACAGGTCCCTTGCTTCAGGGCACGCAAGGCAGCCTCGGCGGTAGTGGCTCTTTGTGGATCATCAAAAATGACCGCCATTGCGTCAAAGAAAGAATCCACTGTGGCCAATACAGGACTGTGACGATCCATGAGATGAAAGGCCCAAGTCTGTGGTTCTCCCGGGAGGAAAGAAATAATAACCCCAACCCGGGTTTGCTCAGTAGGGTATGTGTGGGGTTTGAGCGAGAACAGCAGCTTACAGTTGCTCCTGAAGTTCCGGAACACCCTTCGGTCACCAGCGAATTTCTCCGGAAAGGCCACCTTGGGTTCCGAGATTTCCGAGGTAATCACCTGGACTTCTGCTGGAGCAGGAGGAGTTGCAGCAGCCGTGGAAGGGAGTACAGCTGGCGGATGAGTTCTAATGTGCTCCTGTAGCTGCGAGTAGCCACTTTGCAGCTCCTGAACAGCTTGCGTGAGAGTAGACAGCTGCTGGGTTAGGAAAACAAACGGAGACGCTCCTTCAGCTGGATCCATCTTGGCCTGGTTATACTGTCAAGCTTACCAGTATAATCCAGTCGTAGAAGGAGCTGGAGCTGTAGATATTGAACCCACAAGCGCCTCACACAACCGCTACCCACCTGGAGTGGAACAGGGAGCAGGGTTGTGGAGAGTAGCCAATGAGACGATCAAGCGAAGTACAAAAGGATTAGGCAAAGTCGTGGTCAGGAGGTCCGAGGTCAGAAGGCAGGCAGCGAGATTGGTAAACGATGAGACAGGCCGAAGAGTCGAGACAGGCAGAAGAAATCGTAGTCCAGGTACAGGCAAGGGTCGGTAACAAGAATTCAAGAGTATAAGACGCTAGGGTTTCAGTTAAACAACCTAATAACCAGGCAATGCATCTTAGTCTGGATCTGGTTTAAATATTGTTACTTTGGCGCCAAACTGGCGTCTTTGCGCTGGCGTTGCGGAACTGACACCAGCACGTCCGTCTTAGGCGTTTCCGCCGGCGCCTTTGCGCCCGTCGCCGGCGTCACGCGCCGGCGCGCATTAGCGCGCCTGCGCCGGACAGGACGCATGCGTAAATTCTCACACTCACTCTGCTTAACTACCAAACGCAACACCACATAGAATACCACATTTCTCACCCACTTAATTCGATCTTGCCCACTCCCACAACATGTGTATTACTCCCTTCCCTTTAGACTGTATGCCTATGCATAGGGCCTTCCTCACCTTTTTGTACCTGTATTGATTGTAATGTTTGTTACTCCATATGTTCTATGCATTTAATTCATGTGATTTAGTTGTATAATCAAATTTACTTTACAGTGCTACGCGATATGTTGGCGCTATATAAATACATGTTAATAAAAGGTAGTTTGGCATGAGCTTCAATTAGCGCCCCTCCATTGAGCATTGCCATTTCCCACCTTACCATGAATATTTAAATAAAGAAAGCAAGAAGGTGTACAACGCATTAATGAATGAAACTTATCATTTAAATAAATATGTAATGTTCACAAAAATAAGGTAAATGTCAGAAAAACAAAACAGTAGGATAATTTGATCCTGTTAAACAAAGTGCAAATGAAGGGTTCACTTAACACCAATACTGGAATGTCCACAACATTTTACTTTTAGCACAACTCCTATGAGAATAGTACAATAAGCTAAAACCTCCTCAGTGATGAGGTAGCCCTTCCACTGCCAGCCCTCCCATTTTTGAGGTACTGTAGCTTAATATGTAGCTGCAGAGTTTTCAGCCAATCTTTCTGCCACATCCATCATACTGCCCCCTGTGCCTGCAACCATCCATAATACTGCCCCCTGTGCCAGCAGCCAACCATCGTACTGCCCCTGTACCTGTGCCAGCTGCCAATCATACTGCCCCCTGTACATGTGCCAGCAGTCATCCATCATACTGCCCCCCTGTACCTGTGCCAGCAGCCAACCATCATACTGCCCCCTGTACCTGTGCCATCCATCACACTGCCCCCTGTACTTGTGCCAGCAGCCAACCATCATACTGCCCCCTGTACCTGTGCCATCCATCACACTGCCCCCTGTACTTGTGCCAGCAGCCAAACATCATACTGCCCCCTGTACCTGTGCCATCCATCATACTGCCCCCCCTGTACCTGTGCCAGCAGCCATCCATCATACTGCCCCCCTGTACCTGTTCCAGCCATCCATCATACTGCCCCCCTGTACCTGTGCCAGCAGCCATCCATCATACTGCCCCCTGTACCTGTGCCAGTCATCCATCATACTGCCCCCTGTACCTGTGCCAGCCATCCATCATACTGCCCCCTGTACCTGTGCCAGTCATCCATCATACTGCCCCCTGTACCTGTGCCAGCCACCCATCATACTGCCCCCTGTACCTGTGCCAGCCACCCATCATACTGCCCCCTGTACCTGTGCCAGCCATCCATCATACTGCCCCCTGTACTTGTGCCAGCCATCCATCATACTGCCCCCTGTACCTGTGCCAGCCATTCATCATACTGCCCCCCTGTGCCAGCAGGCACAAATGTCCCCAGGGCCCCAAGCCCTCCCCATCTGTACCTGTGCCAGCAGCCCAGCAAGCGACTTCAAAGTAAGGATTAGGAAAGTACTAGTAGTAGGCAGCTGCCCCAAAGCGCCCAGGGGCCCCAGCCAGCAGGACAGACAGCAGGTCTCTTCAGCTCCATGTTACTGCTCCCTCTAGTGTGCACAGCAGCAGGTCCTCTCTCTTGGGCAGGCCCAAAAATGGAAGGAACCAAGTCACGCTCCCAGAGTGGGGGATTATTTTTTAATTTATACCAGGATTAAACAAGCCATACAGGGGGTTTAGACATGCTTTTTTTATAATAATAATAATGCTTTTATTAAAGGCCATGGGAACTGAATTGCAAAAATGAAAAAAAAAAATCCCCCCCCCGAGAAGTGCGCCCCCCAGTGATTGCGCCCTAGTCGGTTGCCTGCCCTGCCTATCCCTTGTTCCGGCCCTGGGCCTTCCCCTTCAGAATTGTGATAATATAGGAAACTTTAGCCCTTTCAGACCTAAAGGGCTCTAAACGGGACTAATGTGCTGTAATGCCTGAGCCTCCTGGCTGTCCAGACGCTTCATCATTACGTCAAAGAATCCCTCCATGGTCGAGGAAGCAGTAGCCTGGGAAGGTTCCATACTGGCCCAAGCTAACTGTAACGTTCACGTTATCGGGAACCTTGCACAGTGATGGGTACCTTCAGACGAACACCGACGCCCTTTTGGGGCCACGGGCTTTCTGCTGCGGAAACCAACAAGGAATTGCGTAACTAGAATCAAGTCCGTAAGCGAGGTAACGGCAGGGATTTAGAGAAGTAGTAGTCACAATCAGGCAAAGGGGTCAAGGCAGGTGGCAGGAAACAAACTCACAAATCAGGAAATCAAAACCAGAAATCCAAATCAGAATCAAAACTCTTCTGCAGGAACAGAGAACTGAAACCAGCTTGGGCACCATAAAAATGGAAGATTGGTTTTTAAAGGAGTTTTGGAGGCAAAAATTCAAATCCGGCGCCTCTGGTGATGTCATGATGCTCTGCGTCACAATGCCAGCATCATGAGACTCTGCGTCAAATGCCAGCGTCATTCTAGACACAAACCCAGAAGTGCATGCCTGCACATCAGCAACCTTGGAGAGACGCACCAGGAGGTAAGGGATTTCGGAAATCTCCTGGCGTGTCTCACAGGACCTAATGTCTCTCAGCAGAGTATCATGAGCTTGCTGCAAAAGCATATGTGGTGCCATTATTTAACCTACTAATAGGGTCTTTGTGCTTGGCATTAATCTAGGGCAATCATCCCCAACCGGTAGCTCGTGGGGGATGACTGCGCTCCAACCCCTTGGATGTTGCTCTCCGTGTCCTCAAAGCAGGTGCTAATTTTTGAATATCAGGCTTGGAAGCAAGTTTTGTTTGCAGAAAAACAATGCCAATTAGAGCCTCTAGTAGGCTGCAAGTTCATTTACGGGCAACCAAGTAGCCAATTCCAGCCCTTATTTGGCACCCCATGGGACTTTTTCATACTTGCGTTGCTCCTCAACTCTTTTTACATTTCAATGTGGCTCACGAGTAAAAAAAGATTGGGGACCACTGATCTAGGGGAAGCTACTTATATTGTCACATAAAAGTGAGCAGCGTTTAACCAGAGAGGTTATTTTATTCACTGGAAGCTGTTCCATATCTTACACACCTGTAGGAGTAGCAGTAAGAATACTTTGCCACATCATTCCAAATCCTCAAGTGATTTCTCAAATACAACTTACTGGGAAGTAAATGAAGGACATTTTGCATATGATAAATGTGCTAGTCTATTGTCACCTGTCATCTTCCTGGTTCATGTTAAGTGCTAGCCCATAGGCAATGGTGCAAGTAGGAATGAAGTATTTTTCTTCAAGCAGAGGGTATGCCTTCCTGCTCTCACATTGGGAGGGCCTAAAATCACTAAAAATTGAGGTTTGGTAAATAACCCCTTGTATGTTACATACAGATATCTATAGATATATGTAACAGATTTTCATATACCTGCAGCTATATTTGAACTGTCCCTTTGAGAAAAAACGTTCACCTTCAGAAACTAATTCATAGGTTGAAATCATTGTATTCTTTCGAGGGTTAAAGTACATCTGGGAAAAAAAGATGAATGCCATTTTTTCATATGAACACACGCTATATTTGAACTGTTGTCCCTTTGGATACAACAGTTCACTTTAAGCAGCAATTTAATGGATTTAAATAATAATTTTTCTTTTTTGGGGTGAAATGTTTATCTAGGATAACAGATGAGTGCCATATTTTCATATGGATGCAATATATGTTTGAACTGTTATCACTTTGAAGAAAACAGTTCACCTTCGGCAGCAAATTCATAGATTTAAATCAGTTTTCTTTTAGGGCTTTAAATGTGCGTGACGTTGAGATTAAAGTTGCACACTATAAATTCATATGGATGCAAACTATATTTGAACATTTGTCCCTTTGAATAAAACAATTCATCTTTATCAACTAATCCATAGTTTAAATTGTTTTCTTTCAGGGGCTGAAATGTACTTCCATATAAAGAAAAAAAGGCAAACTGATATTATTTTTCTCCCCAAATATGTGGATAGATTTCTGCAATCACATTTTATTAATGCTTCCAGCCAAGGAAAATATCATACTACTGCTGTTCTGATGTAATCGAGAGATTAGCTTTATCTACTGAAATTTACTTCTTCTTGAAGGTCATTTGCATTAATAACACTTCAATAGTGTCAAAGGGTTTTTCTTTTCAGGTCTGAACTGCAGAGAGATTAAATGATTAGCACGCTATCTTATTAACATATAAGGCCATGAGGAACATCTGCTTAATGCAGTTAGCAAAGTCAAACAGGATGATTTTTTTGTGGGACAAGGAGACAAAATGCAAGTAGCAGAGAATTTTTTTTTTAATTCATATTTTATTTGTACTTATCTTTATAATGCACAGACTAAAGTCTGTGTATTAGTTGGTCAAAGATCTTGAATTGCAATATCCTATCTTCCATTATTGGACACATTTTCTGTTACATAAATGTATGTGTGGTATTGGGTATAATTCAGCCTGCAGCCTTGCATATTTATACAGTCACAAAACCCCCCAGTGACTATTAATATCCTTAAAATTTACAGTAGGGGGTACATTACCCCCTGACTTGATTCATGCATCTGCACGTCTGTAATTTATGGGAGCTGGGCCTGTGTTATTGTGTTTTTTTTATAAATAAAATACCCTGACTGCATATCCAAGCAGGGGCCATAGTAGAGAATGTGGGTACTTTTATTTGCTTCAGCAGTGATTCAGTTATCCATACCAATGCGGCACAACAGATGCATCCCCAAGAATATAAGTAAGACCAGATAACTTTTTATATATTTCATAAACAAAAACTCATGTCTGTTTAGCAAACTTCATTTAAACTCATAACGAAACTGCAAAACTTGTATCAATATCTTGTATGTAATATTTCATGCTTGCTTCACTAGGTCCTAAAATGCACATCAGAATTGGTGGGCTCCAGATTAACGCCACTTTGTAAACTATTCCAACTATTCCAATTGCTGACATTTAGCTTGTCTATTTGCTGGAACCGAATTCAATTATGTACTGCCCACACAAGGGGTCCTCTGCAAAAATTTATGGCTGTCTTCTTTCCAGATTCTCTTCCCCTCCCCCACCAGGAAAGAGAAGACCAGTAAGAATTCCAGCCTTAATTCCTTCCTTGTTGTCTGCCATTGCCTCTGAAAATGTCATGTTTATTTTTATAAATGTTTACATAAAAATAACTGTTCAGTGGGTATTATAAGGGATAAGGGGTTCTGTGACCATATAAAGGCACACGGCTGCAGGCTGAGTTATACAGGGAACTCTCAGTATCACTCATATATTATAAGGGATAATATGCCCCATTCTGTTATATATGAGGATATTAGAAGTTACAGAGGAGTACTATGACCTTCGGCCTCGTGTTTTTATATGGTCATGAAACTCCTCAGTAACTTATAAACTTTATAATTTACAAGAGAGGGTACTTTATTCACTATATAATTTACAGTAGGTGGTATTAGGCCAATGTTTGATGGTGATTGAGTTCACTAGCCATTAGTATCTTGATTCCTTCTTGTTTAAAGTTGGAGAGGTGTAAAAGACTAATCCCAGAAAGCAGGAAAGTAGTTTTATACATGGAAAGCCCAAGCCTCTTTTATAACCAAGTGCCTGTATATCTAGAAGGTTGGGGAAAATATATTTTGGTAAATATGCTCTTTTTCTAAAGGGGTGGTTCACCTCTAAGTTAACTTTTAATAGGTTATAGAATGGCTAATGCTAAGCAACCTTTCAACTGGACTTCATTTTTATTTGTTATAGTTTGGATTATTTGACTCTCAAATAGGGGTCAGTGACCCCACCTAAATAACAAATGCGCTGTATGACTACACATGTATTTGCTACTTTTTATTACTCATCTTTCAAGGTGAACAACTCCTTTAAAACCTACTATATAAATTGGGCTTTATCTGTTAAAGATTGTAACTGATTTCTTTGTCATTAGGGGAGCTTACCCTGTTGTTTATGTTTTAGTATTACAGAATTCTCCTTGCCTATATTAAGCTCCTTTTGAGGGATCTGTTTTGGGTGGCGTTCCTTAACTTTGAACATAATAGGCATACAATAAAACAATTGATCTCCTCCACTGTTTAATTTAACAATTAGCACCTTTAATTGGAAAGTCTTAGATCAAACTTTAGTTCTTCAAAGCATTCAAAACCCACAAAGAGTAACAATAAAGACTAATTGTATATTAGATCACTGACTACATGATCATTTTCAATTTTTAATCCACTAGAAGAGCTGAAAACTGCATTTTTCTATGGAGCCCCTTGAATTTGACCCCAAAGATGAATAGATGAGTTTTTCTTGCCGGTTGAGTGTGTGCAACTCCATAAAGCCTACAAAATGAAATTCTGAGAGGGTCCAGGAATACGACTGCAGAACAAATTGCAGGAGCAAGGCTTGTCACGGACGGCAAAAGAGCCATTATTGTCTTTTCAGCAGGACATCCTTAGAATTCAGACTGGGAGATTTACATAAATTTCCCGCACTGGAACAAGTTGCTGAAATGTAATTTCTGACTTATAGCTATGGCGTCTGGCAGCTCCTAACATGGCCAAGCGAGCCTTATTACGGATAAAAATGAGTTGCTAATGGGAAACCCACTTTGCTGACCAAACAATTGCCCATTGGATCTGCTTTATTTACCACGCGCACTCGTGTTCCTGAGCTGCTGGTGAAATGGCCTGGAATTTACTGCTTCATTTGCTAATTGTGTTCACACTATCAAAATGGTTCTTCATGGACCTAAAGTCTTTGTATTACCATTGCCAATTATTCAATTGTGGGGTATGTCTAATTCCTGCTAATTGAACTTACTGCTCCTAGCTTTCTGTATCTCACCATCCAACTCTGCTGCAAATCTTTGTATTACCATTGCCAATTATTCAATTGTGGGGTAGGTGTTAAAATGCATCAGTTTACATTTATCTAGCAATGTGTTGCTTGCTTTAGGGCTCTTACACATGAGCGTTTTTACCTGCGCTCCCCTGCGTTCCGTTTTTCGGCGTTCAGCCGCAGGGGAGCGCAGGAATAGACACATTTCATTATTTCAAATGGGGCTGTACTCACACAGGACCGTGTAGGCGCCGAACGCAGGAAAAATGCAGCATGTTACGTCTCAACCTGTGTTCGGCGCCTACATGCGCCTGTGTGAGTATAGCCCCATTTGAAATAATGAAATGCGTCTATTCCTGCGCTCCCCTGCGGCTGAACGCCGAAAAACGGAACGCAGGGGAGCGCAGGTAAAAACGCTCATGTGTAAGAGCCCTTAGTGAATAGTTTGGTATGTCCATTTTATTGCTATTGATGTCTGTTAGACTCAGATATTCTTCTGTCTTTAACTTGTCTTAATCAATTGCTGGCCCTCACCCATGTGACCCTCTTGCTGTATATCAGGACATTCATTCTAGGGGAAGCATAGCAGGGGTGAGCATGGCAGGAGAGCTATGGCAGATTTAACAACTTAAGTCCATAAAGTAAATGTACAGAAAGTTTAAGTACAACATATAGAGTTAGACAGAGTTGGATCCGAGTTGGACTGAATCTCCAAGCAAACACTGGACATCACTGCTCATCAATTCTTCTATCAACAAGATAAGACGGATTATACGGTCTAACTATGTTTAATTTGATTGCCTTCTTTTTCTCTCTCTCCTCTATACTTATGCATATATCCTCTGCACTCCAACATCCATCAAACTATCCTGAAATTGAAATTTCCTCTTCACTGCTCCCATCACCCTCTCTCAATCTAAGCACACTATCTTGTATTGTTAAATCTATTATCCCCTCTCATCCCATCAAACAATACAATGCTCACACTGTCAAATCTAGGTCACACCTTGTTTCACTCTCATTATTACTGTTACTTGCAGCTGGGGACATCTCCCCAACTCACTCATTTGTGAGTAAGTTGGGGAGATATAACTCACTTATTCCTACTCTCAGGCATTCAACAAGGTCTTTTCCAGTCTCTCAGACTTTACGCACTTCTAATCTTGCAAACCTAATTCACATAAAGCCAGCACCCTCCCTGCCTTTCTCATGTCCCTCTGGAATGCACGGCCAATCTGCAATAAACTAACAGCAGTCCATGACCTCTTTATTGCTAAATCCCTTCTTGCAATCACTGAAACATGGCTCTCCCCCTCAGACACCGCTTCACCTGCTGCCCTCTGCTATGGAGGCTTCTCACTTAGTCACACTCCTAGACCAGATGGCCGTCATGGCGGTGGGGTGGGATTTCTTCTCTCCCCCAAATGTAGGTTTCAAAATCTAACTACACCGACATCTCTCTCCTTCACTTCTTTTAAAGTCCACAGCATACGGTTGTTTTCTCCAATCTCTCTGCGTGTTGCTGTCATATATCGCCCCCCTGGTCCCTACTCCACCTTCTTGGATCACTTTGCTGCCTGGCTTCCATACTTTCTCTCCAGTGAGACATCTGCTCTCATTTTAGGGGACTTCAACATCCCGATTGACAACTCTGCTTCTGCTGCCACCTCTAAACTTCTTTCTCTAACAGCTTCATTTGGACTCACCTACCCACATCGAGGGTCATGCTCTTGATTCTGCCACTCATGCTGCCCATCCAACTTAATTAACTCTCTCTACCCTCTGTCTGACCATCATCTACTCTCCTTTCAGATACTGCTTTTATCTGCACCTTCACAACCATCTCTCTCTACCCACATGTACAAAAACCTTAATGCCTTTGAAAACAACAATCAACAGTATCAGCACAATCCATATCTCATATTAATACTCTCTCCTGTCCCAATATGGCAGCTTCTCTCTACAACGATGCCCTTTCAACAGCACTTAACTCCCTTGCACCTTCTACCACCCGTCACAGCCGGCCAGCTAAACCCCAACCCTGGCACACTAGTGTAACTCAGTACCTCAGAAAATGTAGTAGATCAGCTGAGCGACGGTGGAGAAAGTCACAAACTGATCCTGACTTCATCCACTTCAAATTCATGCTCTCCTGCTATAATCGAGCTCTATCATTAGCCAAAGAACAATATTCTCTTATCTAATATCTACTATGTCTTCCAAACCACAGCAACTGTTTGCCACATTTAATTCACTCCTATGCCCCCATCCACCTATTAATGTTACCACCCAAGACCTTGCTAATTTCTTTAATGAAAAAAATCGATCTCATTAGGCTGAGCATACCGTCCGACAACAATCTCAAACCAACGTGCAGTCCACTCACATCTACTTTGCACTCCTTCACCCCTGCAACTCTAGATGAAGTTAGCAAACTTCTAGCCTGCTCAAAACCCACCACCTGCTCCCTTGACCCCATACCCTCTCGCCTTCTCCACCCAATCTCTGATACACTGTCTCCTGCACTTACCCACCTATTTAATCTTTCACTCTCTACTGGTACCTTTCCTTCATTATACAAACAAGCACTAATCACTCCTATCCTCAAAAAACCTTCCCTTGATCCCAGCTCTCCCACTAACTATCAACCGGTCTCCCTTCTTCCATTCGCATCCAAATTACTAGAAAGGCTTGTTTACAAACACCTGATCCAGCATCTCACTCACAACTCCCTCCTCGACCCCTTGCAATCTGGCTTCCGCCCATCACACTCGACTGAAACTGCACTCACCAAAGTAACCAATGATCTTCTATTGACAAAGTCTAAAGGTCATTATTCCATTCTAATCCTTCTAGATCTCGCTGCAGCCTTTGACACAGTTGACCACACACTCCTCCTTGACATTCTATACTCAGCTGGCATTCTCTAACTCTACTTCTACTACTTTCCCACTCTCTGTTGGAGTTCCTCAAGGCTCTGTTCTTGGCCCCCTGCTGTTCTCGCTGTTCAACTTCACTAGGAAAACGTATTCAGTCATTTGGACTTCAGTATCACCTTTATGCTGATGACACCCAACTCTACTTGTCTACTCCTGATCTTTCTAATTCTGTCCTTTCCCAAGTCACAGACTGTCTCTCTGCTGTCTCCTCCTGGATGTCACAGCGCCACCTGAAACTGAACCTTTCTAAAGCAGAACTCATTATATTTCCTCCAAGATCTTCCCCTGTCCCTCAGATATCACTCACCGTAAACACCACCTTTCATTCCACCACACAGGCACGCTGCCTAGGAGTTATCTTAGACTCTCATCTGTCTTTTTCACCACACATTCAAACTCTTACGTATTCAACTGCGCAACATTGCTCGAATACGACCCTATCTCAGTTCAGAATCAACTAAAACACTGATTCAGTCTCTCATCATCTCCCGCCTTGATTACTGCAACTTACTCCTCACAGGTATTCCAACAAGTCACCTTTCACAACTCCAATCTGTTCTAAATGCGGCCGCTAGACTCATTCATCTAGCTCGCCGCTCAACATCAGCTGCTCCCATATGCATGTCCCTTCACTGGCTCCCAATCTCTTCTAGAATCAAATTACTTACACTCACATTCAAGGCCCTTAATAATGAAACCCCTCCCTATATTTCATCTCTAATCTCCAAATACACTCCTTCACGAAACCTACGCTCTGCTTCTGATCTTCACCTCACTTCTCCTCTGATCACTTCTGCCCATTCTCGTTTACAAGACTTCTCTCGGGCTTCTGCTTTTCTCTGGAACTCTCTGCCACAAGCTGTCAGACTTTCTCCTTCTTTCCAAACTTTCAAGCGCTCCTTAAAGACCCATCTGTTTAAAGAGGCTTATTCGATGTACCTTAATTAATCATTGCTGTATCAAAAATGACAAAGTGTTTATATAATCCTAATGTCTCAATTGTACCCTAACCTTTTAGTTTGTAAACTCTAATCTCTAGGTCCTTCTAACCCTATTGTATTCTGTAATCCTTGTTTGTTATCCACCATTTATTCCCTGTTTGCTATAACTGCAGTAAAGCACTGCGTATCTTGACAGCGCTATATAAATAAATGATGATGACCTAAAGAGAAACTATTATGAATTAATTGCAATTTGTGCTTTGCTGGGCTTAATAAAGTAATTGTATGATTTAAAACTGGGGTTCAATGAATAGGAATCATGCTGAACATTCTTTCTGCCTGTTGTTTTATTTATGAAACAGCTATGTGTTATGTTTTGGGTAGCCGAGAATGCTTTATTAGCAGAGTCATGCAGGCATTACACAACAGTAAGCTTTCACTTTTAAGCTACCAGGAAGTATGCACAGTATAAGTATGAGCACAGTGACATCTACAGGCCACTTGCATGAACACCACATATTGCCCCTATAGTAGGAAAGCATTTGGACAACTATAATAAACAGCAACATTAAACAGTATGCATTTTAAAGCAATAATATACATTATTCACATCACATAGTCCTTGTCACGGTTGGCAACCTAATTCAGAACCAATACTAAGCACCCTGTTCTCGGCTCTTGCTTCTGCCGTTAACAGCTGCCTTTCACCTCGGGAGGAGCCCTCGGCTAATCGGCCGCCAGGTCTTAATAAGAGATGTGCAAAGTGAGGGGTTCTAAACAATCACAGGGGCACAATGGTACATGCAAAGTCTTTAGGCAGAAGGTCACAGTACAAGGTGTTAGGCAAAAGAATAGTCAGATCAGGCCGGGTCAGGGCAGGCAGAGTGCAAACGGAGTCAGGCAGGCAAGGGTCAAACCAGGAGATCAATCAGAGGGATATAGAAGAAGCGAAGTCGGATTGGAATTGTTTCCTGAGACGATCAGCCCTAATGTCATAAATAGGAACCCAAGAATTCTCCTCAGGACTGTAACCCTTCCATTGTACTAGGTTTTGTAACTTACCCGGCACCAGACACGAGTCAAGAAGTTCTTGGACAACAAATTCAGGCTGACCTCTACCAACACTGGGGGGGAGGAAAAATTTGTGGACGAACCTGTGAGGCTGGCTTAATTAGAGGGACATGAAAAGAATTAGAAATCTTAAAATTATCAGCTGCCCTCTTTTGAGCAGCCATAGCTGCTGAAAGAGAGTTGTGCACCCCAGACCAAATCTTGGCAAATTGTTTGACATAAGAATTGACAGAGGGTACACATAACACCTTAGGAATTGTTCAAGGGACTGATTAACCCTTTCAGTTTGACTATAGGTTTGAGGGTGGTATGCAGTAGAGAATGACAACTCAATCCCAACCAAAGAGCAGAATGCTGACCAAAATTTGAAAACAAACTGTACCCCTCAATCAGAAACAATACTGACCGGAAAACCATGTAATTTGAAGATATTGGAAATAAATAACTCAGCCAGAGTTTTAGCAGAAGGGAGGTGTGGGAGGGAAATAAAATTACTCATTTTGCTGAACCTATCCACCACCAACCAAATCACAGTTTTCGCTTGAGATGAAGGGAGGTCAACAATAAAATGCATAGACAGATGGGACCAAGGTCTGTCAGGAATAGGTAATGGCCTTAGCAATCCCTGTGACAGATTCTTAGAAGACTTTGATCTCTGACAAACAGGGCAGGAATTAACAACTTTTTTGGCATCTTATTTAAATGAAGACCACCACACATCACAGGACAATAAAGACACTGTTTAGAGATACCTGGATGTCCCACCATTTTTGAATTATGGGCCTCATCCAGAACTTGTTCCCTTAAAGGAACAGTAACGTCAAAAAAATAAAAGTGTTTTAAAGTAATGAAAATATAATGTAGTGTTGCCCTGCACTGGTAAAACTGCTGTGTTTGCTTAAGAAACACTACTATTGTTTATATAAATAAGCTGCTGTGTAGCAATGGGGGCAGCCATTCAAAAAAGAAAAGGCTCAGGTTACACAGCAGATAGCAAATAAGCTTTGTCTGTCTAATGGTGTTATCTTTTATCCATTAGTTAACCTGTGCCATATAGCCGTTTTTCAATTTCCGCCATTGCTCTACAGCAGCTTGTTTATATGAACTATAATAGTGTTTCTGAAGCAAACAGATCAGTTTTACCAGTGCAGGGCAACAGTACATGATATATTCATTACTTTAAAACACTTACATTGTTTGGTGTTACTGTTCCTTTAAGTCCTCAGGTACAAATAACCTCCCAGAGGGAGTATCTACAGGGGGAGAAGATTGGACTGAGGACAATAGTGCGGCAACGTCTGATCCCAGAGCTGCCACAACCAATTCGTCCGGAATGATGGGAACACACTCACTAGGTTCAGACAGGTTCGGCTCAAAATGCCTAGAGAGTGCATCGGCCTTAGTGTTTTTGGAACCAGGCCTGTAAGTAAGAGAAAAATTAAACCGGGTTATAGTATGTTTAGCCCCCTCCAACAAGTGTCGCCATTCCTCAAATGCCCATTTGATAGCCAACAATGCTCTACTACCAATGTCATAATTGGCTTTGGCCGGCGAAAATTTCAAGGCACATGTATGTAACTTGTTGGTCATCGGATGCCTTTGAGAAAGGACTGCCCCTGCCCCTACCTCTGAGGCATCTACCTCTACAATAAAAGAAAGTGTAGTATCAGGGTGACAGAGAATGGGAGCAGACACAAATTCCTTCTTAAGGAATTCAAAAGCTTGAGTAGCTTCGGGAGGCCATATACTTGGATCTGCACCCTTTTTGGTTAGATCCATAATTGGAGACACCACCAAAGAAAAGTTTTTTTATAAACTGACAATAATAGTAAGCAAAACCTAAGAACCTTTGAGTTGCACCTAAGGAAAGAGGTTGAGCCCATTCCAATACAGCCTTAACCTTCCCGGGATCCATTTCTAGTCCCTTGCCAGAGATATTGAACCCAAAAAATTGGACAGAAGAAACCTCAAAGGTGCACTTCTCTGGTTTTGCAAATAAATTATTCTTTCTTAACCTGAGCAACACCTCCCGGACATGTTTTTGATGGTCACCCAAGTTAGAGGAAAAAATAAGAATATCTTCAAGATATACCACTACGAATAACCCCAGCAGGTCCCGGAAGATGTCATTGACAAATTCCTGGAACACTGTGGGGCCTTGCAGAGACCGAATGGCATAACTAAATATTCGTAGTGGCCATCCCTGGTGTTAAAGGCCATTTTCCACTCACCCCCTTCCCTGATATGAATGAGGTTATATGCACCCCTAAGGTCAAATTTGGAATAGATAGTAGCATTCTTGACCTGGTCAAATAACTCAGAAATCAGAGGAAGGGGATAGCGATTTTTGATGGTAATTTTCTTAAGGCCCCTATAATCAATACATGGGCGAAGACCTCCATCCTTCTTGCCCATGAAAAAGAACCCAGCACCAGCAGGGGAACTAGAGGGCCTAATAAAACCTCTTTCAAGATTTTCTTTGATGTACACTTTCATTGCTTGGGCTTCGGGCAAAGAAAGTGGATAAGTTCTCCTTCTAGGGGGAGTAGACCCTGGGGTGAGGTCAATTGGACAGTCATACCGCCTATGAGGAGGTTAAGTTTCTGCGGAAAAATCAGCATAAGCCGCCGGTAAACCTTAAAGGGATGTGACTGCCACCATTTGCGGAACATTTATGCAAGAGTCCTTACATTTTAGACCCCATTGAAGAACCTCCCCAGTTACCCAGTCAATGTGTGGGTTATGCACCTGTAACCAAGGTAACCCTTAGATTAGAAGACAAGAGCAAGAACCCTCGATGACATAGAAGGATAACTCCTCAAAGTGCAAGTTGTTAGTGCATGTGGACAATGCCACAGTTTTCTTAGTTACCTAACCTGACCCCAAAGGACTTTTGTCAACCGCTAAGATTCTCATGGGAGGAATAAGGGGTATTAGAGGAAATTTAAACCTTGCAGCATCTACAAAATTTCGCGCTGCCCCTGAATCCACAAAAGCAGAAACCTCAAAGGAGCCCATAGGCCAGGTTACCATGATCCTAGAGGAAAATAGGGGAGAGGAAACTTCTCGACCCAAATGGAGCTCCCCTTCTCCATTTAGGCTTTGAAGTTCCCTGGCCTCTTAGGACATTGGTTTAGAAAATGACCCTTTTCCCCACAGTAAATACATAGACCCTGAGACCGCCTGCGGGCCTTTTCCTCAGGAGTTAAATGAGTGATACCCAATTGTATGGGTTCCTCCTGAGGTAGAGGCACAGAGGGGTTAGAAGACTTAACATTAGTAAACCCCATAGGAAAGGAAGAACCTTTTTCAACCCTTTTCTCCCTTTGTCTTCTGTCTACTTGGATGGCAAGAGACATAAGATCATCCAAATTAGTAGATAGAGGGTAGTTTACTAGGCTGTCTTTGACAGAATCAGAGAGCCCTATCCGGAACTGGCTACAAAGAGCCATGTCATTCCAACCGGTTTCTACAGCCCACCGGTGGAACTCATTGCAATACACCTCCGCATCCCGTTTCCCCTAATTTACGAATTGCGGTATCGGCAGATGATGCACGATCTGGGTCATCGTAAAGTATCGCCATAGTACTTAAGAAGGTTTCAAGGGAAAAATGGGCAGGATCTTAGGGCCCAAATTTGGGGGTCACCCTGTAACAGGGTCATTACAAACCTCACTTTTTCTTCTCCAGTAGCGAAAGGTTGAGGGAAAAAGCTAAGGTATAATTTGCATGCCTCCTGGAAGACAAAGAATTTGGTTCTATCCCCACTAAATTTTTTCGGGGAAAGAAATTTTGGGTTCATGGGATTTGTGAACGTAACTCATCATGGTAGAAGAACCCACTTGAATGGCCACTGGAGGAGAGACTACTGGACTTGGCGGCTGTTGTGTGGTCTCCAGTCTGCAAGTCAGGTTATGGAAGCCTTGCATCAGATAGTCTTGCTTCCGCTCATGATCTTCCAAGCACTGTAGCAGAGTAGTGAGAAGCGCTTCAGTGGTGGAAGGAGCAACAGCAACAGCGGCGTGAATTTCTTTTGTCCATTTTTCGGCCCGTTATAATGTCACCCTAATTCAGAACCAATGCTAAACACCCTGTTCTCAGCTCTTGCTTCTGCCTTTAACAGCCGCCTTTCACCTCGGGAGGAGCCCTCAGTTAATCAGATGCCGCCAGGTCTTAATAAGAGAGGAGCAAAGCGAGGGGTTCTGAACAAGCACAGGGGCACAACGGTATATGCAAAGTCTTTGGGCAGAAGGTCGCTGTACAAGGCGTTAGTCAAAAGAATAGTCAGATCAGGCCAGGTCGGGGCAGGCAGAGTGCAAACAGAGTCAGGCAGGCACGGGTCAAACCAGGAGATCAATCAGAGGGATATAGAAAAAGCGAATTTGGATATCAGGCAGGGGTCAGGATACGGATGTCAGAATCGTCAAAAGCCAGGCAGGGGTCACAGCAGGAATCAGAATCAGATAAACAGAAAAGCACAATAGCTCAGAAGCACCAGGAAACAAGATCCTATAACGGGCAAAGTCCTGAAGCCCTAATGAGCTATTTATACTTTCAAATTTTGCGCCATTGTGCGCTGGCGTCATCATGCCTTTATATCCCGAAGAGGCGCTGGGTGCACCCTAAGTAACTGGCGCCTGCGGCAAGGTAGCTTGGTGCGGCGGGCGGGGCAGCAGGCGTCCCTACCGTCCCACCACAGTGAGTTTTTGTTACAGTCCGTGCAGGTAGTTTTCTGATTCTCTCAGTACGCCTTATAGGTTCATTTTCCTCAGGCCTATTGCAGTTGACATCAGAAGTCGGAAAATGTCCTTCATCAATTGGAGCTTCTCCAAAGTCATATCTAACAGGAGCAAGACGATTTGCATTCCATATGCGTCCATCAGACAGTTTGTGCAGGTAGTTTTCTGATTCTCTCAGTACGCCTTATAGGTTCACTTTCCTCAGGCCTATTGCAGTTGACGTCAGAATTCGGAAAATGTCCTTCATCAAATGGAGCTTCTCCAAAGTCATATCTAACAGGAGCAAGACAATTTGCATTCCATATGCGTCCATCAGACAGTTCATATGTGTATGGTCCTCGCTGGCATCTCACTTCAAGTGGTGCAGTAACTTTAGATTGTCCTTGTTTCAGTATTCCTGGTTTCTTAATTCTGACTAAAGATCCAGGCTGAAAGTGCACTTCTCTGGCACCACATTTTCTGTCAGTATAAGCCTTACATTTGGCCTGTTGACATTTCACAATGTCAGCAGTAGATGATTTTTGTAGAAACATTATTTTGTGGAAGTTTGATGTCTGCAACATGTAACTTAGTGCGCGTCTGTCTGCCATGTAATAATTTAGCAGGAGATGATTGGGTTGTTGCTTGGCACGTTGCTCTGTAGTTATGTAGGAACTCTGTTGTAAATACTTTCCAAGATTTCTCAGTAAGATTTGCTGTCTGTAGTGCTTCTTTCAGACTTCTCGATTTCTCCATTTGCTTGTGGGTAATACACTGAAGATTTCCTATGCACAATATTCCTCTCTCTCAGAAAGAATTCAAACTCATATGAGACAAACTGTGGTCCATTGTCTGATATTAACTCCTTTGGATTACCTTCTCTGCTGAAGACTGTAGACAGAAATGTTATTACTGTAGCTGATGTTATATGAGAAACAAATGCAATTTCAGGCCATTTACTGTAATAGTCTATCAAGGTTATAGCAAATCTACAATCTATAGGAGCATCTGTAAAAGGACAGACAATATCAATAGCAAGTTTTTCCCATGCTGAATCAGGGAATGGTATTGGTTTTACATCTGGTCTCAACTTGACTTTGTGTACAAAGTTCTTTGCACAACCCAGTGAAGTGTTGCTTTGTGGTGACATTTTAGACACTGGCTGTGTGGCAGGCACTGGTGCTGTAGTAATAAGACTATCCAGTGTCGGACTGGGCCGGCGGGAAACTGGGAAAATACCCGGTAGGCCCCGGCCTTCATGGGCCCCGCCGGCCCAGACCTGCTACCCCTGCATTGGATGTGCCATTAAGAAATGAGCATCTGCGCCGTTTTTACACATGCGTGAGCTGCGCATTCAGGAGCAGCATGATGCGTGTGCGAACAGTGCACGAACAGTATGCGGCAGGCCAGGGAGTTGGAGCTCGGGAGGGGGCCCCCGGGGACTGCCAGGAGGGCCTTTCATTTGCAGCCCTGGTGGGTCCCCAAGGCTGCAGTCAGACCCTGAGACCATCAACTAATTGTAGGTTTAATGCAGCAAAGAGATACCTTCTAAGTATAGCAGTACCCTTATTCACAATGTAAAAGTCACATTTTGCAGTATTTGATTCAAATTGTACAGTCACTAGCAAGCAACCAAGCACAGGGATTGGATCCTTTAAGTAACTGACCAGACTCAGGGCAGGTGCAACAAGCGAATCTTTTGCAAAGTATTTCAAGAAAATATCCTTTGGTAGTAAAGAAACAGCTGAAACTGTATCAAACTTAATTCTCATCAGGTAATGGTAATGTATAGAACAGTGATCCGCAACCAGTAGCTCGTGAGCAACATGTTGCTCTCCAACCCCTTGGATGTTGCTCCCAGCGTCCTCAAAGCAGGAGCTTATTTTCGAATTCCAGACTTGGTGGCAAGTTTTGGTTGTGTAAAAAACGGGTACACTGCCAAACAGAGCCTCAATGTAGAGTAGGTTTACAATCCACATATGGGCTACCAAATGGCCAATCACAGTACTTATTTGGCACCCCAAAGAACATTTTTCATGCTAGTGTTGCTCCCCAACTCCTTTTACTTCTGAATGTTGCTCACAGGTTCAAAAGGTTGGGGATCCCTGGTATAGAATATAAGCTGTCCCTCTGCTCCCAGGCAGTGATTAAGTAAAGCACGCTTTCTAGCAGCAGAAATCTCCCCTTGGTCAGCAGCAATAATGTAATTTTCAAACATACGGATCCAAGCAGTAAAAGGTATGGTAGGCTCACCAGGGTTTGGAAGAAAAGGTGCAGGCTGCTGCAGAGGTAGAAGAGCCATCCTTGTCGCCATTTGTTTTGGGTAGCCGAGGATGAGTAGAGTATAACAGTGCTTTATTAGCAGAGTCATGCAGGCATTACACAACAGTAAGCTTTCACTTTTAAGCTACCAGGAAGTATGCACAGTATAAGTATGAGCACAATGACATCTACAGGCCATTGAACGCCAAACTATGTTATTTGATACTGTATGTATTGCTCTAAACAGGACAAAATCTAAAACTGAAAGTAAAGTTACATTCTACTTCCTGTTCATACAAGCACAATCTGCCAGTCTGAAACACACTGTATAATGAGATGCTCCTTATATGAAAGCGTAATAGGTTGTAGCTGGGGAAAGTATTGTTTGTTTATACAGAGGTCTTCAGTAGACCACAAAATAGACTGAAATCTCAAAAAAGACGGACAACAAAGTATGTTCAGCAGAAGCTTTGTTCATTGATCTAATGTTGTAAAAGTGGGTACCAAAAAAATTGTATATAGGTTATTTATTATGCACAGAACTTCTTTTTACATACATCCTGAAGACTTGAGTTGGGGGTGCTATATAATGTTAAACATTACAGTAACCAATAATTTTTAGGAGGTCCACCACCCAGTGTCACTCATTTACATACAGAAGGGGGCAGCACAACTCCACATTATGGGTAAATATGTATGCCATTTCTGGGGATATTTCAGTCAAGGTTTAAAGGAACAGTAACACCAAAAATAAGTGTTTTAAAGTAATGAAAATATCATGTACTGTTACTCTGCACTGGTAAAACTGATCTGTTTGCTTCCGAAACACTACTATAGTTCATATAAACAAGCTGCTGTGGAGCAATGGGGGAAATTGAAAAATGGCTATATTGCACAGGTTAACTAATGGATAACAGATAACACTATTAGACAGACAGAGCTGATTTGCTATCTGCTGTGTAACCTGAGCCTTTTCTCCTTTGAATGGCTGCCCCCATTGCTACACAGCAGCTTATTTATATAAACAATAGTAGTGTTTAAGCAAACACATCAGTTTTACCAGTGCACGGCAACACTACATTATATTTTCATTACTTTAAAACACTTTTATTTTTTGACGTTACTGTTCCCTTAAGCAGGTGAAAGGTCTGATGGTGGACTCCTTGTCCTGGTGGGGATGGTGGGAAAAGGCCCCCTTTGCTCATTTATTAAAATTACCCTATGTATGTGGCACAGTCACATGTTCATACTGAGCATGTTTGTGTGTGCCCGTTTATTTTTGCACGTATGTCCATCTGTTTGTGCATGCGTCCGTCTATTTGACCTATTTGGCGGCAGCGACTGACCAGGTTGCCAATGGCACCTGGCCCGGCACTGGTCATAATTATTAAATACAGGTATGGGACCTATTATCAAGAATGCTCGGGGCTTTCCAGAAAAGGAGTCTTTCTGTAATTTGGATCTCCATACCTTAAAAAATCATTGAAACAATAAATAAACCCAACAGGATTGTTCTGCCTACACTAATGATTAATTATATCTAGTACTATGTACAGTTTTATTATTTCAGAGAAAAAAGGAAATCATTTTCAAAAACTTGAAACAAGATATTTGTTTTGTTATCCACAAAAATGGCCAAACGTTTCTCAATTAAAGGAGGCCCCAACACATTACCATTTTGGGGGTTATTTATTAAAATGCAAATGTTAAAATCTTTTTTTTTACACTAGAAAACTCGAATTTTTGGAGGGAAAAAACCCTTAAATTTTTCGAGATTTATTATTCCCCAATGTGGCAAAAAAAAAAACAAATCTGAAAATTCGTCATCTCAGACCTGTCAAGGTCCTGTATAAGTTAATGGGAGAGTTAAAGTCTTTGTGGTCTGCGCTGGGTTTAGCCCAAAAATCCAACTGATTCTGGGTTTTTGGGCAGAAACTCAAAAAAATGTGAGCAATTTAGAAAAAAAGCCTAATAAATTTGAGAAATTCAGGAAAAAGCCCCAAAAATGCGAGCGATTTGGATTTTCCCTCTGTTTTATCGAGTTTTTCCGAGATTCAATTAAATCGAATATTTTTATTAATAAATAAACTAAAATCGGGCATGGTTTTTTTTACTAAAATACGGATTTTAATAAATTACCTGCTTTGTGTTTTTATATTATTTGTACCCATATTTACCTTATTTGCCAATTTGCTTCCCCATTCTTCAATTTAGTTAAAATCACTTTGCTAAGTGGCAGCATCCTTCATGAAATTTATATTGCCGGATATCTGGGGGAAACAGAGTGTCAGGCTTGGCCACAGGTGAGTGGCTGGTAGTTAGGAGCCTTGGTGCTGTATAACACGAGTACAGCGGGTATTTGAGGTTTTGATAGGCCGGAAACATGTTATGCAGAAGATGAACAAAAGATAAAAAATAATATAAGTTCTTACACCGGTCGGTGGTCAAAGGCAGGCAACAATAAAGCAAGTCCGAGAAACAGGCTGAGGTCGGGGGCAGGCTGATGGCAATAACAAGTCCGTATGGCAGGCCGAGGTCGGAGGCAGGCTTATGGCAGAGGGTAGTCCAGTAAACAAGCCGAGGTCAATTACCAGGAGATCCAACAGAGTGCAGGTAATGGGAAACTGGAGCAGAGAACAGAGGAACAGGGAACCAAGCAGGAATCTCAGGAACAAAAGCGGGAATCTCAGGAACAAAAGCAGGAATCTCAGGAACAAAAGCAGGAATCTCAGGAACAAAAGCAGGAATCAGGCACAGGAGTCAGGAGTCACAGGAACAAGGAGTATGCAGGATCTAGCTTGGGAGCTTCAATGATCATGCACCGGAGTATCTTTAGCAACAGGCTTATAAAGGCCCTTAATTAACAAATTAACAACACCTGGTATAGCAAGAAGGAGGAGGAGGAGGAGGTGAACAAACGTATAAGGTAGAAAGTCTTTAATCATACCAGTAGAATCAGATTCCAAAGGTCTCCAGTGGCTCAATGAAATAATGCAAGAGCTTGTGAGTGTATAGTTCAGAGTTCAATCCCAGGTAGCTCCTGACACAGAGCCTATTCATACATCACATTGCAAAGTGGCAGCATCCTGTATGAAACTTATATTGCCTGATATCTGGGGGAAACTGAGCCTATTCATTACTGTATTTTTAAATAAAAGTCCACTGCATTTATTAGAAAGTAAAAAAAACTCCTTATCATGAAAGCCCTTTATTTTAGCTTGAATCTAGGAATAAACATGATCGATGTGTTTGACTTCACAACAGAGGCACTGATAGCATTGTAATGTAGTGCAGCAAAGATGTTTTCTTAATGCTGTTATTATCGCTTTAAGGGCCTTAATGTCACAGCATGCACAAACAGCAGATTTGCCCAAGGCACCCCGATCGCTCTTTCTCTTAAGATGTTCCCCTGTTTTATTTACAGTTTTTCCTTTCCCTCAAATGGTTGATGTGGCCGCAAATGATAAACATCTAAATCCCATTTCACACTCTATATAATGTATCATCTTCAGTTAGGAACTTCAGGCAATGGGATTCTAATGAACATTCCCCCTCGGCCACCATTAAAGGGAGTGCGACATTAAAGGGATGCTATAATAATAATTAAAAAAATGAAATAAAGTGTTTGTGCCTCAAATAAATCAGTAATATTTCTGAGTAAAGAAGTTCTGGAGGAAAATAAGTCGATTTGCTTATATTTTGCTTCTATTTTGAAAACATAGCAGTTTTCCTTGCTTTAAAGGATAAGTAAACCTTCCTGTAAGCAAAGCAAAGCGTGCAATTTAATTGAATTATTATTCAATCATGCATACCAATCAGGACAAAGCATGGCTGCAAGAAAATGATTGGGTACATCTTTAGGCATGCTTAATAGGGACACTAAACACTGCTGTACTCCACTGCTCAACCACCCTATACTCAGCTCTTCAGGGTCTATGGCTCCATTAAAATGCACAATAATCGTCCAATGAGAATCCCAGATAATCTGATTATATCTGTCTCCATGTTTATTGGTCCTATATTTGGAGCTGGAAGCATTAAGCACAGTTTCCCAGTACTGATGAAGTCTGTTCTTCCTCCTCATGTTTAAATCCAGTGTAATATAATTATACTAAAATAATCTCTGTATGTAAGATTAGAGCAAGATGGCTGACAAAGTGCTTGGACTCAGTGGTCAGTAGAATTCTCATTGTTGAATTCACATGTGTAATTGTGTTTTTTAGCAACTTCTATAGAAAGCTAGGGGGCGCAGTGGGACAGCTTTATGGTTGGGTTTAGTGTCCATTTCAGAGATCTGTTAAAGGGACTCAAAACCGAACCATGTAATTGCTCAAAAACTGTAAAGGGGACATACAGTATATCTTCTGCCTTACCCAAATGCTGATGGACTATAACTTGCTTATATTGTATAAAGCATTATGGGTTCTGCAGTTCAGAGACACAGACACATTCATAAAACAATACTCCTGCATCTTTTTTTTTTTTATTCAATCTAAGGATGGGGAGCAAAAGGGTCAGGGAAGGTATGTATCCTCTTATAGAATAAATCAAGAGTGGTTCCCTTTTCCAACTCAAGCAATTATATATCGTTTTCAAAACAGCCAATGTCTATGTGTTTTCATATCGGAACATCTTTTAGTAAAATCTATCCGCTTATCCCAGGCTTTTAAGAAATAAAGTGTTTTTTTTTATTAACACCAGAGCTATTATAAAACAATGCGTCTTGAAAGATCTGCATTTTAAGTGATTATGCAGTAAATTGTTTTTATTCAACTGAGGGTCTTGGCACATCTTCTCCAGAATTAAGCATCTTCTCCAGAATTAAATTAAGAAAGTAGAGATAATAGAGTAGGTTAGGAATAGATTTATTAACATTATGGTTTAAACAAAGCAAAGGGCTTTAAATACTCAAAAGTAGAGTGGGGCTTCAACTGGAGAGAAATGTTATTTTAACATCAGTTGGGCGATCAGTCTGCAAAAAGCAATATTGATTTTGTTTTTATGTTCTTTTAACTCCTTTCTAGGTAACAAAACCGGCTTGTGGTGTGCATGGAACTAGAAGCAGATTTAAGTGTGAAGGAGATGTCAGAATTCTAAGACAAGTTGTCTTCATTTTTTTATAGTTTTAGAAATACTGACATTTAGAATTTTTCAGGTTTGAACTGCTTTCTGGAAGTCAGGGTTAAATTACCCCAGCAACCAAACAGCAGTGTGGCAGTCGGAACAAGGGTGAAAAAAGAGGTTGATTGAAAAGACGGATAAAAAGTAAAATTAAAGGTGACCTGTCACCCAAAAAAATTATTCAAAATCCTATTTTATCACATTAGTCAAGCAAAATAAACTTTAAAGGGATACTGTCATGGGACAGTTAATAGTGCTGATCCAGCAGAATTCTGCACTGAAATCCATTTCTCAAAAGAGCAAACTGATTTTTTTATATTCAATTTTGAAATCTGACATGGGACTAAACATATTGTCAATTTCCCAGCTGCCCCAAGTCATGTGACTTGTGCTCTGATAATCACTCTTTACTACTTCAATCACTCTTTATTGCTGTACTGCAAGTTGGAGTGATATCACCCCCTCCCCCCCCCCCAGCAGCCAAACAAACGAACAATGGGAAGGTAACCAGATAACAGCTTCCTAACACAAGATAACAGCTGCCTGGCAGATCTAAGAACAACACTCAATAGTAAAACCCATGTCCCACTGAGATTCCTTCAGTTACATTGAGAAGGAAAAACAGCAGCCTGCCAGAAAGCATTTCTCTCCTAAAGTGCAGGCACAAGTCACATGACCAGGGGCAGCTGGGAAATTGACAAAATGTCTAGCCCCATGTCAGATTTCAAAATTGAATATAAAGAAATCTGTTTGCTCTTTTGAGAAATGGATTTCAGTGCAGAAATCTGCTGGAGTAGCACTAATAACTGGTGCGTTTTGAAAAAAATATGTTTTCCGATGACAATATCCCTTTAATTACACTATATAAATTATTTGAATCTTGTTTCCTTCAGTCTGGGAATTCAAAATTATAGCAAGCAGGCAGCAGCCATTTTGTGGACACTGTTTTTAAGGCAAGCCTTGCATCATCTCAGAATCACCAGAATGGGGGACCCGATGTCTGTTCCCATGCCCTGGCTACACGATGGTAAAGAGGGGAATGTGGGGAGGGCAGTGACATCTAGGAAGTGCTGAATGGAAAGTGAAAGTAATTGTCTTCCACACCTCTATGCCTAGGCATAGAGGCGGGGCAGACAATATTTGATCGACAGCTGAGATTTTCAAATGAGCTTACAACAGCTATGAATGCTTAAATAAAAAAGAAAAATTGGATTTCATGTTTAATTTGAAAAGGACTTTTTTTATACAGATTTTTTTGTCTGGGTGACAGGTCCACTTTAACAATAACACCAAACCCTAAGGGTACATCAGGCTAACATCAGGAGGGCTTAATATTGACTGCAAGTGCAATTACAGTCATGGGAAAAGTAGCCATAGTCATTGCGTGAACTGATGCCACTCATTAAATGGACATGCTTCCAAAGCCACTCCCTGCACTTTAGAGAAAGTAAAGCTGCATCCAGAAGCTGTCACTGTAGGTACAAATCACTGGTAATATTCATACAATATGGAGAGTGGACTGAAACCCCCCGAGAGACTAAATGTAAATTGTATTGTGTACACATGGGCTCAGATTTCCTTCTTTCAGCTTAAACCTCCAGGGCCTGGGCTTAAGCATTTTCAGTGTGCTCCTTTCTTTCCTCTCCCCCTCCCTGCTGTAATCTGAGCCCAGAGCTATAAGTGAGCATGGAGAGACACAGGCAGGAAGTGATGTCACACCAAGCTAATATGGCAGCTGCTATCCTAAACAAACAGAGAGTGCTTCTAGAGCTGGTTTCTCAGCTATGGTAAAGCATTCTGTAGAATAAATATAGCATTCTTGCTTGAACTATTGTGGCTGATCTATTGGCAATAAACTGCCTCTGTAGCTTCCCTTCCCTTCCCTTCACTTTAAAAGTAAAGGCATTAAACTCAACCTGAAAAAATGAAAGTTAAAAAAAATCACTGAAGTGCCATATACAGGGCCTATTTTGACAGCAGGTGACTTAAAAGTAGATCCAGAAAATGTCAGGGCAATTCATGAAATGCCTGTCCCAACAAACATATGGGGAGTCCTAGGCACGGTCTCCAAATTCTGTGGCCATTTGTCAGATATGTGTGAACCACTGAGATTTACTCTGGGAGTGGACAGGAACATAACAAACAGCTTTTGATTAAGTGAAACAGGTTATTGCAGATGCCACCACTCTCAAATACCTGTCTCACATAATGCCTTATGATAATGTAATGCCTTAGAAAATGGCCTGGAAACCACACTGATGCAGGAAAAATAACATGTAGAGCGCTAACAACTAGAATGTGGTTATGCTCAGATTGAGAAAGAACTCTTAGCTGTTGTATTTGGAATGTAAAAGTTCCATGGGTACACTTATAGAAGATATATAACAGTGCATTCAGATCACAAGCCTCTAGAGACCAGACTGCAGCACATGCTTCTTAGAATGCAAAAGTATGACTGTGACATTTGATAATGTCCAGGCAAAGATTACTTATTGCAGATGCTCTTAGCCTACCTTCCTAACACAAATGAAGGTCATAAGGACATTAAGGGGGTGATTCACTAACTTCGAGTGAAGGATTGGAAGTAAAAAAACTTCGAATTTCGAAGGTTTTTTTGGGCTACTTCGACCATCGAATGGGCTACTTCGACCTTCGACTACGACTTCGAATAGAAGGATTCGAACTAAAAATCGTTCGACTATTGGACCATTCGATAGTCGAAGTACTGTCTCTTTAAAAAAAACTTCGACCCCCTAGTTCGGCAGATAAAAGCTACCGAAGTCAATGTTAGCCTATGGGGAAGGTCCCCATAGGCTTGCCTAACTTTTTGCCTAACTTTTTTTTTTGATCGAAGGATATTCGTTCGATTCGAAGGATTTTATCGTTCGATCGAAGGAATTATCCTTCGATCGTTCGAGCTAATTTTCTGCGCTAAATCCTTCGACTTCGATATTCGAAGTCGAAGGATTTCAATTCCTAGTCGAATATCGAGGGTTAATTAACCCTCGATATTCGACCCATAGTGAATCGGCCCCTAAAACTATCAATATGTATGAATATTTGCCAGTGACTAAACATATGCTTAGAGACACAAACATGCACAGAACAAGATTCCACAATGCAATTCTAAAGACTACAATTTTACAAGGTTGGCCAAGTACAAACAATATAGTCCTGTTGAAATTTCTCCTTTTTTTTTACATCAGAGATTAACTGTCAATACAGTCTGTGCTACTAGATCTTGAGTATGTACCTCCTCGATGAGTGTCTCCCTTATTAACAGTACCAACTAGGCTCCTGTAATGGTGCTAACAATGAACATTTTTTTATTTAAAAAAAATCCCCTAAGTATGATGTAGCAAGTAATAATCTGAGACAATTTGCATTTGTTTTTCATTTTTCATTATTTGTGATTTTTTTAGTTATTTAGCATGTATCGATTTGAAGAGGTATATGCATAAGAGAGGATCTGAATAGAAAGATGAGTAATAAAAAGTAGCAATAACAATAAATTTGTAGCCTTACAGAGAATTTGTTTTTAGGGGTTAGTGACCCAAATTTAAAAGCTAGCATGTGCCGGAAGAAGAAGGCAAATAATTGATGAATTGGTTTCCATGTGTAATTAAGTTTTTTTTAAACTTTTTATTTAATAACTTAAAACTTATAATGATACAGTATTTCCTATGTGGCTCATTGTGTGTTGTTTCAATTTTCTTTCCATACTACAGTCTTCCTAACAGCTTTGGCAAATGCTTCAATCCATACAGAACAAAATGTGAAAACATCAGTAAAACAGTCCTTAAATTGTGCAACACAACAATAAGACTGACATGCTGCTAGTTTCATGTATTTATTATAGATAGCTAAATGAAAAGTCTTTCCGTGACTCCTGACAACATTTAGGCCATAACTGGCGCCATGGAACTGTTGGGTAAAGAGCTGTGAATGTTGCATATTGAGTTTTCATTATACAAAAAATCTGTATCTGTAAAGAATAATCCTGCCAGAACAAAAAGGGGATTAAAGGAAATCTATCAATTTAAAAGTTGCTTAGAATTGGCTATTCTATAACAAAAAGTTAACTTAAAGGCAAACCACCCCTTTAAAAATGCTACAGATTTAACCCAAATTGTGCAAGTGTTGCTTTTGGGCTGTGATCACCTGTTGCTTCTGTAAAAGTCGTATAACAGATTCTATATTGCCTACTGTTTGCCATTGTGTTGTTTAGCCCATGAGCCTCCTTATAACCTTCTGGTCCTTCTAAATAGGATATGAACATTCTATATAGAATGTCATATTCAGAACATAAAGCAGCAATGGTCAACATTATACAAGGAGCAGTGAGTAATGGAATTACATCCCCAGAACATAAGACAAAAATAATAATAATAACTAATGTTCAGGATATTATACAGTGAGAGAAATGACTAATGGCATCTTCATCATATTAAACAACGTGAGCAGTCTTTTCTACAACAACAATGTACAGTATAAAGAGATTGGTACACCCAGGAATTATACAGTGGGAATCAATGGGCACTGGCACCCTAAGCCCATAAAGTGTGAGGTTTAGGCACCTTAAGCACATTCTTCACTTCAGGCAGACCCCAGGTTATGTATGGTGGTTTATTAAAACTAAACGCTAATAAAGACCAAGCAAGCTACAGTACACTACTCTAATCACCTCCACTCATGGCCGGATTTCATGAAGCGGTGCCCTAAGGCGCATGGTCCCAGTGCCTGCCAATTCGAATGGTCCCCAGTGCTCCTTAGCGCCCCTAAAATTTTCCATAGACTCATTTTTAATCAAATAATTCAGATTTTTAAAATTGATTTCCTTTTTCTCTTATAATAAACTGTACTTTGTACTTAATCCCAACTAAAATATCATTAATCCTAATTAGAGGCAAAACAATCCTATTGGGTTTAATGTTTAAGTTAATTTTTAGTTATTTAATAAAATCTGATTTTATCTCATTATTTTAATTAAAAAACCACAACCCAACTCCCATACCTGATTTGACCTTTTTATTATTTAAAAAAAGCTCAAATTAATCGGTTCAGGGGAAAACCCAAAAAAATGGTGCGAAAATCGTTTTTGAGTAAGCCCTTCTTGCACATTTAAATTATGGTAAGCCTTTTGTGGCTCACCTGTTCGGAATGAAACATCTGCCCATTGGTCCTCAAGCAGCCTCTCTTGCTCTGCAACTTTTTCAAACCCATTGGTCCTCAAGCAGCCTCTCTTGCTCTGCAACTTTTTCAAATATGCCTAAGTATGCCTCAATATCATTCTTCATTTTCAGCGACCTGTCACCTGTTGAAGTTGATAGCCCTTTGTTGTTTGGCATTTGCCAGAAAAAGTTGCTTTAACACCTCCTCCATTATTTCACCTTTAAGAGTAATGTCTCTTTAAGAAAGCAATAGGTTCATCCCTTTAAGAGTACTGCCTTTAAGAAGTCTGCCTGCATCCAAACACAATTTGGGGTATATTCATCAAAGAGTGAAGTTTTAGATCTCCACTGTGCACTAGAGTGAAATTCCGCCACTCTCCAATTACATTTTTAAAGGAGTATTTATCAATGGGTGAAAATTCACCCTTTGATAAATATGCCTTTCAAATGCCATAGAAATGAATGGAGAGTGGCGGAATTTCACTCTAGTGGTCTTTGGAGATCTTTTATATTGACAAATATACCCATTATGTGAAGATTTACTGAAATTGGTATTGGTAGAATAAAGACAGACAGGATTCAAGGATGCCAAGTTGCAAATTTAAAGCAGTCACTGCAGGAGCATCAGTTTAACAGAATACAGAACCCTTACAAAAAGGGTTGGGTCTACAAAAGGGTCTCTTCCAACCCAAACAAGGTAAGGTAAGGCATAGTACCCTAGAGCTCCAAGCAACTCTTTGCCCTGCAACAGCTCTTCGCAAACTCCTTCTCTCTCCCCAGCTAGTGCCCAGACTGAGGCACCAGACTTCCCCGAGCATGAGCTAGCTGATGTTAATGATACTTAGGCCTGGACCCCCTCGTTTTGTTTGTGAGGGGGTAAGTGAGAATCCCATTCACTACTTTCCCAGCCTGTACCTTGCAACAGTGAGAGGCAGTGGGTACAGACTAATTACAAAGCACTTCATGTATACAGTATGAAGCAGTGCATGCTGGTACAGCTAAGTATATACTATTATATGAAGCAATGGGTCCTGGCAACCCAAAGTACGTGAAGAAGATGCAGTGAGTATGGGAACCCAATATATATATATATATATATATATATATATATATATATATATATATATATATATATATATATATATATATATATATATATATATATATATATATATATATATATATATATATATATATATTGTAAGAGTTTGGGTAGCTGGGATCAGTTTTCCTGGGGTAACACAGCCCACGGCACAAGCACAACTCATGAGAGTGTAGTCTCTTTTTGGCAGTTTATTGTCTCTTGCAGGAAAAATAAACAAAACAAACAATTCAAAATAAAATCCTTGCCACTTAATGGGCTTCTAATTAATACAGGTCAGTTTTCCTAACTAACCAGGAGAAGGCCTACCGCCAGTCTCCCCAGAACAAAGAACAAACAGGTATATATAAAATCCCAAACCTTTTGGTGATTTCAATCCCTCTCACACAAGCAGCTTTCCTGTGTATTTTCCCCAGCCAGGAACTCTCCACTCTGGCTTGAGCTGCCTCTATAAGTTAATTAAAGAGGCAGCTCAAGCCAGAGTGGAGAGTTCCTGGCTGTAATACCTCAGTACAACTCAAAACACCCGGGCTGGACTAGCAGTCCCGGAACCACTCTGTTAGGTACCTGTGGCATAAATAAGCTCCGTCCTGGACTTTCCCAGGTATTCTAGCAATGACCTCACCACATAACCCCCCTCCTTGTTTCAACCCAATGGTTGGAACAACTAAGGCCCAACAGGAATGAACCCGGGACAGGGCATCAACATTGCCCATTTCTGACCCGGGCCTATGTTTCACTTTGCAGCTAGTAAGTTGCAGGTAAAACGTATTTTATAAAATGTATAATGAAACTATAGAATTCTTAATGAATCAGATGAAAATTGAGCATAGGACTGGTCAGATATGGGATGACGTTGACGTAGTTGGCCAGCTTAAATATATTGCAATATATGGACAAACAATCCCTGTTTTGTTTAAAGGGTAAGGCATTTTTCAGTAGCAGTATGCACAAAATGTCTCTGTCTTAAATATATTGCTAATGGGTTGAGTGCTGAGGACTCTTGTAATTGTCTATATGTATTTTGTGGTCACAGCCTCGTTGCACCCCCACCTAATGGTTTTAAAAACTAGTGGTGAGCACAACTTTCCCTTGTTTGTTATAGTTCTACAGGAGCAGTGACCAGCTCCATGTTGTAGCTCCCACCCTCTCCAACTATAGTCAGGTGATCCCACTGGTGTCTAATAAAAGGGCAGCCAAGTTTGGGAGTTTTACTTTGAAAGCAGCTAGTAAGTTGCAGGTAAAACGTATTCATCCCTTTTATAAAATGTATAATGAAACTATAGAATTCTTAATGAATCAGATGAAAATTGAGCATAGGACTGGCCAGATATGGGATGACTTTGACGTAGTTGGCCAGCTTAAATATATTGCAATATATGGACAAACAATCCCTGTTTTGTTTAAAGGGTAAGGCATTTTTCAGTAGCAGTGAGCACAACTTTCCCTTGTTTGCTATGTTTCACTTTGAAACAGTAGTTCGGCAGCGTGAGAAACCAACAATTCACTCGTCTATTGGTCTCCTTCTTTTGGGCCATCCATTTTAGAGGTGCATGGTCAGTAATAAGGTCAAATTTTCTGCCTAAGAGGTAATACCTTAAGGCGTCTACGGCCCATTTCATGGCCAAACACTCCTTTTCAATCGTGGCATACTTCCTCTCGCAGTCATTGAGCTTTCTGCTTAAGTACACCACTGGATGCTCTTCCCCATTATAAAGCTGGGATAATACTGCCCCTAACCCCACATCTGATGCATCTGTCTGGACCACAAAGTCCTTTGAAAAATCTGGGGAATACAAGACTGGTTGTGCACATAACGCATCTTTGAGGGCCTGAAAAGATTTTTCTGCCTCAGGGGATCACTTGACCATGACAGAGTTTTTTCCCTTTATTAAGTCTGTTAAGGGAGCAGCCAGGGTGGCAAAATGAGGAATAAACCTCCTGTAGTAGTCAGTGTTACCCAGAAAAGCTCTAACCTGCTTCTTATTAAGAGGGCGTGGCCACTGTTGAATGTCACAGCACAGCACACCATGTCCGACACCGAGCAGCTATCCGTCTTCTTTCTCTCAGCCGGGTTATTACCTCCTGTCTACGCTCAGCTGACTCGCACTGACAACCACCCTTCTGATTGGCGGAACGCCGTGACGATTCCAACTACAGACGCCATGTTTGCTATGGGCAAGTCACTATCCAGAGAATCGCGCGGAATGGAGGGAATGATGTCAGGGGCCTCTCCTGTGACGGTAAATGGTTGCACTGTGTGAAAATTAGCTGAGGTAGGAAGGTGTTACTCACTATTAATAATAGTTGGAGCTGCTGCGGACTCTGGGCTTAATAAACCTAGCTAGAATATAACATATTCAACAGGTTAGGCATAAACATGCCGTCTTAGGAGTGCTCTCATACAAAGGAAAGATATGCATTTGGCTGATATGGAACATAAACAGGTTTTCCATTGGCTGCTGTCACAGTTGTAGCGCTTAGCTTCCGGTTTTGGCAGAAGTCGGGTTAGGGGGAAGATGCAGAGCACAGAGCTGCAGAGTGAGTCGTCGCCGTTTTGCAGTCCACAGGAAGTAGTGTTTTCAAACAGTATTTTTTCAATAAAGTATGGATTTTAATAAACTTTATGCAGGGTAGACCTATTATTCGTGGGGGGGGATGGATTTTTTAATACAAAATTTTTTAGTGTTACTGGTCTTTTAAAGGCAGCTATTTTCAATTTTTATCTATAATTAGAGTCTATTTTAAAGTAAGAACGCTGCACTTTTTCTTAATAAAATCTTTCCAGCTGACAATTTTTTTTCTCAGTGCCATCTATGGATTAGGTCAAAGCTTACATGATGAAGGTGGATTCTTTTGGCTTAAATGATTATAAATCAATGCCCAAGTTCTGTTTTGTCATGACCAATATTTAATCATTATGATCTGAATGAAATGAGGTGCAAATCGAACCATTGCTAATTATTCAGTGTCTATCAGCCTCTTCCTATCTTACTATTAATAGATGTCCTAGATGGCATATGACATGCACAGAATATAACAGGAACTATAGTGACAATAATAATGAAAGTAATTAATGATGGCACATGGTGCTTTTCTACATTTTCCTATTGACCCATTACTATAGAAAGTGTTGGCATCCCATGTTGACCTACAAGTACACAAGTACATGTATGTAACTGTAACTCACCCTGTAACACTGTAACACTCCCTTTTGTGGACCAAAACAGCAAAAATTTGAGTTCTTCTTTATAAACCTCTCATGGATCAAGCTGGAAACGGGAATAATAGTAATGATGTAGGGATCTTGCATGTGTAATTCAGTTTGGGCTGCTTACTTTCTCTATCTAGAGTAGGGTTTTTATGGCAGGTGTCTGTTCCCTTTCACCAAGGTGGAGTATATTTCAGCACATCTTTAAAATTCAGTGAGCTATTGATGGTATTTTTAGTAGTACCATTTTGACCTCGTGTAAGACAAAACTCAGTAAAGGAAAACCTTTAGTAATAGTCAGGCAATTTATTCATACATAATACAACATAACAGTTTTGTCTGGGTAAGCTGTTGGAGTAACACACAGAATGTCACCCAAGGACTTACCAAAGACCCACTTCTTGGTCCAGGCGTTATATAGCTTTCAGAAGGCATTTACAGTAATTGTGACAAAAGGGTTCACGGAAATACCATACATAGTCTGACTCCTCCTTGTACAATTAATGTCTAAATGATTTACTTAGTCTTACATGTTATCAAAAGAATGTTGTAACATACTGTGCCTAGCTCCAACGGTCCACAACCTCGCAATCAGCTATTGGCTAACCAAGGCCATTGTGGTATTTCCAGTAATTTGAGCAGCACTTCTGCAAAAAGGGGCCCCACCAGACAGGCTGGCGTTATGCTGACACTGTGGAATTTAAGTAACAGAGTGATGATCTTTTGTTTGTATGGCCTAGTATAAGCTATATGAGTGACCATTGTCCACAGTAGACCATTAGCCCTTATAGTCCATCCTGCCTTGGGCCCTATAGCGTTATGGCGTCATAGTGGGCGGGGGTGACAAATAGCAACCCTCTGACACTAGCCATTCGTCCGTCTTAGGATTTAGACCGTTCCAGATATATATTATATAAACACTATGAAAACCCTTAGAAGGATATTTGTGATTTATATGCTAGGCTCTGGCATTTCAGGCTCAGCATTGCTTTAAAAATGCCATTATTTTACTGCTCACAAGTCCCAGCAGGATAGATGAAACTGTTTTTTCCAAGTAGAATAAGACAGTGTTTCACTTGGTGATATCTTGCCCCATTACCCCAGCAATGAATCTTCTGTCACTTTACCATACAACAGCAGCAGAGCAATGTCAGCAAACCATTTCTCAAACCAGTTGGGTTTTTCATTTCATATTTTAAAATGTAAACAATATTATCACCATCTCCTGATTTTTATCTAAAGCAGCTTCCCTTGCAATAATGCTTTATTTCCATGTACTTCCTGCAGTACTTGGCTATTTCGGATGTGTTAGAAATGCCAACTCGGTACTTTATCTCTAACTGTATAATTCCGGTTCATGAAAAAAGAAAAACTGCAAGGTGTAATCTCGTGCTGATGGATTTGCTTAACCGTTCCTAATGCAGAGGGGAGTTGAGTCATTTAAATGTAATGTGCTGGGAAATGCACAACTGGTAGGGCTAATTGCCTTCTGCATTGCACATTGCGTCTTTTGGAATGGCAATTTTCCATTGTTCACTGCATAGCAGGTAAACATAAATAAATAAATAAATAAACAGTTGCAGTCTTTTAACAGTTGCAGGCAATTAACAGCATATTCATTGTAGGATCTTAGTAAATAGTAACCACTGTTGACACACAGGGTGTTTTGACTTCCATGATCAGACAAAAAGTGTCCAAATACACCCATGAAACTCTTTTGACTTTTAGTTTATTAAGGAAGGGCAATAATATGATTGATATGTTCTTAGAAAAAGTCAAATGCAAGACTTTCACAGCAGTGGTCCCTTCAGTGTTTCTCACCTTAGCAAGTTATTACCGTAACAAGACCTGACACTGATTTATTGATGCACGCTGAACTGCAACAAAGGTTTTCACATTGGCCTATATTTGTATCTTGGGTTGAATGTGTTATTTTATACTCGGCTTCAGCTTATTTCCCAAGACAAAGTAAATGCTGGAAACCGACAGATGTTTGTGAAGAATAAGGAAAGTGTACACATTGCACAGGAGTGGGGTCCTTCTTCTATAGGTAGACTATGTCAACACCTAAAAGGATCTAAAAGGATTAGATTTACAAAGGCAAATGGAGAAATACAAAATAATGTATTTATTTTAGTGTATATGCATACTTTAATTTATAAGGCTCTACTTCTGGATGCAGTGCAGTATAATAAAATAATCTAATAAGAGAACAGATGGGGTGCACTATAACTAAATATAAAAACAAAATTACAGTAAATATTAAGTGCTGAGGATTAAAAGACAAGAGGATGGAGATCCTTGCCATAGAGCTTACAGTCTAAGTAGGTGAGTAACTTACAAACACAAATTAACGAGAAGCACAATTTAACAGGTGGCACATAAATGACAATAATGGGTTAGATATTATGCCATTGCTCCAAGTCATAGTCATAATTTAGTATTGAAGTCTCTATGGAGGAACTCCAGAATTGAGGAACAGCAAGAAGGTGGTTCCAGCAGGGAAAGTATGGAGACAAGGAAAGGAAAGTATGGAGACAAAAGAGATAAGATCAGATGAAGAACAAAGGAATGAAGGATGGTCATGAGAATGATTTTGAATGCTCTTCTTGGCTTAACGGGTAGCCTTGAAACCCAGATTAAAGCTGGCCATAGACGCAAAGATCCGATTGTAGGAATCATCATACGATCGGACTTTCCTATCTCCCAACCTGCCACTAACCATTCCGATCAAATAAAGTACAAAAGAACAGATCAGACGATATTCTGCACCTGACAGCAATCGTACGAAAGTTATGTCCGACCAAAGCTAGTGACAGTTTCCCTCTGAAAATCGTAGGATCGGCAATACATGCAGAGATATTATCGGCAGCCGACAGAAATCTTTTAACCTGTCCGATTGACCAAACGACCGATCTCTGCCAGATGAAAAATTACGGGACTCTCCACACACGGTCACAAAATCGTAGAATTCTAGATTTGTACGATCAGATTTTGCGTCTATGGCCATCTTAAAAGAGGAAGCAGTATTCAGATTTTAGCAGTTAGACAAACTAAAGAGGGGAGAGGTGGGAATAAGAGATGCCACATGAAGGGTTCTTAGATTAACAATGGCTAATAAAACAATTGCTTCCCTCTCTGCTATTTGATTATAAAATACTCAAGGCATAAACCACATTCTAGTGTTAAGCACCCAAACTGCTCTATGTCTGCTATTTTAGTGATTTATTGCAGTATTTTATGAGCAAGCCAGAACTGCACAGTAATTTCTCTATGGTTGAAACAGTGCTGTTAGTATTCTTACTGGCGAATCCCCTTGCATCCCTACTTTCTAGAGATTTCAAACTCTGGCATGGTTTATTTAGATTAGTGTGTAGTAATGAACTTTAATTCAGTTGTGTTCTAGTCAGTCCCACTGCCTAAATTTAAATAGTGGGAAACTAAATGCCATTCCAATGTTGAACTATACTTTTTAGCATCCCACCAGCTTTCATAGTAACACAGTAAGTTAGGTTGAAAAAAAGACACACGTGCATCAAGTTCAACCTCTTAACATCATCTGCATAATCTGTGGTTGCCATCCTACCCATTGAGACCTCTTGTCTCCCCCTTACTTGGGAATATTTTACTCAATCCCTCTGCTTAAACTAAAGAATTATTTCTACTGATGTACTGGATTAGACCAGGTGTGAACCATGAGATAAGGGTCTGATATATTGAGCAACACAAAGCAGAGCTGGGCCGCGCTGGCCAGGCGCCCTAGGCAAGCCGGCCAGTCGCGGCGCCGGCTTAGTGTGCGCATGCGCGAATTGCCGTTTGCGTGCGCATGCGCTGATTAGATTCTTGCGCATGCGCACAAGCGAAAAAATACCATAGATAGTCGTGCAGAGACGGGACCGGACACGGGGTAGGTGACAGAGGCGGTACGTGCCTGGCGCCCCCCCAGCTTTGCGCCCTAGGCGCGTGCCTACTCTGCCTACCCCTAGTTCCGGCCCTGACACAAAGTTCTGCCCAAATGCCAAATGTTTGGGCCAAAGCATTCAACTCCATAATCAAGAGTTGTTGAAATAAGAACTTGGAGTTAAAAGTAGAAGATAAGCATCACTGAACTCTGGGGTTGCAACCATGCCTCTCTCTGGCCTATCGACAAGTAATCTCGGTATTAATAATGTATATTAGTTGCTATTAAATGGATCTTACAGTGCGGTTGGGACAAGACTGAGGATAAAGATTTCTGTTTTAGTGTGTATTTCTCCTAGAAAGTTAAAGACAGATCCCAAGGTGAAAATCACATAAATCCCAATGCCATCCAGCTAATCGAGACCACTTGCACCTTACTGTAAGTTTCCATCAGAATTTTAGTCCAACTTACCGCTTAAATTTAAGAGTCACTTAAGCTCTAGTTAGACCTGATTTGAACCATGAGAAAAGGATCTGGAATATTGTGTAACACTAAGGGGTCTATTTATCAAAGCTCAGATTTTAGGGGCATATTTATCAAGGGTTGAATTTCGAATTGAAAAAACTTTGAAATTCGAATTCAAAAAGACCAACCAAAATTAAGGCAAAGTTTTTTTTGGTCAAATAGGTCAGTTTTCGATCGAATAGGTCCATATTTGGCAGAATTCGAATTGTACAAATTGAAGGAATATCGCTTTAGATCGAATTTGATCCTCATCTGGAGTATGCAGTGCAGTTTTGGACTCCAGTCCTTAAGAGGGATATAAACGAGCTGGAGAGAGTGCAGAGACGTGCAACTAAATTCGTTAGAGAGATGGAAGACTTAAATTATGAGGGTAGACTGTCAAGGTTGGGGTTGTTTTCTCTGGAAAAAAGGCGCTTGCGAGGGGACATGATTACACTTTACAAGTACATTAGAGGACATTATAGACAAATAGCAGGGGACCTTTTTACCCATAAAGTGGATCACCGTACCAGAGGCCACCCCTTTAGACTAGAAGAAAAGAACTTTCATTTGAAGCAACGTAGGGGGTTCTTCAGTAAGGAGAGTGAGGTTGTGGAATGCACTGCCGGGTGATGTTGTGATGGCTGATTCAGTTAATGCCTTTAAGAATGGCTTGGATGATTTTTTGGACAGACATAATATCAAAGGCTATTGTGATACTAAGCTCTATAGTTAGTATAAGTATGGGTATATAGAATTTAATTAAAAGTAGGGAGGGGTGTGTGTATGGATGCTGGGTTTTCATTTGGAGGGGTTGAACTTGATGGACTTTTTCTTTTTTCAACCCAATTTAACTATGTAACTAACTATGACGTTTTTCCCCATAAACCTTAGATTTTTAAAGTCTACCAATTGACACCAAATGGGTTCTAGGAGGTCCCCCATAGGCTAAAACAGCAATTCAGCAGGTTTTAGATGGCGAATGGTCGAAGTTTAATTTTTAAAGAGACAGTACATGATAAATTTCAATATTCAAAATTTTTTGAAAATTCGAATTGAATTTGGACTTTTCCCTAGTTGAAGTACACAAAAAATAGCTCAACATTCGAATTTTTTTCATTTGAAAATTCACCTCGACCTTTGTTAAATCTGCCCCTTAGTGGTTTTAGAGTTTTTTGAAGCCACATCTAAACTCACAAACTCTAAAACTACCAATGTTATGACATTTATTAAAAAAAAATCACATAGAAAAGCATGAACAAAAAATGTTGCTGCTCTAAAAAATATGAATACCTCGAAAACCTCTAAAAATTTTAGTTTGTTGGACAATGCCTAGCATTGAAATATACATATATAAAGATATACCCCGTACAGGACTCCAGGGGTGGGTCCTGGACAGCAGGTATATTTCCCCTTTATTCAGGTACCTGGATGGTGCACAGCAGGGCTAATTACTGCAGCAGGGCTAATTACTGCAGCAGTGCAGGAGTTAAGAGAGCTCAGGAAGGGGGTTGGTAGACACATGTGAGGTCTGCAAGAGAGAACTGTGTTTGGAAACTGCTCTCCTGACTGGGAATCAAAAGCTTTGTAAGGCTTCGTGAGCCATATCCCTGAATGGGAATATGAACTGTTTTCTTTCAATTCTGCTGTGCATGAAAGTGATTGTTACTTTATGCTGAAGACTACGTTTAAGTTGACTTATTTTACCTGCTGAGGATACAGCTTGTTATGTTGGCTTTGAAGAAGCCAACATATTGATCTACTAGTTCAGCTCGTTATGTTGGCTTTGAAAAAGCCAACATCTTGATCTACTAGTTCAGCTCGTTATGTTGGCTTTGAAAAAGCCAACATCTTGATCTACTAGTTCAGCTCGTTCTTATTCTTCTTATTATTATGTTGGCTTTGAAAAAGCCAACATCTTGATCTACTAGTTCAGCTCGTTCTTATTCTTCTTATTATGTTGGCTTTGAAGAAGCCAACATACTGTTCTACTAGTTCAGATCGTTCTTATTCTTATTATTCTTCTTCTTCTTTTTTTTTTTTTTATAACTTGTTTTTATTGCAAATGATAAAGTAAAATCACAATAAACAATTGTAAATGGTTCTGTAAAGTAAACAATTCAGTGATTACGATATCAAATATAAACAGTCAAACAATTTTCAAAACAGTCAGCTCAATTACAAGAAATGACATGGGAAATGGATCCTATGGGGGGGGGTTTAGGTAGGAGGTCAATAGTCTGTTAATCTGATGATTCCTGGGAGGCACTGCATCAGGGTGCAACTGATCATGTTGCAGAGTCGCAAGATATCGGGATGATTCCACGATCAAAGGGTGATTCTTCAAAGATTCCATATCATACCATGATGTGTGTCGGAAAGTGTAAATGGTAAGACATTTGATATGCTGCGGGAGGTGTGTAATGTAGGTCGACCAAACCGTGAAATTTTTTTGGGTATTATGTTCTTTCCTGGTCATGGTTTCCAGCCAGTCCATGTGAAAAGCATGGTGCAATTTTTGTTTCACCAACGACAATGGGGGGGGGGTCAGTGCTCAACCATTGTTGTAGAATAGTTTTCCTGGCTCCCGCAGCCAGTCTACCCAATAAGTGTTGGTCAGGTTTCGTGAGTTGAGTAAATGGTGTGGTGTTGCTGAACAAAGCCCATTCCACGTGTGTTTGGAGAGGTTTCCCTCCAAACACAGTATCATCTGTGCACCATATGAAATAACTTCGCCCCAAAAGGGTTGTATCGAGGAACATGACCATATAGTATGTAATAAGTTCGCTTTAGGGGAGTGGCATCTCAAACATTTATCGGAGGAGAGAGTACCCATTTTAAATCGTCTAGCTGGGGTAAGGTACGAGTTATGTAGAATTTGCAGTGACATTTCTTGATACCTGCTCGCTGGAAGTAGTGTCATAAGTTTGCTATGTTGTTTCAGAATGTCTGATTCCGTGACATTAGGTATGTCTGCAATCCAGGTAAAGTTAGGTTTATCCTCGTTATCTATGTCTATTAATGGTTTAATAGTTTGGTAAATATGTGAGGTTGTGAGTTTCCTATTTCTGTTCTTCCAAAGTTGGTTAAATATGTTATTTTTGTCGTTGTGCGTCAGAAGTCGTAGCGATGCATTCGCAAAGTGGATGATCTGCAAACTCAGGTACATATGAGTATGTGTAAATGGAAATTTTTCCGTTACTTTATTTAAAGAGAGTATTGAATAGGTGTTATCGAGTAGATCATGGATGTTATGTAAGCCGTTTGCACTCCATTGGTAGAGAACGGGATTTCGTATGCCCGGTAGGAAATTGTTGTTATCTATCCACGATAAATAAGGGGAAACATACGGTGAGATATTATGTCGTTTCCTGACCGAGTGCCATGCTTTGTAAGTGTCCAGGAATAATGGGTTATCTCTGATTAGAAGTGGAATATTATGAAAAGGTGTGTGTAGTAAATGGTTGAGGGAACAATTATCCGATTGATATTGATCTAGAGAGAGTGTCGTGTAGAGGTCTCTATTAAGTATCCAGTCCCCTGCGTAACGAAGAAGGGCTGCTTCGTTGTAGGCTTTAATGTCGGGGAAGTTAAGACCTCCCAGATTTTTGGGTTGCTGTAGTTTAAAGAGACTTATACGTGGGCGTTTTTTATTCCATATGAAAGATCGGAATATTTGGTTCAGTCGCTTTTGATCAGTGGGTTTAATATAGTAAGGCAGCATCTGCAGTGGGTATAGAAGCTTAGGGAATAGGATCATTTTAATAAAATGTATTCTGCCCAGGAAAGACAAATTAACATGTTTCCATTGTAATGTCTCCTGTTGTATATCGTCAATTATCTTTCTTATGTTTAAAGAGTAAATATCTTTGTAGTGGGAGGGGAATCTGATCCCCAAATATTTAATGTTTTGTTTTGTTTTCTTGAAAGGGAAATGTGACGCCAATCTGTGCGTTTTGTATGGTGTAGTTGGAGAGCTGCTGAATATGTAAATCTGATCCCCAAATATTTAATGTTTTGTTTTGTTTTCTTGAAAGGGAAATGTGACGCCAATCTGTGCGTTTTGTATGGTGTAGTTGGAGAGCTGCTGACTTGTCTAAATTGATTCGAAAGCCTGCAATATCACCAAATCTCTGTATAATTTTCAAAAGAACGGGAACTTCCGTTTTTGGGCGATCGATAAAAAGCAGAATATCGTCAGCAAAAGCTGTTACTTTAAGATTCATATGGCCAATTCGTATCCCCTGTAGTTGTTGGTCATTCAAGATATGTCGCAATAATGGGTCAATGGCGATGTTAAAGAAAAGGGGCGAGAGCGGGCAGCCCTGACGGGTGCCCCTGCCAATAACAAATCTATCAGAGTTAGTGTTATTGACTGTTAGGAATGTAACAGGTGATAAGTATAATGTTTTATATAAATTAAATGTGTGAATGCCGACATGTTGAAACTTAAGCAGGCGACGTAAATGTGCATGTGATATCCTATCGAAAGCCTTATCTGCATCTAGGTTTATTAACATTCCGTGTTGTCTTTTTTCTAGGTTGCTATGGTAAATCACTGTTATTAATTTCCTAATCGCCTGGACTGGATGACGATGTCTGATGAAACCTACTTGATGTTCGGTAAGTATGGAGGGTAATATCTGTTGAAATCTATCCGCCATAATTTTGGTTAATATTTTGAGATCCTGGTTGAGCAACGATATTGGTCTATATGAGGTAGGATTAGTCAGATCTCTGCCTTCTTTGGGAATCAATATTATTCTAGCTACATTGGCTTCATGCCAGAGGGGAGTGCCTTGCAAAGAGTCATTATACAACTTAGACAAAATGGGTGTTATGTCTGGTGATAGATGTTTAAAGAATTCTGCTGAGACGCCGTCAGGACCTGGCGTTTTCCCATTTTTTAATTGCAAAATTACATGCAATATTTCACCTTCTGTTATAGGGGCATCTAATAGTTCGCGGTCCTGAACCGACAATTTATGGAGACCAGCTTCCTGCAGAAACCGTACACCATCCACCGGATCATCTGGAGAGGACTCATAAAACTTTTTAAAGTGGTCTGCCATTATGTTTCTTATCTGTTTCGTGTCATGTGTCCATCCAGTATTAGTTCTAAGTTTTTGTATATATGCATTATGAAGTCGTCTTTTAGCAATCTGTGCTAGTAGTTTCCCTGATTTATTACCGTATCTATAAAATTTGTTAGCAGTATGGCAAATCGATTTATGAGCTTTTTCCGTCAATAAAACATCAAAAAGTTCTTTTGTTTCTTTGTATTTATTTTTATCTTCTTGGGTATTAGTCCTCTTAAAAGTCTTGTAATGAGTGGTGAGTTGTTTCTGCAAAAAGTTGTATTTTACATTATAATTTTGCCTTTGTTTAATCAGGTAAGAGATAATCTGTCCCCTCAATACTGGTTTCGCCGCTGCCCATAAAAGCTGTGGGTTGTCCCAATGATCTACGTTGTCGTCTAAATAATTAGCCCAACTTGTTTTCAGAAAAGTCTGGAAGTCTTCACTAGTGCACAGATAGGTTGGGAATCTCCAGTTATAGGAAAAAGGTTGAGGTGTAGGCATTTTCAATGTGATGGAGATTGGCGCATGGTCTGAAATGTCTATGTTACTGATGTTGGCCGTTTGCAACCTAGGTAGCAATATCTGCGATAAGAAAAGATAGTCAATTCTGGAGTGGGTGCCATGGACTCCTGAATAGAAAGTGTAGTCTCTAGTAGTGGGGTGAGTGTGTCTGTATGTGTCGCAGAGTAGCAGAGTATCACATGTTGTGTGTATTGGTTGTGCTCTGTTACGAGAATGCATGGTAGGCTTGCCTGATTTGTCCATGAAATCATCCCAAACTGCGTTGAAGTCTCCACCCAATATAAGGTTCGAGGCCTCCCAGGAAGTCAATCTCTGAAGCACATCTGTAAAGAAAGATTTGTTAGTATCATTAGGGGCATAGATATTCATTATTGTATATTTAGTACCCGCGATGTCTAAGTCTACGATCAGGAATCTGCCATTTTTGTCTTTAGAGGTCCGTACAACATGACCCTCCCACATTCCAAGAGACTATCTTAAAACGGTCAATTGGTTTGTCCTGAACGGTATCGGGACCTATCATATGTGTAGATTGCATGTTTTTAACCTATTCCCACTTTGAAGTGGAGTAATTGTGAGATAGGGGTATGGTTCAGGAGTGGTCTGTCCCAGCGAGCAGACCTAAATCCCGCAATAAAAATCCCATAGGATCGGAGAGGAAACCAGATCGTATACATTAGGTTCGTTTCAGAGGGCATGATGAGCTGACATGAACAGTAACTAGTCAACCTGCAAAATAACAGAATAGTCAAGAGAATATAGAAGAACATTGAAACATAAACATTTCACATCTTGCCCATAATAGCATAATCCAATCATGGTAACTCGTTTATGAGGAGGAGGATGTCCTTAAAGTTCGAAGAGATAAAATTTTCCGGAGCACAGTTTCTGAGCCATTAGGTTAAGTGTCACTGGTGTCTCTACGTTTGGCTTCGAAATATTCTTTAGCGAGCTTTGGGTTTTCAAAAAACAAAGGTTTCCCATTGTCTTTGTCAATTATTTTGAGTTTTGCTGGGAATAATAGGGAAAACCTATATCCAGAGTTGAAAAGGGCAGTGCAGATCGGAGAGAATTCCTTCCTTTTTGCAGTGACAGAGGCAGAGAAGTCCTGAAAAATCAATATGCGGTTAGATTCATATGAAACAGTTTTTGCTTTTCTATAGGCAGAGAGGATGGTAGTTTTGTCAACATAGTTGAGGAGTTTGAATATAACTTGTCTCGGTCTCTTAGCATCAGCATTCGGCGAGGGACCGATTCTATGGAATCTTTCGATTAGGAACTGGGAGTGAGATTCCTCCATTTGTAAGAGGGATGGAAGAGTAGAGTGTAAAAATAATTCCAGTTCGTTTGATTGATTCTGGAATTCCGACTACACGGAGATTGTTTCTCCTGCTCCTATTTTCGAGATCATCAACTTTATCAGCCAAGATTGCGATCTCCCTCTGCTGTGTATCAGTCAATTGTTGTGTTTTCTCTAGCTCATCTTGCAGTATAGCAATCCTCTGTTCAGCGTCTGTCATCCTTTGATTTTGGGTAGTGAGTTGTTGTAGCACTTCTGCCACAGATTCCTTTATAGTATCCAGCCTTTGGTCCAGCCATGGGCCTAATATTTTCATCAAGTCCTCAGCTTGATTCGATTCCGGTTCCGAGTCCATAGGATCAGTGTCTTGGGCTGCCTTCCTGGGTTTTGCTTTCGTTTGTTTCTGTGGTTTAGCGACAGAGTGGCCCAGAGATTTCTCCATAGGTAATTCAGGCTCGGAATCAGTCGGGTCAGCCTCTTGAGTCGTTTTTTTTATTTTCGACTTTGGTGGTTTATGTGATTTATTGGTGGACTGTCCAAGGAATTTGTCCATGGTCGGAATTGAAAGGATGTCAGGCAGAAAATTGAGGTCAGAAATATATCAACCGTCTGGCGATTCGTAAGTGGAACGAATTCTCTAACAGTCCGAAAGGTGTGTTTACCTCCTCTGTGTGGGCAAGATAAGTAAGGTTAGGCCATTAGGGTCTCATTATATTCAAGCGGTTAGAATTGCGTATTCCGCAGTGAAGGTGCAAATAGATCCAAAGCGAAAATAGCTAGGTGTAGACAAAGCCACCTGGAGAGAGTAAAGTCCATAAAACGAACAATAGGTCAGGTATTATATTAAGTAATAGGGCTTAGAAGCCGTGGTGTTGAGCGTTGATGTTGTTTAGCTTACTGTGGCTAGAGCTAGCTGCGGTAATTGTCCTCTGTGTGGTGCCCGATACAATAGAACTGGGTACAGAGATACTGACCAATCCACACTCCAGAGGGGTCAGAGGAGTATGGTATTGTGAATTAGGTATATAGAATGGTACCCAGTACGGGTTCTCCAGGGTTGTAGGGAGAGAAAGAGTGTGTAGGGTACAGCCGCACAATTTCCAGGAGACAGGTATTGATTGTTGAGTGCCCAATTTGCAATCTAGTTCCAAGGGCTGCGATGTGTCTGCCGCACAATGCGTCTAACAAGGTGTGGGGAGACCGGAGCACTATCAGCCACCTTGCAGATAATTGCCAGTCGTAAACGCTGTTAGCAGCCGAGTGTTAGGGATGTGGCTTAGAGTAGTTAGCTGTGCGGCCTTTACCCACAGTTTCCCGTATGTTTGGGAGCGCAGGTCGGGAAAGAGATTCAAGCGCAATAAGCAGCCGGTTATCAGAGGTGTGGCCTGGAGGAAATGGCAGTGCGGCTCTGACCTGCGGTCTCCGGTAAGTCCGGTTATGTTATGGGCAGAATGTTCCCCGCCTTCCCGTGACCAGGGTATGTCGCTTGTGCCTGGATCAGGTATATATGCTTACCGATCGGCAGCTTAGGTTGGGTAAGATGCAGTGACGGCCTGGTCCGGGTCCACGAGGGAAGCGTAGTACAGCTAGTGTGGCGACCTCCAGGGATCGCAAAAGAGGGATGAGCCAAAAAGCGATAGCTTTGTTTCCCCCTCACTATCCCGCTGGTGTAGACAGAGTTTCAGTGTTAGCTGAGTATCCAAAAGGCTGCGATGGCAATGGATGTTAACCTCTGTGCGGGAGCTCTGCTAAAACGCGGCCATCTTAGGGTCCGCCCCCCGGAAGTCATTATGTTGGCTATGAAATAGCCAACATACTGTTCTTCGAGTTCAGCTCGTTCTTATTATTAAAATTATTATTATTATTGGCGAACCCCATTTTCTAAACGCTACTCCTCCTACAGTTTTAGGGGTGCAAGCGCCAAACTTTCCACACTTATTCCTCTTATAGCAAAGTACGTTGCTTGTGCTTTAATAAGCGATCCCACCCACCCCGCCCCTGTGGCGACCCCCCGACGACCCCTTTTTTCCCATTGACTTTGACAGGGAAAAATTTCAAATCGCCGCCACTCGTACAGTTTTGAAGATACAGTCCCCAAACTCGGACCACATATTGTTGATGTCACCCCGAATAAAAATAAGTATTTGGGGGGGGCACCCCAAAGTGGGCGGAGCTACCAACGCCCAATGAAAATTTAGCAATTTTCTATACGCTACTCCTCCCAGAGGTTTAGGAGTACAATTATGATACTTTGCACACTTGTTCGGCTCATACCCGAATAGGTTGCTTGTGCTTTGTTAAGCGATCCCACCCTCCGTGCCCCTGTGGCGACCCCCCGACGACCCCATTTTTCCCCATAGACTTTCATTGGAAAACTTGAAACTTTTGCCACTTGTACAGCTTTGAAGTGACACTCACCAAACTTGGGTCATTTAGTCATGAGGTGAAGCTGAAAAATTCTGTCCTATTTTGGGGACCCACCCCACCCCTGTGGCGACCCCCCGACGACCCCTTTTTTCCCATTGAGATTGACAGGGAAAAATTTCAAATCGCTGCCACTTGTACAGTTTTGAAGATACAGTCCCCAAACTCGGACCACATATAGTTGATGTCACCCCGAATAAAAATAAGTATTTTGGGGGGGCACCCCAAAGTGGGCGGAGCTACCAACGCCCAATGAAAATTGAGCAATTTTCTAAACGCTTCTCCTCCCAGAGTTTTAGGAGTACAATTATGAAACTTTGCACACTTGTTCGACTCATACTCGAATAGGTTGCTTGTGCTTTGTTAAGCGATCCCAACCTCCGTGCCCCTGTGGCGACCCCCCGACGACCCCTTTTTTCCCCATAGACTTTCATTGGAAAACTTGAAACTTTTGCCACTTGTACAGCTTTGAAGTTACACTCACCAAACTTGGCTCATTTAGTCATGGGGTGAAACTGAAAAATTCTGTCCTATTTTGGGGACCCAAAAAAGTGGGCGGAGCCGCAAACAACCAATCAGATTTTCCCTATTGACTTCAATGAGAAAATGTAAACAGCTGTAATTCTCACAGTATTAAAGCTAGAGCTCTCCCAAACTTGGCACCGTGGGTCACTGGGTGACTCGGCTAAAATTTACCTAAAGTGGGCGGAGTCTACAACAGCCAATCAAATTTCAGCCATTCAAATAAATAGGAAAATGTTAAACTGCTGCCGCTCTTAGACGGTTAATGGCAGGGTCCTCAAACTTGGCACAGTTGGTCACTGGGGGACTGGGATTAAAATTAAGAAAAGTGGGTGGAGCCAAAACCAACCAATCAGATTTCTTTGATTGATTTTAATGAGAACAATTAAGAAGGCTGCCATTCTCTCAGTATTGATGTCAGGGACCTTGAATATCACAAATGTGGTCGCTGGGGGTTTCCACTTCAAGTTTAGAAAAAGTGGGCGGAGCCACCAACAACCAATCGAATTTCATTCATTGATTTTCAATAGAAAAAAATAAAAATGCTGCCATTTTTACACAATAAATGACAGCATTCCCAAACTTTGGAATGTTAGTCACTGAGTGACTGTGGTTCACAATTAGGAAAAAAAAGGGGCGGGGCAACAACAGCCAATCAGATTTCAGCCATTGACCTTAATTAAAAATGATAAACTGCTGCTATTATCACGGTTTAAATGCTAGGTGTACCAAACTTGGCTCAATTACTCACTGGGTGACTGCGGTCAAAATTTAGGAAAAGTGGGTGGAGCCAAAAACGGCCAATCAGTTTTCACCTATTGACTTCAATGTAAAATTTTTGATTACTGCCGTTCTCACAGTTTTAAAACCAGAGGTCCCAAACTTAGCACTGACCATGACTAGGTAACTGGGGTTAAAATTCAGAAAACTGGGCGGAGCTTAAGACAGCCAATCAGATTTCTTTGATTGATTTTAATGGGAACAATTAAGAAGGCTGCCATTCTCACAGTATTGATGTCAGGGACCTTGAATATCACAAATGTGGCCGCTGGGGGTTTCCACTTCAAGTTTAGAAAAAGTGGGCGGAGCCACCAACAACCAATCGAATTTCATTCATTGATTTTCACTAGAAAAAAATAAAAATGCTGCCATTTTTACACATTAAATCACAGCATTCACAAACTTTGAAATGTTAGTCACTGAGTGACTGTGGTTCATAATTAGGAAAAAAAGGGGCGGGGCAACAACAACCAATCAGATTTCAGCCATTGACCTTAAAGAAAAATGATAAACTGCTGCTATTATCACAGTTTAAATGCTAGGTGTACCAAACTTGACTCAATTACTCACTGGGTGACTGCGGTCAAAATTTAGGAAAAGTGGGTGGAGCCAAAAACAGCCAATCAGTTTTCACCTCTTGACTTTAATGTAAAATTTTGTATTACCGCCGTTCTCACAGTTTTAAAACCGGAGGCCCCAAACTTGGCACTGACCATGACTAGGTAACTGGGGTTAAAATTCAGAAAACTGGGCGGAGCTTAAGACAGCCAATCACATTTTACCAAACGCTATTCAATGGGAATATTTAAATTCCTGTCAATCTTACACTGTTAATGTAAGAGTGCTCAAACTTGGTCCATTTGGTGAAGGGGTGACTGGGATGCAAATTTTTAAAAGTGGGCGGAGCCAAAAATAGCCAGTTTGTTTGAATGGATTTCAATGGTAAAATTGGATTGGCTTTAAATTTCACAGTTTTAATCCGGATTCTACCGACTTTGTGTACTCTCTAGGCACCGGGGGCGACTGGGCAAGACACCTATAGCGTTTCATAGCCAACATCCCGTGGTTTCTTCAGAAACGACACCCTCTAGTTATTATTAGCGCCCCCCGGTTTTCTAAACGCTACTCCTCCTACAGTTTTTGGGGTACAAGCGCCAAACTTTCCACACCTATTCGCCTTATAGCAAAGTACGTTGCTTGTGCTTTAATAAGCGATCCCACCCACTGCGCCCGTGCGGCGGACCACCGAAGACGCCTTTTTTCGTATTGACTTTGACAGGGAAAATTTTCAAATCGCTGCCGCTCGTACAGTTTTGAAGCTACACTCCCCAAACTCGGACCGCATATTGTTGGTGCCACCCCGAATAAAAATATGTATTTTGGGGGGCACCCCAAAGTGGGCGGAGCTACCAACAGCCAATGAAATTTTAGCAATTTTCTAAACGCTACTCCTCCCAGAGTTTTAGGAGTACAATTATGAAACTTTGCACACTTGTTGGGCTCATACCCGAATAGGTTGCTTGTGCTCTGTTAAGCAATCCCACCCTCCATGGCCCTGTGGCGGCCCCCCAAAGACCCCATTTTTTCCCATAGACTTTCATTGGCAAATTTGAAACTTTTGCCACTCGTACAGCATTAAAGTTACACTCACCAAACTTGGGTCACTTAGTCATGGGGTCAACCTGAAAAGTTCTGTCACATTTTGGGGACTCCAAAAAGTGGGCGGAGCAACAAACAGCCAATCAGATTTTCCCTATTGACTTCAATGAGAAAATGTCAAACACTGTCATTCCCACAGTGTTAAAGCCAGAGACCCCAAACTTGGCACCATGGGTCACTGGGGTTAGAATTTGGAAAAGTGGGCGGAGTCTACCACAGCCAATCAAATATTAGCCATTTGTTTCAATGGGAAAAGTTAAAACTGTCGCCGCTCTTAGATTGTTCATGGGAGGGTCCTCAAACTTGGCACAGTTGGTCACTGGAGGACCGGGATCAAAATCTGGAAAAGTGGGTGGAGCCAAAAACAACCAATCAGATTTCTTTGATGATTTCAATGGGAAAAATTAAAATTGCTGCCATTTGCACATTATTGCTGTCATGGACCTCGAATATCACAAATGTGGTCACTGGGTGTTTGCACTTCAAAGTTAGGAAAAGTGGGTGGAGCCACCAACAACCAATCAAATGTCATTCATTGATTTTCAAGAGAAAAACATAAAACTGCTGCCATTTTTACAGGTTTAATGTCATGATTCCAAAACCTTAAAGTGTTAGTCACTTGGTGACTCTGGTTCAGAATTAGGAAAAAAAGGGGGCGGGGCAACAACAGCCAATCGGACTTCAGCCATTGACCTTAATGAAAAACGCCAAATTGCTGCTATTATTATGGCGTCCATGCCAAGTGTCCCAAACTCAGCACAATTACTCACTGGGTGACTGTGGTCAAAATTTAGGAAAAGTGGGCGGAGCCAATAACAGCCAATCAGATTTTACCTATTGACTTCAATGTAAAAGTTTCAAATACTACCATTCTCACAGTTTTAAAGCCAGAGGCCCCAAACTTGGTACAGACCATGACTGGGTGACTGGGGTTAAAATTCGGAAAACTGGGTGGAGCTTAAAACAGCCAATCAAATGTTACCTATTGCTAATCAATGTCAATATATAAGTTGCTGCCATTCTTTCACAGTTAATGGCATGGACATCAAACTTGGCACAGTCGCTCACAGGGGGACTGGGATTCAAATTTTAAAAGTGGGTGGAGCCAAAAACAGCCAATCAGGTTTTTTGGATTGATTTTAATGGTACAATTTGATCTGCTTCAATTTTCACCGTTTTAAACCAGATTCTACCAACTTTGTGTACTCTCTATGCACCAGGGGCGACTGGCCCCAACACCTCTTGCGTTTCAAAGCCAACATCTTGTGGTTTCTTCAGAAACGACACCATCTAGTTATTCTTATTATTATTATTATTAGCGCCCCCCGGTTTTCTAAACGCTACTCCTCCTACAGTTTTTGGGGTACAAGCGCCAAACTTTCCACACCTATTCGCCTTATAGCAAAGTACGTTGCTTGTGCTTTAGTAAGCGATCCCACCCACTGCGCCCGTGCGGCGGACCACTGAAGACGCCTTTTTTTGTATTGACTTTGACAGGGAAAATTTTCAAATCGCTGCCGCTCGTACAGTTTTGAAGCTACACTCCCCAAACTCGGACCGCATATTGTTGATGCCCCCCCGAATAAAAATATGTATTTTGGGGGGGCACCCCAAAGTGGGCGGAGCTACCAACAGCCAATGAAATGTTAGCAATTTTCTAAACGCTACTCCTCCCAGAGTTTTAGGAGTACAATTATGAAACTTTGCACACTTGTTCGGCTCATACCCAAATAAGTTGCTTGTGCTCTGTTAAGCAATCCCACCCTCCGTGACCCTGTGGCGGCCCCCCAAAGACCCCATTTTTTCCCATAGACTTTCATTGGAAAATGTGAAACTTTTGCCTCTCGTACAGCATTAAAGTTACACTCACCAAACTTGGGTCACTTAGTCATGGGGTCAACCTGAAAAGTTCTGTCACATTTTGGGGACTCCAAAAAGTGGGCGGAGCAACAAACACTGTCATTGTCATTCCCACAGTGTTAAAGCCAGAGACCCAAAACTTGGCACCATGGGTCACTGGGGTTAAAATTTTGAAAAGTGGGCGGAGTCTACCACAGCCAATCAAATATTAGCCATTTGTTTAAATGGGAAAAGTTAAAACTGTCGCCGCTCTTAGATTGTTAATGGGAGGGTCCTCAAACTTGGCACAGTTGGTCACAGGGGGACTGGGATTCAAATTTTAAAAGTGGGTGGAGCCAAAAACAACCAATCAGGTTTTTTGATTGATTTTAATGGTACAATTTGATCTGCTTCAATTTTCACAGTTTTAAACCAGATTCTACCAACTTTGTGTACTCTCTATGCACCAGGGGCGACTGGCCCCAACACCTCTTGCGTTTCAAAGCCAACATCTTGTGGTTTCTTCAGAAACTACACCATCTAGTTGTTGTGTACTTAATCATTAAATAATTAATTATTGGAGTAAATTAATTCGAGGTTTTTTATTCAACATACAAAAAAATATTAAAATAACTTTTGTGCAATATTAATTTATCAAAATTCAGATTAAGTTACTTTTTGCATCCTGCTGACACTATGACTTGTGGAAAGGGCATTGATGATGTACCATATAAATGCCGATTATCCAGAGCCTGCATTCATCCACATGGCCAACTTGCGTTTCACCTTGAAAGGCTTCGTCAGGGCCCCCTGAATTTTTTATGGGCCCCCACATCCAACCCCATCATTTCATGTACATGCTCCTAAGTGTATTTAAAATGCATGCACATTGCATCTCTCCTTGTAGAATAAAACCAGTAGCACACTAATAAAGGTGAAAGATGATTCCGTGATTTATTCAGCCCATATGCATACAAATAAAGGGCAATGTTTCGGGCTCCACTGAGCCCTTTATCAAGCATCTCTCCTGACCTGGAACCCTTGGTCCTTCAGCAGCTGCAGGATCTGCTTGTTTTATAGTTATGCCAAGGCACATGGGCAGTACATTAGGACTTGCTAGAACTGCTATGCTGGCCATGTTATCAGCCCACGTCTGTGGAAGGAACACCTAAAACATGAAAGAAAAAATGGTGGTGGCACACTCCCCAGCTAAATAACCAGGGCTGGGAGTATAAAAACTACAAGGTCAGAATATAAGCATTTGGCTCCCTCGGGTGTGATTAACAAACTGGTACCCAACACAAAGTTATCAGAAAAGTAATACAATTAAAATAGGCTACCCCTCTCCTTTAATGCATAAAAAAGTGTTATTTAATGTTAAAAGCAATGAATAGCTGGATTTAAGGAGGAAAAGAGTGAAATAAAAGTAGAAAAAAAGTCCAGCAAAATGCCATGTACATCAGAATGAAATGATGCCGTCAGACACACCGTGCAATCATTTTATTGAGTTATAAACCATACACACAAAGGACTGGAGAGGATACTGGTGTTGCAGGCTTTATGATACTAAAAGTGTCTAGTTTATTTATGTCGGAAAAAGAGATTTTACTCGTAGGGGGAAAGAGACCAGCGAATGTGCAGTATTTCTGCTCAGGTACATACATAAAATGCCGGGGATTATTCAACCTTTTATTTAGATATATCCCGATGAACCAAACAGTGTAGAGTGGGCCATGAGGGGCCTTTGCCTCTTATACTGTATCTAGTCAGTTGTTTTGTTAGAAATGCATGTGCCAAGGAAGCAGTGCTCTCACCTACTTGGGCTACAGAGTAAAGTCTTACCATGAATTTCCAACAGCTGCCTGTTATGCAACCCAGTGATTCTGCTCAGCAGGGATAAAGATAAGAAATGTATCATCTAAAATAAATGTATCAATTTAGAACAGTTGACAGAGTTGGTGACCCCCCCTTCCCAGAACTGCTTTCGAAGGTGAAAATTTATACTTTACACTTCAATATTAGAAAAATGTTGACACATTGAAAATAGAAATTAAAGGAAAACTATACTCCCAAAATGAATACTTAAACAACAGATAATTTATATCATATTAAGTGGCATATTAAAGAATCTTACTAAACTGGTATATATACTTAAGTAAATATTGTCCTTTTACATCTCTTGCCTTGAACCACCATTTTGTGATGGTCTCTGTGTTGCCTCCGAGATCACCTGACAAGAATTAGAAGAAGTGTTGAAGCAAAAGACAGAACTCTGTCTGTTAATTGGCTCATGTGACCTAAGAAGTCAAGTTTGTTTGGTATGTTTGTGTGCACAGTGAATCGTACGATCCCAGGGGTGGCCCTTATTTTTTAAAAATTTATGATTATCCAATGGCACAGACTACTAGAAAAGTATATTATTATGAAAATGGTTTATTTACATGAAGCAGGGTTTTACATATGAGCTGTTTTATGCAATATCTTTTTATAGAGACCTACATTGCTTGGGGGGTATAGTTTTCCTTTAATTGGAAAAAGTTGTTATTTCTGGTGATTTATCTGAAAACAACTAGTTGTTTGAAGGTGAGCAACCCCTTTAAGTTCATATAATATAGAATAATTTTATCAAGTATATGTATCCATTTGTAGGTGCACATTGGTGTTTATTGATGTGCCACATTATTGTGCGATATATCTACATATACCCATGTATTTAAAGGAGAAGTTGAAATGTTGTACATTATGTTTTGGAGTTCTATACCAGCCCAAGGCAACCACAGCCCTCTAGTAGTAAAGATCTGTCTCCAAAGATGCCCCAGTAGCTCCCCGTCTTTTTTTCTGCTAATTCACTGCACATGCTCTGTGCTGCTGTCACTTACTGAGCTTAGGGACCGACTCAAAATATACAGCACACATAGAATATAACTGTCACAATATAAGACTAATTAGTAATTAATACAGATAATTACTACATGGAAGCATATAAATCAATGCAACTAGCAAGAGTATTTAATAATCAGCCTTGTAGCATCATCTTATATTACAAACCAACTTAATTTTCTGCTTGATAATTAGTGACGACCCCTAAGCTTAGCTTCTCAACAGCTGCTCAGAGCCCACTGAGCACGTGAGTGTCGCAAACACTTTCCAAGTTGGTGGCCCCCTGTGACAAGTTTGAAATCCCAGATCATTGCTGCTATTGAGAAGCTGAAACAAAATATGGCATTTTTAGACCTATTCATTTTCAGGGTTAAGTTCTTCTTTAAATTATGTTTAGGTGATTAACTATCTTTTGGTGTGAATTGGTCCTCCTGAACCTACTGACCTATATATCTATTTGTAATCCACATTTTTATTGTGGATTTTTATTTATACAGTTTCTTCTCTCTGTATATTGGGATATGTATACAAATAGACATTATTTATATGCAATACACAATAACAATGAATATCCTGTCAATTATTTGCTTAGAAACAGTGCTTAGTGATGTAATTTGTGTCACAAGACTCACTGAAACTTAGAGTTACAAGTCCTGTTTAAAAACACTCCGCTTTTGGTCATAGAATTCCTTGGTGACTTAAAATATCCTTAAATGTTACATTAGGGGGTACATTATTCCCTAATGCTGGACATTCAATGCTGCAAATCCATCTGCGGTTGAGATTGAGGTGCCCCAAATGCCTCTCTGCTTGTACTGACTGTGCCACTTCAGCTACAAGACAGCGAGATAATAATATCAAATCTAAGGTTTATCTGCACTTAACAGATGGCTCAAGACAACAGGTTTACTTAGGAGTCAGATAACGAGTTTTGTAAAGTTTCACACAATATGTGTATTTGCATAGTGTCCATTTTCGTATTATTGTTTTCTGTGATGCTGGGAAAGTGCATGGAGGGTAACAAAATAATAAATATCATCTTAAAGGCCAGATGTCTACAAAGAAAGGCTCATTCCGTTCATGAAGGCAAAATATATGCAATATTTACTTTTCACCTCTAGGTGGCTCTATGACTTATTTTATTTACAGCTATGGAATCTATTATCCAGCTAGCTTTGGAAGCAGTGGTTTCTAAATAGGTATTAGCATCATTAGGCTAAAATGCTATACAGCAAATTTAAACATTTAAAAATAAGCAATGCAATTGTTTTATGATGGGTTGATATAGAAGAAATATACACTCCTTGTACTTCAGTGGCAAATAAGGTCTATGAAATAAAATACATACAGGATTCCTCTTTTTGAAGCTATGAACAAGAATTATAGCATTGCTGAAATCTTTTTTTTTTTGCTTGAGAGTAAAGAATCATGACAGATTAGTATTCCCTCTACCTACCCATTAGCCATTATGCCCCCTCCCTCCCTGTGATCCTGCTTCACCCTGCATTGTTCCATGGACTCACCTGCCTTCCTCAGCATTACCTACCCTTTTTAGTGTATAGTGCTATTCTGTTTCAGCTGCTGTAGCTATGTAATTACTGATCCCTAGACTATCCCAAGTCCCAATGGAATGGCAATAACTTACATAAGGGCAGTATCCACAGATAGGCGACTCAATGGAAGACACAGATGAAGATTTCGAAGAGGTTTAATCTTGCAGTGTAAATCTTAGTGACAAATTCCATAGGTCAAAACGAAGTAGCTTTACCAGGTACAGAGAGATAGATGCAGTGCATGCTTACAGATACTTGTCTGCAGGAATACTGACTATGGGAGGGGTGGCTACCTGGGCGGAACCAAACTACAGGGAAGAGAGAGGAACAAACTAGCTACAGGCAAACTTAGCTGATGAACATCATAACACATGCATGTGGGACACAACACTCCCCGCCTGAAATCTTTAGATTTCATTAATATTATAGCAACATTAGTCTAATGTTAAGTTCATAGCTCAACAAATTAGTCCTGTAGAAACCTGGAAATGAAACAAACAACAATAAACATAGCAATTATGTGTGCTTGAAGAAGTCTCAGTAGGTTCTCTTGACAGAAGTTCTTGTAACACAACAAAGAACAACCCATCTTCAAGTCAGAGAGGCCACAATATGTCAAACCTCAGCTGACTCACAATTGTAATCCAAGAGATAATAGTTTCATGAGTCTCAGATCTTGCTTTGACACGGATTATAGATGACCATGTAGAGAATCGCTGGAAGCGGTGTGATCCAAGTGTTCTCTTCTGATGTATGGTAGTGTAAAGAGTGATACTTTCAGGTCTGATTTCCTTGTCAACTTCGGAATCCACTAAATTGAAATTATCAGTAGGGCTGGACTCGGATTGATCGCATAAGAAATCTGGGGGCAATAACCAGTTTGACCTTGCAAGTTCATTTGCTGGTAATGCTCTAGTGCCATGGTCTGCTGGGTTCTGATCAGTTGAAATGTAGTGGCATTGTTGTGGTGTGGAGAACTTTCGGATACGTTCTACTCTGTTGCTGACATACACGTAGAACCGTCTGGTTGGTTGTGTATGTACCCGAGCACAACCTTGCTGTCAGTGTAGAAGTCAAAGGAATCAATCACAGTGTCCATTTCACTCTTTATGGTTTCTGCCATTTCTACAGCTAACACAGCTGCACAGAGTTCAAGCCTTGGAACAGTGTTTCCGGACTTTGGTGTTAGCTTAGTTTTGCCAAGGAGAAATCCCAAAGCAGGTCTATTATCAAGTCCAGAAAGACGAAGGTAGGCTACAGCTGCAATCGCCTCAACAGATGCATCTGAAAAGATGTGAATTTCCTTTCTTCTAGCAGAAACTAGGGAGATGGATGTGTAGCAGCGTGGGATTTGGAGACTTTGTAGTGCCTTTAAGGAATTCTTCCATGTTTTCCATGCTTTCAGCTTATTGTCAGGTATTGGAGTATCCCAGTCTACCTTCTCCAAAGTGAGTTGCCCTCAACAGAAACTTCCCTCTAATTGTGACTGGAGCTACAAATCCCAAAGGGTCGTAGATACTGTTGACTACTGACAAAACTCCCCTTTTGGTGAAGGGCTTATCGCAGGTTGGCACTTGAAAGGTGAATGTATCTTGCTTGATATCCCAGAGCAAGCCGAGACAGCGCTGTATGGGAATGTCTTCAGAGCCTAAGTCAAGATTCTTTAGGTTAGTGGCGCAGTCATCTTTGTCAAAGGCCTTCATTACCTTGTCGCTGTTGGAGGTGATCTTGTGGAGTCTGAGGTTGGCCACAGACAACATTTCTTGAACTCTTCGAAGAAGGTCAATGGCTTCTTCCTCTGTAGGAAGGGATTTAAGTCCATCATCCACATAGAAGTTTTTCTCCACAAAATGACGTGCATCAGTTCCATACTCTTGTTCACCTTCCTGGGCGGTCCTTCTCAGCCCGTAGATTGCTACTGAAGGTGAAGGACTGTTCCCGAATACATGCACTTTCATGCGGTAGTCTATAACCTTGTCATTCAAGTCATTGTTCCTATGCCATAGGAACCTAAGGTAGTTTCTGTTCTGTTCACAGACAATGAAGCAGTGAAACATTTGTTGGATGTCGGCCATTACTGCTATAGGCTCTTGTCTGAATCGGATAAGCACTCCTATAAGGTTATTGTTCAAGTTAGGCCCGGTAAGGAGAACATTGTTCAAACTGACTCCTTGATATTGAGCACTCGAGTCAAATACTACTCTAATTTGACTAGGTTTGCGGGGGTGGTACACACCAAAGGATGGAAGATACCAGCATTCTTCACCCTTCTTCAATGGTGGAGCAGGTTCAGCGTGATCATTTTCTAAAACCTTCTGCATAAAGGATACAAAATGTTTCTTCATCTCTGGTTTCCTCTCAAAGGAACGTTTCAATGAAGCAAATCTGGAAACTGCCTGCTGACGGTTGTTTGGCAGTCTCTCTCTAGGTGTACGAAAGGGTAGAGGGGCTACCCAACTGTTTTCTTGGTTTTGAGTGAATTCCTTATCCATGATCTTGAGAAACTCTTTGTCTTCAATGGCAAGTGCTGGTTTTTCATCATTACAAGTTGAAATGAATACTGTGTCACCAATGCAATCCTCCTGGTGATTAAAGGTGGATTTACTGACACTGGTGATGGATTGCCAGTCTCTGGTGCTGTTGAATCTCTCCTTTACACTGTAATGATAAGGACATGGTTCGAAAAGAGTTTCGCGTCCATTAGGTAGCACGTAAGTTTTGCAAGAAGAAATGTTGGTAGCTCTTTTTGTTCTGTTTATACACACATTGCCAATGATAACCCAACCAAGATCAAGGCGCTGGGCATACGGAGCGTCATGGGAACCATTTATTTGCTGGCGTGCTTTATGCACCCTTAGAATGTCTCTGCCGAGCAAAAGAAGAATTTCTGCATTTTTATCAAGTGGTGGTATGTGTTCAGCTATAGCTCTTAAGTGTGCATGATGGAAGGCAGCTTCAGGAGTAGGGATCTCTTCTCTGTGGGAAGGAATCTGGTCGCATTCAACAATGGTAGGCAGTGACAGTTCTATAGTACCATCAAGAGAAGCTATCATGAATCCATTAGCTCTTCTTCCGGACACTTCTGTAACACCTCCACATGTGCCAAGTGTATATGGTAGGGAATTTCCTTTAACCCTGAAGTAGTCAAAGAATTCTGACTTGGCAAGTGAGTGGTTGCTCTGATCATCCAGAATTGTATATAGTTTCATGGCTCTTTCAGGCTGTCCGTTGGGATACACTCTGACTAGGCATATTTTTGCACAAGACCTGTCGCAAAGATCTTCTCCGCAAACCTCAGTGCATGTAGAAAAAATTGAAGTAGAGTCTGCTGTCTGATTTGCATTCTCCCAGCCATGATTTGTGGCAGGATCAGAATCTGCAGAAGAAGAGGTATGCTGAAGAGGATGGAGTGCTTGTACATGAGTATTGCTTCCACAATCTTTACATTTGATTCCAGCTTTACAATCTTTTGCAAGATGTTCTGTTGAAGCACAACACTTAAAGCAAATCCCAAGTTTCTTTAAAATTTCTTTGCGTTCTTGCAATGGTTTTTTCCGGAACCCGTGGCAATTCTTAAGAGCATGTGGTTTCTTATGAATTGGGCATTGGCGATTGGGATTTTCTGTATTTTCTACTTCTCTGCTCTTTTCAGGGTTAGCAACAGGATCAGGTAGCACATTAGTCTTTTTAACCGACATGGGGCCCCTATGACTCCTGTGTTTATTCAGAGCAAATTTGTCTTTAGCGAAATTTGGATTTGAGATGTTTGACTCATTGAAAAAGAAGCTTGGATCATTCTTGGTTTCGGCAATGTTCTTGACAAAGTCACAGAAATAGAAAAATGGTGGAAAAGAAACTTGTTTCTCTTTCTTGTACTTTGAACCCATGGTTGCCCACTTCTCCTGTATTCCATACGGCAGTTTTGCCACAATTGGATTCACACCATGGGCTGTGTCAAGATAGCTAAGGCCTGGGAGGTGAGGATCTGCCTTAGCGAGCTGTAGTTCAAGCAAAAGATCACTCAGTTCCTGAAATTTCTGATTATCCTTACCGGATATCTTGGGAAAGTCTTTCAATCTTTTAAGCAGAGCATCTTCTACAGCTTCTGGACTACCATAACTCTGGTCTAGGCGTTCCCAAGCTGCACGTAGACCTGCAGACGGATTGTCAACATGAACAGCCTTCAGTCGCTTCACGCGTTCTCTTGACTGGGGGCCTAGCCACTTTATTAACATGTCAAATTCTTCACCAGGAGGTATTCCCAGGTCATTTATGGCAGCCTTAAAGGTAGACTTCCATCCTCTATAATTTTCAGGGTGGTCATCGAAGCTTGTGAGGCCAGTGCTTGTGAGCTCACGGCGAACCATGTATCTAGCGAGATCTGACACATCGGCACATGGTGGCCTAGGAAAGTATGGATTTGCATGAGGGTTCGAGTCAGGAACAGGTTGGAAGTTCGTTGCTATAGCAGGATGTGATTCAGAAGAAATGTTGTAATCAGGAAGCATATTGGTAACCTGAAAAGGTGATGGTAGCTTGGTTTGGATGTTGACCCCTGGGTTGACAGACTGATACTTAGTAGTCTGAGACTTGTGAGGCAAGGTACAGCTTGAGGGCCCATCTTGATGGGCAAAGGGACCAGAGGGTTTAGAGTCTTGCGTGGTCAAAATACGTTCAGAAGGCTGATGTCTTAAAGGAGTGTCTGTGTCATCAGGAGCCTCAGAAGTGGCAGAGAAATTGCTGTTCTGGTTAAGGACATAGTTCTTAGTGCGCTCCATGGGATCCTCTGAATTTGCCATACTGACACTGTCTAAATCACTTCCAACAGCTTGTTCCAAAACTCTTAATTTCGCTTCTGCTGTAGCTTGCTCACATTTTATGTCTAAGGCTTCAATTTCAGCTTTCTTGCGGGCAGCTTCTACTTCCATTTCTGCTTTCTTGTCTGCGAAGGCTGCTCGCACCTTGGCAGCCTCTAACTCTGCACGAGCCTTTATAAGTTCACTAAGCGTGGAACTTCTTGAGTGGGATGATCCTGAAGATCTCTTAGTGTGTCTAGTAGATGTGGAGGGATGAGATGCAGTTTCTTGCAGCTGTGTTATTCTTGCCTCTACATTAGCTTTAGTTTCAGACACCTTTTTACTTCTCTCCTGGTTCAGATATCCAAACCTTTTTAGTTCTTCTAAAGATTCTTCTGTGTTAGTGCTCTTTAGGAATGACATGTACTTAGTGCAGAGCCTTTGGTAGCTTTCATATGCAGACTTGAAGTGTAAGAGAGTGCCCTCTAGTTGCAGTACTCTCTGGCTAGGCTGTGTGACTTCAGACATGTAATGCACAGTCCTCTCCCAGAGGTGTGTTAGATCAACTGAGAACTCTTCCATAGTAACTTCAAAGTTTTCTTTGGATTTCCAAGAAAGTTTAGTTATACGTTTGGGTCTGACACTTGCTTCTGTCAGTATATCTGTATTTTCCTCTTGCAGCAGATTGTCAGGCATTTGCTGATCCTCAGTGTTTTCTGCTTGGCTCAGAGGGAAGACTTGTTCAGCCATGAGTGTCAGGTTACAGGGAGTTGGCTGTGTGTGAGTTGATACAAAGTAACAGTTTGCAGAAGGAGGGAACAGGAGAGATGTTCTGCAGGGAGAAATGCTGCCTCTCTTTAGCTTCACAGTGCAGGCTGATGAGCAGTTTTCAGTATACACAGTTTGTAATGCAGACACACAGTTTATATTCTCACTGGCCTCCTCACAGATTACTGCAGTGTAGCTGGAGTAGTTCTGACTTAGATGCTGTGTAAGTTCTGTAATATTCTGGTTGCAATTTACTGCGATCTGTAGTGTGACTAGCAGGGCTCTCAGGCTGCTGAATATCACAGTGATGACTGTATGGTCTTCTATTCGTTTTGACTATTCTGTTTCAGCTGCTGTAGCTATGTAATTACTGATCCCTAGACTATCCCAAGTCCCAATGGAATGGCAATAACTTACATAAGGGCAGTATCCACAGATAGGCGACTCAATGGAAGACACAGATGAAGATTTCGAAGAGGTTTAATCTTGCAGTGTAAATCTTAGTGACAAATTCCATAGGTCAAAACAAAGTAGCTTTACCAGGTACAGAGAGATAGATGCAGTGCATGCTTACAGATACTTGTCTGCAGGAATACTGACTATGGGAGGGGTGGCTACCTGGGCGGAACCAAACTACAGGGAAGAGAGAGGAACAAACTAGCTACAGGCAAACTTAGCTGATGAACATCATAACACATGCATGTGGGACACAACAAGTGCTCAATCATTCCAGCAAGGAAATGTGTCAGTCAAGTTACCCTTGATAAATTGCCCCTATATACATACCGATTGGAAAAACAATATAAACAGAACTATCAGGGAACCATGACTTATAAATAATATGTAGAACACTGAAAAGGAAATAAAAACATACTTGTCAAAGTATCCAGAAAGGAGTGATAGAAAATTTCCATCTCTATGTTGCGTCAAATGGAAGACAGGGTCTCGTGAACGGGGTGAGGATGTGGAAGAGGTGTGGTCATTATTGACCAGGGTGCAAGTATGGACTGGGTGTCAAAATAGGCCCTAGCATTTCAAGAACACAGAAGCAAAGACAGATCCCCATAGGTCAACTAAATAGTGACTGTCTATGGCATTTTACAGAAACCCCCTTGGTATTTACCAGAATCCTCAGATTGCCAGTCCGGGCTAGACCTCTAGACCCTGGCTTGGATTATTTGACTCCCTTTCAGAGGCAACTGATTTTCAAACCCACATCTCAGGAACCCAGTGGGATTTATTATATTTTATTGTTCCAAAGTTCTTTACAGGCCCCACGATTATCCCACTGGCTTCACCTAGAATTCAAAATGTTATCAGGCTGGATTTTTATTAGAAGTTTGTATTACTTATATTTCCACTCAGGCTCTCTACTAATTATCACCCAGTCTTGCATTCAAATCCCTGTAAGTTTGCTAGAGTATGTTTGACCCTAGAAACCAGATAAGGGGGGATCTCCAGTCAAATCCAGTTTTTTGCATAATGAAAGAAATATTCAATAAATGTTTTATAGTAGTTATAATTATTTGTAAATGTAATTGCTTTAGAAAGCATTATACTTTTGGCTGTTTAAATACTCGATACTGCTGGCTCTGGCAGAAAACAATATAGCAGAAGCCCGCTGATGGCCAAACCTAAAAGAGAAATGACCTCTACTATGTTATTTCAAGACTCAGAACCAGAGAGCAAAAAGTGAAAAATATGGCTTTAGACTAACGTTAAAAACACATGTATACATGTAATGTATATTGCAAAGTTGTTTTGAATTATACTTTCTTTGATTAGGCAAGAAAAACTTTTTTTTGTTCGAGTGGTGAGCTATAGAAACAAATGGTTAAAGGGGTGGTTCGCCTTTAAAGGACCAGTAACATCAAAAATTTTTACACAAAAATTCGTTAGAATACAACGAAATAAAACACCAAGACAAATTAAAATTTCAAATAGAAAAGCCTTTATTAAGAAATAACTTACAGAAACTCCACTTCCTGTCCTCTACAGAAAAGGCGACACGGCGAACATCCATCCTGCTGGGCTCGACTTCTCCTTCCTGGATATTCACTGACAGAGTGTAGATCTCCTCTTCTTCATCCCTCTCCCAGGATCAGCAGTAGGCGATGTTCGGCGGGCTCCCCCTCCGTGTCCCCACTGTAAGATAGCAGAAAACATCCCATGGTTGCCCCATCCCCAGGCCCCTTTGTTAGGGCCCCACTGCAGGCAGCCTAGTAGGTAGCGGAGGGACGGAGGGAGCCAGCCGAACATCGGCTACTGCTGATCCTGGGAGAGGAATAAAGAAGAGGAGATCTACACGCTGTCAGTGAATAACCAGGAAGGAGAAATCGAGCCCAGCAGGATGGATGGTCGCCTTTTCTGTAGAGGACAGGAAGTGGAGTTTCTGTAAGTTATTTCTTAATAAAGGCTTTTCAATTTGAAATTTTAATTTGTCTTGGTGTTTTATTTTGTTTTATTCTAACGAATTTTTGTTTAAAATTTTTTGATGTTACTGGTCCTTTAAGTTAACTTTTAGTATGTTATAGGCTAAGCTAATTCGAAGCAACTTTTCAATTGGGATTCATTTTTTATTTTTTATAGTTGTTCAATTATTTGCCTTCTTCTTCTGATTCGTTACAGGTTTCAAAAGGAGGGGTCACTGACCCCATCTAAAAAACAAATCAAATACAAGAAATCTGAATCTTGCCAGATCCCAAACCAAAGACTGGATTCACTGCCCCTTATCAGTGTGTACAGTAAGGCTGGCAGCACATATCCCACAGACATATCCAAAAGTAGAACTGTATTGTTGGCCAAGGCACTGGACAGCACATTCCTGGAAAAAAAAGAAGTATCCGTGCTGTAGTGACCATATTTTCTTATTGTGCCCAAAGCACAGCACATTTTCTCTCTACATGTTGTACTATTAGGGATTTAACACTGACTCATGCAAGAGCACAATGAACAAGAATTAAGATGTTTTTTCCTGAAACCAGAAAGATGGTAGTTCTGGGAGATAAAACATATGTTGTGAGCTGAACAAGCAGATGCCGGCTTAAAGCACTAATAACCTATAATAATGGGCTGCACAAAAGACCCAAATAAAACTGGTTTCACTAAAATGCTTTATTAGTTTCTACAGAGAACCACCTCATACCCACTCTACATGGGTCATTTACAAACAGCTGCAAGCATGGCCGCAATAACATGGATGCAAATTTTGCACCTACCGATGCTATTCATAGAAGGTCCAAACATGCTCCTTGTACAACTGAATAGTTGCACTAAATGCCACTGCATTCTGTTCTGCCCCTACTGCTGAATCATGTGCAAGTATGCCTATGGATGTTGGGGAACATCAATAGTCCGCAACGATTCTGGGAGGAGTGGGAGAGCCTGAAGAGTCCAAGGATGCCTAAAAGGAGGGTACATTTTTCTCCCCAGGATAGAAGTCCACAGAGAAGGCACAGGAGGCAACGCAGTTGATAGAAGTCCTGGAGGCGTCGCCAGATCTGGAGCGGGAGTTCAGTGACGTCACATCCTCCGGACCAGGAAAGCAGCTTCGGGTGAGAACGGAGTTGGAGTTCATCGCTGAGAGTCCGGTTGCAGGTCACAAGCAAAAGGAAGAGGTTTTCAGAGGCTCACATAGAGAGGAGGGGTTTGGAGGCTCACAAGGGGTGGGTTCTGGAGGGAGGGGTTAGCGCTCACCAATGCCAACAACCCAGTGGGGGAAGGCTCGCAAAAGAGGGGCTCAGGACCAAAGGAGGGAGTGAGCACCAAAGCCAATGGTGGGGCAGGGGAGAGAGGGGGAGTGAGAGTAAGGCAATTAAGTTCCTTTCTGATAATATGGGGGGTAGCACAACAACTTAACAACTTGTCATCAGATTCTTGCCCAGTAATCTGCCTGCTAAGGCATCTAGTGCTAGTGTGCATGAGGTTTAACATCTCTTTTAGAGCACAGCATGTACCAGGTGTGGAGAACACCTTAGCGGATGCTTTGTCTAGGGAAAAATGGGAGATTTTATTTAAGGTGGCACCTTATGCATCAAAAACAGCTCATGTATTCCCTGATAATTTGTGGCGGTTGGTGAACTTTTTGAATGGTCGGTATCAGAAAAAACTTCACCTACAAAAGGGAATGGAAAAGATGGCAGCTATTCTGCAAACTTGGTAAGAGCAATGAAGGCATTAAAGATTTGCTATCATTGCTGATGGTGTTGTATAAGGCGGGAAAGTCAAAAGAAGGGGCGAGTACCACTTTAGCAGCAATCTCCCATTTTTCTATAGCGAAAGGGAAACCAGATATAATCCAAAACCCAGTGGTGAGAAAAATAATGAAAGGATGGGCCAGAGTGGATAAGAGGGAACCAATAATAGAGTGTAGGCTACAGTTGATACTAAACTCATTGAAAAAGGTTTGTTTGGACAATTTGAGTGCATAATGTTTAGAGCAACTTTCGTGTTGGCATTTGGGGGGGGCATTCAGGATAAGTGAATTGGTGCCTTCCTCTAAGAAGAATTTAGTAAAGGGTTTAATGTTTAGGCATGTATTGATTCAGGAAGACAAGATTTTAGTTTACATTAGTAGGTCAAAAATGGATCAGTTGGGTAAAGGGCGATGGGTCAAGATTGGGGAAACATCTGGGGTTTCATGCCCTGTGAGGGCAGTACAGGAATATATTTTAGTATGCCCAGAAGGGGGCAGTTATTTTTGATACACAAGGATTTAACTCCCATATATGCTTTCCAGTTTAGGCAGGAGAAAAGAAAGTCGGTGGTTGCCAACGGTTGGGACCTGAATATGTTTGGGTCACATTCATTCAGGATTGGGGCAGCAACAGAGGCGGCAATGAAAGGTGAGAAGGAAGAAAGGATAAAGGGGATAGGGAGATGGTGTTCAAAAGTTAAAATCAGTAAATCATTTTCCATTGCAAAATGAGGAAATATGTTATCAGCACCTGGTTCCTGGTGCACCCCATTTACAACCTTTATTTGTTCCCGAGCTTTACTTAATTGCAATTTTTATCCAAGGCCACTCCTACAGCCTCACCTGGGGAAAGGCTCAGGACATATGGGAAGATTAGACTCTAAAGATTCAGGACATATTGGGGAAATAGACATTGGAGGCACACTTCCCTCCCTGTACCCTTTTACTTTACCCCATAAGTCCCAAAACACAGGAAAATCATGTCCCAAAATAACATCATGCATTAAATTTGTTACCACTCCCACTTTCAAAGGAGAGGGAAGTGGTGGGATAGTTTTTAACATCCCCATGTATGCAAATAATTCCCATCTGGTATGACTGTAGCTTCTGCTTGTCTACCAGGCTGGCATGAACCAAAGTTACCAGACTTCCAGAGTCTAGAAGGCCAGAAACCTCCTGCCCATCTACTTTGACGGTACACATTTGTGGCTCCACTTCGGCACCGGTTGGGCAATACAAACAGGCTTAGCAAATAAGAACAAATGTGGTTGTGCAGTGCTACAATCCATGGGTTCCAGGGTAAGTGGGCAACTGGCTGCCATATGCCCTGGCTCATGACAGCGCTAACAAATTACTTACCTATATCCCTAACTGGTTTAGGGCTTTGCCCTCACAATGGCTTGGTCATGGAATCATTTCCACCTTTTGGGGCCTCTTTCCACCCCTTAGTGGTTGGTAGGTCTCTACCTATACCCAGTGCCTTTTGATTCTTAGGGCCAGCACTTTTAGCTGTTGAACTTTGAAGAAAATCCTCTGTGGTAAGAAACTGCTCTACCAGGGCCACCATCTGGTTAGCATCAGTTGCATAAGCTTGGCCTGCAAAATGTTGCAGCCGAACAGGTAAAGCATGGAGAAAACGATCCAGGACCACTCTTTCCACTATGAGTGCAGGAGTTAATTCCTCTGGTTGTAGCCACTTTTGTACAAGACATATTAGGTCATACATCTGAGACCTTACAGGTTTGACCATCAAATGTCCAGGCATGTACCCGCTGGACCCTCATAGCCAGGGTTACTCCCAATTGGGCCACTATTTCTGCTTTTAACTTATGGTACTGATGGGCATCCTCAGGAGTCAAATCAAAATAAGCCTTTTGCGACTCTCCGGACAAAAAGGGAGCAAACACCCCCGCCCACTGGTCAGGTGAAAGTTTTTCCCGCTCTGACACTCAGGGCCGGTCTTACCAACCGCGGGGCCCAATTGGAGCAACTTTGGTGGGGCCCCCCAAATTTAAAGAGCCATTAAGGAACATTTTCTAGTAGACTTTATGTATGATGATCTAAATTACAGAAAGATCAGGTAACTGGAAAATAGCAGGTCCCAAGCATTCTGGATATTTTAAATTCTCTGTATTTTACATAAAGGAAATTAAAATTTTCCCCAAAACTACTCTATACAAACACAATACTTCTCATTGTTTTCTGGCAATGTGAACACTTATTCAGATGACAGTTTACTTTTAGAGTTAGAAAGGTATCAAAAATAAACTGTATGCAAAACAACACTAAGCATAATGCATATTTTTTTTATTTATAACATCAAATTATACATACTTACAGGCATATGAAAACAATGCATGTAACTGCTCAATACTGATTACTGGCAACACCATATTGGTTGGATTAGCTCTTTAAGACTTAAACTTCATAGGCATTTGAGTCCAATCATGAGAAAATGTGCATGTTTGACTCTCCTCTGAAGAGTGACAGCATGGGATCCTCAAAAGGAGGCTCAACTAAGTAATGATGTAATATCTCTGTTGGGGTGCCCAAATTCTCTGCAGATACTGTCAAAGTTCAAGTTCTTTGCTTCTTCACATTCTATAGATAATAAGGCAAGGCTGTTGAGTCTCTCTTGAAGCATGTTTGACCTTAGATAGGTCTTTATCAGTTTTAGTTTCGAAAAACTCCTTTCCCCCGATGCAACTGTTACTGGTATTGTCAAAAATATACGCAGAGCAATAAAAAAATTTGGGAATGCAGTAGCTCTTTCATTTAAGGAAAGGAATTCAAGTATTTTCAACGGCTTTCCAAAGAGTGATGATGGAAGTATTGGCTTTAGGGTGTCCATTTCTTCAACTAGCATATGACCTTCTAAATCGGTTAACTTTACAGATCTGACAAGTTTATTCTCCTCAATGAGTTGGACATGTGTGAGTGCAATTTCCAAATCTGCAGCATGTTTTTTTAATCCTTCCTTTGACATTTCTTGAAACTTACTCAGGAATCCAAACAAATCAATATGCTTTTTGAGCTACTTAAAGCGTGGCTCCAGAGACTGCATAGCTTTGTTTAATACTTGGTTAAAACAGTTCACCTGGTAAGCTTTCTTTGGATCAGTAATCAAATCATCAGCAGATTCGTAATTGAAGTGTCTTTTTCTTTTTCGTAATCTTTGTATTTGAAATTCTTGAGCTACTTCCAACTCATTTGCGAGTTCATTTGCCCCAACTAAGACTTGTTCAAACCCAGTCACTCTATAGTTTTTCAGCCAGTCTAAGAGCTTTTCAAATGAGGCAATACCTGTGGCAAGATCTACTGTCTTGCTCTGCAATTCTTTGCTAACAAAATTTACTTGAAATAACAAATCATGCCAGAGAACCAATGACACAAGAAACTTGTAATGTTTGATTTGATGAGCTAATGATTCAGCTTCACTTCTTGCCTGAGCATCATCCGAAGTCTCTGCTATTTCTACAAGTGCATCATAGAAATTACCAGCTTGATACCGGACAGCCTTTACACTTTGCATTCGACACTCCCACCTTGTTTCACAGAGAGGCTTTACAGAGAGACCAGTCACATGCTTTTGAAAAACTGCCCACCTCTTTGTTGATGCAGAAAAAAGAACATAAAGACGCTGAAGTGTTCCAAAGAAAGTCATTGCATCAGGACAGGTTTTGGCCATATCTCCGAGGACCAGATTGTAATTGTGGCAAGCACATGGTGTAAAAAAAGCTCTTGGGTTTTCTTGTAAAAGTCGAGCCTGAACACCTGATTCTTTTTCTCTCATGTTTGCTCCATTGTCATAGCCTTGGCCTCGAATATTATTTAAGTCCAATCCCAATGTTTCAAGTTCCTTCTTAAGCACATTGTACAAGTTTTCTCCAGTGCTGCTTTTCACATCCAAAAACTTAATAAAATGTTCATAGACACCTGCTGGTGTATTAGGGAAAGCACCATCGGACACATATCTAATGGTCATGGACATTTGCTCTTGGTGGCTATCTGGTGTGCAATCTAGAATGACAGCAAAATACTTTGCTGCTTTTATGCGATGAAGAATGTTCTTTTGCACTGCATTTCCCATGAGACAGATGAGCTCATTTTGAATACTTTTGCCGAGGTAGTGATCATAAATTTCTTTAGTGGAAATTCGTCTAAGGTGATCTTGAATTACTGGATCAAATTTTCCTAACAATTCTATCATCCCAAGGAAGTTGCCATTGTGAGAATTTCCTAACTGTTCAACAGAACCACGAAAGGCCAAATTACGCTCTGATAAAAACTGAACTACAGCTACTAATCTTTCAAAAACTTGATGCCATCTTTTTTTTTCATTGTTGATCAGTTTCTGTTGGACCCTGTCAATAGTTTCTTCAGCACTAAGTCTTCTTTGAAGCTCACAGCAATTTAGTGTAGCCACTAAATGACCTTTTGACTTTTCATGTTCTGCCAATCTAGTATGAATATTGGGCCAGTTGTTAAATCCAGTAGTGCTTAAGGCAATTTTCAGATCGTATTCAAAAAGGCGGCAATAAAAGCAAAATATTCTATCTGTAGATGTTGAGTAAATTACCCAGGGCCGATAAATTATTTCTCCATTTGATAGTTTTCTTTTGCAGTGGATCTTTGAAAAATGTGCCCCATTTTCATTACGAGGAAAATTTTCCAAAAGAATTTTAGGTGGGCCTTTTTTTTACCAAAAAATCTCTCAAGCTTGAATCAATTTTTTCTGGCCAGGCTGCTGGATCTGTTACATTATTTTGATCTTCTAAAACTGAAAAGTTCAAAGCTTGGTCTGTAATGTCTTCTGCATTCTTGATATCACTGACTTCTGTGACTTCACTCTGACTGGAAGTTACATTAACTTGATGTATTTCTTTGTCATCATCTGGTTTATGAGCTTCACTGCTGCTGCTTGCTGTAGGATCTACTGGTTCTTGTAAAACATTTCCTTCTGTTTCAATACTTCCCTTTATATGGTCTGCTTCTTCACACAACTCTGAATTACCTCTTCTCAAATACTTATTTAGAGCACCTTTTTGCTTTTCATTAGCATCTTTTTTTGCATTGCTGATTTTTCTTTTCAGATTTCCACTGAGGTATTTTCTACCAATGTCTCTAGCTCGCTTTGGTTGAGGCATTGCTGTGAACCCTGAAACATGACAATTTGTGTTTTTTGAGTTAATTAGTGTTTTATTCAGCAGCTCTCCAGTTTGCAGTTTCAGCCATTTGTTTGCTATGGTCCTAATTACCCTAGCAACCATGCATTGAGTGGAATAAGAGACTGGAATATGAATAGGAGTTAAGTAATAAAAAAAAGTAGCAATAATAATACAAGGCTACAGCCTTCAGTTTTTAAATGGGGTCAGAAGAAATAAAATAAAGAAATAAAAAAAAAACACACACATTTGAAAGTAATTGTGGCAGATTAATAGTCCGCAATCAGCATACCTCCCAACAGTCGCTAACTGCCACACATACAGCAGCAAAAAAATGTTTACCATCACCCCAAATATGACCATAAATATAAGTTATAAAACACAGACCCACTGCAAAAATGAAAATTATCACTCCAATAACCGAGACATGCCAGTAAAATCACTGCACAAATGGCCAATAAGTACTCAAAAAAGGGCATTGAAAAAAAAAAATAGTAAAATGGATAAAAGGATAGTTATATTAGATTCGGCTCCAATTCCCAAACACCATTCTCACCTAAAACAGAACACAATATATAAGGCAAGACGGCCTCTGACCTACTACTTGAAGAATAAATCGGATCTGGAGGCCAGGAACGAGGTGCCGGCGTGCAGCAGGTGCCGACTGGACAGAGGAGCAGAGTAGTGGTCAGAATCTCCAAAAGGGCTGGTGGCGCACTGGCGCAGCAGGGGTAATATGACGAGGCAGGAGGATGACTGACTATCCTGTCTGTAAAAATACTTCTTAGTTAAGCAATGGAACCATTTATAGGAAAGCACTGAGGACGGCTCACGTTTAAGAGCCGAAACGTTGAATAAACACTAAAAAGTTTTTGTTTGCAACACAAGACCCATGAGTGCGGACCTCTTTATGCTTCATTGATTGTACAAGTTCTTGTTCCAGCACCTGGGCATTGACCAGTGATCTGTGTGCACCAGGCCAGCGTTTTTTGTATATATATATATATATATATATATACACAAGTAGGGAGAGATGGTGTCTATAGTAACAGTGGATAATAGTCTCTGGGAAGGGAGTGTGACTGTGGGATAGTAGGTATAGTAGGGAGAGATGGTGCCTATAGTAACAGTGGGATAATAGTCTCTGGGAAGGGACTGTGACTATGGGATAGTAGGTATAGTAGGGAGAGATGGTGTCTATAGTAACAGTGGATAATAGTCTCTGGGAAGGGAGTGTGACTGTGGGATAGCAGGTATAGTAGGGAGAGATGGTGCCTGTAGTAACAGTGGATAATAGTCTCTGGGAAGGGAGTGTGACTGTAGGATAGCAGGTATAGTAGGGAGAGATGGTGCCTGTAGTAACAGTGGATAATAGTCTCTGGGAAGGGAGTGTGACTGTAGGATAGCAGGTATAGTAGGGAGAGATGGTGCCTATAGTAACAGTGGGATAATAGTCTCTGGGAAGGGAGTGTGACTGTGGGATAGCAGGTATAGTAGGGAGAGATCATCAAAGAACGAAGCAATCGTGCGGCTCAACCGATTCTTAATGTAATGCAGGTATGAACCATTGAATTAAAACATGTACTGCTTTATTAAATACGCTTAAAAATAGCAAAATAGCGGGCAGGGGAACAGCTCGACGCGTTTTGTGACGTAAGTGTCACTTCATCAGAAGCATGCTAGTAGGGAGAGATGGTGCCTATAGTAACAGTGGGATAATAGTCTCTGGGAAGGGACTGTGACTGTGTGATAGCAGGTATAGTAGGGAGAGATTGTGCCTATAGTAACTCAGTTTTGAGTTGTGCTCTGATAAACTTTAATCACTCTTTACTACTATACTGCAAGTTGGAGTGAAATCACCCCCTCCCTCCCCCCCCAAGCAGCCAAACAAAAGAACAATGGGAAGGTAACCAGATAGCAGCTCCCTAACACAAGATAACAGCTGCCTGGTAGATCTAAGAACAGCACTCAATAGTAAAAACCCATGTCTCACTGAGACACATTGTTACATTGAGAAGGAAAAACAGCAGCCTGAAAGAAAGCATTTCTCTCCTAAAGTGCAGGCACAAGTCACATGGTCAGGGGCAGCTGGGAAATTGACAAAATGTCTAGCCCCATGTCAGATTTCAAAATTCAATATAAAAAAATCTGTTTGCTCTTTTGAGGGGGGGGGTAAGGATATAGCTGCTTTGCTCTGGGAAAAAATAGGTTATACAGTACATCATGGCAAGCGGCATAAAGACTGGAAATGTACCTCAAAATCTCACGATAGGCACCAAGCACCACACAATTTAACATTTAACACGATATGCACCAAGCACCACACAATTTAACACGATAGGCACCAAGCACCACACAATTTAACATTTAACACAATTTATGAGGTGCAGACGCAGTGTGGCCGATGTGATGATACAACGCCAGCCGCCAGGCCAGCCAGTTCAGCGAGTGATCCTGTTACTCAGCTCTAATACAAATTTTGCTGGGAAAAGACAAATTTAATGAGGCAGTGCCACTGCCTGCCATGTACCTTACAATTAGGTTGGTGGTGGGACCTCAAATTCAGCTCCAGTATCTAGGGCAGGAGGTGCTGAGTCTGACAGGAGCTGTTCTGAGTGTGACTGTTCCTGCTGTAGTCTGCGCGCTGACTGGCGCGATTTGCAGGAGACTGTAGTATTACAGGCAGGTAACAGACGTCCCATGCATGACGTCGCGTCGCGTCGCTCCTCTCCAGGCTAGTCTCGTCGCGTAGGTGATGTCTGGTGACGTCGCGTAGGTGATGTTGCGCCGTCGATGTTGCGCTGCCGGTGTAGCGATGTTGCGCCGGCGTTGTTGCGCCAGCGACGTCCCACACACACTCGGCCTGGATGATGGGTGCGGGGCCCCCATTGGCGCGGGGCCCAATTGCGCCCAATCGGCCTAAGGCCGGGCCTACTGACACTCTTTCAAATTTGGCGAGATAAGCCTCCACATCATCCTCTGTCATCTTTTGTAAAGAGGTTTGCACTCTTTTATACACAGAGATGGGCTCTCTTGATCCACTTTGGGACTTTTCCATAGTCTCGATCTGTTTTAGAAGCTGTCTGTTGATAGCCTGCTGTTCCTTTAAAGCTGTTTGAGCAGACTCTGCAAGTATTTGATTAGTCCACTGCTGATGAGCATTGGCTTGCAGCAGATGATCATTGGTGTGGTGCTGCTGATGAGCATTGGCTTGCTGCTGCTGAGCATAGGACTTTACAAGTTCTTTTAGAATCTCCTCCATATTGATAATGTTCTGTGAAAGTCACACTACTGTGCTTGAGATATATATATATATATATATATATATATTTAGAGTCTTCCTTACCTGTAGAATATTCTAGGCTGTGGTCAAAATGCAGAGTGGGTAAGCTAGCAAAAGTATATCATGGTGGACATAGAAAGAATCTTATTTCTGGTTGTAGACTGAAAGAATAGTTCCGAACAGACAATTCGATTTATAAGGAATTCCTCCTCTTACCATGTCTGCATACTGCAATCAGGGGCCCTGTGACAGAGGGGCCCCCAAGAGGAGTAACACCGTTACATAATAATTTAGGTTTAAAAAAAGACACATCTATCAAGTTCAACCTTATATACCATATTTTTTAGGGTTTTCTATAAACATTCCACAGAGACCTGAGACATTGGGGAAGCCGCTGTGTATCGTGTAAAATGAGGAATTCACAGTTAAGCAAAGAGAATATTAATAAGGTGAAAAGAAGATTCTAAAATTAGAGTTTCCCTGTGATGAGTGTAGGATTTTACTGCTGTGCCATAACACTAACCATAAAATACCCAAATGCCAGCCTTCATATGGGATGTGTAAATTGAGTGCTGGAAACCTGCACCAAATATCAAGGACAGAACATAAACAAAATTTGTTAATAGAGTAAGGATTAAAAGAGAATATGCACAGATGATTAGCCCCCATCTGTTTAAATTAACCAATTGTAAATACATAGTAAGTTCATTTGAAAAAAGGCACACGTTCATCAAGTTCAACCTTAAGTCTGAATATAACCTGCCTAACTGCTAGTTGATCCAGAGGAAGGCAAAAAAAAAAAAAACCATTTAACCCTTTAAGTGCCACAGATCGTAGAATCTACGTTCTGTGGATCAAAGGACCAAAGTGCCACAGATCGTATATTCTACGATCTCCAGCACTTCCGGGTTCCACTGCGCTGCGGTTGCATTTAAAACCGCAAGCGCACGTTACATCGTGGCAGAACCCCCTAGGCAACGAGCAAAACCGGTCATACTTACCGGTCTCCCCACCGATCGTCGCTGGAACCAATAGGAGTGCAGGGCGCACGCAGGGCGCATGGCTGTGACGCGCTCCTGCTGCCCAAATAAATCCAGCCCTCCTGACGCCTCCCCTTTCACTCCTACTGCGCACTTGTGTCTGTTGGAGCCCTCCTGCTGCCTTCCTGAGGTTCTCCTGCTGGTTTGGTCGCCTTGATTGCCTGCCTTGGATTCAGTGAGCTGAACTACAACACCCTTACACTGTTTATTTTACTTGTTTCCTTCTAATCTCTCTAAATTTGTTTTGTTTTTTTTTTTGAATATTTTTTTCTTGTCTTTCTCATTTAGCACACTTTTGTACACTCACACACTTACAGGCATCTTTGCCAAGCACACACTCACACTCACACACACTCACACACACACTCACACTTCTACACTTTTTCTTTCCCCTCTACTTCTTTTCTTTTTCTTTTCTTTCTTTGCTTTCTTTAGTAGTTGCTTTATTTCTACTCTTGTTCTATAATTATCTGCTTTATTTTATTGTATTTTTGCAGTTTTTTTTACCATTTTCATTGTTGCTTTGTGTTTTATATCTATTATATTGCATTTTCACTTTTATTTGCTGTTTGGTGCCTGTTATTACCAGTAAAAAGTTTGCCTTTACAGTGACGTTGGTGGATCAAGGTTTCTAACCACCAATTTCATTCCAATAGCTGTTATTTTTATTGTCTTAGCTGATTTTTATTATATTTTGTTGTTTTATTCTGCTTTGCCCTTTGCTGCTTGTTTAGTGCCCCCAAAAAAGTTTGCCTTTGCAGTGACGCTGGTTGGTCTAGGTTTCTGGCCCCCGATTTCATTCCAATAGCTGTTGTTTTTTGTGCTTTAGCTGATTTTTATTACATTTTGTTGTTTTATTCTGTTTTTCATTTGCATTGCCCTTTGCTACTTGTTTAGTGCCCCAAAAAAATTTGTGTTTGCAGTGACGCTGGTTGGTCTAGGTTTCTGGCCCCCGATTTCATTCCAATAGCTGTTGGTTCTAGTGCTTTGGGTGATTTTATTCCAGACTGTTCCTTTGCCCTGTTTACTTGTTTAGTGCCCCCAAAAGGTTCTTTTCGATTTTGGGCACGTGCAGTGTCTTGTCTGTAATCTATTCTGTAGATTTCTGGAAGGAGTTCAAGTTCTAGTTTTTTTCTTCTTCTGATTGTTTGTATTAGCAGGGGTTAACTGTTGGTCAAATCTTGCTGCCTTCTTTTTTTTTCTTCTTCTTGGTGTTTGTATTAGCAAGGGTTAACTGTTGGTCAAATCTTGCTGCCTTCTTTTTTTTTTATTCTTGTTTATTTTAGCAGGGGTTAACTGTTGGTCAGATCTTGCTGCCTTCTTTTTTTTTTTCTATTCTTATTGTTTATTTTAGCAGGGGTTAACTGTTGGTCAGATCTTGCTGCCTTCTTTTTTTTCTTTTTCTTCTGGTTGTTTGTTTTAGCAGTGGTTAACTGTTGGTCAGATCTTGCTGCCTTCTTTTTTTCCTTTTTCTTCTGGTTTGTTTTAGCAGTGGTTAACTGTTGGTCAGATCTTGCTGCCTTCTTTTTTTTCTTTTTCTTCTGGTTGTTTGTTTTAGCAGTGTTTAACTGTTGGTCAGATTTTGCTGCCTTCTTTTTTTTCTTTTTCTTCTGGTTTGTTTTAGCAGTGGTTAACTGTTGGTCAGATCTTGCTGCCTTCTTTTTTTTCTTTTTCTTCTGGTTGTTTGTTTTAGCAGTGGTTAACTGTTGGTCAGATCTTGCTGCCTTCTTTTTTTTCTTTTTCTTCTGGTTGTTTGTTTTAGCAGTGGTTAACTGTTGGTCAGATCTTGCTGCCTTCTTTTTTTTTTCTTTTTCTTCTGGTTGTTTGTTTTAGCAGTGGTTAACTGTTGGTCAGATCTTGCTGCCTTTTTTTTTTCCCTCTGGTTGTTTGTATTAGCAGTTGGTCAAATCTTGCTGGATTGGATTTAGGAGCTTCTTGCTTTGCCTATTGATTGCTAGCTTTGCAGTTGTTACTAGTTTTGCAGTGGTCTGTATTTTTCTGGCACAATGGCCAAACGGTTTTATACCGCTGCAGAAGCGGCTAGGTATTGTGAGGACTCCAGCTCAGAGGAATTTAGCAATTCTGATTCGGAGTATGTCCCATCTGATGACTCTACTGATGAATCAGAGGTTGGTGATAGCAGCACTATTAGCGCAGAGGCTAGTAGTGGCGGCACACTTACTGCTGAAGAAGTAGAGGGAGAGGCTGGTGGCAGTGTGCCAGATGCACCCATGGAGGTAGAAGAGGGTGAGGGTAGTGGTGATGCAGCAGTTGGAGCGCCTGTGTGGGGGCCTCCCTGTAATTATGCCCCCGAAATTCCCCCATTCACTGCAGTCACGGGCGTCAAGGTGGACACCACTAACTTTGAAATCATAGATTTCTTCAATCTTTTTATCACAGAGGCCATCCTACAGGACATGGTCCATTACACAAATTTATACGCTGAGCAGTATCTTGCCAGCCACCCTATACCAGGGTATTCAAGAGCCCAGGCGTGGTATCCCACTACTGTAAATGAAATCAAAAGATTCCTGGCGCTCACATTGGCAATGGGACTCGTAGAACGCAACACCTTAGCTTCATACTGGGATACCACTACAGTCCTTTCCATCCCTCTTTTTTCAGCCGTTATGCCAAGAAACCGTTATCAAATTTTACTGCGGTTTCTTCATTTTAACGACAATGCAGCGGCTGTTCCCCCTAATGAGCCCGGTTACGACAGGCTTTACAAATTGAGGCTCCTTATAGATAGCCTGTCTCAGCGCTTCACAGAGGTCTACTCCCCTCCCAAAATATATGTGTGGACGAGTCCCTTTTGCTCTTCAAAGGGCGCCTAAAATTTCGCCAATACATCCCTAGTAAGCGTGCTCGATATGGGATGAAATTTTACAAACTCTGTGAAAGCAGCACGGGCTATACTAGTTTTTTCATGATCTACGAGGGAAAGGACACTAATTTGGACCCCCCCGGCTGTCCCCTTGACTTGACTGTCAGTGGTAAAATTGTCTGGGAGCTCATTACTCCACTGTTGGGCCAAGGTTACCACTTATACGTGGATAACTTTTACACAAGCATCCCCTTATTCAGAACCCTTTACTGGTTGGACACCCCAGCTTGTGGCACTGTTAGGCGTAACCGCAGAGGACTGCCCAAGGAACTGGTGGATAAGAAATTGAAACGTGGAGAAGTACATGCTCTAAGAAGCGATGAGCTCCTGGCATTAAAATTTGCAGACACCAAAAAGGTTTTTATGCTTACTACTATCCACAATGAGAGTGTAGTTGTCCAACACAGAAGTGGCGATAGGCCCGCAAAATCAAAGCCACTCTGTTGTAAAGAATATAGTAAGCATATGGGTGGCGTCGATAAAACCGACCAAATCCAAACTTATTACGACGCCACCAGAAAAACCAGGGCCTGGTACAAAAAAGCCGCAATTTATATGATCCAAATGGCCCTTTATAATTCTTATGTCGTTTACAAAACGGCAGTACCAGGCCCAAAATTGAGTTTTTACAATTATCTGCTGCAGCTGCTCCCTGCCCTTTTGTTTGGTGATGTACAGGAGGTTCCAGAAATGCCTGGCAATGACAATGTTGCCCGAATGGTGGGTAAGCATTTCATTGCCCAAATTCCACCAACTCCTAATAAAAGATATGCCCAGAGAGCTTGTAAGGTTTGCCGTTCCAGGGGTGTTAGAAAAGATGTGCGGTATTTTTGTCCCAAGTGTCCTAGCAAGCCTGCTTTGTGTTTCCAACCCTGTTTTGAGGTGTACCACACTGTGGTACACTACGAGAGGGCTTGAATTCTGTGTTGTGTTGGTAGGTTAGGGCTCTCTGGGTTTGTTGGTGGTAAAAGGATTTAGTAAATCTGTATAGTAAACTTGGCATGCTCTAGGTTTTTATGCACATGCTAGCAGTAGCTGTTTAGGTGTGCTGGCAGAGTGATACTTTTCTTTTTTTTGTGTTTTTTTTTTGTGGAGTGGTTTTTCAGATTCAAGCCCCCCTATTGAGATCTAACATTTTGGCAGGTCCCTACTTCGCTTATAACTAGGTATAAATGTTGTTAATAAAAAAAAAAAAAAAGTTTGACAAGGCAAACAATGACAGTTTTTTTCTGTATAGTAGTGATCTTTGATTTTTTATATAGGATTTGGCACTGGGTGAGCAGTGCAATGTAGCAGTAAAAACTTGTATGTAGGTTTGTTCTTAGTCTAAATCGAAAAACCACACTAGCACACGAGACTTGTATCTGCAGGGCAAGCCCTTGCAAAGGTTTTTACTGCGGTGGTGCCACCGCAGTAAAAACCTTTGCTAGGGCTTGCCCTGCAGATACAAGTCTTGTGTGGTTTTTCGATTCAGTTACTAGGAGGTCACCGTATCCTCCATTCACTGTGCACCGAGCAAAGCTATATACCTGCACAACGGGTATGCGAGTGTCTACTCCAATTGTTCTTAGTCTAGGCATTCAGCTTTTGTGTTGAGCGATGGTGTTTTAGACCAGTTGTGTTATGGATAGCACTTCTATTGCGCTGGTGGTAAATAGCAAAATGAGGTGCTGGTTGGCGAGAGGGCACACGATAGAACTTGTGGTGCGTGATGAATACGTGGGATGATGTGCATCTCTAATGCTGATGCTACAAGTTTTTTATTTTACTGGCACCTCAAAAGCTCGTCTATCAGCGCAGTTATCTATAGTTTTGTCTGTATTTCTGAGCAACATTTGCATTTGTTTTTGTAGATTTAGGTATCTCTGGATTTATGAGTATTTCAGCTGCTAATGCCCCAATCCTCATTGTTGCCACCTAAATTCCTAAACTTCTTAGGACACTTGCATAATTTATGGGCCAAATTTACTATGGTTTCTGTTGGAAAATGTATTTGTAAATGTGGTACAGATTTTGTCATTGGCGAAATAGTGTAGGAAGAAGCAAAGGAATTCGTATCGTAACACTACAGGACAGATGGAACTCAAAGACACTCCACTACAATATATCCGAATAGGTGAGTGAAATATATTTTGGGGTAGTAGCACCCAGATGCAGATCCATAAAGTGGTCCCAAAATTCCCTGGGAGATAAATCTTAACTTTGTATATTATCTTTTCCTTTATTTCAGACCAAAGCAGAGTTCTACAATGCAGAATGTGGCCAAAATTCTCCACGCAGTAAAGCATGAATGGCATCTCTGAATAGTTGAAGGTGTTTATTTTCAAGAAATCTTAGTTTTTGGGGGTTATTTCATCAGTAAGGGACAGTTTAAGATGAGATATGGATACATGCGCCTAAATTCACAGCCCCAATATTACGCATTGTCCCTGTTTTGGAATGTTTGGTGGCTGTGTCTCTATGTTAATGCATACATATGGGGTATCATTTTATTCAGGGGGGACTTGCAGATTGTTATTGAGCAGGTTTTTGTTAGTTACCATGGAAACTTAGGGGGAAATCTAAGTTTGTATATCTTTTTTCCTTTATTTCAGACCAAGTCTCGGATTTCTACGAAGGACTGCGGCCACAATTCTCTGTGTAGAAAAGTAAGAATGGCATCTTTGAATATCTAATGAAGTGTACTTTTCAAAAATATATGGTTTGTGGGGGTTATTTAACAGAAAAGGTGCAGTTTAGGATGAGAAAAGTTGAGAACCTCATATAAATTCGCAGCCCCAATATTATGCATTGTCCCTGTTTTGGGGTGTTTGGTGGCTGCGTCTCTAGGTGTATCCATACATAGGGGGTATCATTTCATTCAGGGGGACTTGCAGATTGTTATTGAGCAGGTTTTTGGTAGTTACCATGGATAGTTAGGGAGAAATCTAGCTTTGTATATCTTTTTTCCTTTATTTCAGACCAAGTCTCGGACTTCTACGAAGGACTGCGGCCACAATTCTCCATGTAGAAAAGCAAGAATGGCGTCTTTGAATAGCTGAAGAAGTGTACTTTACGGTAATATATGGTTTGTGGGAGTTATTTCAGAGTTTGGGGGTGTTTAGACTGAAAAACCGCAAGTAGTACACATAGAGCGCAGCCCCCAGATTTTCAACTGCAATTGCGGGGTATCATTTCATTCAGGGGGACTTGCAGATTGTTATTGAGCAGGTTTTTGGTAGTTACCATGGATACTTAGGGAGGAATCTAGCTTTGTATATCTTTTTTCCTTTATTTCAGACCAAGTCTCAGACTTCTACGAAGGACTGCGGCCACAATTCCCCGTGTAGAAAAGGGAGAATGGCATCTTTGAATAGCTGAAGAAGTTTACTTTACGGTAATATATGGTTTGTGGGGGTTATTTCAGAGTTTGGGGGTGTTTAGACTGAAAAACCGCAAGTAGTACACATAGAGCGCAGCCCCCAGATTTTCGACTGCAATTGCCCTTCTGCATTGCTCCTGTTTTGGGGTGTTTGGTGGCTGCGTCTCTATGTGTATCCATACATAGGGGGTATCATTTCATTCAGGGGGACTTGCAGATTGTTATTGAGCAGGTTTTTGGTAGTTACCATGGATAGTTAGGGAGAAATCTAGCTTTGTATATCTTTTTTCCTTTATTTCAGACCAAGTCTCGGACTTCTGCTGGCACTTAAAGGGTTAAAGAGGTGATTCACCTTTAAGGTAACTTGTAGCAGGTTCTAGAAGAGCCAATTCTAAGCAACTTTTCAATTGGGTTTCATTATTTATTTTATATAGTTTTATAGTTATTTGCAGTTTTCTTCTTCAAATGCTCTGCAAGGCTACAAATATATTGTTATTGCTCTTGCTTTTTATTACTCATCTTTCTATTCATGCTTCTCCTATTCATATTCATTTAAACCAATGCATAGTTGCTAGGGTAACCTGGACCATAGCTACCAGCTTGCTTAAAATCCAAATTGAAGAGCTGCTGAATAAAAAGTTAAATAACTCAAAAACTTTAAATAATAAAAAATTAAAACCAATTGCAAATTGTCTCTCTACATCATACCTAAAATTATCGCAAAAGTGAACAACCCCTTTAAAGCATCTCCAATTTGCCTCAGAGGGAGGAAAAAAGGTCTTCCAAGATGTCAATCCGACATATTTCTATATTTCTATATTCTATAGAAATATTTTCTATAGAATAGCAAGTTTTTTAGCTTGCATGACTTGCTAAAAAACCATCCAACCCCTTCTTAAAGCTATCTAATGTATCAGCCAGTACAACCAATTCAGGTAAAAGAAGGGTGATCTGTGGGCCAAAAAAGAGCTTGCATGACAGTGGGTGGGGATTGGTCATATCATGAAAGGGGGAAGAGCTTGCATAACAGAATACAACTAGGGCCACCAGGGAGGAGCACCCTAACTTAGTAATATGAGGGCCCATGATTCCTGATGGTGGTCCTGTTATGCACAGAATGGATATTTCTGACTGGGGTAAAACCCTACATGGCCTTCTTCTTAGAACATGGTTAGGCAATTTAACCAAAAAAATGTGGACAGACTGTAATTCGATACAAAGGTACTTGTATTGTACTGGCAGATTGGAAGAGCAAACTACTGCAGCAACCCTCTCTTCTGTTCAGGCCTGCTCATTATAAGGATGCAAGTCACATGGGCTTGTGGGGATAGGGCCAAAAAAAACATCACATATTTTAGCTGGACTTCTTTCAAATGATGTCATAACACGCTGACCCCAGTGTCTGGCTTAAATGTTACGAAAAAGAACTTAGAAGTGCTTTCCAGTGTTTACCTATGCCTGAGGTAAGACATGATGGGATTTGATTAAGCCACATGACCCTTAAAAAAGCCACCATATTATTAGATCATATTATGAGGATGCTTTTATAGATCTTGCTTTGGAAATTCATGTCTATTGACTTGGGTTATAAATTCTATTACTACAGTAAATAAAAAGGATAAGCAAAGAGCTCCTGCTTTCACATAGGGGCACATTTACAAAGCTCGAGTGAAGGATTCGAATTAAAAAAACTTCGAATTTCGAAGTGTTTTTTGGGCTACTTCGACCATCGAATGGGCTACTTCGACCTTCGACTACTACTTCGACTTCAAATCGAACGATTCGAACTAAAAATCGTTCGACTATTCGACCATTCGATAGTCGAAGTACTGTCTCTTTAAGAAAAACTTCGACCCCCTACTTCGGCAGCTAAAAGCTACCGAAGTTAATGTTAGCCTATGGGGAAGGTCCCCATAGGCTTGCCTGTGATTTTTTGATCGAAGGATATTCCTTCGATCGTTGTATTAAAATCCTTCGAATCGTTCGATTCGAAGGATTTAATCGTTCGATCGAACGAATAATCCTTCGATCGTTCGATCGCAGGATTTGCGCTAAATCGTTCGACTTCGACATTCGAAGTCGAACGATTTTAGTTCCTAGTCGAATATCGAGGGTTAATTAACCCTCGATATTCGACCCTTAATACATCTGCCCCATAATGTACCCCTTTATTAATACAATCAAAAGTTAATCGTTTCTGTGCACTCTGCCTTAGCTAAGCCCCTTTTTCTCTTCCATTTATAGTTAAACCAGCTAAAGCAGTGATGCACTAAAGGGTAAGTGCTTTATCAGGTGGGATCCTTTGCACATATATAAATATTTGCCATAAAGCAACACAGAGATTCTGTTTGCCATGATTACCAGGCAATGGATTGCTCTATGCAAGTATAAAAAGTTACCATAATGTTCTCAGAAGACAAATATTTTTTTCAAGCTGGACACTACTTTACGCAATATTACACACTGTATTGGAAAATCAGAGAGACTTACCATGAATCTCCAGATTGCAATGATCTTTTTCTGCCAGTCCACAAACCAGTAGGTTATCCGTGGGTTTAATCACATAATTGTCTTTCTCGTATTGTTCCTATGAAATAACAAGGATAGTATATATGCCCCAAAACGGCATTTGCCTGTTAATGCTGCAAAACAAAATGGCACTGCTGCCTATTCTTAAATAAAAGTTCACTGTGCCCAAATGTATTTTCAATTAGTGTGCTTATACAAATGGGAAGGCTGTAGAACAACAACTTCTATAGCCCTCTATAAGCTTTCTATGAGTAGAGCCCACTCTCCTCCCCTCAGAGCTGAAAGTTCATCCCCCCCATCTCGGCCCTCTGGAGCCCTTGTTCACAGGTTTGTTCTCTCATTAGCTAGGGGCACCGTGTGCTGCAACCGACCCCAGTAATTCAAAGGAAATTCTGTCTTATCAAAGCCTTTCTTTGAATCAACCCTCATGTGAACTTACAAACAGGGGAGCCAAGGAATCATGGGAGAGGCTATGGCGGGTGGCATTCAAACTTTTCTAAAGGCAGGAGTCCCTTTAATGCTCTGGACATTTATGATTCCATTACTGGATGCCAAAGCACAATGACAGTGAGGCTTGTAATTAGTGATACGCAATTGTACTTGGAACGTACTTATCAGCAGCAAGGGTTACTAAAAACACTTAGCTCTAAATTTGTTACCCCAATAACCCCATTTCCACAGAAACCAGAAATTACTTACTGTATCTTTCAGTGTGACGTAAGCATCTTCCTCATTACAGCAAGACACAGAGAGCCCGGCAAGACTGTCTACAAGGTTCACAACATCTATGAAAAGATTTACGTTACATAATACGACATCACATGTGCCTGACACCCATTGGTCAGAACTCGTATTCAATGCTCTACATAAAAAACACTGCTTAAATAGGGTCCAAGGATCAATATGGATTTATGCGGCTTTATTACTACCGAGTTCAAGGTACAGTATTTACCGAGAAAAAATGTTAAGCAGTAAGTGCCTTTAAACAAATGTCACCTTAAATCGACATTGTACAGGTTGCCATATCAAGGAGCGTTAAAGATACCACTCCTATACAATAATTTCAAAGTCACATGATAGGGCCATCTCATTCATTCATGGCATGAAAACCCAGCTGTCCTTCATTGGGTCGACTTTGAAAATGCCTCTATTACTCCTTTATCTACATCAGCACATTTGTGGGCGACCCTCCACAAAAGTAAAACAACATAAAATTCTAAATCCAATCAAACCATAATGAATAGCATTGTCAGGGTCTGTAACTCTGGTATAGTACCTCTCCAAAATTGATCTAACACCAATCCCGGAGCTACATGCAACCTTTGATGGGTAACCTAGATTTCCCTCCAGGTTTGGCCCGTTCATAGTTCTCTTGGTGGTCACAAAAGGGCCGGGTAATTATGTACAAATTGTTCACCTCAAAAGGACTTAAAACATGGACCACATCCCCTTGGCTGAGACATTTAGATTCCAACAGATTTCAAACTTTTACCACTCCCAGGCACCACATCAGACAACACTGGAGGGATCCCAGTTTGAAAGGTGATGTTTACACCCAATATCCACTACAATGCATTACCATAATCTATAAACTGCTCATGGAATCACCTCCAGATTCAGAATGCTCATACATGTCCCATTGGAAAACCGATCTTCAACTTCAGAATATGGACGATAATGGCCAAAGATATGGACTTCTGTCCAAAAATTGTCTCACAATGTAAACATTAAAGAGATGGCCTATAATGTTTTCGTGGATGTCTGGTGTCACTGTACTAGAGTGAAAGTTTTCAGGTTTTTCGGATGGCATTGAAAATATTTAACAATGTCTCCTACTCCAGAAGTAGCACTGTGCTTACCATACGTAAAACTTGCACACATCCACAGGAAGCTTCTCTCTAAATTACTGGCAGTGGCACGATGGGTTGGAGCTTTAAACTGGTTGGCCCTCAAATTATCTTTACTACAATTACATCAAAGACTGAACCACATTCAAAATATCAATTACCTTACAGCCCCTGGCAAGGGTCTTTGGACTGCTTTGCACTCTGACCGAAAGGGGTTCTTGTGAGGCAGTTTTATGTATTGTTATTGCTTTTCATTACTTTCTTTTACTTTCTATTCAGGCCCTCTCCTATTCATATTCCAGCTTCAAATCAAGTCAAATCAATGCATGGTTGCTAGGGTGATTTTGGACCCTAGCAACCAGATTGCTGAAATTGTGAACTTGAGAGCTGCTAAATAAAAAGCAAAATAACTCAAAAACCACAAATAATAAAAAAAGAAAACCAACTAGACATTGTCTCAGAATTTAACTCCCTATATCATACTAAAAATGAACTCAAAGGTGAACAACCCCTTTAAGCACTGCTCTGATTTTACCTTACACCCAGTGATAAAGCTACAGGGTGCACATGGATAACATCCCAAGTATAAATAAGTAATTCCTTTAATAGCATTATTAACAGGATTGAAACCTACATTGTCAATTAAAGTCACAATAGCTATGCTATGATATGCTATGATATGGTACAAATACTGTACACCATCCCCAAAAGCAAAGCATATACAGCATGCCACACCCACCTTTAAATATACTGACATGTGTATATAAATCAATGTGACAGCAACAGGATCTTACACTTATTTGCCATTAAAGGGAAACTACATAGGCTGTCTTTTGTGACTGAATCCAAATGCCACTAGATCCTTGACATTTTTGGAGCGACTGTTTAAATCATTCCAGTTCGCTTCCGTGCAAAGCTAAGACAAAAACAGATATAGTGCACCAGGTTCTGTATTTTTGTCATAAACTATGCAGAGTACAGTCCTGCCTGCAAGATACTTGAGCCGGAACTGGAACAGCAGCCTCTACCAAAAAATTGCCACTGTATATGTTAATTTTCTCCAGAAACTCATTGAAGGACTAAATACCCTTTTTTTTTAAAAAAAAAAAAAGTGCACTGCCGTGCCAAAAAAATTTTTTTTTGCGTAATAATGCAAACATACTTACTTCAACTTTTGTTTGTAAGATAAGATGTTTATACCTAATTTTGGGAATCTGGCCTAGAAGTGTTTGGCTTAAAGGAGAACTAAAGTTTAACAAAGAATTGGGCAATAATGCTTAGGGGCAGATTTACAAAGCTCGAGTGAAGGATTCAAATTAAAAAAACTTCGAATTTCGAAGTGTTTTTTGGGCTACTTCGACCATCGAATGGGCTACTTCGACCTTCGACTACTACTTCGACTTCGAATCGAACGATTCGAACTAAAAATCGTTCGACTATTCGACCATTCGATAGTCGAAGTACTGTCTCTTTAAGAAAAACTTCGACCCCCTACTTCGGCAGCTAAAAGCTACCGAAGTCAATGTTAGCCTATGGGGAAGGTCCCCATAGGCTTGCCTGTGATTTTTTGATCGAAGGATATTCCTTCGATCGTTGTATTAAAATCCTTCGAATCGTTCGATTCGAAGGATTTAATCGTTCGATCGAACGAATAATCCTTCGATCGTTCGATCGCAGGATTTGCGCTAAATCGTTCGACTTCGATATTCGAAGTCGAACGATTTTAGTTCCTGGTCGAATATCGAGGGTTAATTAACCCTCGATATTCGACCCTTCTTACATCTGCCCCTTAGTGTTGGACCCCAGTCATGAAACCGCTGGAGCCATCCTACACTTGCTACCCTCCTCCCAAGCTCTCTTGCTTAGGGCCTCAGGTGGGGAAGGAGTGCACTACATTCTAGATCAGAGCAGCCTGGGTCCGTGGGGGGGGGGCACCACATGTCCCACCAGCCCAAACCAACCCTGACAATGCTATCTATACATTATGGTTTGGGGTTCTATGCCAATAACTACAATATAACACCAAAGAACACAAAACAGAGTGAAGTTAACATCCTTTTAATGTCAGTTTAGCCACAAATTCTTTCTTAGCAGACTGGTAATTTTGTGGATTCTTTTAAGTGCCATTTTGGGAATTTGGCCTAGATGTGTTTGGCTTAAAGGAGAACTAAAGTTTAAAAAACAATTAGGCTAAAATGCTACACATTATGTTTTGGCTTCTGTACCAGCCCAAGGTACCTCTGAAGATGCATCAGTCGCTCCCAATCTTCTTTTCTGTTGATTCACAGCACATGCTCCTGGCTGCTGTCACTTACCTGAGCTTATGGACCCACTCACAATATACTGTATATATACAAATTGCTGGACCAATTTTGCCTTTTCTCAGGGTTCGAGATCAACAATTCCAAATCTCAAGTAATCGCAATCAAAATGCACCCTATGGAAAAGAAACTATTACATCTCAATTTTGACTTCCATTGGCAAGAACAGGCAATTAAATACCTTGGAATACAGCTAACTGCCACATATGACTCTCTTTATGACAACAACTATGCCCCAGTACTGGCCTCCTTCAAAACATGTTTGCAAACTTGGAGCAAATATGGACTCTCTTGGTTTGGCGGTATTTCAACAGTAAAGATGACACTACTTCCCAGGATTTTTTTTTTTTTAAACTGTGTTTTTTATTTGTAATTACATGAAAAAGTAAGTGGTACATTTCCAATCCAACACAATATCAAATGTATGACATGGGTTCCAAGGTGTACAAAAGAAGATCAATCCATATAACAGCATTGTCTAGTGATAACAGTCATTGCAATACATTGATCCAAACAGCATACAGCCTATTCGTATCTAGAAAGTTTCTAGGGAGGGGGGGATCCAAGGAAACCCCATTTCCCACATATTAGATAGGTATACGTCCCAGCCCAACTCCGCTACAACTTATCACATGGTATCATTGAGGGTCCTGCAGCTCCCGATAGTAGCCGTTCCACAGAAACCAATCTTCCTCAGACTCCAACAACCTATCATGGGCCAAGGCTGTTAGATATTCCATTCTCCTAACATGTTCTATCCTATTAATTAATTCCCACAAGGAAGGGGGGGAAGGATCTTTCCATTTTGTGGGTATGGAGCAACGGGTTGCTGTCAGTATGCAGTTCAGAATTTTCTGTATCCTCTTCCCAACCCCTTGAACTGGATGACCTATTAAATGAGTTAAGGGATCATTTGGAAGGTCCAGACATGTAGCCTTCCGTACAATTGTCTTGACTATGGACCATCTTAGGACAGGACCAGAATATATGGACAAGATCTGCTGGGGTCTCCCCACATCTCCAACAATTGGGCGATGTTTCTGGAAAGATCTTTTTCAGGAGTGCTGGGGTATGATACCAACCAAACATTACTTTATAAATATTCTCTTTTATGGGGATACACATGGAAGACTTCGCAGCATTTGTCCATATACGGTTCCATTGTTCTATAGATATGTTCATGTTTAAATCTTTTTCCCATTTCTGCATGTAAGGATGAGGGCGTTCCCTTATGGGACAAGAATTCAAGATTTTATACAATTGAGATATATGGCCCACTCTCTCTCCAATTTTAACACCCAATTTTTCAAAAATAGTCAATTCTGGCAGTCTCATAGAAGTACAGAGCGACTGAACATAATGTCTCAACTGGAAATACATGTAGTCTTTAAAACCTACTAAATTATAACCTTCTATCAGTTGTTGTTTTCCAGAAAAGTTTTCGTTCGCAGATCGAACAAATGTACTATCTGAAAAGCTGAGGTGTCCTTCCATATATGAATAAAGTGCGCTTCCTGTCCCAAGGGGAATGCCTCATTATAAAGGAATGGAGTAAGGGGGGCAGGTCTATCTTTGGGGCACAATCGAACCTTACATTTGGACCAGACATTTAGAGTAAATTGAATCGTACATGGAGCCACTTGTCCCAGTGCCCCATGGGTATGGGTCCATAGAAGTGTACTCAGATGTATAGGAGCCAAAGACAATTTTTCTATTTCCATCCATTTGGTATAAGCTAATTTAGAGGACCACTGTAAAGTCTGTCGTACATGAGTAGCTAGATAATATGTATAAAAGTCAGGGATGTCTAGCCCTCCTTGTGTCCTTTGTCGCTGTAGGACTTGTCGACATATTCGCTGTCTTTTCCCTCCCCAGATATATCTATAGCAGTGATTTTGGAAACTCTGTAGTGCTGGTCTAGGGACTGCCACTGGGAGGGTCTCAAAATAATAAAGTAGCCGAGGAAGGGCAGTCGATTCAGTGTAGCTATTTTACCAAACCAAGATAAATTGAGCTTACCCCACTTATCAATATCTTTTGACAAAGCACTCCAGAGGGCTACATAGTTTGCTCTATATAGGGCGTCATATCTTGTAGTGAGATGTATACCCAAATACTTAAGACTATCCGTTCGCCAGCGATAATTAAAATTGAGTTTCAACAGTTTTAAGGTGGCAGAGGGCATATTTAATGGCAGCACTTCGGTCTTTTCATTATTAATCTTATATCCTGAGTATTGGCCATAAATATCAATTTCCCGGTGTAAATTAGGTAGAGAGGTGAGTGGGCGTGTCAGTGTGAACAAGACATCATCCGCATATAGGCAAATTTTGAACGACCTTCCCTTTAGGGAGATCCCATGAATATCTGGATGATTCCGTATTCTACTTGGCAGTGGTTCTATGCTAAGGACAAATAACAGTGGTGACAGAGGACACCCCTGCCTGGTTCCGTTATGAATTGAGAAGGCATCTGAGAGTAGCCCTGCTGATTTAACCTGTGCCAACGGTTGAGAATATAATCCCCGAATTGCCTCTACAAAAGGCCCTTGAAAACCCATCACCTCTAAAGTAGAGAACATAAATCCCCAGTTTAGGCGATCAAACGCCTTTTCAGCGTCTACACTTAGGACTACAGCGCTGGTCGACTCCTTATTCAAGATATCTATCAGATATATGGCTCTACGGGTATTGTCCCCTGCCTGCCTGAATTTAACAAAACCCACTTGGTCTTTGTGGATCAATCTGGGAAGAATCTCATTTAACCTATTTGCCAACAATTTAGTGAAAATCTTCAGGTCAGAGTTGAGCAAGGAGATTGGCCTATAGTTTGCGCACTGAGTGTGGTCACGTCCTTCCTTAGGTAAGATTGTAATGAATGACCGCAACATTTCCCTGTGTATAGGATTGCCATGTAAATACCCATTATAAAGGTCACACATAGTAGCATGTAATTGAGTAGGAAAACATTTGTAATATTTACAGTATAAGTCAGGCCATCAGGGCCAGGAGCCTTTTTGGAAGGAAGATCTTTTAGGATCTGAGCTAACTCTTCGACCGTGACTTTGGCATTTAACATTGTTATTTCCTCTGTAGTAAGGGTGGGCAACCCGCTCTGTCTAAGGAACTCTTTAATTGCTTGTTGATGTTGCGACTGATTGTTCGGATGGTGAGGTAAATTGTATAACTTCTCATAATAACTCCTGAAGCACTCCAATATCTTATCTGGATGCGTCTCCTGTCTACCATTATTCTGAATTACAAGGGGTCTGTTGAGCGCCCTACGATCCTTCAATCTATTTGCCAACATGGTATGGGCCTTGTTGCCATATTCGTAATATTTCTGTTTGGTCCATTGTATGGATTTTTCCACCTCTTGGACTTGGAGCTCTTTGATATTATTTCGTACTTGGGTAATTCTTGCTAGCTTCTGGACAGTAGGCCATTGCGCAAATTGACGCTCTAGCGTGCCTAATAAATCTCTAAGAGTTTTTAGAGTAGCTAACTTATTATGCTTCAACCGGCTTGCTAGAGATATCAATTCCCCTCTAATAGTGGCATTATGCGCCTCCCAGATTATGGAGATGTCATCTACTGTCCCCTGATTTATCTTAAAAAAGTCTTCCAATTTGTCACCAATAAATTTCAAGTTTTCTGGAGAAGTCAAGAGAGTTTCATTAAGCCTCCATTGACACGTTTTCTTAGGTCCAAGATCGAGAAATGGTATGTGCACCGAGATTGGGGCATGGTCCGACCATGTTATTAGCCCAATGTCAGCTGTAAGTTTAGGATGACTCAGCTGGGGGGGAGATAAAAAAATAATCTATCCTACTATGGGTATTGTGCGGGTGGGAGTAAAAAGTATATTGTTTCTGTGTAGGATATTTTATCCTCCAGATATCTACCACAGGTATCTTTCTCATAAGTTGTCTGAATTTTTGGGAAGAAAATTCTGAGTTGGTGGGGGAATATTATTAGTCTGAAGGACATCTTTTAACTGCGATATTGCCAAATTGAAATCCCCTCCTAAAACAATAGGGTCCCTGTGATATTTTCTAATTTTAGTGCTGAGCTTATGCAGAAACCGAATCTGCCCTTTATTGGGTACATATACATTTAATAGTGTCACCTTCACCCCTTCCAAGGTTCCATTTAGCAATATATAATGTCTCTCCGCGTCCACTTCCTTATGAGCAAGGGAGAAATTTATGGTGTTATGTAGTAAAATAGCTACCCCTGCTTTTTTACTGGGGTTTGAGGCAGAGTAGTATTTCGGAAACACCCGATTTGTCAGTCTCCAAAGCTCATGTTTTTTATGATGCGTTTCCTGGAGAAACGCTACGTCTGCCTTCAAAGCCTGGAGTTCCTTAAAAACTAGTCTTCTCTTCAAAGGGGTATTAGTTCCCTTGAGGTTAAATGAAACAAAATTAACCATTTGTACTAAAACATTCAACTCTCCTGCATCTCTGTGGGAGTGGGCGCAGGGTTGACCACATGATCATCATAATCCCCTCCAACCAACTATTCCCGAAACTATGTTTGACTGGGTACCACTCACAAAACCAAAAATGTACATGTAACCAGAACATTAAAGAATCAACTTTAAACAAAATCATAACAAAGTAAACAATATCATTAAGTAAAGGAAAATGAAATGTGAAGGAAGCGTGGATAGAAGGTGTACTCATCTGTCCCCCTGTAGCAATGAAGAGCCTAAAAATGGCTTAACAACGACGTGTTGCCTGCTTGCTGGTCAGGAGGGCAAACTGGTGGTTTAACGAGACCACAGACAATCCACTGAACTGTTATCCTTCTATCAGAGTTAGTAGTAATACTACAAGTATGGAGTATTCACTGGGATATTCAGCTGGTAGTCCCCAGTCTCCGTCCTCGGGGTATGGTGCGGGTTCAGACGTCGTGGTGCACCAAAATATGTAGTAGATAGGTAAAGTACTTCTGCCGAGCTCGATCCGGGCCCAAGGTAACAAAACAGTGGATCCGTCCAAGACCGAATGGCAGTGAGATTATTCCTGGGTTAAAGCAGGTTACCCTCGTCTTCTGGGCAAGAAAAGTTGTGCTGCTCCATCGGTATTAATCATTTTGTTGACGTGGCGCTGGTACTTTATCCCAAAGCGGCTGTATTCTGCCAGGTTGCAGACGTTCTGCTGGACGAGGCAGTGTGGCTTTGGCCGACAACTCCAGAGCGTGTAGGAACTGCTTAGTCTGGCTGACGTCTTGCCTGCCATTTTTCGTGGCGATTAATTTAAACGGGTATCCCCACCTATATGGGATGTTATTGTCCCGCAGCTGTTGAGTTAGTGGTCTCAAAGCCCTTCTTTTAGCTAATGTAATAGCCGAACTGTCTCTGGTATTCCCCTGATACGCAGGTTGCATCTGCGATTCCGGTTTTCCAGATCCTCACAAAGCAATTTCAATTGTTGGTGATCTGACTGCAAAGCATTATGTTCCTCTGCCAAAGAATTATAAGAGGATATTATGTCATCCAGGGTGTTTTCCACTTTGTTTGTCCTGTCTCCCAACTCAGCTACGTCAGTTTTTATTGTGGATAGGGCTTGAGCCACTGTTTCAGTAATGGAGTCAGTGAGAGAGTCTTTAAGACTGTTTAAATGCTGCAGCAAGATAGTCTCCGTCACCGGATTAAATTCAGATGGGGTACATTGCATGGAAGCAGGAGCCGAGATGTGGTGACTCGAGTCTCTAATGTACCGGCTTTCTTTGAGCCCGGTCTCGGAGCTCAGCGAAGTCGCGTCTCACTCACTCTGCGCCGCGCATTCGTCCACTTCCCAGGATTTTATACCTATTTAGAGTTCTCCCAATACATTTCTCTGAAAGGACAGCTAATTCCTTCCAAAAGGCCGTCACAAATTTTATATGGGATAACAAGCGTCCTAGAATAAAACTAGACATAATGACGAAGCCGAAGAAAATGGAGGGACTGGGGGTACCGCACGTATTTAGATATTACATGGCAACGAGATTGTCTGAGGTGGTAGCGATGCATAGAAACCCTAACATGCCGTGGCTGGATATCGAAAAGGCAGGCCTGACCCCTATGACATTAGACCAGTTCTTTTGGATTCCGGGAAAAGATAGAGACATACCTGACCACCTCCCCCCCACAACGATGCACTCATTACAAATCTGGGACAAGTACAGAGAAAAGCTGCACCTATCCCCATACGGCTCAATGTGCTGCACATTCTTGAGAAATAAAAAATTTCCTCCAGGGATAGAAACAAGAGATTTTCTCCCCTGGATCGATAACAGAGCACATCTCTGTTCGACCTTAGTAACGGGGCAAGAGATACATACTTTTCCGGACATCAAGGACAGCCTCCTGATCCCTAACGGCCAATTCTTTAGATATCTGCAAATACGTCATTTTGTAACCCAAACCTTTTTACAGGGCGATACTCTGACATCATCTCCCACACAATTCGAACTCTTATGCCATAACTCAGATCAGAATGCCCATCTGATATCAATAATATATAACAAGCTCGCTAAGGATAATACCACTTTGATGCAACCGTACATGGCTAAATGGGAAGGAGACCTACGAGAGACAATTGAGATAGAGCAATGGCAAACAATTTGGGACAAGGCCAGTAAAACATCAGTGTGCACCATAATATCGGAGAAGGCCTATAAATTGATATTTAGGTGGTATTATACCCCTTCACGGCTCGCCCACCTCTCAAGTAACGCCTTCTCCTCGCAATGTTTTGGGGGATGTGGAGAGAGAGGTACATTTTACCACATGTGGTGGACTTGCAAAATTGTCAGGGAATTTTGGAAAATGGTGGCTCATATTCTATCTGCTATTTTTAAACTTTCCATTGAACCCGATCCTCTGTCATTCCTCCTGGGCCTACCTCTAACTACACTGAAAACCTCAGATGCCAATAAACTAGCGACACATATACTTACGGCTGCGAAAACGCTAAGAGCTGCCAAGTGGAAGAGCACCTCCCTGCCAAACCAACAGGCCCTTATCACTAAAGTGAAATGGATAAGAAACATGGAAACTATCAGAGCATATCTACAAGATACGGGATACAAAAATGCACTGTTATGGCTCCCCTGGGCAGAATTTGAGTCAGCTCAGTCAGACTCCACTTGACTCAAAGGCTTGGCTCCTCTGCATCCACCCTCTGACCTCCCCTCCCTAATTTTTCTTCCCCCCCTTTTTTCTCTTCTTTATAACTTCTATTAGTATCCATATGAAGCATTATTAACGGACTGGACACTGTATATCCCATACCATAGATTGAGCACATGACGGTAGCACTAATAAAGACAATGATGCATTTATCTGTTCCATACAAAGGTTTATTGATTACTAAGTGATATGTATCTAGCAGTGCCTGCGAATCTTGATTTACCGATCCATGATAATGTAACTGTACAAATCATACATGTGTTAATATTATGCTTGTAACTACTGTTTTCTTATAAAAATAAAATCTTTAAATAATAAAAAAAAAACAATATACTGTATATATAAAGGTCATGATACAAGGCTGATTAGTAATGAATTCATATTCACATTAAAAGGCAGCTCAGAAACCTGCATCAGAATGTAATTATCAGCCAGGTTCTATGACAAATTTTGCACCCGACCCATCTCTTTACATGTGCCAAAATGTATACCCATAACTGGCATTCTCTATCCTTTTCCCAGATACACCCCTCCACACAGGTAGGGTTAAAAATTATGCATGATCCCAATGTTTTTAATAGGTCAGAGAGAGAGAGAGAGAGAGAGAGAGAAATATAGGAATGATGGTAATTTTTTCAAGACAAGGTAGCAACCCTACACACAGGGCCCCTGTTCCCTGCATTCCCATGGGGTGTGCCTCTTTTATACATTTACCACTGGTCTCCCCATGGCGGACAGGCATGGGTGCAGTCATCCCCACTCCATTGTAGCTATGCCACTGCTCCCTAGGTAGTGATGCCAGCTATTGTCAGGGAAAATACAAGCCAAAAGGGAAAAAGTGATGGGCCATAATGTAATTTATAAAGCTGTGATGTTCTGGGAGGGAGTCATGATGTAAAGTGAGAGGGATAGGATGGTGTTGGACCTTGGCTAGTATTAAAACAGCTAGGTGGGTTAAATATTGGCTAGGTGGCAACCAGCTTTTTTAGCTTAGAAGGTGCTGCAAGTTCAACAACAGCTGGATAATCACAATTTCCATGCCCTTACTTTGTATAAGTGTGTATTTATTTTTTACCCTCCAGATTGGATCCCACACATGGTGCACTTTCTGAATTCCACCTTCTGTGATTTGAGCCCTACTAATAGGAAGAAAAATAAAGCACATAGGAAGGGCAGCATTATTTCCAGAAATGGTGGCAACACACAAATCTCCTGGAATCATGCTTGTGTGTGACAGCAAACACATATATATAATTTTATAAGACTTAACAGCTTGAACAAAGGACTCCATTCACCATACACAGCTAATACACAATCATTCCTTTCAGTTCACTTTCCACACTCCCATACAGTTTATACTTTAAAGTCTAAATTTAAGGCCATATTGTTGGTCAGCTTTATTCGTTTGCTGTGTGATGCCTAGATTTGGTTCAAAATGGAACCCTGTTATCCAGAAAGCTCAGAATTATGGAAAAGCAGTATCCCATAGAAACATTTAATCCATATAATCCAAATTTTTTAAAATAATTTCCTTTTTTTCTGAATAATAAAACAGTACTTTGTACTAGAATCCAAACTAATATATATAATTGGATATTATTGGAGGCAAAACCAGCTTACTGGGTTCATTTAGAAGGGGGTTATTTGACCTTATTTATTAATAATAAACTCAAATGAATCGGGGGAAAATGTGATAAAATCATGCAAAACCCAAATTGTCTTTTTTCGGATTATCAGGCTAAACCCAACGCAAACCGCAAGATCTTCAAATTGGGATAAGTGCTTCTACCATTGACCTATATAGGATCTCAACAGGTCTGAGATGGCGGATTTTCTGATTCGGCTTTTTGCAGCATCAGGATATAATACATCTTGAAAAATTTGAGAGTTTTTTTTCCATGAAAAATTTGAGTTTCTGCCCCAAAAAGATAAATTTTAGGTTTAGCAAAAAAAACCCTTAATGTTTACATGATTTTCTAGTAATCCAAATTACATAAAGATCTGTTATCTGTAAAAGCCCATTCTGAATAACAGGTCCCATACCTGTACTTCTAAAAATTGTGGTGTGCATGGGGCCAAGAAGGGAAGCAACAAGGTACTGTGGTGCTCCTATGGGGACATAGGGTGTTTGTACCTATGGGCTGGATCCCTATGGTATGTGTTAATTACAGAGCTAATTGTGGCTTAGTATTTCTGCTTTATAAAATCTCTTTTCATAGCATGTATATAATTGATGCATGTATAAATATGTGAGAGTATCTATGAATGTTCGTGTATACAGTATAACCCGTAAGTTCATATATAATAGGTAGATAAATGACAGACATGTAGATATTGCATACAGCAGGAATCTCCAACCGTTTTTACCTGTGAGCCACATTCAGATGTAAAAAGGATCTGGAAGGGACACAAGCAGAAAAAAAATCCTGGGGGGCGCCAAATAAGGGCTATGATTTACTTTTGGTAATCAATATGTAGACTGGCAGCATACAGGAGGCTCTGTTTGGCAGTACACCTGTTTTTTGCATCAAAAATTTGCCCTTAAATCATGAATTTTCTTTTTGTAATTATTAAGGAATGTTAGTTAATAACGTTCCTTTTTTCCATCCAGCTTTGAAGAAGGATAGAATTCTGCAATATACATGTGAGATAGAGAGGTCCTTCTCCTAGATCTATTCAGTGAATATGAGTAATTAATATATGGTATCCCCCTTGTATAGTAAATGGCAAGTGCAGAATTTGTATTATATGCAATTTCAATAAATATGGTTTAATTTCTTGCACTATATGAGCAATTATGGGAACAATGTGATTAAGGATCTCAATTAACACTTAACTGGATTTGAGTGGTTGGACTGATTATTGGATTTTTTTGGACTTTTTTGGACTTTTCTGTTAAAGCATTATATGGTGGGATATATTTCCTGAGTTTTCCTTGTATGGGGCACTGTGTTGTTCCCTGTACAATCTCACTGGTACACCATCACTGAGGAAGGGCCATTTGGGTCCTGAAATGTTTGATCATATTGCACCATGCAATAAAGTTGGGATCACCCTGTTTTGCTACAGATTTTCATGAATTGGCTTCCAATAATAATAAGCACATACTTTAAGGCCACTGGAAACAACATCCAAGGGGTTGGTGAGCAATATGTTGCTCACAAACCACTGGTTGGGGATCACCGGCATATAGTGTATATGGAAACCCATTACCCCAAAAAAGTTTCAAAATAGAGGAATGCCATTTTTATAGTGTCCAATTTAAATTCATGCTTAAGGTGCCAGATAATCTATCATATACTTGTAATTTATGCAATTATATTATAGCTAAAGGTTAATTAGTATTAAATAGTATGAAGGGGCAAACTAGTCTAGTAGAGGAATATACAGACATGCAGGTACATACAGACTTTATGACTCCAGCCTAAGTCTAATGAGGGGTTGTTTAGTGTGACAGCTAGGTGGGTGCCCTCCTGATCATTTCAACATGTCCCATTTTACTCTTCCCAAACAAAAGACAGACCCAAATCAATACAAATCTGTAATTAAGGCTGGCTTCTCTAATATACTTTCCTTTGATGTGATGGTAATGAGGCAGCCAGTCATCTAGCAACAGGGCAACCAGCAGCAACAGTAGCCTACTTTCCCTTTCCTAACTTCATTGGAGGCAATGTATTTTAAGAAGATGCCTGAGCCTTGAACATATGCTCATATAAATATTAAATATGTATGTGTTGTATGTATTTTATTTAAAAGTACATGCAGATTGCTTGTTGTGTGCATAGATTATTCTTTCTCTATATATTTGTTTGTGTACATATAGCTGGGAGCTGCAATAATTGGGTCCCGGGTTAGACTGTAGAGTATGATGAGATGGTTAGAACCATTGTTCACTGCAAATTTATATTTACATTTACAGAAGTGGAACTGCAATATTTTTCCCTAAAATAGTACAGTATGGGACTATATATAAATTATGCAAAAAGGAAAGGTTGTGGGAGCACTCCATGGCTTAATAAAAATGTACTAAAATACAATGGAAGTGCTACTGATCTGGCCAAATTAACTATAGACATAGAGAAAAAGAAGAAAAATTGATCAATGCACACTCCCTGGTCCCCTGTCATATCAGTAATCTACCAAATGTAAAGTCGCTGTATTCCTCCAAATAAATTTGGGGAGGGAGAATAACAGAAATAAATTTCATATAGTGTAGTATTTTTAAACGTTTTTTGCTGACCCCCTTGGTGTCTATTTAAAACCACCGTGCTTTACAATTCACACTATAATTGTGTCATCCAATGTTTCGTGCCAAACTTAAATTCAAAGCAATTTTAAAGAAAAAATAAAAATAAAAAAAGTATTAAAAAATAAAAAATGGAGGAGGAAGGATTGTTTTGTGAATTATTACATTAAAGAGTAGCCAATACGTGCAGCCCTTGCTGTTATTTTTTCACCCTGTGTGCACACAATAATTACGTAACTTTTAAGTGCTGAGTGTGAACACTCTAACCACAATTCAGAGACCGATCGTGCCAGTAGCACAAACAACTCACCAGACGTGAGTTTTGAAAGATCAAAGATCAAAAAATGCCGATTTCCATATCAAGCAAAAATTGATATGGAAAAGGATATTGCAGCAAGCAGTAAAAAGAATCCAAAATTATTTTTTAAATATGTTAATAGTAAAAAAATAAAGTAGGAAGGGGTGGGACCTTTAATATCAGAGGGGGGTCAGCTGGTTGATGAAAACAGATTCTGAACACATATTTTTTGTCTACACAAATGAGGAGCCAGCTGATGAAGGTTTCCTTCTTGGTAGTCCCAATTCTAGTTATACAACTAATGATGCATGGTTCACACATGAGGAAATTCAAAAGAGACTAGAACATGTTAAGATAAACAAAGGTCCGGGGACATATGGTATTCATCCCAGGGTACTTAGCGAGCTTAGTTCTGTGATTGCCAAACCTCTTTACTTAATTTTTCAGGATTCTTTGAGGTCTGGCATAGTGCAGAGAGACTGGCAAATTGCTAATGTGGGGCAGCTATTCAAAAAGGGATACCGTTCTCAGCCTCAAAACTACAGGCCACATAGGGTTAATAAAGGATAAGATACTGGACTTCATAGCAAATCATAATACTATAAGTTTGTGTCTTGTGACTGTGGCTTGTCTAAATGAGCTTTTGCATACAAGCGACTCTGTTTGTGGCGTGAGTGTAATACACCCTGCCATAGAGATGTTCTTTGAGCAAAATGAACTGAATTGTAGAACCGTGTACAGATAATCCATCCGCAGCAAGATGTTCTTGCAGGTCTTTGAAAGTGATCTTTGGGTTGTCTGTAACCATTCTCACAATCCTCTGCATATGCTGCTCCTGTATTTTTCTTGGTCTGCCAGACCTGGGGTTTACAGCAACTGTGCCTGTGGCCTTCCATTTCCTGATTACATTATTTACAGTTGAAAACTGACAATTTAAACCTCTGAGATAGCTTTTTGTTTTCAGATCTTTTGAGAGTTGCTTTGAGGATCCCATGCTGTCACTCTTCAGAGGAGAGTCAAACAGAAGCACAACTTAAATACCTTTTCTCATAATTGGACACACCTGCTGTCATAGTACAGGCCTGTAATAGGTAATAAAACAGGCCAAGGTATCATGAGAAACATTTCTGCCAGCATCTAAATCAGACACATAACAGGCCTCTTTTCACTATGGTCAGAGGGATCAGAGCTGTAATGCCCTCCTCCATGCTCTGGCTGATAAGAGCCATTCCATGGGGAGGGGGAAGCCCAAGGAGTGAGAACTTAAAGTTCCCAGCAAGACCCTCAAAGGTGAAATAAAGGTTACATATAATGTATACTCCAATATATTTATTCTTACAGAACCCATACCTGTTGTACCAACAGTATAAAAAACTGGTGATGGGTTCAAGGCAATTTCAGATTTCAAACGAGTCCAAACATGACTAGGTTTGGTACCCTGTGTATTAGATGTGAATATCTAGGCAGGGGCAGGTCACACAGTATTGATGTTTAGTATCTATGGAATCCCTGAGAGAATTAATAACCAATGAATATAATATCATCTCTCTCCTATGTTCCCATAAAGAGTTATGGTCATTATATTCTTGGTCTAGTTCCTACTCACAGGAGCTCATAAAAAACTCAATCTGTGTCCTGCTAGGCCACGCCCCTTGCATTCCTGAGGGAGGGGTGTGCAGTTACCTGATGCCCTGAAATCACTAATAAATAGTCAGCTCTTCTGACTAAACTTTGGATTTACTTTGGAGGACCAATTGCGATTGGAATTTATCTCGTTTGTTTCCCCTTGCCTCCAGGACCAGGAATTCTATATCTTTGAAGTTAAGTATAGGTTTTCCATGTTTTCCCTTTTATTTTACAACTGTTTGTAAATGTATTGTTGAATGTATGTCTCTTTTTGTAACATCTTTTTGTATTTTGCACTGTTATACCTTTTATAATATTAAAGAGAATGCTCTAAACGAACCTAGCCTGAAAGAGTGTAACTGTGAGCCTTAACCCTCAGCATGCTGAAGTACTTGTTGAATCAATAGGAACTAACTGACTATAGTGAGAGAGTGTTTAATGCATTGGTGTATTGTGAGTTATTACCTGTTACAGAGAACAGGGAAATAGTCACATTAGGTTTCTATCGCCTGTGAATGATAGATGGTGGCAGCGAATGAGTTTTGTGGATGTTGGTTGGTGTTTGGGGTGCTTTGTGTTAGTCTAACATGTGTGCAAGGTGGGTGAGAGACTGGGTGAGTGACCCCTGATAGCCACACCTAAAGTCACGTGCGGTTGGAAGTACCGTGTCCGTGACAGATTGGTAGGCAGCGGTGGCATATTTTTTATTTAGAGCATTAGTGCTTGGGTTAAGTCATTAAACCTTGCACTAAAGAACTGTAAATCCTTGCGAGAAGTTTACAGTCTTCAAAGACAAACTCAGTGCATACTATTTTTATTAAGACATACTTGCAAACAGTTTCCCTTCCCTTCTTGTTTTTCTTTTCTATCTTTTATTTTGGCAAAGTGTTGCAAGATGGCAGCATTTTACAAGAGGCAGACCAAGGAGACCCTCATCAATCTCTGTGAGCAAAGAGGAATTGATGCAGCGGACAAATCAAAGGAAATGTTGATTTGTGCCTTGGTGCAACAGGAGCAGCAGAACTACACACCTGAGTCAGGAGACTATGCAACTCAGGATGTCCCAGTGATGAACTCTGTTCCAGGATCCTCTCAGCGAGAGGACAGTTCTAGTTGCAGTGGGCAGGATGACAGGAATTCCTCCCTGCAAGCAGCTTTGCAATTGTTGGGATCAGATGACCCCCAGCTGCGTCACCTGCAATATCAACAGTCAGAGAGAGATGCAGCAGCTGCAGCAGCAGCAGCAGCTGAAAGGCAGGCAGAAAGAGATGTAGCAGCAGCAGCAGCAGCTGAAAGGCAAGCAGAGAGAGATGCTGCTACAGCTGAAAGACAGCATCAACTGGAGTTAGTCAAGCTCCAGCAGCAGGGATCACACTCACGGTCCAGTGAGACCCAGGAAGTACGCCCTTTAATAAACTCTGTGGATAAATTTCCAGTTATGGATAAAGATGGTGACCTGCATACCTTTTTGCGGTGCTTTGAAAGAGCTTGTAGACAGTATCACTTACCCCGTGAGCAATGGGCAAAATATCTCACCCCAGGGTTGAAAGGCAAAGCCCTGGATGCCTTTGTGGACTTACCACCAGAGTTTGATGGGGACTATGATGCTATAAAAAATGCCCTCATCAAAAAGTACCATCTCACACCAGAAGTATACCGCAAAAGATTTAGAACTGTGCAGCGCGGACCTACAGACAGCTACTCTGATGTTTTGAGTAGTCTGAGAACCGCTTTTAGATCCTGGTTGAGAGGACTCTCTGTTACATCATTTGAGTGCCTGGAAGATCTGATGATAAAAGATCAGTTTTTGCACACGTGTCCTGTGGAAGTGAAGCAATTCATTATGGACCGTGAGCCCAAAACAGCAGATCAGGCAGCAGAGATGGCAGACACATATGCTGCAAATAGGATGTCTGAACCTCGCAAAGCTAATCTCCAACACTGGAAAGGAGGGAAACCAACAGGAAATTTTTCTTCACCAGCCAGCAGGATGCCAGCCATCTCTACATCCAGCCCTCCTGTGGTTAAATCTGCACCAGTGGATACCCGGCTGTGTTTCGTGTGCAATAAGGTGGGCCATGTTAGTGTCACTTGTCCTGAGAAAAGGAGATCTGCACCTACTGGGAAACAGACCAGCTCATCCCCGGCTGTTTTGTTTGTTGCCGGAAAAGAGGGAAATAGTGCGGATAACTTGCATGTATGTTTAACTGTAGCTCCACCTGTGACAGATTCAGAGGTGCCCAAGAATATATCTCCTGTTACAACGGATAGAAATGTTTACTGTAATCCCTTAGGCAATTCTGATGAAGTGGACAGTATATGTATTCCATCTGTTGCGGCTGTGACACGTAAGCAGAGTGCACAAGCCTCAAACCAGTGCCAGTCTGTACCTAGTAATGGGGAACCCCTGAGTGTATCAGACCCTTCACACACTGAAATAGAATCCCTGCCAGTTATCAGTTTCACAACAGGGCCGGTGTCTCAGACTAGCAGTTCTGAGTTTGAATTAGCTCTAAAAACAGATGCTAGCTTAGAAAAGCTGAGAAATCTTTCAGCTGGACCCCCCACTGAGTCTGACAAGGAAAAGGTATACTGGGACCAGGGAAAGCTGTATAGAGATATTGCTAACTATTGTCGTTCTTGTGTCACTTGTCAACGTGTTGGTAAAGCTGGGGATGTTCTGAAGGCCCCATTGATTCCATTGCCTGTTATTGATGAACCTTTTCAAAGGGTGGCCGTAGATGAACTCTATGAACAGTATGATTCAATAGAAGGTGTGCTCTTGGTGTATAATTAATGAAGTTGTAACTTTTGGGGCCAATCAGGAGGCCAGTTTGAGTATTCCATTTAGGGGCAGTCGAGTAGCATTTAACCATAAAAATTCAAGTTTGAGGGGGGGGTTTTTTCAGTCAAAACTGTAATTTATGGGTTAAAAATAAAAAACAAAATTTTTTCGAGATTTATTATACCCCAAAGCTGGAAATAGCTCAGATCCAAAAATACTCCATCTAAAACCTGTGGAGGTCATGTAGACGTCAATGGCAGAGGTCCCATTTGAAGATGTTAATAGCTTTCATGATGTTCAAGTTTTTTTCGTTAGTTTTCAATCAAAAACTATCATTTCAAATGATTCAATTCGAGTTTTCGGATTGTTCACCTTGAATTCCCTGATTAGAGTTTTTTCCATTCGAGTTTTTCTTAAATCGGAAAAAAAATTGAGTCGTGAGTTTACTCTAGGTATAAAAAAAAGTTACAATGCTCTACAATTCGACCTTTGATAAATAACCCCCTAAATGTGTGTTCGTATCATGTGGCATACCCCCTATAAGCAAGTCAGGATTCAAAATGCCCATTAGAGTGTCCAGATATCATCTCAAAATAGCTGTAAATTCATAGTTAATTGCATAATACACTCCATTATTGTGCAGAAAATATTCAGGAAGTTAAATGGTTAAAATCTGAGGAAACATAATTAAGCCTACTTATTTCTTCTGTAATTAACTTCAGGGTTTCTTTACATCATGCTGATGTGATTGCTGTAATTAACAAAATAATCATATTAGAGGCAACATTAAATGCTATCGGATGCACTTATAAGAAACAAACAAGTTTCCGATGGGTCTACTGGATCAGTTGGTGGAATTAGTGCCGAGACAGAAACTTGCTTGCTACTGTACAAAGTATAAACAAGAACAGGGCTAGAGCTTATAGAACAGTGCTAATATTCAATGGGGAAGGAATTTCAATAGTGATAGACAAATTTATTGGGCAGGCATGGATTTGGGGTGAATTTACATTTCTCCACCTGCAAATGTTTTCAAGGAAATACGGCAAAAATTTGCCGGCGAAAAATTAGCTGCAACAACAAATAATTGCCGTGTGTCAAAATTATTCAGACACCCGTTGACTTTAATGCATTTGAACAAAAAAACTTTGTGTAAAAATTGTCGTGTGTTAAAATAGACGCCCATAGACTTCAATGCGTTTCGCAAATTTTTCACTGTGTCACAATTTTTTGGACGAACCAAAACAGGACAGATTGGCCCATCACTTTAAGGAAAACTATACCCCCCAAACAATGTAGGTCTCTATAAAAAGATATTGCATAAAACAGCTCATATGTAAAACCCTGCTTCATGTAAACAAACCATTTTCATAATAATATACTTTTCTAGTAGTATGTGCCATTGGGTAATCATAAATAGAAAATTGTCATTTTAAAAAATAAGGGGCGCCCCCTGGGATCGTAGGTAGTGATGGGCGAATTTGCGCCGTTTCGCTTCGCCAAAAAATTTGCGAATTTCGTGCGAAATTCACGAAACGCAGAAAAATTCGCGAAATCGCGCCGGCGTCTCGTTTTCGACGCCGGCGCCCGTTTTTGTCGCCGGCGCCCGTTTTTTCAACGCCGGCGCCCGTTTTTGGCGCCGGCGTCCATTTTTTCGGAAATTTTTTTTTTTACGTTTCGCGAATTTATTCGCTGGCGGCGAATCGCGCAAATTCGCGCCTGGCAAATAAATTCGCCCATCACTAATCGTAGGATTCACTGTGCACACAAACATACCAACAAACCATACATGTTAGGTCACATGAGCAAGGTGTCTTTTGCTTCCACAATTCTTCCTGTTACAGTTAGAGCTGTAGTATTTCTGGTCAGGTGATCTCTGAGACAGCACACAGACCATCACGAAATGGTGGCTCAAGGCAAGAGATGTAAAAGGGCAATATTTACCTAAATATATATTCCAGTTTGGTAAGATTCTTTAACATGCCACTTAATATGATATGAACTATCTGTTGCTTAAGTGTTCATTTTGGGGGTATAGTTTTCCTTTAATTTCAATCCAAATGTTGTAAAGCGGTTCCTGTCCAAAGAGTTACATCAGGGGTCCCCAACCTTTTTTAACCGTGAGCCATATTCAAATGTAAAAAGCATGGAAAAAGTTTGGGAGGTGCCAAGTAAGGGCCATGTTTGGCTCTTTAAAGGCTATGTAAAGGCCTCTATGTGGATTGGCAGCCTACAGGAGGCACTGTTTTTTTGTATGTTTTTTGCAACCAAGCCGGAAATTTAAAAAATAAGCATTTGCTTTGAGGCCACTGGGAAGAACATCCAAGGGGTTGGTTAACAACATATTGCTCATGAGCCTTTGGTTGGGGAGGACTGGTTTACACTATGAAAAAGAGGGATAAGCATCAACAAATATTTGCATGCAGTACTGGGGATTTACCATTCTTTTCTTTTTGAAAAGAAATGTGATTTTAATCTTTACTAATGGGAAACCACCAAAAAGAAATTCTACAGCAGGTCTGTGTTTTTAGCATACTGGCTGGCATAGAGACATGGCCGGATTTGCCCTGAGGGCGCCTGAAGGCTGGTGTCCTCCATCACCACCTCCCTCTTAAAGGATAGCGCACATGCCACCCTTTCTTCTTGCAAGAGCAGTGCTCCAGAATTAAACGAATTGCCCAAGGCCACAAAGGTCCGGGACTAGGGCGGCAAAATTTACAGGGCTGCGTGCCACCCAGGTGCGGTGTCATTAGTTAGCGGCAACATAGGGAGATTTGCAAGTTCTCCAGCACTCCAATCTGCAGTTTTTTTGTTAAAGGTCACATTTTAGTGGTATTAGAGCTTTTTGAAACAATGACTATTTCTAAAATCATGAATGCCATGACAGTTATTAAAATATCTGAGTATAAAAAGTACGAATTGAAAAAAATTGCAGAAAAAAATCAGGTCAGCTCCCATTGACTTCTATGGGTCCTCTAGCCATACCCAGCAGTTCCGGCAAGAGATTTATCCTCACAGTAGTAGATTTTGCTACTAGATACCCAGAGGCAGTAGCTCTGTCCTCTATACGGGCAGACAAGGTTGCTGATGACTTGTTGAGCATATTTTCACGGGTAGGCTTTCCTAAGGAAATGGTTACAGATCATGGCACTCAATTTATGTCCAACTTGATGCAGTGCCTGTGTCAGAAAATACAGGTAGAACATATAGTTGCTAGTCCCTACCATCCACAAACTAATGGGCTCTGTGAACGCTTTAATGGGACATTGAAACAAATGCTTAAAATGTTTGTGGACTCACAGGGAAGAGATTGGGAGCAGTACCTCCCCTATTTACTCTTTGCATACAGGGAAGTACCCCAGGCTTCCACTGGTTTCTCACCATTTGAGCTCCTGTATGGGAGAAGGGTGCGGGGCCCATTGGACCTAATTAGAGAGGCCTGGGAAGGAAAAATGGTCAGTTCAGAAGTCTCTGTCATTGAGTATGTCATGAAATTTCGTGAGAACATGCAAACTCTGACGCATATGGTGCATGACAATATGGAACAGGCTCAGGCAAATCAGAAACAGTGGTATGACCGCCACTCCCGTGAAAGAGTTTATGAAATAGGGCAGAAAGTGTGGGTCCTAGTACCAATGAGGCAAAACAAGCTTCAGGCTGCGTGGGAGGGGCCCTACATTATTCAGAAGCATATTAATGATGTAACTTATGTGGTGGCCCTTGATGACAGGGGAAAAAGGCAAAAGGTTTTCCATGTCAATATGATGAAAGCTCACTATGACAGGGCTGCCTATGCTCTGCCAGTTTGCAGTCTCTCTGAGGAGGGTGACAGGTACCCTCTACTAGACTTATTAGCTGTGACCAAGGAAACAGGGTCCATAAAGGATGTGCAATATAACCCTCAGCTGTCAGAGAAGCAGAAAGTGCAGCTATCTCAAGTGCTTAACCCATATCAGGGAACCTTTACAGGAAAGCCAGGTAGAACTCACCGTGCCGTTCACCATGTTGATACTGGTGACAATTCTCCTGTCAGACAATCAGCTTATAGAGTTTCCTTAGAGGTACAGGCAGATATAAAAAGGGAAATAGAGGAAATGCTAGCCCTTGATGTAATTCAAAAATCACATAGTGCCTGGGCCTCACCAGTAGTCCTTGTCCCCAAGAAGGACAAATCCACCAGGTTCTGTGTGGACTACAGAAAGTTAAATGCTATAACTGTCTTTGATGCCTACCCCATGCCTAGGATGGATGAATTATTAGATAAGTTGGCAGGTGCCAGTTATTTAACCATCATGGACCTGAGTAGAGGTTATTGGCAAATTCCCCTCACAGCAGATGCCCAGGAAAGATCCGCTTTTGTCACTCCCTTTGGGTTATTTCAATTTAACGTAATGCCTTTTGGCATGAAAAACTCACCTGCTACATTTCAAAGAGTTGTGAATGGTCTGCTAGAAGGGCTGGAACAATTTGCAGTAGCCTATTTAGATGATATTGCTGTATTCAGTCACACCTGGGAAGAGCACCTAACTCACCTGTCCCTAGTCCTAGGCAAAATCAAAGCAGCTGGTTTGACTATCAAACCTGGTAAATGTCAGATTGGCATGAGAGAAGTACAGTATTTGGGACACAGAGTAGGAGGGGGCACACTTAGACCAGAAACAGGGAAAGTGGATGCTATAATGGCCTGGCCCACCCCACAAACCAAGAAAAAAGTCGTGTCCTTTTTAGGAACCGCTGGCTATTACAGAAAATTTGTTCCAAACTACAGCTCACTAGCCAAACCACTAACGGATTTGACAAAGAAAAAACTCCCTACAGTAATTTTATGGGGCCCAGACTGTGAAAATCTTTTTTGGCCTTAAAAAATGCTATAGCTAACTCTCCAGTGTTGCAGGCCCCAGATTTTACACGTAGATTTGTTGTACAGACGGATGCATCTGCCTATGGCATACGTGCAGTTCTCAGCCAGGTGAACCAACGGGGAGAAGAGCATCCTATACTGTACCTGAGCAGAAAGCTGCTGCCAAGAGAAGTAGCCTATGCCACTATAGAGAAGGAATGTCTTGCAATTGTTTGGGCCTTGCAAAAATTACAACCCTATTTATATGGACATAACTTTACAGTTATTACAGATCACAACCCTCTTAGCTGGCTCAGCCGCGTGGCTGGGGACAATGGGAAATTGCTCAGGTGGAGTTTGACTCTCCAACAATATGATTTCACTATCCAACACAAGAAAGGGAGTGATCATGGAAATGCAGATGGCCTGTCCCGCCAATCAGAACAGAACCAGCATGAGTGCAGTGTAGATGACCTGTAAGTCAATCTCCCCTTGCTGACTCGAAAAGGGGGAGGTGTCATGATACAGGCCTGTAATAGTTAATAAAACAGGCCAAGGTATCATGAGAAACATTTCTGCCAGCATCTAAATCAGACACATAACAGGCCTCTTTTCACTATGGTCAGAGGGGTCAGAGCTGTAATGCCCTCCTCCATGCCCTGGCTGATAAGAGCCATTCCATGGGGAGGGGGAAGCCCAAGGAGTGAGAACTTAAAGTTCCCAGCAAGACCCTCAAAGGTGAAATAAAGGTTACATATAATGTATACTCCAATATATTTATTCTTACAGAACCCATACCTGTTGTACCAACAGTATAAAAAACTGGTGATGGGTTCAAAGCAATTTCAGATTTCAAACGAGTCCAAACATGACTAGGTTTGGTACCCTGTGTATTAGATGTGAATATCTAGGCAGGGGCAGGTCACACAGTATTGATGTTAAGTATCTATGGAATCCCTGAGAGAATTAATAACCAATGAATATAATATCATCTCTCTCCTATGTTCCCATAAAGAGTTATGGTCATTATATTCTTGGTCCAGTTCCTACTCACAGGAGCTCATAAAAAACTCAATCTGTGTCCCACTAGGCCACGCCCCTTGCATTCCTGAGGGAGGAGTGTGCAGTTACCTGATGCCCTGAAATCACTAATAAATAGCCAGCTCTTCTGACTAAACTTTGGATTTACTTTGGAGGACCAATTGCGATTGGAATTTATCCCGTTTGTTTCCCCTTGCCTCCAGGACCAGGAATTCTATATCTTTGAAGTTAAGTATAGGTTTCCATGTTTTCCCTTTTATTTTACAACTGTTTGTAATTGTATTGTTGAATGTATGTCTCTTTTTGTAACATCTTTTTGTATTTTGCACTGTTATACCTTTTATAATATTAAAGAGAATTTAATAAGATTGTCTTTGATGCTCTAAACGAACCTAGCCTGAAAGAGTGTAACTGTGAGCCTTAACCCTCAGCATGCTGAAGTACTTGTTGAATCAATAGGAACTAACTGACTATAGTGAGAGAGTGTTTAATGCATTGGTGTATTGTGAGTTATTACCTGTTAGAGAGAACAGAGAAATAGTCACATTAGGTTTCTATCGCCTGTGAATGATAGATGGTGGCAGCGAATGAGTTTTGTGGGTGTTGGTTGGTGTTTGGGGTGCTTTGTGTTAGTCTAACCTGTGTGCAAGGTGGGTGAGAGACTGAGCGAGTGACCCCTGATAGCCACACCTAAAGTCACGTGCGGTTGGAAGTACCGTGTCCGTGACACCTGCCTATGAAGTTCAAGGCTTAACAAGCTAATCCAACCAATTTGGTGTTGCCAGTAATCAATATTGAGCAGCTACATGCATCCAAATTAGCAAAATTACAAGGGCAACCAAATTCAGTTTTTCACTTTTGATTTAATTTCATACAACTGAATACTGCTTCACTAAAAATCTTTGTTCAGAAACCACCCCAGTACTCAAATGTTCCTGGGGAATTAAATAAAAAAATCATGCGAGTAAATTATTATGCAGGCTTTTTCATATCACTGTATATCCATCATATTCTTAGCAATTTTTTAGTTGGCATAGTTTTGAAATTATCATTCTTGCTATCCCTCCAGCCTGCAGCTAAAAATACTGTATGGAGTCACTGCACCCTGGGTAACCCAAATAAAAACAGGAAGACCATGAGGCTTCAATTTCATTGTTATTCTTATTTTAAGTTCTGGCTCTCAAATTTTCATCTTCCATTTTTTAATTTCAAAACTGCTCCATGGTTGCTAGGGCGATTAATCCCTAGTAATTTAGAAGTCTGAGATCTGTAGAATGAAGGGATAAAAAAATTCTGCTGTCTACCCCATAATAAAAGTCAGGATTTAATAGCTAAAAACAGATGGTAGTGGCTTTAATATGGCAGCTCCCTCTCATTCTCATGTTCATTTTTGAAATATCTTTCCCTATCATGTAGACAATTATATTCTTAACCAGTTTGCAGTTGGTCTGCTTTTTCTTTAGCCTGTGGCTTTTTCCTTCTCCCAAATAGCTGTAGATGAGCTGGATCTATTATGTAACATAAAGTGCGATTTAAATCTGCCCACACACTTATCAACCAGGTCACTCGGTTTGATATTTTTTTGGACTAAATTGACAGACTTCGTATATACATTAAAGGGACAGTTCATTGGCCAAATAATGTTGCAAATAATTCTGATATGGTAAGCTTTTCTGCAGACAGAACGTGAAGATGTCGAAGAAAATTTCAGGAGAAAATAGCGAGATGATTGAGGAAATGACGATGAAAAGTTTCACTCCTAACATAATTCAGGGGATGCTACTGGAATCGGGATTAAGTGTGTCCTACACTGTGGTCTGGTACCATGCTAAAGGGCTGAAAAGAGAGAGAGTCTCAATGCCATATAAAGCCGATTGGTAAATGGATGGAAGCCCAGTGCTTTACAAAGATTCCCAAATAAAAAATACCTTGCACACTAATGCCCCCCCCACCCCCCTGGCAGTCATGTTGTGCTTTGGGTAGTGCCTTAGGCTTAAGATAAAAAATATGCTTGAGATAATATTTATTATAGTACCTTCTGAAACCAGGATAAAACTCCAATAATAATGGATTTGGGCCACTACCTATATTTGGGCCACTATATATAATATATAACATGCCTTATGGAAACAGTAGTATTTCAGCAGTGACATAAACTTTATTGGATTAACAGAAACTATGCAATATGCATCATAACAAAATTAGACAGGTGCATACATTTGGGCACCCCAACATCAATAGTTAGTTGAGCCTCCTTTTGCAAATGTAACAGCCTATAGAAGCCTCCTATAGCCTTTGATGAGTGTATGTTATACTGTGTGAATTCTGGATGGCGGTATGTTTGACCATTCATCCTTACAAAATCTCTCCAGTTCAGTTAAATTTGATGACTGCTGAGCATGGACAGCCTGCTTCAAATAATCCCATAGATTTTTGATGATATTCAAGTCAGGGGACTGTGGCGGCCATTGCAGGATATTGTACTTCTCCCTCTGCATAAATGCCTTTGTAGATTTCGAAGTGTGTTTAGGGTTATTGTCTTGTTGGAATATCCAACCCCTGTGTAACTTCAACTTTGTAAATAGGGATAACAATTTAAAGATCTTATTTTTCGCACACAGTAGATTACTTCATATAATCAATTTAATAAATAATTAATTAATCATTGAAGTGCAATAAATTCAATTAATTGAGGTTTTTTAATTACGTCATACAAAAAAGTGATAAATACTATACAATATTAATTCATCAATATATAATTAATTCACCAAAATTCATGTGTATATAGTCCATTTTATGTTAGCACCAATTTTTAAAAAATTAATTATAGTAGCTTTATCATGGATTAGAATAAAACTGATGAGGCATTAAGGAGGAAAAATGAGCACATCATCCTGTTAGGCATTCCTTATTTGTAAATAGTTATTGTCCCAATACTGAATGATTCTTTAGCAAAGTCACAATGCACCGCTTATTTGTTGCACAAGATAACTCTGTGACTGTGTATGCAACTCGTTTCCACTTAGTTGCCACTAGTACGATGTAATGTTGTGAAGTATAGGAAGGTATTGAGGCCGCTTCAAATTATGAGTCATGAAGAGCTGAACCTTCCTATTACAAAAGCGCTAAAGTTCCGAACAGTTAATAGCGCAACCGCTCATATCATTGCGGATAATATCAAGTTGCCTGCCATTCAGCCGCGAGTCAGATATACTTTACCACCGTGTCAGTGTAGTTTCTGTGGCGGCTTCATCGATAGCGGATCCATCATGGCTGGCACTTAAAGAGCCGATTGTAGAATTGAAGAATCCCGGACTCTCGTTCCTCATGTATATTAATCAATAATAGGAATGCACATTTGTGAGAGTGTTCTTTTCCTCCACATGGCCAACGCGCGTCTCACCTTGATACGGTATTTTCTTTTGAGTTTCTACTTCTAATCCCCAGATAGATTACCCCAACCTCCCTTATTTCCCCCGCAGGGGGAGGATGGTTGAGAAGGATGAATTCTCCACCATTGCATTAGCAGGACCTTCACAAATCTTGTCATCTGTACTGAGAGATACCTAAAACCAAATTCAGAATAGGCATTCCCCTATGTTAGGCACATTTGTATACTAAATGCTTGGTATAGTATCAATGGACTGCTGGGAAGTATTAAAGGAATAGTTCAGTGTGAAAATAAAAACTGGGTAAATAGATAGGCTGTACAAAATAAAAAATGTTTCTAATATAGTTAGTTAGCCAAAAATATAATATATAAAGGCTGGAGTGAACAGATGTCTAATAAAACAGCCAGAATCCAACTTCCTGCTTTTCAGCTCTATAACTCTGAGTTAGTCAGCGACTTGAAGGGGGGCCACATGGTACATTTCTGTTCAGTGAGTTTGTAATTGATCCTCAGCATTCAGCTCAGATTCAAAAGCAACAGATATGACCCATGTGGCCCCCCCTCAAGTCTCTGATTGGTTACTGCCTGGTAACCAGGGTAACCAGTCTGTGTAAACCAAGAGAGCTGAAAAGCAGGTTCTGACTGACTTGTTATACATCAAATCACTCCATAGTTACATAGTTACATAGTTAAATTGGGTTGAAAAAAGACAAAGTCCATCAAGTTCAACCCCTCCAAATGAAAACCCAGCATCCCTACACACACCCCTCCCTACTTTTAATTAAAATTCTATATACCCATACCTATATTAACTATAGAGTTTAGTATCACAATAGCCTTTAATATTATGTCTGTCCAAAAAATCATCCAAGCCATTCTTAAACTCCAGCCTTTATACATTTCATTTTTGGCTAACTAACTATATTAGAAACATTTTTTATTTTGCACAGGCTATCTATTTAGCCAGTTTTTATTTTTACACTGAACAATTCCTTTAAGAAAGGGGAGCTGTCTTAGAAATGTTGTTACATTAGAAATGCTTGTTAGCATTATGGAGTAAAGCAATATTGTAGTCCCTTCAAATAATTAGAATCCAGTATGTATAATAATATAGATAGGATGACCTTCCTTTCTTGTCTCCCTTCGTCTTTTTTTCCACATCATGTACATATTAACCATAAGTCCCAGAGTAGAACCCACTCTAACAATGTACAAACCCTGCAGAGATATTAACTCATTCAGTTCTTAAACTAAACCTAAATTTCAGCAATACCACCCAGCTTTAACCCACCTTGCCCTGCACTTGCCAATTTTGAGTACAATTGGTCAGTCACATTTAGCAGAATGAGGCACAGGAGCCCCTTCCCTCCCCTCAATATTCACCATAAGGTATCAAGAAAAATCACAGCTGTGGGTCCACAATATGTTGTGTGTTCAATGGTAGGAACCAGGGTTGGTCTAGAGCAGGAGTCCCCAACCTTTTTCACCTGTGAGCCACATTCAAATGTAAAAAGAGTTGGGGAGCAACACAAGCATGAAAAAGTCCCTTGGGTTTGCCAAATAAGAGCTGTAATTGGTTATTTGGTAGCCCCTATGTGGAATAGCAGTCTACAGGAGGCTCTTCTTGGCACAATAACTTTTTTTATGTAAATAAAACTTGCTTCCAAGCCTGGAATTCATAAATAACTACTTGCTTTGAGGACAGTGAGAGCAACATCCAAGGGGTTGGAGAGCAACATGTTGCTCGCGAGCTACTGGTTGGGGATCACTGGTCTAGAGCCTTGGGGCCCACCAGGACTGCAAAACGGAAGGGCCCTCCCGGCAGTCCCCAGTGGCCCCTCCCAACCTCAAAACTCTCATGCCCGCTGTGCATGTCCACAAAAGACGCGTTGCATGCCAAAGCAGCTTCTGGGCCAGCCTGGGGAGCAGGTATGGGCTGGCAGGGGCCCAGTCCGACCGGCAGGGCCGCCATTAGAAATCACGGGGCACCGTACAACAAAATTTTTGGGCCCCCCTGGGCCCCGCCCACACTGACGACCAAGCTCCACCCCATATCCCGCCCACTCCACATCGCAGTTAAAAGACCACACAGACATCAGTGCTAAAAAAGTAACCCCCCCCACACAAGTTGTAAAAAGCTATTGATGGTCAGGGCCCCCTAATAAAAAATTGGGGCCCCAAAAAAAAACATTGGTAGCAGGGGCACCCTTATAAGTTAAAAAAAACTTGGGGCCCCAACAAAAAAAAATGTAAAAAAAACTAAAAAAAAATACAAACATTGGTGGCAGGGGCCCCCTTATAAGTTAAAAACAAATTGGGGCCCCAAAAAAAAAATTGAAAAAAAAATTTGAAAAAAAAAAAAAAATTTGAAAAAAAAAAAATTTTGAAAAAAAAACACATTGGCAGCAGGGGCCCCCTTATAAGTTAAAAACAAATTGGGATCCCCAAAAAAATGTAAAAAAACATTTTTTTTGGAAAAAAAAAACTGGTGGCAGGGGCCCCCTTATAAGTTAAAAACAAATTGGGGCCCCAAAAAAAAATTTGAAAAAAAAAAAAAAATTTGAAAAAAAAAAAAATTTTTGAAAAAAAAAAACATTGGCAGCAGGGGCCCCCTTATAAGTTAAAACAAATTGGGATCCCCAAAAAAATGTAAAAAAAAAAAAAAATTTGAAAAAAAAAAAAAAATTTGAAAAAAAAAAAAAAATTTGAAAAAAAAAAAAAAAATTTGAAAAAAAGTTAAAAACAAATTGGGATCCCCAAAAAAATGTAAAAAAACATTTTTTTTGGAAAAAAAAAACTGGTGGCAGGGGCCCCCTTATAAGTTAAAAACAAATTGGGGCCCCAAAAAAAAATTTGAAAAAAAAAATAATTTTTTTTTGAAAAAAAAAAACTGGTGGCAAGGGCCCCCTTACAAGTTAAAAAAAATTGGGGCCGCCAAAAAAAAAAAAAAATTTTTTTTTATTTTTTAAAAAACAAAAAAAAAAACAATGGTGGCAAGGGGCCCCTTACGAGTTAAAAAAAAAATTGGGGCCCCAAAAAAAATGTTTTAAAAAAAATATTGGTGGCAGGGGCCTATAGAATATTAAAATAATATATTGGTGGCCAGGGGATTAAAAAAAAAAAAACACAAACTGGTGTTCAGTAGGATTGAACTCATGGCTTCAGTACTTCAACTTCGCCTCCTTTCGTGACTTCGGGACTTTTCACCGCTTCAGGACTTCAATTTCGGCTGTTTTCGTGACTTCGGGGCTTTTCGGCGCTTCGTGACTTCGGCTTTTTCCGTGACTTCGGGTCTTTTCGGCGCATCGGCTTCGGCTTTTCGGCACTTCCGCATTCGGCAATGCAAGAGGCAAGACGTACGGCTTGGGCGCTCGTAAGGGGGGCCCGGATCTTCAAAAAATGCAGCGCTGCCGGGCCCCCCTTCATGCTTGTCCCCCCTGTCCCCCCCTGATGGCGGCCCTGCCGACCGGGGTAGGGACTGGGTAGCCCCCGCAAGAATCCAAACTGATATAAAATAGTATCTGTCTCTCCTACGTGTACTAACTCATACAGTGGGCATTTGGGTCTTTAAATTAATTTCAGTGGGGAGAGCCATGGGTGCCCCTGTTTCCTTCTGGTATATCAAATGATAGCATTCTAAAGAGGAACCTTTACCTATGTGTTATGTCGTGCTGAGGAGAGTTGTAGTTGTACAGTAGTCTGACTGATACAGATGGGACCAGAGCATGACCAGAGAATGAAAAGCTTAGTAATACATAATAAATGTTTGAAACATTGGTACAGAAGAGGCTTACTGATATATACATTATTTGTATGTTTAGGCCGGGTTGTGAAGTGCCCATCAGGGAAGCTGATGAGAGCGGAGTGCTTTGTTTGTATACGTGATGTGCACTCTCTGCCTCTCATTGGCTAACTGAGCTGTCAGATCAGGTTGCCATGACAATATATTGCCTCCCCTTTTTGAAGGGGAAGGAGACAGGAAGAGAACATGGCAGTGAGTATGACGTTGCTGCCTTTGCTTGAATTGTATGCAGTGCTATTGAGGATTGGAAGATCTTGTTCTCTACAGACATCTTTCTTATCTAAAGTAGTGCTGGGCCCAAAATTCATTGTGTGCCACCCACTTATTTGTAATCCAACGAACTGAACTACCACCCCCACAGCCTTTCCTTGACCATATGCAGCTTGATATATAGATGGCGTATTACAAAGATTCTGCTTTATATTGTCGCACAAACCTTATTGTATAACCAGGCACACATTATGGGGCCAATTCATTAACTTCGAGTGAAGGGTTGGAAGTAAAAAAACTTTGAATTTCAAAGTGTTTTTTGGGGTACTTCGACCATCGAATGGGCTACTTCGACCTTCGAATCGAACTATTCGAACTAAAAATCATTACACTATTCGACCATTCGATAGTCGAAGTACTGTCTCTTTAAGAAGGTCCCCATAGGCTTGGCTACGTTTTTTTGGTCGAAGGATAATCCTTCGATCGTTGAATTAAAATCCTTCGAATCATTAGATTAAAAGGATTTAATCGTTCGATCGAAGGATTATTCCTTCCATCGTTCGCAGTTTTTGCGCAAAATCCTTCATCTTCGATATTTGAAGTCGAAGGATTTTAATTCCCAGTCGAATATTGAGGGTTAATTAACCCTAGATATTCGACCCTTGATGTATATCCTTCAAAGCTAATGAACTGTCTGTTCAGAGACATGCTGCATGGCTGCCTGGAAATCAGTGAGGTCTGCAGCATCTAGATTAATTGCTGATTTGTGTGTAATTTGTGTCAGGTTAAGAGGGGGGAGATGGCAAACAGGTACATGTAATGGGCTTATAATGGGATAAGAAGAGGCTTTCCATGCAGGATATGTGGGGGTATATAGGGAGAGACACCAGGGGTCTCTGTGCGGCTTCCATATGATTTTAGTTGAACCACTTGTACAAGTTTCAGTTATTCACATCACTAATTAACAACTAAATATCGGATTTAAAGGACAAGAAAAGTGAAATGCTCTGGAGGTGCCAATTTGTTAGAAACCCCCAGTGACTTTAATCACTTACTCCCATAAAATGAATTAATTGATTAAGGTCATGGTTAGGTTCACAGAAAAAAACAAAAGCACAATGGGGGCATGGTGATGGAGGAGATTGGAAGGATTAGGGTAAAAAAAGCCTATAATTGAAGCTGGGGTTTTAGCAGAACACTTACCGTACACATTTACAACACTCATATCTTGTGTCAATAATTTTGTATTTAATGGAGAAGCATGCGGCAGACTGTACTAAGTTCTGTGAAGCCAAGCAGTGTGCATCCCTTACACAAAACTGTTGCGTTGTATTTTCTTTTGTGTGTTCAAACCACACGGCAGTGCAGGAGTTAATTAAAATTATACTTCTCTGAACGGAGATAAAATTAGAAATGTCCATATGGACCCTTTTATATGCATTGCTAATAAGCCATTCAGCATGTGGGTTTTAGGTGTTCAAGTTGAGCTGGCAACTGTAACCATACTGTTGCTCTTGTAGAAAGCAGTACAGCAGCCCTCTGCCATAAACCAAAGGTAGTTGTGGCTTTAGCCGTCCTTCAAAAAATAACCTTCCAACAAAAATAGCCTTATTTCTAGGGATGTAGCGAACGGCGGAAAAAATGTTCGCGAACATATTCGCGAACTTGCGACAAAACATGCGAATAGTTCGCGAACGTCGCGAACCCCATAGACTTCAATGGGAAGGCGAATTTTAAAAGCTAGAAAAGACATTTCTGGCCAGAAAAATGATTTTAAAGTTGTTTAAAGGGTGCAACGACCTGGACAGTGGCATGCCAGAGGGGGATCAAGGGCAAAAATGTATCTGAAAAATCCATTGTTGACACAGCGCTGCGTTTTGTGCTGTAAAGGGCAGAAATCACACTACGTCACTCAGGTGATGTTTCTGGACACGGAATGTGAAAAAGCTCACACAGCTAGGTGGCACTTGGTTAAAGACTGGGCAAATAATGCCTGCAAGGTCAACGTATACACTACAGCCGTTGGATACGGAATATATTATTGCTGCTTGAAAAACGTCACTCGGGTGGTGTTTCTGGAGACGGTATTATTATTGATATTTAGACAGCTAGGTGGCAGTTGTTTGAAGAACAGATGCAGATGAGAGATCAGCAGCAGGACAGACAGCTGCCCACAGCAGCTACATACAGAGCACTGCAGTAGAAGGTAGATTACTAGCCAGCAAAGCTACCTAACCTAAAATGTCCCTCAAATCCCTGCAGAGTTCTGTCCCTACAATACAGAGCAGTATCAAGTAGATTACTAGCCAGCAAAGTTACTATCAACTGTCCCTCAAATCACTAACAGCTCTCTCCCTACACTAGCTCTTCCAAGCACACACAGGCAGAATGAAAAAACGCTGCAAGGCTTCAGTTTATATATGGAAGGGGAGTGGTCCAGGGGGTGTGGGGGTGGTCCAGGAGGGAGAGCTTCCTGATTGGCTGCCATGTATCTGCTGGTCTGGGGTGAGAGGGCAAAAATAAGCGCCAGCTAAGGCGAACCCAAATTGGCGAACGTCGCGCGACGTTCGCGAACATTCGCCGAACGCGAATAGTCGATGTTCGCGCGAATTAGTTCGCGGGCGAACAGTCCGCGACATCCCTACTTATTTCCATGGTTTTTTTTTTTTTTTTTTTTTGGTTTTTACAGGAAGTGCGTAGAAGTCAATCAAATCCGTACCCCAAATTTGGCTGAAAAATCCAAATGCTGCCCCTGAAGAGGTGGAAAAGGGAGTAAAATGAATTCAAATTTTTTTAAATAATTAAATAGTTAAAAAAAAAAGTATGAGTATTAACACAGAACAAAAATGGGAAGTCTTTAAAATGCTGCTTAATAAATATACTTGTCAGTATATTCCACTTGTAAGCAAGGAACGTCGTTGCAAAGCAAAACCTTTTGGTTCAATAGAAGCGTTGGTGTTGAGGTGGGTAAGAAAAGACGTGCTTTTAAGGCTTTCAAGTTAGCTGGTACAGCCGAAACATTTATAAGGTACAAGGAGGCCAATAAATCATGCAAAGAAGCTATAAGGCAAGCTAAAATTGCTATAGAAAAGGATATTGCAGCAAGCAGTAAAAAAAATCCAAAATTATTTTTTAAATATGTTAATAGTAAAAAAATGAAGCAGGAAGGGGTGGGACCCTTACTATCAGAGGGGGGTCAGCTGGTTGATGAAAACAAAATAAAACCGCAGATTCTGAACTCATATTTTTCATCTGTCTACACAAATGAGGAACCAGTAAGTGAAGGTTTCCTTCTTAACAGTCCCAATTCTAGTAATACAACTAATGATGCATGGTTCACACATGAAGAAATTCAAAAGAGACTTGAACATGTTAAGATTGACAAAGGTCCAGGGCCAGATGGTATTCATCCCAGGGTAATTAGCGAGCTTAGAGCTTAGTGATTTGTCTAAACTGGAAAACTGGGCAGCAAACTGGAAAATGAGGTTCAATGTTGATAAATGCAAGGTTATGCACTTTGGCAAAAATAATATAAATGCAAGTTATACACTAAATGGCAATGTGTTGGGAGTTTCCTTAAATGAAAAGGATCTAGGGGTCTTTGTAGATAACACGTTGTCTCATTCTGGGCAGTGTCATTCTGGGGCTACTAAAGCAAATAAAGTTCTGTCTTGCATAAAAAAGGGCATTAACTCAAGGGATGAAAACATAATTATGCCTCTTTATAGGTCCCTGGTAAGGCCTCATCTGGAGTATGCAGTTCAGTTTTGGACTCCAGTCCTTAAGAGGGATATAAATGAGCTGGAGAGAGTGCAGAGACGTGCAACTAAATTGGTTTGAGGGACGGAAGACTTAAATTATGAGGGTAGACTGTCAAGGTTGGGGTTGTTTTCTCTGGAAAAAAAGGCGCTTGCGAGGGGACATGATTACACTTTACAAGTACATCAGAGGACATTATAGACAAATGGCAGGGGACCTTTTTACCCATAAAGAGGATCACCGTACCAGAGGCCACCCCTTTAGATTAGAAGAAAAGAACTTTCATTTGAAGCAACGTAGAGGGTTCTTCACAGTCAGGACAGTGAGGTTGTGGAATGCACTGCCGGGTGATGTTGTGATGGCGGATTCAGTTAATGCCTTTAAGAATGGCTTGGATGATTTTTTGGACAGACATAATATCAAAGGCTATTGTGATACTAAACTCTATAGTTAGTATGGGTATGGGTATATAGAATTTTAATTAAAAGTAGGGAGGGGTGTATGTATGGATGCTGGGTTTTCATTTGGAGGGGTTGAACTTGATGGACTTTGTCTTTTTTCAACCCAATTTAACTATGTAACTATATAACTATGAGTATGGATAAAGCAGAAATTCTGGACTGTTATTTTTCATGTCTACATAACTGAGGAACCAGCTAATGAAGGCCTTCAGTTTAATACTCCATTCTAGTAATTTAACTGCTGATGCATCAATCAGGAGTAAAACCTGAAAATATAAAGGTAAACCAAGGTCAGGGACCAGATGGTATTAAAATAATCTTAGCTCTGTGATTGCTTAGCCCTTTTAACTTTTCAAGATTCATTCTGGTCTGGCGTGATGGGTGGAAAAAAAAAAACTGGATCATGAAGGTCATTAAAATCAAATGGTGCAAGGTAACTCTTGCCCATTGACTACATAATCTCAACAAGCTTTTTAGATTTTGGATTTGAGCTATTTCCAGGGTCAGAGTATAAAAAAATGTTAAACAAAAACTTTTTTTTCTTAGAAAATTAAATTTTTGACGCCAATAGCATTAACTCAAGGGATGGAAACTATTTTCTTTATAGGTCCCTGGTAAGTATATTAGCGAGCTGGAGAGAGAGTGTAGGTACCATGTGCCAGGGCACATTGTGCACCTACGCTACTGAAATTAAGAGCTCTTAAAACCCATCCAATGGAGTTTTTGGGAGATGCTTGGTTTTGAGTGATTGCATCTAAAAGATGGCCATAGAAAAGTAGTCTGTATTTGCACCTCTGGTTACAGACCCCACTCTGCACAACACCTTCGGGTACATGAGCTTTAATTTTATCCCCCGGGGGGGGGGGACGGGTGGCACGTGCATCATTGCCACCTCAAGTAATTCATGGCCAAGATCAGGTTACTGCACGGTTTAGAGACTCTTAAGCAAACCATTAAGTCTTTTAAATGTGTCTGCAATTGGGGTTAGTTTTATGGTTTTTGAATTCGATGTTTCAGCTGCTCTCTAGTTTGGGGTTTCAGCAGTGATGTTGCTTGTGATCAATTTAATAGCAACCAGGCACTGGATCGCATGAGAAGCTGGAAAAATGGAGGGCCCAAAGATAAAAGGTTTAACAATACTGTAGCCTCACTGCTGAAGGGGTAAGCGACTCCCATCAGAAGCGCTAGGGAAAGGGGGGGGGGACGAAAAATTACTAAAACCCATTTAGTATGGTTGTGATCAGTGCCCTTTGAACTGTGAGGACACAACTTAGCCCAGTTAGGGAGTAAATGACTATTTGCTATTCAAAGGTCTATATAGTCTTCAAGGGACGCCTAGTCAAAAGTGAAAGGTGAACTCCTTTAAATCTTAAGTTGTGCCAAAGAAAGGGTTAGTAGTTCTATTTCCCAAAAAAAGACTCAGTGGAGATAGAGTACACATTCTAAAGAGTCTGTTCCATTTAATTGCAAATTCACATAGTGGAAGTAGCATGCCAACAGTAGCCGAGACAAAAGTATCTAAAATCTGCTCAGATGGAATGTTTGTGGCTCTGTAAAAGGCTAATGTAATAAAGGTGTAGTAAGCCAGTCATATGCAATTTTTTTTTTTATGACACCTGTTCAGTCTATTTTACCGGTTGATTGATTGCTAGGCCGGTTCAAACTGCACCTTGTGTTACATTACCAATCCATGCACTATATTATAGCTCAATGAATTATTGTTGCCATCAGAACATATGATCTGCTGGTAAATGATGAGAGCACAAAATAGGAGAGAGACAGCATTCATTCAAACTGCATCTTGTGTTACATTACCAAACCATGTACTATATTTTAGCTCAATGAATTATTGTTGCCATCAGAACATATGATCTGCTGGTGGTAAATGACAAGAGCACAAAATAGGAGAGAGACAGCATTCCGTTGGTAAGGTTTATTTTGACAACTATTACTCTAGAAAAACTAGTAAACTTAGAACCATATAGCCGAGCCACTGAATCAGAGTCCTGTCTGTGGGATTATAGGTCCTTCAGGTCTTTCTGGATGCTCCATAAGGTCTCTGCGCTCTTCTGCAGCTGACCAACCTCATTATCCTTCAGCTTCTGGTTAATGACACTGGTCAATCCATTTCCATTCAAGACACATGGGAGGCTCAAGAATACTTCAGTCTCAATCCCATACATGCCCTAAACAAAAAATACAAATTTGTTTCAGGCCACCAGTTACTGCGCCCATGTTGAAACCATTGTCTGCTTGCAATCCTGCACCAGCTCTAGACTTGAAACCAGCGTCTTTTCAAAGCTTACCTTAACCATGGTTGAGACTGGATGGACTCGGCCCAAGTTTTTAGTAATGGATTCTACAATCTCAGCCACGCTGAACCCAATGGCCCAGTTAGTGTAGCCTTTAAGCTTGATCACTTCATAGGCACTAGAGGAAGAGAAACAAGTCACAAACAGTCAAGTCTTTTATTAAGGCCTGGCCCACATATTTATATACAAGATCCACAGACAACTTAAGAGCTAAACTTCATGGGAGACTTTGTAGGGGTCTTTTTAACAAAAAGCATCTTACAAGTTGGATGGCTTTTTAGCAAGTGAGGGAATACAGCTCATAGTACAAGTTGATCCAGGGACTAGTCAGATACCATTTGAGTCAGGAAGGAATTTACAACCCCTCTGAGGCAAATGGAGAGGCTTCAGAAGGGTTTTTTGCCTTCCTCTGGACCGACTAGCGTGATAGATAAATAGTCTTTTCAACCCAATATGTACTATGTTATGATTGTATTCTTAAATCAATATTGCACAGCATCCCCCAGCTCACTACAGCCATTAACTGCATTAAAATGCAAAAAAAAAAAAAAAAATTTATCCAGTGAGAATACAATCTATGTAAATGTGGCTTTGTGGTCTTTGCTCCTTTCCAGCACTAAACATGTCTGTCCTTCCTCCCCATATAGAAAAATAACGAGCAGACAGAGGAGATTGGGAATCTGTATTTTCAATAGTGCTAGGGGGTACAGTTGGACATTAGGGTTGGGTTTAGAATCTCTAAATTCATATGAATGCAAAGAAATGTACTCCTTAATGCAAGCATGTAAAGTCACCAGTATCAAGTGCAATTACCTGTCAACTACCTGCTTGTGCACTTCTTTCCACTTGCAACAATCTTCATCAGTGCCAATGTCAGGTTTAAGTAACTGAAGACTGACTCCAGCAACATTTACACCACTCCAGACAGCCACTGTTCCAAAAAAATAAAAATTTAGAGAGTCACAAACCAATTTAGCCTTACTCGTTTATTTTGGAACTGTGGGCTCTTACCACTGGAATCTCCATGTTCTCCCAGGATGAAGCCATGACAGCTGGTTGGGTGAACCCCAAGCTTCTCAGCGATCAGATGGCGAAACCGTGCAGAATCCAGATTGGTTCCACTGCCAATGATACGGTGCTGGGGAAGGCCACTCAGTTTCCAGGTTACATAGGTCAGGATGTCCACTAGGTAGAGAATTTTATACTTTGTTATGGTCCCAAATAGAGTGTACAGGGATTAAAAATTAGAAACTTCTAACATTGCAAGAGAAGCATTAAATGTGAAATAAGTGGTTATAAGCCTCAATTTATTGTTACCACAACAGTCTGGTGTACTGTAAATACCACCGAATGCTTCCATCAGATGTAGAAGGACAGGACACTCCTAAAATAAACGTAGATGTACCTGGATTGGAGACCACAAGGATGATGCAGTCAGGACTGTATTTGACAATCTGAGGGATAATGAACTTGAAGATATTGACATTCCTCTGGACCAAATTTAGGCGGCTCTCTCCTTCCTGCTGGCGGACTCCACCAGTTACCACCACAATTCTAGAGTTAGCAGTTACAGAATAATCTGCAAGGAAATAAAGCAAGAGTGGCATCACTAAACTGTGCAACCATCACCTGTATAGCTGTTGTCATTTACATGCTAGGTTGAGATCAGAGAAAGATACATTTGACTGGCAAAGAGAAACATAGTTGCATTATACCATTAGCTAACAGGAAACAAGTTCTAATTACCAGGATATACAACTGGCACTAGACTGCCTCAGTGTAGTCTGACAATTATACAATGTTTGGTGCAGCAAAAACAGATCTGTAAATACATTAAGGTGGCGTAGTTCTTGCCAAACCAAATACAAGACATCCATTGAAAACTAAAGCCTTGGTGAAAGGACAGTTCGGGTACATAATGAATGTAGACTACCCCCCTGGGTACACAGCTCTCCCAGAATCTGTATGGCAGATCTTCAGAATGAGATAGGCCTACCTTTATCAGCCACAATTGTTGGTGTTTTGAGGAACAGGGAACCATGTTGCAGATCCATCATTTCACCTTTAAGTTTGTCTTCCAAGATATCAACCAAGGCAAGCTCGTCAGCCAACTCCTGTATTGAAAAAAACAGAAAGCCATTCATTTATGCGCAACTGCTACAGTAATGGCCAAAGTCATGAAAAGGTTGAATTTATCTCTAAAAAATTTGAATGTACTTGACTCTAAATTGGGAGGTACGAAAAAATTTAGACCACTGCCATTGACTTGTAAATTAATTCAGCAGATTTTAGGTGGCAAGTATTACAATTAAAATGGTTTCCATGGTCAAGGTATGATAAATCTGACAATCGAATAGGGGGATTAAAATTAAAATGTGTGAATTTGGAAACCAAAATAAATTCTAATTTACTGTTCGACCCTTAATAAATCTGCCCCTAACTGTTGCAATGCAAAGCTTGGTCAACCCCCCCACCCCAATAATTTTCAGTGCCTAACCACCAGAAGCTGCGATTATCACTTGTATCCAATGCTGGTTAGTCTACAGCTATAGGTTAAAGAGTGGATTGTCATGTCAAACCTTCAAGATCCCTAGAGGTTACATGGCTCATAAAATGAACATACATAGGAAAGATAAGCTACAAGAATTACCCCACATAAGTATTTTTACTGGGTTTTCAGGGGTATTTAGGAAAGCAAATCCCCCCCCCCCAATTCTTAACCTAATTAGCCTTCAGGCTGAGCACCATACCATTGCTCAAATCCCTACTCCTTTCAAAAAGGAAAAAAAAAAAAAAACCTAGAGCTCAAGCCTATTCTCAAATATTTGGAGATAGAGAACAAGGAAAAGGGACCGCTACTGCTCACCGCTACTCCTGACCAGGTGCTCTGTCGAACAATGTCCCCACTGCGAACATCCAATGAACACGAAACCAGCAGACGGCACTTCTGGAAAGGGTTTTATTGGGGTTACTGCTGTAGAACCTTACGCGTTTCGGGAGTAAATCCCTTAATCATAGGACCTATGATTAAGGGATTTACTCCCGAAACGCTTAAGGTTCTACAGCAGTAACCCCAATAAAACCCTTTCCAAAAGTGCCGTCTGCTGGTTTCGTGTTCATTGGATATTCTCAAATATTAGCTTGTATGCCATGACATGCTCTGACTGTTCCAGGTAGAGCATCATTATATTTTAAAAAACTACTCACGGATTAACAACAAATTGCAGTGCTACAGGTGATTTTGTTTAAAGATAGCTTCTATTATGGTTTTGCTTGGTGTTGCATGACAAAGACTTTTGATCTCATCAGCCAATATATAATTTGAAAGCCCAGAGCATGGCATTAGAAATGCTATGAATTTCAAACTGAAAAAAATAAATAAATAAAATAAATTGCTGGACTACTTCCCAAAGTTTAGGGCATAGACACACGTTGCGATTCGGGGAGATAAGTCGCCCGGCAACAAATCTCTTCAGATATTTCAGAGACAGCGTCAAGGGCATGCATCCCAGGGAAACAACCACGTCACATGCACTGGGTTTATTTGCAAGTGAAAATGATCCAGGGCAAGTTACCTTCAGGAGGACACTGACAGCACAGGCCATGCCAACTTGTCCGACCCCAACAATGGTTATCTTGTTTGTGGGTTTGGCAGGCTTATCCTGGCACACACACGTGATCAGTTTCTCCTGAACGGAAGCCATGGTGTTCTACATGGGAAAAAAAATAAAAATAAATCAAACAATTATGTAAATATATGCAGGTTAAAAGCTACCCCCCCCCCGTGTTTTTAAATATAATAAGCAAGTCGACTATTATGAGAAAGGAACCAACAAGCATTTGCAAGATACCATGGTTTTCCCTGCACTTAGATCCCCTTTAAACATTTCCCCCCCTGAATATTGTTTAAGGTTATAAAGCATATTCACAATGATAAAGTGAGAGAAGATTTATAGGTCGGTGAAAAATTTGTTTTTTCAAGTCCGGTGTTGCACCATGGTGTTTGGGCCAACTTATCCCAGTCAGTGCAGATGTGCAAGTAAGACACATGACCTGAATCCCAGCAGTAACGTACGCAACGCTCATAAAAGTTCAATAAGCCTAACAGGGTACAGCAAAGCCAGTCCAGCAACTCTCTATGCTAATCGCTCATGGTGAACGACTGATGTGTTTCAGTACAGAGACAGCAACAGTTCCACAAGGTCTAGGAACTCATAGTAACCAATCAGCAGGTAAAATTCAAGTTCACCTGCAACATCTAATTGTTGCTACAAGCAATTGTCCATTGAGAAATTTATTAGGAACTAATGGTTCTATTTACTCTCGATCTTTAGCACATTGGTTTAATGGAAAAGTAATTTAAAGCATTTCTTCAGGAAACAAAAAAAATCCCCCCCCCCCCAATTCCTGGGTGCTGGGGTCAGATGGATCTTAGCCAGAAAACCTTGCTCATTTCAGTTTGGACACCGTGTATGTGCCTTGTATATTTATTAAGCAGCATTTTAACAAGACATCCAATTTTTGTTCTGTGTTTAACCCTGTGAAAAGCATTTCCCACTTAATGTTTCAGAGATGCCCTTATACTGTCAAAGTTTGCACGTCTGAAATGGTGTGTTTTCGTCCATTTTATATATGGATGGACAATTACTTGAAAGCTACAGTTTCCAGCACCAATTCTTATAATGTTGGGATGCAAAGTGTTTTAGTTCATAGCTTCTTCCCATGCACATAGTTCAGCACATGATGCTACATGGGTGGGCACAGCAGCAGCCAATGAAGTAGAGGATGCACGCCACCCCCTTCACTTAAGAGGGCCGCTGGAGATTTTCTATATTCCAGTGGGTTACATCGGTACTAATGCTTAGCTGTGCCCCATCCTGGAAGCTGCTTCCATTAATTTTAAAACAGAAAATTCCAAATTTCTGTTAAGGGCTCTTACAGACGAGCGTTTTTACCTGCACTCCCCTGCGTTCCGTTTTTCCCCTGCGGCTGAATGCAGAAAAACGGAACGCAGGGGAGCGCAGGTAAAAACGCTCATCTGTAAGAGCCCTAAGACAGATTTCTGGTGCAATTTGCAATTGCTCTGTTGGATTTTGAATGACCAGCTATAAGCCGATTTCTATTCATATGTCCAAAAAAAAAAAATATATATATAGCTAAATCCCCAGTATAATAGCATTTATACAGTGATGTTCGTATGGGGCAGATTTATCAAGGGTCGAATTAAAAAAAAAAAAAAAATATTAAAAATAAAAAGTTTGGCCGAATAGGTCAGTGAAGGGTTAACATGCCTACGTGCTGACCCTTGTAGGCCTCTGTACTTGTTTTCCTGTACGACCCTGTGCTGTCTCTTCTTGGACAACCTTGCATAAGTATCATCATGTACCATAAACAATGTTATCAGCTTGCCTTAGCCAAAATATCTCAGCTAATACGCACATATTTGTCTGTTATTTCTCTCTTTCCAATCCTGAATGCTGAACCTATTACAAGACATATACTTTGCTAATACGTCACTATATTAGGATGTCTTTGCTTATACCCTATATAAGCCTATGTTTGGACTACAATAAACGGAACTTGTTATTCTGATCCACTCGTTGGTGTTTCTTTGTGCAAGTTCCCCGGATCCGGAATACTAGGCATTGTTGGTCAGACGAAATCCAAAGGTTCCAGTAGCAGTCGGTTCGTTGTCCCCTTCAGTCTGGTGTCAGAAGCTGGAAATAGCAAGCGGCACGGACAGGTAAGAGAACATCTGTCTTATAGACGATATTTTTCTTACCATCCGTATATGCTTAATGCTATATTCTTAAGCTTAAAGGGGAGACAAAAGAAATCCCTGACGAGGGATTCAAGAAAAAAAAACAAGGAAATCCCTGACGGGGGATTCCAAAGGAGTTTTAGGTAAACTCCCGGTTTCTGGAGTTTTAGGTAAACTCCCGGTTTCACGAGTTTTAGGATCCCGGTTCATATATTATTACTCCTGGAACGGATTTCTGCTGTAACGTCACTGCCTTGTATTCAACTGCATGTTGTCTGTGTCTGTGTTTAACTGTTTGTGTGTTATGACAATGTTTAAAGGTTAAGGCATATTTTTTGTTGTGTATAATTACATGTAAAACGATCGCTATATTAAGGAATACCTCTGTGAGTTGACAAGGTTTTGTTGGGACCCTCGATCCCAAGACAGCTCGTAAATTGTTTTGATTTATTGCGATCGCTTTACTCTATTTCTTTTTCACGTCTTGCTTGTGCTCAGTAGTAGTATTTGAGTTTAGTAACCACACGTTCCCTATAAATCACTATTAGTGCACATGAGCTCTGCCATCCAGAGACAGGCTGTATTTTTTTTAGTATTTCTGAAATCTAGGATATAAGTTGTAATAACCACTTATATAGTATTTTTTCAAATAAGTAGTCTTCCTTAGGAACTCTGCGAGTTGCATGTAACACTACATACATTTAATTTTAGTATTTCTATCCGCCCTCTCTTCTTTTCTCACTAAGAAACTCACTACTTATTTGGTGCAAGCAAACAGCGTGTTTTATTTCAATATGGGTGCGAAAAATTCAAAGAAATTGCCACCACCCATTAATGGTGAAACTTGTAAAGAATATGTGTATAGATGCAGTCCCACAGGAGGGTTTTATGTTGATCCCTGGGTTGATAAAATAGCATGATGGGGAGAAGCTTTTTCTATTCTGAACATCTTGTGTCAGTGTGGTTCTTCTGGTTTACACCCATAATCTAATTAAGACGGGAATAGATATCCTCAGGACTGTTTGTGTCCTTATCAATTTTGATGCCCATAGTGAGGCTGCAGATTCAGACTGCTCATCAGCCGATACAAAGGACACAGGTTGACCAATGGAGGACGGGACGGAGACTGATCACCTCCGGGACACGGGAAGACCTATTTTTATAGTTTCTTACTCGTGTCAAACCTGCTATTATTGTTCATACCTGTTGTCTAAATCGACTCCTGGCAGCCAGCAACAACAGGTATTTTCTTGCCTGCAGCTCTTTATTGAACCTGTATAGAGCTATCTATTACCCGGGTTTGTGTTTTATGTTTTGTGATATTCTCTTTCTGAGAGAGTAGAATTAGATGATTAATGCGTGTGGTATCCAGACGTCAATAGGACGCTGATACAACTCTGTCTATCTTAATGATAAGGGTCTTGTAGAGACCGCTGAAGCGTGGTTCAAAGTTGCTAAATGCTTACACAAAGAATTTTGGTCCGAACAAAGAATAATCGAATCAAATGGGAAATTTAAAGTGATGTATTAGAAGCTCTAGCCCCACAAGAGTTGAGTGGTTGTAACTCATATGGCATACATAGAGCCATCAACTCCCTATGCTAGGAATGTTTCCCGTAATCAGAGCAGGGGAGAGTAAGAATCAGAAAGTGCAGTAGAAGAAGGTAAAGTAAGTGACATAGAAGAAGGTCAGGAAAGTGCCGTAGTATCAGAGGAAGCTAGAAAGCAAAGAGAAATCTGCTAGTAGAAGGGTTAAGTTAGAAAATAGAGAATAGTGAGAAGAGACAATTTATCTTTCAGTGCTGAAAATAGCAGCGCTGATACAGGCAGTTCTCAGCCCCGCAGCCAAGCTCTACCCCGCCCGTAGAGAAAAAGGGAGGTAGCGGGCGTCCCTGCAGCACGTCTCATTAACACAGAGAAAGCTCATTCCATGGACAGCACCAAATCTTAGAAGGATTTTTCAAGATGTTCCACAGCCTCGTACTAATCCACACAAATTTGAACAGGAACTCTTGTTTATCCATAGTGCCCATAACCCTAATTGGACTGATATGTTAGTTATAATCAAACATGTGTGTGGTCCAGCGGATTACCAACATCTGCTAGCTAAAATGAATTGGGACACTAACCCTGCTAATACAGCCCAAGTAGGGGTCCCGTATCTACACAAGCTGCCTTTCTTATCAGTGCCCCCATCCCTGACAGTTTCATAGGTAGGGACATCCTTTGTAAACTAGGGTGCACCATATACTGCATTCCGGATTGAGTGTGTGTGTGTCTGTCCAACCCCAGTAAGTGTCTGAGATGACTAATGCCCAAGATACAGTAAATCTTTTGTCACTAAAAGAAATGTCTAAGGAGGAACCTTCCGTACCTCCCGAATTATAATTCGGGAGGTACGGAAGGTTCCTCCTTAGACATTTCTTTTAGTGACAAAAGATTTACTGTATCTTGGGCATTAGTCATCTCAGACACTTACTTATGTGTCCTAATTGATTAATTGATGTATGGGCTTTATCATCGATGGATATCTAGTTGATGTCATCCATCCCACCTTTGTCCAAACAAGTAGACCCACGGCCCCCCCTGCCCAAAATCCCATAGCACCCACTGTCCAGGGCGCAAGGAGAGGGGATTCGCCCAGTCATTTGGTTGCTGCCTCTCACCCACATTTCAAGGTGTGATGCAGTATCAAGAGTATGGTTTGCCCCGGGTTCTTATCTATCGCAGCCAAATATGTACAATCAATGTACCAATTTCAGATATGGCAGATAGATTCAACAAATCTGTAAAGACATTGGGATACATCAAATGCTTCACACACCCTGACAAAGTGAGGTACATGGGTTTGATAATGTAAAAGATGAACTTTTGTTAAATCCTTATTGTGAATTGTTTTTTGATGGTTCTCGCTACTGTACTGAGGATGCTAAATATCATATGCTGTTGTAACATTTGTTTGATGTTTTAGTTCAGCAGAGTCTACCTCCACACATGTCAGCTCAAGGAGCTGAGCTACAAGCACTCATCACAGCATTCACACTAGTGGAAGGTCAAAGGGCAAACATCTTTTCTGATAGCAGGTACTGTATTGGTATTTGTCTTGACTATCTTCTGATTTGGAGGGCCAGAAATATTGTGACATCATCAGGTAAACCAAATAAGAATACAAATACAAATTTAGTAAAACAGCTATTGTTAGCATTACAGCTTCCAACTGAGGTAGCCATTCTTAAAGTACAAGCGCACACAAAGCTTCAAACTCCAGAAGCTACAAGGAAATGCAAAAGCTGTCGAGAGAGCCAAGTCAGCTGCCCTCTTGCCTATAATGACAGTAATTTGCATCCAGAAAGACCACAAAGGGCCGTTGCACATGGATATCCTGGCTACAATACAGGACTAGGCCCCTGAGATGGAAAAAGGAAAGTGGTCGAAGCTGGGAGCATCCAAGGATGACATGGATCTATGGAGAAATGGTGTATTATACTGTCTACCAAAAGCAGTGTATGCTATGATGGCACACCTAACTCATGGACTTGCGCACTCAGGTAAGAATGCAATGGCTGCTTCAGTTCAGGAAAGTTGAATAGCACCTGGGTTTCCAGCATTTGTTGCAAAATGTGTATTTTCTTGTGTTACCTGTTTACGTCATAATCCTGGTCAGGTAGTCAAATCTCCGAGACAGCACTTTGCTAAACCAGAATAACCCTTCCAGCGATTACAAATAGACTACAGCCAACTGCCTAAAGTAGGTCCATAGGAATATGTACCAGTATGTATTGACATGTTCTCGGGGTGGCCTGAGGCATGGCCAAGTTGCTAAGGCTACAACAAAAGCAACTGCTAAGAATTTTTAAATACCTAAGGTAATCTGTAGGTATTCTTTAACAACCTACATTGAAAGTAACAGGGGTACACATTTTACAGGGCAGATAATGTCTTAAATAAAAATAACCCTCAGAGTTTTGGGAAGGTTGAAAGCCTAAATGGTGTCATATAGAATAAAATTTAATAGATTCTGAAAGAAACATTCAAATCTTGGGTTAACTTCCTTCCATTGCTTTGTTTTCAATATGCACCAATCCAAAAGGCCCTTACAAACTGTCACCCTATGACATTCTGTCTGGGTCAGCCCTAAGAATGGGATTGTATATGTAGCTATTGTACAGAAATGTCTAAATGAAATACACAAATATGTTTTTGATTCTATTCCAGATCCAAATGTCAATACTGGTTCACACTATCTTAAACCGGGTGACTGGGTAGTGGTTAGAAATTACGTGAGGAACAGCTTGGACCCAAGGTTTGAAGGTCCTTTCAAAGTGCAATCAGTAATACCTACTTCAGTAAAATTACATAAAGATATATAGATACATGTTTCAAATTGTAGTAGAGCAAGTGTACCCGACAAGCATGTATTTGTATTTTAAGTACTACTGATTTTTGGTTTCGTTCATATGTCCTCTAGCAAAAGTAATTTTTATGAACAATCAAATCATTACATAACTTTACAAAAAAAAAAAAAGAATAACTAAGGAAGCAAATAGAACTAATTGTTGGGTGTTTGGCATTAGGCCAGCTAATTCAATGGGACTACCCATGGTAGTTTTCCCAATTTCTGCTCATACATTAGTTTAACAATAACAATTATTATTTATATACGGCTTGGAAAATAGCACTATTAAAGCATTAAACATGTTTAAATGACACATGGAAAATAATGATTGGTCTAAGTGTGTTTTTACAGGCAACTAAAGATGAAGCTAATGAATTTAGCAACAAGCAGAAGATGGTATTTATAAAACAACTGTTAATTTGAAAGATACTAACTTTAAGAAAAGTATAGAGTGTTGGAACCTATTCTATTCTAAAATAGAATTAGCTATTTATGGATTAATTACATAAAAATCTACCTACTACTTTATATGTGGTACATGGGCTTAGGTCTGGTTACCAGAGAATAGCTATGGTACCTGTATTATTGCTACTTCAGCTCCTGCCATAGCAATTGTAGATTAGGATAATGTAACAGCAAATTTTTTTAATCACGCCACAATCTTTTTAAGAGAATTGTTTACCATAGTAAAGTTTAATGTTTTCTGTGGAATTGTAAATAAGATTAAAGAGTTACAATATGAAGCAAGGGCAATTAGGCATAAGGGGTGGAACCCTTTTAAAGGTTTCCAATTTAGTGATATATTTAGTTTAAGCAAGATAGTGTTTTCTTGTTCATGGTTTTCATTATATTGCTATAATTTTATGCCCTTTATAAACTTACTGTGTTTATAATTTCTCAAAGTACAGAACCTAATGCTAAACAAATCTACCGTATCAGGATTCAAGATCCTGACTCTGAAATTCTTTATAAAAGTAGTTTCTAACATTATAATTTGTTTACTTCTATAGAACAACTGAGCATGTGGAAGATTTTGGCAATCGTTTTTCTTGCTACATGTTTATGATGATGATGATGATTTCAAATGAACACTCTTTATTGATAATTCAAAATCGGTGATAGATGGGAACCATTCTTATTTCACAGTTCCCTTTAATTACGGACATCTTTTCCATGTCTCTTTCCAAAGCACTATAAAGAAAAAGTTTGATGACACCTGTCTCTAAAAGAACACGCCTATATCATGGAGATGCAAGTATACTAAGTTCATCACTTCTAAGAACTATAATTGGGACAATACCTTTGCAGATGCCTTTATTCAAACCATCTTTTCTAAACGGCACTGGAACATGGATAAAGAGACTTATGTTTACTAAACGCAATATTTCAAAATACATGGCATGGAATCTTTTGGGTGTTGGTTGAATTAGATATGTAATACTTCATGTTAATTATTTTAAACTGAAGTAGTCTGTATAGTTAGGCAAATAACAAGATTGGGATGGATTAGGAATTCTCCAGCATGTAGTTGTGTTAATTCTGCTGGTCAAGAATGAGTTCTTGGTTTTGAAGACAGGCCTAGCCCCTCTTCAGAGCATAGTAGTCTCAATACGGTTATTTGCATTTAGGTGAGTTTATAGTTTAGGTTAATTTTACTTATTGCTAATTATCAACTCCCTGTTTCTCTGTGTCATTCACTTATTCATCATCATACTAACACTGTTGCTGCATATCACAAACACACTGATAAATTCTATGATACTGTTGTTAAAACTGTTGCTACCAAACACAGATTAATTTCTTTAGGTTCTCAGTTACAAGATGATTTACAACACTATTGGTATGATGTGTTTAATGGTTGGTCACCTACTGGTTCTGCTATCATGCATTCTATTATTTATCCCCTTGTTATTGTTACAGTCATTCTTGTTCTTCTTGTTATTTTCAATTTATATCTTTCCTGTTCTTTTAGGAAGCGTATCCGCTCTATGATACGTACTTCAGAAAATTCTCAGTTGAAGAAAATACATTCTCATATGTCTTTTTCACATTAGATGATCATGTTATGATCAAAGAGGGGGTTGAAGGGTTAACATGCCTACGTGCTGACCCTTGTAGGCCTCTGTACTTGTTTTCCTGTACGACCCTGTGCTGTCTCTTCTTGGACAACCTTGCATAAGTATCATCATGTACCATAAACAATGTTATCAGCTTGCCTTAGCCAAAATATCTCAGCTAATACGCACGCACATATTTGTCTGTTATTTCTCTCTTTCCAATCCTGAATGCTGAACCTATTACAAGACATATACTTTGCTAATACGTCACTATATTAGGATGTCTTTGCTTATACCCTATATAAGCCTATGTTTGGACTACAATAAACGGAACTTGTTATTCTGATCCACTCGTTGGTGTTTCTTTGTGCAAGTTCCCCGGATCCGGAATACTAGGCATTGTTGGTCAGACGAAATCCAAAGGTTCCAGTAGCAGTCGGTTCGTTGTCCCCTTCAGTCAGTTTTCGATCAAATTCGAATCAAAGTTTTTACCAAAAACCGCAATTCAGCAGGTTTTAGAAGTAAAATTTTTAAAGAGACCGTACATGATAAATTTAGAATCGAATTTGGACTACCTAGTCGAAGTACACAAAAATTTGCTCGAAAAGTTAAATTTTTTTTTTTTTAATTAGAATTTTCACTTTGACCTTTAATAAGTCTGTCCAATTATACATGGTCCCTAATGGACAAATGGCAATTTTAAAAAAGAAAAGCAGGAGAGAGACGGCATCCAGAGAACACAATATTTGTTACAGACTGCAGAGTGAAAAAACAGGGCACCTGAGGGGGGGGGGAAGATTATGATCAGTTCCCTTGTCCCCAAGGACAAGCATCAGCAAGTTTAGGACTATATGCAAGTGAGAAATTTGACCTTGAAGCAGTCATGCAGCCTCTGACAGGGATTTTTGCAATCTGACAGCACCATTGATTCTGCTCTTCATAACCCCCACAACACTCAAAATAAATTTAAAAAAAGACCCCCCCCGTGGCTGTATGGACTCTTCCGTCTCTCAACAGCATCATGGGTTAGGAGACACGGCAGAGAAGTTTTAATCATGAACAAGTCACTTCCTGTGCTTCCAAGGGCAGGGCATTAGCAACAATGTTACTAAAGACTTCCCCATTACTAAGCAGAAGCCACACGCCCACATAACAGTTCCTAAAATGCAAGGGAAGCCATTACAGCGCTGGAGAGAGTCACATACAGAGGAAATAAAAGAGCATGTCTGTGATGTACCTCATCAGGGACACATGTTAAAGAGGCATACTGTACATGAGGGAACATACAGCCTGGCACTTATCCAGGTTATGCTAGGATGGAACAGAGCCAACTGCATGTATTTGTGGCATCATGCCATTCAATAATGTTGTGTATGTTACAGTCCTCCACAGCATTACTACATCACATGCATGAATACACCCATTACTGGCTTGCACTCAATGCCCCACCCTCTTTTTAACTATTGCATTCCATTTATTCATACAATCTCTATTAAAAGCAATTTAAGAATGTTGCCACGTTCCGTTAGCCTAGGGATGCAGGACACCGCTCTGGTCCCTCAATCTCTAGTACATAAGTCATGTGACCACTTGTTCTTAAGACATATGGTGATTAGCACACTAGTGCAAGATAAGGCACAAACAGTTAACCTATTCATTGCAGCTGGGCACACACACAGTTAACTCATTCAGAACACACAACAGGAAAGGACATACATTACTGTGCAGGCTGATAGGATCCCTCTGTCTTGCAGCTTGCCTGGGTCAGAATGAAGAAGAGGAGTGGCCAGATGCTGGCTTTGTAGCCCAAATTGCATCATTGATTGGGACACACCTCTCATCACCACACGTCTCCTTCAAGGCTTGCCCATACACTCCCCCTCCTTCACAAGCCTGTAGATGTGAAAAATTCATGCAGGTATTCGGTGTCAGAATAAGAGCCTCATTATACTGGAAAGCTGCTCAGCATGTAAGGAGTACTCCAGGTGCCATGCCCTTCCTTTTCCCATACAAAAACCAGGGTTGCAAGCAGGTCCTGACTGAGAATTAAATTAGGCCCTGGCATTTCAGGTACACAGAGGCCCAAACAGCCCACTATATACTGACTTTCTATGGAACCTTATAGCAGCCCCTCTGGCATTTGCCAGAACCCACAGATTGCCAGTCCAGGCCTGGTTGCAAGTGAAACATCCATAGTTTTATTTGCAGGCTCTCATTCACACCATCACATCACTGGTACATCCGTCTTGACACAATCACAGTCCCCACAGGTGAACCCAAGTTTGCTCTAAACATTCCCAAAGGGTCTCACCTGGCAAATTAAGTAGGTTAGTCACTTGCTCTAGTCCCAGTCTGTCTGGATAATCCAGTGTTCCTTCAGCACCCCTTTACAATTCTGACCAGGCCTCATCTGCAGGGATGGGCGAATTTTTTCGCCTCGTTTCGCCGAAAAAATGACGCCCATAGACTTGTATGGCGGCGTGCGTCAAAAAAAAAAAAAAAAAGACGCGCGTCAAAACAGTTTTGCCGCGCGCCAAAAATTTTTTTGCCGCCCATAGACTTTAATGGGCGTCTGCGACATTTCGCCGGCGGCGAATTTTTGGCGAAGCGAAACGGGTCAAATTCGCCCATCCCTATTCATCTGTCTCAGTGTTCTTTCAGCACCCCTAATGTTCCGATTAGGTCTCCTCATTGGCAGCCCACCGGCCGAAGCCCATCAAACCCTCTCTTGCCTAAACCCTTCCTCTAGGGCAGGGGTCCCCAACCTTTTTAAACCGTGAGCCACATTCAAATATAAAAAGAGTTGGGGAGCAACACAAGCATGAAAACGTCCCTTGGGGTGCCAAATAAGGGCTGTGATTGGCTATTTGGTAGCCCCTATGTGGACTGGCAGTCTATGGGAGGCTCTACTTGGTACTATACTTGTTTTTTTATTCAATTAAAACTTGCTTTCAAGCTTGGAATTCAAAAATTAATCAACTGTTTTGAGGCCACTGGGAGCAACATCCAAGGGTTGGAGAGCAACATGTTGCTCACGAGCTACTGGTTGGGGATCACTGCTCTAGGGTCCCTAACTCGTGGGGTATCCTACACCCACTAATCGTTCGGGCATAGGACGGCCCCTACTAAATATTCTATTTTAGGCACCTGCTACACTTTTCGCTTACTTATTCTAGCCTGTCACTGTCTGTTCTTCAGTAATGCTGGCTGTTTCCTCCCATTGAAGACATCTAGTGTGGCTGCCCTTTTATACCATTGTGCCCCTAGTGCTTGGGGTAAGGTACTACAACTAATTTACTGTATTAACTATACTGCCACCTGGTGGCTAAAGAAGCTAACACCTTACCTTAAATAATAATATGTTGCTACAGTCATCTATTGATGAATTTCACACAATATTAACATTTTACATTTTCACTCACAATCAAAATTTGTTCTTACTTTAAGTCAACATGACAGTGCTGTGAATGAACTAGAAATCACACCAGCTGGCATCCTATGGGGTGAAAGTATTTGGGACAAATGGCACCACAAGACTATTGCTTTGCCTTGTGCAGGTTAAACAAAAAAAAAATAAAAACTTTTGATTTTCACCTGACCCTAATAGTGATGAGCGAATTTGCGCTGTTTCGCTTCGCCGAAAAATTCGCGAATTTCGCGCGAAATGGCGAAAAATTCACGAAACGGCGCCGGCGACTCGTTTTTGACGCCGGCGCCCGTTTTTCGCGCCGGCGTCCGTTTTTCGAAAAAAGATTTTGACACCGGCGAATTTTTTGCCGCGAATTTTCGCGGGAGATTCGCGAATTTATTCGCTTGCGGCGAAACGCGCAAATTCGCAGCGAATTCGCGCCTGGCGAATAAATTCGCCCATCACTAGACCCTAACCCACACCTGGAGATTAATATACCCAGGCTTGCCCCTTCTTTGACAAGACATTGGAGGGGTAGGCAAGTGTATAAACCAGGACATCCTATCTTGGGGGCTTGGCACAGTGAAACAAGATTGTGATGGGAGCAGCAAATTTGGCCCACCAACTGCCTCTTGGAGCAATTGGTTTGCCCTAACCTGCCCATCAGTACTCAGAGGCTTCCTTTTATTGTTACAGTTTTTCCCTGTTTGGCCCCCCTCCTATTCCATTTTTTCGGCTCTCATTCAAACTGTAGGGACCCATAGGGTTAATATGCCCCTATGGCTTTAAATCCCTACACTTTCTCATCCCTCTAGTTGCTGATCAGATGCCCATGTATCTATCCATTTACATATTGGTTAGGGGTGGGTCTTCCTCTTTGGTTGCTGACCCAGCTGGATGTGTTCCAGGGAGCCTGGGTACACCATGGCCCAGTAAAGCCATTGTGACCTGTCCGCCATCAGGGGGGGACAAGTGTCCCAGGCATGAAGGGGGGCCCAGCAGTGCTGCACTTTTAAAAGAGCCGGGCCCCCTTGTTGGGGGGGGGAGTACTTTTTTTAGCGCGGATGTTTGTGTGGTCTTTAACTGCAATGCGGAGTGGGCGGGATCTGGGGTGGGGCCCCGAAAATTGTTGTACGGGGCCCTGTGATTTCTAATGGTGGCCCATTGAATGAGGCCAGCTAGAGACAGGATAACTATATGTTATAGCACTCTCTATGAGAGTAAGATAGTGAGGAAAGATACAAAGATCAGCTTTGTGCTCCATCAAGGATTATAGCAGGGAGTAGCTTCCCTAGGCTATAAAATTGCCTACAGTGAAGGGACAGTAGTTTGATAGGGTATCAGGTTTAGATTGTTTTCCCAGACTACTCAGTGTGGGATCCAGACCACTTTTGAGGTATTTCTGCCAGAGGTATGCTGTACTACCTTTACTACATCCACAGGGGTCCTAGTCTTCTGAATACATATTCTGCATATGCCTCTTTGGACTGTAAGTAGCCCGGTGGATATTTGTCTCTGATAAAAACTCTTACTGGAAGAACCTCCCAGTGCCCTTTAGTTTTATGAACTGAGAGAGTTGTAGTTCCACTACACCACATTAGCATTTCTTCCACTTTGTGAGGGCCCTGCCTTAAGTGTCAAGAGTCAACTGTAAACCATACTCTAGTGCAGTAGCTGGACATTAGCCACTTTGGTCTAAAAGCCCAAAATAGTGTTACACTACTACCTGGATGCTATGGTAATCTGCACCCTAGAAGTTTCAAATTGAAGAGATGCTGAATAACAACAAAGGAGAAAAAAGCCACAAAGTCCAGTTGCAAGTGGTTTGAAAATATAATGGTCTGCATCATACTAAAAGGCAATACCTCTTTAATGTCTCTGGGTTTATTTGCAAATATTTAAGCTTGCCTTTTTACCTCACCCATGACAGACACCTCGATGGCTCATTAGAAAGGAATATAGATGCACACTGCACTGATCTCCTTGCAGCCATGCAATATACATCTAAATCATTGTTCATTAACCATGCAGGATGTAGATGTAAAGCAGTGAGCTGGCAGGGCTAGAAGTCTTGGCACATGAAAGGGTGCTAAGCTGCTTATTTACAGTAGCCTGGACTGGTGTCAGAGCCAGGAATATGCTGGCATCTATGAAAGATTCCCATTCAGGTCTCCAATAAAATCTGGCCAAAAATGGAATAGGCAAATTAATAGAGATTTGGAGGGAAGAAAATTGCATGGAGCTCATACTTAAATAAAATGTTTGAGGGCCATACAGGCACAAGGGCTTCTGCACAAACTCACTGCACACTTAAAAACTATTAAAGGGGAAGTTTTATTTTTTGAATTAGAAGCCTTCATGTTCTGACCATTTTCTAGGCAAGCAAAAATGTTAAGTTTATGGTTCAGATTAATGCATCTTATTTCAATCCATTCAGCCTTGCAAAAAGCCAATTGGTTGCCAAGGTAGATACACCATAGCAACCAGTCCAAGCCAGGTAGTATAAAATAATAAACAAACTAATTTTAAGGGGGACCAGTTTCCCTAAATTATACACACAAAAAAGAAATCCAGCATGTCCAGTAATTTTCTATTTTAGGGTTTAGTTTTCCTTAAAGGCACCTAGGTAGCATTTTAGCTTTTGTTAAAAAAACCAATACAGGGCAACGCAATATCCAGTAATGATACTAAATTCATGTGAAATCTATACATACAACTCTGACCCCCAACAAACGTAGGTCCACCCTAGATACATTAGGATGGGAAGGGTCCATGTGACTTTCATATAAGATAACTAAAAGCAAACATGGACCTGCAGTAACATGTCTGGTAATTGTACCCCATCCCAACTAGAGACATAATACCATTATTACATTAATTTATTGTTAAAACGATTTACTATCAGTGGTATAGCAAGATGTCCTGAGCCAAAGAACAAACATTTGTGCTTTCCTATTCAGACCTTTGGTAATATCACTGCCTGATTGAAGTTACACCCCTCACATAAGAACCCCTAAATGTATTTCACCCCCAAACAACCACAGAGCAGTTTAACGTTCTTTCACACTAATGCTTAAATAGTTTCACTAATAAACCTTCATAATTTCCCAATAAATCACCACTATCCACTTACTCTCAACTGATGTCAACTTCTGTTCTGACCAGAGCAAGCATAGCCAGCTAATCTTATTGCAGGTATTTATCTAGTAAGATACCTCATTACCATTCAATTAAACCAAATTAATCAATTGTGTCCAGCATTAATTATATATATATATATATATATATATATATATATATATATATATATATATATATATATATATATATATATATATATATATATATATATATATATATATATATCTCCATCCACTGGTTTTCCCTGTAACTCAGCATAGCTAGTCTCTGATTTCTGTTTTTCTGATTTAAATGTTTTTGAAAGGTTGTGTAAAGTGGGACAAAGCACAAGGGGTCAGTATCTGCAATGGTGGGAGGGCAAGGTTTCTGGCACCCTCAGGTAATGAGATGTTTGGGAGCAATGAGCCGGCTCTGGGTCACCTAGTCTTGTGCAACAGGTAGAGTCTGACATTTAATTGGGAGCCACTGTAACCTGCCCCAAAACTGCATTCAATGAAAACATTCATTGGTACAGTATGCAATTAGATTGAAAGGTTCATTATTTAACCTAAGATGAACTGGTCTCACCTTCAGTGCAAGCTGCTTCTAAAATAAACCAATGGCAAATGTGCTAAATGGCATTATGATTTATTCAATAGCTTGCCAAAGTTAAAGGCAAGGTGTGATCATGTTAACAGAAACAAGAGTTAATTACAGCCCCAAAGGTAAACTGAGCAGCTCGTACCTTTAACAAGGCATAACAGGTTGGAATGCAGCCCTGCTGTTTTTTTAAAAAGGGATAAAGTTATATGGATTATGTGACTAGTGGCACAATATCCTTCATTTATATGTTACCCCACAAATTTTTGCGGAGTTAAAAGAATTTCTGGTCTGTCCCCTGGTCTCCCATCACTCCAACACATTACCCCTGATGACTTCTGGCGATTTTCCTCAATTTTCATTTGGTGTGCATGTAAGCAGAACATTTCAGTAATATTAGCTGGAGTGATATGCGCAGCACGGTTTAACATAGTTACATAGTAAGTAAGGTTGAAAAAAGACACACGTCCATCAAGTTCAACCTTTTAGTTTTTTTTGTCTGCCTAACATGCTAGTTGATCCAGAGGAAGGCAAAAAACCCATCTGAAGCCTCTCCAATTTGCCTCAGATGGGGAAAAATTCCTTCCTGACTCCAAAATGGCAATCTGACTAGTCCCTGGATCAACTTGTACTATGAGCTATCTTCCATAACCCTGTATTCCCTCACTTGCTAAAAAGCAATCCAACCCCTTTTTAAAGCTATCTAATCAGCCTGTACAACTGATTCAGGGAGAGAATTCCACATCTTCACAGCTCTCATTGTAAAAAACCCCTTCCGAATATTTAGGCGGAACCTCTTTTCTTGTAATCGTAATGGGTAACCTCATGTCAGCTGGAAAGACCTACTGGTAAATAAAGCATTAGAGAGATTATTATACGATCCCCTTATATATTTATACATAGTTATCATATCACCCCTTAAGCGCCCTTCTCTGTACCCTCTCTAATAAATAATGTCCTGTTTGAGTGATGGAGACCAAAACTGTACGGCATATTCTAGATGGGGCCTTACAAGTGCTCTATACAGTGGAAGAATGACCCCCTCCTCCCGTGACTCTATGCCCCTTTTAATGCAGCTCAAGACCTTATTTGCCCTTGATGCTGCTGACTGGCATTGCTTGCTACAGCCAAGTTTATCATCTACAAGGACTCCAAGGTCCTTTTCCATAATGGATTTGCCTAGTGCAGTCCCATTAAGGGTATAAATTTCTTGGATATTCTTATATCCCAGGTGCATGACTTTACATTTATCAACATTGAATCTCATTTGCCACTTAGCTGCCAAGATTGCCAGTTTATCAAGATCGTGTTGCAAGGATGTCACATCCTGGATGGAATTAATTGGGCTGGATAGTTTTGTGTTATCTGCAAACACTAATACATTACTTACAATACCCTCCCCTAAGTCATTAATGAACAAGTTAAATAAAAGTGGACCCGATACCGAGCCCTGAGGGACCCCACTAAAAACCTTGCTCCAAGTAGAGAATGTACCATTAAAAACCACCCTCTGTACCCAATCCTGTAGCCAGTTTCCTATCCATGTGCAAACGACTTCATTAAGCCCAACAGACCTTAGTTTAGAAAGCAGCCGTTTGTGGGGCACAGTATCAAACGCTTTGGCAAAATCCAAATAGATCACATCTACTGCCCCCCCCCACTGTCCAGCATCTTACTTACCTCATCATAAAAAGCAATCAAATTTGTCTGACATGACCTATCCTTCATAAAGCCATGCTGATTGCTGCTCATAATGCCATTGACAAGGACAACATTTTGAATGTGATCCCTTAACAAGCCTTCAAATAATTTGCCCACCACAGATGTCAAATTTACTGGCCTATAATTGCCAGGCTGAGATCGTAATCCCTTTTTAAATATTGGAATAAAATCAGCTTTTCTCCAATCCATAGGCACCATACCAGATGAAAGTGAATCTGAGAAAATCAGAAATAGGGGCTGGTCTAAAACTGAACTAAGCTCTCTTAGAAGCCGGGGGTGTATGCCATCAGGCCCTGGAGCCTTGTTTACATTAATTCTTATTAAAGCTTTATGAATCATATCTTCAGTCAGCCACTGACTAGATTGAGCTGAGCCATTAGTGAAGCTATAAAGCGCGTGATGTCAGCTCTACTAACGTTATATTCGCTGACGTCCATAACTGAAAATTTTTTTGCAGGTCCCCCGCACTGCACTCTATGACAGGTTGCCAGCTCTGCATAATATTACTCTCCTTTTATTCATATAGCACAGACATATTATTCAGATATTATACATTATTCCTTGCCCAGTGGAACTTACAACCTAATGCAGGGTTGGACAAGGGGGGGGCAAAGGCCCACTGGGCCCCAACCTTTAGGGTCCACTCCTCCTACCCCCATGACAAACTTCCCTGTAAATGTCTGCCCTCTCACTCCCTCACGCCCAACACACCAACTGCCAGCCCCTTCGTAATTTGTACTGCTTCCTTCTTCTCCTAAAAACTGGAGGTGAGGAGGCCTGGGTCGGGGCCTGGGTCCCACCTGGATTTCTCCCTGTGCCCGTTGGCCTAGTCTGACCCTGATCTATATAACTATCTCTATTAAATTCATATACACACTAGGATCAATTTTATCAGGAGCCAGTTAACCTGTCTGTGTGGTTTGAACTGTGAGGAGAAACTGGAGTCCCAGAGGTACCCCTCACAGACACTAGGAGAACATACATTTAGGGACCTATTGGGTTAATATCACTCTATGGCTTTAAATCCATACACTTCCTTAGTTACTGGGTGGAAGCCCATGGGTCTAGCATGCTTATTAGCATATCTGTATTATTGGCCCATAGGTTTATGACCACTTCCTGTCACATGTTTGGAACAGGGTGGATTTTCCTTCATGGGACCAACAAGGTCCAGTTCTAGAGGGTCACTCTCTTCTGTGAATGATATTTTAGTCAGGTACATGATTAGTTACTGTCTTAGCACAGTCCAGGAAACGGGACATAGTTAGGGTTGCCACCTTTTCCAGAAAAAAATACCAGCATTCCTATATATTTATTCTTTTTCCCTATTAATAACATTTGGATCCCCCATAATTTTTACTGGCCAAGCTGGTAAAATACTGGCCAGATAGCAACCCTAGACATAGTACACAACTTTAAGGCCTATTTTCATTGTTCCTGGGTGCTATTTCTAGTAGGCAAAGGACCCCCCATCCCCTCATAGTGTGTCCCTACTATACAGAATTAAAGACACATATAGACATATATGGTGGCAAAATCTGTGGAGGTCACAGCTTTATTTAACAATTTAGCAAAATAGGAATAGGTACACCCTGACCCCAACATTGTGCCTAAATGGCGCTAACCAGGCTTCTTGCATGACTCAGATAAGACCGTGCAGTCAAAGTCTGATACACACCAGTGACTCAACAAGGGTAGGCCTGCACTGTAACAGTCTTTTTGCTCATAGAGCCACACTGATGCCAACCAATGGAAAAGGGAAGGGGTGACACATATCCTTTCAAATGGCCCACCTACTGTCCCTATGAACTCCACCACTATGCCCTGATGTTCATGAACAATGAACAGATCCAAACCTTCTTCTGACAAATGTACCCCGTCATCCCTGTTAAGCCGGGTTTGTCTACACTTTATATTTTCATACCTTATTATAACCATATCAGAGGAACACATGAATGTTTGCATGGCCCTGTTGACTTTCTTTCTGGTCTTTTCTCTGCCCTGGGTGGGATGGCAATTGCTTCTTTGTAGGATACCTGACCAAGCTGTACCCCCATACCTTTCCTTAACACCCATCTCATACCTCTCCTACCCTGCCAAGAGATCTTCATGTGTCCCCTCTGCTAACCTGCTGCCTCTGAATGCTTCTAGGCCCAAAAATTAAATGAGTGCCCTATGATCAGGATGTTGCACGTTGTCTTATCTACTGCTGCAATAATAAAGTCAGATCGCAAGTTAAGACCCTTTCCAGCAGCATTTATGGGATGTATGTATTTTTTGTACACTTTTGGCTTCCATCTCCCTTTCCTTTTTATCTTCACTACTGTCGCCCCTCATTCTAAAGGAATGGGATCCGACGTTTCAAGCCAAACAATGGCCTTTTTATCAAGCGCAATGGCACGAAATTTAAACGGTACTTAAAGAGACAGTTTCTTTTTACACATTGCCCGTTATAGGAGTTTGTTCCTGGTGCTTTCTGAGCTTTTGCTAATCCTGTTTTGAACCTGTTTGATTCAAAACAGGTTTGAATCAGCCTGGCTTTTGACTATTCTGACCTCTGGATCCTGACCCTTGCCTGAATACTGACTACCTCTTCTGCTTAACCCTCTGATTGACTTCCTGGTTTGACCCTTGCCTGCCTGACTACGTTTATTCTCTGCCTGCCTCGACCCAGCCTGATCTGACTACTCTATTGCCTAACGCCTTGTACTACGACCTTCTGCCCAAAGACTTTGCTTTACAGTCGTGCACCTCTGCTTATCCAGAACCTATAGCCTTGCACCTCTTGTTTAAATCCTGGTGGCATCAAGTAGCTGAGGGCTCCTCCCGAGGCCAAAGGCGGTCACACGACAGGTGAAGCACGAGCCGAGACCAGGGTGCTTGGCATTTGTTCTGGTGTTGGGTGCCGACCGTGACATTATAACGGGCCATGGACGAAGAAGGTCAAGCCGCTGCTGCCGCTGCTCCTTCCACTACAGAAGCGCTACTCACCACTCTACTGCAGCGCCTGTAGGAACATGAGCAGAGGCAAGATTACCTTATGCAAGGTTTTCACTGACACGCCGTCTGGATTCTGCTGTACAGTCTCCAGTTCCTGTGGTCACCCCTCCTATGGCCGCTCCTGTGGGTTCTCCCTCCATGCTGGGTAACGTACCTAAGACTCATGAGCCTAAAATTGTCTTCCCAGAGAAATTCAATGGGGATAGAACCCAATTTTTTGTGTTTAAAGAGGCATGCAAACTCTACCTCTGCTTCTTCCCTCATTCCTTCGCCACTGGCGAGGAAAAAGTGAGGTTTGTAATGACCCTGTTACAGGGTGATCCCCAAATTTGGCCCGGATCGTGCTTCTTCAGCCGACTCCGCGATTCGTAAATTACGCCAGGGGAAGCGGGATGCGGAGGTGTATTGCCGCCGGTGGGCTGTAGAAACTGGTTGGAACGACATGGCTCTTCATAGCCAGTTCCGTATTGGGCTTTCAGATTCTGTCAAAGACAGCCTGGTAAATTATCCCCTATCTTCCAACCTGGATGATCTCATGTCTCTTGCCATCCAGGTAGATCGAAGACAGAGGGAAAGAAGGGGAGAGAGGGTACTTCTTTTCAGTCTGGGTTTACCAATGTTAAGTCTAATTTTCCTAATGTGGTGACCAATGTTAAGTCCCCTAATCCTTCCGTGCAATTGGGCATATCCCAACTAACTTCTGAGGAAAAGGCCCACAGGCAGTCCCAGGGTTTATGCATTTACTGTGCAGAAAAGGGTCATTTTCTAAATCAATGTCCTAAGAGGCTGGGAAACTTCCAAGCCTAAATGGAGAAGGGGAGCTCCATTTGGGTGCAGAAGTTTCCTCTCCCCATTCTTCCTGTAGGTTTTTGATACTGGTTAAGTTAACCTGGCCTACGGGCTCTGTCAAGGTGTCCGCTTTTGTGGATTCAGGGGCGGAGCGGAATTTTTTGGATGCTGCCTTTGCGGCAAAATTTTGTGTTCCTTTAACCCCCCTAGTAGTTAAGGGGGTTCTGGATTGGGCTCAGCCTCTTAGGGTTCTTAGGTTCTTAGGGTTCGCCAACTACTACCGCCAATTTATTAAAAAATTTTCTTTGATAGTGGCCCCTATCACTGATTTAACTAAAAAAAGGTGCAGATCCGAGTATGTGGCCCCCCAATGCTATCCAAATGCTTCTCAAAAAGGAGTTTGTATCTGCCCCCATTCTTCGTCACCCTGACACCACTCTTCCATTTATTGTTGAGGTTGATGCCTCAAAGGTTGGGGTGGGGGCCAGGCCTTTCTCAAAGGCATCCAACAACCAACAAGGTACACCCTTGTGCCTTTTTCTCTAAAAATTTTTTCGCCTGCTGAGGCTAATTATGATATCTGGAATAGAGAATTGTTGGCTGTTAAGTGGGCCTTTGAGGAATGGCGACATCTGTTGGAGGGTGCTAAGCATTTGATAACGGTTTTTACTGATGTGGTAGAGTGACCAGGAAAAGGCGGAAAAAGGTCACTCTAGCCTGTAATTTCTCCCCAGGTACTGAGAGAGGCTCCAGGAAGGGAGTTATTAAACAGAGAATCAGCGCTCTGTTTCAAGACTTTAGTAGCCAGGGACTCCATTCCGCAGATCCAGTCCAGAGATTGGAGTTCACCTTCCACAGGAAAGCTGTCCTGTGGAAAGACTATTTAAAGTTGATTGGAATAGTGAGTGTGTCTCTCAACAGGGCACAGCAGGTAGGAGACCTGGCTGTGTTAGGAACTCCCAGAGGAGCTGGGAGTGCCGCCTGATCCTGCCAGAAGCAGAGGGAGCCCGTGGCTGTGTCTAAGAGCCAAGTTGTTGTTGTTTGTGTGGGACATTGAAGAAAAGCCAGGAGGCTAAAAGGTTCACTCAAAGACTGTGAGTACAGGGGTGAGCCACAACAATTGTTTTGTTTGCTGGTAGTCCACAAGGGGCCCAGCCTAGTCAGGGACTGCTTCAAGGTGTGAAGGTAGTGCCCAATGGGCTAGGTTTTTATTTTATTATTTGTTTGAATGATAAAATGGTCACCCCTGTGTCTGTGGACAATACTGTGTTTGTGTAAAGTTGGAAAATAAATCTCTGTTTTCCTTGAAGAAGCTGTGTGTCCCTGTCTTTCGGCTCCTTTCTCCTATGCTGCCTGCTCACCATTGACTAATCCCCCTAAAAGTTACGTGTACAAGCCGCCAGCTTGCCACATATGGTGTTTCGGATGCGGGCAAAACAAGGAGCAATAAAGACATACACCTGTTTAAAGGGCTGATGAGCCTAAGAGACTTTACCTATAAGCCTGTGAATATGGCAATTGGTGCTGCTAATCCCATTTCTTCAGCTGTTCAGAAGGAGGCTGTGAGGGCCGTGTTAAAGAAACAGGAACAGCAAGGTGGTGACTGGTGGATGCAGTTCCACAATGATTGGGAGAGAGTCTGCGCGCCAAATGTGGTAAAGATGCCAATGGGGAAGAGATTGCAAAATGCCCCAAAAGTGAAACGTGAGCGTTTCTGTGAGTTGCAAGGAGCAGTGGCAGCTCCTGAAAAGTCTTTAGAGGAAAAGACTAATTTTTTCTGTGTACCACAGAGAGAGTTCTTCCAGCAAGCTTCCTTAAAGGTACAGCGACCTGTGTGTTTTCAACAGATGCCAAAGGAAGTGAGGGAGACTTCGCGAGTGGCAATGGAAGTCACTGTGTCTGGATCCAAGCAAGTTAACTGGGTCCCAAGAGGTGGTACCCCAAAGTTGGAGCCCAGGCGGTGGGCACAAGTGCAGCATGCCAAGGAGAGAGGGTATGCTGGTTTCACAGTCCAGTCTGGCAAGGTTGGCCAAAGATTATCCCCAGCAGTTCCAGAGAGTCTGATGCCCTTCAGGAATGGTGAGACTGTTCTTAAAGGGGTGGTGGAAAGGGAACAGCAGGCTGGGGGGATAAAAGACTGGGACTGTGGGAGGAAAGGAAAGGTCCTGGGACCTAAAGAGTTAAGTGCGCAATCAGAGTGCACTGTGCCTGTTAAAGGTACTGCTGAAAAGTCAGTAGAGGTGAAAGTGAATGGGATTTCACTGTGGGTCACACTGGACATTAACTCAACTAAGTCGTTGGTGTTGCATGAACTGTTAATGTTTGTTCTACCCTGGCAGGAGCTCCCGGAGATGCAAGTGAACTCTGAACCGACTGTATGTCTGTCTTTTGAAACCACCAAAGGGACAGTTGTTCACTCCCTCGTAGTTGCCAGTGAGGGGGTGGTGGAAATTGTTCTGGGAACAGACTTTCCCCTATTCTGGGTGTTGTGGGGAATCCACAAAGGTTTAGATGTGGAGCAATCAAACCAGGTGGTTAATAATGTCTGTTCTATGCAAAATGTTATGTGTAATTTTGCTGACCAATGTCCAGATGTGAATCCTATGTGTGTGACTGTGGGGTGTGAAGTAACCCCCATAGAAAAAAGTTTAGGGGTGACCCCCAAAGTGAGTTTTTCCCTAGCAGAGGTGAATTCTGCAGTGCAAAGGCTGGAAGGTTTAAAGCCTAATTTAACAAACCTAAATGTTGCCAGTGTGAATGAGTATGAGACTGCAACTCTGGTGCAAGAAACTGCAGCAAATGTGGAAAGTCTGCATGTGGAATTGTTGAGCAGAGAAAGCTCAAATACTTTAGCAAACAAGGAGTTAAAGCAAATAGATGGTAACCCTTTGTTTCCCTGCAGTAGCTCATCTATCAAAAGTCTTTATGAGGATGGGTGTACAAATGAGCAGTCTCAGTCAGGTGGTATGGATAACTTGACTGGGCTTATTGAAAGGGAAAGGTGCGCCCACTGTTTTAGTATAGAGCATGTTACAGACAATTGTGCTCTATATTTTGCAATACAAAGGCTGTTTGAAGTATGCAAGCCGAATTGTGGGAATGAGACACCTGAAAGTATGTCAGGTGAGAGACCTGAAATCCTTGACTGCCAAGCTGTGTGTGTGAACACAGTCAATGCAAATGATGGTTTGGAAAATAGTACCATGACTCTTAATGGTGATAAGCCAGACGGTATGTCTGAGGAAGCGAGTGATAAAAATGTACGATTGCCTCCTGAATCTGTGTGTGTGCAGGTGTCAACCACAGAACTGTTCTCCAGTGTGAGAGTTGAAACACAATGTACTGTAGAGGGAAAAGTTTGTGAAGTAACAAGTTCCCCAGTAAAATGTGTGCCTTCTATTGAGAAGTGGAGTGTGCCTGAGAGTAGCTTAACGGCACAGACTGCCGGTAAAACAGTGAATGTGAACAGACCCGAGTGTGCTGATATGGAGACTGGTAACATGGCTGTCAATGGGGATAAGCCACATGGAGTGACCGCGGTTGAAAGCGAAGTCATGACTCTTGTGTTACATTCCATGGAAAGAGTCTTGCAGTCAGAATTGGTCTGTCTGACAGAGGATGCATTGGGTCCCAATACAAGCGATGCTAAATGTGAGTTGCTTGCTAACCATGAGCATGTGACTGAGTGTGTGTCTGGATGTATAACACAAGTCTGTGAGCAAGATGCAACCACAGGGCAGACTGAAACTATTGGCCATGGGCTTGAAGTGAAAGCCCTCAGTGTGTTTAAAAACCCATCATTGCCAGTTGCGGAAGGACCCCCTATATCCCAGGCAGTGGGTAAAACTAAAATGAAAAGCGTGCATGATGGTAACAGAGATGCCAAAGTGTGTGTGTCTTCCCTAGTAAATAAAATTCAGGAGTTGGAAGTGTGTGTGGCCGCTCCCATAGAGACACATGTGTCAGATTCATGTGGTAGCAATAATACGTTTTCATTGAAGGGTTCATCCAAAAGGAACTCCCAAAAGTCAAGTAGGAGAACCTGGGTGACTAAAGTAAGGCAAAAGTGCAAGTACATGGTCATGCTTGAGAGTCACTCAGCCTTACAAAGAAGCATGCATGTGGTATCCCTGATTGAGATGTGTGTGTTGGATCTCATGCATAGGAAAGAAAACATGAGGAAACTTATAGAAATCCCTTTAAGAGAGAGAGAATTTCTATTAGGGTTTCAATGTGCTCACCCCTACGGGTTGAAGCAGAGAGGGGGGATATGTGGTAGAGTGACCAGGAAAAGGTGGAAAAAGGTCACTCTAGCCTGTAATTTCTCCCCAGGTACTGAGAGAGGCTCCAGGAAGGGAGTTATTAAACAGAGAATCAGCGCTCTGTTTCAAGACTTTAGTAGCCAGGGACTCCATTCCGCAGATCCAGTCCAGAGATTGGAGTTCACCTTCCACAGGAAAGCTGTCCTGTGGAAAGACTATTTAAAGTTGATTGGAATAGGCGAGTGTGTCTCTCAACAGGGCACAGCAGGTAGGAGACCTGGCTGTGTTAGGAACTCCCAGAGGAGCTGGGAGTGCCGCCTGATCCTGCCAGAAGCAGAGGGAGCCCGTGGCTGTGTCTAAGAGCCAAGTTGTTGTTGTTTGTGTGGGACATTGAAGAAAAGCCAGGAGGCTAAAAGGTTCACTCAAAGACTGTGAGTACAGGGGTGAGCCACAACAATTGCTTTGTTTGCTGGTAGTCCACAAGGGGCCCAGCCTAGTCAGGGACTGCTTCAAGGTGTGAAGGTAGTGCCCAATGGGCTAGGTTTTTATTTTATTATTTGTTTGAATGATAAAATGGTCACCCCTGTGTCTGTGGACAATACTGTGTTTGTGTAAAGTTGGAAAATAAATCTCTGTTTTCCTTGAAGAAGCTGTGTGTCCCTGTCTTTCGGCTCCTTTCTCCTATGCTGCCTGCTCACCATTGACTAATCCCCCTAAAAGTTACGTGTACAAGCCGCCAGCTTGCCACACTGACCATAAAAAATTGTTATACATTGAGTTTGCCAAGTGGTTGAATCCTAGGCAGGCCAGATGGGCTTAATTTTTCACCCGGTTTAATTTTTCCCTTACCTACAGGCCTGGTTCCAAGAACACTAAGGCAGATGCACTCTCTAGGAGTTTTGAATCTAATTCGTCCAAATCTAGTGAGTGCATCCCCATCATTTCTAGTGAATTAATTGTGGCAGCACTGGGATCAGACCTTGCCACACTATTATCCTCAGCTCAGTCTTCCGCTCCTGTAGAAACTCCCCCTGGGAGATTATTTGTACCTGAGGATCTTAGGGAACAGGTTCTGGGTGAGGTGCACAATTCCAAAATGGCAGGACACCCTGGCATCGCCAAAACGGTGTCTCTTTTATCCCGCAATGTTTGTTGGCCTTCATTTAAGCAAGACACTAAAAATGTTGTTAGTTCTTGCCCAGTCTGTAAGAGGTCTAGATCCTCTAGGAATTTGTCTCAGGGTTTGTTGAGGCCACTACCCATTCCTGATAAACCCTGGTCCCATCTTTTGATGGATTTCATTGTTGATTTGCCCCCTTCTCAGGGAAAAACTGTGATTTGGGTGGTGGTGGACAGGTTCAGCAAAATTAACCATTTATTTTCCCTCCCACACCTCCCTCTGCCAAAACATTGGCAGAGTTATTCATTTCTAATATTTTTAAGTTACATGGTTTTCCTGTTAATATTGTTTCTGATAGAGGGGTACAATTTGTTTCAAAATTTTGGAGGGCATTCTGCTTTTTGTTGGGGATTGAGTTATCATTTTCTACTGCTTATCAGCTCAAACCAATGGTCAAACTGAAAGGATTAACTAGTCCTTCGAACAATTTTTGAGGTGTTACGTGTCTGACAACCAGTCCTCATGGGCTGAACTATTACACTGGGCAGAATTTGCTGGTGAATCTCCATTCTTTATTGTTAATGGTTTACATCCCAAAGCATTTTCTTTTTCTGGTTCTTCGTCCCCTGTACCCTCTGTTAATTCTTCTGTCAAACAGTTTGCAAAGATTTGGTCTGGGGTGCACGACTCTCTTTCTGCAGCTACAACCGCTCAGAAAAGAGCAGCTGATAGGTCTCGAAGGGAGGCACCCAAATACCAGGTAGGAGACTCTGTATGGTTATCTACTAAAAACATCAAGCTTAAGATTCCCTCTCTCAAATTGGGACCTAGGTTCATTGGTCCATATCCCATTGTTGAAATAATTAATCCTTCTTCTGTTTGTCTCAAACTACCTGTCAATTTTAAAATCTCTAACTCGTTTCATGTGTCTCTTTGAAAGCCAGCCTCACAGGTCCGTCAGCTGTCTGTTCCTCCCCCAGTGTTGGTTGAATGTCAGTCTGAATTTGAAGTCCGAGAGCTCCTCGATTCTCGCCTTGTGCGAGGTAAGCTCCAGTATTTAGTTAAATGGAAGGGCTACCGCCCTGAGGAGAACTCTTGGGTTCCAGTTAGTGACATCAGGGCTGACCGCCTCAGGAGACAGTTCCACCTAAAATTTCCTGAGAGACCTGGGGGTCTAGTGGCCCCCCCTAGAGGGTGGGGTAATGTCACATCTCACCCTGGTAGTCTAGTGGGGGGACGGCAGGGACGCCTGCCACATCCAACTTCTGCGCCGCAGGCTCCATTTCCCCAGGCCGCGCGTGCGCGCCTCCTTGTGACTTAAAGGCGCAGACGTGATGACGTCAGCGCGCAATGGCGCGAAATTTAAAAGGTACTAAAAGAGACAGTTTCTTTTTACACATTGCCCATTATAGGAGTTTGTTCCTGGTGCTTTCTGAGCTTTTGCTAATCCTGTTTTGAACCTGTTTGATTCCTGTTGTGACCCCTGCCTGGCTTTTGACTATTCTGACCTCTGGATCCTGACCCTTGCCTGAATACCGACTACCTCTTCTGCTTAACCCTCTGATTGACTTCCTGGTTTGACCCTTGCCTGCCTGACTACGTTTATTCTCTGCCTGCCTCGACCCAGCCTGATCTGACTACTCTATTGCCTAACGCCTTGTACTACGACCTTCTGCCCAAAGACTTTGCTTTACAGTCGTGCCCCTCTGCCTATCCAGAACCTATAGCCTTGCACCTCTCGTTTAAGTCCTGGTGGCATCCAAGTAGCTGAGGGCTCCTCCCGAGGCCAAAGGTGGTCACACTACAGGTAAAGCACGAGCCGAGACCAGGGTGCTTGGCATTTGTTCTGGTGTTGGGAGCCTACCGTGACACAACCTGTTAGCTTAAAACTTTCTGGGTGTAATTATAAGAGTGAATGCCGATTCCATATCAACCTTTGCCATCAGTGCCTTTTTCCCATGCCTCTTTACTATATCTAACGCTTTATCAAAAGCCAGGTACTTTACCTTACATACGCTAAAAATATTCCTCCCTCTGTCTGCTATCTGAAATATCTGAATCATAATCACTACAAAAAGATTTTGACTCACCCAGTGGTCCCTCCTGCACTGCCACTGTACCGCCCGCAGCCAGATTCGGGCCTCCCCCTCTTTTTCCCACCACTGGGCAGCCACTCGATTGTTCTAGCCTGGATGGCTGGGGACAGCCAGGGACTATGACACACCTGGGGGAAGGGAGGGGGTCCTGCCTAACCGTATCTCAGTCCTAAACAGGCTTCATTCCCACTTGAACCATACATTACATGACATAGTTATGCACCACCCTCACCATACTCTTCCCTTTAGCAGAGGCCCCTCCTGTGAAAAGAGAGTCCATTGCAGTGGCGGAACTACCGGGGGAGCAGGGGGTGCGAGCGGGCCAGGGCCCACACCCCCTCAGGGCCCCCCGGCAGCCCGTGCGCCACTGAAAATGCGGGCCGTACGGAGGGGGACGGGGCCCAGCTGCACGTCACGCACCAGGGCCCGCCCCCCTCTAGTTACGCTACTGGTCCAATGTAACCTTTGTTTTATCTCACTAACCAGGTAAAGCCTGTTTTAACCAAGATTAAAGCCTGAATTAACGAAGGTTAATTCTTGCAAATGTCTATGCCCCCTCCATATAGAGAGGAATGCTTAATTGTGTTAGCTCAGTATATGGCCCAGTATCCCCGTGCAAACACAATTGCCATGGGTGACTTTAACACACTGCTAAATGCAGACCTAGATAAGATGGTTAAAGAGGGGCAAAGGGCAATACTCTAATGAGTTACAACAGCTGTTAGACGGTTTAGGACTAGTTGAAATCTTGAGGTTCCTCCATCCAACCACTAGACACTACTCCTGTTCCTTATCTAGAATAAACTATGCTCTGGCTGACAACCCAATCCTGCTGTTAGTTAAAACTGCGCACCTACCTACCCAGAGGGATCTCAGACCATTCCCCCCTGGAGTAACTGCTCCAACTAGACTGTAAAATACAAACACCAGATGGTCCCTGAATCCAGTTTGGCCAAAAATTCTTGATAATGAGGCCACTCTAGAATCCTCTATTCAAGAATTCTTTAAATTGAACAAAGGTTTGGGACACCTTTAAGGCTTACCTTAGAGGGTAGCTGGGAGCTGAGATAGCCGCTTTTAAAAAGCAAAATTACATGCAACAAAAAACTTTGCGGTAGCGGCAGCTGAAATTCAGGTGGCCTAATACCCCACATAAGAGAATCTCTTGGCCCTTAAGCTTAAACAACAAGAGTACAATGTATATATGGTACAAGTGTCTCACAATAGACACCTGTTTATTAAAGCACAGGTATATGAGCAGGGGGAAAGAGCTAGCAAAATGCTAGCCCATCTGGCAAAACAACTTAGCATCACACCAACAATAGTTGCATTAAAGGACCAAAAGGGTAACTTAATAACTCACTCTGAGGGGGTTGATCGCATACTGGTCCAATTCTACACCGACCTGTACTCCTCCAAGTTATTAAAACACATAGCAGAAATAGATACCTTCCTAACAGGGTTAGATACCCCCAAATTACCTCCCCAATTACCTCCCCCGATTTCCTAGACAGTAATATCACCATAGAGGAAATCCCTGAGGCAATCAAATCTTTTCCGGCGGATGGGATACCAATAGAGGTATATAAAAGACATGTCACCACCCTATCCCCACATCTTCTGGAAACTTTTAACAAGGCTCTTGTTAAGGGTAAATTATCCTTACCCACTTTGGTATAGGCCCAACTTTCCAAAACCTGGTCAAACTGCTATACCACTCTCCCAGGGCCTCACTAAGGATCAACTCAACGTTAACAAAATCATTCCCTTTGGCACATGGTACCAGGCAGGACTGCCTCCTGTCCCTTTTGCTATTTGCCCTAGCAATTGAACCTTTTGCACAAGCAGTGCGGCAATCTGATGGAATACAGGGGTTCAAAATTCATAGTGTAGCATGGTTGGGAAAATCATAGATGGAAAGTATATCCCTCCCAGAATTCTCTATGAAGCAGTGCAGAGGGATGTGAAAATGAGGCTCTGAGTAGCAGGGAGGTGATTAGCCTCACCTGGAGTAAAAAGGTGGGGTCTCAATTAAGGCTGCTCTCTGCCCTGGAGAGAGAGAAAGGAGAGCTACTGGAGGGCTGTGTTAAAAGTTTGCTTAGTAACTGCATGTTACCTGTGTTCAAAGCATAAGGACTTTTATTGCTGGGCACAAGTTTACAGAAGGAGACAAGTTATCTGGTAACAAGGACTGGCTACCAGCTACTGCATTAAGTGTTTGGGGAGCGGCTGCTTCCAGGAGAAAAGCACAAGGAATCTCCAAAGGACTGTGAGTTAACAGTTAATTTTGTTTGCTGGACTTATATTGCCCCAGTGGGAGTATGTGGGACCTTTGGGAAAAGTACATTTTCATTTAACAGTACAGCTGGACTATTTTTGTTTACTGCCTTCCCAAAGGGTATGAACTGTTATGTTGGTGTTTAAGCTGCTGGGTTAAATAAATGCACACGTGAGATCAGCTGGAAACCTGTGTACTGTCTACTATCTGTGTGAAAGGAGTTGCTGCTACTACCTAAAGAGCCATTCCCCCACAATTGGTGCTTGGATGCGGGCAGCTCCTTAAAGAGACAGCCATATTAAAGGATTGTTATATCAAGCACAGTAGGGTGACTTTCACAGAACATTGCCAATATGGAGGAGATTCTAAAAGAACTTGTAAAGTCCAATGCTCAGCAGCAGCACACCAATGATCATCTGCTGCAAGCCAACGCTCAGCAGCAGCACACCAATGATCATCTGCTGCAAGCCAACGCTCAGCAGCAGCAAGCCAATGCTCAGCAGCAGCAAGCCAATGCTCATCAGCAGCGGACTAATCAAATACTTGCAGAGTCTGCTCAAACAGCTTTAAAGGAACAACAGGCTATCAACAGTCAGCTTCTAAAACGGATCGAGACTATGGAATAGTCCCAAAGTGGATCAAGAGAGCCCATCTCTGTCTTATAAAAGAGTGCAAACCTCTTTACAAAAGATGACATCAGAGGATGATGTGGAGGCTTATCTCGCCATATTTGAAAGAGTGGCAGAGCAGGAAAAACTTTCACCTGACCAGTGGGCGGGGGTGCTTGCTCCTTTTTTGTCCGGAGAGTCGCAAAAGGCTTATTTTGATTTAAATCCTGAGGATGCCCATCAGTACCAAAAGTTAAAAGCGGAAATAGTGGCCCGGTTGGGAGTAACCCTGGCTATGAGGGCCCAGCGGGTACATGCCTGGACATTTGATGTGGTCAAACCGGTAAGGTCTCAGATGTATGACCTAATACATCTTGTCCAAAAGTGGCTACAACCAGAGGATTTAACTCCTGCACTAATAGTGGAAAGAGTGGTCCTGGATCGTTTTCTCCATGCTTTACCCGTTCGGCTGCAACATTTTGCAGGCCAAGCTGATGCAACTGATGCTAACCAGATGGTGGCCCTGGTGGAGCGGTTTCTTACCACAGAGGATTTTCTTCAAAGTTCAACAGCTAAAAGTGCTGCCCCTAAGAGTCAAAAGGCACCGGGTATAGGTAAAGACATACCAACCACTAAGGGGTGGAAGGAGGCCCCAAAAGGTGGAAATGATTCCATGACCAAGCCATTGAGAGGGCAAGGCCCTAAACCAGACCTGCAAGTGAGGGATAGAGGACAAGTAATTTGTTGGCGCTGTCATGAGCCAGGGCATTTGGCAGCTAGTTGCCCACTTACCCTGGAACCCATGGATTGTAGCACTGCACAACCACATTTGTCCTTATTTGCTAAGCCTGTTTGTATTGCCCAACCTGGTGCAGAAGTGGAGCCACAAATGTGTACCGTCAAAGTAGACGGGCAGGAAGTTTCTGGCCTTCTAGACTCTGGAAGTCTGGTAACTTTGGTTCATGCCAGCCTGGTAGACAAGCAGAAGCTACAGTCATACCAGATGGGAGTTATTTGCATACATGGGGATGTTAAAAACTATCCCATAGCTTCCCTCTCCTTTGAAACGGCTGGTGGAATTTGTGTTCATGAAGTGGGAGTGGTAACAAATTTAATGCATGATGTTATTTTGGGACGTGATTTTCCTGTGTTTTGGGACTTATGGGGTAAAGTAAAAGGGTGCGAGGAGGGAAGTGTGCCTCCAATGTCTATTTCCCCAATATGTCCTGAATCTTTAGAGTCGAATCTTCCCATATGTCCTGAGCCTTTAGAGTGCTTTTCCCCAGGTGAGGCTGTAGGAGTGGCCCCGGATAAAAATTGCCATTTTCCCGTAGAGGTCTTGGTAGGAGAGGATGCAGAGCCTGAACTTGATCTGCCTGATCTACCCATTTCCCGGGATAATTTCGGCACTGCCCAACTAAAGGACCCCACCTTAAGTAAAACTCGGGAACAAATAAAGGTTGTAAATGGGGTGCCCCAGGAACCAGGTGCTGATAAAATATTTCCTCATTTTGCAATGGAACATGATTTACTGTATAGAGTAAATGAAGTACGGGGTGAGAGGATAGAGCAACTGTTGGTTCCCAAAGGCCATAGACGTACAGTGCTGGATCTGGCACATTCCCATGTGTTAGGGGGACATTTGGGCTATGAGAAAACGAAAGACCGGGTGTTACAAAGGTTTTACTGGATTGGGGTACACCGAGAGGTAAAACAATATTGTGATTCCTGTCCCATTTGTCAGTTAACGGCCCCAATGCCACATTTCAAAAGTCCCCTTATACCCTTGCCTATAATTGAGGTGCCTTTTGACAGGATTGCCATGGATCTGGTAGGCCCTCTAGTCAGATCTGCTAGGGGACACCAATATATCCTTGTTGTACTTGATTATGCCACGCGGTATCCAGAGGCAATTCCACTAAGGAACGCCTCGGCAAAAAGCATTGCCAAAGAGTTGGTTCTGATGTTTACACGTACTGGGATCCCAAAGGAGATCCTCACTGACCAGGGGACACCCTTTATGTCAAAGGTAACAAAAGAATTGTGTAAGTTACTGAAAATCACCCAACTGCGTACCTCAGTGTACCACCCCCAAACAGATGGGCTGGTAGAGAGGTTTAACAAAACGCTAAAAGGCATGTTAAAGAGGGTGGTAGCTACGGATGGTAAGGACTGGGATGGCCTTTTACCTTACCTCATGTTTGCCATACGGGAGGTGCCCCAAGCTTCCACTGGGTTCTCTCCTTTTGAACTGGTGTATGGTAGACACCCAAGGGGTCTCCTGGATATTACTAAGGAGACCTGGGAACAGGAAGCCACTCCCTTTAAGAGTGTAATCGAACATATCAATCAAATGCAAGATAGAATCGAAAAGGTTATGCCTATTGTACGGGAGCATTTGCAACAGGCTCAGGAGGCCCAGTCCAGGGTGTATAATCGCTCGGCTAGGGTGAGAACCTTTAATCCGGGGGATAGAGTACTGGTTCTTGTTCCCACAGTAGAAAGTAAATTCTTAGCAAAATGGCAAGGTCCTTATGAGATTGTAGAGAAGGTAGGAGAAGTTAATTACAAGGTTCATCAACCTGGGAAAAGGAAACCCTACCAAGTGTATCATGTAAATTTGATTAAGCCCTGGAAGGACCGCGAGACCCTTGCGGCTGTAACCTTCCCTAGGGAAACAGCAGGTAGTTCGGTTCCAGAGGTAAAAATATCTGAGACCCTGTCGCCAAGTCAAATCCAAGAGGTAAAAGAGTTCTTACAAAGAAATAAAGAGGTGTTTTCAGAGTTGCCAGGGCGAACCATGGTGATTAACCATGACATTATGACAGAACCTGGGGTAAAAGTAAACTTGAAACACTATAGGGTGCCTGAAGCTCGCAGGCAGGCGATCTCAGATGAAGTTAAAAAGATGTTAGAGCTTGGTGTAATAGAAGAGTCATGCAGTGAGTGGTCTAACCCCATTGTCTTAATTCCTAAGCCAGATGGCAGTCTCCATTTTTGTAATGATTTCAGAAAATTAAATGAAGTCTCTAAATTTGACGCATACCCCATGCCCAGAGTAGATGAGCTGATTGAGAGGTTTGGCCCAGCAAGGTATATAACCACCATTGACCTTACAAAGGGTTACTGGCAAGTTCCCTTAACTGACAGGGCCAAAGAGAAAACTGCTTTTTCTACCCCTGAAGGGTTATTCCAGTACAAAGTACTGCCTTTTGGTTTACATGGGGCCCCAGCTACGTTTCAAAGGCTGATGGACCGTGTTCTTAAGCCCCATCAGAAATATGCCTCAGCCTATCTTGATGACGTGGTCATCTTCAGCACAGATTGGCAAAGTCATTTACCCAGAGTCCAGGCTGTACAGGATTCAATCAGAGCGGCTGGTTTAACAGCCAACCCAAAAAAATGTGCCCTTGGGTTAGAAGAGGCCCGTTACCTGGGATATGTAATTGGAAGGGGGGAAATTAAGCCCCAGATACACAAAATTGAGGCTATACAAAACTGGCCCCAGCCACTGTCAAAAAAACAAGTAAGAGCTTTTTTAGGAATGGTGGGCTACTACAGGAGATTTGTGCCCAATTTTGCCACTATCGCAGCCCCACTAACAGAGTTAACTAGAGGTAGAAAATCTGCCATGGTTACATGGAACCCAGAAGCAGAGACAGCATTCCAAAATCTAAAAACTGTTCTCTGTAAGTGCCCAGTTTTGATTACCCCTGATTTCAACCGTGAATTCATAGTTCAAACAGATGCCTCAGATGTGGGACTAGGCGCTGTTTTGTCCCAGGTGATCGGGGGTGAAGAACACCCAGTGGCCTACCTTAGCAGGAAGCTAACGTCAGGGGAAAGAAATTATGCCATTGTGGAAAAGGAGTGCCTGGCCATTAAGTGGGCTCTAGAAGCCCTAAGGTACTATCTCTTAGGGCGCCAGTTCAGGTTAGTGACTGATCAAGCTCCTTTAACGTGGATGGCGCAAAACAAAGACAAAAATGCCAGGGTCACCAGATGTTTTCTGGCACTACAAAATTTCAAGTTTGTAGTAGAACACAGACCAGGGAGTCAACAGGGAAATGCTGATGCTCTCTCTAGGGTACACTGTCTGGTGGCCAAGTGTGCTCAACCCAACAAGTTTGAGCAGAGGGGGAGGATATGTAGCATGGTTGGGAAAATCATAGATGGAAAGTATATCCCTCCCAGAATTCTCTATGAAGCAGTGCAGAGGGATGTGAAAATGAGGCTCTGAGTAGCAGGGAGGTGATTAGCCTCACCTGGAGTAAAAAGGTGGGGTCTCAATTAAGGCTGCTCTCTGCCCTTGAGAGAGAGAAAGGAGAGCTACTGGAGGGCTGTGTTAAAAGTTTGCTTAGTAACTGCATGTTACCTGTGTTCAAAGCATAAGGACTTTTATTGCTGGGCACAAGTTTACAGAAGGAGACAAGTTATCTGGTAACAAGGACTGGCTACCAGCTACTGCATTAAGTGTTTGGGGAGTGGCTGTTTCCAGGAGAAAAGCACAAGAAATCTCCAAAGGACTGTGAGTTAACAGTTCATTTTGTTTGCTGGACTTATATTGCCCCAGTGGGAGTCTGTGGGACCTTTGGGAAAAGTACATTTTCATTTATCAGTACAGCTGGACTATTTTTGTTTACTGCCTTCCCAAAGGGTATGAACTGTTATGTTGGTGTTTAAACTGCTGGGTTAAATAAATGCACACGTGAGATCAGCTGGAAACCTGTGTACTGTCTACTATCTGTGTGAAAGGAGTTGCTGCTACTACCTAAAGAGCCATTCCTCCCACAATAGTATGGAGGGAAAAATACAGCTCTATGCTGATGATACACTGGTATATTTAGGGGACAGGGGCCCTTCTCTCACACACCTTCTGGAGATAACAAACCAATTCGGGGAGCTCTCTGGTTTAAAGGTCAGTCCCACTAAATCAGGTTTGTTCCTGATGGACCCACCGGGCAATGACAGACAGGAGGCAGAAGCAGTGATGCCCGTAGTCAAGAATTTTATATACCTGGGTATAGAAATAACCAAAGACCTGCTGCAGCATAACAAGCTGAACATATAGAAACAGATAAACTGGTAAAGGGAGAAAACTGAGATTTGGGAGCGATTACCCTTGGGTCCCATTTGGAGGATACAACTCATTAAAATGCTTGCTATGCCCAAGCTTTTATACCCGTTATGGCACTTCCCCATTTGGGTTCCCATGATCCTAATAAATCTGGCATGCTTACCATTAAATATCTTAATTTTATTATATATCATATTATGTCTTGACATTGCCGTATGCCGGTGCTAGAAGTTACAGTACCTTCAATATCCAATCTAATTACAAGCAATTTTTGATTCACTTTTTCCCCACTCAAAAAATAAAAAATTAGATTAATGTATGCAAAAAGCATGGTTTCTGAATGCTTCAGATAATTTGCATCAAAAAAACAAATGCAAAAACATTTATATTTAGATTAAAAAAACTATTTAAATTTGTATAAGAGAAAGTATGTGAAATATATTTATTTCACATATGTGAAATGTGAAATATATTTAAGTGGGCACCGGTTGAGTGTCCCTTGAATTATTTCAATTCTCTGTACAGGTATGGGATCCTCTGTGAATCCGTAATCCAGATAGCTCCAAATTAAAGAATGGCCTTCTCCCATAGACTCCATTTTAATAAAATAATTTAAATTCCAGTTTGGGACTGCTCTGAATCAAGGGCCAACTACCGCCTGCACTACTCTGCTGCCACCACACTACTCCCCTTCCTTTCCATTCCCATGTACTGATTGACAGCAATGCAGCCCCAGTAAGCACCAAGTCACAACTCAACACAATATCCGTCGATGTGCCTGGGACAGTTGGGCACAACAGGATTGGGTCCTACTAGGTTTTTTTCCAGAGGACAAATGCAGCCCTGAAACTGGGCACAATGGTTACCATACCACTGAAAACTGATTGTATATCAATGAAGTCAGCATTTCCTGGTACAGATATGTAGGGACCCCTACTGGGTAATCTGCCCTGCAGCTTTAAGGCCCCCACCTTTTTTCTTAGAGTGATCTGCCAGGAGAGAATGACACTCCCCTGCTACACTGCTATATAGTTTGTGTAGGGAGTGGCCACTTCCTCTTTGGCCTGTGGATGGTGATCCAGCTGGGTGTGCTCAGGGGAGCCTGGGCACAGCTAGGCCCAGAAAGGCCCATGTGCTTTGAAAGAAGAAGTCGGGGACCAGGTAACCCCGTGAATGAGGAATAGTTGCACTAGGGCAGACTTGTTATAGTCTCTCTAGGAGAGAAAGGCAGAGAGGTGAGAGAGAAAGAGCAGCTGAAGCTCCAACAAGGATTTGCAGTAAGGGAGGAGCTTCCCAGAGGCTTTATGTGTTGCCTCCAGTCAGGGACCTCAGTGAAGAGGGACTGTAGGGTAGAAGCTGCTTTCCTGACAACTTCCAGGAGGGAATGTGTGTGAATACTGCAAATGCCTAATGGAGATCTTTCCTCTGTGAGAAATGCCTAATGCCTGCAGCTCTGTGTGAGAAATGTGCTATTGCCTCAGCTCCTGTGTGAGTACTAAACCTGTGGTCACTTGCCTCGTGCATAGTTAAATAAACCGTTTTCTGTTTTACTGCAAGAACCTCCTGGCGCCCATCTTTTGTTGTATGCACAGTAGCCTGGGGGGATGTAGTTGCACTACACCATAGAGGGAATACTTCCACTTAGCGAAGGCCCTGCCCTGGGTGTAAGTTGTGTGTAACCCATGCTTCTACTGCTAGCTGGACAGTTTAACTATTTGCGTGCTATGCAGCCCAAATAGGTGTTACATTTGGCGCCCAACGTGGGGCTCGATTCCCTAAAACCAGGCTGTGCATTGTTTTGTTCGAATCGTACGAATGGATGTACGAATTTGTCGGAGTGTACGAATGGATCGTACGAATTTTTCGAAGTGGATAAACGGAACGTACGAATTCTTCGAATCGTATGGATTTCCTTCGAAGTATTTGGCCGTGGGTTCGGGCTTGGAGGTTCGCCCCGAATTTCACGAAGGCCTGCGGATGTCAGTTGGATGGGAGGAAGATGGATGTCCCGCATGGAGCCATTTCCTGCTCATGTGTGATCCCGGATCATGGATCTGGAAGAAGAGAACCTGGAGGATGGATTCTTCTGTGTTTGCTACAGCTCTTCAATGGACTCCTGCAGAGTGAGATGCCTAGAGTGCTGCTTGCTTGTTTTTTTTTGTGGCTGGAAGGACTGTTGGACTAAGTGGGTTCTAATTCAGGACTATTGATCCCCACCACAACTCTTCTGCCTTGTTTCTGCACCCAAGGATTGGCCTGTGTGGACCCTTGGGAGGGGGAGAAGTATTTTTGCTGATGTGTAATAAAGTTGACCAACTGCAATGTTTATTATGCAATTGAAAATGTTTGATACAGTATTGTGCATGCTGTGTTTCCTTTACAGTGACCATTGTTACCAGGTATGCCTTAGGAGAGGATACCAGAAGTGGATGTGATGGTACTGTAAGTTGATATATGTTGGGGATGTTTAAACCATTGTCGGGACGAAATGGGTTTTTCCCCCGGGTGTATGTAGGGACCCCTACTGGGTAATCTGCCCTGCAGCTTTAAGGCCCCCACCTTTTTTCTTAGAGTGATCTGCCAGGAGAGAATGACACTCCCCTGCTACACTGCTATATAGTTTGTGTAGGGAGTGGCCACTTCCTCTTTGGCCTGTGGATGGTGATCCAGCTGGGTGTGCTCAGGGGAGCCTGGGCACAGCTAGGCCCAGAAAGGCCCATGTGCTTTGAAAGAAGAAGTCGGGGACCAGGTAACCCCGTGAATGAGGAATAGTTGCACTAGGGCAGACTTGTTATAGTCTCTCTAGGAGAGAAAGGCAGAGAGGTGACAGAGAAAGAGCTGCTGAAGCTCCAACAAGGATTTGCAGTAAGGGAGGAGCTTCCCAGAGGCTTTATGTGTTGCCTCCAGTCAGGGACCTCAGTGAAGAGGGACTGTAGGGTAGAAGCTGCTTTCCTGACAACTTCCAGGAGGGAATGTGTGTGAATACTGCAAATGCCTAATGGAGATCTTTCCTCTGTGAGAAATGCCTAATGCCTGCAGCTCTGTGTGAGAAATGTGCTATTGCTTCAGCTCCTGTGTGAGTACTAAACCTGTGGTCACTTGCCTCGTGCATAGTTAAATAAACCGTTTTCTGTTTTACTGCAAGAACCTCCTGGCGCCCATCTTTTGTTGTATGCACAGTAGCCTGGGGGGATGTAGTTGCACTACACCATAGAGGGAATACTTCCACTTAGCGAAGGCCCTGCCCTGGGTGTAAGTTGCGTGTAACCCATGCTTCTACTGCTAGCTGGACAGTTTAACTATTTGCGTGCTATGCAGCCCAAATAGGTGTTACAGATATATGATCCATTGTCCGGAAACCTGTTAACCAGAAAGCTCTGTATTATCAAAAGGCCATCTCTCCATTTTATTCATATAATCCAAATTTTTAAAAATTAATTCCTTTTTCTCTGTAATAATAAAACATTACCTCATACTTGATCCCAACTGACATAAAAATAATCCTTATTGGAGGCAAAACAAATGTACTGGGTTTAATTAAAGTTTAAATGATTTCAAGACCCCTTATCTAGAAAGCCCATGGTTACGAGCATTCCTGATAACAGGTCCCATACCTGTATATAATAAAGCTGTATTCTTACAGTGACAAATCACAGTTCTTCAGTTTTGTAACTGCAATTGTCCTGGGCCCTTATTAATATTTAGATTTTAGACACCCTAAGGATTTGTGTGTTATTGGAAATATATTATCTGCTACATAATCAACAGTCCCTATAAAAATAGATAAATTCGAGAAGATGGGTATTTCACTCTACCAGACTGTGACGATCTCTAACGTCACTCTTAAAAATAATAAAAAAAATCTTAAAAAAAAAGACTTCAATTCTTGATTTCTTTAATGTCTCTTGATGTTAAGGGGTATATTTATCAAAGAGTGAAGTTAGAGATAACCATAGTCCTCTAGAGTGAAATTCCCGCCACTCTCCATTCATTTCTATGGGATTTTTAAAAGACTATTTATCAATGGGTGAAAGTGAAAGTTCACCATTTAATAATTACGCTTTTCAAAATCCCATAGAAATTAATGGAGTGTGGTGGAATTTCACTCTAGCAGACTGTGGTGATCTTTAACTTCACTCTTTGTTACATATACCCCTAAGGGTTCACTTTTGTTTGGGGGCAGTAAATCAGGATTCAGACAAATCTGTATCACCTTAGTCTTGAGTCAATGGTAAATCCAGTGCATCATTAACATCATTAAAATCATTAACACCACGGCAAACTTGTATTCAAAGACAAGAGGTCCTCAACAACCATTAGAAATATATATATATAGGTCATTTTGTGCATTAAAGGGGTTGTGCACCTTTGAGTAACGTTTAGTATGTTTTGACAATTCTAAGTCAATTTAGAATTGGTTTTAAATTTTAATTATTTATGTTCTTTGAGTTATTTTGCTTTTTATTCTAGTTCTCCAGTTTGCTATTTAAGTGGTCTGATTGCTAGGGTCCAAATTACCCTAGCAACCATCTACTGATTTGAAAATGAGACTGGGATATGAATAGAAAAGGGTCTGAATAGAAAGATGAGCAGTAAAAAGTAGCAATAACAATAAATGTGTAGCTTTATAGACCAATGGTTTCAGTGACCCCCCATTTGAAAGCTGGAAGAGTCAGACGAAAAAGGCAAATAATTCAAAAACTATGAAAAATTCTTGTATTCTTACAGTTGCTTAGAATTGACCATTCTATAACATACTAAAAGATACCTAAAGGTGAACCGCCCCCGCTACTAAAAATTTCCTCTCCTTTAAACATAACAGGAATTGTTTGTCCATGTATTGCTATATATACAAAGGCAAATAAATGAAGACCAATTGAAAAGTTGTTTAGAATTGGCCTTTCTATAACATACTAAAAGTTAACTTAAAGGTGAACAATCCCCTTAAGCTACTGCCTCATGACACTCATATTCATAAATACACTTGTGATTACACTGATTGTTGAGAGTATTGATGACTATGCCAGATGGTGACCAACTGTTTGATTATTGCATTATGAGGTTTATTGAACCACTGGCATTTTATATTTTAGGAGTTTTTGCTTTACCTGTTACTGAATTAAAAGAAGGCATAATTAAGACTGAGGAAGAACTACCATAGATGAGATTAGATGAAAAATAATCCTGTGAGCACTGAAGTGCCATAAGAAAAGATTACTGAGCCACAGGTTATTGAGCTACAGGAGGAGTTTCAAGAGAAGCCAGAGCAAGAAACTAAGGTAAAAGAAAATCATGCTAGAATAGATATAGTTAGTAGTGCATACAGAAAAATGCAAGAAAATGCAATTTTGTCATTTTCAAAGGAAAAGAAGCAAACAGCAAAAAAAAAGAAGAAAAAAGAAAAGTGATCCTCCTTAAACAATGGATATAAGGGATCTGGCACATTTTGCTATTTTTCTGCCACTACCTATCCCAGACCATTCCCAGTCAGTTGAATGGGAAGCAGGGTTATTGGTCACCTATGTAGGGGACTGAAGGCGGGTGTTAATTGGGGTATCTGGGATGGGTAATGGCTTTTCGATTGCAATCGCAAGTAATGGTGATCAAAATACATTATGTTATATTTCTCTGAGAAGATGAGGAAGAGAAACAAGGAAGACCTAATGAACCTCAACATCGCTTTGAAGGAAGTTCTTCCAAGTTTATAATAATGTGAAAAACATTAAATAATGAAATAATATTTTTAAAAAATCCACTGTTTGTGGTTAGTAAGTTGTATTTTGGATTTTGATTGATTGTGGGCATAGACCAAGTCTTTATTGCTGATGTTCAATAATGTGCCTGTGTCTATCAACAGTACTGCTTTTGACTGGGTTCTTCAGGAATTGGCATGCTTTACTTGTTTTCTGCTGTAATAATAAGTATCTTAGAGAATAACTCAGAATGGTCTGACCTAATGGGGTCAATGGGCTTGTCAGGGAGCCGGGAGCTCCCTCCAGGGAGGTAGTCAGGATCAAGGAGGAAGCCCTCTTGAGGGAGCAAGGTCGCGGTATCCAAAGGGTTAAGCAGAATCAGTAGTAGTGGTCACAGGCAGGAGTTAACGAGGGCAGGCAGATCAGAATCAAATATCAAGAGTTCAGGCAGGGGGTCAGAACCAAGACAGGAGCTAGAAACAGACTTGGAGCTGGAAACAGGCTGGGAACAGGCTGGAATCAAGCTGGAATCAGGAATCAGGAAACAAACAGGAACCCAGGATTAATGGCAGCAAATCCTATTCTTGGGCGACGTCACAGTGTTTTGGGCGCCCTTTTATGACGAGATCCCGGCACCAGTGATGACATCATCATGCAGCAACGCTGCAGCCATGTGTTCAGCATGGGCGCCGCCATCTTGGATCTTCACTGTGACCGCCGGGAATGTAAACAGCGCCATCGAGTACTTCTGGGTCGGGTACTTCTGGCAGTCCTAACAGGGTTTGAGCCGAATAGCACAAACAATCTTAAATTGGTCCCTATATATCAGCACATGAATATATAGGCTAACCTGTCACTGTAATCATTGTTGAAGCAAAGCTTTCAGTAATATCAAGGGCAGTATCCCAAATCTCATCCTAACTACTTCTTGCTGGGCATTCCGGCTACTGTTCAAGGTCACATAATTTGGGAACCAGAGAAGAGACTTATAGCAAGATACACATAAAGGCTGCTACAAATTGATGGTCAGAATTTTAAAGAATATTTAGCAAATTGGATTGGCAATCTCTATCCATGTGTGCCCACCTTAAATCAGGTTTGTGTCTGTGGAATAAGGATGAAAAAGTCAAGAAAAGTTGCCTGTATAAATGGCTAAGAAAGGTTACAGTTTTAGACAATAGACTGGTGTGGACTGTATGACCAAAGTGTGCTATGAAAGAGGGAAGGTGTGAACCAGGAACATACTAATTTCTAGATGACTTTCACCACTGGCAGTCAGTAGGGTCTATTCAGGTCACCCATGGACTATATATTGTAGGAGGCCCAGCATCTTTGAAAGGGGACTGAGCTTTGGTGGGCAGCTGAAGCTTGGATAGGTTGGGGACAGAGCTAGGATGGGTGAGGGATGGAGGATGGAGCTCTGCCCAGGGCCCTACAGGAGATTAGTCTATCCCTGTGGAAGCCAAAAGTTTATGGACAAATCTCAGTTAGGCCTTATTTTTATTGTAACAAAACCCAGCACCTTCAAGATCCACTGGCAGCTAATTATTGAATCACTTGCAGCCAAATTATTGAGTTTGATCCTAACCTCTGCCTGGAATGCAGAATAAGATGAACACATGATAAATGTTTGTCAGTTCAGAACTAAAATATAGAGTCATAGGCCTTTTTTGAAATGAGAACTGGAAACCACTAGTAAGCTGCAATAAACCTCATAAGAAGAAGTCATATAGCATACAACTAAATGAGCAGTTCACTAGAATGAATTTTAAATCCAGCTACACTTAACTCAATCATCCACCTGAACTAAATCCAGTTTCTCTTGCTTGCTGAGCATGACTTTTCTGTGTCAGGTAAATAGATAAACACGAACTAGACAAAACAGTAAACCTTAAAAATAGCTTTCATTTTCTTTTATTCAGCCTATAAATTAGACTATTGTAACTCACCGTTGACAGGAGACGCATTTCACTCATACCCACGGATATTACATTTTATTTCATGACTTGAGAAAATTGCCCATGTCACGTTTAAATTTGCAAAGGAAATTGCCTTAACATAAATAAGTCACGATTTTGCATACAATTTTGTATAGATTTACTGGCACATCAGTCTTAAAGGAAAACTATACCCTCCAAACAATGTACAGTAGGTCTCTATAAAAAAATATTGCATAAAACAGCTCATTGGGCCATTGGGTAATCATAAATAGAAATTTGCCATTTTAAAAAATAAGGGCCTGGGATCGTACGATTCTCTGTGCACACAAACATACCAACAAACCATACATGTTAGGTCACATGAGCCAATTAACAGACAGAGTTCTGTCTTTTGCTTCAACACTTCTTCCTGTTACAGTTAGAGCTGCAGTATTTCTGGTCAGATGATCTCTGAGGCAGCACGCAGACCATCACAAAATGGTGGTTCAAGGCAAAATATGTAAAAAGGCAAGATTTACTTAAATATATATATACCAGTTTGGTAATATTCTTTAATATGCCACTTAATATGATGTAAACTATCTGTTGCTTAAGTGTTTGTTTTGGGGGTATAGTTTTCCTTTAAGAAACATACTGTATACAATATCTTAAACAATGTAAATTTAAAGGGGTGGTTGACCTTTAAGTTACTTGTTACTATGCTATAAAATGGCATATTCCTAGCAACTTTGCAAGTGGCCTTCAATATTTTTTTTTTATAGTTTTTCAATGATTTGCCTCCATTTTTTTTAAATTCTTTATTTAGATTTTTACAAAAAAAACATTTTGACAAAAAAAAAAAATTGGAACAACATACAGGCCTAGTAAATTCCCATCTCTACTCAAAAATCTACTTCATATATAGATAGGAACAATTGTATACTCCTTATTCGGAGGACCTTCCCTATAAAAGTATTTTACGGAAAAAAAAAAGTGAAAAAAGAGAAAACAGAAGGAAGAGGAAGGAGGACCGGGGGTTGACGAGAGCAAGGGGTCTATTATGACCCTGGTTGGTTTGGAGACACCAGAAACAGTGGTTTATTTTATTATCACCCAATCTACCTATTTAATATTAGATCTTGATAATCTCTTGATTCAGTAAAGCAGATCCAATGAAACCATTTAAGAGTAAATCGTATTTGTTGGTTTTGCTCAGTTTTAGTCTATTTCAGATTTTCAAACTGGAATATTTCTTGTACTTTAAGTAGCCATTCTTTTATCGTTGGAATATTTACAGATTTCCAATATTTAGGGATAAGAGACTTGGCTGCGTTGATGAGAAACTCTGTTTCTGTAAAGAGTATATTTAGTTCTTGCTCCCACTTCTGACGGAATCTTTGGATTTCATCAAAATCTTATAAATTAGTGATATCTCCTGGGTAGATCTCTGTCTACTTAAAAACAAACTTTCAAATGCTGTATCCGGTGGACCAGCCCTATCCAGAATACCTGCTCTGGTCAGGAAATTCTGAACTTGCATCCACGAAGCCTGTTTAACGGAGACATCAGTTCTTCAGATAATATCTCTTGCACTGGTTTGAGTTTCCTTCCATTCAATAATTGATACGCAAAAAGAGATTCTGTCTTAGGCCAGTCCTTAAAGTTTGCAACCTTAAGACAAGCTGGTTTTTTACCCCATACGAAGCTTGATATAGCAGAGCGAATGGTGTTAAAAAAAATCTTCGGGAAAATAAAGGGTAAGGTCTGGAACAGATACAGAAACCTTGGGAGAATATCCATTTTTATTATGTTAATTCTTCCAAACCAGGAGAATCCTGGTCTGTCCCAGTCCTTTAGATCCTTCAGCACTTCCTTTAAGATTGGGTTGAGAATATTTACTACCCATTCACATGTTTTCGCTGAAACATTAATACCCAGGTATGTAAAGCTTTTGTTTTCTATTGCAAATGGGAAAGAGCTACTAATTTGTGTCATTTGTACCTCAGATAACGAGATGTTGAGTATACTTGATTTCTGGTAATTAATTTTCAAGTTGTTTATTTTGTTGAAGTATTCCAGTTCCCTCACTAGATTAGAGAGCGTAGAGTTTGAATTTGTGATAAAAAATAACATTTCATCTGCATAGGCAGCGACTTTATGTTGTTGATTTTTGGTATTATTGCCTGTAATGTTGATATAATTCCTTACTTAACGGTTACTAAAAACGGTTCCAGTGTTAAAATAAAAAGGAGTGGGGAAAGTGGACACCCCTGCCTTGTGCTGTTTCTAATACGAAAAGAATCAGATAATCCGCCATTAATCTGTATACGTGCTTGTGGGTTTAGATATACATTTTTGACAAATTGCATAAAGTTGGGACCCAATCCCATCCATGCTAATCTGTAGAACATGAAATCCCAGTCAACTCTATCGAAAGCCTTCCCAGCATCCGTAGTTAACAACGCTAAAGGTAGCCCTTTTTGTTTGCTGAAATGAAGAAGGCTGTATAGCCACAATGTATTGTCCCTTGCCTCTCTTTTTGGTGTGAAGCCCACCTGGTCAGGATGGATCACATGTGCTATAATTAATTTCAGCCAGTTTGCCAATACTTTTGCAAATAGTTTAGTATCTACATTGAGCAAAGAAATCGGTCTATATCCCTTAACGTCCATGGGATCTTTCCCTTTTTTATGAATAAAGATGATATGTGCCATCATCAGGCGGTAAGGTATCTCCACACAGTAGGCTATTTAATGCTTTTAAGTAGTGTGGAAGCAGTGTGGGAGTAAATCTTTTATAGTAAGAGCAGGTAAACCCGTCCGGTCCCGGTGCTTTATTAGATGGTGTCGACCTTAGTGCCAGGTCAATATCATGTGCCAAAATAGGGGTTTCCAGAGTTTCCAAATATTCTTGGGAGATTTCCGGCTTTGCTAAATTAAGAAAATACTGTTTCAGTGCCTCATTGTGTTGCCTGCCTGGATCCAGACTCCCACGTAGATTATACAATGTCTGATAGTACTCTCTTAACGCTGATATTATTTTGTTTGCACTCAAAACAGTATTTCCCTTATAATCTCTTATTTTAGCTATAATGTTTCTCCTTTGTTTGCGTCTTAAGGATGCTGCCAGCATTCGACCGCATTGCCATGTTCATAATATTTTTGGCGTTGATACCATATAGCTTTTTCTGTATATATATTCAATAAATCATTTATTTTATTTCTGATCTCCACCAACTGTTGTAAGCTTGCATCTGCAAAGGAGGATTTATGTGCTTGTGCCAGCAATATTAAGAAATCTTTGTTTTCTTTCCTTCTTCTTTTGTGATGCCACTTTTATGATTTCCCCTCTCACCATGCATTTGTGAGCCTCCCACACCATCATATAGTTTGGGCCTTTTCCTGTATTTTCCCTAAAATAGTTATCTAAAGCCTTCTGGACCTTATTAGCGATTTCTGGATCTTCCAATAGGGATTCATTCAGTTTCAAATGCCATGTTCTGCTCTGAGCATTTAATATGTCAAAGGAACACATATTTGGAGCATGATCAGACCAAGTTATGGGGCCTATGAAAGCGTTTTTAACAGTAGATAAATGATCGTATGGGATCAGGAGGTCAATCCGTGAATAGAGATGATGGACAGATGAGAATAATCTCTTGCGTTGGGGTTAAGGGTACTCCACACTATCATCCTATAAGAGTGCAATAGCTTTTTAACAGACGTCATGTGATATACTCGATTTCTGTAATGAACAATCGACCATCGGTTCCAGTGATATATTTAAATCTCCACCTATAATCAGAATGCCTTCTGTAAAACCGTCCAGAGTATGTAATATAGATTTCAATGTCTGTAATAGACGTGTATTTGGAAGATATACTGAAGCAAAGGTATACATCTTATCCCCAATATTGCCCTTAACTGCCACCAAATGGCCTTGATTATCTGAAATTTGTGTTCTCTGTATGACCATTGTATTGCGTCGGCAATCAAAATTGCTGTTCCCTTGGCTTTCTTCTCTTGCAATTTGCTGTTGTACACTGAATTAAATCCTCTAAAATGTATCTTAGGCATTGCATTAACCTTGAAATGAGTCTCTTGGATAAGAGCAATTCCAGTTTTATTATTCTTCAGTTCTAGTTTTAAACTGTTACGTTTTACATATGAATTTAGACCTCTTACATTACATTAAGAGATAATATATTCAACTGATTATCAGCCATAGGCCATTATGCATTGTGGGTGATGCAGACCTAATTTAGTGTCCCCCCAGTGTCTCGTCGATCCCTGGTCCCCTATTTCCAAACTTGCCGAGTGTTCTGTCACCATCTCCTCTGCTATAGTATGGACCAATACGAAGAAAAAGAGAGAGAGAAAAAAAAGTGAATAAATAAATAAAGAAAAAAATTATTATTTTTTGTATATTTCAGAAAAAACAAAAAAGGAGGAAAGAAAAGATACTGTCTCCTAATAATCTTGGTAGATTACATTTCCACATTATTTCGATTCTTTTCTCCTTTTCCTTTGCTTTTTTTTCCCCCCCCTGAGACACTTCCTAAAAAGGAACCACGCACCACGCCCACACTCAGTGAGGATTAATTCCTCCTAGAGAGAAGGAGAGGGAGAAAGATCTAATTATGCGGTAAATAATCCGAGGGGGGTCCCTCCGGGTATTGCCGCCGAGAAGAAAGATAGAAAGTATGAGGGCGTGTCCCGTCTCAATTCAATCTCTTAAAGAAAGAGAAAGTTTTCTATATGCTGCTGCCTACTGATGGCCAGAATTAAATTCCACGCAATAGTGGAGTCTCTCTCTCTGTGTCCGTTCTCTCCCTTTTTCCCTCTTGTCCCTCTTTCCTTCCCTGGCTTATAAAGTCTCAAGCAGTTGCAGCAAAATGTTGCCATTGAAATCGGTTAGGGAAAGAAGATTAGCAAGCAGAGAAGACCAGAAAAAGAAGAAAATTTGCCATCATTTTCTGCATCTTTTCAGCTTTGAAATGGGGGTCACTGACCCTGGCAGCCAAAAATTGTTGCTCTGTGAGGCTATAATTTTATTGTTAGCTTGTAATACTTATCTTTCTTTTTAGGGCCTCCTCTATTCATATTTCTGTTTCTCTTTCAAACCACTGCCTGGTTGCTAAGGTAAAAAACACCCTAGCAACCAGATATCTGCTGAAATGGCAAGCTGGAGAGCTGCTGAATGAAAAGCTAAAAAACAAACACCAAAAAAAAAAAACAGTTGCCAGTTATCTGCGAATATCAATGTCTATGTAATACTTAAAGTTAATTTAAACGTGAACAACCCCATTAAATGTAAAATATGTGAAGGTATACACAAAATATCCCCACACTCAGTTTTGTCATCTTGCTCCAGAGCAAGACCTGACAACAGTATAGTAAAGTGAAATTTCAACATAGGGTATTACTATTCAAATATGCAGGGAGCCAATACATTCGAAGTTGTCATAAACTGACATTCTAACAAGAATTTTTAAGAATCTAAGAACTAGGCCCCATAATTAACACACAGAATGATCCCTACCTATCTCATGGCTGAATTCCAAATATTGTGTAATTGCCCCAAGGTAAAAACTCTCTCAGTAGTACTTTACATGCACACCCAAACAAGAAGCTACTGGAGAGGCAAACTGTAAATTACCCAAATATGCAAATTACTGGGAGACTATCCAGCACTCTCCTACAGTTTGTGTGAATACCAAAATTTCAAGGAGTGATCCTGAATGTTTAATATGCTGGTACATCTCCAACCAGGTCCAGTTATAGGACTGCAAACTGCCTGAGAGGGACTAAGAGGACTTTTGCACTAGGCTTGCAAGTACAGTATCACAGGAGCTCCTTAAATTTTTTTTTTAGATAGTTTACATATGTCCATCTAAGATGTTTAATCTGCAGTCACCAAGCAATGGCTGAACTCATAACTCTCAGGTCACTGTTGCTGGCCATAACATGTGGCATCAGCCTTATGCAATAAATGTACCGTAAGCAATATAAGCAAAAAACTTGGGGATTTAGTTCACCTTAATCAGAAAATAAATGATGATAATTATTTAAAAATAGGATAGATAGTTAGATAGATAGATAAATACAGGTAGCAAAATGTACCAACCTTGCTTTCACTGAAAAGAGAGAGTGCAAAAGTGACAAAGGGAGAGCCTTTTCACTATCTGGTCTCTCTAAACCCATATTGTAATCCCTTTTTTATTTTCTTCTGTGTGGGTTTAATGCACTTCTTTTATATTTATTTTCTGCAGTGGACTTACTGGTATGTATGTGTATAATATAAAGTTCTAAATTCATTTACTGCAGCCATTTTACTGACATGTCAAAGGTTAATCCATTTTATGTAAATAATCAAATTATTTAGATTGGATCGGGGTTAACAACTCGATCTTACTGCCATGTCCAAGGTTTTTTTTTTGAAAGATTTTCTTTATTGAACATTTTCCATAACTTTTGTTTATAAAGACTAGAGATGAAGAAGAAAAGAAGATAGGAAAAGAAGAGAAAAGAGAGAGACGGGTTCCCAATTTCACCATCACAGTTAAAACATGATCGTGGCAGTTTAACAATGACTCAGGCTTGGTTGTCTAAGTCCGGTGCTGTATCATCTAACCAGCGATCCCAGATTTTCCCAAATTTTTCCGGACAACCACGGGCTAGATAAACCAATTTCTGCTTAGGAAGTGTGTCGTCTATCAGTTTTTTCCAGAATCCCAGAGTGGGCGGTTCCATGGCTTTCCAGGTCAGGAGTATTGCCTTTTTAGCATAATGGAGAAGTTGGTGGAGGCATATCCTGTCCCCCGAGGGGAGTCTTAGGTCTCCTATCTGCCCCAGTAAACAAACTTCCGGTGTCCGGATATTAGGTAGACCCAAAGAGGAGCCAATAAAAGTACTGAGGTCCAGAAACATTGTATCTTGGGACATTCCCAAAACACATGGAAATAGTTGCCTTGTTCTACCCCGCACTTCAAACATTGATCAGGATAACCTGGGTAAATTCGAGCCAGCCTGTGCGGTGTGTAATAAACCCTAGTCAAAAATTTTGTGTGAATGTATCTGTCTTTTATTGACATGTTTGTTTCAGGTATCTGCTCAAGTATTTCTTTCCAGGATCCCTCGTCCAACCCAGGTACGTCCTGGACCCATTTACTTCTAATATGCTCTATCGGGTCAAAGTTCCCCTCTAGGAGGATGGTGTAGAACCAACTAACAGGCTTAGTGAGCTCAGGCCTGCATAGATAGCGTTCCAAAGTGGTTTCCATAACACTCAGAGGTTCTCTGGTAAATTGCGCTACAAACGCATGCCTGAGCTGTAAGTACCGGAACAACATATAGTTAGGTAATTGAAATTCTTGCTTCAATCGGGTAAATTGCTTCAAACTCCCTGAGGACACAATAACATTAAGAGACCTCACCCCTGCATTAGCACTTGGTACAGCCCTGAAGTGGGTGAGATGCTTGTTGCCCCATAATGGGGTCCATTTTGACCATTTATCTCCTTTCCTATACTCTGCAGAGACAGTCCTGTCAAATATTTGGATCACTGATTTCATATTTGGAGTCAAGGGGTATATAGAGGGTAAGCCTCTGTGAAGCTGGTTTGTCAGAGCTTCAAAAGAGGAGATTACAGCAGCATCCAGAACAGTCACCTGATTGTTAGGATCAGGATTCAACCACCACCATGCATAGACTAGTTGACTAGCACAAAAATACAGATAAAAATTTGGTAGAGCTAAACCACCCTTTGACACAGGGGCCTGTAGCATCTGCAAAGAAATACAAGGTCTTTCTCCTGCCCAGACTGCATTTCATATACAAATGTCCAGCTCCTTGAACCACCTCTTACTGGGTATGATGGGTGCATTATGAAATACATAGAGGAATTTTGGTAAAAAGATCATTTTTATCAAATTTACCCGGCCTGGTAGGGATATCGGAAGGGTACTCCATGTTTGTGTTCTCTGTCTCAGGGCACCAACCACCAGGGAGAGATTCAAATCGATGTATTTTTGCGGGTTTATGTGAATTATGATACCTAGATACAAAAAGGAGGTAACCCATTGTAGCTGCACCCCCCGAGGTAGATCTCTGTTACCTACATTGTCAATGGGGAACAGCACAGATTTTGCCCAGTTGACCCGAAGGCCAGAGTAGTTGCCAAATCCTTTAACTTCCCTTAAGAGCTCTACTAGGGAGTCCCTGGGGTTGGCCAGATATACAAGCATGTCGTCTGCATATAATGAGATTTTTTCCTCTAACCTTTGTAGTTTAAGTCCTTCAATTCCAGGGTTGTGGCGGATTAGGATAGCTAATGGTTCTATAGCAAGGGCAAACAGTAAGGGGGACAATGAGCAGCCTTGTCTGGTCACTCTGGCTAGCTGGAATTCTTGGGATAGCTCTCCATTAACCAGTATTCTGGCTCTTGGAGCATCGTATAGCGCCTTCACCCAGGTGACAAATTGTTCTCCCAATCCGTATCTTGTTAAAAGAGGCCAGAGATATGACCATTCTACCGTATCAAAAGCTTTTTCCGTGTCCAGACATACTACCACCCTTTCCCCAGCAACCTCATGAGTGGCCCATATGTTAGTGAAAAGCCGTCTGATGTTGATATCTGTGGCCCGATTGGGCATAAAACCTGTATGATCGGGATGAATTAGTTGACCAACTACCCGCTTTAGTCTGGTGGCCAAAATTTTTGCACATATTTTAATTTCGGTGTTCAAAAGGGAGATGGGTCTATACGATTCACATCAGTCTGCTGGTTTACCTGCTTTTAAGATATGAGTAATTGTGGCCAGTTTAGAGCTTCTCAGTAAAGATTCCCCCATCAGTATAGAATTAAATAAGGAGCACAACCTAAGCACAACCAGGGCTTTTTGAGCTTTGTACCATTCTATTGGTAGCCTGTCTGGGCCAGGGGTTTTCCCATTGGGAGATGCTACAGTGATTTCATCCGAGGTTATAGGTTGGCTAAGGAGGCTTGTCCCCTCTGGACTGTTCTGGGACCTGAATCTTATCTAAATATTGATAAAGCTCCGCATGTGAGTTCTGTGTCTTGGGACTGTATAAATTGGAGTAGAATTTGACAAACTGGTCACTGATCTGGTCCTGCTCTCGAGTGGTCAATCCTTCAGCCGTGGACAGCCTTGGGATGGATGTTAGTTGCTGCGGTTCCCTGGAGAGTATGGCCAGAAGCCTCCCACACTTGTCTCCCTTATCGTACCATGAGGCCGCCCTTCTAAGTTCCCACTGTGAATATTTGTTTGTATAGGCTATATTAACATTTCTTTGCGCAATCTCCAGGGCTGTCCCTTGCAGTTCAGTAGGGTTATTTGTATAGTCCTGTTCAATTTCTGCCAGTGTTTCTCGCAGCTCTAGCAACTCTGCATCATGTCTACGCCTTGCCTCTTTTATTAAAGAAATATACACACCTCTAGTAAAGGCCTTACTGGTGTCCCATACTACCTGCTCTTGGGTGGACCCTTCATTGAGTCCCCAATCCACCTTGGGGGCAGTTTCCATTGGCAGATTCCAGTCCCATTTCCCAATCTGAGCACCAATTGAAGAGGGGCATGGTCAGAGCATACTCTTGGGGTGAATATTACTGAGTCAATCCTCTGCAAAATCATGGGGTAGGCCAGAGCTAGATCTATACGGGAGAGTGCTGAAGTGGTTACCGTATAGCACGAGTATTGCCGTACAGCGGGATTGGACCACCTCCAAGTGTCTGTCAAGTTTGCAGATCCCAACCAATCACCCAGAGCTCCCGAGTCCCCTTTGGACGGTCGGAGCCTATCCATTTTGGGGTCGGGAACCGCATTAAAATCCCCAAACCATAAGGTGGGAAGGTCTCCTATCTCAGCCACCTTCCCAAGAATCTCCTGCAGCAAGCTCACCTGGGGGGGGAAAAGACATTAACTAAAATCATGGTGTAAGTACCAATTGTCACCTTCAGTATTATGAACCGGCTCATTCTGTCCGTTTTGATGGACTCTACGATAGGCCTGATTGATTTCCTAAACAGAATTGCTACCCCCCTGGAATATGACGAGTACTCTGCATGAAATATTGGGCCTAACTACTGCCTCCTCAAAGCACGGACCCTTTGCCCAATTAAATGGGTTTCTTGGAGTAGAAGCACGTCCGCCCTTTGTTTCTTGAGGTGGTCTAATACCAGGGAACGTTTGGCTTTGTCATTTAAACCACTGACGTTCCAGGAGATAAGTCTAAGTCGTGATCCTGCCATGATATTGAGAGAAGTTTGCATGAAAAAAACGCACAGGCTGGCACACACTGTCTAAACAGCAACACCTGGGAACCCATTGTAGCACAGAAAGAAGGAAAGTACAGAGAGTTAAGATAAGACATACATACAATATTCCCCAACAATGTCCCCCCACCCGGTATCCTCCCCAAGTAACTCAGGAGATACATTATTCCCTTAACACTTTTTATAGAGAAGGAGCCCACAACTGAAACCAATACTCAGTCCATTGGCAATCACCAAAATCAACTTAGAACTTAACTGTCAGATTCACTTTCGAGATTTAACAGGGCAAAAGTGTCTCTGTGCTGGTTACTTGCCAGCCATAGGGGGGGTCAATGTTCCAGGTGGCCGTGGAGTCCCAAAACAGGGGAGAAGGACTGTCTCCACCCAATAATCACCTATAATACTATTTGGGGGCGCAAATTCCAAGTAATGTTACTTACGGAACCTCTGGGTCAGGTTGGATTACTTCCACGTCATGGAAGGCGCTGTGGGCTGTGCTGCGGCCTAGATGGGCTTCCATGTTGAGGCCGTGGACAGGAATCCAGCCATTGTTGCGCACCTTCTGGTTGGTCAAAAAGCTGTACTCTGCCGCCGTCCATGATCCGCAGTTTAGCCGGGAAAATCATACTGTAAGCAATCCCCATATCTCGTAGGCATCTTTTGACTCCGAAGAAGGTATTCCGCTGGCGTTGCAGGGCCACCGAGTAGTCCGGGTATAGTGAGACTCGGGCTCCTTGATAGTAAATGTCGCCCTTGCTCCTAACGGCTTTCAGCACCATGTCTCTGTCCCGATAATTGAGCAGCTTGATGAGAAAGGGCCTTGGAGGGACACCAGGAGGGGGGGGGGCCCGCGTGGGTACCCTATGGGCCCTCTCAGCCACAAATTGCTGTGAAAAGATTTCGGCACCAAGCGTGTCTCTCAGCCATTGCTCCGCAAAGAGTTCAGGATTTTGTCCTTCACTTTTCTCTGGTAGTCCCACCACTCTTACATTGGAGCGCCTCTGGCGGTTTTCCACGTCTTCCATGTGGTCTGTGGCTTGCTTCATTAATTTATGCAGCTGAGTGATCTCATTCGGCAGAGGCGCAGTACGATCCTCCAGGGCCCCCACTCTCTCCTCTACGGCTCCTGTCCGCTCCCTAATAGCCTGCACCTCCTGCTTCATCAGGGATATTTCCACCTTTACCTCTTCAATCTTGGTGGTCAGGGTTGTGGTCAGGGCTGCTTGGCAGGAGGCTATGGCAGAAATGATGTCCTGCATAGTTGGAGCTGCATTGGCCTGTACCTCCTCCTCTGCAATAAGGTGCTGCCGTTCGTGTGAAGAAGGGGAGATAGGGGCGCCATTTTTGTGCGCTACATTAGCCTGAAGCTCAGGCTCTGTGGCAGTCCCTGGGCGCATCCGCTGGTTATTTCTTCCCCCCCGCAGGTTTCTGTGCTGTAGGGATAACATCCACGCCACTGCAGCCCGTACTCTCTCCCTCCGACTCTGCCTGCTGTTTCGAGGGAGAAGAAGAGGTGCGGGCGCCATCTTGTCTAAGGCCCCGCGCGTACTGCTCCAGTTTGGCAGCAGTTTCGGGGCGGACACGCTGATTGCCTGCGGCGGTCCTCCTCATGATCGCGGGAAATGGGTCGCTGAGGATTCCGGACTACTCCAAGTCCAATTTACACCACAGGTAAGGGCCAGCTATGGGCTAACAGGATGACTTGTGACGGAGCTCCCCTAACTCGCGTCCTAGTCGCTCAGCATGCGGCTCCGCCCCCCCACCATGTCCAAGGTTAATGTAATAAGCTGGATCAATTTTCTGCTGTGATCCTACTGGCATATCTGAGGCTATTGTGAAGTTCTGAATCCATTTTTTGGCAATAATCTTATCATCATATCGCAGGTTAATGTAAAGATCTGAATTAATTTTTTGCATTGATCTTATTGGCATTATAATGCAATGTATTCTGAACAGAAGAAAAAAATTTCCGGCTCCATTAGTGACTTCACTCTCCTTAATAAAGATGACTTGCGGGTTCAGTTACAACTATTAATAAATCACAGACCTAATCCTGCTCACCGTAAATAACAGTTGGTCCGGGTGCTAGACGCCCCAGACCCTGCGCTCAAACTTTAAAGACCGGATCTCCACAGTCTTCAGTAGTGCATATAAATCAAAGTAAATGAAGTTGAACTCTTACCCTGCAGTCGTTGTGACCCGGGTGCAACCAGCCCCGAGTCCGTCTCTAGGGGGAACGCCAACAGCAACACAATGGAATAAAGGCAGTGCACTCCTGGGTTTCAAAAATTGATCGCTTGTCTCCAGGTTAGTTAAAAAAAATGTTATACTTTATTTAAACATAGTATCAATCTAGTAAACATAGCGTCTGACGTCTGACGCGTTTCGTGATACAACACTTCCTCAGAGACCTCATTTCCTGTTATGACACAATAGACTTAAATACCCCCCAACACAACTGTGTATTAATTAATTAATCACACAATTTCATGTTACATATTTACAGGTAAATACACATCTGTTAAAAAATCACGTCAGTTTAATCAATTATGAAAAACATTTAAAAACAAAACCGTTCAAATTAGTTAACTCCTGATTAATACTATATATTATTATTACATTAAATGTTTTTCATAATTGATTAAACTGACGTGATTTTTTAACAGATGTGTATTTACCTGTAAATATGTAACATGAAATTGTGTGATTAATTAATTAATACACAGTTGTGTTGGGGGGTATTCACAATGTACCCTCTGCTTTGTAAATGATCCATATTCTGTCATCCCTTACTCGTTTCCCTATGCTTTTCTTCCAGAAGGTGGCATCTGGGCACTTTGTGCCTTAAATCACTTGAAGACAAAAATGTGCTGCTGGCAGACTGAAAATCTGCTAGGTTAATTTTTATATAAGGCCATGTTCCCTGTGTCCTTAAGGTGGCCATTAAGCTTTGGTATACCTGTCAAAGGGGATACAGGTTTGAAAAGGTCCCATTGCAGTAGGACTGTCCAGGGTTAGACTGGAGCATTGGGGGCCCACAGGGTTCCAAACTTCCGGGGCATCCCTGCGTGCAGGCTGCTGCGCACATCATTGTTTTTTGGGGGGCCAGGCAGATCAGGGTAAGCCGACCCTGGGACTATCTTGGCCTTAAAACAACAGGGTCTTCAAAGCTGAAAATAAAACTTGGATCTGGAAGTGTGAACTGTTGGAAACATGCCAGACTGTATAGCTGCAACAGCTGATTGTTTGATAGCATTGCTATGCTTAATAAAATTTAAGTTACAAAAAAAATAAATATGAGGAACTAAAGCCTTTTTAACACAATCACTTCATTTCAGGGGCTCAAAAACAATTGGACACTTGACTCAAAGGCTATTTCATGGGCAGGTGTGGGCAATATTAAATTGAGGACCCTGTAGTAGTACAGAAACTGTTCACAGCAGCTGGGAGTAGAACACACTTTATTTAGGAGAAAAACATGGCTGAACTGCCAACAAGTTGGGAGAAAGAACAGATAGAGAGGCAGATGCTTGAGAAACAATTATCAGCAGAGCAGAATGACACATCTCAGTTTAATATGTAACAGTGCCATCTACTCTACTTGCATTTCATTAACAGTCAATACATAACACCTTTGTTATGTCATTATCAATGAAGCAGATAAAAGCTGCAAAGAGTTGATTTGACAGGGGGTGCTTGTATGTGGAAGATTTTGCTGTGAACAGACAACATGCAGTCAAATGAGCTCTCCATGCAGGTGAAACAAGCCATCCTTTCATTTAAATTTTACAATGTGATTATTATTATTCATAAACAAGTCAATAATAAAGCAGTACATAAACAAAATTCCAAAACATTTTATGTAAAAGCACAAAGATACCATAGTAATTGATGCTCTACAAGGACAAACCAAGAGCAATAAAGATCTAACAAAGATCATAAAAGTAAAACTAAACAAAATAAAATTCATTAGAACAAAGAAAAATAAATAAATACCGTATATACTCGAGTATAAGCCGACCCGAGTATAGGCCGAGGTACCTAATTTTACCTACGAAAACTGGGAAAACTTATTGACTCTAGTATAAGCCTAGACACAACTACAGCCCTGTCTCCCAGCAGCGCACATTCTGCCAAAGCGACCCCCCCAGCGATCAACCGGACTTCTTTGCAAAGTTGATGGTGACAGAGAATTGCCAAACGGATTACTGTGTGCATTGTCCCACTGTCCCACTACCATGTGCAAAGGGTGCTGTTTGATATTGCCATCACTGTTAATCTTTCGTATAACCAACAGAGGGCGCTGTGTGATATTGCAGTCACTGTTAATCTTTCATATAACCAACAGAGGGCACTATGTGATATTGCAGTCACTGTTATTCTTTCATATAACCAACAGAGGGCGCACCGTTATTCTTTCATATAACCAACAGAGGGTGCTGTGTGATATTGCAGTCACTGTTATTCTTTAATATAACCAACAGAGGGCGCTGTGTGATATTGCAGTCACTGTTAATCTTTCATATAACCAACAGAGGGTGCACTGTTATTCTTTCATACAACCAGCAGATGGTGCTGTGTGATATTGCAGTCACTGTTATTCTTTCATATAACCAACAGATGGCGCTGTGTGATATTGCAGTCACTGTTATTCTTTCATATAACCAACAGAGGGCGCACTGTTATTCTTTCATATAACCAACAGAGGGCATTGTGGGATATTGCAGTCTCTCCCCAAGTGTACTGTTGGTATAGAAATGATTAAAAGTGACTGCAATCTCAGCTACTCGCGAGGTAGACTTTTCCAGCACATTTTGGATGCTGAAAAACTCGGGTATATACAGGACATTAAAGAAATAAAAACAATAAAGCACTTAGAACACTCACTGCTTGGGAAATAATTATAAAAAATTCCAGGAAATATTTTGACTATACAATTTCCTTATTCAGAAGATCTTATGAATCCCAATTTAATTAGCAATTCTTTCTTGGGTTTATCAAATAAGCCATTCTTAAGCTGCAAAAACAGAAAATAACTCATCCGAGAAATTGCTACAATATTAAGAGTGGCAAAATGTGCAGTTTGGTACATCCTGAGAAAGAAAGCACTGGTGAACTCAGCAACGCAAAAAGACCTGGGCGTCCACCGAAGACAACAGTGGTGGATGATCGCAGAATCATTTCCATGGTGAAGAGAAACCCCTTCACAACAGCCAAACAAGTGAACAACACTCTCAAGGAGGTAGGCATATTGATATCCAAGTCTACCATATAGAGAAGACTGCATGAAAGTAAATACAGGGGGTGCACTGCAAGGTGCAAGCCACTCATAAGCATCAAGAATATAAAGGCTAGATTGCTGAAAAAAACATCTAAAAAGCCAGCACAGTTCTGGAAAAACATTCTTTGGACAGATGAAACCACTACCAGAATGATGGCAAGAAAAAAGTATCGAGAAGGTGTGGAACAGCTCATGATCCAAAGCATACCACATCATCTATAAAACATGGCGGAGGCAGTGTGATGGCTTGGGGTGTGCATGGCTGCCAGTGGAACTGGGACACTAGTGTTTATCGATGAGGTGACACAGGACAGAAGCAGCCAAATTAATTCTGAGGTGTTCACATACTGTCTGCTCAAATCCAGCTAAATGCAGTCAATTGATTGGGAGGCTTTTCAAAATACATATGGACAATAACCCACAACATACAGCCAAAGCAACCCAGGAGTTTATTAAAGCAAAGAAGTGGAACCCAATTGAGCATGCATTTCACTTGTTGAAGACGTAACTTTGGATAGAAAGGCCCACAAACCAACAGCAACTGAAGCACTGGCAGAGCATTAGGGTTTTCAGTTTTTTAATTTGTCCAATTGCTTTTGAGCCCCTGAAATGAAGTGATTATGTTTAAATAAAGGCTTTAGTTCCTCACATTTTTATGCAATCTTTTTGTTCAATCCACAGAATAAATGCTTAAAGTCTGCAGTTCAACTGCATCTGAGTTGTTTCATTTAAAATTCATTGTAGTAATGTACAGAACTAGAACTCAAAATTAGAAAAAAGTTGTCTCTGTCCAAAGATTTATGGACCTAACTGTAAGTATAAATAGATTAAAAGCTGGCTTCTTTTACCATACCTTGGATATGAATAAGTATATACCCCCCCGCGTTAGAGAAAACTAGTAATCCACTAACTGTTTTTGGGTTTATGTTCCCTTTAATCAAGTATTTAGAAAGTTAGCATGTGAAATGTATCTGGTGTATTTTATGTGGCTGCTGTGTGCTCGGCCTGTTGCACTCTATAAATATTCTATGCTGAGTTCTAGCTGCCTGCTCCTTTGCTCTCATCTCGCAGGTGTGGATTCTCTCTAAGCCCAGGGCATCCCTAGAGGCTGCATTAAGGGGCTGCGTGATATGAATACAGAGTGCTTTCGCTGAAAGTTCCATTATCAATAATATATCAAATGCCTCTTGGTATCAGTGCTGCTGCTGGTATTAAAGTCTTTCAGTGTGTGTGCTGAGTGTTACAGCTGCATCTGTACCGACACAGTAGAAGCCGCCACTGCCTGTATTTGATAAAGGGGGTAATTAGAAGCTTAAGGGTAATGATGAAGGGTATTTTACTCGCAAGGCACGTGTGGGTTAAGGGGCAGGTGTTTTATTTGGGACATGTTCATGTCCAGACTAAAGGTGGCCATACACGGGCCGATAAAAGCTGCCGACAGACCGTGTCGGCAGCTTATTGGCCCGTGTATGGGGCCCCCCGACGGGCTTCACCGATCGAGATCTGGCCGAAAGTCGGGCAGATCTCGATCGGATGGGACAGAAAATCCCGTCGGATCGCGGCCGCATCTATTCGTTGATGCGGTCCCGCGATCCGACCGCCCTTTTGGGCATCGTTAGGATCCGATCGTTGGGCCCTAGGGCCCACGATCGGATCAGCCGATATTGCTTGACAAACCCTCTGGCCCATTTTCCAGGGTGTCCAGATGGGCAGTAGAGTAATAGCCCTGTTATCCTTGAGAAAGAGCACAGTTGGTGTTCAAAACATCAGATTTTTTGTCACTTAATTGTGAAATTTCACAAGTGTTCCAGTTAAATGCTATATTTTGTCCAAATATTGCAATATACAGTATTTAAGCTGGCCCACTACTTCAAAGTCATCCCTGGTCTGGCCAGTCCTTCACCGTTCATCTGATACATTAAGAATTTTATTTATTCATTATACATTTTACACAGGGACTACATTTTATCTAAAACTTATGTAGGGGCCCCTACTGGGTAATCTGCCCTGCAGCTTTAAGGCCCCCACCTTTTTCTTAGAGTGATCTGTCAGGAGAGAATGACACTCCCCTGCTACACTGCTATATAGTGTGTGTAGGGAGTGGCCACTTCCTCTTTGGCCTGTGGATGGTGATCCAGCTGGGTGTGCTCAGGAGAGCCTGGGTACAGCTAGGCCCAGAAAGGCCCATGTGCTTTGGAGAAGAAGTCGGGGACCAGGAAACCCCGTGGATGAGGAATAGTTACACTAGGGCAGACTTGTTATAGTCTCTCTAGGAGAGAAAGGCAGAGAGGTGAGAGAGAAAGAGCAGCTGAAGCTCCAACAAGGATTTGCAGTAAGGGAGTAGCTTCCCAGAGGCTCTGTGTGTTGCCTCCAGTCAGGGACCTCAGTGAAGAGGGACTGTAGGGTAGAAGCTGCTTTCCTGACAACTTCCAGGAGGGAATGTGTGTGAATACTGCAAATGCCTAATGGAGATCTTTCCTCTGTGAGAAATGCCTAATGCCTGCAGCTCTGTGTGAGAAATGTGCTATTGCCTCAGCTCCTGCGTGAGTACTAAACCTGTGGTCACTTGCCTCGTGCATAGTTAAATAAACCGTTTCTGTTTTACTGCAAGAACCTCCTGGCGCCCATCTTTTGTTGTATGCACAGTAGCCTGGGGGATGTAGTTGCACTACACCATAGAGGGAACACTTCCACATGGCGAAGGCCCTGACCCTGTTGTGTAAGTCGCAGTGTAACCCATGCTTCTACTGCTAGCTGGACAGTTTAACTATTTGTGTGCTATGCAGCCCAAATAGGTGTTACACTTACTTGCTGCTTTCAAGGTTAAAACGTCCCAAACATGGTTGTCCTTTTTATTGGCCACCACTGGCCACCACTGGAGTCACCTGACTATAGTTGGAAAGGGTGGGAGCTACAACATGGAACTGGCCCCTGCTCCTGTATAAACTATAACAAACAAGGGATCTTTGTGCTCACCACTAATTTTTAAAACCATTAAGCAGTGCAATGAGGCTGTGACCACAAAATACATATAGACAAATACAAGAGGTCCTCTGCACTCAACCCATTATTAATTTATTGAGGACATTGATACATTTTGTACTAAAAAATACCTTGCCCTTTAAACAAAAATATATTTAAGCTGGCCAACTACGGTATGGCCAGTCCTACACTCATACATATATGTCTGTCTGACTGTCTGTCTGTCTGTCTGTCTGTCTGTCTGTCTGTCTATCTATCTTTATATATAAGAAATACAATTTCAGGAAACTAAGAAAAATACAAATATAATTACATTAACCCATTTGCAATATTTCACATTGGCCCAGCACCTTGTAATTACTGTATGATACATCCCATGGCGTAGGAGTTGGAATGTGCATTCATTTGGATCAAACCAAAGTGATTGTGGTTGGGTGGCATGCCGCCCCCCCTGAAATTCTGCCGCCCTAGGCCCGGGCCTTTGTGGCCTTTCCACAAATGCGGCCTGCTGGGGGGCTTTGTAATTGTCATTCAGATTAGTTTCCTTTTAGTGTGAATAAAGTAAACATCTCACATTTCCTGGCCATCCCCCATCAACATGAAAAACTTAACTGATTGGAATGTGCATTCATTTGGATCCAATCATTCAGCAAACCTTCACTGTGGGGCAGGGCCAGATTTACATAGCAGGTGCCCCTAGGCCATCTGCCATTTATTGCCCCCATCCTCTCCCCTACCTTTGTGCACATGTTTAAATTTTCAGCATGGGGTCCGGAATACTGGAGACTTGTACTTAGCACAGGAAATTTTAAAAAGTATTGTATCTCCTGCAAACCCCCAGTGCTTCTGAACCAAAGTGATTGTGGTTGGGTGGCATGCCCCCCCCCTGAAATTCTGGCACCCTAGGCCCAGGCCTTTGTGGCCTTTCCACAAATGCGGCCTGCTGGGGGGGCTCTGTAATTGTCATTCAGATTAGTTTCCTTTTAGTGTGAATAAAGTAAACATCTCACATTTAACAGAGAACTCTGCCATCTAATGGTCCGTCCTCATAACACATGCTTCTCTTATGGCAAGCTATTGCTTGCAGGGGATGGAAACCCAAACGTAAAACTTTCCTAATGACAACAAAACCACTTTACATATATACAGTATATATATATTTCCTGGCCAACCCCCGTCAACATGAAAAACTTAACTGATGGGTATTCTCCTGCTGGTTCCCAGCCTGGACAGAAGAAATGGTTAAATCTTCAACCTATTAATCCCACCTCCTTCTAATTACCAATCAGTCTTTTTTCTTCTGTCCCAGCCTGGGCCAGCTGGGAGGTTAATCTATTTTTTATGTTTTTCCTAGGTTACGACTGAAAACTTCAGAGCATGAAGGAGTGATACTCACACTTAGATTACCGGCGAAGTTCTTGGAGTTCTCTCCACCCGTAGCCCCTTAATTTAAATGGCAACTGCGTGTGTCTGGAAGGGGAACCCCCACGGTAGGCGGGGGTTTTTTGTGCTGTTGTTTCAGCTCCTCTATGCGCTGTTAGCTTCCGGGTTGGCGCAGTGATGCCTTGATGACAGCGATGTCTTTAAAGGGATTTCAGCGCCTGTTGACCCGTGCCCTTGTCTCCCTGCAATTCTATGCGAAATGGACCCGGTTACCTCTAAGAGAGCCGCTGCCAAAGCTGCTGAGTCATTAACCTGGACAGACAGTTTTAACTACTTCTGAACCATCTGTTGGAGTAGAGTCGTCTATTCAAGAAATTTCTTCTGGTAATATCTCATCTTCAAGAGAGGAGTAGACAAGTGAGGAAATTTCAGTCTTAGACCAAAAGCATCTCAATCTTTTAATTAAAGCCATTAGGCGCACTCCTAATTTGGAGGAAACGGAGCAACCATCTACTTCCCTTCTTTTTTCTAAAAAGAAAAAGTCGGTTTTTCCAATTCATAAAGAAATACAAGATCTCATTCAGGTTGAATGAACAAAGATTTCTAAGAGAATTCTGGTGGAGAAAAAGATTGAAAGGATGTATCATTTTGCTGATGATATCCAAGAGGTATGGAAAACTCCTCCTTCGGTGGATGCCCCAGTGGCCAGGCATTCAAGAAAAACTGCCTTACCAATAGATGACATCTCTGCCCTAAAGCACCCTATGGATCGCCGTATAGAAACAAAGTTAAAGAAGTGTTACATGTCTTCGGTTGTGTGGCCTGTAAACCTTTGGTGGCACTGGTCTTGGTTACTAAAGCTCTCTCCTTGTGGGCTGAGAATCTTGAATTGGCAGTCAAGGATAAAGTTCAGAGAGAAAAGATTTTGGAGGGCCTAGGAGATTTTAAGTTGGCAGCTAATTTTGGTCTCAAAGCATGGTTACATCTTGTGCAACTTTCTGCTCATTCAATGGCATTTGGGGTGGCAGCCAGTAGAGCCCTCTGGGTCCAATCATGGTTTGCAGACACCGCCTCTAAAAATTTGCAATGCAAAATGCCTTATGAAGGAAGATGCTTGTTTGGTAAAGCTTTGTATGAAATAATTTCAAAATCTACTGAGGGAAACAGCACTTTTTTACCACGAAATAGGCCGCTTTCATGAACATCCTAAGAAACAATCAAATACTTTCTTCAGAAGAGATGAAGAGATGACGCCAGAGCTTACCGACCTGGAAGAGAGTATAGAACCTCTACCTGGTGTTCAGGTCAGTCCGGTTTCTTTAAGACCCCAAGAGTCAAGCCCTCCAGATCTCCCAAACCCTCACCCAAGGCTCAATGACAGTCAATCTGTCCTGCCTCCAGTGGGAGCAGGATGATATTTGGCGAAACACCCCAAATTCGCCCATCACTACAAAAAAAAACAACTTCCAAAATGGAAACCCTTTCAACCATAAATGCGGTCATTCGGCCAGGAGATTGGCTAGCATTCTTGGATTTAATTGATGCATACCTGCATGTCCCTATAGCCAGAGCATCAGAGATATCTACGGTTCTCTTTTCAGAATCAACACTTTCAATTCCGCTGCCTTCCCTTTGGTCTGGCTACCTTTCCTCGAACCTTCACAAAGGTATTGGTAGTAATCATCACCAAATTGAGACAGGAGGACAGAAGTTTACCATTACCTAGATGATCTCCTTCTAGTAGCCAGAGGCTCCACCACTCTGCTTGTCAATCTCAAGAGAACTAGGATAGTATTGGAGAGGTTTGGCTGGATCATAAATCTAGCAAAGATTCCAGCCCAAAAGATGATTTATCTAGAAGCCCAGATAAACACCTTTTTGAATTACAGAATTGCAAGAAACATCTAGGGTGGTGGAGTGTGCCCAGCAATTTCCGAGCGGGGGCTTCCTCTCGAGGAGCCAGCCTGGATAGAGGTGTTTACTGATGCCTCAGGCATTGGTTTGGGTGCATATCTTTCAAATTTTTCAGCTCAAGGGAGATGGTTGGAGAATCTTTCCCAAGTCCCTTCCAACATCCAAGGAGCAGGTCATTAGTCTGGGAAGTTCTCCCAATCATGGAATGGGCACAGCAGCATCTTCTTGAACTGACAGCCCAATTCATCCCGGGAGTGATGAACAAACACGGAAGCAGATCAGCTCAGCTCAGTGGTTTTAAGACCAGTCCTTGAGTTTTTGCCAAAAGTCATTTCAAACTTCCAAATTGATGAACCAATTGTATTACCTTCACTTAATCCTCCATCTTCCTTTCAGATCATCACCTGTGGATGTAAAGAGATGTCTGCAGACTTACATCAGCAGAACAGAGAAGATAAGGAAGTCTAAGAGATTATTCATTATTCCAGCAGGGAAGAAGAAGGGAGAAGTTGCTTCAAGGTCTACATTAAGTGGATGGATTGTCAAGGCAATATCTAAGGCTTACGAGAAACAGGGTCATACACTACCTAAGGGGGGGTGAGCGCTCACTCTACACTAGGTATGGCAGCCTCTTGGGTATCTTACCTATAATACATTTATTAAACATTATAAACTAGATGTTTTGTCTAGATCTCAGGCCCAGTTGTAACAACTTACCCTGGTGATCTAGTGGGGGGACGGCAGGGACGCCTCTTCCTGGTTTAAAGGCGCAGGCGTGCTGGCGTGATAATACAAATGTATTTAAAGGGACATTTTTCATTTTCACACTGCCCATTATAGGATCTTGTTCCTGGTGCTTCTGTGCTATTGAGCCTCTGTTCTGTGATTGATTCCTGTTTTGACGCCTGCCTGGCTATTGATATGGACTGGATCCTGAACTCCTGTATCCTGACCCCTTGCCTGATTACCGACTCCGATTCTGCTTAACCCTCTGATTGTCTTCCTGGTTTGACCCTTGCCTGCCTGACTACGTTTACTCTCTGCCTGCCTCCACCTGGCCTGATCTGACTACGATTCTGTCTTACGCCTTGTACCATGACCTTCTGCCCAGAGACTTTCACTTACAGTTGTGCCCCTTTGTCTGCCCAGAACCCCTCTCCTTGCACCTCTCGTTATTAAGACCTGGCAGCATCTGAGTAGCTGAGGGCTCCTCCCGAAGCCAAAGGCGGCTGCTACAGGCAGAAGCACGAGCCAAGACCAGGGTGCTTGGCATCGGTTCTGGGTTTAGGGTGCCAACTGTTACATTATTATTTCTTCAGCCATGTCTGTAAATTAAAACATTAAAGCATTTGGGTGTGTTTTATTCCCTCCCTGACTGATTGCTTGGATACTGTACATCAGTTACGTTTTTCATGTTGACGGGGGAGGGCCAGGAAAAGAGAAAATTAATTCATACTTACCGAATTTTCTTTTCATGGCCATCCTCCTGGTCAACATGCCCATCCTATTCTGTGGCTTTATATTAGACTGATTGGTAATTAGAAGGAGGTGGGATTTATAGGTTAAAGATTTAACCATTTCATCTGTCCAGGCTGTGAACCAGCGGGAGAATACCCATCAGTTAAGTTTTTCATGTTGACCAGGGGGATGGCCAGGAAAATAAATTTTCGTTAAGTATGAATTCATTTTCTCTTATATTTATTATATTTTCATTGATTATTAAAGTTACGTGTAAATGTAATTGCTACTGAGAACAATTTCTCTATGCCCCTTGCTATCCACATCTTCTGTGCTAGTGGTTCTGACTTTTAAACCAATGTAGCACAAGCAAACAGATCTTTAAAGAAGCAGTAGTAGTACTGACTTCTGCTACTTCTGTTTGTGACACAAACCCCTTACAAAGTTTCCTACATTCCAGCACATACAGTAAAATAGGTACAGGGTGTGGCAAAGTGATTGGATAAACTATAGAGCACACCCAGAGTGGTTATGTGTAGATTCTGGAAATTTCTGCTTAAGCTGCCATAGACAATCAAATTTTATTGGCCCTTGAAAAGTCGAAGACTATTTTGGATCTCACTGCGGCTCTGCCACGTCTCTCCCAGAATGCTCTGTGACATACAGCAGATGTAGGGAATAGCAGGGGTTGTGTTCACTTCAGGCTGAACAGGCCACTGCAGTGCTATAAATAATAATTCATCGCCTATGGAAAAGGGGAGGGTCTGTGAGTGAGTTCTCTGTCCAAGAAGTAGTGACTGGATTGTGCAGTTTTTGGAAGAGGAATGAAAAACTGACCTAAAACAAACTGTGAGTGAAACTGTAATGCTATTACTCTGGTTGAATTCATACCAATAGTGACTGGAGGCACCATACAGAGAGCATGTTTCTTTGGTTCACTGGCAGTAAGAACACCTGTCTGTTTTGTTTTTCAGAGGAATAAACTATAATTTGCTTGCAGCATGTGCAACTGAAACTTATTTTGTGTGCAATAAAACACAGGCAAAGTTAAGTTTCACTGGGTCTTGTGTTCTTTGGTTTTGGGACAGGAAAGTAATACAGAGCCCTATTTGGCTCAAACATATGTGCCCTGTGTCTGAGATGAACTGCTGAAGGAAAAGGAAGGAGACACCTAGATGCCGAAACACATAACAGCACTAATTGGAGCTTGAATCATTAATACCAATCCCTTTGCTATAATGACTTGCCACACTCTAGGGCAGCTCTCATTACAGCCATCCGGGGGTGAAGTTGTATCTGTCAGGGCTCTGTCAGATGGGAGCAATTTCCTATTACTCAAAATAGCACAAAACCACAGTTAATTTATAATAATTGGTAATTATGTAGCAAAATGATGATTAATTAATAGGAACCTAAAGGACAGTGCTGGCAATTAATCACTGAATTAACCATTGACTTGCCATTACCCAAGGAATAAACACATAACTAGATATCTGTGAGCAACAACTCCCAATCAGCAGTTTAATTCAATTTATTCGTCTTTTCTCCATGCCCAAAAGCAGTGGACTTATCACAGGTATTGTTGACTGCTGGCAGCAGAGGGTGCTGTTGTTTAATATTTTAACTGATCTTGTCTATAGTTAATAAGCAATTTCATTTATGACAATCTTGGTGGTTTCAGGCAGAACTTGATATAGATGATATATAATAAGTGGTACAGTAATGACATGGAACAATCAGTAATGGTACAAAATGTCCTAACCTAAAGCAGCATTAATTTAAAGGCAGTATATGTGTGTATATGTGTGTGTGTGTGTGTGTGTGTATATATATATATATATATATATATATATATAACAAGTATAGTAGTAAGTTGCAGGTAAAACGTATTCGTCCCTTTTATAAAATGTATAATGAAACCATAGAATTCTTAATGAATCAAATGAAAATTGAGCATAGGACTGGCCAGATATGGGATGACTTTGACGTAGTTGGCCAGCTTAAATATATTGCAATATATGGACAAACAATCCCTGTTTTGTTTAAAGGGTAAGGCATTTTTCAGTAGCAGTATGCACAAAATGTCTCTGTCTTAAATATATTGATAATGGGTTGAGTGCAGAGGAATCTTGTATTTGTCTATATGTATTTTGTGGTCACACCCTCATTGCACCCCCGCCTAATGATTTTAAAAACTAGTGGTGAGCACAACTTTCCCTTGTTTGTTATAGTTCTACAAGAGCAGTGACCAGCTCCATGTTGTAGCTCCCACCCCCTCCAACTATAGTCAGGTGATCCCACTGGTGTCTAATAAAAGGGGCAGCCAAGTTTGGGAGTTTTACTTTGAAAGCAGCTAGTAAGTTGCAGGTAAAACGTATTCGTCCCTTTTATAAAATGTATAATGAAACCATAGAATTCTTAATGAATCAAATGAAAATTGAGCATAGGACTGGCCAGATATGGGATGACTTTGACGTAGTTGGCCAGCTTAAATATATTGCAATATATGGACAAACAATCCCTGTTTTGTTTAAAGGGTAAGGCATTTTTCAGTAGCAGTATGCACAAAATGTCTCTGTCTTAAATATATTGATAATGGGTTGAGTGCAGAGGAATCTTGTATTTGTCTATATGTATTTTGTGGTCACACCCTCATTGCACCCCCGCCTAATGATTTTAAAAACTAGTGGTGAGCACAACTTTCCCTTGTTTGTTATAGTTCTACAAGAGCAGTGACCAGCTCCATGTTGTAGCTCCCACCCCCTCCAACTATAGTCAGGTGATCCCACTGGTGTCTAATAAAAGGGCAGCCAAGTTTGGGAGTTTTACTTTGAAAGCAGCTAGTAAGTTGCAGGTAAAACGTATTCGTCCCTTTTATAAAATGTATAATGAAACCATAGAATTCTTAATGAATCAAATGAAAATTGAGCATAGGACTGGCCAGATATGGGATGACTTTGACGTAGTTGGCCAGCTTAAATATATTGCAATATATGGACAAACAATCCCTGTTTTGTTTAAAGGGTAAGGCATTTTTCAGTAGCAGTATGCACAAAATGTCTCTGTCTTAAATATATTGATAATGGGTTGAGTGCAGAGGAACCTTGTATTTGTCTATATATATATATATATATATATATATATATATATATATATATATAAATGTACATGTATATATATATGTAAATATATATATATATATATATATATATATATATATATATATATATGTATATATTGTAAAAGCGTCCGCACTTTTCCTTTTTCTGGGTACACAGGTAATGTGTATACATATGGTGCATAGAAGAACCAGCACGTCCAGTTTTCTTATTCAGTGTGTCTTATTTTTTATTTCACTTCATGCTGCATCCAACGTTTCGGTTATCAAGGATAAAGTGCATGTGCTTACATTTTGATTTACATATTCCCATTTCACCAACAAAACAAAACAACTAATAGAGTCTCAGTGAGTCATGAATAAATAATTGAATACATAATTGACAATTAAAACACAATCAGCCATGTGACATTTTCCCTTTAAAAAAAGAACCATCTCACAGAAGATGTCACTGTTATGTGCATATGTGAATACAAAATCCAAAGTTAAAATCCATTCAGTCCATCTGTTTATATATCAAAACGAAAAATACAGTAACTATTGTGTGTGTATATATATATATATATATATTTATACATACATATACACATATATGTACAGGACCTTCCTGATGAAGGAAGTGAGTAGACCTATGATTAATATATATCATGAACTGTTGGATTTAAAAAAAGAAAGAGGTTTACCTACAACTCCATGGGATAGATCTATCAAATTACCACAGACAGAAACTTATGCCACGTGGCTTTAGAATCAATAACATACCAAAAATTGGGCGTAACAATCCTGAGTTTTGCAGCAAGTGGTGAAGTATTCTTAACCGCTGCTCATTTGATCTTATCTTACTGGTTGTAGAGCAAGTGGGCAAGCAGCTGGCAACACTCAGGGCCCAAATTAAAGAGACTAAAGACATCTAATGTTTTGGGGATGATTATGGTCAGTCTTTGATCCTAGTAGCCACCTATAAACCCTTTTATGTTTATGTTATAGATATATGGAGACGGTAAGGGCTGATAAGACAACTGACTGGTTAGAGAAAATTAACTGCATATTAGACAAACACAAACACGATCTGACTAACGTGAAGCAAACTGAACTATAAACCTAGGGTTTATAGGTGGCTACTAGGATTAAAGACTGACCATAATCGTCCCCAAAACATTAGAAGGAAACAGAAACCTAGGTCCCTGCAAATGTCGACAGTTCAGACCAATCCACTGACTCTGGGAACCCCATTATTAACAAAACTGCTTTTTTAGGGGTTAAAACCTGCTCAAAATGAGTAAGAGACAAAGAATGAGACGATTCACCAGGAGGGGAGGATATAACTGTAAAAGGAAACCCCCATGGGCAGGAGAACGTAATCTTTAATTTAAGTCATCATATTCTCACCCAGGGTAAGGAATCTTTGTTATCCAAGGGTCTCTCATTGGTTCCCAGTCGAACCACAGACAATTTTTTACACAGGAGGACTTATTGCTGGACAAACCCAAGGCCAACAAAGCTGATCCCCCATTGGTTTTTTCCACCACTTACTCTTCTAACTCTGAATTTCTGAGACAGTCTGTCTATAATAACTGGCCAATAATAAACATGGATGAGACATTGACATAGTACCAAACTCCTAAACAGAAGTTTGGCTATAGGCGGAACAGAAGTTTGAGGGATATACTGATAAAAACAGACTTTTATGGTAGAACCAAAAAAGATAACAACTGGCTTTCCTCCAAATTTAAACCAGGATGTTACAAATGTCCCAATTGCGTCACATGAGAATTTTCCTCATCCGCACAATGGAAAAAGATATAAAATCACACATCGTTTACACACACCTCCACTTTTGTTGTATACATAATAATCTGTCCATGTGGATATGTTGGTAAAACAACCACTTTGCTTAAGGAGCGTATCGGAACCACAGGTCCTCTATAAGCAAGACCCTTAAGGAAGGTAAAGACAAACAACCTGTGGCAAGACATTTTTTATCAAAGAAACATACTTTGCCAAACGTTAAATGCATGGCAATTGACTTTCAACCTCCTTTACACAGGGGAGGTGATAGGGACATGGCACTGCTACAGTGGGAATCCTGATGGATCTACTACCTGGACACTGTATCCCCTAGAGTCCTTAATGAAACTCTAGGGGAGTCTCATTTAATATTACTTCTTCACAAGACCTTAAACCCTTGAAACTATATACAGACAAAGACTTGTGAATTCATCCCAGTGGAACAAGTCATTCTGTCAATGGACAATGGAGTTTTTCATTATGCAAAGTAATTTGCTGTTTAAGCTACAACTGACAAAGTGCTTATTTGCTGTGTCTAGTGCTCTATAAACTAGTATGCCTTGTATTCTCTACTGATTTTGATGCTAACTTCTGTGACATTTCAATCTTTTTCTCTCTCTGTCTCTTCTTTTCCTCTTTACCTTCAACTGGGTGTGTGTTGCACTGCTGCCAATTTAGCGTGTTGGGTCCGCTAACAAGCTGTAAGTGAGCAAGAGCCTAAATAACTACCTTCCTCTGCACGGTAGCCTTAAAGTATACAGACTGCCTCTGAATGCCATAATAAGCCTGGCCATCAAGTATATTTAGGTGCTTTTAACCGTTGTTTATATTAGCTGGCAGTATGCCAGTCATTAATAGTTCTGACGTACCTATGACACCATTTATCCTGCACTGTTTTCCCTTGCTAAGATTGTCCATTTAAAAAGCCGGCAGTATGCTGGTATATATTTTATAGGACTGCAAAGGTGTGGTCCATCTGGAGACCATGGTTTGTTATGGGGGCTGTGAATAGGAACCGTATCCGTTGGGGTAGATTATGGAGGCTTGGAGCCCTAGCATGCTCACCTCTGCAGTATAAACTGATAATTGGCCGAGTACTGGTGATCCCTCGCATCTTGTCTCATACAGGTGATGGACTTGAGCACTTCATATCAGCAGGTTATGCTATCTATACCACCCACCTACCACCCTTTATTTCCTCTATATGCATTCTCCTTGCACTCTTGGCTATCCTTACTCCTCCAAAAAAGTGTCACTTTGTATCATAACAATGACAAACTAAAGCTTTTCGTGAAATTATAACGTAATTAAAATTTTAACACTGTAATGTTTTTTACAATGTTGCCTAGCAACTGTTTGGCAGCCATCTTGGAAGGGGTATATATGTTTGTTGGTGGGGGCTCTGTTTGTTTGCTGTTCCTGATGAAGGTCCTGTTTTAGGACCATAACGTCAAATAAACTCTCCTTTTTTTGCCAGTCTTTACCTTTTGCTTTATATGTGTATGTATATGCATATATATATAATACACAAAAGCCATGAATATCTTGTAAATTATATCCTTATAAACCGTGAGTAGTGATGTCATCAGTTATAAACGGCGAGTAGTGATGTCATTTTTGTCACATGACTCACTAAAACTTGTGTATCATAATAAATAAAGTACCCCTTGCTGGAAAATATGAGGATATTAGAAGTAACCTCGGAGTTCCATGACCTGTATAAAAGCATTTTGGCCTTTTACGTATATGGTCATGGAATTTACCAATGACATAAAGTTTACTGAATCAACAATTTGCAATAAGTTTGGCCACCCCAACAGAGATATTACTTTGTTGAGCCTCATTTCGCAAATTTAACAGCCACTAGACACCTCCTATAGACTTTGATGAGTGTCTGCATGGTGGTATTTTTGACCATTCGTCCCGAACATAGTCGGGGGACTGTGACGGCCATTCCAGAATATTGCACTTCTCCCTCTGCATAAATGCCTTTGTAGATCTTGTTGGAATATCCAAACCCTGCGTAACTTTGTGACTGATGCTTGAACATTATCCTGAATAGTTTGTTGATATTGGGTTGAATTCATCCTACCCTCGACTTTAACAAGGGCCCCAGTCTCTGAACTAGCCACACAGCCCCACAGCATGATGGAACCTCCACCAAATTTGACAATAGGTAGCAGGTGTTTTTCTTGGAATGCTGTGTTCTTCTTCCACCATGCAAAGCTCTTTTTTTTATGACCAAATAACAAAATTTTTGTCTCATCAGTCCAAAGCACTTTGTTCCAAAATGACTGTGGCTTGTCTAAATGAGCTTTTGCATACAACAAGCGACTCTGTTAGTCGTGTGAGTGCAGGGCTTCTTTCTCGACACCCTGTCATACAGATGTTCTTTGTGCAAATTGCACTGAATTGTAGAACGATGTACAGATACACCATCTGCAGCAAGATGTTCTTGCAGGTCTTTGGAGGTAATCTTTGGGTTGTCTGTAACCATTCTCACAAAACTCCGCATATGCAGCTCCTGTATTTTTCTTGGCCTGCCAGACCTGGGTTTTACAGCAACTGTGCCTGTGGCCTTCCATTTGCTGATTACATTCCTTACAGTTGAAACTGACAGTATAAACCTCTGAGATAGCTTTTTGTAGCCTTCCCCTAAACCATCATATTAAACAATCTTTGTTTTCAAATTTTTTGAGAGTTGCTTTGAGGATCCCATGCTGTCACTCATCAGAGGAGAGTCAAACAGAAGCACAACTTGCGATTGGCCACCTTAAATACATTTTTTCATGATTGGACACACCTGCTTATGAAGTTCAAGGCTTGACGAGCTAATCCAACCAATTTGGTGTTGCTAGTAATCAGTATTGAGCAGTTACATGCATTTAAATTAGCAGAATTACAAGGATACCCAAATTTTTGTACACCCAGTTTTTAACATTTGATTTAATTTCATACAATTGAATACTGCTTCACTAAAAATCTTTATATATATATATATATATATATATATATATATATATATATATATATATATATATATATATATATAATGTATGTGTGTGAGCAAGCATTCATAGCAGCACAGGGCTCTCAGAGAGGCAAATACTAGCCTCTTCCCTGTGTAGTATTCTCTGCATTAAAGTGGAAGTAGAGATGGAACCACGACCTACAGGCAGTTTTGAAACAGGAAGCCCTGGTCAAGATCGGACATGTGGCAACCCTATTTAACTACATGGGATATTGTATGTTAACCTAAAATCACTAAACATCAGATAAAATCATCATAATTTTCATTTGTTTGCTCAAAGCTCAGGGCCTCCTGCCTTAATATCTTCATTATACTCCCAGCCATATATTTCACAACAGGAGGTATATTGCCTATAGAAATACATCCAGTATTACACAATGGCTTTCACTTAGGCATACAGATCACCATCTCCCCAGTAATAAATTACAGAGATATCAGTTCCATATGTAAGATATTATATTTGAGAATTCTATTGGCTGAGGTGACAGGGAGTTTGTGCGTGGGTTGATAACACAATTTATTTGATTGGGAAAGTGAATGAACCTTCAGGGAGAGACATAGAGAAAATAGAGGCAGTTAGTGAACACTCTCCCTGACATCTGCAAATAGTTTTAGCCCTGTGCTTGTCTCTTTAATCTAAGCAGCCTGACACCCAATCCGGCAGTGAGGGAAATAACATTGTCTTTCATGCAAGAGCAGCAGCTCATCGGTTATCTCTAGAAAGGAAGAACATAAGGGCAGCACACCGGCCTTTTATTTTAACAGAGGACACTTACGAATTAAAAAATGAAATACAAAATTGGTTGTATAATAATTTGCAGGATCCTTATACAGCTAAGTTATGAAGCTCTACAGGAGCCCCAGCTGCATTAAAATGCAAAATTATCCTCCAATTAGGAATCCAAGCTAATCTCTGGATAACTGGATCCATGTACTTTGTTCCTACATGTGGAGTTGGAAACATTAAGCACCTTTTTTTCCCAGTACTGAATAAGTCTGTCCTTCCTCCCTATGTTTGATTCCAGTGTAATATAATTAGCCCAAAATGGCTCTGTAATTGTTGTATGTAAAATAAGAGCAACATGGCCGACATGGGAATCAGCATTCTCATTGGTCGATTCTCTTGCGTCTATAATTATGTTTTTGGTCAGCTTAAATCGCGAACTATGGAGCACAGTGAGCAGCATTATGTAAGTTTAGATGCCCCATAGCTAAGTATGTGAATCCCACTCTACCTTTTAAACTTTATTATATTTGAAATAATTCTCCAATTAAGATTCATACCAGCACTATGGAGCAATGGTACAGTGGGATCAACATGAAGGCCAGTTAGGGTGATTTTTCGGTGGAATGCATCAGTGGCATAACTAGATATTACTGGGCACCACAACAAATTATTTTTCAGGCCCGCCAGAAGTTTACCTGTCCCACCAATATTTATTGAAATGCTATACTTCATATATAAAGTAGCCCCTCATGGGGCCCCCTATACCTCCTGGGCCCCCTGCAGCTGTGGGGTCTGGTTCCTCATATTTGCTCTCCTAAATAAAGTACACCTAAAAGCCAAGCTTGGAGATCAATTAGGTTTTGGGTGAACACCTAAAATATGCATATACATACTAAATATGCATGGAACTACAGCTGAATGGGTGACATGAAGGTTTTGTTAAATCTGAAAACTTGTTATGAGCTAAGTTGGCCTTGGCTAAAGGCTGGGAAGTTTTTACCTCTTTACATGACCCTGAACCTCCTCCATACATTTGTAGGAATGATAAGACACTCTTGTAATATAAACCAATAAGAATCATTGTGCTGCAGGACCGAGTCTTCTTGTTATTAGATACACATTTATATTTGTAACAGCTCCTCTTTCCTACGCAGGGAATTGAATGCCCCATGTGCTATTGTATATCATCAGTGGAGAGTGGTCTTTAAGTTGCAATTGCATCAACTGTAGGTTTCATTTGCATCGTCTGTGCTGGAGGAGGCCAAAATGACTGCACACTTTGTTCTAAAGATGCCCTAGTATTAACCTGTGAGCTGCCACAATTTTTTTTAAGGTCAAGTTAAGATTATAAGAATGTTACTGAACTACGCCTCCCAGCATTCTATCAAAGATTAATGCAGCAACATCAAAGATGGATTCTTAAAGCAACACTGTTCAATGTATCACTTATTTATATAGTGCTACTTGTCTAGGCAACCCTGTACATTCAACCAACTGATACATAGAACGGACAGGGTATTTCATTATTATTAGTATCCTTTGTGCATATACTGTAGCAGATATATATTCTTCAGGGCTTTACAGAGATTATACATTATTCAGACCAGCACCTGGCAGTAAAGCTTACAATCTAAGGTCCCTATAACATTTCCACACACTGGGAGCATTTTTATCAGGAGACAGATAACCTGCCTGTATGTTTTTGGAATGTAGGAGGAACCAGAGTACCTAGAGGAAAGCCATATAGGCACAAAAGGACAAACTCCTTGCAAATATTGGCCTGGCTGGAGTCAAACCAAGAACCCCAGAGTTGCTAACTATTGTGCCACCAAATATATATAACTGCTAGGTGCTGAAGTTGATTTGTAAATACATTTTTAAATATGCCACATATGAACCTTTTCTTAGCAACATCTCTGTTGGTTTTCTTTTTTATGGGTTTCAAATTATTAGCCTTCCTACTCACTTTAACTCTCAGTAAATTTACATCAGTTAATTTTTTGGGTATAATTGCCCCTGACGGTGATCTGCCTCGTTAAATTGGCCTTTAGCCAGTGGTAATAAGGCAGGTGAATAAAACCTAGAGCATCTTTAACCTTGATACCCCTAATATTATTGATTTCTTAAAATATAGTGTTCCTTAACCAAGAATTAACCAGATATTTATGGACTACAATTCCCAGTATACTTACATAGTAGCATAGTAAGTTAGGTTAAAAAAAGACACATTTCCACCTTTTAAGTTTTTATATATGACCTGCCTAACTGTTAGTTGATCCAGAGGAAGGCAATAAAAGCCCCTACAATTTGCTTTAGCGGGGAAATAATTCCTTGACTCTAAGATGGCAATTGGACCAGTCCCTGGATTGACTTGTACTATGAGCTTTTTTACGACTGATTCAGAGAGAGAATTCCACATCTTCACAGCTCTCACTGTAAAAAAAGAACCCTTCTGAAAATTAAGACGGAACCTTCTTTCTTCTAATCGAAATGGGTGTCATCTGGAAGGACCTACTGATAAATAAAGCATTAGAGAGATTATTATGTATTTATACATAGTTATCATATCCCCTTTAAGCACCTCTTCTCCAGCCTGAACAAACTCAACTTGGCCAGTCTTTCCTCATAGCTGAGATTTTCCATACCTTTTACCAGCGTAGTTGCCCTTCTCTGGACCCTCTCTAATTCAATAATGTCCTGTTAAAGCACTGAACACCAAAACTGTACAACATATTGTAGATGGGGACCAGTGCTCTATACAGTGGAAGAATGGCCCCTCCTCCTGTGAATCTAGGCCCCTTTTGAAATTCCTCTCTGATGGCTGCCAGTGGGGTTGATGATTTTGTTTAGTTTTAGATGCTCTGGTAACAGGGGGCAGATAAGGTGCAGAAATGCAGGTTCCTGGGGGTAAAGGGGGCCCAGTACTGAATATTCTTTTCTTCACTGTAAGAACTCACAGAATAATATGTTCTTACCTTTGTAATGGAGGTATGTAGTTGAGTTCTCACAATGAAATATTGAGATCAATTCAAATATAAAAAAACTATTTGCTAAACTATTGGATGAATTTTATTGGAGGAGGGGGGAAAAACTAGAACATTTACTGGGCAAAAGTGTTGACCTTGAATATAAATGAATACATTCATATTTTAACCAAAAATATTCAAATCTTGTGGTTGTGGTTTACTTACAGCTAAAATATCTAGGCCCCAATGTGATAATGATGCATGGATCAGCCAAAAACTCGTAGGATCCATACTACGTCTAGTAGCAGGTTGAGGTGGGCTACATTTCTAGCAAGGCTTCTTCCTACTTGTGCTTGTAATATCTCTGTCCCTAATAAACTGCAGAGCCCACTTCTCTCTATTGTCACAGAGGGGATAGATTGGGGGCACATTTATAAAACCATTTAAAACACCAGGCCAGGTTGGGCCTAGGCTGAGAAGGGGCAGATTAAGTGCTGATCTGTCCCTTGTATAACTTTTGCGTAGAACCCCATCAGTTGTATAGCCCTAATAAGCGGCATGAGAACAAGGCTAGCTATGGTGATGGTGATAGTTGATATAAAACAGATTCAGACCTAAAGGACTTCAGTGTTCATAGATCTACAATTTCGAGCACCCCCTACCAGTTTTTGACCATTGGTGGGTGGTAGAGATTATTCTTCAGAATCAAATGAATGATCAGCACCACTTAATTAAAACATTACTCTTACCGTTTTCATTCTGCCCTACTCTTTCCATCCTGTACTACTGTCTCCATTTTGTCCTACTCCTTTAATCCTGTGCTACTGTCTCCATTGTCCCACTCTTTCTATCCTGTGCTACTGTCTTCATCTTGTCCTACTCATCTTGGGCTCCAGTCCTTAAGAAGAGCAATTGCCCCATAAAAATAGCTCTGTATGTGCTCTTCTGAAAGCAGTTACAATGTTAGTATACATCATTGAGACTTCCTGTATAGCAATGTGTTAGCTGTCACTTGTATAGCACTCCTTGCACTACAGGAGTTCTGTACCTCTGCTATATGGGAAAACAGGTCCATTATAAAGTAGCGTGCCTCCACCCAAGGTCAGGAGAGGCTGAACTGTATTACCTCTCCCTGGGAACCCATCTTATCCACAAAACATATACACACTGAAGAGTTTGATGTATTTATTGGCAATACATTACTGGGCACATTTACTAAGGGTCGAAGTGAAAATTCGAATTAAAAAACTTTGAATTTCAAAGTAATTTTTGGGTACTTCGACCATCGAATAGGCCAAAATTCTATTTGAATAGAAAAAACTTCGAAAATTCAACCATTCTATAATCAAAGTACTGTCTCTTTAAAAAACTTCGACCCTTTGCCACCTTAAACCTGCTGAATTGGTGTTTAGCCTATGGGGGACCTCCTATATGAACTTTTGGCTAAATTTTGACAAGTCAAAGTTTTTTTTTTTTGTAAAATCGTTCGAATCGCTTGAATCGAAGGATTTCATCGTACGATCGAACAATTTTAATTCGATCAAAAACGGCCATATTTCATCGGAAAAAAACTTAGACTATCGTACGACTAAAATTCGATGGTTGAAATTCGAAGTATTTTCACTTCAAAATTCGACCCTTAGTAAATGTGCCCCTACATGTAGCCTTCCAGCCAGGAGCAACTTCACTCAAACAACACCACTGGTGATCTCTGAGCTGCTGAGAGGAGTCCCCGCTTATGTGGCAGTTGCTTCAAAGTCCTGAGAAGAACTCGGTTTTCCGTGCCCTGAGAAGAGCACACTTTGTTCTTCAGAGCCCTGACAAGGACCCCCTTTCCATCCGCACCCTTAAGAGAGTGTGCTTTTAAACTACTGGGGGTTCCCAACTAACTTTCCACACAGAAAAACGCTGATTCTCTCGCCCAGCACTTCATCTGTCTCACTTCCTTCCTCTCCTTGAATAAAAACAACACAGAGGAGAGACAAAAGTACACAGCTCCCCTACACTTGTATCAGTCATTTTGATGATTTCAATTCAAGTTCCCACTGTCTGTTTTCTCACTAAAGGCTTTATGGTTGGTTTGCAACATGTTTCACAACTGAATTCAAAGTAGATGAACACTGTTTAAACAAATAGTATTTGTGCTCATTCTATTACAGGGGTTGTTCAACTATGAGTTTTTATTTTATTATTATGTAAAGAGTGATATTGTGAAACAATAGCAATTGGTTTTCATTTTTTATTATCGGTGGTTATTTAGCTTTTTATTTAGCAGTTTGCCTGTTTACAATTTCAGCAATCTGGTTGCTATGGTCCAAATTACCCTAGCAACCACACATTGCTTTAAATAAGAGACTGGAGTAGACAAGGGATTGAATAGAAAGATGAGTAATGAAAAAAAGCAATAACAATTTGTAACTTTGCAAATCATTTGTTTTTAGATGGGTCAGTGACCCCCATTTAAAAGCTGGAAAGAGTCAGAAGAAGAAGAAGGCAAATAATTCAAACACTATAGTGGAGAAAAAAATGAATATAATTAATTCTATAACATGCTAAAAGTTAACTTAAAGGTGAACCACACTTTTAAGAACAGGGTCATAATGCTGCTCCCAACCTAAAAAAGTCTTCCTCCTGAGGTAGCTTTTCTAAAAGTCTTAGCCTGAAAGTGCAACTTGCAGTGACTACTTCTATAAAGAAGTACTAATATGGGATAAGTTGTCTCTATTTCATATTGGGATAAACACTGCCCCTGCGTCGCCACTAGAGAGCACAGTTACTCTTCACTTTGTGCTGGCTATCCATTATGCGCCATGCATATAACTTCAAATATATATATTAACCTAAATTGCTATAAATGACTCAACTGTAGAGTCATTTTCTTAAAGGCCCGGAGTAGGGATATTTAATACATAGCAGAATGCAGCACTTTCATTGGGGATCCATCAGCTTTTTAAAGCAACCAAACATGAAGGAAACCCACTAGGGATGGGCGAAGTTGACCAGTTTCGTTTTGCTAAAAATTTGCAGCTGGCAAAATGTCGCCAACGCCCATTAAAGTCTATGGGCGTCAAAAAAATGATGCGCTGAATAAGCCTGTTTGTAAAGAGGCTGCCCAGAATGAATGTTTAGATAACATTGTATTGAGAAGGGCTCTTGTTCAGTCTGTAGAGTGATTAAACTGACACACACAAGTGAAACAAACATAAGAGATTTATTGATACTTAGCTGAGGGACCCCTCCATAAAATGGCTGAGCAGCAATTCCAACATAACCAGGCACTCTGAAGTCCAGGCAGAAGTCAAAGAGCCTCCCCCCAAATGAAGCTTTATATATGTTTCCCCCACACAGGATATAAGAAGATTTATACATTTTAGCAGCTAACATACTATATATGGTGAAAACTATACTTAGCATACTATATATGGTGAAAATCAAGCATTAACCAGTGACACATTCCTTGAATTAAAAAAAGTAAAAAAGACAACTCTTAACTCCCTAAATAAACAAGATCTCAATTGTTCTACAAGAGGACTGACAACTCAAACTGAAAATCAAATGTACTTAAAAATATATAGAGAAAAGGATACCCCGTGGGTAACAACCTAATCAATAACCAGCATGCAATAGGCTCTTAAGATTAAATAAGTTAATTCAATAAATAGATTAAAGTGCAGTAATTGTCTCCAAATAAATTAATCAATTGTATAGCTACTTACTTTTAAGTTAATTGATAAAATTCTATAAAGTGCCAATTAGTGCGTGATATCCATAAGTAGTTTAGTCAATTATCATGCCCAATAAAAATTCATGGTTAGTCTAAACCAACGAAGATAAGAAAAAAATGATAAGGTTCTTCTAAAGTGCAATTAATTGTGTAAAAAATTAAATTAGGTGAAAATTATTAAAACCAAAAGGAATATATTGAATTAATCACTATTGTATATATGATGATTGCTGGAGATTAAATTAATTACAAGATCTCGTTAAATTAAAAAATGACCAAATTAGGATTAAAAACTAAAACCAAATACTGCGGTCAGTAGAATAGAGAGAGGATATAATGAAATATAAGATATTCATTATATCCTCTCTCTATTCTACTGACCGCAGTATTTGGTTTTAGTTTTTAATCCTAATTTGGTCATTTTTTAACTTAACGAGATCTTGTAATTAATTTAATCTCCAGCAATCATCATATATACAATAGTGATTAATTCAATATATTCCTTTTGGTTTTAATAATTTTCACCTAATTTAATTTTTTACACAATTAATTGCACTTTAGAAGAACCTTATCATTTTTTTCTTATCTTCGTTGGTTTAGACTAACCATGAATTTTTATTGGGCATGATAATTGTCTAAACTACTTATGGATATCACGCACTAATTGGCACTTTATAGAATTTTATCAATTAACTTAAAAGTAAGTAGCTATACAATTGATTAATTTATTTGGAGACAATTACTGCACTTTAATCTATTTATTGAATTAACATTCCTTGAATTGCCAAAAGCTCTAGACGCCATCTTTAAGGTGTTGTTCTATTCTCTCTATCTTCTGCTCTGTGAATTACTCATTTTCCTTACATCCACCCCTTGATTCACAGAAAACTATGATAGGAAATCAATTCAAAAGCATTGGCACATATGGGCAATAGCTGACGCTTGTCAGATATGGTACTAGCCTTGATACATTAAAATAATTGACCATCCTTAGCAATAGCTCTAGATTTTTCCCACAACAGTTTAACCTACTCAATGTGGCTTAGAATGACATCCGCATTATCAGGGATGAAGGTACATGCACCCACTTGTTCAGAATTTCATGCCCCACCCTGTCCAAGATGCAAACCAAGTCCATATCATATCATCAGTAGTAAATAATTTGTGTCTTATTCTATGGAAAACTTTGTTTATCCACCAAATTTGTTTCTTTCATAGTCCAATAAGCAAGTGTTTTCATATGATTTTACTTCCAATAATCCATCCATGAAGCATTAACCACTGAAGAGAAATTAAGAACAGTCCTTTAGTTCAGTCATGTTAATGATGCCCCCCAATAATTAGATTCATTCTGCTGCTTTGCAGTCTGTATAAGCATTTGTAGAATCGAATTCTCTTGCCATAAACCAAACGTTATATCACATCAGAGCACACAAATCATCAGAAAAGGTATAACCATTTTGCCAGCCATGTTTTTAGGATATTTACCTCTCTATTCATAGTAGGCTGGAAGATAAAACAAGATTAGTATCTTCTTCACACACATCCAAATAGATGTTACATAACCCCCTGCACATATAATAGACCTTTCTCAAAAACAGGTTCAGTTTCCCATTTCACACTATCATTACTAGCTTGAAACACACATTTACTCTCAGCAGTATATTCCATGATCCCATTATCCACCCATAACCATACCTTGTTCCAACCCCCTGAGTGTATGAGTTGGAGCCAAAAGTTTTACCTGCTGTTTTAACAAACCATTAATGTATTCAGTTAATCCTGTGGCTTGCGGATAATATGAAATAAGAAACACCCAATATACTCCAGTAAAATTAGTCCCATTGTCAGTAGTGTTCCATATACTCTAGAAAGTTTATGTCTTTTCTTCACTTTCTGACATACAGGGCATTGTTGCACAATGTCTTTAGCAAGTACAGTGATTAAAGGTATTCCTTTATGCTTTGCATAGTCCATAGCGCCTTGAACCACTCAATGTCCCGAGTGCTCATGTGTCCATTGGCCTAAAATATGTATCACAGTCAAAACTTTGAACACTGTCCATTCATCTGTAATATATTCAACAAGCCTTGTGTTTCCTCCAGTACAGAAACTACTGCCATTAATTCAGCATATTGGCTAGATCCACCCACTCCAGTTGGATGGGCTGTAGGTTGGAAAGCAGCTGTTGTCCAGACGTGTCCTTGTCTGGCAGCTGTAAACAATAAAATGAAGTCCTCCGATGTCACTGCTTCCTTTATGGTAGATGGAGAAAGTGTCAGTACGGGTTGCTCAAAGTTATCACATCCAACTAATCCAGATATCTGCTGTGACACTTGAGATGAAGATTTACTTGACACTCCCCCCCTTACTTGTACATACAATTTCCACTTCTGGAAAGTGAGTTTCTGTGAAAAAGCTGCACACAAGTTCATTTCGTTACCATTTACCCATCCAGATATTGCTAAATCAGTCCCGACTGTGACAGGTACATCCATAATAGTTCCTTCATCAGGTTGCAGGGCAGTGTACAGTACAAGGAATTGTTTTTATTCCATAGCAGTTTGCAGGGCACTTGTGTCCTTTTCCCTCAACTGAAAAACAGTCTTTTTCCTTGTAACAAAGTAAACTGAACAAACAGTCAGTAGCACATAACGTATCCAGTAACAAAACAGTCCAGTGATGTGCTGTGTACAGTCCAAAACCAGTTGTGGAATAACTTTGATTGGACCAGTCCATATAGTGGTCATGAAAGTCATACTTTGAGCCAATCCTTGATTTGTAACCAAACTGGTAAATGCATCAGTCACTTGTTCCACGGCTGTTACCATTTCTTTCACTGATACAGCCAAAGGAGACTCTACTTTATCCACTTCTCTGTAATCAATGGTTAAAAGCCAAGAGCTATCTGTCTCTTTTACTGGCCACATTGGGGCACTGAATAGACTGACTACCAGTCTGAAAACTCTCACCTCCACCATCATCTCAGTTGCCATTGTTATCTCCTTTTGACCACCTGGAAGATGGCATTGTTTCAGGTTCACTTGGTTTGGTGGAGGTGATATGTGAATTGGAGTCCATTCAATGTTGTCATACACAATGGGCATTACAGCATTTATAGTGAAACTCTTGACTCCAACAATAAATGTTCCCAATTGTATAACCAAATATTGTACCTTAAAAATATCCATTCCCACAATATTATCTGGTACTAAGAAAATAAAGATTTGTGCTTCAAAAATAATACTTTTACATAATTGCATTCCAACAGGTACAGCAACAGCAGCTTTGCCTCCCAACCCTTCAGTTATTGCAACTGCATTTTGTTGGTCTGGCTGAGTTGTACCTTGGAATGAGTTGTGTCCCTGCCAATATAAAGTGACTGGTATGTAAGGGCATGGATCCCCAGGTTTCTTAGCATTGATTTTTGTTATGGCAGGTCCTGGGAATCTGCCACCCCTTCAGTCTATTGGCTGTGGCAACTGCCACCCCTTCCCTTCTGTGTGTTTCATGTCATCTAACAGATTCTTACACTCTGCATATAGCGATGTGGAGGGAAGAGATAATGGGACTGGGCTCAACTCAACTCCTAATCTAAACCAATTATAGGAGGAGCTGACAGAGTTAATTCTTCAACATCACTGAGGGCAACCTTTTTAGGTTTGGCTGGCCTCAACATCCCCTTTGCTGTTAGTTCCCTCCACATAGCGAGCAGAAATTTGGTCTCCTTTCCATCAATAGTTTCTATTGGCACACCACTGTTTAGCAAATCTAGAAACATTTGTCTGCAAGTAATTTTAACACGTGTATGTCCCTCCTGGCCCCCCTTAGCTAAACTCCGTTGCTGTTTCCGTTCACTTCTGTCAACATTCATTTCTCCCATTTGACCCAAGAGCATAGCCGCATCATAAATTGTACTTCCTTCTTTTGCTTCTAAAGCACTCAACATAGTGAAAAGAGGGGCTTTTAACTGTTCTGGGGCTGTGATAAGCAATTTCCTTTTGATCAATGGTGTAAAAGCAGCCATGTCAGGACCCCCCCAGTCAACCACTACATGTCTCACCCCTCTGTCAGGTAAAGGATCGGGAGTGATACCAGACATACATCCCATTGCTCTCAGTCTCTGCATCCCCTCTGTTGTAACTTCCCAGGGGGTCTGGTCTATTAATTCATAGGGACTGTCTATAGTCTGTGCAATAGAATCCCTAATTAAATGCAATAAGCAAAATGTTCCAGTTGTGTTACGCCCACGTTTCATGTATAAACGCACACGGGGATCCTTGGCTACACTTCCTAAACCTACTGCTTCTCTGTCCGTCAGCATAATACCATCACCTCCTAAATCCCAGACACGTAAAACCCATTCCAGTAATCCCTCTCCAACCTTTTGTGTAAACTTTTGCCCAATTTCAGTTAATTCACTAGCTGACCATGACCGAGTTTCCTCAGTTAAATGTTGCTCAGCTGACACATCACCTCCAGATGTGGAATATGTGTGTTCTGCTAGTTGTCCACTTTTCTCCATCACCTCTCTCTTTTGCTTATGAGTTACAATGGGTCTGACCTCACAAATGTCATCATCCATCCCCTCTTCAGACCCTGACCATTCATTCACCCCCTCCCAATCCTGAGAGGTTATCAAAGCCCGCACTTCTACGTGATTTCTAACGAGCTTCTGCTTCTTTCTCCTCCTTTTCCTATTAACAGTCTTTATAATATACTGTTCAAACTGTGCAGCTAATTGTTCCTTTTCTTGCTCTGCATTCTGACTGCATAACCTTAACAGTTGCAATTGGTCTTTGACAGTTTGAAGTTGTAACTCTAAATCCTGTATCTGCTTAGTTTGTTGCTCTAACACTTGAAAACACAACCAACCCACCTCTGCAGCAGCTCTACTTTCCCTCTTATCATACTTTGAGAAGTCAAGATTTGCTACTACATACTTTGGGTTAGCCACCTCAATGGCGGGGGAGTACTTAGCACATTCCCGGGCTACTGATATCCACTGTCCTGTGACAGACACCCAACTGGGCAATATCCCCGTTCTCTCACTAGTGCTTTTCCCCACCCCTTTCAGCCTTTTTATCCACGACATTCTTTTAAGAATGTCTCCTATTCAAACAGTAATTACAAATACACAATACACAAAGAATACCTACTATCCCCAGACCTAGACAAGGAAAAGAGGTAGAGTAGACATACAGACACCGTCAGTAATCAAATTACAGACCCCACTCCTGGTACCAAATGTATTGAGAAGGGCTCTTGTTCAGTCTGTAGAGTGATTAAACTGACACACACAAGTGAAACAAACATAAGAGATTTATTGATACTTAGCTGAGGGACCCCTCCATAAAATGGCTCAGCAGCAATTCCAACATAACCAGGCACTCTGAAGTCCAGGCAGAAGTCAAAGAGCCTCCCCCCAAATGAAGCTTTATTTATGTTTCCCCCACACAGGATATAAGAAGATTTATACATTTTAGCAGCTAGCATACTATATATGGTGAAAACTACACTTAGCATACTATATATGGTGAAAATCAAGCATTAACCAGTGACACATTCCTTGAATTGCCAAAAGCTCTAGACGCCATCTTTAAGGTGTTGTTCTATTCTCTCTATTTTCTGCTCTGTGAATTACTCATTTTCCTTACAAACATTATGTTGTATTCTTCAATCAAATTACTTTATGTTTATTATTACGTTATTTTTACATATATTCACACCAACATGGAAAAACACATTTCATATTGTTGATATTTTTTTCCCCCACTTGCGATGAAAAGAAACACCTTCAAAGTTCACGAAGGAATGTAAAGTAGAACTTAGCCTGGACACAATTCAATGGTTTCCATTTAAACATCAAAAAATGCCATCATTCAGATTATTCAGATTTATATCTTAAAGAAGAAGCAAACCCTCTATATGTTTTAATAACCCACACTTAATTCTGCAGTAAACCCCCTGTCTTGAATAAGCCATCTTCTTGTTATCTAATATAAAGAGCTTTCCCCATTTCCAAGAAAATTAATTTGAATACTGGCCTGTGAATTGTGACATGGTGACTGTGACCTGACTCTAGGCCTCTATCATGGGGTACAAATGCAGCCAAGAACAAAGTACAAAGATTGTCAGGATCTTGTGTTTGGGAAAGACCACTTTCTGCTGATTTACCACTGTACTAGCCCAGAACTTCATATTATTACACTTGGACAAAGGATTACACTTTGAAACCTGCCTTTAGTTTACTGACTAAATTGCTGATGGTCACATGGTCCTGGAAGTAAAGCATGGGGCAAGATGTAAATTTTTATGTATTTTCCATGACTTTCCCTGGACTTGTGTGAAGTAGAGTGGCTCAAACAGGACATTATTGAATTACAGAGGGTTCAGAGAAGGGCAACTAAACTGGTAAGAGGTATGGAAAATCTTAGCTTTGAGGAAAGACTGGCCAAGTTGGGGTTGTTCATGCTGGAGAAGAGGTGCTTTAGGGGGGTGGGGTATGATAACTCTGTCTAAATATATAAAGGGATCATATAATAATCTCTCTAATGCTTTATTTACCAGTAGGTCAGCTGACAAGAGGGCACCCATTCAGATTATAGAAGAAAGTAGGTTCCGTGTAAATATTTTGAAGGTTTTTTTTTTACAAAATATGTAATGAGAGCTGTGAAGATGTGGAACTCTCTCCCTGAATCAGGCTGATACATTAGATAGCTTTAAGAGGGGGTTGGTAGCAAGTGAGGGAATACAGGTTTATGGAAGATAGCTTATAGTACAAGTTGATCCAGAGACTGGTCAAATTGCCATCTTGGAGTCAGGAAGGAATGTTTCCCCCTCTGAGGCAAATTAGAGAGGCTTCAAATGGGGTTTTTTGCCTTCCTCTGGATCAGTTAGGCAGGTTATATACATATTTAAGGTTGAACTTGATGGACGTGTGTCTTTTTTCAACCTAACCTACTATGTTACTATGATTGGAAATATAACCCCACATGGTTAAAGGGTGGTTCAACTTTTTAATTTGTGTTCATTATTTATTTTTTTATAGTTTTTTTTTAATTATTTGGATTTTTTTTCTAACTCTTTCCAGCTTTAAAATGGGGGTCACTGACCCATTTAAAAACAAACGTTCTGTAAAGCTACAGATTTATTGTGATTGTTACTTTTTATTACTCATCTTTCTATTCAGGACCTCTTATAATCATATTCCAGTCTCTTATTCAAGTCAATGCATGGTTGCTAGGGTAAATTGGATTGCTAAAACTGCAAACTGGAGAGCTTGTTTTTTTTGCCCTTTTGGTAAACTTTTGATGCATCTCTTCCAGGAACCGAGCTTAAAGGGGTGGTTCACCTTTAAGTTAATTTTTAGTATAGAATGGCTAATTCTAAGCAACTTTCCAATTAGCCTTCATTTTTTCTTTTTTTATAGTTTTTGAATTTGCCATCTTCTTCTCCAGCTTTCAATTGGGGGCCACTGACCCCAACTAAAAAACAAATGCTCTGTTAGGCAACAAATGTATTGTTATTATTACTTTTTATTGCTCATCTTTGTATTCAGGTCCTCTCCTATTCATATTCCAGTCTCTTATTCAAATCAGTGCATGATTACTGGTGTAATTTAGATCCCTGGCAACCATATTTCTAAAACTGCAATCTGGAGAATTGCCAAGTAAAAAAAAGCAAACTCAAATGATAAAAAAAAACCCCTCAAATAATGAAAAATGAAAACCAATTGCAAGTTGTCTCAGAATATCACACACTACATTATACTAAAAGTTAATTTAAAGGTGAACAACTCCTTTAACATTTCAATTGACCTTTCATTATTGGATGTTTGCTTTAAGACAATAAATACAGCAACTACCATATATTTGTCAATATATTTTTTTATTAAATACAATATGTTGGTTAATTATCTGAGCCCATGCTAATATGACAGTTTCTTCCTGAAGGTGCCTGTAATGTATTTAATTGCAGCATTATCTAATCCACATATGCAATAACATCTTAAACAGCCACCTACTAAGTACAACTTTTGTCCATCAACACGTGAAGAATCATTTTTAATGACATCATTAAAGAGAATCTATCACCAATAGGTCTGACAAAAGCTCACTTGTCTTTTAGCATCACATGTCATAGATTATCTCTGAAAAAAAATGTTTTCTGTACTGATAATGTAAAAAAACCGAAGTGATCTTGTTCAACTGTAGAACGAGGGGGCAGCCATTTGTTTGTTTTTTTACAATTGTCTCTTGTATCTGCTTTTTGCAGAAATGTAAACATTGCCCTCTAGTAACCAGTATCTAAGACTGTGTTGATTCATAGTGGTAACTGTTTAAGGTGCACATTAAGTTCCATTACAATCAAGAAGTGCTGGATCAGATTGCAGTGAATATAGCCATTGTTGTCTCAGAAGCAACAATGTTTAAAAGATTCCCCAGGTCAGGGGTGCGATTTGCAAACAGGTGGGTTTAGTGAATGGACGGCTGGCGCCCAAGCCAAGTTACAGAGCTTTATAAGGAGTATTGATGGAAATGGCAGAATTCAAAATTACAGCCAGATTTGACACCATTTCAACCAACACAACTCTAGCAACACAGTTTATTGGTAGCAAACATGTCACAGGACATGTGCAGATGTCAAGGTTATCCTAACATAATACAACAGGCTATCCCAGGTGCTGTCATCTCCATTAAGCTCCATTGCTGGGTGTGATCAACACATCTGCTGGGATATCTACGGCTACATCTGCCTTTTGGTTTTGAAATTTAAATACACAAGGTTTTAATTTAAACAACTAAAATCATGTCATTTCAGCATCATACATTATATACAGAGTGTAACCAAAGATTGACAACCGTTGACAAGCCATTTATAATTCATTGGTAAGTTGTCATGCCGCCATCTCTTAATTGTAAAAAGCATGTTTGCGAGGCAGTTTATTGTGATCTATTTGACATGTGGTTGACATACTTGACCAGGCAGGCACATAAAAGGATTGACTGTTCAAAGCTATAAAACAGCTTTATATGATGTTTTTAGATACCCTAATACCTGTGTAACTTGAGATTCCCTAAGCCATAAACATCAAACAGCACCAGACATTTATATTCAAACAATGTACACAAAATGACAGCATTGTTAAATGAGATGGTAACATCTACCAGTCACCGAAGCCACATGAAAACATGGCATTCTGGTATACAAGAAAGATGGCACTGTTTTTTTCTTATTATTTTTGCCCTTGAAGATGTAATTCTAATGTCATTGGCCAAAGTCTCACAAACTTTCACGTCAGTCTGAACATGCAAATCGATTGCTAAGCTATGGAGTCCGGGGTGGGGGGTAAACGTGGCACTATGCAATGCTGTGTTACTGATAACACATCAATGAGATCTGACACATACAATAAAACATACATGTGTAAACCTAGTTTGGTGACCTTGGTGTATTCTAGAGTACCAACAAAGCAAGAGTATGTACTGTATATTTGTATTGTAGTGACACACATGGCTTTGTGGTACAAGAATACAGCAACACAATAGAGTTTCCTTTACAATGCAAGAAAAGAAAAACAATTATCTTAAATTACACAAACAGAGGAAGGTGTCGCTTCAGCATCGTCATGGGAAACTAAGATCTACGACCAACCGAAGAAAATATTCACAGTGAAGCAAGAAATGTCTTTTTTTTGTACTTCACAAATGGATTTTCAGCTAGTAACTGCATATTTCTTGGCAAAAAAGGAAAAGCACAATGAAAAATCCATGCAAAGGCATGTTTGCTTCATTTGTCCAAAGAAACTACCGGCATGCCGATTTCTAAATGTTTTTTTCCCTAAAGAGTTAATATTGAAAGTAAACCGTTTTTCCCCAAATTTTGCCCATTTGGGAACTATAGAACCTAAACGGAGAAGACAATAGCAGTGGTCGAGATCCACGTAAATATCAGTCGGAAAAAAAAGAAGTAAAAAGCTGTATGTATGTATGTGGGTGTGTGTATATTAAATACAACTTTTTGGATTTTTTTTTACGTACATCACCCCTGATTTTGTTTTTTTATGAAAACTTGAAAAAAGTTTCACCGTTAAAAATTTGTAGGTGATCCTTGTCATTGGACTGCTCCTATTTTAACAGTTCAGGACCTGCATCTGCTATATATTTTTGCACAGAGAAGGAGGTGCATACTATTGAGGAATTTAAAATATCTATTTAAATAGGGCATCTAAATTTACATCAAGGTACATTTTTTATACAGATATATTTCTTTTTTTCTAAAGTAAATTTTCTTTCTTCTAGGTAACTTCATTCCATCTTTTTTCTTCTTCAGAGTCTTCCACGGAGTAGGTGTCCTAAAAAAAACAGATTAACCTGTTTTTGGCAAGGTTATTCTCCTATTGGTGAGGACAAACGTCCCTGTCTTGAGCCAGCAGAAAGAAAGGGGGACCCCATCAAGTGAAAGCATTGTAGTCTTCATGAGAGCCTTCTTGAGTAAACACTATACATAGTCCTCTATAGCAGATCTCATCTCTATACTATAGACCCTTTGGAAGAAGATAGGTGTATTGATTGTATCCTTGTTGCTAACGTCCTCTGTAAGTCTCCTAGAACATCCTGACCCGTTGTTTCTCCATTCTTGTCATACAATAGCTGTTTAAAGGCATCATTTTCAATGAGGAGCATCATGTTCTTCAAAAAGTATCCTTCACAATAGGATGATAATTCAGGTGTGCCAAGAAACTGCAAAGAAAGTTATATACCATTATGGCAGAGAATTTCATTTTGAAAACCTCAATACTATTCCTATCTGAAACTGTGAGGGGCACATTTACTTAGCTCGAGTGAAGGGTTAGAATGAAAAATACTTAGAATTTCTAAGTATTTTTTTGGCTACTTCGACCATCAAATTGGCTATTTCGACCTTCGACTCTGAATCGAACGATTCGAACTAAAAATCGTTTGACTATTCGACCATTCGATAGTCCAAGTACTGTCTCTTTAAAAAAAACTTCGACCACCTTCTTCGCCACCTAAAACCTACCGAAGGTCCCCATAGGCTTTCCTAGCAATTTGTGATTGAAGGAAAAACAGTTTGAATTTGTTGGACGGATCCATTTGGAATCATCTGCCTTTTAATATATTTGGGCAATCCATGCATTTCCGTTCTTTGATTTATTTAGCAGCTGCTTTGGATGCTATAAAACCTTTAGTCTTATATCATGCTATCAAAGCATCCAATCCATTCTACTGTGCCAGATAAGGCAAAAAGTCTTCCCACATAACTGAATCCTGAATCTGAATATTAGTGTTGAGCACAGTAATACTAAACAATAAAATCTCAAAATTTGATCTTTATGAAGTAAAAAAGGGGTCAACTTGTTTCTACAGTAGATGAAAGGGTTTAACTCCCAAGATTCATTCAAAGGGGTTGAAACTGCTGTTAAATAGGTTTTTAAGTAGAAAATCTCCAAGTAAGAGTGTACTGTTTGTTTGCATGTAACCATTTCCAGTTTATTTACAAAGCCACAATGCTTCCAATGTTTAATGCATTGGAAGCAATTACAGTGCCAATAATTCTGCAGGTGCCCACAACTATACTGACATTTCGGGGGGAAAAATCGTTTGACTATTCGACCATTCGATAGTCAAAGTACTGTCTCTTTAAAAAAAACTTTGACCACCTTCTTCGCCACCTAAAACCTACCGAAGGTCCCCATAAGCTTTCCTAGCAATTTGTGATTGAAGGAAAATCGTTAGATCGATGGTAAATCCTTCAACTTCGATATTCGAAGTCGAAGGGTTTAACTTTAATGGTCGAATATTGAGGGTTAATTAACCCTCTATATTCAACCCATTGTAAATGTGCCCCTTAGTGTTCTTACAATCCATTGTTTATTTCTTTACTCTTACACTTTTATACTTTCACGACTGAGTATAAACAGCTTCCAATGTTGAAAAAAGTGAAAAATAATTAAAGCCTTTACATGCACTTCTGTCTAAAATATCCAATAAGAGGAGTTGTAAAAAGTTTGAATGTTTGAGTGTTATGACTAAAAGTGATCTCCTTGATGATAGTGTTTCAGACTGCTGAACACTGACATTAATTATAGAATGTGTAACCAATTGTTTCTGCCATGGTTTGCTAAAATCAGGGTAAACTATTCAAAATATTCAACTATTCACAACATTTTCAAATGTTTGTAAATTTTACAAACACAGTTTTAAGTCTTCAATCGAAAAAAATCTCAAATTTGAATGAAAAGATTTGAGCTCCTAGAGAAGTCATCAGGAGGTGTATTTTGACAATTCAAGCTCTTTTTTTTCCAGTTATTTTTATTTTAATGTGAGATTTTAGAGAGTCACCAAAAACGAATTGGTGACGAATAAGTGACTTATTTAGTGATATATCTTTTTTTACCTCAACTTAACACCATCAAATGCCAAGTTTGTTTGTATATATACTAGTGACAAAGAAAGAAGTTTATTTGATTTTTATTTAGGATTTGAAAAAAAACCTGAATTCAACATTTAGCAAATTGTCCTCCCTTATATCAATTTTCCCATGCTGCCCCATTAAGATAATTAATATCTTGATTTCATTGATTTCAAAATATTATAGGTCCTACAAGAAGTGAATTCTGTAGACCTCACTACTGATGGCCCAGACTGTTATCAAGCACACCGTTAAAGGCCCCTAATACCAATTGTTAAAATAGCGTCATAGACATTTGAATTAGACATGCACCAAATCAGCTGAATTTTGAATTTTTCACATATGATTTCACTGAATTCAGACCCTATTTTATATAAGAATTAATGTAATGAAGGGCAGAGAGCATAGTGCTTGTGACCTAAATTTACGTGATTTTAAGGGTTCGGATTTTGTTTGGCCAGGCATTTGGATTGGGTCAAATCCTACTAAAAAAAGGCTCAGGTTTGTTCGCATCCCTAATTATGTTGGCTTTGAAAAAGACAACATCTTGATCTACTAGTTCAGCTCGTTCTTATTCTTCTTATTATGTTGGCTTTGAAAAAGCCAACATCTTGATCTACTAGTTCAGCTCGTTCTTCTTCTTCTTCTTCTTCTTATTATGTTGGCTTTGAAAAAGCCAACATCTTGATCTACTAGTTCAGCTCGTTATGTTGGCTTTGAAAAAGCCAACATCTTGATCTACTAGTTCAGCTCGTTCTTATTCTTATTATTATTAGCGCCCCCCGGTTTTCTAAACATTACTCCTCCTACAGTTTTAGGGGTAAAAGCGCCAAACTTTCCACACCTATTCGCCTTATAGCAAAGTACGTTGCTTGTGCTTTAGTAAGCGATCCCACCCACTGCGCCCGTGTGGCGGACCACCGAAGACGCCGTTTTTCATATTGACTTTGACAGGGAAAATTTTCAAATCAATGCCGCTCGTACAGTTTTGAAGCTACACTCCCCAAACTCGGACCGCATATTGTTGGTGCCACCCCGAATAAAAATATCTATTTTGGGGGGCACCCCAAAGTGGGCGGAGCTACCAACAGCCAATGAAATTTTAGCAATTTTCTAAACGCTACTCCTCCCAGAGTTTTAGGAGTACAATTATGAAACTTTGCACACTTGTTCGGCTCATACCCGAATAGGTTGCTTGTGCTCTATTAAGCAATCCCACCCTCCGTGGCCCTGTGGCGGCCCCCAAAGACCCCATTTTTTCCCATAGACTTTAATTGGAAAATTTGAAACTTTTGCCACTCGTACAGCGTTAAAGTTACACTCACCAAACTTGGGTCACTTAGTCATGGGGTCAACCTGAAAAGTTCTGTCACATTTTGGGGACTCCAAAAAGTGGGCGGAGCAACAAACAGCCAATCAGATTTTCCCTATTGACTTCAATGAGAAAATGTCAAACACTGTCATTCCCACAGTGTTAAAGCCAGAGACCCAAAACTTGGCACCATGGGTCAATGGGGTTAAAATTTTGAAAAGTGGGCGGAGTATACCACAGCCAATCAAATATTGGCCATTTGTTTCAATGGGAAAAGTTAAAACTGTCGCCGCTCTTAGATTGTTCATGGGAGGGTCCTCAAACTTGGCACAGTTGGTCCCTGGAGGACCGGGATCAAAATCTGGAAAAGTGGGTGGAGCCAAAAACAACCAATCAGATTTCTTTGATGATTTCAATGGGAAAAATTTAAATTGCTGCCATTTGCACATTATTGATGTCATGGACCTCGAATATCACAAATGTGCTCACTGGGTGTTTGCACTTCAAAGTTAGGAAAAGTGGGTGGAGCCACCAACAACCAATCAAATGTCATTCATTGATTTTCAAGAGAAAAACATAAAACTGCTGCCATTTTTACAGGTTAAATGTCATGATTCCGAAACCTTAAAGTGTTAGTCACTTGGTGACTCTGGTTCAGAATTAGGAAAAAAGGGGGCGGGGCAACAACAGCCAATCGGACTTCAGCCATTGACCTTAATGAAAAACGCCAAATTGCTGCTATTATTACGGCGTCCATGCCAAGTGTCCCAAACTCAGCACAATTACTCACTGGGTGACTGTGGTCAAAATTTAGGAAAAGTGGGCGGAGCCAATAACAGCCAATCAGATTTTACCTATTGACTTCAATGTAAAAGTTTCAAATACTGCCATTCTCACAGTTTTAAAGTCAGAGGCCCCAAACTTGGTACAGACCATGACTGGGTGACTGGGGTTAAAATTCGGAAAACTGGGTGGAGCTTAAAACAGCCAATCAAATGTTACCTATTGCTAATCAATGTCAATATATAAGTTGCTGCCATTCTTTCACAGTTAATGGCAGGGACATCAAACTTGGCACAGTCGGTCACAGGGGGACTGGGGTTCAAATTTTAAAAGTGGGTGGAGCCAAAAACAGCCAATCAGGTTTTTTGGATTGAATTAATTGTACAATTTGATCTGCTTCAATTTTCACAGTTTTAAACCAGATTCTACCAACTTTGTGTACTCTCTATGCACCAGGGGCGACTGGCCCCAACACCTCTTGCGTTTCAAAGCCAACATCTTGTGGTTTCTTCAGAAACGACACCATCTAGTTATGTTGGCTATGAAATAGCCAACATACTGTTCTTCGAGTTCAGCTCGTTCTTCTTCTTATTATTAAAATTATTATTATTATTGGCGAACCCCATTTTCTAAACGCTACTCCTCCTACAGTTTTAGGGGTGCAAGCGCCAAACTTTCCACACTTATTCCTCTTATAGCAAAGTACGTTGCTTGTGCTTTAATAAGCGATCCCACCCACCCCGCCCCTGTGGCGACCCCCCGACGACCCCTTTTTTCCCATTGACTTTGACAGGGAAAAATTTCAAATCGCCGCCACTCGTACAGTTTTGAAGATACAGTTCCCAAACTCGGACCACATATTGTTGATGTCACCCCGAATAAAAATAAGTATTTTGGGGGGGCACCCCAAAGTGGGCGGAGCTACCAACGCCCAATGAAAATTTACCAATTTTCTATACGCTACTCCTCCCAGAGGTTTAGGAGTACAATTATGATACTTTGCACACTTGTTCGGCTCATACCCGAATAGGTTGCTTGTGCTTTGTTAAGCGATCCCACCCTCCGTGCCCCTGTGGCGACCCCCCGACGACCCCATTTTTCCCCATAGACTTTCATTGGAAAACTTGAAACTTTTGCCACTTGTACAGCTTTGAAGTTACACTCACCAAACTTGGCTCATTTAGTCATGGGGTGAAACTGAAAAATTCTGTCCTATTTTGGGGACCCAAAAAAGTGGGCGGAGCCGCAAACAACCAATCAGATTTTCCCTATTGACTTCAATGAGAAAATGTAAACAGCTGTAATTCTCACAGTATTAAAGCTAGAGCTCTCCCAAACTTGGCACCGTGGGTCACTGGGTGACTCGGCTAAAATTTACCTAAAGTGGGCGGAGTCTACAACAGCCAATCAAATTTCAGCCATTCAAATAAATAGGAAAATGTTAAACTGCTGCCGCTCTTAGACGGTTAATGGCAGGGTCCTCAAACTTGGCACAGTTGGTCACTGGGGGACTTGGATTAAAATTAAGAAAAGTGGGTGGAGCCAAAACCAACCAATCAGATTTCTTTGATTGATTTTAATGAGAACAATTAAGAAGGCTGCCATTCTCTCAGTATTGATGTCAGGGACCTTGAATATCACAAATGTGGTCGCTGGGGGTTTCCACTTCAAGTTTAGAAAAAGTGGGCGGAGCCACCAACAACCAATCGAATTTCATTCATTGATTTTCAATAGAAAAAAATAAAAATGCTGCCATTTTTACACAATAAATGACAGCATTCCCAAACTTTGGAATGTTAGTCACTGAGTGACTGTGGTTCACAATTAGGAAAAAAAAGGGGCGGGGCAACAACAGCCAATCAGATTTCAGCCATTGACCTTAATTAAAAATGATAAACTGCTGCTATTATCACGGTTTAAATGCTAGGTGTACCAAACTTGGCTCAATTACTCACTGGGTGACTGCGGTCAAAATTTAGGAAAAGTGGGTGGAGCCAAAAACGGCCAATCAGTTTTCACCTATTGACTTCAATGTAAAATTTTTGATTACTGCCGTTCTCACAGTTTTAAAACCAAAGGTCCCAAACTTAGCACTGACCATGACTAGGTAACTGGGGTTAAAATTCAGAAAACTGGGCGGAGCTTAAGACAGCCAATCAGATTTCTTTGATTGATTTTAATGGGAACAATTAAGAAGGCTGCCATTCTCACAGTATTGATGTCAGGGACCTTGAATATCACAAATGTGGCCGCTGGGAGTTTCCACTTCAAGTTTAGAAAAAGTGGGCGGAGCCACCAACAACCAATCGAATTTCATTCATTGATTTTCACTAGAAAAAAATAAAAATGCTGCCATTTTTACACATTAAATCACAGCATTCACAAACTTTGAAATGTTAGTCACTGAGTGACTGTGGTTCATAATTAGGAAAAAAAGGGGCGGGGCAACAACAACCAATCAGATTTCAGCCATTGACCTTAAAGAAAAATGATAAACTGCTGCTATTATCACAGTTTAAATGCTAGGTGTACCAAACTTGACTCAATTACTCACTGGGTGACTGCGGTCAAAATTTAGGAAAAGTGGGTGGAGCCAAAAACAGCCAATCAGTTTTCACCTCTTGACTTTAATGTAAAATTTTGTATTACCGCCGTTCTCACAGTTTTAAAACCGGAGGCCCCAAACTTGGCACTGACCATGACTAGGTAACTGGGGTTAAAATTCAGAAAACTGGGCGGAGCTTAAGACAGCCAATCACATTTTACCAAACGCTATTCAATGGGAATATTTAAATTCCTGTCAATCTTACACTGTTAATGTAAGAGTGCTCAAACTTGGTCCATTTGGTGAAGGGGTGACTGGGATGCAAATTTTTAAAAGTGGGCGGGGCCAAAAATAGCCAGTTTGTTTGAATGGATTTCAATGGTAAAATTGGATTGGCTTTAAATTTCACCGTTTTAATCCGGATTCTACCGACTTTGTGTACTCTCTAGGCACCGGGGGCGACTGGGCAAGACACCTATAGCGTTTCATAGCCAACATCCCGTGGTTTCTTCAGAAACGACACCCTCTAGTTCTTATTATTCTTATTATTATTAGCGCCCCCCGGTTTTCTAAACGCTACTCCTCCTACAGTTTTAGGGGTACAAGCGCCAAACTTTCCACACCTATTCGCCTTATAGCAAAGTACGTTGCTTGTGCTTTAGTAAGCGATCCCACCCACTGCGCCCGTGCGGCGGACCACCGAAGACGCCTTTTTTCGTATTGACTTTGACAGGGAAAATTTTCAAATCGCTGCCGCTCGTACAGTTTTGAAGCTACACTCCCCAAACTCGGGCCGCATATTGTTGGTGCCACCCCGAATAAAAATATGTATTTTTGGGGGGCACCCCAAAGTGGGCGGAGCTACCAACAGCCAATGAAATTTTAGCAATTTTCTAAACGCTACTCCTCCCAGAGTTTTAGGAGTACAATTATGAAACTTTGCACACTTGTTGGGCTCATACCCGAATAGGTTGCTTGTGCTCTGTTAAGCAATCCCACCCTCCGTGGCCCTGTGGCGGCCCCCCAAAGACCCCATTTTTTCCCATAGACTTTCATTGGAAAATTTGAAACTTTCGCCACTCGTACAGCATTAAAGTTACACTCACCAAACTTGGGTCACTTAGTCATGGGGTCAACCTGAAAAGTTCTGTCAAATTTTGGGGACTCCAAAAAGTGGGCGGAGCAACAAACAGCCAATCAGATTTTCCCTATTGACTTCAATGAGAAAATGTCAAACACTGTCTTTCCCACAGTGTTAAAGCCAGAGACCCCAAACTTGGCACCATGGGTCACTGGGGTTAGAATTTGGAAAAGTGGGCGGAGTCTACCACAGCCAATCAAATATTAGCCATTTGTTTCAATGGGAAAAGTTAAAACTGTCGCCGCTCTTAGATTGTTCATGGGAGGGTCCTCAAACTTGGCACAGTTGGTCCCTGGAGGACCGGGATCAAAATCTGGAAAAGTGGGTGGAGCCAAAAACAACCAATCAGATTTCTTTGATGATTTCAATGGGAAAAATTAAAATTGCTGCCATTTGCACGTTATTGATGTCATGGACCTCGAATATCACAAATGTGCTCACTGGGTGTTTGCACTTCAAAGTTAGGAAAAGTGGGTGGAGCCACCAACAACCAATCAAATGTCATTCATTGATTTTCAATAGAAAAACATAAAACTGCTGCCATTTTTACATGTTAAATGTCATGATTCCGAAACCTTAAAGTGTTAGTCACTTGGTGACTCTGGTTCAGAATTAGGAAAAATAGGGGGTGGGGCAACAACAGCCAATCGGATTTCAGCCATTGACCTTAATGAAAAACGCCAAATTGCTGCTATTATTACGGCGTCCATGCCAAGTGTCCCAAACTCTGCACAATTACTCACTGGGTGACTGTGGTCAAAATTTAGGAAAAGTGGGCGGAGCCAATAACAGCCAATCAGATTTTACCTATTGACTTCAATGTAAAAGTTTCAAATACTGCCATTCTCACAGTTTTAAAGCCAGAGGCCCCAAACTTGGTACAGATCATGACTGGGTGACTGGGGTTAAAATTCGGAAAACTGGGTGGAGCTTAAAACAGCCAATCAAATGTTACCTATTGCTAATCAATGTCAATATATAAGTTGCTGCCATTCTTTCACAGTTAATGGCAGGGACATCAAACTTGGCACAGTCGGTCACAGGGGGACTGGGATTCAAATTTTAAAAGTGGGTGGAGCCAAAAACAGCCAATCAGGTTTTTGGATTGATTTTAATGGTACTATTTGATCTGCTTCCATTTACACCGTTTTAAACCAGATTCTACCAACTTTGTGTACTCTCTATGCACCAGGGGCGACTGGCCCCAACACCTCTTGCGTTTCAAAGCCAACATCTTGTGGTTTCTTCAGAAACGACACCATCTAGTTATTATTATGTTGGCTTTGAAAAAGCCAACATCTTGATCTACTAGTTCAGCTCGTTCTTATTATGTTGGCTTTGAAAAAGCCAACATCTTGATCTACTAGTTCTTATTATTATTATTAGCGCCCCCCGGTTTTCTAAACGCTACTCCTCCTACAGTTTTAGGGGTACAAGCGCCAAACTTTCCACACCTATTCGCCTTATAGCAAAGTACGTTGCTTGTGCTTTAGTAAGCGATCCCACCCACTGCGCCCGTGCGGCGGACCACCGAAGACGCCTTTTTTCGTATTGACTTTGACAGGGAAAATTTTCAAATCGCTGCCGTTCATACAGTTTTGAAGCTACACTCCCCAAACTCAGACCGCATATTGTTGGTGCCACCCCGAATAAAAATATGTATTTTGGGGGGCACCCCAAAGTGGGCGGAGCTACCAACAGCCAATGAAATTTTAGCAATTTTCTAAACGCTACTCCTCCCAGAGTTTTAGGAGTACAATGATGAAACTTTGCACACTTGTTGGGCTCATACCCGAATAGGTTGCTTGTGCTCTGTTAAGCAATCCCACCCTCCGTGGCCCTGTGGCGGCCCCCCAAAGACCCCATTTTTTCCCATAGACTTTCATTGGCAAATTTGAAACTTTTGCCACTCGTACAGCATTAAAGTTACACTCACCAAACTTGGGTCACTTAGTCATGGGGTCAACCTGAAAAGTTCTGTCACATTTTGGGGACTCCAAAAAGTGGGCGGAGCAACAAACAGCCAATCAGATTTTCCCTATTGACTTCAATGAGAAAATGTCAAACACTGTCATTCCCACAGTGTTAAAGCCAGAGACCCAAACTTGGCACCATGGGTCACTGGGGTTAAAATTTGGAAAAGTGGGCAGAGTCTACCACAGCCAATCAAATATTAGCCATTTGTTTCAATGGGAAAAGTTAAAGCTGTCGCCGCTCTTAGATTGTTCATGGGAGGGTCCTCAAACTTGGCACAGTTGGTCCCTGGAGGACCGGGATCAAAATCTGGAAAAGTGGGTGGAGCCAAAAACAACCAATCAGATTTCTTTGATGATTTCAATGGGAAAAATTAAAATTGCTGCCATTTGCACGTTATTGATGTCATGGACCTCGAATATCACAAATGTGGTCACCTGGTGTTTGCACTTCAAAGTTAGGAAAAGTGGGTGGAGCCACCAACAACCAATCAAATGTCATTCATTGATTTTCAATAGAAAAACATAAAATTGCTGCCATTTTTACATGTTAAATGTCATGATTCCGAAACCTTAAAGTGTTAGTCACTTGGTGACTCTGGTTCAGAATTAGGAAAATATAGGGGGTGGGGCAACAACAGCCAATCGGATTTCAGCCATTGACCTTAATGAAAAACGCCAAATTGCTGCTATTATTACGGCGTCCATGCCAAGTGTCCCAAACTCTGCACAATTACTCACTGGGTGACTGTGGTCAAAATTTAGGAAAAGTGGGCGGAGCCAATAACAGCCAATCAGATTTTACCTATTGACTTCAATGTAAAAGTTTCAAATACTGCCATTCTCACAGTTTTAAAGCCAGAGGCCCCAAACTTGGTACAGATCATGACTGGGTGACTGGGGTTAAAATTCGGAAAACTGGGTGGAGCTTAAAACAGCCAATCAAATGTTACCTATTGCTAATCAATGTCAATATATAAGTTGCTGCCATTCTTTCACAGTTAATGGCAGGGACATCAAACTTGGCACAGTCGGTCACAGGGGGACTGGGATTCAAATTTTAAAAGTGGGTGGAGCCAAAAACAGCCAATCAGGTTTTTGGATTGATTTTAATGGTACTATTTGATCTGCTTCCATTTACACCGTTTTAAACCAGATTCTACCAACTTTGTGTACTCTCTATGCACCAGGGGCGACTGGCCCCAACACCTCTTGCGTTTCAAAGCCAACATCTTGTGGTTTCTTCAGAAACGACACCATCTAGTTATTATTATGTTGGCTTTGAAAAAGCCAACATCTTGATCTACTAGTTCAGCTCGTTCTTATTATGTTGGCTTTGAAAAAGCCAACATCTTGATCTACTAGTTCTTATTATTATTATTAGCGCCCCCCGGTTTTCTAAACGCTACTCCTCCTACAGTTTTAGGGGTACAAGCGCCAAACTTTCCACACCTATTCGCCTTATAGCAAAGTACGTTGCTTGTGCTTTAGTAAGCGATCCCACCCACTGCGCCCGTGCGGCGGACCACCGAAGACGCCTTTTTTCGTATTGACTTTGACAGGGAAAATTTTCAAATCGCTGCCGTTCATACAGTTTTGAAGCTACACTCCCCAAACTCAGACCGCATATTGTTGGTGCCACCCCGAATAAAAATATGTATTTTGGGGGGGCACCCCAAAGTGGGCGGAGCTACCAACAGCCAATGAAATTTTAGCAATTTTCTAAACGCTACTCCTCCCAGAGTTTTAGGAGTACAATGATGAAACTTTGCACACTTGTTGGGCTCATACCCGAATAGGTTGCTTGTGCTCTGTTAAGCAATCCCACCCTCCGTGGCCCTGTGGCGGCCCCCCAAAGACCCCATTTTTTCCCATAGACTTTCATTGGCAAATTTGAAACTTTTGCCACTCGTACAGCATTAAAGTTACACTCACCAAACTTGGGTCACTTAGTCATGGGGTCAACCTGAAAAGTTCTGTCACATTTTGGGGACTCCAAAAAGTGGGCGGAGCAACAAACAGCCAATCAGATTTTCCCTATTGACTTCAATGAGAAAATGTCAAACACTGTCATTCCCACAGTGTTAAAGCCAGAGACCCAAAACTTGGCACCATGGGTCACTGGGGTTAAAATTTGGAAAAGTGGGCAGAGTCTACCACAGCCAATCAAATATTAGCCATTTGTTTCAATGGGAAAAGTTAAAGCTGTCGCCGCTCTTAGATTGTTCATGGGAGGGTCCTCAAACTTGGCACAGTTGGTCCCTGGAGGACCGGGATCAAAATCTGGAAAAGTGGGTGGAGCCAAAAACAACCAATCAGATTTCTTTGATGATTTCAATGGGAAAAATTAAAATTGCTGCCATTTGCACGTTATTGATGTCATGGACCTCGAATATCACAAATGTGGTCACCTGGTGTTTGCACTTCAAAGTTAGGAAAAGTGGGTGGAGCCACCAACAACCAATCAAATGTCATTCATTGATTTTCAATAGAAAAACATAAAATTGCTGCCATTTTTACATGTTAAATGTCATGATTCCGAAACCTTAAAGTGTTAGTCACTTGGTGACTCTGGTTCAGAATTAGGAAAATATAGGGGGTGGGGCAACAACAGCCAATCGGATTTCAGCCATTGACCTTAATGAAAAACGCCAAATTGCTGCTATTATTACGGCGTCCATGCCAAGTGTCCCAAACTCTGCACAATTACTCACTGGGTGACTGTGGTCAAAATTTAGGAAAAGTGGGCGGAGCCAATAACAGCCAATCAGATTTTACCTATTGACTTCAATGTAAAAGTTTCAAATACTGCCATTCTCACAGTTTTAAAGCCAGAGGCCCCAAACTTGGTACAGATCATGACTGGGTGACTGGGGTTAAAATTCGGAAAACTGGGTGGAGCTTAAAACAGCCAATCAAATGTTACCTATTGCTAATCAATGTCAATATATAAGTTGCTGCCATTCTTTCACAGTTAATGGCAGGGACATCAAACTTGGCACAGTCGGTCACAGGGGGACTGGGATTCAAATTTTAAAAGTGGGTGGAGCCAAAAACAGCCAATCAGGTTTTTGGATTGATTTTAATGGTACTATTTGATCTGCTTCCATTTACACCGTTTTAAACCAGATTCTACCAACTTTGTGTACTCTCTATGCACCAGGGGCGACTGGCCCCAACACCTCTTGCGTTTCAAAGCCAACATCTTGTGGTTTCTTCAGAAACGACACCATCTAGTTATTATTATGTTGGCTTTGAAAAAGCCAACATCTTGATCTACTAGTTCAGCTCGTTCTTATTATGTTGGCTTTGAAAAAGCCAACATCTTGATCTACTAGTTCTTATTATTATTATTATTATTAGCGCCCCCCGGTTTTCTAAACGCTACTCCTCCTACAGTTTTAGGGGTACAAGCGCCAAACTTTCCACACCTATTCGCCTTATAGCAAAGTACGTTGCTTGTGCTTTAGTAAGCGATCCCACCCACTGCGCCCGTGCGGCGGACCACCGAAGACGCCTTTTTTCGTATTGACTTTGACAGGGAAAATTTTCAAATCGCTGCCGTTCATACAGTTTTGAAGCTACACTCCCCAAACTCAGACCGCATATTGTTGGTGCCACCCCGAATAAAAATATGTATTTTGGGGGGGCACCCCAAAGTGGGCGGAGCTACCAACAGCCAATGAAATTTTAGCAATTTTCTAAACGCTACTCCTCCCAGAGTTTTAGGAGTACAATGATGAAACTTTGCACACTTGTTGGGCTCATACCCGAATAGGTTGCTTGTGCTCTGTTAAGCAATCCCACCCTCCGTGGCCCTGTGGCGGCCCCCCAAAGACCCCATTTTTTCCCATAGACTTTCATTGGCAAATTTGAAACTTTTGCCACTCGTACAGCATTAAAGTTACACTCACCAAACTTGGGTCACTTAGTCATGGGGTCAACCTGAAAAGTTCTGTCACATTTTGGGGACTCCAAAAAGTGGGCGGAGCAACAAACAGCCAATCAGATTTTCCCTATTGACTTCAATGAGAAAATGTCAAACACTGTCATTCCCACAGTGTTAAAGCCAGAGACCCAAAACTTGGCACCATGGGTCACTGGGGTTAAAATTTGGAAAAGTGGGCAGAGTCTACCACAGCCAATCAAATATTAGCCATTTGTTTCAATGGGAAAAGTTAAAGCTGTCGCCGCTCTTAGATTGTTCATGGGAGGGTCCTCAAACTTGGCACAGTTGGTCCCTGGAGGACCGGGATCAAAATCTGGAAAAGTGGGTGGAGCCAAAAACAACCAATCAGATTTCTTTGATGATTTCAATGGGAAAAATTAAAATTGCTGCCATTTGCACGTTATTGATGTCATGGACCTCGAATATCACAAATGTGGTCACCTGGTGTTTGCACTTCAAAGTTAGGAAAAGTGGGTGGAGCCACCAACAACCAATCAAATGTCATTCATTGATTTTCAATAGAAAAACATAAAATTGCTGCCATTTTTACATGTTAAATGTCATGATTCCGAAACCTTAAAGTGTTAGTCACTTGGTGACTCTGGTTCAGAATTAGGAAAATATAGGGGGTGGGGCAACAACAGCCAATCGGATTTCAGCCATTGACCTTAATGAAAAACGCCAAATTGCTGCTATTATTACGGCGTCCATGCCAAGTGTCCCAAACTCTGCACAATTACTCACTGGGTGACTGTGGTCAAAATTTAGGAAAAGTGGGCGGAGCCAATAACAGCCAATCAGATTTTACCTATTGACTTCAATGTAAAAGTTTCAAATACTGCCATTCTCACAGTTTTAAAGCCAGAGGCCCCAAACTTGGTACAGATCATGACTGGGTGACTGGGGTTAAAATTCGGAAAACTGGGTGGAGCTTAAAACAGCCAATCAAATGTTACCTATTGCTAATCAATGTCAATATATAAGTTGCTGCCATTCTTTCACAGTTAATGGCAGGGACATCAAACTTGGCACAGTCGGTCACAGGGGGACTGGGATTCAAATTTTAAAAGTGGGTGGAGCCAAAAACAGCCAATCAGGTTTTTGGATTGATTTTAATGGTACTATTTGATCTGCTTCCATTTACACCGTTTTAAACCAGATTCTACCAACTTTGTGTACTCTCTATGCACCAGGGGCGACTGGCCCCAACACCTCTTGCGTTTCAAAGCCAACATCTTGTGGTTTCTTCAGAAACGACACCATCTAGTTATTATTATGTTGGCTTTGAAAAAGCCAACATCTTGATCTACTAGTTCAGCTCGTTCTTATTATGTTGGCTTTGAAAAAGCCAACATCTTGATCTACTAGTTCTTATTATTATTATTAGCGCCCCCCGGTTTTCTAAACGCTACTCCTCCTACAGTTTTAGGGGTACAAGCGCCAAACTTTCCACACCTATTCGCCTTATAGCAAAGTACGTTGCTTGTGCTTTAGTAAGCGATCCCACCCACTGCGCCCGTGCGGCGGACCACCGAAGACGCCTTTTTTCGTATTGACTTTGACAGGGAAAATTTTCAAATCGCTGCCGTTCATACAGTTTTGAAGCTACACTCCCCAAACTCAGACCGCATATTGTTGGTGCCACCCCGAATAAAAATATGTATTTTGGGGGGGCACCCCAAAGTGGGCGGAGCTACCAACAGCCAATGAAATTTTAGCAATTTTCTAAACGCTACTCCTCCCAGAGTTTTAGGAGTACAATGATGAAACTTTGCACACTTGTTGGGCTCATACCCGAATAGGTTGCTTGTGCTCTGTTAAGCAATCCCACCCTCCGTGGCCCTGTGGCGGCCCCCCAAAGACCCCATTTTTTCCCATAGACTTTCATTGGCAAATTTGAAACTTTTGCCACTCGTACAGCATTAAAGTTACACTCACCAAACTTGGGTCACTTAGTCATGGGGTCAACCTGAAAAGTTCTGTCACATTTTGGGGACTCCAAAAAGTGGGCGGAGCAACAAACAGCCAATCAGATTTTCCCTATTGACTTCAATGAGAAAATGTCAAACACTGTCATTCCCACAGTGTTAAAGCCAGAGACCCAAAACTTGGCACCATGGGTCACTGGGGTTAAAATTTGGAAAAGTGGGCAGAGTCTACCACAGCCAATCAAATATTAGCCATTTGTTTCAATGGGAAAAGTTAAAGCTGTCGCCGCTCTTAGATTGTTCATGGGAGGGTCCTCAAACTTGGCACAGTTGGTCCCTGGAGGACCGGGATCAAAATCTGGAAAAGTGGGTGGAGCCAAAAACAACCAATCAGATTTCTTTGATGATTTCAATGGGAAAAATTAAAATTGCTGCCATTTGCACGTTATTGATGTCATGGACCTCGAATATCACAAATGTGGTCACCTGGTGTTTGCACTTCAAAGTTAGGAAAAGTGGGTGGAGCCACCAACAACCAATCAAATGTCATTCATTGATTTTCAATAGAAAAACATAAAATTGCTGCCATTTTTACATGTTAAATGTCATGATTCCGAAACCTTAAAGTGTTAGTCACTTGGTGACTCTGGTTCAGAATTAGGAAAATATAGGGGGTGGGGCAACAACAGCCAATCGGATTTCAGCCATTGACCTTAATGAAAAACGCCAAATTGCTGCTATTATTACGGCGTCCATGCCAAGTGTCCCAAACTCTGCACAATTACTCACTGGGTGACTGTGGTCAAAATTTAGGAAAAGTGGGCGGAGCCAATAACAGCCAATCAGATTTTACCTATTGACTTCAATGTAAAAGTTTCAAATACTGCCATTCTCACAGTTTTAAAGCCAGAGGCCCCAAACTTGGTACAGATCATGACTGGGTGACTGGGGTTAAAATTCGGAAAACTGGGTGGAGCTTAAAACAGCCAATCAAATGTTACCTATTGCTAATCAATGTCAATATATAAGTTGCTGCCATTCTTTCACAGTTAATGGCAGGGACATCAAACTTGGCACAGTCGGTCACAGGGGGACTGGGATTCAAATTTTAAAAGTGGGTGGAGCCAAAAACAGCCAATCAGGTTTTTGGATTGATTTTAATGGTACTATTTGATCTGCTTCCATTTACACCGTTTTAAACCAGATTCTACCAACTTTGTGTACTCTCTATGCACCAGGGGCGACTGGCCCCAACACCTCTTGCGTTTCAAAGCCAACATCTTGTGGTTTCTTCAGAAACGACACCATCTAGTTATTATTATGTTGGCTTTGAAAAAGCCAACATCTTGATCTACTAGTTCAGCTCGTTCTTATTATGTTGGCTTTGAAAAAGCCAACATCTTGATCTACTAGTTCTTATTATTATTATTAGCGCCCCCCGGTTTTCTAAACGCTACTCCTCCTACAGTTTTAGGGGTACAAGCGCCAAACTTTCCACACCTATTCGCCTTATAGCAAAGTACGTTGCTTGTGCTTTAGTAAGCGATCCCACCCACTGCGCCCGTGCGGCGGACCACCGAAGACGCCTTTTTTCGTATTGACTTTGACAGGGAAAATTTTCAAATCGCTGCCGTTCATACAGTTTTGAAGCTACACTCCCCAAACTCAGACCGCATATTGTTGGTGCCACCCCGAATAAAAATATGTATTTTGGGGGGGCACCCCAAAGTGGGCGGAGCTACCAACAGCCAATGAAATTTTAGCAATTTTCTAAACGCTACTCCTCCCAGAGTTTTAGGAGTACAATGATGAAACTTTGCACACTTGTTGGGCTCATACCCGAATAGGTTGCTTGTGCTCTGTTAAGCAATCCCACCCTCCGTGGCCCTGTGGCGGCCCCCCAAAGACCCCATTTTTTCCCATAGACTTTCATTGGCAAATTTGAAACTTTTGCCACTCGTACAGCATTAAAGTTACACTCACCAAACTTGGGTCACTTAGTCATGGGGTCAACCTGAAAAGTTCTGTCACATTTTGGGGACTCCAAAAAGTGGGCGGAGCAACAAACAGCCAATCAGATTTTCCCTATTGACTTCAATGAGAAAATGTCAAACACTGTCATTCCCACAGTGTTAAAGCCAGAGACCCAAAACTTGGCACCATGGGTCACTGGGGTTAAAATTTGGAAAAGTGGGCAGAGTCTACCACAGCCAATCAAATATTAGCCATTTGTTTCAATGGGAAAAGTTAAAGCTGTCGCCGCTCTTAGATTGTTCATGGGAGGGTCCTCAAACTTGGCACAGTTGGTCCCTGGAGGACCGGGATCAAAATCTGGAAAAGTGGGTGGAGCCAAAAACAACCAATCAGATTTCTTTGATGATTTCAATGGGAAAAATTAAAATTGCTGCCATTTGCACGTTATTGATGTCATGGACCTCGAATATCACAAATGTGGTCACCTGGTGTTTGCACTTCAAAGTTAGGAAAAGTGGGTGGAGCCACCAACAACCAATCAAATGTCATTCATTGATTTTCAATAGAAAAACATAAAATTGCTGCCATTTTTACATGTTAAATGTCATGATTCCGAAACCTTAAAGTGTTAGTCACTTGGTGACTCTGGTTCAGAATTAGGAAAATATAGGGGGTGGGGCAACAACAGCCAATCGGATTTCAGCCATTGACCTTAATGAAAAACGCCAAATTGCTGCTATTATTACGGCGTCCATGCCAAGTGTCCCAAACTCTGCACAATTACTCACTGGGTGACTGTGGTCAAAATTTAGGAAAAGTGGGCGGAGCCAATAACAGCCAATCAGATTTTACCTATTGACTTCAATGTAAAAGTTTCAAATACTGCCATTCTCACAGTTTTAAAGCCAGAGGCCCCAAACTTGGTACAGATCATGACTGGGTGACTGGGGTTAAAATTCGGAAAACTGGGTGGAGCTTAAAACAGCCAATCAAATGTTACCTATTGCTAATCAATGTCAATATATAAGTTGCTGCCATTCTTTCACAGTTAATGGCAGGGACATCAAACTTGGCACAGTCGGTCACAGGGGGACTGGGATTCAAATTTTAAAAGTGGGTGGAGCCAAAAACAGCCAATCAGGTTTTTGGATTGATTTTAATGGTACTATTTGATCTGCTTCCATTTACACCGTTTTAAACCAGATTCTACCAACTTTGTGTACTCTCTATGCACCAGGGGCGACTGGCCCCAACACCTCTTGCGTTTCAAAGCCAACATCTTGTGGTTTCTTCAGAAACGACACCATCTAGTTATTATTATGTTGGCTTTGAAAAAGCCAACATCTTGATCTACTAGTTCAGCTCGTTCTTATTATGTTGGCTTTGAAAAAGCCAACATCTTGATCTACTAGTTCTTATTATTATTATTAGCGCCCCCCGGTTTTCTAAACGCTACTCCTCCTACAGTTTTAGGGGTACAAGCGCCAAACTTTCCACACCTATTCGCCTTATAGCAAAGTACGTTGCTTGTGCTTTAGTAAGCGATCCCACCCACTGCGCCCGTGCGGCGGACCACCGAAGACGCCTTTTTTCGTATTGACTTTGACAGGGAAAATTTTCAAATCGCTGCCGTTCATACAGTTTTGAAGCTACACTCCCCAAACTCAGACCGCATATTGTTGGTGCCACCCCGAATAAAAATATGTATTTTGGGGGGGCACCCCAAAGTGGGCGGAGCTACCAACAGCCAATGAAATTTTAGCAATTTTCTAAACGCTACTCCTCCCAGAGTTTTAGGAGTACAATGATGAAACTTTGCACACTTGTTGGGCTCATACCCGAATAGGTTGCTTGTGCTCTGTTAAGCAATCCCACCCTCCGTGGCCCTGTGGCGGCCCCCCAAAGACCCCATTTTTTCCCATAGACTTTCATTGGCAAATTTGAAACTTTTGCCACTCGTACAGCATTAAAGTTACACTCACCAAACTTGGGTCACTTAGTCATGGGGTCAACCTGAAAAGTTCTGTCACATTTTGGGGACTCCAAAAAGTGGGCGGAGCAACAAACAGCCAATCAGATTTTCCCTATTGACTTCAATGAGAAAATGTCAAACACTGTCATTCCCACAGTGTTAAAGCCAGAGACCCAAAACTTGGCACCATGGGTCACTGGGGTTAAAATTTGGAAAAGTGGGCAGAGTCTACCACAGCCAATCAAATATTAGCCATTTGTTTCAATGGGAAAAGTTAAAGCTGTCGCCGCTCTTAGATTGTTCATGGGAGGGTCCTCAAACTTGGCACAGTTGGTCCCTGGAGGACCGGGATCAAAATCTGGAAAAGTGGGTGGAGCCAAAAACAACCAATCAGATTTCTTTGATGATTTCAATGGGAAAAATTAAAATTGCTGCCATTTGCACGTTATTGATGTCATGGACCTCGAATATCACAAATGTGGTCACCTGGTGTTTGCACTTCAAAGTTAGGAAAAGTGGGTGGAGCCACCAACAACCAATCAAATGTCATTCATTGATTTTCAATAGAAAAACATAAAATTGCTGCCATTTTTACATGTTAAATGTCATGATTCCGAAACCTTAAAGTGTTAGTCACTTGGTGACTCTGGTTCAGAATTAGGAAAATATAGGGGGTGGGGCAACAACAGCCAATCGGATTTCAGCCATTGACCTTAATGAAAAACGCCAAATTGCTGCTATTATTACGGCGTCAATGCCAAGTGTCCCAAACTCAGCACAATTACTCACTGAGTGACTGTGGTCGAAATTTAGGAAAAGTGGGCGGAGCCAATAACAGCCAATCAGATTTTACCTATTGACTTCAATGTAAAAGTTCCAAATACTGCCATTCTCACAGTTTTAAAGCCAGAGGCCCCAAACTTGGTACAGACCATGACTGGGTGACTGGGGTTAAAATTCGGAAAACTGGGTGGAGGTTAAAACAGCCAATCAAATGTTACCTATTGCTAATCAATGTCAATATATAAGTTGCTGCCATTCTTTCACAGTTAATGGCAGGGACATCAAACTTGGCACAGTCGCTCACAGGGGGACTTGGATTCAAATTTTAAAAGTGGGTGGAGCCAAAAACAGCCAATCAGGTTTTTGGATTGATTTTAATGGTACAATTTGATCTGCTTCAATTTTCACCGTTTTAAACCAGATTCTACCAACTTTGTGTACTCTCTATGCACCAGGGGCGACTGGCCCCAACACCTCTTGCGTTTCAAAGCCAACATCTTGTGGTTTCTTCAGGAACGACACCATCTAGTTATTATTATTATTAGCGCCCCCCGGTTTTCTAAACGCTACTCCTCCTACAGTTTTAGGGGTACAAGCGCCAAACTTTCCACACCTATTCGCCTTATAGCAAAGTACGGTGCTTGTGCTTTAGTAAACGATCCCACCCACTGCGCCCGTGCGGCGGACCACCGAAGACGCCGTTTTTCGTATTGACTTTGACAGGGAAAATTTTCAAATCGCTGCCGCTCGTACAGTTTTGAAGCGACACTCCCCAATCTCGGACCGCATATTGTTGGTGCCACCCCGAATAAAAATATGTATTTTGGGGGGGCACCCCAAAATGGGCGGAGCTACCAACAGCCAATGAAATTTTAGCAATTTTCTAAACGCTACTCCTCCCAGAGTTTTAGGAGTACAATTATGAAACTTTGCACACTTGTTGGGCTCATACCCGAATAGGTTGCTTGTGCTCTGTTAAGCAATCCCACCCTCCGTGTCCCTGTGGCGGCCCCCCAAAGACCCCATTTTTTCCCATAGACTTTCATTGGAAAATTTGAAACTTTTGCCACTCGTACAGCATGAAAGTTACACTCACCAAACTTGGGTCACTTAGTCATGGGGTCAACCTGAAAAGTTCTGTCACATTTTGGGGACTCCAAAAAGTGGGCGGAGCAACAAACAGCCAATCAGATTTTCCCTATTGACTTCAATGAGAAAATGTCATACACTGTCATTCCTACAGTGTTAAAGCCAGAGACCCAAAACTTGGCACCATGGGTCACTGGGGTTAAAATTTTGGAAAGTGGGCGGAGTCTACCACAGCCAAATATTAGCCATTTGTTTCAATGGGAAAAGTTAAAACTGTCACCACTCTTAGATTGTTCATGGGAGGGTTCTCAAACTTGGCACAGTTGGTCACTGGAGGACCGGGATCAAAATCTGGAAAAGTGGGTGGAGCCAAAAACAACCAATCAGATTTCTTTGATGATTTCAATGGGAAAAATTAAAATTGCTGCTATTTGCACGTTATTGATGTCATGGACCTCGAATATCACAAATGTGGTCACTGGGTGTTTGCGCTTCAAAGTTAGGAAAAGTGGGTGGAGCCACCAACAATCAATCAAATGTCATTCATTGATTTTCAATAGAAAAACATAAAATTGCTGCCATTTTTACATGTTAAATGTCATGATTCCGAAACCTTAAAGTGTTAGTCACTTGGTGACTCTGGTTCAGAATTAGGGAAAAAAGGGGGCGGGGCAACAACAGCCAATCGGATTTCAGCCATTGACCTTAATGAAAAACGCCAAATTGCTGCTATTATTACGGCGTACATGCCAAGTGTCCCAAACTCAGCACAATTACTCACTGGGTGAATGTGGTCAAAATTTAGGGAAAGTGGGCGGAGCCAATAACAGCCAATCAGATTTTACCTATTGACTTCAATGTAAAAGTTTCAAATGCTGCCATTCTCACAGTTTTAAAGTCAGAGGCCCCAAACTTGGTACAGACCATGACTGGATGACTGGGGTTAAAATTCGGAAAACTGGGTGGAGCTTAAAACAGCCAATCAAATGTTACCTATTGCTAATCAATGTCAATATATAAGTTGCTGCCACAGTTGCTTTCACAGTTAATGGCAGGGACATGAAACTTGGCACAGTCGGTCACAGGGGGACTGGGATTCAAATTTTAAAAGTGGGTGGAGCCAAAAACAGCCAATCAGGTTTTTGGATTGATTTTAATGGTACAATTTGATCTGCTTCAATTTTCAACGTTTTAAACCAGATTCTACCAACTTTGTGTACTCTCTATGCACCAGGGGCGACTGGCCCCAACACCTCTTGCGTTTCAAAGCCAACATCTTGTGGTTTCTTCAGAAACGACACCATCTAGTTTAAATATATTATTCTCAAAAGTGTAAGTTTGCATAAGAATCTGTAATAAATATCAGTTCTATAAATAAAGCCATTTGCAATTGTGGAAGCTTCCAGGTTTGCCAATTTTTAGCTGTAGCTATTGAGAACGCATTTCCTTAAACACTTAGTAGTAATAATCCTCTACAACCCTAGGAAATTTAAACATTTTCTTAAGGCAGTGCTGCTGGACAAACAGGCGTGATCTATAAATACATTATTAATATATGTGTGAGTACATGACTGCTAGGAAATAAAGTCTATAAATTCAGATAAGGGATTGCGGTTTTATAGATTTAACTTATTTTAATCTACATGGGTCAATAGTTATGTATAGTTAGCCAAAGGGGCAAGTTATATGGTAATAATTTCATAATTATTTATCATTATTATATAAATCTTTCATCTATTGGTTCTGAATTATCAATCTTCTAGATTACACATTTTTTGCAAAATGGCTTTTGAACTATGAACTACATTATATCATGTTTGTACCCAAATTACTATTGGGACAATAATCCTTTTATTTCTGGTTCTGTTTCACAACAGAGGAGAAATGTGAATACCTTCTATTTAAAGAAAGGGTTTGCCATATTTTCCATATTAGAGGATGTTGGGCCCTGTATAAGCCTAGGAACTAATTTATAAAAATCTGAGAGGGAAGGGTTCAATCGACTAAAAATACAGAAAATTGCCCAGAGGGTTGGGATTGGATTTATACTGCAATTCAGAAAAGTTTTCTGAACTTGAATATATGATATTAGTCTGAAACACTGGACGGGTAAACCTGGTAAGCTTCTATAGAAATCAATGGGAGGTATATTTTCATCATTCAAGCCATTTAAAAAAAATTCTGTATAAATGAATGGAATAAAACAAGATCACATTTTTCCCCCCTGTTGCCTATTAAAGATTTTTTGTAAATATGCATAGAAAGAAAAAAATCGTGACAAAAACAAGTTTTAAAAAAATGTAAAATTTCAAAATAGACATGTATGATTTTCTGTAGCTTCCCACCACAATGATAGTTTCTGCTGTATTTACCTTTGCATGATTGTAAATATCCACACAGTTTTCGGTATTAATACTTTTTGCGCAAATGATCTCACAGTGACGTTGCAAAGCTTCCAGTTGGAAAAATTTGGCAGCCGACAAAAGCTGAAATGTCAATAAGTAAGTGACGATGATTAGAACAATGGCCACCTGATGGCTTCAGTGAGAATATACTTGAAATGACACTTAGCAATACAGTTCTTATTTCCATGCAATACATTCCACATTTCATCCTCTATGCAAGCAGTAAGATATAATCCAAGCATGTAATGAACTCTTGTTTATTGGTGAGTTTCGTTCTTACCTCCATGATTTCATTATTCTTAATTAGAAGTGACTCCGTACCTCCACAGTATAAGTACTGCATGACCAACTGGTAGAAAATAGTAGAGAATAACAAATTACATAGGCATTTGTATAATAGTTCGGTAACCTTGAAACATCTTTAATATTGAACATGTTCTGTACCTATGGAGCATAAGACCACTTTTCTATTGCCTTTATTTTAGGAATATTTCTACATTGGTTCCAGGAGTTGCGACTGCATCTTTGCTCTAAGGGATGTCACCATGGTTATGAAACCATACTCCATCTATAAGGGCTGATTTGACAAACTCATATGGAAATTTTGAGGGACATGGGTAGACAAAGGGGTGGATGACAATAAAGATACTGGTCATCATTGGGGAGAGTTGTTTAGAAGGGCACCTAGGTTTTTGGAAGGGTTGGACCTTGTACCAAATACTGATTTTTGTAAATAATTATAATTATTTATTATTATTTCTTCTCTGGAATTATTTGTTGAATAATTTCTGTCCTTTTGTATAGAAGAAAAAGTAACATTGACAGTTCAGTCAGGCCATGGAAGGAATTTTTGGCCAAGAGAAGTGGTAATAAAATATGAATTTGTTGGATTTTAATGCAACTTGGATAGTTTTGTATATATACATATTTTTTGGTAAACTAGAACTGACTCCTGACTTTCTGGGTTTTTATTGACTTCCTGTGATTTAAATAGTACAATGTTTTGAACAGTTTGAACTTGTTGGACGGATCCATTTGGAATCATCTGCCTTTTAATATATTTGGGCAATCCATGCATTTCCGTTCTTTGATTTATTTAGCAGCTGCTTTGGATGCTATAAAACCTTTAGTCTTATTTCTCATGCTATCAAAGCATCCAATCCATTCTACTGTGCCAGATAAGGCAAAAAGTCTTCCCACATAACTGAATCCTGAATCTGAATATTAGTGTTGAGCACAGTAATACTAAACAATAAAATTTTAAAATTTGATCTTTATGAAGTAAAAAAGGGATCAACTTGTTTCTATAGTAGATGAAAGGGTTTAACTCCCAAGATTCATTCAAAGGGGTTGAAACTGCTGTTAAATAGGTTTTTAAGTACTGTTTGTTTGCATGTAACTATTTCCAGTTTATTTACAAAGCCAATAATTCTGCAGGTGCCCACAACTATACTGACATTTCGGGGAAAAACACTGCAAATTTCATCCAAAAAGAATGGGCATCACTGCCCATCCTACTAGGTCTATGTGCCAGTTCTTCATATATGTGTTTGGAGCTGGAGCCATTGTACTATAAAGTAGGTGACCCAAGCTTAAACACAGACCTAAGATGGCTTATGTAGAGCTGGTAGGCTGGATTCTTACTGGAAAATCCTCTTTGCATTGCATTTATGTCTGAGCATTACTCAGGGAGTGTAACTGAATTTTTTTTATAGTGGGGCTACCTCCAATATTATATATGAATAAATAGAAAGACAAAGGTCTTCAAATGCTATTTGTGTACCTGAAATATGTGATATTTCACATAGTTGATTTCAATGCAACTGTTTTCTGCTGACGATTTATTTGTTAGAAGTGCTTTAAACCTAAAAAAAAAAAAAAAGAAAGAGAGAGAGAGAGAGAGAGAAAAGAACAGATTGCACCTTCTTGCATAAAACATTTGCTCATTATAGTAAATTTGACAATACAGTAGTAACTTGCATTTCTTTTCTAAACATCCCTCAAAAAACTGCTGAAGCATCACGCAAGCCAGAATGATAACAGATGTGCCGTTTAGGGCATATTAAATTTTTATGTACCCTTGTTCAGTCTGATGTTATGCTCTTTGCATGATCCTTCTTGAATCTGAGAAGCTGAGAGGTTGGGTGGTGTCATGGGGAAGACAGAAGAATGGTTAGCTAAGAAATTGGCTGTTGCTATTCATTTCTATAAATGGAACAAACCCATAAAGCTAATCAATGGAGCACAGAATCTTTCATATGGAGTTCAAGAGCTTTATATTTATACAGCCTTTAAATTATATTAAATTATATTAATCTCCACGTGTCTCTGGCTACACAAAACTCTCACTTATTTGACTGTGCGGCTTTGTCGTAGAGTAGTCATATTAACAGCACGCTTTAAGACAATCCTTAGGGTAAGGGCACAGGTGACAAATTGCCCAGCCACTAATCTCCCCGAAAGGCCTTTCCACCGGCTAGAATCTAAATCTCCGGCGGTATGGCATCATTCGGATCACTTCATTTTCTGAAGTTGCCCGAAGTTGCCTCATGAGGGAACTTCAGACGACTTTGGGAGACTAAGCGATCTGAATGCCAACCCGCTGGCTATTTAGATTCTAGCCAGTGGGAAGGCTTTTGGGGGAGATTAGTACCCCAAAGAAGAGGCGATTTCGTCTGGCAACTAAATCTCCCGAATCTTAGTGTGTGCCCTTACCCTTAATGTTTGGCTTTAATATACAGCTAAGTTTCAAAATAAAGTATCTTAACAGGGTATTGAGTCATTAAAGGCTTCAACAGACCTTGGCAGAGTGTCTCCGAATGCCTGAAACCCTACTGAGGGATGCAACGCCATTCTTCCTCTTTAGGGTTATCCATTTTTTCAGTGTAGGGGGCAGAGTATTTTGACACACCACATATTGAAGGGCAAGACTATATTAAAATAATGATGTCATACAAAGAAGTCCAATGAATTCTTAAGCAGGCTGAGGTCCATGAAATTCCCTTGGAAAGTCACATATGTCCTTCAGCTGGACAACTCTGCCATTTCTGAGGATTATGCAATTTTATTTACCCTATTTTATATTGTTGTTTATATTTTATTTACCCTTTATTTTATATTTTTTCATCATACCTTACACCAGGTATCCCCAAACTTTTTTACCTGTGAGCCACATTAAAATGCTAAAAGAGTTGTAAAGCAAAATAAGCATGCAAAAGGTTCCTGGGGTGCTAAATATGGGCTATGATTGGTTTTTCATCCTCTATGAGGACCGGCACCCTTGATGAGGACCGTGTCTATTTGGCAGTACAAATGGTTTTTATACAACTAAAGCTTTCCTTCAAGCCAGGAATTAAAAAATAGCCACTGCATTGGGGCCACTGGGCGCAACATTCAAAGAGCTGGTGAGCAACATGTTGCTCATGAGCCTGTGGTTGGAGATCACGGCCTTAGACACTGTCCCTCATTAACCATTATCAAGTTGGGCTTTTATCTCCTGCTAAAAATGCCACCAAAATACCCATTAATTTCCCCATTCAGAGGCCTCTTCTTTAAGCCGTTGTATCCAAAATATTGGCTAATGATTCAGTCCAATATTTTTGTGCATGTTGCCTTGCTATCAACTCAAAAATCATGTCTCACCGGAGACACCCAATATTCCTACAGTCTCTGCCACTGAGGATGTGTCTTGTCCTAAGAACCAACTGTTATTTAAGAAGGTTCATATGGCACAGAATGCTTCTAACTGTTCTCTGTTATTCATTAAATTACATAAAGTTAACGTTTGAAGCATTTATCAGTCCAGGAATTCACATGCAATTAATAGATGTTATATACACCCACCTTGGAGAGGCTGTGAACAGCAACACTTTATGGGCATAAAAAGGCCTTCCTTCCACGATGAATGTTATATCAGACATTTCTTTGTTGTTGAGAAACTGGGGATCTAAAATAAACAAAACAAAGCTATGTTACTTGGAAATAGTAAATGTAAATATGATTCTATAATTCCCAGTGACAATCTTGATTCTTGGCATCCCTGGAGAAGCTGAAGCAATGCAGCTAGAGGAAGAATAATTTGTACAGATAGGAGCTCTATAAATATTGCTGGTATATGTATTATACTTTTCTAAGCAAAGTTAGCTCCATGGTCAACTTTGGGACATGGTGTAACCATAAATGAGATGACCTTTGACTGTTGTGCCATCTCTGAAAGCTTGTTTCTCATACTAGATTCAGACTGTCTTATAGGAGACTAGATTCAGACTGTCTTATAGGAGACTATAAGCATAGAATTATAGTAGAGATGTTTACTGGAAAGCAGAATCAGAAAGACTGTATGTAAGATGCTCCGGGAGATTTATCCATTCTCTTAGCTCCCGTTGCATCTTTCTCCGGCAACTGGGATGCAGGCTTCGGTCAGCTCGTGCTTGACACTGAGCGTTGTGACGCTCGTGTTTTGATGCCGAGCGTTATGACATAATTTTTCACTGTGAGGTCCGCATTTTTGGTGGCAATTCTCCTTTAAAAAGGCCTTTCTTCATTTTAACAGTGCCCTAGCTGCCTTCTGTTCACAGATCCTGCTGAAGCGTTATTTACTTTTGTAATTTCCTGGTTTTTGACTTCTGCCTGTTGTGACTTTGATTCCTGCCACCTGCCTCAAACCTTTTGCCTGTTTTGTGACTATGCTTTGACTAATCCTTGCCAGTACCTCTTTATGGACTTCTTCCTAGCAAACACACAAATTCCTTGTTGGTTCCACAGCCGGTACCTCTTTACGGACTTCTTCCTACCAAACACACAAATTCCTTGTTGGTTACACAGCAGAAACCCCAGGGCCCCAAAAGTGCGTCGGGGTTCCCATGTGCATCTGAGTGTACCAGCTGCCTTCAAGGTTTCTGATTAACAAGTATGTTAAAGTTAGCTTGGGCCCAAAATGAAACCTGCCCAGGCTGCTACGTCATCTGCATTGGGGGGCTACTTCGATGTGATGATGAAATGCCTTGACAGTCAAAAGGCTCAAGAAGCTCATCTTTCACAGGCCTTACAGCATATTACGGCTTGCCTGGAGCCCCTTTAGAGTTCTGGGACCACTGTTCATCAATCCTCTTCTGCACAGTCCTCACAGGCTGCACATCCTTTGGTTCCCAAGATTCCAGCCCCAGTTCATTGTGGTGGTGATCCAGATCCATGTCGTGGGTTTTTGACACAATGCAAGATCCAGTTTGAAGTGGCTCCTGAGCAGTTTGCAAACAGAAAGAGCTAAAGTTGCATATATTATTGCCCTTCTTCAGAGAAAAGCTCTTCCTTGGGCTTCTCTTTTACTGGATAGAGATGAACCCTTGGTGCATGACTCCACTGCTTTTCTGTCCACGTTTCGTCAGATCTTTGATGCTCCTGGTCGTAAACTGAATGCCTCTGATAGGCTCATGAGAATACATCAAGGATCCAGTTCGGCCTCCAAATATGCCATTAACTTCCGGACTCTGGCTGTGGAAGTGTCCTTGAACAACAAGGCGCTTATAGGAGCTTTCTGAAGAGGATTTAATGAGGATCTGAAAGATGAGCTGGTTACGCTGGATCTTCATACCACTTTTGTAGAATTCATTATCTTCATTGTCAAGATACATTCCAGAATGAGGGAGAAAAGGAGATTTTCTTACCCGAAAAATCTTTTTCTCGTAGGCCCGTACTGTGGGCAGGACGACTGGGGTTAACTTGCTCCTCTCCGGAGGCAGGACAAAATATTGCTTCTTGAGGCTCCTCCTCCCTGGCATCTCCACCTCCTCTCCAGTTTTATTATCAAGCCTGTCGGTGGAGATGGTAAACCCAACTGACCTAACTATCTACAGACGAGCAAAAAAAATAACAGGCACCCTACCGTTTGGTGGGATGCTGCACTGACAGTACGGGCCTATGAGAAAAAGGTTTTTTTGTAAGAAAATCTCCTTTTCTACATCGGCCCGTACTGTCAGTGCAGGACGACTGGGGATGTCCCAGAGCTGTCCTAAAAAGAGGGGGGGGGACTTGTAGCACCTTCCTGCCCAGAGCCACTTCTGAAGAGGCAAGGACGTCCAATTTATAAAATTTGGAGAATGTGTGTAAGGAACTCCAGGTTGCTACCCTATATAACATGTCTGGGGAAGCCGAGTTCTGTAGCGCCCAAGAAGCACTGACATTTCTGGTAGAGTGAGCCTACTCTGAAATAGTGGATACTATCCATCTAGCTAGTGTAGCCTTAGAAGCAGGGTGTAGCCTTATTGGGGCCAAAAAGTACAAGGATAGCATCTGCCTTCCTGAACTGAGATGATCTCTTGAGGTAAAATTTTAAAGCTCTAACTGGATCCAGTTTATGAAGCTGTCCTTTCAGCTTGGTTGGATGGCTTTGTGCAAAAGGATTGAAGGACAATTTCTTGATTTATATGATATGCGGATGTTACCTTTGGCAGGTAAGATGGTACTGTGCGCATCACTGCTTTATTTTGATGGAATACTAGCCAGAGTTGTTTGTGTGACAAAGCTGTGAAATCTGAGACTCTGCGCCCGGAGCAAATTGCAAGTAAAAAAGCTACCTTCCAAGAAACATACTTGATGTCTACTGTGTCCATGGGTTCCAACTGGGACTGTTGATGAGCTCCCAAAACAAGGTTTAAGTCCAAGGGGGGACCTGGGTTCTTGTGTGGAGGATAAATATGCAAATATTGGTTGAACTCTGATAAGATAGCCCATTGAGTTTAATAAAGTGTTGAAAGGGCAGAGACACTGAGCCCTTTATCTAGCCCGTGCTGCAAAAATTCCAATATTTGTGATGATCGACAGTCCTTCCAGTGTAACTGGTGGGACTCTGACCATTCCATGAAACAATGGCAAGTACGATAGTAACATTTGGCTGTAAAAGCCTTGCGGGCTGCTAACAGAGTAGTTGTTTCTGCTGCAGAGAACTCTCTGTCACGCCATAGCAGGGATTCAATAGCCACGCAGTCAATTACAATTTTAGTTGATGTATGTTGTCTGCTACCGCTGGTCCCTGAGAGAGAAGGTTCGAAAGCTGAAGAAGAATCCATGGTTCTTCTTTGGACAACTGAATTAGGTCCGCAAAGCATGTGCGCCACCACGGGCTATTAAAATTGTGGTTACATTTTCCATTCTGAATTCCATTTTTGAATGACTTTGGAAATAAGTGGAATGGTTGGAAATATGTACAGTATGCTAGTTGGCAATCCCACTGACTCACCAGAGCTTCCACTCTTTCACCTTCGGTGATGATACCTAGGACCCAAGGATCTGTGATAGTGTGCTGCAAAATGTTTGCAAAGCTTTGTAACCTTCCTCCTACCCGCGGAGTAGTTCCTGGTAGTGTAGAATAGTCAGGATTCCTGACCTTTTGCCGAGATAGGTTTTTTGGACTGCCAGGACGATCTGTAGCGCCTGTTGGGCTGCCCTTGATTTTGTTGTTTAGGTAACCTAGACTGTTTATTGCCACTGGAAGACCAAGATTTGTGATGATAATTTCTTCTATGGAATTCCCGCTGTGGGCGTTTGGCTTGGGGAAGAAAAGCTCCTTTTCCCCCTGTGAATAATTTGTTTAAGTTCTGGTCTGAATAATTGTGAGCCTGAAAACTTTAAAGAGGTGAGCCTATTTTTAGAAGCTGCGTCACCCGTCCAATGGCGTAGCCATAGCGCTCTATGAGCTGCCACTGATGCCCTTGCAGCAAATTTTGTTATGTCAAGAGTGGCCTCTCCTAAGAAAGTTAGTGCTGACTTAATTTTCTCAACTTCTTCCATAAATTTTTGTGGGTCAGTAGGCGGTGAATGGAGTTCTTGGCACCAATACTTTGCTGTCTTGGCTACGTAGAGGCCCCTGCTGCTGGTCTTAGTATGGCTGCAGCACTTTGAAAATCTTTTTTGAGGACAAAGTCCATTTTTTTTGTCCATTGGGTCCCTTAGGGAGCTCTTGTCTTCCACTGGTAGCATAATGTGACGAGATAGCCTAACAATGGGCGGGTCAACTTTTGGAATTTATTCCCATACTTTAAATTCCTCTTGCACTGGGTAGGTGTTGAAAAATCTCTAAGGTTGAAAAAATGTATCTGATGAGGTCTTTAACCTCTTCTGGTTGTTTGGAAGTATCCTCTGAGGATGTTGATTAAGAGTCAGATAAGGCTCCCTCTTCTGAAGAGGAGTCTGATTTTTTAGGAGAAATGGTGGATGCAGCCGGCATGTCATCCTCAGAAGTAGGAGAGGGGGATCTTTTCCGCTTCCTCTTCCCTCCCATTGTAGGGATAGGGTCTGGTTGTTTCATTATAGCCTTGTCTAGTGTGGTCTGAATGGTAGACTAAAACCATGATAAAAATTGGGAGAAGTCAGGGGATGCCTGAACTTGCGTTGGGGCCTGTGTGGAACCTGAAGGTTGAATAGGAGACGCTGAAAGTGGAATTTGACTCTGTTTCTGGGAGTCCTGAGGGGCATGCACTAGGGCTGTAGTTATGCCGCTACTACCAGCAGAACTTGAGGGCTATAAGGTGGATTGTACCGGGGAAGCTGATCTGGGGGTCTTCTTAATCTTTGCCTTTAGTTTGCGGTGCATTTCTGGCAAAATCAATTTTCTCTATTAAGGAAACTAGTTCCACGTCTGCTGAGGCCAAAGTGGAGCCTGTGTTACTATATTAGGCTTTATACGCTGCAGGAATACTCTTACCGACTGGAGTTTGTATCTGGAGTGTGGATGAAGTCGGATATGCGTCTCAGTGCACAGTGATATGATCTAATATGGCCGCCGGATCTGAGCGTGCCAATGTAGAATATGGCCGCCTACAACAAGAGGGCATGAACCGGAGCAGAGCACAATGGAACGCAACTGCGTCCTTGTGGAACGCATACACCCTAAGGCCTGTGAACCAGCCACCCGCCTTGTAGCTAGGTGCATCTGATTTGTAAGTGAACAGACATATTCCTGTCGCTTATCCAGGTGCTGTAACGCTGGGCTCCATCTGATACTTATAATATAAGCCAGAGAGCGCGCAACACTGAATGATGATATATTAAATTTGCAGGAGAAGGAGAATCTGTTGCCTCAGGAAGGACAAACTAAAAACTGGAGAAGAGATGGAGATGCCAGGAAGGAGGAGCCTCAAGAAGCAAAAATTTTTCCTGCCTCCGGAGAGGAGCAAGTTAACCCCTGTTGTCCTGCACTGACAGGTAGAGCTGATCTAGAAATCCTTTCTTAAGTTTCGAACCCTACCTCAACTTTTCTTGGGACTGAATTTCCCACTCCCTGCCGGTACGGGACGAACCTATGCAGATTGGAGCTACGCGTTTAATAGCTGAGGAGAGAATGCGTAGGAGAATTGCAGGTCTCTGTATGTATTGTGGCCTCGCCGGGCACCTCATTAGATCCTGTCTAATCAGAAATCAGCATCAGGGAAATGCTCCAGCCTAGGTGTGAGGGGGGAGTCTCCCCTAGGCAAGATTTCTGCATTCCCATTTACCTTCAGCTCTCGCAAGTTTCTCCTTCCTTCCCTCTCTACCTTGTCTGATACGCTTTCCTGTCAAGCTTTTGTGGATTCCGGAGTAGCAGGAAATTTTATTGATGAGCATTTTGCCAAGTCCTGTTGCTTGAGTTCAGTGCCTCTCGAGATCCCTCTTTCTGCCCGTGCTGTGGATGGCAGGCCAATTTCTCCTGGAGTCCTCACCTCTCCTACTTCTTCAGCTCTAATTCGTATTGACAGTCTTCACAAAAAGGAGATCTCCTTCCTGATTATTCAATGTCTGCAGTTCAAATTGTATTTTTTCTTTGATTATTCCAGTGTCTGTTTCTTCATTGCTCCCATCATCCAATTCTCTCCTTCTTGATGTTTAGAAGGACTTCTCTGATGTTTTCGAGAAAAGAAATTCTGAAATCCTACTTCCTCACCGTCCCTACAACTATCCCATTGACTTAATTCGCGGCTCCATTTTCACGAACGGCTCCCTGAATCCAGAACAGGTGCTGGCTCCCTCGTCTCAACTCCGCTTCTGCCTGTAGCAGCCGCTTTTCACTTTGGGAGGAGCCCTCCGCTAATTGGATGCCACTAGGTCTTAATAAGAAGGGAGCCGAGCAAAGTTTATGGACGAGCAAAGGGGCGCAGTCGTTATAAAGTCTTTGGACGGTAGGCACAGTTCTTAGAAAAGACAAAGCGTAGTCGGACAGGCCGGGGTTGGTGCGGGCAGAGTTCAAGCAAGGTCAGACAAGCAGTGGTTGTTGCAGGCAGCATTCAAGGATAGTCAGGCAGGCAAGGGTCAATACCAGTAGAATTGTAATAGTCAGGTCATGATAGTCATAGTTCAGAGTAGTCAGGCAGGCAAGGGTCAGATTTGGCAGAGTTCAGAATAGTCAGGCAGGCAGGGGTCAAAACAGGAATCAAAACAGGAATCAAACACACCCAGGATACTAGCAAGTAGACCTAACAACAGGCAATGAGTTTGTGCACAGAGCCACTTTAAATATTCAGATTTCGCACCATTGTGATGTCTTCATGATTAGGGATGGGCGAATTTGACCCGTTTCGTTTCGCCAAAAATTCTCAGCCGGCGAAATGTCGCCAACGTCCATTAAAGTCTATGAGCGTCAAAAATTTTTTATTATTTGACGCGCGTCTTTTTATTTTGACGCACAATGCCATACAAGTCTATGGGCGTAATCTTTTCGGTGAAACAAGGCGAAAAAATTCGCCCATCCCTAGTCATGATGTGCGCGATGCACAAAAACCCATAGAAGAACCAGCAATTGAACTAGGAGGATCCCTGCGGAAGGCGTCCCTGCCGGCCCACTAGACCACCAGGGTGGTCCATTCCTCCTAGGGGAAGAACATATCCCTTATGCATGCCTGAGACCCCAGCCATGAAAGAATATATTCTGGAAAATCTGTCCAAAGGCTTCATAAGGGAATCTACGTCTCCAGGAGCTGGTTTCTTTTTTGTTCAGAAAAAAAATGGCACTCTATGGGGCAAATTCCCTAAGCCGCGAAGCGCCGAGCGCTAGCGTTAATTCGCTAGCGTTTGGCACTTTCGCTACTGCACAAATTCACCAACGAACGCTGGCGTAGTTTCGCTAGTGTTACTTCGCAACCTTACGCCAGGCGAATCTTCGCTAGCGACGAAACTACGCAAATTCACTAACTTGCGCAGTGTACTGAACACTACCTTTTACGCTAGACTTCCTTCACCACCTCAGACCTGGCGAAGCGCAATAGAGTAGATAGGGATTGTTTAAAAAAAAGTCAATTTTTTTTTCTAAGTCCCAAAAAAACACTGGCGTGTTTTCTACATGATGGCTGATAGGCTGAAAAAGATGGAAAATTTTTTGGGGCTCCCCTTCCTCCCCCCTACATTTCCTGACTCATGGCAACTTACCTAGACAGTGGGCACATGTGTAGGGCAAAATAAAATTTTTATTTGCTGATTTGAAGGTTTTCTAGGCACTTGTAGTGCAGATACGTGTTCCTCCATTGAAATTTGAATTTCGCGCCGTATGCAAATTAGCCTTCGCTAGCGTAACTTCGCTTTATATAGCAAATAAACGCTAGCGCAACTTCGCAACCTTACGCTACCCCTGTGCGCAACTTCGGATTTTAGTGAATTTGCGGAGCCCTGGCGAAACTACGCCTGGCGAAGTGCTGCGAAGTGCGGCGAAGTTGCGCCTGGCGCAACTTCGCATCTTAGTGAATTTGCCCCTTAGACTGTGCATTGATTATTGAGCTTTGAACAAAATAACCATTATCCTCTACTACCAATCCCAGAATTATTTGATAGATTAAGGGGAGCCAAAGTCTTTACCAAGTTAAACCTATGAGGTGCTTACAACCTTAATCGTATTCGTTTGGGGGGGCGAGTGGAAGACAGCCTTCAATACCCGGGATGGCCATTAAGAATATTTGGTCATGCCGTTTGGCTTATGCAATGCCCCCGCAGTTTTTCAAGAATTCATCAACGATGTCCTTCGTGAGTTTCCATAGACTTGTGTTATTGTATATTTGGATGACATCCTGGTTTACTCTTCCTCAATATCTGATCATCTATCCCAAGTAAAGCTTGAGAAATGTGAATTCCACAAGACCACAATTTCATTTTTACATTATTTCTCCCTCTGGGTTACAAGATGGATCCAGCAGCCTCTGCTGTTCTAGACTGGCCAATTCCTACGGGCCATACAACGTTTCTTGGGGTTTGCCAATTTCTATTGTAAGTTCATAAAGAACTTTTCCCAGACAGTGGCTCCCATTACAGCTCTCACGAAGAAATCCTTTAAATCATCATGGACCCCTCAACCACAGGAGGTGTTCTCTAAACTCAAAAAGCTATTTAGTTCAGCTCTAATTCTTCTTCATCCAGATCCTGCCCGGCCGTTTATTCGGGAGCTCGATGCTTCCAAGGTGGGGCTTGGTGCCGTTCAGTCTCAACGGGTGGAGTTCAAAGGGACCCTTCATGCCTATTTTTCTCATAGACTTTCTCCAGCTGTAAGAAATTATGATGTGGGCAACTGTGAACTATTGGCTGTTAAACTCGCACTTGAGGAGTGGCGTCATTTGTTGGAGGGGGCTAAGGAGCCTATTATTAACGGATCACAAGAACCTAGAATACATTTCCTCAGTGAGGAGGCTCAATCTTCGTCAGGCTCTGTTCTTTTCCAGATTTAACTTTTTTATTTCTTATTGGTCTGGTTCAAAAAATATGAAAGCAGATGCCTTAACCAGATGTCTTGGACAGAGAGAGGCTAATCTTGCCCCACCCACCCCAAATATCTCCCCTGACTTAGTAGTGGCTCCTACTTCGCTAGCGTTATCTGAATTTTCGAACTTGGAACATCCTCCTGAATGTCCCTCTGGGAAGATTTTTGTACCTCAGCAAAGGGTTGCTCAAGTTCTCAAATGGGCTCATTCTTCTAAGATCTCTGGTCATCCCGGCGTCAAGAAGATCCCTGCTGAAGATGTCTAGCTCTTTATCTCTGCCTGCACATTCTGTGCACAACAGAAGAGTCCCTGTTCTTTACCATGTGGCCTTTTCCAACCTTTACCCATACCTACTCAACCCTGGCTAGATGTGGCTATGGACTTTATCGTGGATTTGCCTAAATCTTTGGATATGACTAGTACTATTCTAGTAGTAGTAGTTCAAGTCCTCCCTATCAACTTGGAAATTTAGTCTGGCTGTCCACTCAACACGTTAAACTTCGCTTGCCATCTCCCAAGTTTGGACCTCGTTATATTGATCCCTTCATGATTAAAGAGCTTAATAACCCTGTATCTGTTAGATTGGATCTACCTTTTAGTTTGAACTCCTTCCATGTTTCTCTGGTCAACACTTTTGTTAGGAATATTTTTTCTGGTGACCAACTTTCTCCTGCTCCCATTATTCTCAATGATCATCAAGAATTTGAAGTACAAGAGATTTTGGACTCTAGGAAATTGAGAGGCAATGTTCATTGGAAAGGTTTTGGGGCAGAGGAGAGGTCTTGGTAGATAGCTTCGGATACTCATGCTCCTCGACTGATCAAGATCTTTCACAAGAAGTTTTCTGACAAGTTTTGGGAGCCCCCGGAGGGTATTCCTGAAGAGGGGGGGTACTGTAAGATGCGCCGGGAGATTTCTCTTACCGCCCAAAAAGGGCGTCGGTGAACACCAGAGTCCACAGGGGTTCCCTTGTGCATCTGAGTGTACCAGCTGCCTTCAAGGTTCCTGTTGACGAGTACGTTACACTGTATATACTGTACACGCAGCAAGCATGAACACTCATCTGCTTATATTTATATCAGAAAGGTAGAAAAGTAAAATAACCAAGAACATGTGTATCTGTTGTATATTCATAGCTACAGTATATTCATAGTGCATCTATCTCCTTATACATTGCTGTCTTGTTAGAGCAAAATCTAAATTAGAAAAACCCTACATATAAATAGTATAAATATTTTTTGAAGACTAATTCAAAGGTCATGTTTCTTCAATGGCACCATACGTATGTTGTATAAATGATAATCTATAACATACACATGGTTGTATTTCCTTGCAGAAAAATTATTGATGATGTTCCCTCAGGTTTTTCAGTCATTCCAATTCATTATTATGCTGGCTCCTAATAATCGAATTGCCTTGATTCATTACTTCTATTGATCTGAGATGCCATGCAGTATGCATAGTAATTTCTCTGACTTAAACTGAAGCAGAATGTTCTTGTTGCATAGATAGGACATTAATGATTGGTTTATGTTTGCTAAACATATCCTTTGACCAGAAATGTCTTTAGGGCAGGGTTCCCCCACAAGGGTAGCAAGCAAACAGAGCCCAAACTCCAGATGAGAAAACAATAGTATTTTTTCAACTGAGTTGGAAAACACAGCCATCTTTATTTTTTCTTGAATCTTTTTTAAGGTTTCACACTGGTGGCTAGCTTGTGGGTAGGTCCAGGGCCCAACATGGTGAGGGCCCACCAGAATTTCCTGGAATGCCATTGGAATAGTTGACCCTGGGGCACAGCAGAACATTTCACTTTACTGAAGGGACCATACTGACCAACCATAAAAAGTACAGGGATCACATTTTGTGTCCCAATCCATAGGTTAAGAATTACTGTTTGGAGGGGTCCAAGCAGCAGAAATGGTAGGTAAGAAGAGTCTGAAGAGTGCTGAAAGCTTAGCAGTTCACTGCAAATGTACAGTATGTACGATGAAGTAGGGCCAGATGGCTCCCAGTCTGTAGGACCCTTGTGCTAATGTAGTATAACCAGACAAACCATATGCTGTATGTGGTTAAATTAGTAAATTTTTTGCAAATTTACCCAGTCTAGAAGTCTGCTTGCGTTTGATTTCCGTCAGTTTTGGAATAGGGTATGGTCCATAACATTGACTGAAAATGACAGCCAGCTGCTGACTGATGACCTCATTCTAAAAAAAAAAAAGACAGAAACATAATATTTCTGTTCCATAAATAGAATCAAGAAATATTTGTTAAAGATCACATAATTTCCTGTGTACAGAGCATAATTTACATTTTTGTCTTTTGCCTGCATGTTGCTGAAGAAAGACAAATGTCAGTCTATATGCACGTACATTTGTGATAATGTAAATGTTAAAAACCTTGAAAACATGCAAACACTCTGGTTGTACTCACATGCATTCTCACACATGTGCATTCATATGAATATAATGCAACAAAAATTGCTGATGTGGAAAGTTCCATTAAAGGCCCTAAAAGTTTGATTATGTTCCCATATATAAATGACATTCCACTCTCTGATGCTGAGCCACACCTTGTTCTGGATTCTGATTAGTGGATTGTAAAACAATAGGAGGAATGTGGTGGAAAAATGAATTGTCGCCCCACACCAATCATAATCATTTTTGCTGAACGCACCACAATTACTGACACCTTACCTGCCCATCACTGATTTCACTGGAGGTGACTATATGAATTTGAATGTAGCAGTAGTGGTTGAGCCAGGAAAGTTAGTTGGAGAGGATTGGGGAGAGGGAAGTAACAGTATCATGCTGGGGTCCTGGGTCTGCCACAAGGTCACCCCAAACCTGCCCAACCTAATGGTTTAATCCCAGGCTGCCCACCACTACAGCCAGTAACACAATAAAAGCCAAAGCAAATAAAACAGACAGCTCTTTTCATTAGAGAAATACTGTACAATACAAACATACAATGATGAGCAAAACACAAGCATTCACACTGGAAGATAAACAAGTTCAAGCAGGCAACCAGAAGTAACGCAGGCCAAGATGTGGTCATGAAAACATATTTTTCAGCATAATACAATGGGATGTCAAGGCTCTCCAAGTTCTCATTGATATGGCTTTATCAGTTCTCATTGATAAGGCTTTATCATTTCATATCCTATTTGCTGGTTTTAGTTTGCATTTAAATGAGAAACAAAATCTAAAAATGAATATGACTAAAAATGACATATTTTATTTACTAAGCTTATTGCATCAGCTTAAAGTTTCAGTTTTTCAACAGCAGCAATGATCCAAGACTTCAAACTTGTCACAGGGGGTCACCATCTTGGAAAGTGTCTGCGACACTCACATGCTCAGTGGGCTCCAAGCAGCTGTTGAAAAGGTAAGCTTAGGGGTCTTCTTAAATTATTCAACAGAAAATGAGGTTGGTCTGTTATATAAGCTTATGCTACAAGGCTGATTATTAAATGCTGATGCTAGTTGCACTGGTTTCTCAGCTGCCATGTAGTAATTATCTGTATTAATTACTAATCAGACTTACATTGTGACATTTACTGAATATTCTATGTGTACTGTATATTTTGAGTTAGCCCCTAAGCTGAGTTACTGACAGCAGCCTGGAGCATGTGCAGTGAATCAGCAGAAAAGAAGGGGCATTTTTAGAGTCACAGATCTTTTCTGCTAAAGGGCTGTGGTTGCCTTGGGCTGGTACAGAAGCCAAAAACACAATGTACAAAATTTCTAGCTACTTCTTTAGTTAAGCTTTAGTTATCCTAGACTATATTCATAGTCTATATTTCTAATATATATTTATGGTCAACTGTCTCTTTTTATTACATTTACAGCCGAATGATTTTTTTTCTGTTTTCTTCTCCAACTTATTGAAGCAATGAAATCTTTCAGCCATTGTCAGGCTCGGAAATACTTAAAACTCCTGTTTAGCATTTCCTGTGAGATTCTCCAATGCAGTTTTCTTTGTTAGTCATAGTAAAATTGATTGAATTTCACTCTGGGGTACTAGACCTTGCTACCAGAGTAGCATTTATAATTAAAAACAATCAGCGTCTTGAAGAGGCGTCCCTGGTCTGTAGCAATAGGCAGTAAGAGGAAGCTGCAATACAAAGCGTGTTTTCTTTAAGGTAGATGAAGGCTTTCCCTCAGTAGGGCCAAAATGAAATGAGGTTAAGAATATAAAGCCTCGCTGGGATATACTGGGAAGAAAGCCAAGGTAGAAGTTGGAAAGCCTGTTGAAATTACAGCTGTAATGTTAACTCTAAAGCACTGGGCTACGAGGAATTACCCCCTAGGCTTAATGATTGTTTGGGCTGCAGGAAAGGATGGATACCAAAACAACCAATGAGTTCCATTGTAACACTTCTATAAAACTTAAACTCATGGTTGGTTCCCCAAAGTTACCACCACAACTCTTATCATGTTTCAATATATTGCCAATATGGGATGTATTCTGAAAGCAACAGTTCTCCAGGGTTGGTGGCCTACTAAATGCACAGATACCTACACAGCCATCTCATGTTTTTTGATCTGCAAATGAGAACAGTAATCTCCTTATTTAAGATAACAGAAATATGGCTGATACTGGAGAAACCTTTTGACTCCTATTTGGGGAGTATCATTTAAAGTTATAATTTAAAGGTACTGTATGATGAAAGTGCCCAACACACAGGGCCTCCAGATTTTGATGAACGCAGTTCAGATCTTAATGATCAAAAATGTATTTTTTTGATTTATATATATAAAGCTCCAGAGCCGTATTGTGGTGGGATTAGACCAAACAATATTATCCGAGCCATTTAATATTTGTTATTTAGTCATCTACACTTGTATTGGACAGGAGCAAAATTTATTATTGTCACCAGATGTTTGCTGCACTTGTCTCCCTATTACTGGTAATATAAAAAATAGTCTTACAGTTCCCAACCATTTTGGACACCAAATTAATTAGTAGGCTATGTATGCCCAAATGGAGCCAATATCAGAATGAGAATATGCTTAGATTACAATGTAACACTGGACAACTGTATTGGAAAATGTGTAAGATCACCAGCTGCCTGGGTTTACCCCACTTTCGTCCACTTGTTTGACTGACTACCATAATACTTCATCAGTGCCTTTCCTGCCCTGTTTTGCAACATATTAATGCCACATGCAGTAGAAGCCTTTTCACTAATGATGAGATAGTAGCATAAAGTCACCCAAATATGACATTTAGGGGTAATGTTTTACCAGCCCTGTTAAAACTGCACGGGCACTAAACATAGATACAAAAATACAATGGAAGTGCAACTGCTCTGGCCAAATTAGCTACAAGCTAACTACACTACAGCAAATGACCCCTCTGCCTGTACCTTTCCAATGATAGTTGCAGGTGAGATACACATGGCTATATTAGGAATAACACAAAGCAGTATTAGACCAGTATCAAGTGATCATTACATCAGCATTACTATACTAAGGGTTTGATGACTTACTATTTTTATTCTAACACTAAATTAATTATATAATATATTCATCCCTTAATATTTCTATTGTAGGGTTGCTAAGGGCAAGTAGAAATGCAAGGTTGTGTGGCCCTCTTAGATCACAGGTCACTCTTGCACAAGACAGTCTATACATTGTAAACTGTATTACACCTCATAAGACTAAGCCATGAATCTAAAAATGTACAGTTTTAAGAATCAGCTCAATAGTCAGTTAATTATGTGGTGTTATTACAGTTGTTTCACAATTTGCCATTTAATACACACTATGGACCAACAGAAAGCAACAGACAATGTGTGCATAGCAGTTCTGGTCAACACTTGTTGACTAATCACCTCCATCCTGTTGGTGTTCCCCATGCCTTTCACACATGGGGTTCACTACTCTCCTATTTATAACTTGCAATGACTCACCAGCAATATGATTTTATAAAATAAGAATTATACATGTACATAGTCGTCTTCCATACCTTGCTGGCTTTCAGGATTTCAAACATTAATGGCAGCCCTTGGGTAATTAGTTCCTCTGTATATTCTTCCTCTTGTATAGATTTGAATTCTTTCAACATGCATTGGATCAGAGGCCGTCGGTGCTGCTGGAAGGAAATCCGCAGAGATTCCAACCAGGTGTGAAGCGTCCATGGGACACCTGCAGGAGACATAATGCCAATTTGTATAGTTCTTTTGCATATACGCCATCATGCCATTAAATGAAAAGGCATTCTGAAGATAAAATAGAACTATGGCATTGCTAGGAGCTGTTTATGCAAACCATCTGTGTTCATTCTTGTTCATCCTGTGGTTCAATTACAAAATACTAGTGAACAAAATAACTTTGGTCAATAGGTAACAGCACAATGACTGACTTTGCCATGGCTGACAAGATTCTCACTGGAGAAATCTTTCTCATCTGTAATTAACTTTCGTTAACCTATATTAAAGTATGTGAGCTGCAAGTGACATAAAGGACATAATGCAAGACCTTTTGTAGGACTAGGTTGTTTATTCAATTTTACTGTAACACCTGATGTCTCTTCAACCTTCTTTATAATGGTACAATATAATTATCTGACTTTTATCAAATAGCTGCTAAAAATGTAGGCATTCTTCGATCAAAAAGGGCATTAATGTTAAAGAACCTCAAACTTACTGACCTAAACTTCTAATATCAATAGTTATATCCACATATCCATGCTCAGCACTGTGGTACATTGCTTCTTTCAGCGCCTTGAGCTTGGCTTTACTGTTACGACTTGTGCAAAATGGAGTTTGCGTGGTGTCTGGCAGGTCACTTCCTTCGGCGAGAATCTCTTCCAGTGATAGAATGTCACTCTTTTCTTTCTCAGGTTGGGAAAGCAGCTTTCGAAATACATTCCTGAAACAATGTACAAAGCAAAATGTTGATGTATAATCAAATGTACCTAGAGTTTGTGCTATGTTCAATCCAAGAGTCTTTGTCCTTAAGTTTGAGTGGTAAAACCAGTTTAATGTCCAGTATATGCTTTTCCAAGTACTCAATTGCTGCATATACCAAACACTACTTTCTATCAACACAAGGGATTAGTTTTATTGTAGTAGTGTTTGGTATGTGATAAATTGGAAAATAATTCACAGTTGCAATGGAGGGTCACAAAACATGTGAAGGATCCTGTAAAAGACCACTGATTCTAAAAAACACTTCAGCCAACCTTGATGTTTGTTAGATCACATGGTTAAGGCTTCCCATGATACCCTTCATGTCAGTAGACCTCTAGGGTTTCTGAAACTGAAAAAAGTGGCATTCTGTAGTTGAGCTGCTATGCCTACAGGTATTGGTTGATTGGAAACACAAAAATACAGGTTTACTGTTGGGGTAGTTCATGAGGTGTGAAGAATGGAAAGGATGCAGGAAAGCCATTGCTTATTGTCCACCTGTGCAGAAAAATTATTTTCCCAAATCTACCTGTGTCCATGTGCAGCAGCCTGGCTAAAAGAGTTCATGTCTCCTTGAGGTGCAGTAGAAATCCCATTCCTGTACATTGTTCCTATCATGGGATCTGCACCACGTTCTAGCAGTATGCTGGCCAGCTCAAAGTTTCCTAAAAAAACAGAAAAAGAAGTTTTGTTTTTTTTTTAAGTTTTTTTACAAGATAACAAAATCTTACATTCTTTTTCATAGTGCCTATTCATCAATGGGGGAATGTTATAAAAGTTGTTAAAGCAATAACAACAATGAAATTGTAAGCCTTCGCGCAAACAACTGTTCCTTTGTGCAAATTGAATATAGCTTTTGCAAACTCAGAAACTGTTTAGCGACCACCTTCGACTATGAAAGAAATATTGCAAATTGCTCCAGTGTGCAGTATATTTAATAAAATGTGTTACTGAAAAACTTATGTTTGCTCCAAAAGATTATGACATATTCAAGTACTTTTTAAAAGTGTGCAATGCGCAATTAAAATCCACAGTGCAATGATAGTGTAAGGAAGAATATTACATTGTGAATTGCAATATTTTGTAAGAATTGTTATTCTCTTTACTGTTATTCTCTTTACAAATTTTATTACATCTCCTCCAAGACTAAAAATATTTTGAATTATGTTTTCTGTGCAGCTATACTGAATACTTCTAAGACATTTGCTATGAAGATTTTGTACTGCAGAATTTGAATTTGGTGAACAATATTTTGGACTTCTGATTTAATTGAGAAATTTCTGTGAATTTTTATAATAGGCAAAGTACATACAAATATTTTAAACGACAAAAATGAGAATGTTGAGTTAAAAAATAGATATAAATATAATAAGGGTACGTGGTAAACAGTTTTATAAGTCATCGAGGTAGAATTAACAAATTTCTGTTTAATTTTTGGGTAGGCAAACTGAAGATAAGATGAGTGAAAAGCCGAACTTCAACTAAAAAGTCGGCTTTTTCATTCTACTGCGCATGCGTCTGCCCCAGGAAATTTGAAGAAAGAAGAAGCCAGAAGTTCTCTTCTGGCTTCTTCTTTCTTCAAATTTCATGGAACAGTGGCGCTCCATGATGCTCGCTGGAATAACCCTGGAATAACCCTGGCCCGGTGCAGTTTTCTGCTGATAGAAGCACCAGCACCAACCATTTCTGTTTATTTAATTAGCTGATATTGTAAAGTGAATTTTTCACTTGTTTTGAGGTGTGAACATTTCACAAAAAATGTCACTTCATTTTTGGAGATTTTTAATTCTACTGTAAATTATTTAAAACCATGGACATTTTAAACTACTGGTTTCTGCCCATTGGCTATTGCTTGTAATGTGTATAGCAGACCTCCCTTTCTAGCAATATAAGGGGACTGCCAGTGACTAGTCTGAGTGTATATGCTGGTTAAATTTGCTGGTTTGTAAAGCCAGATACCTGCAGCTGCTGCCAATTGTAATGGTGTTTCAGAGTAGTTTTCTTCTCCAGCTTCTAACGAGCCTTCTACGTTTGCTCCTGCATCTAAAAGCAGCTAGACAAAAAGCATAGAGGATCATGAAGCATAAAATTCTGAGCCAGAACAACTCAAAGGTCTCGTTGACCATAAGAGCTGATAACACCGAGCACACTAAACAAGTACTTCTGCTTCCATTAAAGGATAGAAATAAATGGTATGTTCATTCAAATCAATTATTTTTATTTTTCATTGTTTAAAAGTCAATCTGCCAGGCAGTTACCTTTTTTCCAATAAATCTATTTTGGATGATGAATTTTCTTGTAAAAATATATGTAACATTCAGCAGAACATACCTGGAGATTTATTTTTTATTTGGGAATCTTTGTTCTATAAAATAAGCAGTTTTAAGTCCGCATATACAAAATTGTGAAAAGGTTGCCCATCTAAAAATATATTTTTTTATAGTGAATGAATCTGACAAAAATACCTGCACAACTGGAATGTGGCCCTGGAGAACGGCAAATGTGAGTGCTGTCCAGTGTCGAGTCTCTGGATGGACAGAAGGACATTTATGGGCAGTGATGGGGACCTAAAAAGAAGAGAATAAGGAAGGTAACAATTTATGTCAACAGCTTGTTGGGAAATGTATCTTAAAGGGCAGCTATACTCTATATACTAACTATATAATTTGCAGTTTTACTCTAGCATAAGAGGTATTGTTTCTATTGCAGGCTGGTCACAAGCTTCCTTATTACCACCCACAAGCCTCCTGTTGTGAGAGATACCATAAATATATTGGGTATTCCCATGTACTAAGCAAAACTTTTTAGGAACAACCTCATATGTTTGCCTACTGTATATTGTTGTCTATCTATGCTAGCATAAATACAGTGGGCCCTTTAAAACATATTTTGTATGTTTCGTACAGGGAAAATATAAATTGCATTTACCATTGGCTCATGAAATATGGCTATTTTTAATACCTCTTTATAGGTTTATATTTAGGTCAATCTGTACACGCACTGTTAGATTCAGGGACAGTTTTTACCCCAGTGCTGTCAGACTGTATAACACACATCAGTGTGATGAATTATATTTAGAATGTGCAATAATAAATGCTCACACAATGCAATATAATGTGCAATATATGCTTAGCAGTGGTTTCAACACACTTATGTGCAATATTGCTAATATACACTGCAAATGGTAAAGACTGTTAAAAACTACCTTTTACACTTGCAAGTTATGGTTATGGTCATTTTGGTAATAGTACATATTAGCTAGAGTAGATAGGACCTATTGTAACTTTACTGTATTTAGAAGAAGACAGACCTTTTGTAACTATTGTATATAGCTATAGTAAACAGAACTTTATTGTAAATATATTTTATTATTGTAATGTTGCACTAATTGTTAATTGTCTAGTCTGTGAAGTTCAAGTAAGAATTTCATTGTATTTTGTACACTGTACTCTGTATATATTGCAATAAAACTTTGAATTGAATAGTATAATACACATCATACAAAGTGATTTTGCCATGCCATTGTGATCATACAGATTTTATAATGAGCTTAATACCATTGAACCACACACATTAATTAGATATGGAATGGTCACATCCCAGAATACCTCATGTTCGGCTGTAAGTTTTTTATATTATGTTGTCATGCTTTTATACTGAGCCATTAAATCTCAAGGATGTCATTGTAGACATTAGTAGGAATAGATTTATGGCTGGTTGGGCAGAGAAGGTATAAAAATGAGTTAGAGTTTTTTTACTTCCACATTCAGCTCGGCGCCAGCATCCAGTAGCATCTGAACCATGGCCTCGTCTCCTCTGACACAGGCATACATGAGAGGGGTCATTCCCTGAAATACAAGAACCAGAATATTATATAAAGAAAAGAAATCCTCTGCATTTCTATAAGGGTGATATAATAAACATTGCCAAGGTTGCTCCATGCCAAGTAACCCATAGCAACCAATGTGGCCTCTATTTCTAAAAGTACCCATTATCTGATGTTTCATACCATAATTGGTATGTGTATGATGGCCCACCAATCTAAACCTATATCCCGTGTATGGTGCATCAGCAGATGAAGGCGATGGTGATGTTTCAGTTGTTCCAAAATGACTGGAATATAAAGGTGGCCATGCCATGTCGGTTGGATGATGGACCCATGTTTGGCCAACTTACAAACCTACAGCTGCCAATCAGATGTCAGAAGAACTAAAATACTATTGCTGGTTGCTATTAGATACTGGACGACGTAATAAAAACCACAAACTTTGTATCAAGTCTATTAAGATTGGTTGCTATGGGTAACTAGACCTAGTTAACGTTGTGTCCAGATGTTGATCCATGTCCCAATTCAGCTATGTGTCCATTATGTATACATTAAAATTTTTATATCTTTATTCATTGATCCATCTGTTAATGGACCTAACCATTCACCCGCAATTTTTTTTTCAGATATCTGTCCATGAATTCACTTATTCATCCCTTCTGAGGTATGATTCTAGTGTAATATGAGCAAGAATAAAATTTCACTGTGAGCTTCCTATGCTAGATAACAGCAAGATGGCTGACGTAGCACCAGTAGACAGGACTTGCATTCAAATCCTTTCTGTATTTAAGTTTAGACAGTAGGGAGTGCAATTAGGGAGTTTTATGGAGAATTTACATCCAGTGTAAGATTGTTTATTCATTCATCTAGCTATTCCTCCATCGCCTTACCACCTTGATCCACCCCATTTATATACCTTTCCTTTTAAAGCTTTATTGCATATAAATATAAAGTAATGAGTTCCACATGTGAGCTGAAAGGTAAAGACCATTTGTATGTGGGTTCCCTTGATAAATTGCATGTAGATTGGAACAAGAACAACTCTGAGCAGCAATGACTACATGTCCCAAAGTAAAATATGCACTTATCAGTGATTTATCTAATATTCTGTGAGGGATTTAGGTTACCCTAAACTAGGGGGGATTATGATAGATAGCCCTTATTTTTTTTGGCTGACTATATTAGAGACCAAAGCACGGTCCATGTGAGACTGAGCAAATTCTTTCAGATTGCTAGCTCAACAAACTTTATTTCAGCCGGTCAAACCAACTTATGACCACAATTGTGCATACACAGGATACCCTACCCAGGCTACACCTGTTCTGGGATTGGTCTCAGTAGTCTGGGAAGGCTTGTTTATTTAATGGCAGGATGGCCCTTATCATGGCATCACTTTTGCGCACCTAGAACAATGTCCAAGCTGGAATCTGGGTTTTTTGTTTGGCTATGGCAATTAGGATTTAGGTTTAAGCATAAGATGTGTTGGCCATGACTGAGAAATTTAGAGAAATGTCAGCCCCTTAATGTATTGGCAGGCAGTAAGGCTCATATTAATAAATGTTACTCATTTAAACACCTGACAAAGGGTTTCACTGCTTGTCCTGTAGCTGACAGCTGTAAAAGTGCTTACTTGTTCGCTCATGCTGTTAATTCCGTCTGGACCCAGCAAAGAAACGGCCTGTTTCACTAAATCTGTTCTGCCACAGTTCAGCATACGAAAGCCGAGATCTTGTTTAAACTTTGCTTCTGTGGCAACCGCGTCCAATTTGCGAGACGCACAAAAGCAATCGTCAGCTCTGCAGGAAGAAGAGAAAGTGACTTTGGTGTTTAGTGGGTTTTTATTTTACTTAGTGCTCTCGTTGGTTCCACTTCCCTGGTTTCCATGATGTTTTTAATCCCTTAGCTGCTTGGGTAACATTTATCTGAAATTGAGAAGGATGATAAGGAGTTGTTATTCACTGATGTGTAATAAATCATCTTTATTCCTTTGTTGCTTCTGAATGGTCATTTATTACAAAGGGGGCAAAGTGAATCTGCCCCTGGTTGTTGTATATGTTGTATCTGCAGAGCTGATTAAAAATGCAACTGGTACAAAGGTGCACACTGCAGCTGCTCGGCACAAATGTGGCCTGCAGCAGTGCCCGAGCACCGTCACTAATAGGCACATGGTGAGCATCGTCACAGTGGGGTTAGCAAGCTAACAGGAGCAAGGGAGAGCAAGCAGTTGCACTGGGCTGGGTTTAATGTGCAGGGCTGATCCTATCAAATGTGGGGCCCAATTGGGACCATGTTGGCGGGGCCCCTAGACAAAGTGTTGCTGGCTACTGACACACCAAGTATTTAGGAAAATAAGGGCATACAGGCACAAAATAGAAAGGAAAGGGACAGACAAGGTAAGAGAGTGAGAGGGATGAAATAGGGGCACATAATAGGGGCACACAGGGTAAGAGAGAGAGAGGGAGGAAATAGGAGAGTGGACTGGGCCAATTAGTTTGGGGCAGGCTGGGCCGATTCATCTTGGGAGCAGGCTTGGTTGGATTGGGGGCAGGCAGGGCCTATCAAGGTTGGAGGAAAGCTGGGCCTATGAGAGTTGGGGGCAGGCTAGACCTATGGAGTTGGGGGATAGGCTGGCTTATCAGAGTTGGGGGTGGGCTGGACCTATTGATTTGGGGATGGGCTGGACTCTCAAAGTTGGGGGCAGACCAGGCAGCATCATGTGCTGAGGGAAATATTATCTGTGCTGCCCTGTGGTGCGGGGACCCCAGAGGTGCGGGGCCCCCAGAGGTGCGGGGCCCTATTGGGCCCAATTGGTCCAATAGGCCTAAGGCCGGCCCTGTTAGTGTGGGCCAAGTGGTAGGAGTAGAAGGTAGTGGTTGGGGGCTGGCAAGCAAGTTATAGAGACAATAGTATTGTCTTGTCCACCAGTACTACCTCGCCCCGGTTCTGCCTTCATTTTACTGGAAGGCCCTCTAATCTCCTCTCACATCGACCATATGGGAGGGAGTTAGGGTTGATTTGCATGTCCACCCATGATTCATTATGGGAGAATTAAAACTCTAAGTTTTTGGTATTTAGGCAGTGCTATGTATATGGCATGAGACAAGTAAATACCTTCTGATTTCAGAAGGCTTCACCTTGAATGTAATTGCTTGTGAAGGGCTTTTTGGCTCCTTTAGCCCATCTTACCCTAACCAGGTTCGGTTTTATCCAAGTCCTACCCCTAAAAAGCCATGTTTAAATATTTTGCATGGGATCTAACAAGATCAAAACAGGCTGTCTGCAAGTTTCCATATCTGGCTTTACACCATTAGGCTGTATCTGTGCTATGAAAATAGAGGTTCTGGATGCATAGTTGGCCGAAGGAACATAAAAGAGTGATTTGCATGTCTTCACCCATGATGCCTTATGGGAGAATTAAAACTCAAATTTTTGGTATTTAGGTATTGATGTGTATGGCATGAGACAAGTACCTACCTTTTCATTTCAGAAGGCTTCACTTTGCATTAAAATATAAAAGCAATATAAAGAAACATATTTTGGGTGTTGACTAAAAAGAGAAGCAAAACACATTTTCAGCATTTTAGTAAATATGTGATTTATATTGTCCCATTAAAAAAAATCCCATACTTTAGCTGTCGGGGTTCACAGTCAACACCAGGAAGCAGAAGGCGAGCAGCTTGTCTGACATCATCGCTGTCCACGGAAAAGCTTCGTCGGTACCCAGCGTGAGCCACTGCCACTCGGATCCATTCCATCAGAGGTGGAAGCATTAAGAATGGCCTGGACGAATAAAACACCAGGAGATCATTAGAGATTTCTCGTGTCTCTGCCGAGCTTTTTCTTTCCTCAGTGAACAGCCACAGGGCAAACTTCAAGCTGGCAGCCCATTGTGGCTTCTCATACAGTTCTTACTCAAGGGATTCAAACCGCAGAGCACAAATGGAATGTTTTATCTCTAGGCCAAAGTAGTAAAGAGAACATAAATAGATATATAGATATATGAGTATATATATATATATATATATATATATATATATATATATATATATATATATATATATATATATATATATAGATAGATATATATAGATATATATATATAGATATATATATAGATATATATATAATGTATATAGATATATATATATTTATAATGTATACTCCAGAAACGAGAGAAATTTTGGATACATACTTTGCAGACACTATACCCTAAAGGGTTAAATAGAGAGTACGACTTGCATGCCTTTATATAGTGAGGTTATGGCATATATAGAGTAGAGGTTGGGACATAAATGCATCCTTGAATTAATGTGATATTTTCAGCATATACTTTGTAACACAGATTGCTTGTGTATCTTGTATGACATATTTAAGTAATTCTATGATTGTTTCTATGTATAATGCCCAAATGGGTTAAATACTATATACTAATTTGTGTTTAATTTGTACCACCCCCTAGGGGGGTGTGTCTACAGCTGTAACCTTTTTAAGGATGTGTGAACATTGTATACTAGATTGCTTGACAAAGAAGCGGGAGCTTCGAAACGTTGCATATTCTTGCATTTTTTGCTTGATAAAGAATTTTCGTTTTCTTCACAAGATAAGTTGTCTGGACTTTATTTTGTTTTTTATACATTGTGTCCTTGAGTGGACTAAGTCACAGACCGGTGCACACTCCACTCCACTTTGTTTTGATATATATATATATATATATATTGTGGGGTTCACTCGTTGGTAGGCTGCAAAAGAGGCGACTTCACACACCTGGATCGGTTTAAGGGCTTCCTGCCCGCGTTTATTTTCCAGCAGCTGCAGAAATTTCCCCTAGCAGGGGGAAGGTAACCGAAACACAGCAGTTCAACAGAAAAAATCCAATAAATGCTTTGCTTTCTCTCCTGAAACTGAGCAATACCAGCAGTTTGTCTCACACACATTCAGCACTGCTGCTCAGCATCAGGTGTACTAAATAGGCCTAGGGCCTCATGAAAACCTGGCCTACACGTTTTGGGGATCCGCCCCACTCTACTCTTGCGGGTTCCCAGTAAGACCAGTCCCAGATCAACAATTACAAAAACCTTGCAGAGAGACATAGTGTTTCTCTGCTAAGAGCACTACTGGTCTCACCTCAGTAACAATATCTGAGAATCCGTGGCCCAACATACATAGTTACATAGTTACATAGTTAAATTGGGTTGAAAAAAGACAAAGTCCATCAAGTTCAACCCCTCCAAATGAAAACCCAGCATCCATACATACACCCATCCCTACTTTTAATTAAATTCTATATACCCATACCTATACTAACTATAGAGCTTAGTATCAGAATAGCCTTTGATATTATGTCTGTCCAAAAAATCATCCAAGCCATTCTTAAAGGCATTAACTGAATCAGCCATCACAACATCACCCGGCAGTGCATTCCACAACCTCACTGTCCTGACTGTGAAGAACCCCCTACGTTGCTTCAAATGAAAGTTCTTTATACCATCAATCACTTTTCCCCAGGATACTGGGGACCTTTTTGTCACCATACCACATATCCCCCCCTCTGCTCAAGCCCGTAGGGCTGAGCACAGTATGCCACCAATGCATGTACCCTGGAGAGAGCATCTGCATTCCCTTGCATCTTTCCAGGTCTATGTTCTACTGAGAACTTGAAATTTTGAAGGGACAAGAACCATCTGGTGACCCTGGCGTTCTTTTCCCTATTTTGGGCCATCCATTTAAGTGGGGCATGGTCAGTGACAAGTTTGAACTGCCTCCCTAACAGATAGTATCTCAAGCTCTCCAGTGCCCACTTGATGGCCAGGCACTCTCTCTACAATGGCATACCTGCGTTCAGCGGGGGTTAGCTTCCTGCTTAGGTATGCTAGGTATGCTACTGGGTGTTCTTCCCCATTCACTACTTGTGACAGAACAGCCCCTAACCCAACTTCAGAAGCATCAGTCTGTACAAGAAACTCTTTCTTGAAGTCAGGAGCTATCAGCACAGGGTATCTGCACAGGGATGCCTTCAAGTTTATAAAGGCTTCCTCTGCCTCTGGGGTCCATGTAACTGTTCCAGCTTTACTCCCTTTTGTGAGGTCAGTAAGCGGGGCTGCTAGGGTGGCAAAATCGGGGACAAACCTCCTGTAATATCCCACTATCCCAAGAAAGGCCCTCACTTGCTTCTTGGATTTGGGCCGGGGCCACTCCTGAATTCCCTCAATTTTGGACACTTGTGGCTTGACTACCCCTCTTCCAATAACATACCCCAAATAGCGGGCCTCTTCTAACCCCATTGCACACTTTTTGCTGTCAGACCCGCCTTCCAGATAGAGTCAAGGACCGCTTGTACCCGGGGCAAATGACTTTCCCAGTCTGGACTAAAGATAACCACATCATCCAGGTAAGCTGAAGCATATCCTCAATGTGGTTTGAGAATGCGGTCCATCATTCTCTGGAACGTTGCTGGGGCCCCATGTAAGCCAAACAGTAAGCGTTTATATTGCCACTGCCCCTCAGGAGTGGAAAACGCAGTCTTCTCTTTGGCCCCTTCAGTGAGGGGTACCTGCCAATACCCCTTGGTAAGATCTAGGGTGGTAATGTAGAGGGCCTGCCCTAGCCTTTCTATCAATTCGTCAACCTGGGGCATTGGATATGCATCAAACTTGCTGACCTCATTTAACTTTCTGAAGTCATTGCAAAATCGGATGCTACCATCCGGTTTTGGGACAAGGACAATGGACCATTCACTATGGGACTCCTCAATTACATCCAGCTCCAACATCCTTCTAATCTCCTCTGTCACTGCCTGGCGTCGTGCCTCGGGTATCCTATAAGGTTTAACATTGACTTTAACCCCAGGTCCAGTTATAATGTCATGTTTAATAATATCAGTAAGCCCAGGCTGGTCTGAGAATATTTGTCTATTCCGGATCAGAAACTCTTTCATCTCCTGCTTTTGACTGTTAGTGAGGGTCTCAGCCACTTTTACCTCGGGCGCCTGTGGGATCTTTACCTCTACAACTGCAGGACAGGCAGACAGCGATTCCCTATCCTTCCAGGGCTTAATTAAGTTAACATGGTAGAGCTGCTCTTTTTTCCGCTTGTCTGGTTGGGACAGCTTATAATTAACGTCCCCTACGTGTTCTATAATCTCGTAGGGGCCTTGCCATTTGGCCAGGAACTTGCTTTCCACCGTAGGAACCAGGACTAACAACCTGTCCCCAGGATGGAAAGTTCGGACACGAGCCGATCTATTATATATGCGGCTTTGAGCTTGCTGGGCCTGAAGCATATGTTCTCTCACAAGGGGCATTACCTTTGCAAGACGGTCCTGCATGTCTGCAACATGCTCTACCACACTTCTGTGTGGGGCGGCCATACAACAACTCAAAGGGTGAAAACCCTGTAGAGGCCTGTGGGACTTCTCTAATGGCAAACATGAAATATGGAAGTAAACAATCCCAGTTCCTCCCATCTTTATCCACCACTTTTTTTAACATCCCCTTAATGGTCTTGTTGAACCTTTCCACCAACCCGTCAGTTTGGGGATGATAGACAGATGTGCGTAACTGTTTTATTTGGAGAAACCTGCACAATTCCATCATCACCCTAGACATGAAGGGAGTCCCCTGATCTGTAAGGATCTCTTTCGGAATTCCTGTGCGGGTGAACATGTGGAACAGCTCTCGAGCTATGGTCTTTGAAGAGGTGTTCCTTAAGGGGACAGCCTCTGGATACTGAGTGGCGTTGTCCATGACTACCAAAATATACTGATGCCCCCTAGCAGATTTTATTAGTGGCCCTACCAAGTCCATGGCAATACGATCAAATAGGATTTCGATTACGGGTAAGGGAACTAATGGGCTGCAAAAATGGGGCATTGGGGCCGATTTCTGACACTTGGGGCATGATTCACAATAGTTCTTTACATCTGCATGTACCCCCGGCCAAAAGAACCGCTGTAGCATTCGGTCTTTGGTTTTCTCATACGCTAGGTGACCACCTAGTGGATGAGAATGGGCCAGATTGAGAACTGTTCTCCTATATGGCTGCGGGACCACTAGCTGTTCCACAATCTCTCCTCGAACCTTATCCACATGGTAAAGCAAGTCATTTTGTACAGCAAGGTGGGGAAATACACAATCTACCCCAGGATTTTCGGGGTTCCCATTTTTAACCTTGACATTTTCCCAAGCTTTAGTGAGTGTCGGGTCCCTTAGCTGGGCAGTTCCGAAGTTATCCCGGGAGACCTCTAGCTCAGGCATGCTAGGTTCCTCAATGGTCTCCGCAGTTACCTCAGATTCACCAGCTAATACAGCTAAGGGAAACAACTCACTATCTTCCAACCCATCCTCGGTACCACTTACAATAACACCTGACATGGGTGGTTCTGTTTTCTCTCCCCCAGACACTCTATTGTCCTTCACAGTTTCTATAGAAGTATCCAGTTCAATAGGGTGGGGTGTCACCTCACCATGCTCAAAACTTTTCTCAGTCTCTGGAGCTTGCTCCTGGCACAGTTCACGAAATAAGGGAAAGTCTCTGCCCAAAATTACACTGTGCAAGAGTATGGGAGACACTGCCACTTCATGGCACACAGTCCCTGCGGGGGTCACAAAAGTCACTAAGGCTGTGGGGTATTTCTTACAGTCCCCATGTACACACACCACTCCTACTGCGTTAAAGGACAGTCCTTCAGGAGCTGTGTATTTACCAGTGTGACTAAGCTACCAGTGTCTAATAGTGCATTCACAGTGCGCTTACCAATCTGGACGACACAAGTTGGTACATCAGGATCCGCAACGAGACCTGGTTGAGCGAACAGAGACAACTTCCCCTCCGTTCCACACTCCATGGGTTCTGGATCAGCTGGGCAGTTGGCGGCAATATGTCCCCACTCTCTGCACCTGCAGCACTGGGGAGCTCCTCGGGTCTGGCGGGGGCTGTCTCCACGGGGTCTTCCTCTTGTCGAGTCTAGACCTGGATTACCGGGGTCCTCTGGGCTGGGCTTTTCCACTGTAGCCGACTTCTTGGATCGGTCCACTGCAGGAGTCCTCTTCGAGGTGGGCACCGCCCGCATAGTGAAGTCCTCAGCGGCAAGGTATCGCTCCACCAGTTCCACCAACTGGTCTGCTGTATTTGGGTCGGCTTGGCTTACCCACCGGCTTAATTCAGGTGGAAGCGCTCTCCGGTATCGGTCCATTGTGACCCTTTCCACAATCTGAGGCGCGGAAAGCAAGTCCGCCTGCAGCCAGCGTTTCACAAGGTTAATGAGATCATACATCTGGGAGCGGGGTGATCCCTTAACCTTAAATTCCCAACTGTGGACACGCTGTGCCCTCACAGAGTTGGTTACTCCCAGTCTCCGCAGGATTTCAGACTTCAGCTTGTCATAGTCCCTTGCGTCCTCAGAGGACAGGTCATAAAAAGCTTTCTGGGAATCCCCCACCAGTAGTGGTGCAACAATCATTGCCCATTGCTCCCTCGACCAGGCTTGCTGCTCCGCCGTCCTCTCAAAGGTACAGAGGAAGGCCTCCACATCATCCTGCCCAGTCATTCTCCGCAGGAGGTGGCTGCCTGGGATGGAGCGTGGCACTCCGGGGACTAGGGCAGCATCCCCAAAGACCCTGGCTGTCAGTTGTTTTACCACCTCAATTTGCAGCTGCCGATCTTTCTCTGCAGCCTGCGCCAGTGCAGTGATCTGGGCCTGCAACAGACGATTTGCCTCCTGCTGAGTGGCGTTAGACTGCTGCTGCTGTAGCAACTGGCTCTCCTGGTGGGCCTTCTTTAAGGTTGCAGTGCACTGCAGCAGAGCCTTGAGGACATCCTCCATTTCACAACTTTTAAGTGTACTGTCTCTTTAAATCCCACTTATAAGCTATACAGTCCGTACAATACCCACAGGAGACTTACTGTGGTTAGGCAACTTCCGTGTGTGGCAATCGCTGCCCGCATCCGAAACACAAATTGTGGGGGTTCACTCGTTGGTAGGCTGCAAAAGAGGCGACTTCACACACCTGGATCGGTTTAAGGGCTTCCTGCCCACGTTTATTTTCCAGCGGCTGCAGAAATTTCCCCTCGCAGGTAGAAGGTAACCGAAACACAGCAGTTCAACAGAAAAAATACAACCTTCTGGTTCACAAAATAAATGCTTTGCTTTCTCTCCTGAAGCTGAGCAATACCAGCAGTTTGTCTCACACACATTCAGCACTGCTGCTCAGCATCAGGTGTACTAAATAGGCCTAGGGCCTCTTGAAACTTGGCCTACTCTTGCGGGTTCCCAGTAAGTCCAGTCCCAGATCAACAATTACAAAAACCTTGCAGAGAGACATAGGGGCAAATTCACTAAGCGCCGAAGCGCCGAACGGTAGCGTCAATTCGCTAGCGTTGGGCATTTTCGTTACTTCGCAAATTCACTAACGAACGCTGGCGTAGATTCGCTAGTGTTACTTCGCACCCTTACACCTGGCGAATTTTCGCTACGGATGTAACTATGCAAATTCACTAACGCGCGCAGTGTACTGAACGCTACCTTTTACGCTAGACTTCCTTCGCCACCTCAGACCAGGCGAAGCGCAAAAGAGTAGATAGGGATTGCTTCCAAAAAAGTTCACATTTTTTCTAAGTCCCAAAAAACGCTGGCGTGTTTTCTATATTATGGGTGATAGGCTGAAAAAGATCAAGAATTTTTTTGGGGCTCCCCTCCTTCCCCCCTACATTTCCTAACTCATGGCAACTTAACTATACAGTGGGCACATGTGTAGGGCAAAAAAAAATTTTATTTGATGTTTTGAAGGTTTCCCAGGCATTTGTAGTGATTCTACGTATTCCTCCAATGAAATTTGAATTTGGCGCCGTATGCAAATTAACCTTCGCTAGCGTAACTTCGCTTCACTTAGCAAATCAACGCTAGCGCAACTTCGCAACCTTACGCTACCCCTGTGCGCAACTTCGGATTTTAGTGAATTTGCGGATCGCTGGCGAAACTACGCCTGGCGAAGCGCGGCGAAGCTTGGCGAAGATGCGCCTGGCGCAACTACGAATCTTAGTGAATTTGCCCCATAGTGTTTCTCTGCTAAGAGCACTACTGGTCTCACCTCAGTAACAATATCTGAGAATCCGTGGCCCAACATACATACCATCAATCACTTTTCCCCAGGATACTGGGGACCTTTTTGTCACCATACCACAATATATATAGATATATATAGATATAGATATATATATCTATATATATAGATATATATAGATATATATATCTATATATCTATATATATATATAGATATATATATATATATATATATATATATATAGATATATAGATATATAGATACAGGTATATATATATATATATATATATATATATATATATATATATATATATATATATATATATATATATATATATACGTTTCGGGCAGGCTATATGCCCTTTATCAAGCCATAATAAAAATGAGCATTATACAAGTGATCTTTAAAAACAACAAACAGGAAATGACTTCATAATTTGCATAATGATTAGTCCACATCCATCACCACTTTGTTTTAACCCTATATACGCTTTCAGTGGATTTAAAGGAATAGAAATAGATCATAGTCCTTATTGAGACCTGAGGGATATACCGATCCAAGTTTTTTAATCCACCACACCTCTCTCTGTTTTAATTTTAATTCTCTATCACCCCCTCTTTTCAAAGGAGGTACTGTTTCCAACACCATAAATTTCAATTGGTCTGCAGTATGTCCTTTTTCTAGGAAATGTTTGGATACAGGCAAGGACATGTTACCTAGATTGATGCTGGAACGATGTTGAGAGATACGTGATTTGACCATCTGTGTGTTCTCACCTATATAGATGAGACCACACGGACATATCACCACATATATCGCAAATTTTGAAATGCATGTAAAATAGCCCCGTAATTGTACTGTATAAACAGTCTGGGGATGTATAAACTCCTTATTTTTTCAAAACAAAGGGACATTGTGCGCATCCTAAACAGGGAAACATCCCCTTGGATCTACATCCCAAAAACGTTCTATCAACTGTTTTAATTTTAGTTTTCATCTGGGTTGAAGTCACCTGTGCTCCTATAGTTTTTCCTTTACGGTAAGATATAAGTGGCATTGTCTTGAACATTGTGTTGGATGAAATGGTTGATGAAGGTGTGATTTCAGAGAAATTGAGACAATTTTTGACAGTAAAAAATCCCGTGACACCAACACTGTATTGTTTGCTGAAAATACATAAAAATCCGGTTAGTCCTCCGGGTCGACCGATAGTGGCAGGTATCGGCTCAGTCTTTTGCCCATTAGCTGTAATGCTGGACAAAATACTGAGCCCATTGATACAATTGGTACCCTCATATATTAGAGATACGGGCCACTTTCTACAAAAGCTAAGCACACTGGGTGAAGTGGGTGATGGAAATGTAATACTGGTCACACTGGATCTGGCCAGTTTATATACATCTATCCCACACCAAGATGGACTGCTAGCTTGTGAGTGGATACTTAGAGAAAGGGCCCACTATTCTGAACAGCAAATTGGATTATTTTTACAATTGTTGGAGATCATATTGCATTGTAACTATTTCACTTTTAGGGATGACTTCTATCTTCAGCTGCGTGGAACCGCGATGGGATCCAATGTCGCCCCGGCATATGCCAACGAATTCATGGCTAAGCTTGAGGAACTACATATATATCTAGATGTAGACTTTGCCAGGCACTGTTTGGCCTGGTGGAGATATATCGACAATGTCTTTGTGGTTTGGCGGGGTGACGTTGACTCCCTTCAGCGGTTCCACGACAGGATTAATGGGGTACATCCCTCCATTTCGTTTTCACTAATATTTGATCTTCACAAAATAAACTTTCTCGATGCTCTAATATACAAGGACCAGGGTGGCCACTTACATACTTCTTTATTTTCCAAACCTACAGACAGGAATCAGATTCTACACTATACGAGCTATCATCCACCACATATAAAAAAATCTATCCCAATCAGCCAGTTGTCCAGGGTACAGAGACTAGTTAGTGACACTGAAGAAAGAGATATTCAGAGACAAACCATGTGCCAAAAGTTTAGGGATAGGGGTTATCCAGAAAAGACAATACAACAGGCCCAACATAGGGTGGAATTTCCTCAAACTAAGAAAAAACAGTCAAATAGGATACCATTTGTTACCCAATTTCATACAGACAGTGAAACTGTAGGCAAAGTATTACGTAGACATTGGTATTTACTACAAAATGCATATCCTACGATACAAGAGTTCAAGACAATGCCACTTATATCTTACCGTAAAGGAAAAACTATAGGAGCACAGGTGACTTCAACCCAGATGAAAACTAAAATTAAAACAGTTGATAGAATGTTTTTGTGATGTAGATCCAAGGGGATGTTTCCCTGTTTAGGATGCGCACAATGCTCCTTCATTTTGAAAAATAAGGAGTTTATACATCCCCAGACTGGTTATACAGTATAATTACGGGGCTATTTTACATGCATTTAAAAATTTGCGATATATGTGGTGATATGTCCGTGTGGTCTCATCTATATAGGTGAGACCACACAGATGGTCAAATCACGTATATCTCAACATCGTTCCAGCATCAATCTAGGTAACATGTCCTTGCCTGTATCCAAACATTTCCTAGAAAAAGGACATACTGCAGACCAATTGAAATTTATGGTGTTGGAAACAGTACCTCCTTTGAAAAGAGGGGGTGATAGAGAATTAAAATTAAAACAGAGAGAGGTGTGGTGGATTAAAAAACTTGGATCGTTATATCCCTCAGGTCTCAATAAGGACTATGATCTATTTCTATTCCTTTAAATCCACTGAAAGCGTATATAGGGTTAAAACAAAGTGGTGATGGATGTGGACTAATCATTATGCAAATTATGAAGTCATTTCCTGTTTGTTGTTTTTAAAGATCACTTGTATAATGCTCATTTTTATTATGGCTTGATAAAGGGCATATAGCCTGCCCGAAACGTCGCTGTACTGATGCTTGATTTGTAATATACACTTTTGCAAAGAATCGTGTGCTGCTTCATTCTTCTATCTGTATATATCTAGTGGGGACACGACGGGGTCCCCCACAGGAGCGTGCACCAAGATCGACGCTGATTACACTGTTGAGTGCTGGGGCGCATTTCGATACTATATATATATATATCTCTATCTATCTATCTATATATATATATATATATATATATATATATATATATATATATAGATATAGATATAGATATAGATATATAGATATATAGATATATAGATATATATATATATATATATATATATATAGAGAGAGAGAGAGAGAGAGAGAGAGAGAGAGAGAGAGATTATTTCCCACTGTGACAAACAGTGCTAGCAAAAATATAAAGAGAAAAAAACAGCATCTTTCAGTTGCAACACCTTCTAAACACATTTAGCCAAGACAAACAACTGCAAAGTATTTTTCTTCTGTTTACAGCATTAGTGTGATTGCAAGGACCGACTGTAGAAATACAATGCTGATGAACAGTGTTCATTTGCAGTGCCATAACTACCGGGGTACAGAAGGTGTGATGGCACCCAGGCCCACACCCCCTTGGGGTCTGCCGGAGCTGCGATAAATCTTTTCGCAGGCAGCATGGCACGGGGTCTGGCAGAGTGGGAAGAGATGGGCCTGCCGTTGCTTTAAGTAATGATACCTGCCAATGAAGCGTTGGCGCTCACAGCTCTTCTGTAGAGGCAGTGAGGGGAATTTCCAGGGGGCATAGCCAGCTGTGCGCTTGTGTTGGTGCATTAGTATGTTACTGATGAAGTAGCAAGCGGTGAGTGAGGCAAGCTATTCCGCCTTCTATTGTGTTATTTAGGTGCCAGTGTAGAAGTTGGAACTGTAATCTGTGATGTCAGTAAACCATTCCCTCTCCACTGACCCTGTGTTTCCATAAATAATGTTTATGGTGAGGTTGAACTCCTCTCTTTCATTCATATGTCCCCCTTCCTGTTACCATACAATGGATTGTAAGCTCTGAAGGATAGGGATTGTGTGCTCAGTTTCATTACAACATGTGCAGAAGTGGCCAGTTCCTATTTGCATGTTATACAGAATTGCTCATCAGGTATGATTTGCTTACAGCTCCTGTTTACTTCTGCTCTTTGTGCTCAGAGATTGTTGTTAGCACCTAGTCTGGTGTTTAGAGAAGCTCAAGTAAATGCAGGCTGATGGTGAACTTTGTTCTTTTCTAGACTCTCACACCTGTTGCACACCACTAATAAAGCACTGCAGAGTGCACCGGCACTCCAGTGTGCAATTCATAGGGGGGGCATTTCCAGGGGGCATAGCCAGCTGTGCGCTTGTGTTGGTGCAGTAGTATGTTACTGATGAAGTAGCAAGCGGTGAGTGAGGCAAGCTATTCCGCCTTCTATTGTGTTATTTAGGTGCCAGTGTAGAAGTTGGAACTGTAATCTGTGATGTCAGTAAACCATTCCCTCTCCACTGACCCTGTGTTTCCATAAATAATGTTTATGGTGAGGTTGAACTCCTCTCTTTCATTCATATGTCCCCCTTCCTGTTACCATACAATGGATTGTAAGCTCTGAAGGATAGGGATTGTGTGCTCAGTTTCATTACAACATGTGCAGAAGTGGCCAGTTCCTATTTGCATGTTATACAGAATTGCTCATCAGGTATGATTTGCTTACAGCTCCTGTTTACTTCTGCTCTTTGTGCTCAGAGATTGTTGTTAGCACCTAGTCTGGTGTTTAGAGAAGCTCAAGTAAATGCAGGCTGATGGTGAACTTTGTTCTTTTCTAGACTCTCACACCTGTTGCACACCACTAATAAAGCACTGCAGAGTGCACCGGCACTCCAGTGTGCAATTCATAGGGGGGGCCCAATAGGGGAGCCTGGGGGCCTATCCTATACCAGGGCCCGTCTGCAAGTAGTTACGCCACTGTTCATTTGTCAGGTATAATATAATTTAAGGATAACTTGTTGGCTTCACATGCTAAAGGGAAAAATATTCTCTGTTTTAAAGTAGGGTTTTCAGCTTCCATGTATTTTCCTTTAGACAGAGAGAGGAGAGGACAGACAGGTTGTAAGTATTTTGAGGGATGTGTGGAATTGCCTGGGAATATGTAGAGCAGTGGTTGTTGGGCATTTTCAGTTCAAACCTCCCTTTATATCCAACCTTTGGTAGGTGCATTTGTTTCCAGATTCTTAAAAAACACTGGTTAATAAAATTATGTTGTTGCTCTACAAAGATACTGCCATGAAATGCAGGAGGATCCTCCAGTGAGAATCCTGCCTGTTCTGGGTGCTAGGGTCAAGTTGCCATGTTTTCCCATAATACTAGTGTAGTTGGCCTGCGAAGGTGAGATGCATGATTTGGAACAGGGGACAGGATGAAGACAACAGATTTGAGGTCAACCATGTGAAACTGCAATGAGAAGCTTTGGATGCAACTACCTTTAAAGAATGGAGGGAACAACTGCTTTCATTTTTTTGTGGTTGTTCATAACTGAGCCCGAACCTATTTTCACCCCAAATCTAACATAAGATAGATATTTTCCCCAAATCTTACCCTAACTGGCCTTTAAAGACACCCTGTAATTGTTCCATGTCCCCCCAGTGGGCCTGCCCCACAGTTTGGGATCTTCTCATTTAAAGTGCATGGGCCTCATCTACAATTGGCAGAACAGGGTTGAAAATGCAAAAATGGAAACCGCCATGTTTCTGGCATCTGTCCTGCAGCACTGAACTGTGCCCTGAAATTAGCCCTTGTGTTAGTAAGTGTGATTTCATTTCAGCAGGATTATCTTATGTGTTTATTCATATATTTATATATCCTCCATATGCATTCTGTGTTCAAGCCCGGATGTAAGAAATTGCCATCTTGGTTTTGACATTATATAGGAAAGCAGTCATCCAGGGAACTTACATGAAAACCCTTTTATCATAACAAAGGGTTTCCCTGTGACTACTAGGCCATATGTCTGCTGTGCTGTGGGGACTATAAATCAACTTACTGTATGCTAGAAAACTTTCTCAACAGGATGTAGGCAAGTTGGGGGTTTATCACAGCATCTTGGTAGTTGGGAGGGTTTCTGTGGGGGCAGGTGAGAACCCAGGATAAAAGAACGCTGGACAGAGGAAAAGGAGCTGGGCAGCTGGGAGGAAGAAGCTGGAGGAGCCTGGGACAAGACAACATGTGAGGAATGCAGACCAAATGCAGGCGAAGCCATGATGAAGCTGACCTCTATTCCATTGCTATGGTGGTAACAATAATGTAGACTTGTAATTTACAACACAATATTACACACTTCCATAAATATGGATTAAATGATATGCATTGCACTGCGTCATTGGCTCGCCACTGTAGATTTTAGGCTATTATATTAATAATATATATATATATATATATATATATATATATATATATATATATATATATATATATATATACACACCTCAACCCTCTCACTAGGGTTCTGGTTCTTTTGAGCAAGCAGACAATGAATCCACCCCAATAAGCATATATTAAAATGATTGTGTATTGAATAATACATCAATTGATTATTATACATAAATGATTACACTTAGACTAAAACAATAATTACAACATTTACAGTTACAAATTATACACTATTGTAGCAATAGAATAGAGGTCAGCTTCATCATGGCTTCCCCTCTGGTCTGCATTCCTCATGTGTTGTCTTGTCCCAGGCTCCTCCGGTTTCTCCAGCTCCCCAGCCCAGCTCCTTTTCCTCTGTCCATCATTCTTTTATCCTGGGTTCTCATCTGCCCCCACAAAAACCCTCCCAACTGCCAAGATGCTGTGATAAACCCCCAACATGCCTACAATCCTCTTAAGCAAGTTTTCTAGCATACAGTAAATTGATTTATGGTCCCCACAGCAGACATAGGGCTTAGTAGTCACAGGAAACCCTTTGTTATGATAATCGGGGTTTCATGTAAGTTCCCTGAACAACTGTTTTCTTATTAAATAACAAAATCAAAATGGCAATTTCTTACACGGGGACATTCTGCCGGTACCTGCAAGTCGATAGATCTCTATCTGCAGAATACAAACATTACAGCAGGCCAGTTTAACCTGATTCATAATTCCTTTCTGGTTTGCTATAACTCACACGGTCAGACAGAGCAGCAAAATATTACATGCTGTCTCTCCGTGACCCTACACATCGGCATAGAACGTCGCCTTCCAAATCCAGATACTGCTGTCTGTTTCTGTCTGCTCCTCAAGAAAAGATATGTTTCTGCCCAGTGAAGGGAATATATTATAGAAAGGAAGGCTATTCTGCTTATTCTGGTTATTTAGATATAAGACACCATAAAATATTATAAAGGTAGTTAGCATTAGAAGCAAATTAGAGAGGATAAATCCACCAAATGACTAAATAGGACTGTGGTATATGGTAGTACAGTATAAAGGAATAACTAGGAAGGGGGCTCTGGGAGAAACAGGTGAAGTCACAGGGGCCATGACTTGGAGATGAATCAGGTTACTTTAAAATCGGTGTATGGTTAGGAGAGTATATTTGGGAGGTTGAGGTTACCGGGGTGGGGTATTCATAAAAAACAGATCAAGTGGTCAGGGGTAGAGTTATCTTTTCAGTATGAGGAAAACCTTTAGCCTGCCCGTAGAGATGGACTCAAATGTACTATAGGGAGGTGGGAGGGAGTCAAGGGTCTAAGTAAAGTCAAGGTTTTTTAAGGGAATATCTAAACATTGTTGAACTAAAGCTCCTAGTATACTCAACATACTTGAGATCACTCGAGAAGTTGTCCAAATTCTCAAATTCTTATTTTCATCCTCCAATGACAATTCTGCCTGGTCTGGGTGCTATGGTGCAATGTTTTTTTTCTACATTTGCTTGATTTGGCCAGATGAATACATGACTTAGGCATGGCCCAATATTCTTATATACTTACTCACAAAATATATGATGTCATCTTTTTGGACAATATGACTGCAACTTTTATTGATTACAATAGTCATCACATAACATTTAACTTTTAGAACCATTCCAGATACCAGCAATATCTACTAGTCACTTGCATCTAGCTCAGGGAACGTATCCTTTTACAATGCTGCTTTGAAGCTAAGCCCATGGAGAATTCCATGCCCCACCTCATTATCACCATGGTTATGCACCTCAGGGGTTACCATAACCATCAATATTGTCCATGATCACACCACAATTCCTGACTGTCCAGGAACAGGCAAAACAAATGTTGTTACTGACTGTTATAAGGAATTGTATAGCTGCCACACCCCATCTATTGCATCTCAACCATCAATGCCACATGAGCAGCTAACAACATTACATAACAAGTCACCAGCCCCAAAGCAAGGGAGATTTGGTTAGGAATATGTTGTCTCAACTTACCATTGGAAGACAACGTCCCTTGTCTGCTAACTAGCCTTAAACCTACCCTCCCCTATAACTTTAACCCCTTGCATCAATTAAACTATCCTATCTTCTGTGGGTTTCCTCCAGGGCTGTGCCGATTTCCAGGTCTAATTTTTCCATCTTAACAACCAGATAAGCCTCTATGGGATTCCCTTAATTCCCACTATGCCATGTCTCCAGAAGGTTGGTCAAGACCTGGCACACCAAGTAACTTGAAACTATTGCAATTTGTAAATGAAACCTACAAAGTTAATAAAAAAAAAGCCACAAGTTAATGTTATGTGGTCATTGGATTCTATTTTTGGGTTACTTCCACATTTTCTGGGTTCTGATTGGCTGCAGATTGGTTCTTTCCCCTGTGAGCTTCAGGTAGCGAAACCCCAAGGCCCCAGCACAGTTTTCAGCACAGAGAATGGAGACTGACACCGCCTTTAAGTTTAAATGCAGCTTTGCTGACTTTTATTTGGCAAAAACACAAATCATCAGCCCACTGGCTTTACATTGGGGATAACATTAGCTTCTCATAAGCATTAACAGTCCAAATTCACACCCTCACTGGTGTTGACTTCACGGTTTCCTTAGCCCTCACTGGCTTTTGGGTGGACCGCAAAACCCAGAATCCTCTCTGGGCACACTCAAGACACACTTGTCTCCTGGGAGGGGTTTCTCTTTTCCTCTCCAGTCCTTTAGAGCTTTCTTTCGAACACAGGTCAGCAGGGAATCACTCTCCTTCCAAGCTACACACAGGCACCTTCCTTAACTCAAGAAGATCCTCACATGGCCCCTCACATGGCCCCTCACATGGCCCCTCACATGGCCCCTCACATGGCCCCTCACATGGCCCCTCACATGGCCCCTCACATGGCCCCTCACATGGCCCCTCACATGGCCCCTCACATGGCCCCTCACCCTCCTCCAGCTCCAGGATATATCCAGGGGAAGAAGCCTTGAGGTGTTGCTCCACACCTCCTTTTAACTACAGCTCACCTGTAGCTTAATTAATTAACTGCCTTTAGCTTGGCAGCTGAAACCCCTTACTGAATCAAGGAATGGAAGCACACCCTGCTTTCTTCCATTCACTCCAGGGACCCACTATCCATCTTTTCCTAAGCCAGAATAGAATTAAACAGCATTACTTGCTGCAGCCACACAGACTTTTCCCTGGAGTTTATACTTCACCAGCCTAATGCTGGTAAAATACACACAATATTGGGCCCTTTTGACGCCCATATCCTACACCCCCTACTTTAAAAACTGACTCATTTGGCATGTTATGAGTTAAATTGTAATTTATGAATGCTATGAATTGCTTTCACACAAGGTCAATATGACATTTGTATTAAAAGTTGTATTTCTTTAATTCCTCAATATCCTGCATTCCAAATTTGGCTGAGCTTCATGTAAGTTGCAAAGAGAGACATAATGAGCTGTACGAAATGGTGTAATTTTTTCCTCCTCATGCTGAAAAACTTGATGTCCTTTATAGCTCCAAGTCTACTTAATTAGAAAATAGTTAACCCCCTCTTCTATACTTGTGTGAAATAAGCTACACAAAGTATTCTGTACTGACGACCTGTTATCCAGAATGTTGGGAACCTGGGGTTTTCCGGATAACAGATCTGTCCGTAATTTGGATCTTCATACTTTGTCTATAAGAAAATCATCTAAACATTAAATAAACCCAATAGGCTGGTTTTGCTACCAATAAGGATTCATTATATCTTAGTTTGGATCAAGTATCATGTTTTATTATCATTTTTAAAAGTTGGATTATTTTATTATAATGGAGTCTATGGGAGATGGCCTTTCCGTAACTCTGAGCTTTCTGGATAATGGGTTTCTGGATAACGGATCCCATATCTGACCCAATACCCAATAGTCGGGGGTTATGGCTGTACCCTGCACATCTACATAGGGTTTTGGTTACGCGTGTCATCTCTGACAACATAATAGAGAAGTTATCCCCAACCAGTGACTCATGAGCAACTGGTTTCATAAAAATCAGGTGTACTGCTAAACCAGAAAAAATCTTTCATGCCTGTGTTGCTCCCCAACTCTTTCTAAATCTCTTTCTGAATGTGCTCACCAGTATAAAAAAGGTTGGGGACCCCTGCCATAGGGGGTAGGTTAGGTGCAGGTAGTCAAGTACCTTCTTAATGTTAGGCTGGGTTGGGCCCAGGTTGAGAAGTAGTGGATCACATATCACTAATGGAGATTATTGTGCAATTGTAACTTGAAAAAAAAGAAAAATTCAAATGCGTTCAGGGAGGCAGCCTCTACATATATTTTCTGCAGGCCTGTACATGAGTAAGCAAGGTATTAACCCCAATATTCTAGAAAAATAAATAGTTAAGAATAGAAAAATCTTGTCACAGAATCCTCTGTGCCCTGGTGGCTTTTACCACAGGGCATTAATTGGTCCATACCACATCAGTCTGTGGTACTTATAGCAACATTATTTTATTTCCTAAGGTAGTCAGGCTAATGTTTATCCGTCACTGTTAGTTTTAGCTAAGCTACCATCAGCAAAATGCAACTTTTTAAATATTCATATATATATATTATATAGATGCATCTATATATATTATATAGATGCATACTGTCACATGAAATAGCCTAACATTATTGCACAGTGTATGCATACTTTATTAAAAGGAGATCCCACATTACTCGTGTATTAGCCATTCAATTTGGGGATTTAAAGCAGAAAAAATAAGCTAATTTTGACACAATTAAGGTACTTGTGTCATTCTGCCTGGTCCTCCATGATCCTCTTGTTTAATGTCTTCTAAATGACTTGGCCCTTTGGCAATCAGGGTCCAAGATTTTACATTAAAAAGTGCTTCCTAAAGTGCTTTCACACAGAAATGCTTAGGGATACTACCCTTTGTGTGTAGTATCTACACATTACCCTAACTTGCCCAAATGAGATGGTACCTATCTGTGCAAAGTAAAACCTTTATTGCACATGATACATGAGAATCCAGTGGGATTACTACTAATAGAATTAGTAGTTACTAGTAATTAGTAACTAATATTACTAATAGAACAGCATCTTCTAGCTGTCATACTGCAATTTTAGTTTGCCGCTATGCACTGTATTCAACATTCAGAAACGTGGAATTGGACCTTATTAGGGTTCAGAACTAAAAGAGAAAAAATAATGAATGCTATTTAATGGCAATAATACAAGAAACCAGGCCTGCATTAAACTTTGATAATATGCAGGAGAACAGTGTCAGACTGGCACACCAGGGTACCAAGAAAACTCTTGGTGGGACAGATATCAGTGATACCCCTTTGCTTACCAACCACTTGTCATTAGATACCTCTTTTATGATCATTTCTCTACTTCTCCCTCCCTAATGATAAGTCAGGATCCATCATTTAGAGGTATGTTGCTTTCTATTTACTAGAAGTTTCCAACCATGGTAGATGTAAATGAGAATGTAGATTATTGAGAATGAGTACTTCACTTTGCAAATTCAGATGGCGTAGTCAAACCCCCCCCCCATGAATACTTTATAATATTCTTGGTCTGCTAAACAAATCTACAACTATAAAAGAACTTCTGTCTTAACTGTGCCACATAAATTTGTAAGCATAAAAGACTGTGACTCTCATGAATCAGCTGAAGCATGCAGAGTTAATGGTCACTATCCCAGCCTTGTCTAAGGAATATTGCCTCATCTGTTCCATGTGCCACTGATATTGCCATGAATATTTAGAACCAAGATTTTTCACTGCTCTGCAAAGTGTCAATATAAACAATAGAGACACAGACCAGACAATGACCATAATATGAGATGCTAAGAGGTCTATCAGTCACCCTCACCTAGTGAGGGTATGGCAGATAGGCAGTAAAGTTATGCCTCTGGCATAAGGAAATTCTGGATCTGAGTACATGAGATGCCACCATCTAGAGAAATTCTGTTGAAGCCCATGGATAAAGCACTGGTTATTTTGGGATCACATGCATCATTTGAATAAGGGTCAATGATAGGTTCAGCTGCATTGTACATATTATTTTAATGGGTCCACAATTCTCTTCCTCTGCAGTCTCCTGTAATGAATTGAAATGAATTATCTATTCTGATACCCAGTCTATCCAGTAGCTTCTCTCACATATTATTTCATGTAGTGGGTAAGCAGAGCTTCTCAAACAATGTTTTGTTATGACTAGTAGATTTTTCCTAGGAGCCCCGTTTAATTGTTTAGAACATCTTCCTCAGCATGCCATGTGATGAAATACTCATCAGTGCTTACCCTACCCAAGCAATCATGTCAATGAGTACAGTGTCCCCCCGAGCACCCCTGCACAGGATCAATACTGCGTCAATGGCTTCTTTCATGGATCAACACATCTTCTTTGCCACAGCAATCCTGTACTTGGCCCTCAGCAACCAATTCTAGTGAATCAGTACTCTGTCCTTGTATTAGTTCTCTCCCCTAGTAGGTCCCTGTCAGCAATCAAAAAAGAAAGCAATCAATCAGTGTCTTGCACCCAGCAGCCACTTTTGATAGATCCACATTGGTTCCTTCTTCCAGAAGTCTACTGTAATGGCTAAGTCTTCATCACCTCCTACATCTTCAACTTAAACTATTGATGAAGACCCTGGCGAGAGGTGGAACAGTCACACTTGAAATGACAATGAAACATTATCATTTTATATAAATCAATAATTAAAATACAGGCAATTGTTCTGTATGTTGCATTAATGCCACGTACAGTTTTGACCCAACAGAGTCCTATTTATGCAGGTTCTAGTCTCTCTAGAGAGAGAGAGAAAGAGAGAGAGAGATTTATATACCTGCTTATATTAATCATTTCCAGGCCTTGTACTGTATATCTACTGGCCTTTCAGGATGTAGAGTGTGCTTCATTAAAACAACACTGCCAAGCATCTTCAACATTGTATATTTATTGGCGGGAACATGCTCCTTTTTGGAAGACAGAAACCTACAGTACAGCAATTTTTTAAAAGTGCAGCATAGGGTCCATTTTTTATACTTTGCACCCTGACTACACTTGATAAACAACCCCTTATGTGATGGTGCAAATTATAATTATAAATTATTATATAAGGCACAATGACACAAGGAAGAGCTATCGAAAACAACAGGAAGGTTGTGGACAAACAGACCCAAACAATGGAACATTTCACAAATCTGAAACTATCAAGCTATTCTTTATACCCACATTACACATGATGAAGGTATGGAAGTCTGTTAAAGAATAATTATGTCCAGTAGCCTTGTCTGAAGAACCATAGGAAAATGTATATTTTTCTAAATGTCTGTTTGTTCAATTGAATGTCAGTTCAAATGCCAATTCTTGAGATTACATTACTTATTATACTCAAGGTGAATGCATGTCTTACCTTTCAGTTTGAAGAGTGACTTTGGAAGGCTCCACGTTTGGATTCTCAAATTCCATATGGGGGCAGTGCATGAAATAACACAACGTATACAGGGCCTCGGGTTCCCAGTAGAGAGGTCCTTGCTTATGATGCATTGGGGTCCCATTGCTGTGCTGCTTTGAATTGAGAGGCTGAAGGTGATGCATTGCACGGGATACCAGATCACCTAGAAAAAGATATATACAAACTTGTAAATGATGTCCAATGCAAACAAGATGGCTGATGGAGTTATTTAAAATAACATGTGGACTGCCTACTTTATACCCCATGTCTCCAATGTTGCTGAAGCACAGCTACCTTCATGCTTTAAGGAGATATTAACTCTTCTGCTTCAGTTCCCTAGCCCTTCAAAGTAGCAATCCTACCTACTAGTATGGTAATCCAAATTAAAAGACCCTGGATTCTGGATAATAGATCCCATAGCTGTACATGTGTCAAGTAGGCCACATGCTTAAGGACTGATAATTTGGTGTTTATTCCTTATTTCTAATGTGTTCTATAAAAAAATATTATGATGTAAACATGGCAGCAGTTACACAGAAAGGGGTAATTTACTTGGGCTGAGAAGTGAGAGGAATGCTTTCTTCCATAAGGGTTATTTAGAATACAATTAGTTTAAAGGGATACTGTCATGGGAAAAAAATTTTTTTTCAAAATGAATCAGTTAATAGTGCTGCTCCAGCAGAATTCTGCACTGAAATCCATTTCTCAAAAGAGCAAACAGATTTTTTTATATTCAATTTTGAAATCTGACATGGGGCTAGACATTTTGTCAATTTCCCAGCTGCCCCATGTCATGTGACTTGTGCTCTGATAAACTTCAATCACTCTTTACTGCTGTACTGCAAGTTGGAGTGATTATCACCCCCTCCCTTTTCCCCCCAGCAGCCAAACAAAAGAACAATGGGAAGGTAACCAGATAACAGCTCCCTAACACAAGATAACAGCTGCCTGGTAGATCTAAGAACAACACTCAATCGTAAAAACCCATGTCCCACTGAGACTCCTTCAGTTACATTGAGAAGGAGAAACAGCAGCCTGCCAAAAAGCATTACTCTCCTGAAGTGCAGGCACAAGTCACATGACATGGGGCAGCTGGGAAATTGACAAAATGTCTAGCCCCGTGTCAGATTTCAAAATTGAATATAAAAAAATCTGTTTGCTCTTTTGAGAAATGGATTTCAGTGCAGAATTCTGCTGGAGCAGCACTATTAACTGATTCATTTTGAAAAAATTTTTTTTTCCCATGACAGTATCCCTTTAAGTTAAATATAGGCCTTCTGAGCCCTATTTTATACTCTTACAATGGTCGTGTTAAACATATTTAACTCACTAAAAGATATATATTTCAATACAAGCACTTTCTCGGTTATTTTCCAAACAATTCTTGCATGCAATGTGCTCTCCCACCTGGACAACATTTGGGTTCTTTGGGTCACCCTCAAATAAACATAGTATTTAAAGTTAAGGCTGTGTAATATACAAAATATAGATCTAGGATCTATTAAAGATGTTTGGGACCTGAGGTTTTCTGGACACAAGGTTTCTGTAATTTGGATCTCCATCGCTTAAAGAACAAACAAAGGTTCTACTCTAGGGGCTATGATAGATAGTGGATGAAATCTCAGCCTCTTTACCCTAGATTGGTGTTCCGCATCAGTAAGCTGATGCAGTGCGCATGCGCATCCCCAGTGCTCCTCGGCAAACGGCTGGGTGGCATGCCACCCCTAACAACTTGCTGCCCTAGGCCTGGGCCTTTGTGGTCTCACCTGGCTGAAACTGAAAACTAGAGAGCTGCTGAATAAAAAGCTAAATAACTCCAAAACCACAAATAGTCTCAGACTATCGCTCTCTACATCCTACTAAAAGTTAACTCAAAGGTGAACAGCCACTTTAAAGGATTAAATGTAATCATTAAAGAAAGGAGTAACATTAAGTGGCTCTTTAAAGAAATATTTCTGTGGCTTTTGGCTTCCCACAAATCCTGTGGCTGCTGCCAAACATCTTGCATAACTGAGCCCTAGCTTACAAAATCTAGCGTATATATATATATATATATATATATATATTATAACAAACAAGGGAAAGTTGTGCTCACCACTATTTTTTAAAACCATTAGGCTTGTTTGTTATAGTTTATACAGGAGCAGTGACCAGCTCCATGTTGTAGCTCCCACCCTTCCCAGCTATAGTCAGGTGATCCCACTGGTGTCTAATAAAAGGGCAGCCAAGTATGGAGGTTTACTTTGAAAGCAGCAAGTTAAGTTGCAGGTAATACCTAGTCCCTTTGTAAAATGTATAATGAAGCAATAGAATTCTTAATGAATCAGATAAAATTGAGCGTAGGACTGGCCAGATATGGGATGACTTTGACGTAGTTGGCCAGCTTAAATATATTGCAATATATGGACAAACAATCCCTGTGTTGTTTAAAGGGTAAGGCATTTTTTAGTAGCAGTATGCACAAAATGTCGCTGTCTTAAATATATTGATAATGGGTTGAGTGCAGAGGACTCTTGTATTTGACTATATATATATATATATATATATATATATATATATAGATAGATAGATAGATAGATAGATAGATAGATAGATAGATAGATAGATAGATAGATAGATAGATAAAAAGGCCTCTTTACTTTAGCAAACTTGTGCTGTTCATGTGCTCTCTTACTTTGCCTGGTGTATGTACATGGAATAGCAAGCTATAGACAAGCACCATGGGTACCTGCAAAAATAGTTTGGATTTTTTTCAGAAAGCCCCTATTATCCAACCACAAGGGTGGTCCGCTGTTATCTTACAAGAGTATTTCGGTACATAGTGGGCTGTTTAGTTGTGGGTTTTATTGACATCACATCCAGGATTGCATGGTACACCTCAGCCCTGGGTTTGGATTGCCTTATGAAGATGGAAATGTACTGGTCAGTAGGTCCAGGTCAGACAGCTTTTTGATGGATCTGGGAATGGGTCTACTGAACTAGACCCACTCAAGTCTCTTGGAATGGTATTTGACCATTGTTTATTTCCCTGCTTGAGAACTAAAAGTATTGCATCCTACCAAACTATCTGTTATTTGCTATGTAAACATGTGTCTTACAGCCCTATTTCAGCTTCTTTGGCTGTCCCTATGGCTACAAACATTCATTAAGCAGTCAGTAAAGGGTAACATTACATTGTACTTAAATGCATAGCAAACACATTAATTTTTGGTCCTGTAAGTGGAGTAACTCTATATATTATAACTTGGTCTTAGCACTGTGTCCTTTGCCCCTTGCAGATTGGGGGGTAATAATCAAGTAACCTAAAAGTGACGATTTCCTAAATAACTTAGTACAATAAGTGGGAGGTAAACTAGCTTTTTTAAAATTCAGAAGCTAAGCTAAATTTCTCTTTGATATGATAATATACATGTGGGATGATTGCATATTTGGAGAGCACAAAATGCTGTTTTAACTGAAAATAGGCCCTGTTTTGAGATAGATATCCTGCCATGTTTTTCACATAAATGTTTCTCTGATTGGACAGAAAGGGATGGAATAACTGTGTACACAGAACACTTTATCTCTGTATAGTATAGTAGTATATGTATTCACAGAACGTTTCTTCTCTGTATATTTATACATATGGGAGGGAGTTATCATATTGTAACCACTAAACAGTACAGTATATGGATATAGCAGACTTGTGTGCACATAACATTGCTTTGTTAAATATTTATCTATGTATTGAAGCTCCAAAATAGTTCAACTTTTGTTCATGACCCACCATTACAAGGTTAAGGATATAGGATAACATTGGGGTATCACTCATTCAGCCATAGTTCCAAGAATATCTAGAACAGCAAAGTTTGCACTCCCCCTTAAGCTGGCCATACATTGGGCCAGATTCAATTCAGTGAGAAAAAGATTTATTACATGAAAACTCATAGATAAGATTTCATGGATGAGGTTTGAGATGTAATTCAATTTAGAAAAACTTAGCTTATTGTTTATGACTTGAAATGTAATTGAGATGTAATTCAATTTAGAAAAACTTAGCTCATTGTTTATCACTTGAAAACTTCAACTGAATTTGGAGATAAGTTTTTCCTCTTCGAATTGAATCATTTTTTCTCACTAAATTAAATCTGGACCATTTTGAGATCCACTCATTTCATGAATGAATAAATGAATAAATGAGCAGATCTTGGCTGATCTCAGAACCCATACATGTGCTGGGCCATGGGTGGGGACCAGGCCATACCCGCTGTCTATGAAGAACAGTCAAACAGGGGTAGCATTGATCTGTTGGATTTTCCAACCATCCTGAGAGATATCTGGGAAATTATTGAGCAGCCATCAGTTGGACAGGCCAGTCACGTGCTCAGGCCTGGACTGGGAGTCAAAATAGGCCCTGCCATTCCTAGTACCCAGAGGCCCAAAAAGCCCCCTACCAGCCCAAAACAGCCTCCTACCAGCCCACTATATGTTAACTTTCTATGGAACCATACAGCAGCCCCTCTGGCATTTGCCAGAACCAACAGATTGCCAGTCCGGGCCTGCACGTGCTATACATGGGCCAATAAACGTCTCAGTTGGTCTGGAGGGACTTATGCAGGGCCAGCTTAATTGACCTTTATGCTGGGCTTTTAAGTGTAAATAGAGTAAATAGACATTCTCCCCAAATCTCACCCTAACTGGCCTTCAGGTTGAGATCACCCTGCCACTGGTCCAAGCCCCACCCCCCAGGGCAACCAAGTGCACATTTTGGTAACCACTACCTTAAAGGGAACCTGTCACCTGAAAAAATTATTACAAATCCTATTTTATGACGTTAGTCAAGCAAAATAAAATTTAATTACAGTATATTAATACTTTGAATATTGTTTCCTTCGGTCTGGGAATTCATAATTATAGCACACAGGCAGGAACCATTTTGTAGACACTGTTATTAAGGCAAGCCTTGCATCATTTCAAAATCTTGTTTGTGCACCAGAATGGGACACCTGATGTCCATCCCCATGCACTTGCTACACAATTAAATGGTAAAGAGAGAAGGGGACTGTGGGGAGAGCAGTGACATCTAGGAAGTGCTTTATGGAAAGTGAAAGTAATTGCCTGCCCCGCCTCTATGTCTAAAGCATAGAGGAGGGGAAGGCATTATTTGATTGACAGCTAAGATTTTTAAATGAGTTTACAACAGCTATGAATGCTTTAATAATTTCACGTTTAATTTAAAAAGGACTTTTATTATACAGATTTTTATATTTGGGTGACAGGTCCACTTTAAACAGTGTTGTCTTATGTTTTAATCTTGAATAATATACTGGACTTGGAACTGAAGTCCTGCAACATTTTGGTAATAGAAACTTACAAAACATACACGTTGACAGAGATTCTGATACAAATATTTTTTGTATTGAATATACTAAGCTTCACAACCAAATTACAGAGAGGCTAATTTCACAGTTATTACTGTGCAACAGATGAACAGATGGTGCACAACACAACATACCGAACAACCCAACCAACCCTTATACAAATGAGCGGAACATTTGGAGACTCCATGGTGGCAGCCTCTTTTTCAATTGTGGTTTCACTGTATTTTTTTTCTTATTTTCTCACAAAGCCACAAGGAAGTTGTGGGTAAACTAAAAAAACATTAACATATGGTGCAATGTGTTTTATTATTTGCTGCCGTGTGGTGTTTATTTTAATTATATGCTGGTTTGACATTGCTTAGCTCAACAGTATAAATGCTGAATGATAATTTTATAAGAGTCCTCCATATCAGACTTGAATACTGTATATATATATATATATATATATATATATATATATATATATATATATATATATATATATATATATATATATATATATATATATATATACACACATACAGTATTCAAGTTTATATGCCGAGAATTTCCCACACCAGTCAGTCGAACTGAAGAAGCTGCTCGGTTGAGTAGTGAAACGTCTTCATTGATTAATCAGCAAGTCCAGTTGTTTTTAGATTTACCTATACTAGATATACCATGACTAGGATGAATGAAAATCTTCATAGTCATATAACCTCTGATGATTCGATTTACACAGATGACCACTATGTTTATGTATGATGCCACACTTCCCTGCCATTAACTTCAGGCATTCTCCAATAAGACACCAGCCTACCAGCACTCTTGTATATCAGTAATCTTGCTGTCTAAACTAAGGAAATTACTATGCATTTTCGGCTTGCTGTTATTAGATCAAGGGGTGCTTCGCCAATGAGGCGGCAGCGCCCCACTAGGTACCAGGGGCGGCAAAAATGCTGCTCCTGGTACTTTAAGAGCGAATTTTCGGGGGAGGGGGGGCAGCAGCAACTGCTGCTGCCTCAGGCAGCGGAGGGGCCAGGATCGCCCCTGATTAGATCGTATACATGTAGAATCGTAAACATAATGTTCATTTGTTCTGTGCTAAAAACCATGTATTCCTGGAGAGCAGTGAAAATAGCTTCTGAGCCCCAATGTTGGGGCAGCTCCCAGGGTGCCTTGCAACTTGGCAGTTTGTTGGAATAATATGTTTGCTTAACAACACTTACATCTCTTTTTAAGGGGACATAAGTCTCCTATGGCGGTAATGCTATAACGCAGAAATCATTTTTTCTTGCTTTCATACGATTATTGATGAATGCTTGAAATAATTTTTTCCTAGTTCTGCCCCTTTACAAATATGATTGTTGTTTAATACTCGCATGCAAAAACTGTGCAGTCATCTATATTGGATAACAATGAGATGACTATGGCATTACCAGGGATTGCTCTCACTGAAAAATATGTAAATAAGTAGGGATGCCTACTTTGGAGAGCAACAGGGGGTCAAGTATTATATTCTCTAGACCCTGTATTAGTAAATAAGAAGTTCACAGCAGTAGGTAATACAACAAACTTTAGAACAAAACATGGCTGAACTGCCAACAAGTTGAGAGGAAGAAACAGATAGACCGGCAGAGGCTAAGAAGTACAACAGCAGTACAGGATGACACATAGTTTTACATGTAACAGCGCCATCTAGTGATTTTACATTAACATTCAATACATAACATCAGGGTTGAGGATGGTTTGTTTAGCCAAAGCCCTTTAAAGGCAGCTGACTAAGCTGGGAACAAACAACTGGGAAATAAAGATCCTCACCAGAAAATAAAGATCCTCAAATAGGCTCAGAGAGTGACTATAAATTAAGTAAAAATAAAAAATTCCACCAAAATGGCAAAATGTACACAACAATATATATCTTGCTTTCTTTCTTGGCACTCTCAAGGCAATGGCCTTGTCCTATTCCACATCTTTCTGTCATGGCACTGCTGCTCTTTCAGAGGGTAAGTTGCCAAAGTCCAAATGCCGAAAACTCGGAAACATTTAATTTTTTTTTTATTATAAAATCTGAATTTTTTATGATAAACTAAACTCAAATTTTTTGGAATTTATTCTAACCGGAGGATGGAAAAAGTCAGAATACGAATATCCCGCAACTCAAACCTGCTGAGGTTGTGTATAACAATATTAAGTCGGTAATCCACACCTGATCTCTGTATATCTTCAAGCAAACCAAAGGGACTTGCCCCAGTTCCCAGGCAATCAGCATACATAAGGTTATATCCAAAGATATATGTCCCCAGGCTTTTCATAGGTAAAAACAAAATATTTATTTAAGATTGCTTTAAAAAATTAGATACATACTGAACCCACATGGTCCACCTTACGCGTTTTGTATCCTCCGGCACTTAGTCATAGGTGTCTCTGTTAACAGCATGTTCCATTCAGAATTTAAACCCTGTTACTCCCTCCCATTTTACTTTAAAACCAATCACAATTCAGAGAGAATTAACCCTATTTTCCTAATATACATCCAAAATCACCACTGTGGGGCCTTCGTATCCTATCGTATACTATATTCCAAGTTAAAGTTACATATTTATCTTAATAATGTTAGTTAGACACTTGTATAGTATATCGTATTAAAAATGTATAAAATATAATTTACATCAATCACTTTGCACATATTGTTAGCTGTAAGAACCGTCACCAAATTCTTTTGTTGAAAATACTCTAATAGAAATTTTACAGAAAATAACAGCAGATCTCTATTCTGTCTTATTCAGATATAGCAGGTAACATCAAACTCATAGTTGAGCCCTAAGGGTAAGCGTGTCCCCAGATGGAAAAATCCAATACACCTCTCTCCTTTCTAAAAGGCTTAGGTGGGAATGAGAGGGGGAGACCACCTAAGCCTTTTAGAACGCGGACCCGAATCCTCACATTGCCCCCCATCAAGGAGCAGCCTCAGGATTTACCAGGCTTACCAGGGTAAGTTCCATGGAACTTCTCCAACAACTCCGGAGCGTGAATGTTAGACACTGGTTCCCACGAATTCTCTTCTGGTCCAAAACCTTTCCACCTTACCAGGTATTGAAGACGCTTGCCTCTCAACCTGGAATACAAGATCTCTTCAACCTCAAATTCTTCTTGACCATCAACCACGACAGGAAGCGGAGGAGGAGCCGTAAGCCCAGGAAATTGAAACGTTGAGGCCGGTTTCAAAAGTGCCGTATGAAACACTGGATGAATATGCCAGGATGCCGGGAGTTTAAGCTGGAAAGCCACAGAATTAATTTGACGAATTATGGGAAAAGGGCCCAAGAAACGTTGACCCAACTTCCTACTGGGACAAGAAAGCTTGAGGTTAACAGTTGACAGCCACACCAAGTCACCCACCTTGAATTCTGGGTCACCTCTCCGTCCCCGATCAGCATATGCTTTAAAGTCTTGTTGAGCCTTCTTCATGTTCTCTTGGAGTTTCTGAAAATTATTGGACAAAAAAGTTAATCGGTCCTTAACTGCAGGAACTAAAATGTCAGAAACAATGGCAGAGGGAAAAGTTACTGGATGAAGACCATAGTTTGCGAAGAAAGGGGACTGTCTGATGGAGGAATGATGAGCATTATTATAAGCGAACTCCGCAAGAGGAAGAAGGTTCACCCAGTCATCTTGGAGGTACGAAGAATAACATCTTAAATACTGCTAGAGGGTCTGGTTGGTTCGCTCGGTCTGACCATTGGACTGTGGATGAAAAGCAGAGGAAAGGGACACCGAAATCTTGAGTGCTCCACACAAGGACTTCCAAAACTGCGACGTGAACTGCGGACCCCGATCAGACACCACCTCATCTGGAAGACCATGGAGCCTTACTACTTCCTTAATGAAGGTATCAGCAGTCTCAGAGGCCGAAGGAAGTCTTGGTAAAGCCTTAAAATGAGCCATCTTGGTTAAACGGTCAACAAAAACAGCAATGGTGGAACAATCACATGACAAAGGTAACTCAGAAATAAAGTCTAAAGAAACTTATCCCCATGGACGAGAAGGCACTGGCAGTGGTTGAAGAAGGCCAATAGGTCTAGAATGAGAGTCCTTGGATCTGGTGCAAACCTCACATGATGAGACAAACTTGAAACAGTCTTTAGCCATCCCAGGCCACCAAAATAATCTCTTGGCCAAAATAATAGTCTTTTTGACACCTGGATGACCCGCCAGCTTGGAATCATGAATATTCTTGAGGACCTCTAAACGCATTTGTTCTGGAACAAAAATCTTGCCTTGATGAAGAAGAAAACCCTCCTTGGGGACTAGTGATGATTCAGAAACGTTTAAAGATGCATTTTTAATTCCATCCACAAGAGCAGACCGCAACAGGAGGAAATTATTAGAGTTTAAAATCGTCTCAGGAGCCAGAGGAACTTCATCTTCAGGAGAGAACATTCGAGATAAGGCATCTGCCTTAACATTCTTTGACCCAGGTCGGTATGTGAGATGAAAATTAAATCGCATGAAGAATAAAGCCCACCTTGCTTGTCTAGGTCTCAACCTTTTGGCAGAGCGTAGATATTCCAGATTTCTATGATCCGTAAAGATGAGAATCGGATGTTTAGACCCTTCAAGAAGATACCTCCACTCTTCAAGTGCTAGCTTGATAACAAGTAATTCGCGGTCAGCTACATCATAATTACACTCGCTTTTGGCCAACTTACGGGAAAAAAGGCAACAGGATGAAGATCGTCTTGAATCCCAGTTCTCTGTGACAACACAGCACCCACTGCGAGTTCTGAGGCGTCAACTTCTAAAGTGAAAGGAAGGGAAACATCTGGATGGTGAAGAATTGGGCCTGAAGTGAAAAGTGTCTTCAGTTTCTCAAAAGCCCCCTGAGCCTGAGGTGACCAACAAAACTTTTGATTATTACGAGTCAACTCAGTGATTGGAAGAATGACTTGAGAAAAGTTCTTTATAAATTTCCTGTAAAAGTTTGCAAAACCAATGAAGCGTTGAACAGCTTTTTTAGATGATGGAATCGGCCAATCAAGAATTGCGGAGATCTTCCTGGAGTCCATCTGGATTCCCTGGGGAGAAATGAAGAAACCCAAAAAATCTACAGATGTTTGTTCAAACACACATTTTTCAATCTTAGCATAAAGCTGATGGGTGCGCAGGCGTGTCAGGACCTTCTTTAAATGTAACCTGTGCTCCTCCAACGAGTTAGAAAAGATAAGGATGTCATCCAAATATATAATGACGAAAATATCAAGAAAGTCCCTGAAGACATCATTAACGAAGTGCTGAAATGTTGCAGGAGCGTTACATAGACCAAAAGGCATGACCAAATATTCAAAATGTCCGTAACGAGTGCGAAAGGCCGTCTTCCAGTCATCACCCTCCCTTATTCTGACTAGGTTATATGCACCCCGAAGATCCAGTTTAGAAAAAATCTTAGCCTCAGCCAAGCGTTGGAAAAGTTCTGGAATGAGAGGAAGTGGATAGCGATTTTTGACTGTAATTTTGTTCAGATCCCGGTAGTCAATACACGGCCTTAAGGAATGATCTTTTTTTTCAACGAAGAAAATCCCAGCTCCTGCCGGAGAAGAAGACTGCCTAATGAATCCCTTAGCCAGATTCTCATCCAAATACGAACGGAGCTCTGAAAGTTCAGACTCAGATAACGGATACACTCGTCCAAAAGGAATTTGAGCCCCTGGAAGAAGGTTAATAGGGCAATCATAAATACGATGAGGAGGCAACCTGTCGGCCCCTCTCTTATTGAAAACGTCCGTAAATTCCCAATATGCCTGAGGAAGAAGGTCTTGGATCTCGGAGGCAGGGGATAAAGAACACACACCATTAGAAGGGAGGATGCATTGGGACAGACAAAAGTTAGAAAGAAAAGTTACTTCACCAGTTGCCCAGTTGATAGACGGATTGTGTTTCTGCAACCAAGGTAATCCCAGGATGACAGGGAATAAAGGAGAAGAAACCACGTCAAAGTTCATGAGTTCAGCATGCCCTTTATTTAACAAAACGAAAAGAGAGATAGTCTCTTGCACCACAGGGCCAGAAGTAATCAGAGAACCATCTGCCACACGAAGAGCTATAGGATTCTTCTTGGACTGGAGCGGAATCTGGAATTGTAGTGCCACTTTATTGTCCAAGAAACACCCGCTTGCCCCAGAGTCAAGAATTGCTTGGAGTTCGACCCTCTTGTCTCCCCACTGTAAAGATAAAGAAACTGTCAGGAGAGGTACAGGAACATGACATCCAGAAAAGTCCTTTTCAAAAATCCTCTTACCCGTTGGGCGGGTCGGACAACCCCGAAGCAGATGACCAGCTTGTCCGCAATACGACGTCTAATACGCTCCTCTGGTGTTAATGCAGACCAAATAGCACCAATCTGCATAGGCTCTGGAGCTACGTTGAAGGTGGACGAAGAAGCAACTGGAGAACTTGTGGAGGGCATTCGGACAGGAGGAGGAGCGGATGGTAACAACCAAGTCTGAGGGAAAAGACCTGCTTTCTCAGCCTTTTCTTCTTCCCGGCTTTCCCTGAGCCTCCGGTCTAATTGGATAGAAATGAGGATGAGATCCTCCAGACTATCAGGGATGCCACTACGAGCTAACTCATTTTTTAGCTCAGACGAAAGTCCAAAACGGTACTGGTTCTTTAAAGCTGCTGGGTTCCATTCGGTATCATCTGCCCATTGCCGGAATTCCAGCGTATAATCTTCCGCTGGACGGTCCCCTTGCTTCAGAGCACGCAGGGCGGCCTCAGCAGTGGTAGCACTGTGTGGATCATCGAAGATAACTGCCATTGCATCGAAAAAGGAATCAACTGTGGCCAGTACAGGACTTTGACGATCCATGAGACGGAAAGCCCAGGTCTGTGGTTCGCCCGTGAGGAATGAAATGATAACCCCAACCCGGATTTGCTCAGTGGGATACGTGTGGGGTTTAAGTGAAAATAACAGCTTACAGTTGCTCCTGAAGTTCCGGAACACCTTTCGATCACCAGCAAACTTTTCCGGAAAGGCCACTTTAGGTTCGGAGATTTCCGAGGTGATCACCTGAACCTCCGTTGGAGCTGGAGGAGGAGCAGCCGTGGAAGGAAGAACAGCTGGCGGATGGGCTCTGATATGCTCTTGCAACTGCGAGTAGCCACTTTGCAGCTCCCGAACAGCTTGTGTAAGTGAGGACAGCTGTTGGGTTAAAACGGCAAATGGAGACGCTCCTTCAGCTGGATCCATCCTAGGGCCTCGTTATACTGTCAAGCTTACCAGTATAATCCAGTCGTAGAAGGAGCTGGAGCCGTAGATAGTGAACCCACAAGCGCCTCACACAACCGCTACCCACCTGGAGTGGAACAGGGAGCAGGGTTGTGGAGAGTAGCCAATGAGACGATCAGCGAAGTACAAAAGGATTAGGCAAAGTCGTAGTCAGGAAGTCCGAGGTCAAAAGGCAGGCAGCGAGATTCGTAAACGATGAGACAGGCCTAAGAGTCGAGACAGGCAGAAGAAATCGTAGTCCGGGAACAGGCAAGGGTCAACCACAGGAATTCAAGAATATAGAGACGCTAGGGTTTCAGTTAAACAACCTAATAACCAGGCAATGCATCTCCATCTGAACCAGGTTTAAATATTGTTAGTTTGGCGCCAACTGGCGTCTTTTCGCCGGCGTCGCCGTACTGACGTCACGTCCGTCTTAGGCGTTTTCGCCCGCGTCCTTGCGCCAGCGACCGCCGCCGGCGCCTTTGCGCCCGTCGCCAGCGTCCAGCGTCACGCGCCGGCGCGCATTAACGCGCCTGCGCCGGATAGAACGCGGACCCGAATCCTCACACATCTCTATCCTACTGGATAGAGGATGGTGAAGCCCAAGTAAGTGCCTTCCCCTGTAGAAGAGCAGAAGCCTGGGAAGGTTCCATCTTTGGGCCCAAGCTAAATGTAATGTTCTCGTTGTCCGAACCTTGCGTAGTTATGGGTACACTCGGTTGCACAGGTTAAGCCTGTGGTTTCCAGTGTTCACCGACGCTCTTTTGGGGCCCTGGGTTTACTGCTACGGAAACCAACAAGGAAGTGCGTGGACCGCCCATTTTGACATCACAGCCCGCCCTTTGTGTCCCCGCCCCCCACCAGCCGATAAAGAATTTTAAAAAAGGTGGCAACCCTAAGGGTAAAGTCACACTGGGAGATTCGGGGAGATTTATTCTCGCGGCACTAATCGCCTCTTCTTTGTGCCTGAGGAAGAAGGTCTTGGATCTCGGAGGCAGGGGATAAAGAACACACACCATTAGAAGGGAGGATGCATTGGGACAGACAAAAGTTAGAAAGAAAAGTTACTTCACCAGTTGCCCAGTTGATAGACGGATTGTGTTTCTGCAACCAAGGTAATCCCAGGATGACAGGGAATAAAGGAGAAGAAACCACGTCAAAGTTCATGAGTTCAGCATGCCCTTTATTTAACAAAACGAAAAGAGAGATAGTCTCTTGCACCACAGGGCCAGAAGTAATCAGAGAACCATCTGCCACACGAAGAGCTATAGGATTCTTCTTGGACTGGAGCGGAATCTGGAATTGTAGTGCCACTTTATTGTCCAAGAAACACCCGCTTGCCCCAGAGTCAAGAATTGCTTGGAGTTCGACCCTCTTGTCTCCCCACTGTAAAGATAAAGAAACTGTCAGGAGAGGTACAGGAACATGACATCCAGAAAAGTCCTTTTCAAAAATCCTCTTACCCGTTGGGCGGGTCGGACAACCCCGAAGCAGATGACCAGCTTGTCCGCAATACGACGTCTAATACGCTCCTCTGGTGTTAATGCAGACCTAATAGCACCAATCTGCATAGGCTCTGGAGCTACGTTGAAGGTGGACGAAGAAGCAACTGGAGAACTTGTGGAGGGCATTCGGACAGGAGGAGGAGCGGATGGTAACAACCAAGTCTGAGGGAAAAGACCTGCTTTCTCAGCCTTTTCTTCTTCCCGGCTTTCCCTGAGCCTCCGGTCTAATTGGATCGAAATGAGGATGAGATCCTCCAGACTATCAGGGATGCCACTACGAGCTAACTCATTTTTTAGCTCAGACGAAAGTCCAAAACGGTACTGGTTCTTTAAAGCTGCTGGGTTCCATTCGGTATCATCTGCCCATTGCCGGAATTCCAGCGTATAATCTTCCGCTGGACGGTCCCCTTGCTTCAGAGCACGCAGGGCGGCCTCAGCAGTGGTAGCTCTGTGTGGATCATCGAAGATAACTGCCATTGCATCGAAAAAGGAATCAACTGTGGCCAGTACAGGACTTTGACGATCCATGAGACGGAAAGCCCAGGTCTGCGGTTCGCCCGTGAGGAATGAAATGATAACCCCAACCCGGATTTGCTCAGTGGGATACGTGTGGGGTTTAAGTGAAAATAACAGCTTACAGTTGCTCCTGAAGTTCCGGAACACCTTTCGATCACCAGCAAACTTTTCCGGAAAGGCCACTTTAGGTTCGGAGATTTCCGAGGTGATCACCTGAACCTCCGTTGGAGCTGGAGGAGGAGCAGCCGTGGAAGGAAGAACAGCTGGCGGATGGGCTCTGATATGCTCTTGCAACTGCGAGTAGCCACTTTGCAGCTCCCGAACAGCTTGTGTAAGTGAGGACAGCTGTTGGGTTAAAACGGCAAATGGAGACGCTCCTTCAGCTGGATCCATCCTAGGGCCTGGTTATACTGTCAAGCTTACCAGTATAATCCAGTCGTAGAAGGAGCTGGAGCCGTAGATAGTGAACCCACAAGCGCCTCACACAACCGCTACCCACCTGGAGTGGAACAGGGAGCAGGGTTGTGGAGAGTAGCCAATGAGACGATCAGCGAAGTACAAAAGGATTAGGCAAAGTCGTAGTCAGGAAGTCCGAGGTCAAAAGGCAGGCAGCGAGATTCGTAAACGATGAGACAGGCCGAAGAGTCGAGACAGGCAGAAGAAATCGTAGTCCGGGAACAGGCAAGGGTCAACCACAGGAATTCAAGAATATAGAGACGCTAGGGTTTCAGTTAAACAACCTAATAACCAGGCAATGCATCTCCATCTGAACCAGGTTTAAATATTGTTAGTTTGGCGCCAACTGGCGTCTTTTCGCCGGCGTCGCCGTACTGACGTCACGTCCGTCTTAGGCGTTTTCGCCCGCGTCCTTGCGCCAGCGACCGCCGCCGGCGCCTTCGCGCCCGTCACCAGCGTCCAGCGTCACGCGCCGGCGCGCATTAACGCGCACGCGCCTGCGCCGGATAGAACGCGGACCCGAATCCTCACACATCTCTATCCTACTGGATAGAGGATGGTGAAGCCCAAGTAAGTGCCTTCCCCTGTAGAAGAGCAGAAGCCTGGGAAGGTTCCATCTTTGAGCCCAAGCTAAATGTAATGTTCTCGTTGTCCGAACCTTGCGTAGTTATGGGTACACTCGGTTGCACAGGTTAAGCCTGTGGTTTCCAGTGTTCACCGACGCTCTTTTGGGGCCCTGGGCTTTCTGCTACGGAAACCAACAAGGAAGTGCGTGGACCGCCCATTTTGACATCACAGCCCGCCCCTTTGTGTCCCTGCCCCCCACCAGCCGATAAAGAATTTTAAAAAAGGTGGCAACCCTAAGGGTAAAGTCACACTGGGAGATTCGGGGAGATTTATTCTCGCGGCACTAATCGCCTCTTCTTTGGGGCGACTAATCTCCCTGAACTGCTTCCCCCTGTCTTCCGTCTGCTAGAATGAAAAATCGACTGCGGCACTGCACTCGCGGCGCTTCGTTTTTCGAATTTGCCCAAAGTTGCATCACGAGCTTCCAAACCAAAATTTGATAAAGAGGCCCACATAACACAGAAACCCCTAATAAACCCATCACAGTTACCTGTTTCTTCAAAAAGTATGAATAAATGCAATTTTCTATGCTGAAATCCAGCTGTTCAACAGTTCTCTTTCTGCATCAAATCCTGGCACGGAAGGAGGGACTACATAGTAAGACATAGTAAGCAAGGTTGAAAAAAGACACATGTCCATCGAGTTCAACCCTTTTTTTTTTCTTTTTGTTTATTAACTACCTATCTGCCAGTTGATCCAGAGGAAGGCAAAAAACCCATCTGAAGCCTCTCCAATTTGCCTTAGAGGGGGAAAAATTCCTTCCTGACTCCAAAATGGCAATCGGACTAGTCCCTGGATCAACTTGGACTATGAGCTATTTCCCATAACCCTGTATTCCCTTACTTGCTAAAAAGCCATCCAACCCCTTCTTAAAGCTATCTAATGTATCAGCCTGTACAACTGATTCAGGGAGAGAATTCCACATCTTCACAGCTCTCACTGTAAAAAACCCCTTCCGAATATTTAGGCGGAACCTCTTTTCTTCTAATCGGAATGGGTGACCTCGTGTCAGCTGGAAAGACCTACTGGTAAATAAAGCATTAGAGAGATTGTTATATGATCCCCTTATATATTTATACATAGTCATCATATCACCCCTAAACACTGAGGTTACAAATGTAACAACTTCTCCACAGCTTACAGACAGCATGCAGGGACTGCATAACCCACAATGCATTGCACTGTGATGTTCCATTTCTTATTGAAATCACATGTGCAGGGAATTGTGGGGTTTGGAGGACAGCTGGCTGCTAATACAAAGTAACAGTATTCAGTCAGCTCATCAAAGTAGTCAGAGATAAGCAGGAGATCAGGGGGGCTAGGCTTAGGGAACTGTCAGAAACCATAAAATCCATGAAAAGTTGCTTGAAATTATGTTCACTTTTCAAAAGCTTAAGTTATGTTTTTGTGGAGTTCCCCGTTAGCCTGAGCTCAGAAAGGCCACAAGTTACCCAGAACCACATGCAAACCAATATCACTGAAATCACAGAAATATGAGAGCATGTATACACAAGTTTCTAGCAGATGGGAGCCTGTTCTATTCCTTGTCCCCAGTGTTTTGATAAGCGGTTCATAAATAGTCCTTGTAATATTTGACAAATGCCCTTAAAATCACTGAGGGATGTATTCTTGATTTCATATCTGTGTACTGGCCGTCATTTCCATTTTTTACTGCTGTATGCTACCTATGTGTCTTATGTTTTGTAAAACACAATAAAAATTATTGAAATAAAAAAAAAAAAAAAAAAATCACTGAGGGATGATTCCTTGTCTGTTTTACATCCTTTATTGGCTATTATATTATACTCAATATTCCAAGCAGAATTCCACAGAGAGGACCTGCAATAAGTGTCTCTAGAAAGTGGCATAGAACTGACATAATTGACCTCAAAGGGAAGATAAAAACCTGCATTTCCCCAGCACTCCAAAGCAGTTGGACAAAGTTTAATTACAGATGCAAGAGGATTCTCTAATTAGAATCACATTCGCCACTTTGCTGTTATCTTACATAGGGAGATTAATGTGCAGTTTTGACTGGTCAACACTCAATACAATGACACAGGGACTTAGAGGGACATGTTGGGGCATGAAGGGAAAAAGGCACAGTTCAGGCTGAAAGCCACCTGTGTCAAAGGGCCCACCATTCTGGCCTCAACCTGCTACCCCTAACTAAAGGCCCACTGGTCACCATGAATATCAACGCCAGTGCAGATAATTATTGTGCCCCCTAACGCTCAACCACTGCACCACACAGCCTGCCAGTGTGCAGGTTGGTGGGTCCCAACGGGACTGAGGCCGACCTGGTTTTCTCCCAGTCCAAACCTGAAAGCTACCACTAATCAATCACTGCCCCCCTACAAATAATGCCATTTATTCCCTACCCTAAAACTAACTCCGATACAAACTGGTGTTTCTTCTACATCCCTACATGTCAGTACACATGGGCATTGCCCCTTCCAGACCTGGAGGTAGGACCTTTAACATAGCCAATCAAAATGAATCATGACCTATAAGACCACATGACTTCCTCCTCACCACAGTTATTTTTTGTCCTACTGGACAGGGAGGTAGGATCTCCCTCCTCACTCTTTTTTTTTTATTTTTTGATGAATTTTGAGAGAAATCAAACACAGTTTTTGTTTTTTCTTTTGTATTTTTTTTTGTTTATTTTTTACCTCTGTGTGGACATTTACTTGATGCCTCAAGACGCATAATCTGTAAATTATCGCTTATTGGGAAGAAGTGCAGGTGTGGGCATACCCATGGTCCTAGCCCTGTGCTAAAACAGCCCCTCTGCTATATGCCCAGCGAGGCACAAGATTTAATCTAGTGCTTTTTTGGGAACAGACACAGGTGTGGGCTTCCCACATTGTTACCTGTGAGCTTTTTGGACTCCCCTTTTCTTTTGAGTTATGTGAGGCTTTACAGAACTTCTGCAAAAGGGCAATGGGTATGCATATGGGCTAGTTATAATAGCCTGAAACTGGTGAGTATGATTCTTCAGTATCTACTGTGTGTTTTTAAAAATGCTCAGTGCACTGGGAAGTCTGCATGCTAACTAGCTAATTATGTCCCACACCTTAGAGCTATCGGGGCTTCGGCTGGAGTTTCCATCCAGCTAATTAGTCACTATCTGATAAGGTGCAAGTGTGCCTTTCGGCCCCGTTGCTATTGCTGCTTAATATTTTAAGCTTGTATGGGTGAACCTGCATCCTCTGTGCAGACACAGTAGTTAAATTGGCTCATGTTACTAAGGCACCTCCAGGAATGGCTTGAGGTTGCACTGCTTAAGCAGTATGGCACCTCCTTCCTTTTTTATGAGTCTGCTCTTAACAAGCAGTGTTCCACCTTTCTGGATTTTCCTGCTGACAAGCCTGAGCTATCTGGTAAGGTGCCTGTGTTCCTCTGACTTCTTGCATTATCTGAAGTCTTATGTTATGAGCTGGCATCCTCTGTGCTAAATGCAGTATTGGCTCCAGTATTGGCTCTTGTTACACAAGGTACTTTAAGTACTGACTGGTGAATCCCTCTCCCGAAGCAGTGTGGTACCTGAATCCAGTGAGTTTGATTTCTTAGTATCCATTGTGTGTTTCAAACATTAATTTCACTGGGAAGTCTGCATGTTAAGCTTAATATGTCTCTCAGCTGAAAGCTATCAGGGCTTTGGCTGGAGTTTCCATCCAGCTAACTAGTCATTATCTGGTAAGGTACAGGTGTTCCTTTCGGCCCCTTTGCTATTGCTGTTTAATATTTTAAGTGTTGTATGGGTGAACCTGCATCCTCTTGGCTGACACAGAAGTTATATTGGCTCATGTTACTAAGGCACTTCCAGGAGTGCCATACTGCTCAAGCTTATGAGTTTGCTCTTAACAAGCAGTGTTCCACTGGACTGGATATTCCTGCTGACAAGTTTGAGCTATCTGGTAAGCTGCCTGCGTTCCTTTGACTTCTTATATTATATTAAGTCGTATGTTGTGAGCTGGAGTCCTCTGTGCATAACGCAGTTACACAAGATACTTTCAGTACTGGCTGGTGAATCTCTCTGCTGAAGCAGGGTGGTACTTGAGTATGATTTATCAGTATCCACGGTGTGTTTGAAACATTCATTACACTTGGAAGTCTGCATGTTAATAAGCTAATTATGTCCCTCAGCTGAAAGCTATCAGGGTTCTAGCTGAAGTTTCCATCCTGCGGACTTTTCATTGCTATCAGGTAAGGTGCAGATACTCCTCGAGGCCTCTTTGTCACTGTTGTGTCTATTGTCCTCTGTGCAGACACAGAGGTTATATTGCCTTTTATTACACAGGGTGCTTGTAGGGTTGGCTGGAGACTTGCACTGCTGAAGCAGTATGGTAGCCCCTTCCTTCCTTACATTAAGTCTGCTCAGTGCTGTAACCTGATATCATGGGGCCCCACAGCAAATTCATTTTAGGGCCCCTAACATATCCAGAGGTTGTGCTTTTTTACCAATAGATATTGAAATTGCTCTTTATTTGGGTCTCATGGGTCCCTATACCTTTTGGGCCCACCTGCAGCTGCAGGGTCTGCTTCCTCTGTAGTTACGCCCCTGAGTCTGCTCCTAAGAAGCAGTCTGCCACCAAGGATCTAACTGAATTATTCCTACTGTCTAGCGCATTAATATGTGATAATCAGATAATTCTGGTTGGGTGCCGGCGTTCCTCTGACTTCTTATATTAATGTCATCTGGGGTCTTAGGGGTTTGTTCTGCTGTAGCAGCATTGTACCCCATTTTTTCCTAGGATGTTTCCACACTTAATAGGCAGTGTTCCGATTTATATGGGGTCTTTTTGTGTGATGTAGGCCTTCTCTTAGATATTCTATTCCCATTTGGTGTTTTTTGTTGGGAGCTCAGTTGAGCTCTACTGAGTTTTGGTGACTGTAGGTTTCCCTTCTTTAATTGTTGGTAGATTGAAGGGCACTTACTTTTATGTCTACTGGCATAAGTAGCTTGTAGTCTATGGCCTTTTGTGTGACCTTGGGCCTCTTTCCAGGGAGCTGGGTTTGTATGGCCTCTGGCTTTCATTATGGGCCTTGGCTTGGGTTAGAGCCCTTGTTTTGGTCCATGGCTTTTAACCATGGCCCTCGGCTCATGGGTCTGCTGACCTTTTACCATGGCGCTCAGCTCCTTGTTCTGCTGGCCTGTTGCATGAGCCTTTTGCTCATGTGGTCTTTTACCCTTGGCACATTTCTTTGGTTGTCCTTTTACCAGAGTTATTATGGTTGTGGGCCTGTTTCCATGGCCCTTAACTTCGTGCTTGCTTGCCTTTTCCAGGGTTCTTGGGCTGTTGGCCTTTTCCGTGGCCCTTGGCTAATGTGGCCGCTAGTTTTGGGGGCTTGTGGCTACCAGTCTTTGCTGTGACCTATGGTGCATAGGCCACCGGCTAGGCGGTGGCGGCTGATAGGCGTGGCTACTGTTCTTGCTGTGGCCCTTGGTGGGCATGTCTGTCAATCCTTGGCAGGACAACCGCCATTGGTTTTGTCTTGTCTACAATCCCTGCATGCATGGTTCTGGTTACTCCAGCAGTAGGCATGATTGACTATTTGGTTGGATCTTGCACTGAGTTTCACAGCCTAAAGCTAATTTTGTTGCTGATTGGTATTCAGCAGCTGCGGTTGGTCATATGTTATCATGCATTGTTTTTGGTCTTGTATGCCACTTCTTATTATCAATAAGGCTGGCTTGTGGACCAGGGTTTTGCAAGTTCAACAACTGGCTTGTGCTCCATTGTTGCATGTGTGGCAATTGACTTGTCAGGTGCCAGTGCAGTTGGTGACCTTGTCCCCAAGGGTGGCATTCACAATAGCTGGCTTATGTACTATTGCTTGTGTAGTAGAGTTCCACTCTGGTGTTTTGCATACGCTGCAGCTTACTGGCATCTTGGCCTGCTAGTGTGACAATGGCCTTGCACATCTATGTTGGAATACATAATAGCTGGCTGGTCCACCACTGGTTTGCCTGTATGGTGGCTGGCTCTTTGCCAGTGGATTGTGCATTATTGCTGGTTGGTACCAATGTTTGTAGGCTATAAGCTTCTGGCATGCCTGATTTTGGATTGCGACCCCAGCTGTTGGATGGTTTAGTAGCCTATTGGATTCAGTAGCTTCTATGTATGGTCACAGGTTTGGTTCAGTTTTTGCATAAACTGTAGCATTGTGCAGCTTGAGATGTAATGGCCTTGCCTTTTGTGGGTGTTTTCTAGAACTGTAATTGGCTTGGGTCCCATTGCTTGCTTGTGTAGCAGTTGGCTGGGGCAACAACATATCTTACTGGTAGATGGCCTTAAGTCACATTTGGTTGGTTCAGCTGCTTATCCTTGTGCTGTTGTATGCCCAGTTTAGATTTGGTGGTGGGTAGAGCTACTGGGCTGTACCAGCATGGCTCTACAATGGTTACAATGATATGTTGATTTAGGATAGGATAAGATATTATTAGCATGGAGTTGGTGGCTCTTGGGCTGATCTCTGATGTGGAGTTGACTCCGGTCAGCACTGGTTTGAGCTGCTTCCATTAAGCTGCAGGACTAGGCTAATGTGGGCCAAGTCTTTTTAGGGCCACTTGCTATTGCTGAGGATCATGTATTTCTCCAGCACTGGTGATAGATGCATACAAGTTGTGTTTGGTTTCTGATTGATTTCCTGGTGGTTTCTAGGGTGTTTTAGTTCTGAGATGGCCATTGCCATAATTCTGGTTGTGTCCTAAGGAACCTTTTGTCTTAACAGTTGAAGGATTTTTGTTCTTCCCCAGGTGGGGTTTTGTTGGATAACCATATTGCAGGTATCCCTCTAGTCGCTGAGGGAACCTTTTTAAGCAGAATATGGTTATTCTTAATCTGCAATGCTTGATCCTCAAGTGCTGGTCTCTGTAATTTAGTGGTTTGTTTTGTAGCTCTTGTTGTCAATCATTTACCATGTCCTAGGACATGTTGTTCATGTTCTTGTGCCTTTTATCTACCTTTTTCAGGAGATATACATTTTATCAGCTCCCCTGTTGGATGGATGTGATGCTGACCTTTTTTCTCAGGGCCTCCTTAGCATCATTTTGGTTTTTTCCTGATGTTGGTTATTCCCAACCCTTGTTTTTGGGGCAGGGCTTGATAGATCCCATGTGTACTGACATGTAGGGACATAGAAGAAATAGAGAATTTTACTTTCCTACTTGACGTAAATTCCTTTTCTTCTAGTCCCGACATGTCAGTACAGGGTTTCCCATCCCAGGTTATTTACTTTGGTTACTGTACTGCTATGGCAAAAGTATAACTGTGGTGAGGAGGAAGTCATGTGGTCTTATAGGTCATGATTCATTTTGATTGGCTATGTTATAGGTCCTACCTCCAGGTCTAGGAGGGGCAATGCCCATGTGTACTGACATGTCGGGACTAGAAGAAAAGAAATTTACGTCAAGAAAAAAACAACCAGGGAGAGCAGGGCAAAGGGCTCTTCCTTGGTGGATGTTCATGTGACACGACAGAGAAAGTACCAGAGAATAGAGGCTATGCAGGCTGTGATCATATGGTCAGACTTGCATGGAAACCTGTGATATGGACCACCAAGGGGCACACTGAAAAAAGAGCAATCAGGCAGAGCAGGGCAAAGGGCTCTGGTCTCATCCTTGGGGCATTCTCTGGACAAAGAAGCGACAGAGGGTCTGGGCTATGCCCAGGCTAGCTGGCTGTGATCATACGGTTAGGCTTGTGCAGAAACCTGGGCTATAGACCACCATGGTGTGTGCTGAGAAGAGAGAAACCAGGGAGAGCAGGGCAAAGGGCTCTGGGCTCCTTCTTGGTGGATGCTCTTAAAAAATTACATGCGAATGTCAACTGGGCCGCATTTGGTGGAGAGGACTTAATATTCTAAATGTTTAATAAAGCTGTCACCTCTGGTCCCTCTTATTTTCCACAAATGTTGTTGTTCAGTCAGCAACATATTTGTGTTGCAGTGCCAACAGATAACGGCATAGAACATTTAGGGCTCAATGCCAAAAGCACAGACCAACACAGGAGAAGGCAATTGGCCATCTATATGCAAACAGCTGGAAAGTCTAAACATGACAGCGCTGTTCATCTGAGAAGCGAGAAGTTTATTTTGTATGGCAGGGAATAGGGGGAGATGTCATATTTAAAAGCAAGTGAAAAACAACCAAAGAAATCCCTTAAAGCCAATACATAGAAAATAAGTCGCAAATGTCGCAATAAACAGATAAGCAAAGGGCAAGAATAAAAACAGATTGTGTTAAGCTGCTCAATGCAACATGGTTTATTTTCTATTCTAGTTCACAAAGTCAATTTAAACTTTTTAGAAACTTCCATTTGCCAAGGAATCATCAGAATGTAGTAAATAAAAGAATATTTACAGCTCATAATGAAGCAACCTTTGATACAACAAGGGCCCCAACCCTCACATTTATTTGAATGAAGTTTAAGTAAAAGGACTAGGTTAAACAGGACATGCAACGGTTCTCTAAGGGATACAACACACTATACTTATTTGTTGTCAAGAAAGGCAAAAGACAGAAAAGTCTAACCCACAAACAAAATACAGAGCCTTTTGGACTGTTCCTCTAAATACTTTTTTTTTGCCATTAAGTATAGTTTATAATTGATGGCACTGACATCCCCTGAAGCATCTTCACTCATCAATTCACATAATTTTCATAAGTAGGGTGTCCCCATGCCCATCTGGCAGAATAGCATCCCAATATGGTGGATTTTTAGAATTATATTTTGGTTAACCTTACTAGATGTATGTGCCTTTGTGTGAGAGCCAATATATCCTATGCTTGCAGTGGTTACTTTTGCAGCTTTACTAAGATCTGAAGTTCAATTTCAAACAGGGCACTATCTACAATGAGTTTGTATGCTGCCACTAGTGTTGCTCAAACATGTTGTAATAAATAAAAGCATATGGAATGTTAACTGATAAAACTGACCATAATATTCATGTGAATGTCACACCGTAGACTGTAAAAATATAAACTTATATATATCTGCAACATACTTCCATTTTCCAAGAAAGTTCTGAGATTTTCAACTAAATGAATAATGTTGTTTCCATCTGCTTCTCTGAGATGCAGTTTATCCAGATGTTTGATAGAAAAATTCTGCTCGTATCGCATTTTGCACCACCCACCTGGCATCTATGATAGCTTCGAACTGATATTCTGCTATCCTGTTAAATGGTTTTCAGAAGGGCAAGTGGTTTTCAAAACAGTAGGGATAAAATGCACAGTAACTGCAAGCAATAGATTACCAGTTAAATACCAGGTGACCTTGGAGTTTAACGTTAGGTATAAAGGCACTCTGTATGCGGCCTTGTCATAGAATGTCCATGTAAACCCCTAAATGTCTTCTAATATCATTATAATTTATAGTGGGGGTACATTATCCTTTATTATACATGAATGATACTCTGAGATCCCTGTATAACTCAGCCTGCAGTCATGTACCTTTTCTTGTGTCAACAGAACCCCTCAGTAACTTATAAACATATAATTTACAGTAGGGGGTACATTATCCCTTATGATACATGAGTTATTACCAAAGTTCCTAATTAAACCTTGTGCCTTTATATGGTCACAGGATCCCTCAGTGACTTCTAATATCCTTATCATACAGTAGGAGATACATTATTATATATTACACAAGATCTATTTTTTATCTCTATTTTCACTCAAGCAGAGCCTGTGCCCCTTCTGACTTACCTACACTACCCTACTTAAAAACCAGGCCCAATGATGAAGTTGCTAAAAGTGTCCCTTTTTGCTTGTGAGCAGCGGTAAAATGTATAAACAGTGTGAGGTTTATTGAAAAAACATATCACACATATATCTCATGATATTCCCACATCCCCTAGCAGTGAATTCCACACCTGCTGGCATGACCACCAGAAACCATTCTTTGTGAGGATAAAATAAATCACAATTTGTTCCATTTTCCATTATATGTCCTCCTGACTATCCCTTGCCTATAGAGGTATATTAAATACATCCATTCATTTAGGAAGCAGGTGCAGGGCAAAACATTCACACATATTAAGCCAGACTTTTTTTTTACCTACAACGCAGCTTTATTTCCTAGAATTACAGCTAATTACCTAAAACATAATGCAAGTCAAATTCACAGTTTGCTCACAGTGCTGTGACATTAAAGGAGTGGTTCATTTTTAAGTTGCGGGGGTACAGGGTACAGAGAATGGCAACTAAGCTGGTAAAAGGTATGGAAAATCTTAGCTATGAGGAAACACTGGCCAAGTTGAGGTTGTTCACGCTGGAGAAAAGGCGCTTAAGGGGTGATATGATAATTATGTATAAATATAGGGGGGTTGTATAATAATCTCTCTAATGATTTATTTACCAAAAGGTCTTTCCACTTAGTAACATAGTTGGCGCAAGGTCACCCATTTAGAATAGGAGATAAGAGGTTCCGCCTAGAGCTGTGAAATTCTCTCCCTGAATCAGTTGTACAGGCTGATACAATAAAAAAAAAGTTGAAAAAGGTTGAACTTGATTGACGTGCGTCTTTTTCAACCTAACTTACTATGTTACTAAGTTAACCTTTAGTATGTTATAGAATGGCGAATTCTAAGAAACTTTTCAATTCGCATTCATTTTTTCTTTTTTTTTTATTATTTGTCTATTTCTTTTGATAAGCTTTCAAAAGGAGGGGGTCACTGACACAAACTAAAATTTATTTTCTGTAAGGCTACAAATGTATTGTTATTGCTACTTTTTCTTACTCCTCTTTCTATGTAGACCCTGTCCTTTTCACACTCCAGTCTTATATTCAAATCAATGCATGGTTTCTAGGATAATTTGGACCCTAGCAACTGGATAGTTGAAACTGCAAACTGGAGAGCTTTTGAATAAAAGCTAAATAACTCGAAAAACACAAATCCTAAAAAATGAAAACCAATTACAAATTGTCTCACCCAATCCCATAATAAAAGTTAATTTAAAGTCAAACAACCCCATTAACCTGTGATTCCTTGGGATCAAGTCATAACGCACTAAGGGGCCCTGGAATTCTGTCTCAAGTCACGTGTTAATTCCTGGGCTCCCCTGTGTGTGAGCACACCGCTCTTTGCACCTTGCTCATTATTCTGCAAAAATAAGTTGAATGGACAATTTGGTTCCCCTTTTAAGAACATCTATTATTACAATAACTACATTTTTCAATAATAAGATCATATTATTAGATGGGGAAATATGTTGATTTACCATGCTAAGTGCCATAGGGCAATGCCTCCCCTAAGTCATTAATGAACAAGTTAAATAAAAGTGGACCCAATACCGAGCCCTGAGGGACTGCACTAAGAACCTTACTCCAAGTAGAGAGTTTTCCATTAACAACCACCCTCTGTACCCGATCCTGTAGCCAGTTTCCTATCCATGTGCAAACGACTTCATTAAGCCCAACAGACCTTAGTTTAGAAAGCAGTTGTTTGTGGGGTACAGTATCAAACACTTTGGCAAAATCCAAATAGATCACATCTACTGCCCCCCCACTGTCCAGCATCTTACTTACCTTATCATAAAAAGCAATCAAATTTGTCTGACATGATCTTTCCTTCATAAAGCCATGCTGATTGCTGCTCATAATGCCATTCACTAGGACAAAATTTTGAATGTGATCCCTTCAAATAATTTGCCCACCACAGATGTCAAACTTACTGGCCTATAATTGCCAGGCTGAGATCATAATCCCTTTTTAAATATTGGAATAAAATCAGCAATGATATTCTGCTGTGCATTGTAGTGTCAATCTTTGCCTAAAGTAAAAAGGGCTAACCCTCACTAAGCAGAGTTACTCTGCTGTGCATTTTAACATCCCTATCTGCCCAAAATATAAATAAAAAAATATATAAAATATATATATCTTTTCACTAAGTAGTAAAATTCTGCTCTGCATTGTAGCGTCACTCTATGCCTAAAGCAATAGGGCTCATCTTCACTATGCTGCACTACTCTGTTGTACATTTCGACATCTCTATTTGCGCTAAATATAAGGTCTTCTCACTAAGTAATGATATGCTGCTATGCTTTGTAGTGTCACTCTGTGCCAAAAGAAATAGGACTATTCCTCACTAAGCATTATCGAATTATAGATGGTCTTTCCAGCTGTAGCAAGGTCACCCATTCCGATTAGAAGAAAGGAGGTTCCGCCAAAATATTCGGAAAGGGGATGTGGAATTTTCTCCCTGAATCAGTCATACAGGCTGTTACATTAGATAGCTTTAAGAAGGGATTGGATTGTGTTTTGCAAGTGAGGTTGATCCATGGACTAGTCCGATTGTCATTTTGGAGTCAGGAAGTCTTTTTTTCCCTTTGAGGCAAATTGAAGATTGCCTTCCTCTGGATCAACTAGCAGTTAGGCAGGTTAAAATAGAATTAAAAGGTTGAACTTGATGGACGTGTGTCTTTTTTCAGCCCAACTTACTATGTTACTCTGCTGTACATTTTCAACATCCCTATTTTCTCATATATAAGAGCTCTTTTCAATGTGCAGTGATATTCTGTTGTGCATTGTAGTGCCACTCTTTGCGTAAAGTAATAGCATTCATCCTCAATAAGCAGTGTTTCTCTGATGTACATTGTAGCATCACTATCTGCCCAAAATAAGAGCTCTCTATACTAAGCAGTGATAGTAAGCAGTGCTGTACATTATTGCATCACTAAAGTATAATATAAATATGAAAGCTGCAGGTGTTGTCATAACATATCCTGTGTAAATGCAAGATAGATCAAAGAAAGCTATCTCTATCTTCCCAAAATATAAGCAATGATATTGTACTGTGAATTGTAGCGTTACTCAGGTGAATACTGTTACCTGAACAAAGACAGTAACAAAACCACCTCCATTCCCGTTAAATGGCTAGGTTAGGCCAGAAGTTAATTCTTCCATGATTAGTTATACCAAGGTCTCTAATAATGTCATTCTCTTGGTGCTCAGAGGCCGGGATCTGGGATCATCACTAGGGATGCACAGGATTCGGTTCGGGATTTGGCCAGAATTCGGCCTTTTTCAACTGGATTTTGATTCGGCCTAATCCTTTTGCCCGGCCGAACGGAATCCGAATCCCAATTTGCATATGCATATGCAAATTAGGGGCGGGGAGGGAATTAACATGATTTTTTGTCACAAAACAAGGAAGTAAAAAATGTTTCCCCCTTCCCACCCTTATTTTACATATGCAAATTAGGATTCGGATTCGGTATTCGGCCGAATCTTTCGCATAGGATTCGGGTTCGGCCGAATCCAAAATCACTGAAGATGTTTAAGGATCAAATTACACAAGATTAATGTATAGTATAATCTACTGAAAAGCAATGGCAGAGCAGTGGCAATGTCTCTAGAGGGTAAGCATGTGTGCTAGACTGACCCACTTACAGCAATACTATATTCAGCAGTTTCCCTCGCAAATGCCTGTGTGCACCTAAATCTGCTAGAGTCCCCGTGAGCAGTGAAATGTCTATTTCTGCCAAGTTATCAGTCTGCATCTCTATAGATGTAGACTGATAACTTGGCAGAAATAGTTGCACATCTACAAAGCTGAACACCAAAGGAACATATAGGTAGGAATCTTAGGATCTTACTATTAATTACAAATTAGTGGCATGCATATCACAGGTCATATCATATATATATATATACTGTATGTGTAAACTGATACTGTTAGCAACATCAGTTCATTCAGGCCATATGGTGGTTTAATTTGAATATATATATATATATATATATATATATATATACATATATTTACTCAAATATATGTGACAATACTGTATATATGACAAACTATCTTGAGGATCACTGCTCCCTATTTCTGTAATCCAGTCCAATCACTAAAAATCAAAGTGAATTGATAATGGGAATGGTCCTTCCTTCCACCAATGACACAATCTATCTTCAAGAATGTAAATAATACATAGCCATCCATATTCTCCTGGGTTGGAATCATTTTTCAAATGGAGTTGACCTAAATTACCACCAAAAAAAACTTGTGATATGTGATTTCCTGATCAAGAACACATCTTTCCAAAACTTTTCCCATTTTCTTTTATAATGGTTTCCCATAAATAAATGTGTATATTAATAAACAATACTATTGTTAACTTCATGATATTTTCTCTCAAACACTTCTTACATGGGACAGTTCCTCCATAACCATAATAGTATCCCCAAAATCCCCAAATAAACAGTATATGGTATTTGGTGCTAGCTTCCAATAATAAGCATCTTTACTCTTGTCATACATGCCTCGGTAAAAATAATGAGTGCCCCTCTTTTTTAATAAGAAGGTTCAATAATCCCCAGTACAAGGGTGCTTGGGTATCCCAGGAATGAGATATCCAAATAAATGTGTACAAGTCAATTTCCAGATAAGGTGTGTTAAAGAGGTTAAAGATTAGCAAATAAAGGACTATATTGCACTGACAGAGAATATATGGTAGGCTGATATAATTCTGGTCATTAAAACCCTTTTCCTTTAACCACATAAAATAGTTCCCATTACATTCTCCCCATGGAACAATGCACACAGGTCACAGTAGCAATGACTATGCACAGAACACAGAGCTAAACTGTAGGGAATATTACAGTGGACAATACAGAAAAAATATTTTCTTTTGCATTTTTTAAAGAGGGAAAGTCTTTATTTACTTGGGGGTGCCAAAATGTAGGCACCCTCAATTGCCTATATTTACTTATCTGGTACCCCAGGCCAGTACTTCTATGAGCAGAAAACTGTATCGACCCATGGTTCTTTTCAGCAAGCACCACAGAGCAATCCTCTTCTTCCTCTTTCATTCTTCACGTGGGTGTGCATACACAGTTGAATGAAAACTTTAACTAAAAAGCCACCTATTTTACTGTACCGGGAAATTTGAAGAAAGGAGTAGAAGAAGATAGGAACACAGGCCTGTGGTACCAGGTTAATACAATTACTTGGGGTGCCTAATTATTGGCACTCCCAAGTTTTTTTAACTCCTTTAAAATGTAGTATAATCTTCCTAAATTGTTCCTGATTTGTTTTAGCTCTACTTGAAGAGTCTCCAAAAACCTCTAGAACAATGGTTTCCAACCCTTGTCCACTAGGTCAGTTTTGAGATTTGAGAGAAGATATATTGTTGCTCTCCTAGATTTCCAACCTAAAGGTAAAGTAGGGTGAGATTTGGAGAATGTTATTTTTGTTCTTCTTGATCCACATTGAGGTCCATCTTGAAGGCTATTTAGAGTGAAATTGGGGGACATATGCATGTCATCTCAGATGGAACTTGGAACTGTGGCAGAATGACAGCAGTGTTTTCAATATTTTTAACTCTATAAGCCAGGGGTGACTACACCAATGGGGAGTTTGAATAAAACTATAAACCTCTTTTCTAAAAGGACATTTAATGCCCCATAATCTTTATTACCACCCTCTCCAAGTCATCTTGTCAGTCTTAACACATGCATGTTCATCTCACAACCAACAAGGTTGGGACATGCTCTAGATCTCCAGGGCTGTCCAACTCGCATGCAGGCCCCCCACATGAAAGCCTGCCTGCTGTGTCTGCTTACCATGTGTACGCTTTCAAAGGTATCACAACAGAGATAACTGGTCCCTGCATTGTTTGAACCTCAAATTCAGACTGTAATCCCCTGTTTTATTCACACATGTAATCCCCCTGCATTGTTAAGAAAGAGAGACTACTAATTATTACAGCATGATTTCAGTGATGGTATCCCAGTGCCTTGGTGCACAGTGTGTTAATGAAGGAGATGTAACCCCTCCATAAAACACTCCCATTGCCATCCCCAGATCTCCAAAACAGGTACCCAAGACTTATTTACAGATGCAAGAGGATTGTCCAAAGAGAGTTCTATCAACCATTACTTTTTTTCCAACATAGGAAGAGAATAGTGCAAAAAGGAGTGGATATAGTGCTGGAAAACTGGAATCTGACTCTTTTGAACCCCGAGCTTCCAAAAGTAAACATCCCAAACTCAATTAGAGAAACATGGTTAAAGCTTCCAGCTCCAGTTGCAGGACCAAAGAACATGGCGCCAGATTTACATCAGTCAGACGGGGTTCTTATTGTGGGATTCCATTGCATACTAATTGAGCCACCTGCCATTTTATATATATTAGAGGAATTATTGTGCAATGTTGCTTTAAGAATGCTACCCTGATGTTCTGGACTACAGCAGATAACATGTTGCAGTATGCTGTGACTTGTAGTCCAATAAAATTTGGGTAAACAATCTCTATTTTCTGACTTTAGAGTCTGGAATGCCCAGTGCTCCTTTGAACACTCAAAGCAGGAGTTATGCCACGTGGGGTGCAGCTTTGGTGACTTTGCCTTTGAACAATGTTGTGGCTCATTATGATTTATTGTTTGGTTTACAAAAACAAGTCAGATCAGAAACAGGAAAAAAATAAACATTTTATGCCAATTTCACAGCGCGCTTACATTTTTTTGGATTAGGATTGAGATTACTGAGTCAAAACAGCTGAAGCCTCAAATTCAAATTAAATTCTGCACAGCTTGTCCTATCTGTTGAATAAACAATGCAGCTCCATAAATTCTGTTGTTTATTTGTGCAAACTCATCCTCAAGGAAAGGAGGGGTAGAGTTGTGCCTGAACGCGGGAGATATTTTGTGAAAATTCACTGTAAAAATACTAGGTATGCATCGAATCTGTTGGAAAACGACAGACAGAGATTGTTACAGTGCATGTTACTTAATGCAGGGAGGGTCTATTGTTGCTTAGCAATGTGATGTCCTGTTTGACCTGTAACCTTGTGTGATTTTCTTCTTCCTCTTCCTGTGTATGCTCTCTATGAAAAGTTCCTGTTGCAGACATGTAATGCTGAAGTGTTTATGCTGAGTTCTATAAAGCAACCAAGTAACTGTTCACACAGAAGTTGGTGTGTCTGTCCTCACTTACAGAGCAGCTCCACATGCAGTTCAGATCAGTTCTCTGCTAACAGAATCCACTATTTGTGATTCGGCCGAATCCCTGAATCCTTGGTGAAAGATTAGGCCAAATACCGAACCGAATCTGAATTTGCTTATGCAAATTAGGGTCAGGAAAGGAAAAAGTGGAAAAAATCCTTCTTTAATGCCAAAACGTCACGCGATTTCCCTACCTGCCCATAATTAACATATGCAAATTCAGTCAAGCGTAATGATTCGGCTGAACCCGAAACCCGCTGAAAAAGTCTGAATCCTGGATTCGCTGCATCCCTAAAAAATAGTTTTTTAATTTTTTTTAATACTTAAAGGGTAACTCAAGCTCAAGAAGAATATATTACAATATAATATTGTTAGTATTAAAGGGTATTAAACCCTTACCCAGAAATCTCTCATTGTGCACCCAGACTCAAAATAAGAATCAAATAAGAATCCTATCATAAAACACTATCAGTCATATCTCTGTAATAGGGATATTACTGTGCAAATGTGACTTATTTGTGGCTTATTTGCAATATAGTGTTTAGTGATGATTGTTATATTTATATATTTACATTTTTTCGATCGAATAGGTCCGTATTCGGCCGAATTTGAATCGTATGAATCAAAGCAATAGCGCATTCTATTGAATTCAATTCAAGATTTTTCAAAGTAAAAAACTTTGATTTTTCAAAGTCCACCAATTGACTCCAAATAAGTTCTAGGAGGTCCCCCATAGGCTAAAACAGCAATTCGGCATGTTTTAGATGGCAAATGGTTGAATTTTTAAAGAGATGGTACATGATAAATTTCAATATTCTAATTTTTGAATTTTTTTCAAATTCAAATCGAATTTGGACTATTCCCTAGTCGAAGTACACAAAAAATAGCTCAAACTTCTATTTTATTTTCATTCGAAAATTCACCTCGACCTTTGATAAATCTGCCCCATGGTGATCATGCACCCAGGCATATAAACAATCGTTATCGAGAGTGCTGGCTTCATATGGATTTGTTGCTTAGAATTGGTCATTCTATAATATACTACTATTAAACTTTAAGGTGAACCACCTCTTTAAGTGGTTCATTGTCTAAACCTGAAGTTGCAGCGAATGACTCCTGTAGTTTCATAACCACTTACAAGGAACTAGCAAAGGAGGAGTCTGATATTATTGAGGGTGTGGCTAGCTGGATTGCCTGAAAATGGAGTATATATAGTTATATACAGGCAAAGCTGCTGCTTAACATAGTTTGCTTAAAGAATGATTACCATAGTTATCCCACCACAGGCTCCTTTTAAAGCACAATTTCTGCATTTTCATTTTTAAAACATTTCCAGATTTCACTGCTAGATTTGACAATGAAAATATATATTAATTGCAGCATAATTTATAGTAAAACCTCAAGGGGGAAATTTAATAACATTTGCAAAGAGAACAAATTTGCAAAAAAAATTTGCATGTCGCAATGTAATATTCTTCATTGGGGTTTCATTGCATTGCGAATCTTAATTGCACATTGCAAACACCTGCTTGAAGGTGGTGTAAACTTTTGGAGCAAACATAACAAATTTTTTTTTAAGAAGTATTATTACACACACTGCGCACTGTATATAAAATTTGTCATCGCTACCCTACCCAAATCTTGTAAAATGAACATGGTAATTAGGGGGTGTGACCACAAAAAGGGGGTGGTCCAAAAATGTTGACTACGCTCTGGAAACTTTTTTGTCCCTCTTTTTATTTCCAAAATGTTGGGAGGTATGACCAATATTAAATTCCCCCATATAAGTCATATACTCTAGTTTATTCAAATGCTCTGTTTATACTCGATCTCTGTTTCATACATTTCTCTTGTTAGATGTTCTCCAGGACCAAGCATTGCCATAAATACACCGGACTAAAATAAATTGCATATAAATATGGTTACCATGGCTGTCTCTCCCACTATTTATGTTGCTATCCAATAAAGATAGAAAAAAAAGAAAGAATATTCACAGGCTGGTACTTACTGAGCTCAGCAATACTGCCCACCCGTGTGGCAAGCAATGACTGCTCTATAGTCCTCAGTTCTGATTGGCTAAACATCTGTACATCACCTGGTTTATTGGACCTTTGCTGTTCTCTATGAAGGTTCAAAGTGTCTGGAAGGCCGAGGACTCCTGAAAATACAAAACCAAAAAAAATAAGAAAACTGGATCAGATGGCAGTTGCAGGGCTAAGTCATTCTCAGCCAGAATTGTATCTATGTGTTATTACTGGACCTAGTAACAATTTTGATAAACATTAACCAGTCCTTAAAGAACCTCATAACTGGTAAAAAAAAATGTTGAGGGAAAATATACTGGAACTATATATATTGCCACATGCCCTCAAAATTGCTTTCGAACTTTAAAAATCTTGCTGATGAATTATATAGTCACTTACTAACATACATGTATAGACGATATGGTGACTTTGACACTCTTTACCAGTTATATATCTGTGCTCTTCTACTCCTTAGGATTCTCCTCCCCTGGGATGACGTGAGTGACCCCTTCCACTATGTTGCCTTGGCTAGCATGTCCCTTCGCTTAGCTGGTGACCCTGTGACGGCTAAAGGTAATGACCAACCCCAGCTGGATCTATACCCCGTTATGAATGCAGGCAATTTTACTGTTGATGGTTTGAGCACTGGCAATTGATCTCACCCAACTCCTGAATACTGTGAAGGCACTAGAGGGTTAATACACTGGCACCCGGCACACAAAAGTGGCTCAGAGCTCCATGCCCTAACGATTGGTTGGGGCTTGGCACTAGAGCACACGAGTGATTTGTTCCCTGATCAGAGGAGTTTGGAGGGTGTGTGAGTCCTCCTCCTATCAGGCGAGAGGAGGAGGGGCCTAAGCTCCCGCAGCAGGAGAGGGGTTTTGATGCGCTCCGGAAGCGGAATGACAGCGGGGTTCTGGCTTTGAGACTACAGGTTTACCACCAGCCTCTGTAGCTATGGGGATGCCTTGATAGGCATACAGTGACAAGGTTGGAACGCAAGGGGTTGCGATCGTCTACCAGGGGTAAGTACTACATTTTGCCTATTGTCACTCACGTCACTAATAGGCTGAATACACCTCTCACAGAACGAAGTATTTATTCGTGGTGTGGCACTAAGGAACGATCGTACTACGCACGATCACTATGGATACGATCTGCCCTGATGTTTTTAATTTTCATGCTCACTATACACGTGGTATATTTGTTTATCTCCCCACGCAGGGGGGCGCACCTTGATGACGTCATGACACTAATTTTGGCGCCAATCTTTGTATGTTATTTAGGACCTCACTGTGTGTTATGTTTTACCTCCTGAGGACGGCTAGAGTGTACTAGCCGAAACGTTGAGGAATAAATGTCACAGCCCATGGGGGCTTATTTTCTTGCGAAAGTCCTGTGAGTGCGGTCTTTTGTTTCAAGTACTGTATGCAATTTCGTTACCAGCACCTAGGCGAGTACCTACTTTATTGTGGAGTGCACCATTGCGGATCTGTTATATATATATATATATATATATATATATATATATAGATATAGATATATATATATATATATATATATATATATATGGTGTGAAAAACTATTTGCCCCCTTCTGATTTCTTATTCTTTTGCATGTTTGTCACACTTAAATGTTTCTGCTCATCAAAAACCGTTAACTATTAGTCAAACATAACATAATTGAACACAAAATGCAGTTTTTAAATGAAGGTTTACGTTATTAAGGGAGAAAAAAAACTCCAAATCTACATGGGCCTGTGTGAAAAAGTGATTGCCCCCCTTGTTAAAAAATAACTTAACTGTGGTTTATCACACCTGAGTTCAATTTCTGTACTCACCCCCAGGCCTGATTACTGCCACACCTGTTTCAATCAAGAAATCACTTAAATAGGAGCTACCTGACACAGAGAAGTAGACCAAAAGCACCTCAAAAGCTAGACATCATGCCAAGATCCAAAGAAATTCAGGAACAAATGAGAACAAAAGTAATTGAGATCTATCAGTCTGGTACAGGTTATAAAGCCATTTCTAAAGCTTTGGGACTCCAGCGAACCACAGTGAGAGCCATTATCCACAAATGGCAAAAACATGGAACAGTGGTGAACCTTCCCAGGAGTGGCCGGCCGACCAAAATTACCCCAAGAGCGCAGAGACAACTCATCCGAGAGGCCACAAAAGACCCCAGGACAACATCTAAAGAACTGCAGGCCTCACTTGCCTCAATTAAGGTCAGTGTTCACGACTCCACCATAAGAAAGAGACTGGGCAAAAACGGCCTGTATGGCAGATTTCCAAGGCGCAAACCACTTTTAAGCAAAAAGAACATTAAGGCTCGTCTCAATTTTGCTAAAAAACATCTCAATGATTGCCAAGACTTTTGGGAAAATACCTTGTGGACCGACGAGACAAAAGTTGAACTTTTTGGAAGGTGCGCGTCCCATTACATCTGGCGTAAAAGTAACACAGCATTTCAGAAAAAGAACATCATACCAACAGTAAAATATGGTGGTGGTAGTGTGATGGTCTGGGGTTGTTTTGCTCCTTCAGGACCTGGAAGACTTGCTGTGATAGATGGAACCATGAATTCTACTGTCTACCAAAAAATCCTGAAGGAGAATGTCCGGCCATCTATTCGTCAACTCAAGCTGAAGCGATCTTGGGTGCTGCAGCAGGACAATGACCCAAAACACACCAGCAAAGCCACCTCTGAATGGCTGAAGAAAAACATAATGAAGACTTTGGAGTGGCCTAGTCAAAGTCCTGACCTGAATCCTATTGAGATGTTGTGGCATGACCTTAAAAAGGCGGTTCATGCTAGAAAACCCTCAAATAAAGCTGAATTACAACAATTCTGCAAAGATGAGTGGGCCAAAATTCCTCCAGAGCGCTGTAAAAGATTTGTTGCAAGTTATCGCAAACGCTTGATTGCAGTTATTGCTGCTAAGGGTGGCCCAACCAGTTATAAGGTTCAGGGGGCAATTACTTTTTCACACAGGTTTGGATTTCTTTTCTCCCTAAATAATAAAAACCCTCATTTAAAAACTGCCTTTTGTGTTTACTTGTGTTATCTTTGACTAATAGTTAAATGTGTTTGATGATCAGAAAAATTTTGTGTGACAAACATGCAAAAGAATAAGAAATCAGGAAGGGGGCAAATAGTTTTTCACACCACTGTATATATATATATATATATATATATATATATATATATATACACACTCTATATTACTCTATATTACCATGCTCTGGCAGTCACCGGTTCTGCTGGAGGCCCATAGCAGTATATAATTTACTACATTGAATGGATACTATGGGTGTATGAACCACTGAAAACTTTGCCTATGTTAATTCATTAAGAATATAAATTTGATTTTGATTCATCCCCCCTTAAAATCCTAAATTCTGTGCATCCTTAAGATGTATATACATTTATTTATTTATAATGTATTCATATGAATTAATTCCTTTTATGAACAGCTTATTAGAGGCACCTAGAGGACTGGACTGGCAAAAGTTATCGAGAGATCTGCCTATCGAAAGAAAAACCACCAATAAAATGTTGGTGAATGCTGTGATTTGTAGCCCAGTTTACATTCCCTATAAGCTATGGTTAATATCCCCTTTACTTATAAATGTCGCAAGATCGCTGCTAGGTCCTTTCCTCTCCACTTTGTCCATGTCCCTCTAATTTATTAATGGGCTTGCTGGTTACTAGTTAATTAAGTGAAGCACAGATTTGCACAGTTTGTGTAGCTGTAGAACAAGCCAAATGTCAAGGCTGGGTAGTTTGTGATTTACATTTCACTGGTGCAGCCATACATGTAATTAGAAAAACTATTTTCCTATCTCTATAACACAGTTATTGAACACTGAGGGCAGCCAACATGGCAAAGCACTGTCCAGGTCATTAGGATCTGGTTTATTGTCAAGGTTTTGTTAGTATTTGATTATGAAGGGGGGAAAGAAAAGACTTTTGTTTATTTTAATGCCCCTGTTATCCTAGTGCCCACTGTTATTGCCCTTTCTGGAAATGATCTATTAAAGCAGGGGTCCCCAACCTTTTTAACTTGTGAGCCACATTTAAATGTAAAAAAGAGTTGGAGAGCAACACAAACATGAAAAAGTCCATGGGGATGCCAAATAAGGGCTGTGATTGGCTATTTGGTCGCCCCTAGGTGTATTGGCAGCCTAAAGGAGGGTCCGTTTGGCAGTACACCTGGTTTTTATGCAACCAAAACTTGCCTCCAAGCCAGAAATTCAAAAATAAGCACCTGCTTTGAGGCCACTGGGAGCAACATCCAAGGGGTTAGGGAGCAACATGTTGCTCGTGAGCTACTGGTTGGGGACCAGTGTATTAAAGGTTCAATTTCCCTTTTGTACACTCTATGGCCAGTGTTTTATTCCAGAACCCTGACTGTGAGAATAACCAGAAAGAAAAAAGAATCAGTAGAATTTATTTCAGAGCATCTGTACAATAGACACCAGAGCTGCACAGTGATATAATTATACAACACAGTTCTGATGATCCGGGCTGCTACTGGCATGTGCGATTCCAGAAGGCCTCATGCCAGACTCCAGTAAGGATTATTAAACACACAGAGCGGCTTTGCCACTTGCCAGCCCTGTCTATACAGCTGAGTTTTATAAAGGTGTTTGTGCCATCGTGCACTTCTGCAAATGAGCTGTACAGATATTAACAGAAGCCAAAATACACATCAAGCGTTGGGGCCAAGCAACTTGCTCCTTGTGTCCTGTCTTTGGCTTGGGAATTATAGAAACTAAAAAAATAGTTTTTCTGATCTGGAAAGCTCCCTGTACATTATCACATATAGATGTGCTGCCTGGAGCAGTAATGTATAAGACTTGTTGGCCTAAAGGATACTTGTTATTAATAGGTTAGGTAAAAAGGCAATTGTATTTCTCTAGAAAGGTGTCAAGTCAATTAGGGATAGAATGATCTACAGCAGGGGTCCCCAACCTTTTATACACATGAGCCACATTTTAATGGAAAAATTGTTGTGGAGCAACACAAACATGAAAAAGGTTCCGGGAGCTATGATTGGCTATTTCGTTTCGTATAGGAGTCTCTGGCATTTCATCTGGTTTTTATGCAACCAAAGCTAGGAATTAAAAAAAAGGCACCTGCTTTGAGGCCACTAGGAGCAACATCCAAGGGGTTGGTGAGCAACATGTTACTCCTGAGCCACTGGTTGGGGACAACTGCTCTACACTATGACACTTATTCACTTATATTTTATTTATAGTTCCAGGGGCAATTCTGCTCTCACTGCTATCCTGGAGATGGGGGTTCAAGATGTTGTATACAGAGAACAGACAGGATTCTCTTGGCTTTGAAGAGAGGTCTTCCAAGCAGGAAAATCTGCTTGTGATCATTGGGGCTGCCTTTGTACAGAGGTATATGCCTCAACTGACATATCAATATAATATACAAGAACCATGAATATCCTGTAAATTATATACCTATAAATGGTGCTTGGTGATGCCACCAGTGATGTAATTTGTGTTACTTTACTCTTGAAACATTTGTGTTATATATAATAATGTAAACCCCCTACTGTAAAATATGAGGACGAGATTCATGATATAATAGCCTTATATTTTACAATAAGGGGAACATTATTCTCTATATAAACATTTGGGGGACTTGTATGCACACAGCATACAAGAACAGCATTTTCTGACTATTTACCATCCTGTGTTTATGTAGGGTTTGCTGTAAAAAGAAAAGTTTGGGCTTTTTTCTTAAACAGCCAAGCCATTTTCCTGCCTTTCCTGTAACCCATTTTAGTGTCACTCCCTGTTGATTAAAGATGGATTGGATGGTCTTGTTTAATAGCAAAGTCTGGACCAACATTTTGGCTATTCTTAGTGTTAGTTCTTAGCACTCTCAGCCAGGCAAGAGTCAGGACAATGAAAAATCGTAGTTTCTTTGGAAGGCTGTAGACTTATGTGTGTATATATTACTGAACCCAGATAGTTAAAAACACCTAGCTGAATGCATACAACTCAGTGAACATAAATCTCTGCCGTAACTCAGTATTTAATTACCTATTTTGCATTGCTGATTTATACAACCCCTGACAAAGCTCTCAGCAAAATATGAAGGCTTCAATTTAAGCCCACTGGAGACCTGCCATTGCATTAATGGTTCCAAAACATTCTTAGTAATTGAGAAAACATTCAACTAATATCACGGAAAATGCCATAATTGCCACTTTGTAGGAGCTGGACCTATTTCCTGAGGCTAAACACATTGTGACTGTAAGGACATTGCATCTCAGATTTTTTTTTTAAAGATTAATTTTTATTGAATTTTAACAACAGAAAATTAGAAAGAAGGAAAGCAAGTTAGAAAGGAAAGAAAAAGAAGGGGAAAGTGGGGAGAGGAGGTATGGCTGAAAAAGTAAATATCAATGGTTGGTCGAGGTGGCTGGCGACTCGAGCCAAGGGTTCCAAATATTCTCAAACTTCTTTGGGCATCCTCGTGCCAAGTACGTGAGCTTGTACAGTTCCAGTTGCGAATTAACCAGTCCAATCCAACTACTGAGAGACGGTGGCGATGGGCCCATCCAGTGCAGGGCAACGACTTTCTTTGCGTAAAAGAAAAGCAACCTCATCAGGCATCTAGTGTTTACTCTAGGTATCACGGAGTCAAGGAGACCCAGAAGACAAGTAGCAGGGTTAAGTATCTGGGGAAGTTCCAGTTCGGTAGCCATGAAGTTCAAAATTGCCCTCCAGTATCTGAGTATCACTGGGCAATCCCACATTGGATGTATGAAATTAGCTACAGGAGCACCACATCTCGGACAGCTGGGTGAAGCTACTTTTCCCATAGTAAATAGTTTCTGAGGGGTGAGGTACGTTTGATGTACTATCTTAAACTGTATAAGCTTGTCTCTTACACTTACTAATGGGATATATAGATTGTCTATAATTTCTTCCCAATCATCTGGGTCGACATGAACCCCACTACTCTCCCACTTATACTTCACCCTGGGTCGGGGATCATATCTATTGGAGATTAAGTGCCTATATGCATTGGATAGAAGCTTGACCTTGGCGGGTTGAGATATCAATTTTTCCATCCCTGTGTATTGCAGGTGCAGAGGAGGGGTTGGGAATTGCGCGGAGCAAAGATGGCTGATCTGGTTATAATGGAATTCGGACAAATCAGGAAGAGAGAGGATCTGGCGAAATTCAGGCAGTGTGTGAAGAGTTCCATCAGCGTATACTTGTGATAGCCGCTTTAGACCAAATTTAGTCCATGTTCCCACCTCTGAGAATGTGGCTAAGTGTGAATAATTACTATTACCCCATAAAGGTGAATCTGGAGAAAGACTGGTATCAGCTTTAGTGATTTGCACAATTGCATCCCAGGCTCTCTTAGTGGCATCCATTACAGGTAACAAAGGGCCAAGATCCTTTCGTGTTGTATATAAAGTATTGTGCAGGCTTTTTTCAAAGTAAGATAGAGTGCCTCTATTATGGATGCCGGGTTATCAGCGTCAAACACTTTCCAACCGGCTGCATGTGAAGCCTGGGAGGCAAGATAGTATAGCTCATAATTGGGAGAGGTCAGTCCCATCTGAGGAGTCCCAGTCCCATGAGGAGCATTAAGAATGGCTCTGGACAGAGTGGGTGTTTTGTTCCCCCAAATAAATTCAGATTGTGTTCGGTCAGGGGGTATTACTCAGTATATAAAGAAATTTAGGAAGATAAATCATTTTGCATATATTTATTCTGCCTATTAGCGTGAGAGGGAGTTTGGTCCAGTGTGCAAGTGTGTCTTTGAATTTACGGAGTAAGGAGTGTAAATTATACTGCAAAAATAATGTCGGATCTTTGTGCACCATTATCCCTAGGTACTTAAAATTATCTGCTACTTTTAGGTTACAGTTTGAGGCCATCCCTGTTGGAAGCTGTCCGTCAAGGAGAAATAGTATGGACTTGTCCCAATTAATCTGAAGGCCTGAAAATGTACCAAATTGTTTGACAATCCCAAGTACAGAGGCAAGTGATTCATGTGGGTCTGCTAAGTATAGGAGTGTATCATCTGCATACAATGAGACCTTATCCTCTATTGTTTTGTAGATGAATCCCCGTACCCCCCCAGATTGCCGAATTGCTATGGCCATAGGTTCAATTGCCAACGCAAATATGAGCGGAGAGAGAGGGCACTCTTGACGAGAACCTCTGGACAGGCGAAATGGTACGGAAGTAATGCCATTAACCCGGATGGATGCCTTTGGTTCACTGTACATCAGCCGAAGCCACTTTGTGAAGGAAGGGCCAAAACCCATTCTAGTTACTACCTCCCATAAGTAAGGCCACTCAATCAAATGCCTTAGCCGTGTCCAATGAAACCACCAGCCTGGAACCCATATTTTCGTGTTTCAGTTGTAAATTAAGGAACAGTCTTCTCAGGTTAAAGCTGGTTGATTTAGAAGGCATAAAGCCGGTCTGATCAGGTTCCACCACCGTAGATACAACTTTGACAAGACGTTTAGCTAAAATTTTTGCAAAAATTTTAATTTCCATATTGAGTAATGAGATTGGCCTATAGGAGGAGCACAGTGTGGGGTCCTTCCCTGGTCTGGGGATGACCACAATTGTCGCATCTGAGGCATCTCAGATTTTTAGCGGTAGGGGGGTTACTTGTATTAGGGGGGTTACTTGCAGGAGACCTGCATTCATCTGCCTGGGCAAAATTCTCTTCAGTTACACTTAAATAAAATAGAGCATGGCCCATCATACTAATTGGTCTTGGACCATACATACCGGTAGCCAGGAACAGATCCCCTTCCCCAGGGAAATACCTGCTGCAGATTGATGGCATCTTTCAAGACAACCTATGGGTAACTGTAGAAGACTGTTCCTACAGAATTGTGCTTAGTTTCATGTATGGCCTCATTTGAAAGTCTATCCCCTATTAGCATCAGACCACGATGCCAGGGCCTCTAGACCCCTGTCTTTTTTCAAATCTTGTGAATCTCAACACAGTTATGGCTTTGCAAGTTGATAAGGAAGGTTGGGGCCATAATGGCCATAATGGTAGCTTTGGCAAGATTTAAACTAAAATCTTAGCCAAGTAACACTTTTACAGAATCTAGGTGGAAAAGTACGTTCAGTAATGAGACAGTTCGCTCTTAATATTTCAGTAAGGCAAATACAAAAGGAAAACGAAAATACTGAGGTATAGCAGTCCATTGCATTTCTATTGAATATATAAGATCTAGCAGATTTAAGGAAATTATTTTGCAGACCTATCTTTTTCATGTGACTGTTCTTTGAAGAGATTGTTGTCTGCATTTTCTCTTAACAACCTTCCTCTGTATGAAGACGAAGTCTCCTTACTGCATCTGATCTACAGCAATCCATATGCTATTGCCTTTTTGTTTGTTCCACACATAAACTCACCATCTTATAGGCAGGTCAGGCCTTTTCAAGCCAAGAAGGAACAACATAACATAAGCTAAAATAAGCTGTGTATTATGTGAAAAGTAGGTTAATGTAATTCAAGGCATTGTCATTAGCTGTTCTCCATGTTACATTATAGAAATGTCATTGCTCCCCAGAGTATAGAAAAGGGACAAAAATCTAAAACTCTAAATAATTAAAATATCTGGTGCCCATGGCTGTAGCACATTAGGGTAAGGTAAATAGCAATTCACCTGAACTATGAAAAAAATTAACTTTCTCTTGTCAAAGTGAAGTGGAAGCAAATAATAATGAAAGGGCAGATATTTTAGGCACTTCAGTTATGGGGAGTGTTTGTCCAACTATATGCCCCAAACATGTCAGGAGATCAACTGTCAACATGTTCTTCATTTATCCAAAGCATTTGAAGAATTGGAATTTTGCGTCTTGATTACTTTCCTTTGATTAAAATAATTAGGTTGTAGACAAGGGGTGTGGAACCATCTTGTAAATCATTTTAATTGAATAGTACACCAACAAATTAAGGTAGTATCATCCAAAGAATGTGCTGGAGTCTTAGAAAAATCCCTGGCTGTAAATTACAATGTAACATTAAAATATTGTCATTTTACTGAGGTTGTTCAGCCACCACTTATCCCTAAAGGGGTTAAGGTAATTTTGAGAAATTGTTATATTATTGAATGATTTTATGAAATTTTTACAAGAATTAAAATTAATTAATTATAAATCAATTTATCAAATGACTGCAGATATAACTACAGTATCTATGATAGCCTAAAGCTGGCCATAGATGTAAAGATTTTTAAAAGATCCGATTGTCATCGTGAGACCACAATAATCTCGAAATGTCCATCAACTAAAAAGACCATTTCAGGCGATATTGCCAGGAAAACAAAGGGTAGCTGCCTGCTTGTCCCTGCAAGCATAGATAGATTGCACTGCGACCAATAAAGATTTTTTTAACCTGGCCAATCCATTTTCTGACAGATGTCGGCTGAAAAATCGTAAGATGTACGATCGTTCGAATCCCACTAACCACACCATAATTTTGAAGGATTGGTCGGACTTTGCTAAAATCGGTAAGAAAGATCTTTGCGTCTATGGGGACTTTAAGATACAACTTCAGAATATCCTTGCCTACACCAGTTTCTCAAAGTCTGGATGATGGTCCACTTTAAAAATATTCTCCAGTATACTTTGTATTAACTGAGGTCCTTTCTGGAACCAAAAGTCCACTTGAAGGAAGCTGGTCCAATATCTTTAAGTAAATACTGTGACTGGTTACACACTCTTGCAGGGGTCAGTCGTGCAGAAATAGGAGTGCAGACAAGTTTGTGTCATAAAGCTGTTCAGCCGCTCAGGCTTTATTTGTAAGTTGCTCAAAATAACAAACAAAACGAAAATAAAACATAGCCGTCTGGCTCCTCCCTATTTCACTCAGTGGCCCTATCTATACTAACAACACAAATATAATGATCACAGTCACTGGCAAAAACAGAGCAACTTACGGTTTCATCGTTTTCACGGAATTTGAAAATCACTCACAGAGCTCCTTTCCTTCCAGCTTTCAGGCAGCCTGCATATAGGAAGAGAGCTCTGTGTCAGGATCGCTGACCTAAATATTCCACCTGTGTGATCAGCACACAGACAGGTAAAACCCAAAACATTCCTGGAGCCTTTTAACACATGAAGTGCCGGAATCCTGGTGCAATGTATACACCATCCAGCACTTTCTCTGCTAAACATTGTGACACCCTGTCACAATACAAAAAAGCTTAGCATATTAAAAGGAAGCGCTACAGTCTTGGAGATACTCACTTGAAGTCCCAAGAGGCGGCGAGAGCTTGTGAAACACATCCAGAGTATTAAATAGGTTAGGGAGGCTAGTCAAAGGCTTTGTGATTGTGAGGCTTTGTTTAAGCCTAATATTTTTATAAAGGTGCTAATAAAACCCACTATAATATGTTGACCAAAACAAGTTTAGCTAAAACCTTTTTGAAGGATTCACATTTATACTACTTGCTGAAAGCAAAACAATATTAAATGGTTTCCAGTGAACATCGAGATTTAGGCATCTCAGCTATTATTGTGCCACTGCCAATGGCAGCTACAATCCCAACCCTTCCTTGCCTCTGTCCTTATATATTTAGCACCTACATAATGCTAACAATGCCTTTTTCTGTTGACAAAGTGAATAATATCAGGTAGCAACAACTGCCGCACTTCACCTTTGTCTCTGTCCCTGTATAATGGCCATCTACCTAGTGCTACTAATAACTGGTGGAGGGATTTTGGGCATCCATAAGTTTGACCTCGTTGGTCGGCATGTCGCTCTGAGTTATGTAAATTATTTGAAAAGTTTTAATAAGAAACTAATGTGACCAATCCCTTTTTCTGTAGGGGAAATGAAAGTAGAGCGGGCAGTAACACTTTTCCCTTGTCTCTGTTCCTATATTCCTCTGGTTGTGTACAGTTATATTTATTATATTATTTATTCTACTATTGATGTAAGGCATAAATTTAATCAGAACTTGCCCATTAATTGCTTTAACTAAAAAAAAAAACTATAAAAATATTAATTTACCAAGTAACAAAATGTTGACATTACTCAAGTGTAACCCGGTACCTCTCTTTCTATATACATATACAGTATAAATATATTTATATTACAATATACACATACAAACACAAGTTTGAGGGAAAATGTATTCAAAATTAAATTTTAAGTATCTTTTCCCCCAGCATTAGTATGTGTGTGAATTCCAAGCAGATTTTGGCCATAGCAAGTTTCCTTTGCCAAAGACACCCCTGCCCTACAGCAGACAATTTGCATGCCCATAATCTGGCCAGTAAATCATGATGCCTGTTACTAAATCATATATATAGCCAACACTCTGTTCATTTGTTTCCCTTTGCTGAAATGTGTTCTCCATCCTTTCTGGAAGTAAACTGACCCAACTTGAAAGTCTGTTGTTCCTGGAAAAAGTCCATGTGTGCAACAATGAAACCCTTCAGAAAAGACCTGAAACATCACAATTTTTCTTCCAAATCTCAAGATATTTTGCTTTATTTTGATTTCTTTTGCTGAAGACAGAAATGGTGTGTTTATTCGAGGATTAATAAACGTATAATGCAATAGTTCAAATTAAAGGTTGATATAACACGCTTACTCTGAAATTAGATTTAGATGTCCTAACACTCATAACAAATGAAATCTGGTTACCCATGTCAGGTTCAATCAGGAAAACAAGTTGAATTGTTTTCTGCAGTCCCTGAAGTTGTTTAGATTAATGAAGCCATGGTGGCTACGTTTCAGTAAGAAAAAATGATATTAAGGGTTAGTATATGTGACTTTTAAAGGAACACTATTCTCCACACATTGGAAGAGATTTGGCCAATCCCATCATTTAGCCAAGGGAAGAGTCAAAAGGAGTTACCATAAGGAACTGAACAAGGGTAACGATAGGCACACTAAGTATAATGGAACACCAGTTGACTTGTCCAGAGTCAGAAGGAGTATTGTACTTGAAGGGTCTCTAGCATGAGATCCCCCAATGAAAGGCTACTCACTTAATACAACTACTCCTCTCTAAGCAAATAATAAAACTGTAAAACTCTGATTGGTCAACCTAAGATTGCTAGGTAGTTGTCATACTACCCTAAAGGATGGTGCGTAGGAAGTGACCAAGTGGATTGTGTGTTCTGATGATCAAAACTCTTTTTTCCTTTTGCAGTTAAAAAGCTCTTATATATCAAGTAACAGTTAAACAAGAGCAAACATCATCTCGACATGGCAGGGTATAACACTGCCTAAATCTAGGAGGATTTATACCTTTTTACCTCCTTATTCTTTTCTCAACATGTTAAGACTAGTTCTGCATCTTTAAAGGAAAGCACTGCATGTGCGGTTTGTTGATGGCTTCCATCTGGTCACAGCACAACAAATGCTAAGCAGTTCTCATATAATAAAATCTGGTTTGCATTTAGCTTGGAAAAGTTAGTAACAGAATTCAAAACTGGTTTTGTTTTAAGGGCAAGCGATTAGTAATAAAATGGAATTTGGCAATGCTCTTGTCAAGTCGAGAGCACATAAGTAATGATTTAATAGGGAAAGCATTAACAGTGGGATTTCATTGAAGGGCACTACCCTATGGAGCTTAAAGGTAAATTGTCATGAAAATAGGGAGTCTCTAATAATGCCTAATGCATACTATTATGTAAAGCAAGAATGTTTCTTAAGATCTAAGTGCACAAAGCCATGAATGAAAAATCTCTCAGAATTCTCACTGTAATTTGGAATAATTCTACAACAGTTATTACTTCTTTACCTTTCCTATTTAAGTTTAAATAAATTATAGAAACAAGTTTATGGCAAGACAGTGGTAAACAATACAAATAATTAATTGATTCAAGGCCTAAATGCCATGTATTGATTTATGTTAGATGTTGCCAAGCAACTGTATATCAAACATCATGGTGGCATGCTGAGGAGCAATTTAGCCACATACATATCAAGAATGAATTGTGGTGGGGTGAGGAAGAGAACTTAAACCTAGACTTGAAAATAATGTCACTTCACCTTCATTGGATATCATGCTTGAAACCCTGCTAGAATTTCGGTGGCAACTCTTTGCAACCCCTAAGGAGTTGCCTGACGAGTATTGGATTGGTCTCCTGGAGCCCACCAGAAGACCTGAGGGCCCACACTGTGAATTAGATATAGGCAGTGCTAAATGTCATAAGTATCATATAGACATATTGTGGAAATAAGAAATAGATGATGGGAATCGTCCTTGGCCTGGGCCCACTAGAGCTGAAGCCCACCAGGAACCCCTTTTGTTCTCTGGCAGGCTAGTAAGACCATGCATTTAACAGGACTTTAAAAAAAGCCATCTTGAAGGACACACAACATGTGTGACTCACATTTCCAAATATGATTAAGTTCACACATTCATCTTCTTGAATTATAGTTAATTTGAAATGTTTGTGTATTTGTGTTTGAAAGATTTACTTGAGGGCAACAATGTACTGTAGGTTTGTAAACTTCATTATGTGGAAATGTGATGGAAAATGATGACATCACCATGAAAATCAATGGAAAATTCTCTGCTGATAAATATGTTACACTGATTTGGCCTTCATCCTTGCTTTGGCCTGGTAGTGATGATTCGTTGTGTTCTTTTAGGCTTCTTCACCTATTCTTAGTCCTTCTATTGAGACCAAGTCATACAGATCATATAGAAGCGCAGCGTGCTACAGTAAAGTCCTGTAAAAGGGATATTGTATGCTGAGAAAAGAGCACAGGGCATGTTTTGTTCTGAGACTTGCTGTGTAGTGAACAGAGCTCTGATAATGCCCGTCAGTCTGTTCAGGAGGAAAACATCACTATGTGGAAACCTTTAGGGTAATAAAATTGGAAGGTTTATCCTATGTGTAACACAGTCACTAACACTGAGCTCCCAGAATCCCTCCATAATAACGATAATGCATGGGTTACATTTAACCTTGGGATAGGGCCCCTCTTAGCTCATGAAATGAGCACAGATATAGGAAAATATTGATGTATAAGTCACTCCAAACTGACCTTTAAACTGGGGTTTTAGGTGCATCTAGGAGAGGAAATTGCAACCCTTTCCCAATTCTCACCCTATCTGGCCTTCGGGCTAAGCTACTTCTGCCAATGCTCCAAGTTCCCCCTGTGGGGCGGCATCCCCACATTTTTGGAACCAATGCAGTAAGTTATGCACATGTATATCATAAGTAGATTATGTAGACTTTATAGAAATACAATAAAAAGTAAGACGATTAGCTGGGCACATGCACAATGACCTATACAACTTGGGTAGAACCTGCTGATAAATCTCAGTAACAATGTTAAACATCTCTGATGTAGAGAAACAAAATATTGTAAAATCTTCCAAGAGAAGAATGTCTTTTCCCAATCAGATTTATTACGCCGGCCTAATTTCATGCAGTGCTTGATTTGTGGTACCCAAATAAACATGTCTTGTAAATTATTTTGTATTTACCCTGGACGCTGTAATTATATCAGACTTCAGCGGAATCACACAACAGGTGTGCAGTAAATGGAGAGAAAATACCATGGTATAATCCAAGCCATTGCACCTGGCGGATCCAAAATGTCATGCCTTAATGTTTTTAAGTCATGAACCTAATTTTGAATTCAAAACCTAGAATGATTGCTAGGGAGGCAGTTAGAAATATGGGGAAGCCCTGCTTGAAGAAAAAATATTTATGTAATTCCCAAATATACAACTCCCATCATCCCCCCCCCAGCTAAATATTGATGGTAAGGGTGCAAGTTAATCAGTCTCAATTGATGCATAAAAATATCCAATAACAGTTAAACAGTATATATCCTTTGTTAGCTTTGCAACATTTTTACTCCAAAGTAGGGCAAATGCCTTCTCTTTTCCCCCCCTAATTCTAGTCTAGGGGGACAATTGTAGGAAAGTGTTTAAAGTAAGTAAGCTATATCTCCCAACATTAACAGCTGGAAGGGCTTCCAGACACAAACTGCACCAATCCACCTTAAACCCAGTTCATGTTTTGTAAGCTTTGTCCAGTAATATCAATCACCCTGCTCAGATTACCTATAGGACCCAATCGGATATTTGTTTTCAAACAAATATCTGGGCTGCCACTGAACATTTACCATGCAGCCCCTGCAAACGACTAGATCACATCATTTAGAAAACATTTATTCCCTGTCCCCGGGAGAAAATCTTAATTTTTTACTCCTATTAAGCATGAAAACGTTCTGTGTGTGCACTAGAAAATGTGCCCTTCTTAGTGGCATAAATCAGATTTTTAGCATTATTGCCCATTCAACGCCTGACACGTGGGTCGTAAGAATCCAATTTATTGCCTGCCAAGATATAAAACAAAATGGCAGCTGCTTGCAAAATGGTCCCCAAAGCATATCTTCTTTGACTGATTTAGCAGCAGCTATGAATCAAAGCTACATTTAAGCACTTAAATAGCAGCTATCATCACATTGTTGTAAAGGGCTTCATCTCAAGTCCATCATGGCTTCAAACTGACTTTAATAACTGATAGGGACAGTGCAGATTGTTTTGTCTTCTACCAGGCTGTTCTATTCATCTTTCTTTGTCCTGTTCAAGGCCCTGTTCTTTGTCCTGTTCAAGGCCCTATTCATTGGAGAAATATAATTATTATTTCTTCTTTCTACTTGCATTCACTCAGTTATTTCATCTACAATAAAACAGAATGATAGGAAGTGGGGGACCTGTGGCAAATACTTTATATGAGTTATTCCTCTTAGCCAAAAAAGAAGGAACATGTACCCTTTATTGGTTTTCAAGCCGTGGGGCTGTCCCACCAGGACAGAAGGTAGGTTGATATTGGATGACAATGCCTACTGAATACCCCACCAGTAAGTCATTTAGGTGGAAATAAATGTTATTTAACTTGTTTGATGACCAAAGTCCTGATATATTTTTGATGGGAAGTGAGGGAATTAGCTTTAAAACCTAAAAATGTTTTTAAATCCAGTGATGTGCATCATTGTAACAGCAATTTGTACTGGTTGGAAAAAATCCCTAATGAAAGGACAAGATGAAGACACATGGACAGCTTGGGGTCCTAACACATAGGTTAAGCATGCATGTGCTAGATGTTCTCAGAACTCTGGCTGAATGTGTAATACAGCAATGTTTTCATATATGTGTCATCTAGTTATTAGTTAAGGGAAGCCCTTACCCAACAACCAACCTCAAAGAAGCCTTGGACAAAAGCAAATCCCCAAAACTACCGCCATTACTCCTTCAAATCAAAAACCAAGCTGGTGTCAGCAGGGAAGGAGTTACAAATTTATCGAATCTGTTCTGCCAGGCAGATAGATAGCTTGTTCAGTAAATCCAATATATTTTCTCTCACCTTGACAACTCAAGGGGGCAAGGAAAAGGCTGCAATATAGAATGTGAACTCCCTGACACAGGTTGGTCAACTTTGACCCTGCTATGCTGACCTGGAGTTTCTAACAATCATATAGTAAAATGCATGTAGTTCAGTGTGGCTCAATTTAAATGCTGCTGTGCTACCGCTTAACCATCTATAACCCACTCTAAATATTTCTGGTAGTTTCAATCCAGCAACATCAATGACTCTTAAAGCAACAGTGTCTAATCAAGATTCTTTCCAGTGTTCCAGAGCCAACAGTTAATTTAAAATGTAATCTTCCAATAAGAATTTGCCTGCTCTGGTCCCTTTTCTGTGATCAGAGCTGAGTATATTAATGCAATTCTTAGCACCAAATACCTCAAGAGCAATATATCCACCCCCGCCCCATATATTTAATTAGAGAATGATATCAGCCGTCCAACATTTGCACAGTAATCTCCCAAAGTTATTTAGATGCAAAATGGCTCATATAGTGCTGGTGGACAGAATATCTCTGTGTAGCTCACCCAAAGGTATTGGCAGTAGTTTATATGAGTTGCTTTCCTTTACCTGGTGACACCCCAAGGCCCCAGTAAACAGGCAAACAAGATGGCAGTGCAACAAGCACAACCTGACTTTATTAAACAGCTTCTGTATGAAAGAATTGGTTAGAAAATGAACAATAGTAGGACAATTAGTACTCTGCTAACACTGCAGTAACTATGACTATGACAACAAAACTCTGCTATGACAACAAAACTCTGCTAACACTGCAGTAACTATGACTATGACAACAAAATCAACCCTCACACCCCGTTGTGCACACCTAAGTCCTGCAACAGGTTAACGTTGTGTACTGGTGGGGGGGGGGCCCTCGAAAGTACTGGATGGGCTAATATGTTTCCCAATGTTCCTTAAACTGGCAGCACAAGGGTTAATAACTTACAGTTGAAAAGGAAGCTTGCTTCTCTTCACACTGTAGCTTTCTCCTTATCAAGATGGCTGACTGTTGTACTCCTGGATCACAGAGGATGCCTGACAACAAAACTCCAGGGAACAGCAGCAAACTCCAAGCAGGCTGCACATTGCAGTGTTTCCCCTTGCAGGTTAATAGCAGTCTCTCATACCTCCCAACTGTCCCATTTTTAGAGGGACAGTCCCTCTTTTGACAGCATAACCTGCAGTCCCTCATTTGTACTGGAAAATCTAATTTTTATCTGCACTGAACAGCCAGAAAAAGAAACAAAGTTTCTAACTTAACTGGCTTTTGGCAGAGAGCCCAGAACAGCAACAACAGAAGATATGAAACTTTTGTAACAATTTAGAGATAAGCAAATAAGTAATTGTAACAATATAACATAACAGGTCCCTTGGGAAAAGTTAGACTCACAGCTTAAAGGGCTATTCGCCTTCATTAGCAAAACTATAATAACTGAAAAAAAACACAGAAATATGTTCAAACTATTATAACCTGTGAAATTTTGTAAATCAAACATGGTAATTAGGGGGTGTGGCCACAAAAATGGGCATGGTCAAACAAGTCACCACGCTATGCCCGCCAACTTTTTTCTCCCTCTTTTTATTTCCAAAATGTTGGGAGGTAGGCTCTCTGGCTGGTCACTCAGCAGGCTGGAACACAAACTCCCAGTCTCTAGATCTCTCAGCACATCTCTCCATGCTGGCTGGTTCCTTCTCCTCCCCCACTTCCAGGTTGATTCCACTTCCTATTCCTGGCTGTGGGGGCAGGACACAGACTGTCTCCTTTATCATTGGCTGGAGAAAACCCCTTCCTTCCTTGCAGCTTGCAGCATTAACTAGTTCCTCTGTACTGTAGTGGAAGACACAGGGGACTACATTACCCAGCACATAGCGCATTTATATTTTATAGAGCAGAATTGTGACTCTGCTGGTTTCTAGGTTCCTTCCACATGGCAAAACCATATAAGCAAGTTGTCTCCTGATAAAATTGACCATAATGTGAATCTGATACAGTAAAAGAGGTTAAAAAAACTTGTTTTTATAATGTTTAAGAACATCACAGTAATCTTTTATCAAAGGAAGCCAATGGATTCTGCAACATGGTTGCCTACAATTCTAAAACAATTCTTATGAACAGTGTTGGACTAAGCCTCCTAGGGCTCACCAGAGAATCTGAGATCAAGGTCTCACTCTCACAGCAATTCGATGAAGACAGTGCTAAATGTAATACACTGTAGAACATCACAGTAATCTTTTATCAAAGGAAGCCAATGGATTCTGCAACATGGTTGCCTACAATTCTAAAACAATTCTTATGAACAGTGTTGGACTAAGCCTCCTAGGGCTCACCAGAGAACCTGAGATCAAGGTCCCACTCTCACAGCAATTCGATGAAGACAGTGCTAAATGTAATACATGTCATATAGACCTATGGAGGATATAAGGAAATAAGGGATGTTGGCAATTATGTTTGGCTGGGGCCCATTAGGGCTGCAACCCATCAGGAGATGATCTGGTGACTGTAGACTTTATTGGTAAATCACACTCATCATTCCAGAACTGCTGGCCCAGTACAAAACTTTCTCCTGGAATCTATTTCTGCCCACCTTTTGCATCCCTTTGGTGCTCTTGCACTTGTGTCCAGGGTCTCAGTAAATGTCCCTATTGACTGTGGGGAGTTGTTGGGAAGGTTACCAGCCACAGACTGGGATCTCATATAGAATATCTAAGTGTCCCATTGCCCATTGCTGAAATCTTGCCAACAGCAATCAGATCTGTATGTGAGGGGGCAGTATATTAATGCACATTATCACCTGAAGTCTAGACTTCCAGCACATCCTTTGTTTCCTCTCAATTCCTTAAAGAATCCATTGTGTTGGTACAAGCACAGGTCGGGACATGGCTCCTGTGTATATAAATAAGAAAACAAGCAGTACAAAGGCTTTTTCCTTTCAGTCCCAGTTATGACTCGCTAGGTAACTATGTGCTGAATGTGGCAAGAGGAATAGTACATTGCTTAAAGGAACCGGGGCGAGTTACACAAAATGACTTCCCCCCAATGGTGTAGGTAGAGGTTATTTGGGAATGCTGTGCCGCACAAGTGCACACATAATGGGTAAATAGAACGCTGGATGGGGTGGGAACATAGAAACAAACTACCAGTTAGTGAAAGAATCTGTCTAACTGGGTTCTTGAGTATGAACTTGAGGTACACACAAGCAGGTAAACATTGTAGCATTATTAAACTGATTGTGCTGTGAACTAACCAGGTTGGCAGGTTACCAGTGACTTAAAGTAAGGTTGCCAAGGGTCCGTAGTTCCCAGGGGGCCCATCCCCAGCAGAACAGGGATGTAAGAGGGCAATGGTGGAGGCAAATTTGGGCATGATTTTGATGTGGTGGATGAGGAGCAGGAATTAGGGACAGAGGAGAAGTGGCACATCCTGGAGCTGAGGATGTAAGTAATCCACCCCTGCAGCCCAATATAGCCACCCACACACAGGGACTGATTCTTAATCTTCCCCCACCTCTCAAAGGCCTGCAGCTTGCTTAATGCAAAAGCATTGTCCAATTGGAACCCTGCCTGTTCTGCGTGTGTCAGGATTATCACTGGGAGCAATGAGCAAACGTTTATCTGCCACCAAACACCTCAACATCTTAATGCCAGATTGCTGTGTAATATGGACAAAAGAAAACCACATTATTCTCCCTATGTGTGATAACATTGCATTGACAGGCAGCATTCTTATTGGATACTCAATTTGCATCTGCATAGCTTGTTTGATATGGAGATTTGAAGAGTGCAATGGAAAACTTTAAGTCTTAACATCACTGTGCTGCCTAAAACGGCCCAAAAGTGAGTCCTGAAACTTGTAGTCTCTCTAGACTAGAGTTACGATGGCCTGAATGACTTTGCAGCACAGATGTAGAGAGAAAACTATACAAAAGGTTGTACAATGGAAAATTTACCTCAAATGACATTAAAAAAAAAAAAAGGATTGAAATTCCAAGCAAATTAAATAAAAATGAATGGGAACATGTGACTCTAGGAATGGTATGCTGATTTCTGCATTAAAAATGCGGGTGCCTTTAAAACAAAGGATTTTCTGTATCCGCATGTAAACAATAATTCCAGGTAAAATACCAGTAAAGTCTATCTGACAGATTATTCTTGCTGAAAAGCTGGTATTGTGCGGGTGCATGATTGCACTTGATTCCTCCATTGTTTGCCACCCACACGAGAGAAACCAGTCATTACACAGCAGACTTTTTTTTTCTAGTGAAATCTTTTAAAGCACAAACACTCTCCAGTAAATCACTATATTGAGTCTACGCCAGACAGGAATTTACGAAACATTATTTTGTTACATTGTGTTATACCCCCTGCTGTCCTACACATATACGCCATGCCAACAAATATGCAAAACTATATGACTGACTGAAGGGAAGGTGGAGCAATTCAGTAGAAGTATGTGATGATATCTTTATAGAGGGTTCCAATTTGGCAACTGCTTCCTGGTCCCAGCATAGCAGCAGTTAAAGGTGGGGAGAATGGGGAGAGCATATATAGTAGGGCAAGATGCCAGCAACTATGAAATGCCATATCATCAACTGAAGGGATGGTGGTACAATTCAGTGGAACTACAAAGAGATATATTTAGAGGGGTCCAATGAGGCAATCGCTTCTAGTCCTAGCAGAGCAACAGTTTGAGGTAAGAAAAATTGGGGGGGCAGGTATAGTAAGATAGGGTGGGACATTATATCAGTGGTGTCCACCCATTTTGTTCAAGTACATATCCTTGCAAAACATCAGCCATGATGCAAAAGCATATCCTTCATGCCCTCATACATTATTCACAGAAGAAAACCACAGGTTCTATAGAGAGTGTAAGAATGGGAATACACCGGTAATGAACATGCTTTAAATAAAAATAACAAAGAAAGATAATAAATTATAGGTAGATGATGATAGACAGACAGATATAGACACAAAGGCAAATTGTAATCATTCTTATCCCCTACGAAATCATTTTACCCCCAATATTTTGGACATTTAAAAGCCATATTGTGTGTTTTTAATTGCAGCGACTAGTAAGGGATTAATTAGCTCCTGTGGTGTATCTAATTACAAAGAGCAATGCCACTGCCTTTCAATAATTCAGATCACCTGGGATATCAGTTTAGTGTTTCTCTCAGATGTCAGATGGTAATGACGGTGGCGTATGGGTATGAAAGGAGCCTGCTGCCCTGTACCTGCTGGAGGCGAGCCCTCCAATGTACCCAAGATAAAAGGTAATAAATCATTCATTTTCCTGCCCATAATCCCGAATAAAAAATGCACATCATTCTCAACACTCCTCGTCATGGCGCCAGCAGGTCAGGATCTCATTAGGAGCCGAATTAATACTTTGTTAGCCAATAATCATATGTTTAACCTACACAAGCTGAAGTGTCTTATCAGGGGCATTACACATTGTTGTGTCCCTTAGGGCCCTTACACAGGGCTCTTTGTGTATGCATATTCCTTGCTGTGTGTATGTATATATATATATATATATATATATATATATATATATATATATATATATATATATAGGCCCCAATGGGGGCCGAAATGTCGGATTTATGTACACAATAAAAGAACTTTGAATTTTGCACATAATGGAGTGCGGATCTTTTCATTAAGATTATATATATACTGTATATATATATATATATATATATATATAGATATATATATATATATGTGTAATAATTTTACTTTAGCCTAATCGGAATAATAAATAAAACGATTATGTATTTATGGTTACAGTATATGTTTTTCAATTATGTTCTTATCATATGTCCTCCCAAAGCCCTCCCGTTATGTTATAAATCTGGAAAAAAGGGGTAGTGGCCTAGTGTAAATGGAATAGGGAGACATCATTAGGGGCCGGTTGAAACAGGCAGCAATAGCAGCAGAGCATATATTTGCTCCAAATCCCACCCATATTAATAGATAGAAATAAAAACATGAATACGGATATTTGTTACAATAATTAGTGCAACTAAAAATGGTATACGGTATAGTTCACCTTAAATCAGAGGGCAGCAGTATCTCAGCATAATGGATCACCTGATCTTCTGTATTGATTGACCAACCTATAGCTGGATGGGGATTTTCTATCTGCTGCCTGATGGCTGCTAATGGATTTCTAGGTGTGGATAGCAAAGCCTTTAACATGTACTGACATATATAATTATAACTTGGGCCTGAAAAGCATAATACGTCCCAATAGTAGGGCTTCCTTCAAAGCAACGTGACTCAATGTGACAGAATTGGGTGTTAGACTAGAGTAGATGTGTCAGCAAGGCATTGTTCTGCAGCAAGCTACAAATATAAATATATATATATATATATATATATATAGATATAGATAGATATATATATATATATATATATATATATATACATATATATGTACAACATTCGAAAATGGACCCAGAAATAGCCAGAAATCTATAGCCTGTTTTAGGATAGTGCAGAAAGAGCATTATGCCCTTAATGTTACTGGGGAGGGGACCCATGGCATTCAGCCTACAGCCTAATGGGTTAATTTGTGAAGATTGGGCAAATTTGCAATTCAGCAGTAACCGAAATCTTACCAACAGCAATCAGATTTGTATGGGTGTCGCTGCCCCAGAGAATACAACATAATATACTGTATGCCTCTGTGGTTGTGCTCCTCCATAACTGCTTTCCAGTCTGTAGAATGCATACCCCCCCCAACATGTATTCCCAAATAGTTGAGACCACATGCCATTCCACCCCAACTATACCCAATTATGCCCAGATGTTGCCCTGATCCACCAAAACCTCTCCATTATCCTGCCAATCCCCACCCATCTCCAGGTCTGCAATGTTACACTGTCCCACAAAAATGTTGATTATTAGGATGTATAAGAATGGAATGTATAGCGCAGCTGCACATTGTGTGCCTCTATAACTGCTTTTTCTAGCAGAATGGAATAGTGCAGCCAGTGACACCCTAGAACTGGTGCCAACTGTGCCTTTACACTGTATATTTGGCATGCAGTGGATAAGTAAATACAAATCTAAGCACTGAATGCCAAAGCCTATAATATATTGACACATCTAATTAAAGGCCCTGGTATAATGCCTATTGCCTCTTGGCAAAACTGTGAAATACCGTAGTTACATGCACCGCACCACATTGTTCTCGGTATAAAAACAAACAAACCCTTCAGGCATCTTCATTATAGATGTGAAGGGAAGTAATGCCTGCAAAATCAACCTGTCCCCACCTCTGTGATTGTGTGCAATCTGCTCCAGCTTCTTCTCATGCAACTTCATAGACACAGTGTGAGGATTCGGATCTGTGGCGCTGCCTAGAATTTCCAACAGCAGCCATAGAACTAGGCCATTCCAGTTGTGAATGTGAGATTATTGCAATGTCATATGTTATTATGCTTTTCCTGCACTAGAGGTAGTGATATCTCACTAGAAATGCAACAACCTAGTGACTTTGGCAAGGGGTAGAGCTGAGGTTAATCAAAAAGGGGTCCCTTGCTATTCAGGAAGGATAGGGCTCACAGGGGCTAGAGAAATAACATGACTTGGGGGCATCCAGCCTAGCAATTGTGTCTCACAGTTTTCCTTGTTTTTCAATTCTGAGCAGTGTTTATACAAAGATGGCCAAGGTTTAGAGTGTGGGAGTAAATGGCCAGGGACAGAGTAAAATGGGATGTGGCTCAAAGACAGTCCCATCTATATAGAATGGATTGCGGTTAGAAACTGGAAAGCTATGTTATTCTGGAATGTTTTGTAGGTTGGTAGGCTATTTTATACAGGAGATACATCATCTGAGCCTCCCCATCCATTGTTTTGAGCCCAAACAGGGTCCAATAAACCAGTGTAGAACAAGTCACATGTTGTGATTCAGATCATAAGTGGGGAAAGCTGTTACAGAGGGGAAGATGTGACTTCCAGTCGCCGAAGCATTGTGTCGATCTGGTGCAGCATTAGACAAACATCTCATAAGGTTCAAGCAGAAGGGTGGCAACCGGGTAAAAATCATCCAAAGTGGAACCAAATATAAAATAAAAGTTCAACTTTATTAATCAATGCTAAAACGATGTATACAAGCGGGCAGGGAGAGTGTAGCTTGACACGTTTCGTGACAATACGTCATTTCATCAGAAGCACATTTATACCACCACCGGTAAAAGAATGGACACACCAATTAAAACGTCACGGTAAATACATGTAAGCTAAATCGTTTTAGCTTACATGTATTTACCGTGACATTTTAATTATATTTAATTATATTATAAAAAATGCAAACATTCATGGACATGAGAGGGCACTAAATTAACCTACTGGCCCCAGACTCACAGTTGGGAACCAATGATTTAAGGGAAACAACAGGGTAGCTCCCTTGCCCTATGTATAAGTGCAAATATACAGAGAACTAAAACTCTGTGCACACAATAAACTATACCCCCCTGTCCATGAATAGGAAAATAAAAGGAAGATAAACTTATATTATTATTGGGATTAATCTTTCAATCAACAAGCAGCAATTATGTATTGGTTTAAAGCAGCATATCACCTGTAGTACTAGTTCTGTCATTCTTGTTCTCTGTAAAGCTGTGAGCGTCTAAAACTGTGATACACCTATGCAAATAATGTGGTTTGTGAATGTAAGCAAAGAGAATGGCAATTCCCACACTCCATTTCTGGCACTTAGACAACAAGCAGGTGCGAATCCACACCCTGGCACCCAATCACTACAGGCAGGATCAGGATACAGAGGTCAGAATAGTCAGGAACAGGCTGGGTCAAACACGGAAAGAACAGTCAGGATAGCAAATTCAGGAACAGGTAGCACAAGGTTTAGGAAACCACAGGATAAGATCCTATAACGGGCCCTGGCTACAGGTCTGAATGGGCCTTAAATAGGGTCCCAATTCGCGCCAAAACATGCGCAATTTCGCGCCAATGCGCGATGGCGCAATCTCGGCAGCGCACCTGCGCCTTTAAGAGACGCGCAGGCGCGCCACGTGCGCCCTAGGAATCCAAGATATCGCCGACAAAGGAAGGACAGGAGCGGCGCAGCGGGCGTCCACGCCAAGGACGCGGCGTGGACCCCGTTGCCCACTAGACCACCAGGGTAGGTTTCTTACACATACCTTTTAGACCAAAAAAAAACCTTTGACTTAATTTTGATTGGTCTTTTTGAATTCACATTTCAAAGTTTTTTTAATTCGACCCTTGATAAATATGCCCCTTAATGTCAACTACATTTTGGAGTGCCCATGTGGCCTCCAAAATGTGGGTAAGACTAACAGAAAATTTAAATAGTGAATAGGAGAGAACCTCAATAATATATGTAAGAGAAATATAAAATACTCTGTTTCCAAACATTTCTCTGAAAAACATAATAAATGTCCAGTTGGCCTAAGATGATTTAGCATTGAGAGGGTTAAGCTCATTGACAGGGTTAAGCTCATTGGAGGCGGAGGAGATTTGGTAACCAATACATTGCAAAGGGAGAGCTGGTGGATGCACTAATTAAAATCCTTATGTCCTTTCGGTTTAACCTTAGAGCTTTTTTAGTGTAACTTGACTTTTGTTTATTTGATTATGGTTGCTTTGGGTGGGTATGGAGATGGAAGAAGCCTGTAAGCTATGTATACATGCAATTTGAGAGACATTTGTATAGGACAAATAAAGTTTAATATTTCAAGAATGTGGCAGAATAAAGAGTGACTATCCGGAAGAGACGTCACTGCTTTTTGAAGGAGCCTTATTGGCGAAACATGGCAAGTGGTGAAGAGGAGGTGCGGATACGTAATGCTGGGGAGCGGAGACATGTGCAGTGGACTTTGAGACACGCTCGAGAAACTTAGAACTGCTGCGAAGCTGCCTGTTTGATTTTAATGCTGATTTTATATGTGGATTGTAACAAAACGTTTGTAAACACTTTTACAAATGTTACTACCCACAAAGGAAAAAAGAAGAGTTGGAAGTATTGACGGAATATCCATACTTGATACATGCCATTATTCAATTGTTTATATTATGTATTAATTATACCCTATTCTCTCTCATCTCTAACATGTACTGTAATCACAACATTTGATGTGTTTTCACTCTCACTAATCACCTTAGTAAAAGGTTACTATTGGGGTGCACTGAGTAAAGCGATAGGCAGTTACCTATAGCAACCAATCAGTGATTAGCTTTTTATAGCCAGCTGCAAGCAGAACAATGAATGCAGCAATTTGATTGGTTGCCATGGGCCATGGGCAAATTTGCCCAATTTTGATAAATGACCCCCACTGCGTTTAGGACTCACTTTTGTAAAAAAAAAAAAAAATTCAACAAATATAAACCTTCAATAACAGTGGTGATAAACCCAAGTGTTGTTGCCCTACAGATGTGGTCCATAACTTACATACTTATGTGGTCATGTTGTTGTTCAGTTAGACGAGTGATACAACGCCTATGGCATCCTGGTAGATTTTGGGTTGTATTTAACTGTATGGATGGCTGGGCATGTTGGTTTAGATGCTTTGCTGAACTGAAGAATGCATTGGCCCAAATACCTAAAATTTAGCCTGTGTGCCATATGGTTAGGAGCTAGAATTGCTCATAAAAAATACTGATTAAAGATGCCAATTGTTACATACCTGCCATCCAACCACGTAAGTATTGCTTTATCTTTGCTATTCTATATATCAAGACATGTATACATGAAATCTATTATGTTTGCTCGTTATTTTCATTCTTGGAAACCATCATCCTTGAAACTACTGTAAATCATGAGCTAATAATTACTTTATCCCAATGGGCACATAACTGTTAAGATGCCATTTGTGACATCACTGCCTGCACTGCTCCTGTCAGATAAGACATGGCAATGTCAGATGCAATAGGGAACAGGCATGTTCAGCCGAAGCCTCTGGACAAAGAAAAACACACATGTGTAATCCATTATCCTTGTAGTTTCTCCCCCTTTACCTGAAATCTTGGACTTGGTCCTAATGATTATATTGCCCCAGGGGCCATGTTACTGGGGTAATCTGATTGATTAGAGGCTTTATCCTGGAACAAGAGGTTGTGCTCTTAATGCAGAGCCTGAGAAATGTCATAGTCATAACAGGAAATGATGATTCATGGAAAAATATGGAGGATTAATATAATGCGTTACAGGCTGCAGCAGTAGCTATAGTCAAACATAAAAGGAAGCTCCAGAGCATTTGTGTTTAACTTTTTAAAAGTAGTGGTCTAATGCATGGAGGACTTGAGAAGAGTCTCCATTGAAACTGAGATTTTTTATCTCTTGGTTTCTAGCAACCAGTCACTTGAATAAAGAATGAATAGAAGACGTTCTGAATAGAAAATGATTTTAATCTAGCCCTATTATCAGTTTGCGGTTTTCAGGGTCACTGACACTAGTGACCAGAGGGCTAGGTAAGCTTCCACTTTAACGCCCATTTATCCATCCTCCAAACCCCCTCTGCAGGGAGAGCCAGTAGGTGCTGATGTAAGTTCCTATAATTTATGAGTAACCAAAAAAATATGTATCATGAACCAGTTATTGTTCCTTATACCACAACTATGAAAGCTGTGCAATAACAGGGGCCATATTTGTTATAATAACATTATCTGGCTGCTGGGTTGTTATTTAGATGTTGAGCTACAATAAGTAAGTACATGTGCGGCTGGCAGTGGCTGGAGGCAAAGGATCAAAGAAAGGCGCTCAAATGAGAATGTTCACTTGTACAAGGCAATATCAACCATGTCAGTCACTTTTCTTATCATATATATATATATATATATATATATATATATATATATATATATATATATATATATATATATATATATATTCTGTTGTACACTGTTCAAGAGGGACCAGCACTCCGGTTTCTTTAGAGTCACCAAAATATTTATTATAACATCACTGTGCTTATAATAAACATTTTGATGACTCTAAATAAACTGTGCTGGTCCGTCTTGAACAGTTGTATACAAAGCAACCGGGAAGTGGAAATTGGATTGTGGGTACCTTCCGTATCATTATATATATATAGATATAGATATAGATAGATATATATAGATATATATAGATATATATATACACACACACACACTGTATGTGTGTGTGAGAGAGATATTTGTACTGAGGAAAAAACTGACGGTACATTGAAACAATGAATCAGGCAGCAGTGATGCCCCCTTGTGAAACTATTCCAGCTTCTCTATCCCCAAGGGTTTATAAAACAAACTACCAAAAACCGAAATTACTGCTGATTCCACATACTGGGCCAATTATCAGTAAATCATATACTTGGACACAGATTATAATAAAATAAATTGTCATATAACTAAGCCATGCCCCCCTTTGCCACATCCTCTCCTACCCAATGGGCACATCTGTAGTAGTCTATAAGCATTACCATTTCAATAGGATAAGAGGGATGGGCAAATTTGACCCGCTTCATTTCACCAAAAATTCCCCACCAGCTAAATGCCGGCGACGCCCATTAAAGTAAAAATTATTTTGTCGAGCGGCGAAATATTTTTGACGCACAACGCCATACAAGTCTATGGGCACCATTTCCGCGAAACAAGGCGAAAAAATACACCCATCCCTAGTAACCTCTGCTCCCTTAGCTCTGCTTTTGGATTGTTCCTTGAGTGTCTGGTGGTGGGCTGGGCTCCTTGGTGCCAATTTAGAAAATTTGATGTTGCAAACAAAACTCTATGAAGCCCATTAAGAGGTTGGAGGCCACATGGAGAATCCTTTTGCATCTGGTGCTCCAGATATCCCCTTGCAGAGGTGTGGGTGGCCACTGCTATGCTCAACTGGTTCTAAAGATTTTGGTGATGCATCAGTACATTTCAACGGGAAGGGAAAGTTGAGATTTTTGTGGAAATTACAGCAGGTGACTGGTCTGTTACTGCAGGTGACCAGAAGAGGAAGGTTAAATCCATACCCCCCAACTGTCCCGTTTTTCACAGGACAGTCACGCTTTTATCCGCCTGTCCCGCTGTCCCGGAATGTGGCCTTAATGTCCCGCTACACTGTGGATCGATTGGTAAAGCTTCTCGGCCGCGCGGGTGAACTCCTCCCAGTTGCGGTACTATTTATTTCAAAATTAATAGTTATGTTAAATCTGTTCGCAGAGAGCTGATCTGAGCTGCATGTGCAGCTTCTCTGAGGACACACACCAACTTCTGTGTGAACAGTAAATTGGTTGCTTTATAGAACTTAGCATAACATGTCTGCAACAGGAACTTTTCATAGAGAGCATACACAAGGAAGAGGAAGAAGAAAATCACACAGGGTTACAGGTCAAACATGACATCACATTGTTAAGCAACAATAGACCCTCCCTGCATTAAGTAACATGCACTGGAACAATCTCTGTCTGTTGTTTTCCAACAAAATGCAGGTCACTTGATAGATCTACCCCTGCTTTGGGCTAATCTTTGGAGTAGACTCACCTCTGCAGGCCTTCTGGCTGGGGCTATAGACAATGGCCTTCCCTAGCTGATAAATGCCTAACATGACTTTTACATTTTATGGAAAAGAACTTGACCCAGTACTGATCCCAGTCAGAATCAGAATAAGCTCCTTTTAAATCCCCCGCCAAAGCCATAAAGCTCTGTCCCTCGAGGCTGTGCAGCAGCCAGCGTCCCCCTTGTTGGTTAGACTGTTAAAAAAAACTGGACATAGAGGCTGCCATGGCACACAGGATTCAACCATGTAAGGGAAACAATACCTTGCTGTGCTCATTTTGGAGGTTGCATTCTGTTTTAACAGGTGGCTGGGGGGGTTACATTTTGTTTATTGAGCAGTGTGTTAAGAATTCAGGAAGAATTTACTTAACCACATCAAAAAGAGACAAAGAAAAAAGGTAAAAAACAAAATTTTAGTTTATGAGACCACAAGTGATTGTGGTTTAACTCACCGTATTTTCAAATTTAATCATCAGTATTAAAATTAGTGTAGATGAACGACTTAGGAACCCGATTCCAGAGGGGAGGGGGACTAAACAGTAGGAAAGTCTGTGGAAAACATTACCCCTTCTGCAACCTGCACCCCTTCAGGTCAACAACAGCTGGGATTCAGTAGTTTGGAACTCCCCTATAGGATGTATCCAGTGTAATTATTTAACAATAGTAATACAATATAATTTCTCCTTTGTACATTTATCTCTTTTTGTTCCCAAGGGGTCCCTGTGAAATGTTGCACCAAGAGTAAATTCCCACAGCCAACAATGTTCACAAGTCAATTGCACACTTGGCACCTTAGTGTGTAAATTGATACATGGGGGGCAATAGGTTACAATTTGTGTAACTGCCTTTGTATTTTGTTTCTCCTGTTTAGCACGTATGTTGTGGGGGTCGAGATAAAGCACACATCACGATATCTCATCATTCCTTAGAAATTACCTGGTCCTAAAATGATCCAGGTGCAGAATTATCAATATATCAACATGAGAATAGAGATTCAGGTGTGGGAATAAAGACGGGAGGAACTGTGTTAACAATACACACTTATATAATAACATCAAAGGGCTAATTTACTAATCCCACAGGGGCAAGTGAAGGAGATCTAAGGGGAGCAAAAAGGGGGCAAAAATCGCACCCCTTAGGACCAGTTGAAGGGGAAGAGAAAAAAAAAGAACCTTGTTTGTGACTGTGTAATTCTTTGTATATAACCGTTCTCCTGAACCTACTCCAGTTCTCAATATTTCCACCTTGATATTTTCTAGATTCAAAATAAATGATCCCACAATAGTCACTTATTTATTCTATCAATGAACTCTCACCTCTATTCGTCGTTTTAACTTGTGTGCTAATTGTATTCTCAAACTATATTATTATTATCACTCAATTAATTCCACTTTTAGTATAAGCAAAAATAGAGCACCAATTGGCACAAGGTAATAGGTTTTGATGGCAAACTGCAAAAAGTTTTATTCCACGACGTTTCGGGCAAAGCCCTTTTTGAAGTGATACTTATTACTTGAAAAAGGGCTTTGCCCGTAACATGTCGTGGAATAAAACTTTTTGCAGAGTGCAGGCTCTATTTTTGATTATACTATTTATCCGCCTTACATGGACAAAGGCAGGGATGAAGGCACGCATAAGGCAGCATTTGGAACCAGTTATATCACACATAATTCCACTTTTAATTAGGACCAGGGCTTTATTATATACAGGACCAGTGGACACATGTTTAGGGCAGCAGCTTATGATTAAGGGTTTACTTCCCGAAACGCGTCAGGCAATGTGAATCCTCTGCATGTTACAATAAACAAACTCTTATTCTATCTGGAGTGCCGTCTGAATCAACATTTTATTGCTATATGCACAGCTGGGGCACTGGTGGTTGAGCGCCCGGAACCAGTGTGGAACGGAGAGAGAAGAGGAAACAATTCAGTGAGGGGTAATTCTGGGGCGGCTATTTTTCTTTTGACTATAAAAACCTATACCCTATTATAAAAAAAAAAGACTGAAACAACGAAAAAAATTAATTTCCCCATCTGCCACTGCACCTTGCAGGAGGAGGTGATATTGTCCTCTGGTAATCGACAATGCCCAAGGGAGGTTTACCTAGGGCAGCACCAGATAGAGATGGCACACTGCTTAGGACCCTTTAACTGATCAGTTGCACCCATAGGATTTGCCACTATCTGCACATTCACTATAGTAAATATATTATGTAAGGTGCACAATGTAGACTGCAAGGGACCCTTGTACTTAGTGCCTGCCATCAAAACCTAGCACCTTGTGCCAATTGGTGCTCCATAGCTTGCCTGAATGATGCACCCCAGACCACCATCATAAATACAGTGCTGCACAATGTAGAAAGCACATGTGCTTAAAATCTAATCCTAATATCCAAAACATTTAGGCTAATGTACAGACCCTTTCAAACCACCTAGACTGCTTCTTCAACCACTCACTTTGCATTTATAAGGGGAGGACGGGCTGTGTCCCTCTAAAAAAGACCATTTAAAACAGCCTGTCAAGGAATTAAACAAACATATAAAGTTTTTCTACAGCACTAAACCATTTCATGTAATACCCCACCAAACTTGTAAACCACAAATGATAACAGATTTGCATGTCTCTGTGAGTCCATTGCTTTCTGCCTGTGAGCCAATGTCCATCACATGAGCCCATTGCAGCAGACAATCATGAGAAGCTTGAAGAATGTCCATACAGGTGGAAAATAATTATTTTTTTGCTGCATTGCAAAATGGCTGCCAAAAAATGCTAATATTTAATATGCTGCTGCTTAGACCAATGTTAACGCTCTATATTCCCTATTCAACTTTAGTCCCTCTGTTTTTTAAATTGAGAATGTTTAGCACAAAGTTTAAAGCTTGTGTAATGTTAATTTATGGGAGCTGAAGTTGATGTCACAATGAACCATATGGGAGATTTGTTATGACAGGGTGTGACATTAGGTCTGACCATAATCATACTTTTAACTTTCTCTCATTACAACTTTGTGGTTGTACAGCCAGTCTGCATAACACAGACCAGCTCCTCATTCTTGTCTCATTCCTCAAATATCTGCTCTGCTTACTAGACAGTGCATGGTGATTCAAGTAACCAAATCTCCCGCAGGATGAATTAATCATAACTTGGGTGGCTGAAAATAAAAGGCAAGAAACATATACAGTACTTTATCAGCAATGTGGACAAAAAGTGAAAATAAACACACAGAAGCCTGGGCAGAGAAAGAGTGGTAAGACAGAAAAGTATAGCAACTACAACTCCTTATATGCTGTATAACTGTAATCTTGTGCTTTTATTTATTTATTAATTTTTTTTGTTGGTTGTTGTTTTTATTAAGTGTTTTTTAATAAACATTAAGAGATGAGAAATGTCTTACATCAGGTCAATGATATGTATACATTGATTCATGTACCGCCAAAGAGATTACAAGAATTTTATACATTATACAAAAATACCAAAATATTTAAAGAATGAAATAGAACATGCGGAGAGCAAGTCATATTTGATCTTACTGCAAAGCTACTGCTGTTTCTAGCAACTCAAGCCAGGGACCCCATGTTGCTTGGAATTTATCCGGATATCCTCTACCTAAATACACCACTTTCTGTAGAGGAAGTGTTTTGTTTACCAAAGTTTTCCATTGGCTCAGTGTGAGGGGAATGGTGTATTTCCATGTCAATATAGCCTTTTTTGCGTAATATAACATTTGAAGATAAAACAATTTCTGATAGGAGGAAAGAATAAGTGGTAAATCTTGTGCTTTTATAAATATAGTCACAGAACTCCTCAATAACTTCTAATATCCTTATAATTTACAGTAGGAGGTACATTATCCCTAATATAATAAACAAAAGCTATAAATAACCTGTAAAATATGTCATCACTTATAACTGGTACTTAGTGATGCCACTTTATTCTTTGAAATGTGTATTATAATAAATACTTTACTGTAAATACAAGGATATTAGAAGTCACCTTGGCATTTCATGACCAGTATAAAATCACTTGGCCCGCAGCCTCCTAGAATTTTCTTTGGAAGCAGAGCCAAAATCTTTTATGGAAATGACAAAGAACGAGCTTTGGCACAATCCATTGAGGTTAAGTGAAAATCCATTTCCACCAGGCATTCTTCCGACTCATATTTCTAACTCCTACACAATCCCCCTTTTAGTAATCCCTCCAAAATGAGTTATTTATTCTTACATTGTGGGCCCCCTTTTGTCACCAGAAAAGAACATTTTCTTTAAATTAAAAATAAAAAGTGGTCTGCCTTATTTTATGCGTTCCCCTTCTTTAGAAAAGAGAAAAGGCAGCACCCAGTCGGGTTTCCAGGAGAATAGAGAGCTTTGAACATTCACATCAAACGAACTGTGGGATGAAGCCTAGTGATTTCAGCAGCTGGAACATCTGGACATAAGCTTGAATGATGCCTGAATTGGGCTCTCAGATTGGTTTTAAAGCCATAGGAATGGGGGGGGGTCGAGGATAGGGACCCTCACTTTTGCTTATAGACGCACTTCATCTCCTGTTGGAACAATGTTATCATTCACAATAATCTCAGGCCGGGATGAATGTAGAGCACAGATATTATTCAAACACCCTTACACTCCCTAAATCACCTTTTACAATTCTATAGTATGTTGTAAAAAAAAGTAGGGGAAAAAATGTGGCATAGTGTATTCGGAGGGATCTGCTTGCTTCCGACCAGGTAATGAAAGAACTTAAAATAATATCAAGGCAGGAATCACAGCTCAGGCAGAAGAGATGCCTTTAGCAGTAAAGGAAATAAGGATTGAAGGGATTTTTTTGCCTAGTGGCGGATCCTGCAGTACTCCGGTAGGCCAGTTTGACATTGTGTTTGTTATTATCATGTATCTTGCGGGGGGGGGAGCAAATCTGTTTAAGTGCTAAAATTGTGTATCATTTACACTGATTGGTGAGCCTCTTCCTTAAAGTGGTTGTTGACCTTTGAATTAACTTTTAGTATGATGTAGAGAGTGATATTCTGTGACAATTTGGTTTTTCGATGGGGTCAGAAAGCTGGAAAGAATCAGAAGAAAAAGGCAAATCATTTAAAAACAATACAAAATAAATAATGAAGACCAATTAAAAAGTTTTCTTAGAACTGGCCATTCTATACCATACTAAAAATGTACTTTAAACCCTTTAAACCCCTGAGTACAGTTCTCAAGCTACCGGTAATACAAACTTTTTTGATCCAAAAGGTATTAAAATAAAAACTATTTATTCTATTTTACAATATTTTACATGGTTTGATGCATTGTGAAAATTTATGCTATGGGGCAGATTTATCAAGGGTCGAATTTCAAAGTGAAAAAAACTTCAAAATTCGGCCATCGAATAGGCTAATCCGACATTCGAAATCGAAGGATTTTTAAGATCGTACTACAATCGTACTTCGAATCGAATGAATAGTAGAAAGCATTTTCACTTCGAATCAAAGTCGAAGTCGAATTTGGCCTATTTGATGGTCGAAGTACCCAAAAATTACTTCGAAATTCGTAGTTTTTGAATTCGAATATTCACTTCGAATTCATTTCAACCCTTAGTAAATGTGCCCCTATATGTCCCATTTAATATGTTATAGAATGGCTAATTCTAAGCAACTTTTAAATTGGTCTTCGTTGTTTATTATTATAGTTTAGTATAATATATAATTATTTCCCTTCCTTCTTCAAACCCTTTCCCACTTTCAAATGGGGGTCACTGACCCCATTTAAAAAAACGAATACCCTGTAAGACTACAAATGTAATTGCTACTTTTTATTATGCATCTTCCTCTTATTCAGACCCTCTCCAACTCATATTCTAGTCTCTTATTCAAATCAATGCTTGGTTGTTAGGGTAATTTGGATGCTAAATAATTCAAAGACAACAAATAATAAAAAAATGAAAACCAATTGCAAACTGTCTCGTCTCAGAATATAATTTACTACATCATACTAAAAGTTAATTAAACTTAATTTAACAACCCCTTTAAAAAATTGTCTCAGGCAAAAAATGACTGCACGACCTTTTTGCACTCAGGTGACCCTTGTGGTGGCTCCCAGCCTGCTCTGATAAACACCCCAGTACTCCAGGTTGTTTCTTTTGTTAAAGAAGAGGAGCAGAGATCCAGGGTAAAAAGTAAGCAATTTTGTTTTTTAGGCTATATTGTTAAAGGACAAGGACAATCTATTCAAGGCTGGAGGCAGGTCACAGAGGTTTACAGCCCCTTTCTGGCTTACATTATGGGATTATAATAAAGAAGATAAAGGGGCAAATTTACTAAAGGGCGAAGTGACTAACGGTGGAGAAAATTTGACAGCGTGAAGTCATTTCGGAACTGGCGAATGGACGTAACTACGCAAATTCACTAAGATGCAGATTTTACTGAACGTTACCTCTTGCGTCAGACATGCCTTCGGCACCTCAGACCAGGAGAAGTGCAATAGAGTAGATAGGAGTTCCTTAAAAAATAGTTGAAAAAGTCCCAAAAAACGAGCGTACATTTTTTGTGGGGTAACAGGCTCCCCCTTACATTTCCTAACCTATGGCACATAAACTATACACTGGGCTCATGTGTAGGGCAATATAACAACTCTATTTTCTTTTATTAAGGTTTACCGGGCTTGTGTAGTGTAATGTATTTGTTGCAACATATACGTCCATTGAACTTTAACTTCCCGCCGTATGCAAATTAGGCAAAGATAGCACAACTTCGCTTGGCGCAGTAACGCTAGCACAACTTCACCAGTACTTGGCGCCCTGGACGCAATTTAGGATTTTTAGTGAATTAGTAGTAGAATCTACGGCTGGCGAAGTGTTGCGCTGCGAATTTTCGGAGGTTAGTGAATTTGCCCCAAGGAGTTGTTCTGAGATACAAAGGCCACAAAGGCAAGAATCAATAGCACTTTAACAGAAGCTGGGGGCAGCAATATGGAAGAAAATGTATTTTGGGAGGGTATGAAAGCATTGGGTTAAACCACAGAATAACATTCAAAATGTTGATATATGATAGATTTGACCTGCTCTTTAAACAAAGAGTAATGCATGGCCCAAAATGTGAGAGATTCATTTCTAACAGAAAGGTTCCTAATGAGTTTTATTTTTTAAATCTTTAAACAATCATTAATCAATGGAAGGCCTGAGGTGTAATGGACTGTGAGATAAAATATATATTCCATAGATGAGGAATTCCTCTGATTATTTCTATGCACCTCCTATTGATCCAAAATATTGTTTAAAGGTGGGGGGTTTTGTTTTTCCTCATCAAAACTTTGTTTTATGGCCATCGGGCATAAAACTGCAGTTTCACATCGTTAGACACTACTGTATTGTTTTATTAACAAGCTTTATGAACTTTATTCAGTTCAAGTCAACTCTCCCAAAATTTTCTGGGGTCATCTGGTTTTGATCCCCCTTTTCCAGTCACCTTCAGTAACAGTCAGATTACCATAGGTTCTATCTGAGTGATCACCCAGGGACCACAGTACCTAAGGGATCCAGCCCCCAATTTAACCATAGGTTGTTCAGGGGGTGATGTATTAGCTTCCTGCTCAGACAACTAGAAAATCAATTTGGGGTGGAGCAGGGGGCCCTTGTTGACAACACACCTCTGGGCCCTTTGTAGCAGCCCAGTCTACCGCTTCCCATAATCTGCACCCAAATTTATATTATCCGCCAAGGGTGAAAGTGGTTATAAACTTTCAGATATGGCATTCCTAAATGTACTCAGGGCCGGAAATAGGGGTAGGCAGAGTAGGCACGTGCCTAGGGCGCAAAGCTGGGAGGGCGCCAGGCACGTACCTCCTCTGTCGCCTACCCCCAGTCCGGTTCCCTTCTCTGGCCGACTCTACATACTGTTCGCGATTTATGTGCTTAAGCGCACGCTAAATAGGCACTGCGACTGCCGGGCCTGCCTAGGGCACCTGCCCAGGATGGCCCGGCTCTGGATGTATTAATAACTTGTACTTAGAGATACCACGAAGATTAGGTTCCTGGGATATGTGACATCATTAAGCACTGATTATAATTGATGAATCATTAAGCATGTTATAAGGATACAATTTACTGTATATTCATATTTACTGGGATAAATCATCTAAATATAACAGTGTATATATATATATATATATATAAGTAACTGTACTTATAGGGCTTTTTAGTGCAAATAAATTTGTAGTTTATCTTGACGTTTCATCTCGTAACTGTCAGAAACTCTTACCCTGGTGGCCTAGTGGTGCGGCAGTCCAGGCTTGGTACCAAAAAGTATTGTTCTCAGGCACAGGATAAAAGTAAATATAAGGCAAATAGTAATGTAGGTGATTTCACTGTATTGTTAAAGCAGGTACCCATCATTCCGCCAGTAATTTTGTTCTTTTAAAGAAAGGCCGAAATGGGAGCCGCAAGCGTTTGAAGTAAATGCAAGCTGGCAATTTCTGGGGGGGGAGGGTAAACCAAGGCACCAGAGACCTTTTTGTAATCAAATGCAATTCTCCATCTAAAAAATATTCACTGTGATCTATAATAAATGCAGCAATGTGAGCAAGTTTCAGAAATACTAATTATGTGCTTATTTATGCAGTCAGAATCCAAGGAGGGAGATTTCAGAGGCTCGGAGACGGCTGACTGATCGGCTGGTGCAGAATATATATTCATCTCGAAGTAAAAAATTCCATTCTGCTTATTAAGGTTAAGTAATTGTTTGTATACAAATATACATATTTAGAAGGAAAAGACTCATACTGCCTTTATGCAGCTTTTTCATCTTTCCAAAAAATATCTTTTCCAATGTGATATCTCTCTGCATGCCAGTTTTCATTCAGATTGGACTTCTACCTTATCCAGTGGTGTAAGGTGGTTTCACAAGCCCCCCCCCCCACCCCCAGCAAAATAAATTTTTATGATCTTCCCATCTCTAACAGGAGGGAACGTTTGCTCCATCAGGGACCCACACATACCTGCCCAGGCCCCCAAGCCTCCCCTTCTGTCAACGTCAAGGCCCCCATTGCCAGCCACAACCCTCCTCCATCTGAACTCACCCCCCCCCGACTAGTGTGTGCCTGCTTTTATTCTTTCGCGTAAGGTGGGGAGAGGTCAGGGAGCATTTAATCCAGTAGCATGTTGTCAACCCAACAGAGAACATCTCATATTATTTTATAGTTCTTTATATAACATTTTGTTTGTTTATCCAAAAAGGAGTTGCACTTTGTATCTGGAAATGTGCTGAGTCTGAGGCCATGTCATGTTAATATGCAGGCTAATTTGGATGCCATTCATTCAGGCTATTAGGGATGTGCATATAAATGCTTCAGGCAATTTTAAAAATGTTTATCTGGAGCCTCCTGACACTTGCCGATGTGCTCGCCTCAAAGGAAAGCTTTCATTGTCATTATATTTAGAGCAGAGGACAAAGCCCTGCCTGACAATAATAACACCCCAGTTTCTGAATCCATTTAATTCAAATCAAGTAAGGACAGCACCAGCCCTTCCAAGCGGAGTGGCCATGAAAAACAAAACCAATCTAATCAGCAGCGCTTAGAACTTGAAATTGATTCTCCTTGACTGAAGCTGCAAATCATTGACTAGGGTAAGCCATGGTGCTAATCAAAATTATGCACCCTTTGCCTCGTTGGTACACATGCTGAGATGGGGCAGGAATGAATGACTAATCAACAATGAAATTGACCTTATTGCCCTATCATGATGTAGACGGCTAAACAATTTGGATATAAATTGAGGTACCAAGAGAGTTGGTGGGTCACCTGTTATGAGGCCGATGTATTGAGTACCTCCCAGGGCCCAATGGACTCATTATCCATCACAGGCTTGTATCTCATATCCATGACTGGCCTACGACGCAACCAGAAAATATCCTGGTGGGCCCCTCTTTGGGATAATCTAAATATTACCTCTATTTTTCCACTAGAGAGCCATGTCACACCAATAACATTTAGAACATTTTTACATCTAACAGTTATTAGAATGGGCTCTGAACTTCAGCTTCTCTAGTGGGCCCTAAAAGTCCCTGTCCAGCTCTGTTCTGATATTGCTTTTATTATAAAGTATGGCTTTTTCTATTCCCCCAACATATTTTACAGTGATTGTTCATGATTCACAATAGTCCCTGCCCCAGAGGAATTTCAGGCACAACTTGTTTAAGTTTAAGTTTGTCCCTACAAAGCATACACACTCTCTAAGGTCAGTTCACCAGGAGGCAAGTAAACTGAATATAGAATTTTTTTGGCGGCCATCTACAGAGGAACGGATGAACAAAGTTCCGGCTTGTGGGTTGGGGACCCAATAGGAAACCAATTGTAATTCAGTTAAAAGCAGCCAGACATTGTGAATGGAGTCATTCTCGACATCTATGGGACTGCCCCTCACTATTGCATTCAAGACAAAGGATACCTCTCTTGACCAAGAGTTCTGCTATTATACAATAATGTCCCATCATCAACATCCCCACATCAGTCAGAAAAATATATTTGGTAGATATGCCATATGATCAGCACAGGTGCTGTTCAATAGCAGCATAATAGAAGAAAACAGCTGTTGGCCTAAAGTGGTGAGAAGTGGTACTGCAACTAAAAAGCCATAAACCTAAGAAATCTTAACTGTAATTGGTTTCTATTAAATAATTTTCCAGAAATGTCCTACCCATTGCTTGACTCAGCTGACTCAATATATACATTTTGTTACAAGAAGAGCACCTTTAAAGGACTAGTAACAGCTAAATACTATTTTGCATTTTATGCAGAAGCCTCCATTTTATTGCAATTTGTTGGCTGTCAGTTCTGCTGTCTTCTGCCATCTTTTGTCTGCTGTCTGCTATTATATCTGGCATTTTCTATGGGGTTATTGGTTCTTTATGTTCATTTTGGCTTTGTAATATTCTTAATTTATCTCCCACTACCTTTATATTTTATTTTATCATCTTATTTCTCTGGCTTTCATTATTCTCAGATTCTCCTTCATTTAGTTTTTCTCTGAAGGCAACGACACCCCTTTCATCTTTCTGCATCTTGCCACCCTCAGCTTCTCCCTCCCCTGTATCATTTTTATTGATAAGGTGCCATTAGCCAGGCAGGGAAAGGCTGGAGCTGCACAATCAGCTAACATGGAACAGAGGGGGGTCTGCAGAAAAAAAAAAGCCAGTGCTTTCGACACATTTCCAGATAAAAAACCTGAACTGGAGAGAAATTAATTTTAGAAAGCAGGGTTTCTGCTGCTGGATTTATTATGTCTGCAGTGGCCAGAACTGCACACTTGTGTTGTTAAATAGCTGGATATGATACAGACCTCATTCAAAAAATGGCACCATTTATGCAATAAATATACATATACATAATGTATATACAGCATCAATAAGGAATTTTACTTTTCTATTTTGTAGACATTTCAACTCACACACTCGGAAGTCAGCCTATATTGGCCTTGGCCCCCTCACCCTCTATCCCTTGGCCCCTTTCCAATATCCCTGGAACTGCAAAGGTCTAAAACCAACCTGAAAGTATCTTAGACATAAGATAACACCAACATATCAAAAAATTAGAGTAAGAACACACAGATTATTTGACCCTTAGAACATCAAATATAGTCCAACATTTAGCTAGTCTTACTGTTAGAATATTAGAATATTCATAGTGGTAGACCAGCTTGTAGTCAATGCTTTTATTACAGCTTGCAGAGGTAAGTAGCTCAAGAGTCAGTTAAGGAAGCCTTAAGTCCCCTTAGATGTTGATTAAAAAATGCCTATGTATTACTGACCTGGCCATCTTTGCTTCATGTGTAGGTATCAAGAACAAGGGCAAAAGAGCAGCTCTGGATAAATAATATCTTAATGATAACTAACTTTCCCTTTGAAGAATCTTAACTATAGCACAACCAAGAAATATTATACATTCCAGGAAAAAGCCCTACAGCTCAAACAGACATCAGATATGCAATATCTGGGTATGGACCATTAGATAAGGATTCTCTGTCACTAATCCACTGACAATGATGAGAGTTTAAGATTGGATGTGTAATTTGGTAGCCTAGGAAAAATGGTCTTTGGATCATGAAGCAAATTAAATTTAAAACATGGTGCAAAGGGTGAAGTTGCTAAAATACAGACATGGGAGGGGTTAAAATGGCTATGGAAGAAATTCCAGTTATTCCAGTTATCTTGGACTGACTGCTGCAGTAATAAAAACAACCAATTACTAATTAACACTGAGTTTAGTCTGTTATCCAAAACCCCAGTGGGGGAAATATTACCTTGGTGATAGATCTACTTCAAGTTAGTTGCTGGCTTGCTGGCCCTAGAAAGCTAGGAAATGTGAGCAACTCTAATATAAGAATCCATCCCTGATGCTGCTAGACACAGCACAGAAAGCTTTAACCCTCAATAATATATTTTAACATGCATTGAACTGTAGTCCAGAAACATTTAGCCAAGTCATGGGTGATGTCTTCTAAACTCAACTTGCAGCGGCTCCAATCCAATGGTTGGTACTAAACTAGCCCAGTGGATACTTGGGAAACAACCAATAAATAAATGTGTGTGATGACCATCTGTGCCCTGTGCCCCTGCAATAAATGTCCCAGAGGAGAACAAAGGAGCTCTAGTTGACTTTGGCTTTTTATGACTATTGGGGTAGCACAGTTCCCATGAATCATGTGTCTGATATGGTTCCTGTAAAGTCAATATATTTATTACAATCTGCCAGGGCCACTTAATCGATAGTTACATTGTTACATAGTTAAATCGGGTTGAAAAAAGACAAAGCCCATCAAGTTCAACCCCTCCAAATGAAAACCCAACATCTATACACACACCCCTCCCTACTCACAGATAAATTATAGATACCCATATCTATACTAACTATAGAATTTAGTATCGCAATAGCCTTTGATATTATGGCTATCCAAGAAATCATCAAAGCCACTGTTAAAGGCATTAACAGAATCATCGAAACATCACCCGGTAGTGCATTCCACAACCTCACTGAAATCACTGTAAAGAACCACCTATGTTGCTTCAAATGAAAGTGCTTTTCCTCTAGTCTGAAGGGATGGCCTCTGGTACGGTTATTCTCTTTATGGGTAAAAAGGTCCCCTGCTATTTGTTTGTAATGTCCTCTAATGTACAGCAAGCACCTTTTTTCCAGAGAAAACAACCGCAACATTGACAGTCTACCCTCATAATTTAAGTCTTCCGTCCCTCTAACCAGTTTAATTGCACTTAGTCTCTGCACTCTCTCCAGCCCATTTATATCCCTCTTAAGGACTGGAGTCCAAAACTGCACTGCATACTCCAGATGGAGCCTTACCAGGGACCTATAAAGAGGCATAATTATGTTTTCATCCCTAATGCCCTTTTTTATGCAAGACATAACTTTATTTGCTTAAGAAGCTACAGAATGACACTGCCCAGAATTAGACAACTTGTTATCTATAAAAACCCCAAGATCCTTCTCAATTAAGGAAACTCCCAACACATTGCCATTTAGTGTATAACTTGCATTTATATATAGATGTTGAATGTTAAACTAGAATTTGTCCTTTCTTTTGGATACTATTTCTTTCAGTTAATCAAACAGAACTTTGAAATCTACTCTTCCACCATGATCTCCAGCAAGGCCATTGCAAATATAAATTGGATACGAGTTTTACAAGTCAAGTGACAACAAAAAGAAAGGCTGAAATGGCATTCTAAGCAACTTTCAATGATACTTCCATAACTGTTTTCCTTCCTCTTTAATTAAACGCACATTTGTGGATGAAAAAAACATGCTTTAAAGCACAAACCACACATATAGAATGCTGGCACTACTTATTGGTTTAGTCTGGACAGGTCTTTAAAGGGGTTGTTCACCTTCAATGTACAAATCTTATGAAACCACTAACAATGCTCTCAATGTGTTAGAAAAACCATTTTCCATAACAAAAAGTAAAAATGCCATTGTAAAAGCTAATTTTTATACCTATTAACTCAGTCCTTCTCCTGTCTCTCTGACCAGTTTTCTGAAGTGATGGGAGTGGCCTATTTTGAACCTGACACACCAAGAACTTCCTATATGATGACATCATCATGCCCAGGCTTTGCCCTTACTTGTTTCCTATTGGATGTTGATACTGCCCTCCTCCTAGTAATTTATTGGGTGCTTGTGAACTGTAACCAGTCACATAATTTGAATGGTCATTGGTTGATTATTCAATTGTAATGGCAGAGGATAACAGATGCAGCATATAAACAAACCTGCCTTGCAACAAACAATCACACAGCCATGCAGACAAATACTGCAGAAAAGGAAGGAGCAACATTGTTTGGCAACCTTTGGCATTAAGCATAATGTCAGTTATTTACAAAACTGCAACAAAACCAGCACTGACTTGCTTAGAAACGTATGTAACGTACACATCTAGCAGGGACAGTAGGGTTGCCACCTCACCCTTTTAAAACCAAACACATATGAAATCCACAGGCTGCATGGCTAATTATCAACTCATTTAGATGCTGCAGACTGAACTGATTTCTGTGCAGCCATGTATCATGCATCTTAATGAATTGCTAATTAGCCATGCAGGCTGTGGATTTCATATGTGTTTGGTTTTAAAAGGGTGAGGTGGCAGCCCTAAGTGACAGGCAGAGCAGTGAGGAGGGCAGGTACGTTTTTTGAACATTTTGTGCGCTCTCCCGGGGGGTTGGGGGGGCGGTAATTTACCTAGGAAAACGATACCTTTTTTAAGTGTTCCACTTCTGGAACAAGATTTAGAGCTCTAAATACCAAAAAATGAAAAAGTTATATTTTTCATGATATAGGGATCTATACCAGAAAAATATTTTACCTTTTTTATGAGGTAAATACACAAAATAATACATGGACCCCCCCCCCAAAAAAAATAATATATTTCTGGAAAGTACAAGTGTCATCTCCCATAGTAGCCATTATAATCCAATAATTCAAATTTTTAAAAATGATATCTTTTTCCGGTGTAATAATAAAACAGTAGCTTGTACTTGATCCCAACTAAGATATAATTAATCCTTATTGGAAGCAAAACCAGCCTATTGGCTTTATTTAGTGTTTACACCATTTTCTAGTACTAAGATCCAAATTACAGAAAGATCTGCTATCCGGAAGACCCCAGGTCGCAAACATTCTGTATAACAGATGCCATACCTGTACCTTGTACTTGATCCCAACTAAGATATAATTAATCCTTATTGGAAGCAAAACCAGCCTATTGGGTTTATTTAATGTTTACATGATTTTCTAGTAGACTTAAGGTATGAAAATCCAAATTATGGAAAGATCCATTATCCAGAAAACTCCAGGTCCCAAGCACCTTGATCCCCCCCATCTGCACAGTTGAAGTCTCTGCAGCACACAACCCACACTCCCCCTCCCTCTCACAAACTTGTAACAGTTTCTCTTCAGTACCTGAATGCTGCTCAAATTCCCCAGCACAGCCAGCACAGGAAGCAGTGGCAGATTGACAGCAGACATAGCCAATAGGAGTTAAGTTAGCTGCCAGTACAATGTGTGATGTCATATAAGGAAGAGGAAGTGAACACTGTAGTGTTTTTGGGGGTCAGTGACCCCCTCCCAGCACAGGGTCTGTGTGGAACTGAAGGATTAGTACAGGGACACTTCTGAGGTGAATATCTCTTGAACTGTACTTTTTCTGTTAACTATTTCTATGGAAAAGTTTGTTCTATTCATGTGAACTGTTAGATTTGTCAATTTGTTACAAAGGTGAACAACCCCTTTAAGTGGCGCCTCTTTGGCAATCGAAAACACTTATCCAGTGTTCATTAACATTATTTATGAGACAGCTTCTTACTAATTAGCTTCAGATGATGCTAAAATATCTATTCGCCTGCCCTTATTCTGTTTGCAAGTCAGCTAAAATCCTGCGCCGCAGAAAAAATACTCACAGAATGATTATCCACATACCCAGAACACTGTACCTTTGCTTATTTTCACAATCCATCTGGAAGATTAGAGCAGGGAAATAAGCTCTTTAAAAAAAAGACCTGATAAGTAAAGGATTCTAAAGGAGCAAGGTGCCTTTTGGGTACAGGAATAAAGGTTTGGACATGTGGCGGTAGAGTAACTTATTGAATACAGGTGATGTACAGTTTCCCGCATACAGCAGCTCTGGGCAACAATAGCTTTGCCCATTAATCTCTCTGTTTTCCTTCTGGGTTCTGCTGGATTGAAACAGGTTTCCCCAAAACTGTGTGAGCAACCTGAGAAGCAGCACCAACCCCAACCAAGGGATAGGCTTGACACTGTGGGCCAGCACAATCAATAGGGACATGTAAATTTTCATCTCTGCCAGTCACCATCAGTGGCACACTGGTCTCTTTTCCTATAACTGTCTGCATCCATATTAACCCAGGCATTGTACAAATACAATGTATAAATAGTAAAGGAGACGCTCACCTTTAAGGTAACTTTTATTATGTTATAGAACGGCCATTTCTAAACAACTTTTCAATTGGTTTTCATTATTTAAATTATAGTTTTATAGTTGCTTTTTTCTTCTGACTCTGCAGCTTTCAAATGGGCGTCGCTGACTCCCTTCTATAAAACAAATGCTATGTAATGCTACAAATGTATTATTATTGTTATTTTTTATTACTCATCTTTATATTCAGTCCCTCTTCTATCCATATTCCAGTCTTATTCAAATCAATGCATGGTTGCCAGGGTAATTTGGACCCTAGTTACCAGATTGCTTAAGATGCAAATTGAAGAGCTGCTGAATAAAAAGCTAAATAAGTCAAAAACCACAAATAATAAAAAATGAAAACATTTTGCAAATTGTCTTAGAATGTCACTCTCTACATCATACTAAAAGTTATCTCAAAGGTGAACAACCCCTTAATGGCGTTCACTAAAGAGCGGTAAAAATATGCGTACAAAATATAGATAAATTTATTGCCGAATATGTTTTTGCCAGTTTACTAACCTGTGGTAAATAAAAATTTGCAAATTTTCTTTGTGTTAGACAGTTATCAAATTCGCTGAAAATAACGCTACGTACACAATAATGCCCAGTTTACTAAACAGCAAAATGTACGAAAGACAAAATTAACACCAGAATATTTGCAAAATTTTATATAAGTGGCGGTAAATCATTTTTTTCCGTCAGAAAATTCGCAAGGGAACAGGAAATATCCCATAATGCTTTTTTTACACATCATTCTTTGCTGTAGCCATTGCTGACAGGAGAGAGATCTGTAGCTACTGTATTACTGACAGGATGTTTTGGCTTCTGCTTCTATCTGCAGCAGCAGTTTCAGCTCATAGGCATATTATGTATGGGTGTCTATTGGCTGTATATATTTGATTTCTGTTACTTTATGATCCTATTTGCGGGGGGTTGGTTTAATTGTGATCGGTTACATTAAACTGTGCATTTACAGTATATGATGAAAAGAGATTGACTGGTAGGATTTCTTGTTCATATGATTCTATTGGCAGAAGGGTTTGTGACTGGATGGATGAAGTATTGGTTTATATGATGCATACATGTTTAATTGGTGTTACTCTGGTAATGTTGTTGGATGGTATAATCATCAGTCAATAAAGTTTATGAGTTTTGAAGATGCATTTCTGGCCATAAATGTCACAGTAAAAATTGTCATAATAACTGCCATAAAACAACAACAGCATAAATATTCGCAAACGTAATTTGTCGCCAGAAAATTCGCAACTCGGTAAAATTACTGCTTACATAAGCTGGTTTGTTAACGTAGTTGCCGCAAGTAATAACAATGACTTGAGCGAATCGCTGTTTAGTAAACTTAGTTAGCAGCGCTAACATGTGGAAAAATATAGTCAAATTTTTTATTGCGCTTAAATAAACAAACCCCTAAGTCTGTTATGGGTAATAATACCTCCCAACATATTTTGAGCGGGACAGTCCCTCTTTTAACAGCTCAACCCGCAGTCCTGAGTTTGTACTGGAAAGTCCCAATTTCTCTGCACTGAACAGCCAAAAAAAAAACCGTTTCCAACTTAATTGGCTCTTGGCAGGGAGCCCAGAATAGATACTTAAGATACATTTGTAGCAGTTTTGTCCCTTGAGAGAAGTTAGACTCACAGCTTAAGGGCAATTCTCCTTCATTAGTAAAACTGTAATAAAACATAAAGACTACAGAAATGTGTTCAAACTTTCATAACCTGGCAAATTTTGTAACATGTCCATGGTAATTAGGGTGTGTGGCTGCAAAAGGGCGTGGTCAAAAAATCACAGCGCAGCAAATTATTTTATCCCTCTTTCAGTTTCCAGGATCTTGGGAGGTATGGAAAATATGCACTCTCTGTAAGTGGCTAGTAGAATAACACTGATAGCAGGATTCATTTCATTTTGTATAGAACACACAGACGTGCCTACAGCTTTACAACATGCTGCTTCTTGCTCATTGGCAATCTAAACATTTAGAATTTTCTGGGGCCCCCTCCTCAAAAAAAATCACAATAATCTGGATACCATGTGTGTATTATGGGGCCCACCATCAGGAGGCAGCAGGTGGGAATCCACACAGGGGCCCTGTGGCAGTAGGGAGTCTGGACTATCAATTCATGGATTGGAAGGGGTCTAGGCTTGCAAGGGAATTGGTGGGGTTTATGTGGGTGGACATGTTTGTTACAATGGGGCATGACTGCCCTCAGGGGCCTGATCGGCTGTGCTATATGGGTGGTGCAAATCTTTTACTTGGGCCCCAATTCTTCTTAGTTGACAGGGGCCTGGGCTGGAAGTAGCTAATTACCAGGGACGCCTACTAACTAAAGCTGGCCATAGATGCAAAGATAAAGTGGTATGAAACAAAAGTTCATACGATTTTTGGACAGTTTGTGGATTATCCCAACATTTTTAGAACATATTGTCGATTAGACAGGTTAGAAGATTTCTGTCGGATAACGATATCCATGGGTGACTGTCACTACTATTTGTTGGATATTACTTTTGTACCATTGCTGTCTGTCAATTAATGGCCAGAACATTGTCTGGTTTGTTCTCTTTACTACTTTATTTAATCTTAATGGTTAGTTGTATGTCGGGAGATTGCAATGTCGTTCGACAGACATAAAGATAACTCTGCACGTCTATGCCCATTTTTTAGTGGTGGCCCTGTTTATTTTGTTATGCATCCCAAATTCAGCAAACAATTAACATTTATTACACAGTAGGCATTTTTTTCTATTTAAATTGATTTTCTATTCTACCTGTCATTTAAAACTGCTATCTGGCTTGAAGGCATCAGTGACCCCTGGCAACCAGAAAGCAGACTGAATCTGAGACTAGGTTTTGCTATTGCCGGTTTTTAAATCACATATATTGTTTTTATTACCCACTCCACTTCATCTGCAGTCCATCATTTAAAACATTGACATGGTGCTAGGGTAAATACAGCCCTAGAAACCAAGTATCTGGAGAATGACAGAGCAAACAAAAAATTAAATAAAAACACAAAGAATGAAAACTAAATGCTGTGTTAGAACAAATGTCTCTGTCATGCTAAATGTTCATTATAATGGAAAATATCTGTTTCTAAAGCACCTATAATAAATGTAGGCCTTATACCTGTATCTCTTTGCACACTGCAGCAATGCCATAAATGGAGGAGGACACAGAAGACGGTAAGGAGACACAAGACAGGTCAGGATTATGTCAAACACGTGAGGAGGTCTTCTTTATAAATAGACAATCCCTTTTCCAGAACAGGACCCTCCACTGAGATGGATCTGTCTGCTCGGCTGTGTCTGTTCGACAACTGGAAAAACATTTTGGTTCAATGGATCTTAAAATATAAGGGAATAGTGTGTTCTCCTAGACAGATGCTCGTATAACTGTGACATCTTCTGTATAACCCAAAGAAAGAATCAGTGTAGTAACAGAGATAAATATGAAATAATAATGAAATGAGAGGGCATTATTCTGACCAATTGCAGGGTTTTATAGCCAGAATTTGCATATTTTTGTTTCAAACATTTCATTCTATATCAGGAGGGAAACAGTATGATAGCTCCTTCCCATATTAACAAGTACAAATATGCATGTATAGTAACCTCATTATTATTCTTTTATGCATATAGTGCTGATGTGATTTATAGAGATCATGTATCATTCCCATCAGTCCCTGTGCCAGTGGAGCTTAAAATCTAAGGTCTCTTATCATATTCAAACACATTAGGGTCAGTTTTATCAGGAGTTAACCTGCCTATATGGTTTGGGGTGTAGAAGGAAACTCACACAGATACGAGGGGCACATACAAACTCCTTGTATTATAAAGTACAGCTTGTATTATAAAGCTCAGCCAACCAAAATGTTATCAAGCACAAATGATTCCAGCAGACAAACTGACTCACTTCTGTCTTGTATGACTTTGTGTACTGACAAGTGTCCGACTAACATGTATACACTCCTAGTCATGCCATCAACAGATTCATTGTTAGTAATTCTGATTATATGCATTGCACAAAACAGTTCTGGAATTATGTTTCCCTTCACTCCCAGTGTCAGACCTTAAACAAGTCCCTCGGCCAGAATTTGCACTTTTATTATCCAAATAACAAGAAGGATGAGTGTGTGCGGTTTTTGTGGTTGGTTGGGATGAAGAACAAACAGATGAGAAAGTCTTGTCTCCGTAGCCATTTTCCCCTGGGTAAAAGAACAGCCAACCTGTTTGGGGCTCCCATGAAACTGTATTGTTTTAAAGGAGGGAACATTGCCCATTATTGAGATGCAAAAACAGACTCAGAGGAGCGGGGAATCTTCTGCATACAGAGCCAGGAAACACTCTCATATTCTTGTCATTCTTACAGTCAAGTGAATGATACTCAGAAACTGGGACCTGGAACGGGGAATATCAAGCTGACAATAGGTCTTTGGAAGCAAGGAAGTTGGTAAGAAAAAGAGAACATAGAAGTTTAATGCAAGGCAGAATCTGCAATTGCAATTGGAAATTATTGCAGTTATACAGGCATGTCTAGCTATACCCTTTATTGTATTACAGAGTAGAGGGAAGCTATAGTGGCCCCGGCAGTGAGGGGGGGGGGGTAACTAGTTATGGTTAGATACAGTAGAGGGGTACAAGAGTCCATGTGTCTGTCCTACAATAGAAAATAATACAACTTGTAACTAAAATGGGGAGCACTACTGGTTCTACACCATTATTCAAATAAATTTGGAGCTCATTAGAAAATGCATCAGGCCAATGGAACACCAAGCCAATGCATCATTACAGAAAATGGATTCAGAGCATTGCATTAACCCTACACATGCCAGGAATATCACTAAAGAAAATGGATGCATGAATAGATATTGATGAATAATACAAACATACATGTGCCAGTAAGATGACTGCAGGAAATGGATTCAAAACTTGGCCTCACCCTCAACTTGGCCTCACCTCACACCAGCAAAGTAACATGATTTTTATTCCCCCCAAACTCTCCAAGCCACGTGTTTCTCTTGGCATCACCAGTGGTAAGGTAATAGTTAGCACAGTACTCAACCCTATAGTAGACAGGGATGTCAGTTAACCAAATGTCATTAGGGATAATAATCTAATCCTGGATTCTTTAATACCTAATTCCTCTTCACTCTACATGGGAATATAAAATAATCTCAAAAATGCCCGCAATGGATCATTATCATCCTAATGAACTAGAGTTAGCGACATCTCTGTGTAGTTAATACTAGCTTTGGCTGAAGTTCTTGCCAAAGCAGAATTTTGGGGAAATTTTTTGAGTTGGAGGAAGGGTAATATAATGTTCCATTTGCTTCTCTCTGGGGCACACTGGGCCGATCAGTACTTTCTACTTAATGTATGAAATTTCCAGCAGGAGAACCGCTGTGTGTTAATTAAAAGCAGAACACTTTTTATTAATTGCAGTAAAAAGCACATTGTATCCTCTGGAATCTGGCAACTACATCCAAACAAGGGAGTTGTCTGGGGAGCAGTCATTTTTCACTGATTGAGCAAAAAAAAAAACTAAGTAGTAAGACCACCAAATAATTTGGTTTATTAATGATAACATTAGCAGATGAACAGCTATTCAGCTGTTCCTGTGAAATCAAAAACATTGCTCATTTCTACCCCTGGGTCAGTGATTCGAACAGATTTGTGCATGTTATGGGTAAAAATCACGAAGTGAGAGAATTTATGTGCTTGGTTTTCAGTAAGTTAAAGGGATTGTCTCATCCTAAAATGTCCCTTTTTAAACAGAAATCCTGTCATTATATTCAAGTTAATTGTCATGCATTCTGCTAATAAACCATAATAAAGGATAGCGCCTGAAGATTTGTCCACTGCTGTAATGAAGCAAACACAATGGTAGTCAAAAGGTCTCTTTTCACCCATCCCTGCTTCCTATAGAGGCCTATACAGATAGGAAGATTATCATTATTATTAACATGAATTTTTAGAGCGCCAACATATTGTGCAGCGCTGTAAAATAAATGCGTTTATACAAATACATCACATGAATTACATACATAGAACATAAAGCGTTACATTACGACTAGTACCATAGGTACTATAGGAAGGCCCTGTACAAAAGCGCTTATAATCTAAAGGGGAAGGGAATGAAATACAAGGTGGGGGAGCGGGCAAGATCAGAAATAAACAGGCAAGAGATAGAGCACATGGTATGGCATTTCATAGCTAAACAGAATGAGGGTAGGCTTCTCTAAATAAGTGTGTTTTAAGAGAAGATAGGGCCCCCCCCAACCACTGTACTTGGCCTGACTTCAGCTGTGGTCAAAATGCCCTGTGTACCATTGTCCATAAAGCTAAAAAGTATTGGCTCGTGTATGGGGCTTTTTAGAAGATCTACCCAGTGTTGGACTGGTGTACTCCAAGTAGAAGACCTCAATAAGGCCACCACCCTCACTATTCTGCCCCCACACTACTTCCCCACAATCCAAGAGGATTTGTGTTTGGAAACTGTGTACTCCCTGACCTCTCCCCACTCCGGTCAATAAGAGAAAAACAGGTACACAGGCAGGGAAGGGGGGCGGGGGGGTGTCCATGGAGGTCTGGTCAACTGATATCTGGCTGCAAATTAATTGGGGCAGATATCAAAATCCTGTCAAAATCAGACTGCATTGTTGCATTGTGCTCTCCAGATGGGTCTCCATAGGCCAACAGTTTGATCGGTATCAAATTATAAATTTCAAATTATAAATTATATATAATCATTAAAATGCATTGAAAAAAATTAGATGTCTGCGACAAAAAGCATCAGACGTGGGGTCATTGCTAAGCTGTTTTTTAGATGATGGTGTGTAGTTTACATAACCACGTGATCTATATTTTTTAACACCTTAGATGTTTTCAGTATATACAGTATATAAATATAAATATATAAAAATATATATATATATATATATATATATATATATATATATATATATATATATATATATATATATATATATATATATAATATACAAAAACCATGAATATCTTGTAAATTATATCCTTATAAACGGTGAGTTCTGATGTCATCAGTTATAAACGGTGAGTTCTGATGTCATTTCTGTCACATGACTCACTGAAACTTGTGTATTATAATAAATAAATGTACCCCCAGTTGCAAAATATGTGGATATTAGAAGTTACCTCGAAGTTCCATGACCTGTATAAAATAACTTGGCCTTCGGCCTTGTGTTCTTATATGGTCACGAAACTCCTCGGTAACTTATAATATCCTGATATTTTACAATAGGGGGTACTTTATTCACTATATATATATATATATTCATCAAGCCTGGGCAGCTTGCAGCACTCCAGAGAAAAACAAATACTCCTCATTTTGTATGTAGTTGGAAACATGTGCCCTGTTACAACTGTCTCTGTTAGTGACTATGGAAACTTACTCACCTTAACCTGTAACAATCCCACTGTTCTCCCATAGCCAGATGGCACCCACTGTCCTGAAATGGATATGACACAGATCTGGTTTCACAGAAAGGAGAAGGCATCTGGGTGTAGATGCAGGTCTGGGTGTGAGCATCTATTATCAGTTGTGCGCTCTTGGTTGTGTATGGAGCAAAGCAACTGGAAGCTTTAGACCTAACCAATGAAAGCTTTAGGATACCTTACAGTCTCCACCACCCAATAACCAATCATAAATTTAGAATGTTGACGTGAGGCCAACCTGAGGCCATTTATAACACTGTAACATAGTACAAACAGTAATAAAATATGGAGATTAAGTAGTAACAGTGGCAACTTCTTGCCCTGGGTCAATAACCTGTTACAAGCAATAAGCAGTAAGCTTCTACTGATCCCCACCACATAAAATAATGAAAACAAACATCTGGTTGCAGACTTTATTCCTATATATATTCATGTGAATCAGTTTTTTATGTGAAACAAACCTGATTATTTGTCAGGATTAACCACAGTGTCCTATGGGGTGTGTGTCAGGGGAGTGAGCTGTAATGGAAATTTAATTACAAAAAGTTTGGATGATACAGCTAGTGCCTCGCTGGGCTTGCTGGAAGGAGTCCAGGACTGCAACATAAAGCAGCACCTTGCTAGACTTTTATATACAGTACATAGATCCTTTAGGCAGCTTTGTGCAGTTAATATATATGTTAGGCTTGATATATGCGTATGCAAGGGGTGTTATGCTGGTGAAGAGAGCCAGTAGTTGGGCTAGAGCAGGGATCCCCAACCTTTTGAACCCGTGAGCAACATTCAGAAGTAAAAGGAGTTGGGGAGAAACACTAGCATGAAAAATGTTCCTGGGGTGCCAAATAAGGTTGTGATTGGCCATTATGTAGCTCCTACATGGATTGTCAACCTACACCGAGGCTCTGTTTGGCAGTGCACCTGGTTTTTATGCAGCCAAATCTTGCCTGGAATTCAGAAAATAAGCACCTGCTTTGAGGCCACTGGGAGCAACATCCAAGGCGTTGGTGAGCAACATGTTGCTCACAAGCCACTAGTTGGGGATCACTGGGCTAGAGGCACAAATATATATACAGAGAAAGTGGGAAAGAAAGGCTACATAAGTAGACTAAGAATGACATGTAAGAAGGGTATGTACATCTAACATACAAATACAGACAGATGTCTTTGTCAACAGAGCTTACAATCTAAGATCATTACCTATGCTAGCCAGGTCTGGCCTTATACAATCAGTATAAAAAACAGGATACCCACTCTGAGCATTATATCTGTTCAAACACTATTGTCAGGTTCAGCTAGGGAATAAATCCGCTCTCCCTTACCTCTCCCTAGGGAGAACAGGGAACAGGAACGTGCGGGGGAGAGGTGGGGTAGGATTCCAGGACTGAGACAGAGCCCCTGGGGTATGTGGGGGGCCCTGAGGTGGCAGAACTGGTGGGCCCCCAGTCCAGTGCTGACTATAGTAGATGGGAAAGTGTGCATAATATTTTTTACTACATAACCCTTTTGGGGCTTTAAACAAAGAGGGACACCCAAAAAAGATATTCTGTGAATATATATTCACTTATAATTAGATTTCTATGATGGAAAGCCTTATGTTGGCATTCTTCTTCCAGATCCTGGTAACTGAAATCATGACTATGGATGATACCCGATACAGAAAGGGTCAGGAAAAACCAAAATAGTCTGTAATTTGCCTCTCACCAAAGTGTTCCTAAGATACTAGGATAATAATAGGCAGTAATCATTCAAGGGAGAAAAAAAACATTTAATGAATGCAATTGTTAAAACAAATTGACTTATGTGAGCAAAGTGAGAGCTTTGTTCTGGGATTAACGTAGCATTAAAGGGGACCCGTCACCCAAAAAAATTATTCAAAATCCTATTTTATCACATTAGTCAAGCAAAATGAACTTTAATTACACTGTATAAATTATTTGAATCTTGTTTCCTTCAGTCTGGGAATTCATAATTATAACAAGCAGGCAGCAGCCATTTTGTGGACACTGTTATTAAGACAAGTCTTGTATGATCTCAAAATCTTGTTTGTGCACCAGAATGGGGGACCCGTTGTCCATTTCCATGCCCTGGCTACACAATTAAATGTTAACGAGCACAGGGGAATGTGGAGAGAGCAGTGACATCTAGGAAGTGCTGAATGGAAAGTGAAAGTAATTGCCTGCCCCGCCTCTATGCCCATGGCATAGAGGAGGGGCAGACAATATTTGATTGACAGCTGAGATTTTTAAATGAGCTTACAACGGCCATGAATGCTTTAATAAAAAATAGAAATTGGATTTCATGTTTAATTTGAAAGGGACTTTTATTATACAGATTTTTGTGTCTGGGTGACAGGTCCACTTTAAAGAAACCCTGTTCGGCTCTTAGAGGTGGATTTGAACAAGTCTAACCTGCTGCCCAAATAATGATGCCAGGGAGAGGGCCTCTGGCGTCCCCCGGAGAGGTAGGTAGCCCTTTATTAAGCAGTGTTGCTTTAATAATCTATTTGCTAGACTGCAGCTCCCATGATGGGAGTTGTAGTCCAGCAATATACGCTGTTTCTGTTAGTTTACAGACTAACTTAATTGCCATTTCATTTTGTTAACTGCAGTTAAAGTGATACTGACACAAAAAATTTTCTTTTCAAAATATTAATATACATTAAAAGTTACCTATAGGTAACGTTTATCGTTTTTGCTGATAGTTCTGCTTTTGTAAGTAATTGTTACTTGAAGTTCCTAAACATGACCTGCTTTGCCAACCTGGCTGTCTCAGCCTGTCAGTTAGCGTTTCTAATGCTAACGGACTACTGCTGCACAAATATGGCAGCCCCCTCATAGAGGAACATGGGGTTAAGAAAGGTAATGTAAAAGCATCAGGTAAATACTTTTATGGCAAAATTATAAATAGCATTCAAACATAATGCTATGATTGACATAAAAAAAAAGTTATTTTCTGGTGTTAGTATCTCTTTAGGAAAATGACATACCTGACAGGGGAAGCTCATAATGGATTTTTTTTCTAATGTAAATATTACTATTATCTACATTGGTTGTTTTCTTTTACTTAGTTTTTCTGACCTTTCACTTTACTCAGCAATCAATCCCAACTTTACTTGTGGTCTCTTCCCATGCATAGTTTCCCATGCATACAGGATCCTCCAGCCAAAATAATCCTGGACGATATTGCTATTTACTGTGTATGTCTATGGGGACAACAAATAAGCATTGCCGATAAGGTAATATTGCTTTTTACAGTAAAAGCATTAGCCAGTGTGTAATTGTTGTATTTTAGAATGATAAAGGGCATGGGAATCCATCAGTCTCCCTCCCATCACCACCGGCTTATATAGCACATAATAGTTTAACTTCTCTAAAAACTATAATCCTAAACAGTGTAATTTCAGCATAAATTTCATAAAAATTTCTTCATTCTTCTCTAGTGCCAAATCCAATGATTGGATTAAGCCCAATATCGCCCACCTTGGCATATAGGGGGAAAAGATTCACACGTTTGGTGACCTCAACATATAATTAGATCTTATAGTATATGGCCAACTCTAGTTACATAGTTACATAGTTAAATTGGGTTGAAAAAAGACAAAGTCCATCAAGTTCAACCCCTCCAAATGAAAACCCAACATCCATACACACACCCTTCCCTACTTTTAATTAAATTCTATATACCCATACCTATACTAACTATAGAGCTTAGTATCACAATAGCATTTGATATTATGTCTGTCCAAAAAATCATCCAAGCCATTCTTAAAGGCATTAACTGAATCAGCCATCACAACATCACCCGGCAGTGCATTCCACAACCTCACTGTCCTGACTGTGAAGAACCCCCTACGTTGCTTCAAATGAAAGTTCTTTTCTTCTAGTCTAAAGGGGTGGCCTCTGGTACGGTGATCCACTTTATGGGTAAAAAGGTCCCCTGCTATTTGTCTATAATGTCTTCTAATGTACTTGTAAAGTGCAATCATGTCCCCTTGCAAGTGCCTTTTTTCCAGAGAAAACAACTCTGACAGTCTACCCTCATAATTTAAGTCTTCCATCCCTCTAACCAATTTAGTTGCACGTCTCTGCACTCTCTCCAGCTCATTTATATCCCTCTTAAGGACTGGAGTCCAAAACTGCACTGCATACTCCAGATGAGGCCTTACCAGGAACCTATAAAGAGGCATAATTATGTTTTGATCCCTTGAGTTAATGCACTTTTTTATGCAAGACAGAACTTTATTTGCTTTAGTAGCCACAGAATGACAATGCCCAGAATGCATGGAACCTATAGTTCTGCACAACTTAGTATTATCTGCAAAAAAAGAAATGTACTTCCAATGCCCATCTCCAGGTCATTAATAAACAATTTGAAAAGCAAGGGACCTAGTAGAGAGCCCTGCGGTACTCCACTAACAACACTGGTCCAATTAGAAAATGTTCCATTTACCACCACTCTTTGTAGTCTATCTTTTAGCCAGTTCTCTATCCAGGTACCAATACTACGTTCCAGGCCAACATTCCTTAATTTAACCAGTGACCTTCTATGTAGCACTGTATCAAATGCTTTAGCAAAGTCTTAGTAAATCACATCCACTGCCATCCCAGAATTGAGGTCCCTGCTTACCTTCTCATAAAAAGAAATTAATTAATTAATTATGAAAATAAACTGCTATTCTTTTGATTGCTCATCAATCCAAACAAGAAGTGTTTCTTAAAAATATCAGCACAGATATTAAAATCTTCTATAGTAACATCTAATATAACCTATCAATTCAACAAGCAATGACCTAGGGCAGGGCCCCCTTGTGTGGCCCTCCACATGCCTGATCACCATGTGTAAACTTTAATAGGTATCACTACAGAGATTAACTGGCCTCTGCATTGTTTAAACCTCAAATTCAGACTGTAATCCCCTGTATTGTTCACACATGTAATCCCCCTGCATTGTTCACACCTGTCCATACCTCCCAACTGTCCTGTTTTAAGAAGGACAGTCCCTCTTTTGACAGCTCAACCTGCAGTCCCTCATTTGTACTGGAAAGTTTTTCTCTGCACTGAACAGCTAGAAAAAGAAACAAAATGTCTAACTTAATTGGCTTTTGGCAGAGAGCCCAGAACACACTGCTTATAAGATACTTTTGTAGCAATTTCAAGATAAGAACATAATTCAATTAATAAGTAATTGTAACAATATAAAATAAAATAACAGGTCCCTTGGGAGAAGTTAGACTCACAGTTTAAAGGGCAATTCAACTTCATCAGCAAAACTGTAATAACTAAAAAAAAACTGAAATATGTTCAAACTTTCATAACCTGCCAAATTTTGTAAAATGAACATTGTAATTAGTGGGTGTGGCAACAAAATGAGCATGGTCAAAAGAATTCACTGCAACAACTTTTTTTCCCTTTTTTTATTTCCAAAATGTTGGGATGTATGCCTGTGACACCTCTAGTGTGCACATTCTAAAGCCTGTACTGTTCACACCTGAGACACAGACTGAAACTGCCCATATTGTTTACCTGTTCACACCTTATTCAAAATATGCTCTGCCTGCCCCATGCTTCCTGGGTGTGCCATAATCTGCCTGCCCAATTACCCTTGGGTGTGCTAAACTCTGTCTGTGTGTGCCATACTCTGCCAGTGTGTGCCATACTCTGCCTTCCCTATGCTCCCTGTGTATGCCCTGCTCTGCCTGTGGAACATAAGCCTGTTATTTGTTCTGGGGGTTTGTTAGCATTTGAAAATTATTGTTAGGGGCCCCTAACGTGTTTAATCATGTGCCCTAAGGTGTTTACTCATGTGCTGGGGGTACTGTGTTATCCACAGGGGAGGAGGTAAATGGATTTAAGGGTATGTCTTAGTATGACTTAACATTTTTCACATACTATATGAGTGATACCCCTGCAGTGAGCACCAACCATGTGGTTTTTTTGATGTGCTATTAATGTGGGCATGGTTTTGTGGTAACATGGGTGTGGTTTCAAGTGGGTGTGGTCTAAAACAGGGAGTGGCTAACACTGGCTTCCATTATCGGCCCTCCACCATGTAGGCCAGAAAAATTGCACAGAAGTTGGACAGCACTGACCTAGGGGATATCTTAGAGCCTTGTGATTGGAGCGAATATTAATAGTAAGGGGTGCTGCACTCTAGACTAGAGTCAATCAAGAAGAACTCTAACATCAAGTACAGTAAAGGCATTACTGGTGCAGTATTTGCAACAGTTCCAGTAACCTAAAGCCACCAATGAAAAAGTACTATTACCTATACTGATTACAATATGGGGAGTAAAACAGTGCACATTTTATTATGTTCCTTATGTGCATGCCGTCTCGGTTTCTCCATATATAGAGGAGCCAATAGATGTGCTCTGTTGCTTTCTCGCTATCTGTGAAACTACAATTCCCAAGATCCTTTGCTGGGGACTATAACTCAAAAACAAAGACACAAGCTGCATGCCCCGCAATGTAATAATCGGAATCACTGCAGTACGTACAATATTAGTAGTAAATCCATAATTCGACAATATTTCATGACAGAAGCCGCCGCAATACTGCCTCCCCCAATATACAGGGATTGCAGGGATCTTATCTCCCAAGCCAAGGTGATTACAAGGAATCTGAGATCTTGGCTGAATAATCGTCTTCCAGCTCTGACTGCAAGCAGCAACCACAGGCCAGTGAGTCAGTACAGGCTCATCAGTGGGAGCTGATAACACACTGTGTCTATAACTGGACTTGGTTTGTAGGGGGGGGGGCTATTGGGGTGTAGAGTGTGCAGATAAAATAAAGATTTGTTTGATATGTGTTCATTTACTGTATATATATATATATATATATATATATATATATATATATATATATATATATATATATATATATATATATATATATATATATATATAAAAATACACAGAATATTTTAAGGTCCCTTGCAAAGATAACACTGTAGCATTGTTGGGGAAATAGTTGGATTTATATCCTGTATACCTATATCTGATCTGAAGCTCTCCAGCTATAGCTGGACTACAACTCCCAGAACCCCCACAGCAGTCTGAGAACTATAACACACTTGATTTATTGAAGCTTAGTTTCAGCCTCTGTTTGTAACTTTTGTGACCAGGAACTATATGCAGGTATGGGATCCGTTATCCGGAAACCCATATAATTCATATATTTCCTTTTTCTCTGTAGTAATAAAACAGTACCTTGTACTTGATTCCAACTAAGATATTATAACTCCTTACTGGAAGCAGAACAATCCTTTTGGGTTTATTTAGTGTTTAAATTATTTTTTTTTAGTAGATTTAAGGAATGGAGTTCCAAATTACGGTAACCTGGTTCAATGCTCAAAAGGAGAGACAGAAAGCGGAGTATATAGCGTCGCACAATCTTGAATTGACCTGTGTTAAACAATGTGTCTTCCTGCTTCAAGTGATCAACTATGGAACTTAAATAAATTGTTGTGTTCTTGTTGTGATCAATCCAATCATTTCTTCTGTGATTATTAAAGCAAAATTGATTAAAGTGCAATTCTTAACATTTCATGGTGAGTCAAATATTTAAAGTGCATGGTGCTCAATTGTGGACATGGGAATGTACTGGAACCTGCGGCTTGGACTAATTAAAGAGACATCGTAAAAAGTAACTTTTATTTCAAATACTAAAATTCATTGATTGAAAGGGAATTGATAATTACAACCATTAAAAACACTTAAAAGTAAAGGGTGGAAAATCCGATCTAGAATTTGTATAAACAGGAGTAACAGTGTAATTGTTTCCTTAGACTGTTCTCATATCGATCTTACATCACCCGTTTCCCTATACTGGCTGAATAGTAGTCAGGGAGTACAATGAGGAAAAGTAAGCACTGAAGCAGTGATCTCCGAAGAGACTGGTTGTGAGGTGAAAGTAGATTGGGGGTTGTGGGGGAATACCCTTGAGTCCTCAAGCGTAATATCGCCTGAACCTTCTGTTCGAAGGGGACCGAACAGCCACTGTACAGTATGGTGTGCGCAGAATTTAACTAACACTGTGTCCTCTCAGAGGCACCTAAAGCGTATTGGCCTATTCCCTAGACACTGTAAAGGCAACACCTTATACTGACAGATCCGCTGAACGTGACGAAGTAGTGATCGATTCCCCACCAGGAAATAGTATCTCCCGTTTCTTCCCCTCTAGACCTCTAACCCACTGCGAGCTTAAAATTGAGTTCCTATGGTTCCCAGTTTTGTAACCGCTAAGCTAGCGGCAAAGCTACGGTGCCTGACGCACGTTTCGCCGGTTAGGCTTTTTTTTTTTTTAGGCCTTTGAAAAAGCCTAACCGGCGAAACATGCGTCAGTCTACGTGCGTCAATCTACGTTCACCTCACAACCAGTCTCTTCGGAGATCACTGCTTCAGTGCTTACTTTTCCTCAATGTACTCCCTGACTACTATTCAGCCAGTATAGGGAAACGGGTGATGTAAGATCGATATGAGAACAGTCTAAGGAAACAATTACACTGTTACTCCTGTTTATACAAATTCTAGATCGGATTTTCCACCCTTTACTTTTAAGTGTTTTTAATGGTTGTAATTATCAATTCCCTTTCAATCAATGAATTTTAGTATTTGAAATAAAAGTTACTTTTTACAATGTCTCTTTAATTAGTCCAAGCCGCAGGTTCCAGTACATTCCCATGTCCACAATTGAGCACCATGCACTTTAAAGATTTGACTCACCATGAAATGTTAAGAATTGCACTTTAATCAATTTTGCTTTAATAATCACAGAAGAAATGATTGGATTGATCACAACAAGAACACAACAATTTATTTAAGTTCCATAGTTGATCACTTGAAGCAGGAAGACACATTGTTTAACACAGGTCAATTCAAGATTGTGCGACGCTATATACTCCGCTTTCTGTCTCTCCTTTTGAGCATTGAACCAGGTTCTATATGGGAGTGGTCAGCACATCTATGTCGAGTTGTTCCTAACTCTCGGTCAGGGGGTAACCCTAAGGAAAAACAATTGGTTAGAAGGTGCGGCTACCATCTATATTGTTGCCAAATTACGGTAATACCCATTATCTGGAAAACCCCAGGTCCTGAGCATTCTGCATAACAGGCTTCTTACCAATACATGTACAGGTCATGGAACCTGTTATCCAAAATGCCTGGGGTTTTCTGGATAAGGGTTCTTTCTATAACTTAGATCTCCCTACTAAGTCTGCTAAGAACATCAATTAAACATTAAATAAAACCTATAGGGGTGTTTTGCCTCCAATAAGGATTAATTATATCTTAGCTGGGATCAAGAACAAAGCATTAGTTTTTCTATAAAGCAGAAACAGGAAAAAATGGTTTTATAGTTTCAGTTATTTACAAAAACAGAGTCTATGGGAGATGCCTTTCTCATATATATATATATATATACAGTATATGTTTTTCGGTATGTTTGTGCACATATATGGGCATCCATCCACAGTATATTCCCTTTTGGCACATACAATCATAACTATTAATACAAAGAAAGCACAGCCCATATCTGAAATCAAGAGCCAACCCCACTGGTGCCACATAGAGCCCCCTGTTCCATACAGCAAGTGCTGTGGCTGCAGCTGAGCAATTTGTACCTCACTGTACCAGGGATGAGTAAACAAGCAAAGCTCAGAAACCATTTAAGCTCATAGCATGAATGAACATTCCAGCTGGCCAGCCAGCTTCGCCACCACCACCACCACCACCGCCGGTCAATACATCTTTCATTAAACAAACAGAAGGCAGCACTTTCATAACAAGCAGCAGTCTGTATTTAACACAACCTATCCAAACCCCTCCCTCCTTCTTTCTTTAGGGTCAGTAATGCAGATCCTTCATAGCACTTGGTCATATATTAACTCCCCCCCACACACACACTCCCTGTCCCATTGCTATATCACTCGAGTCTATATTTTCCTGCGGATCTCTGCGTATGAAGGGGGAGCAATGCATTAATAACTTGCGTGCATTAGGTAAATATATGTATATAAACCCTGCTCCCTGTGCTAATGAGCTCTGTATCTTTCCTAGAAAAGCCTGTAAAGATGCAGGATTCCTGTTTATATTCATAGCATGTTTCCTTTGACGTAGCCAAGGTCAGCAACAAGGGGCTTAAATGGTGGCCCTTAATGTGCTCAGACCTGCAGGGCTCTGCTGCTGGTTGGCTGAGGATTGTACAAGCAGGGGAAGAATGCAGGGAAATACCATGTGGCCAGATTGCAGTATCATCATGCTACATACCTACAAATTGCTCATTGGGGGCTCCATCAACAATTAATAATGCAAGAGATGGACAAACTATGATCCACCAGCTGTTGAACTACAAACCCAGCAACAGTTAGAGGCCAATAATCCCTAATTAATGATGACCCCCATACATATCCTCCCCCAATAGTTAAAATAACAGCTCATAGAAGACAACACCAGTACCATCAACATGATCCATATCACCTACATGTCAAATGAACCATCTGTCACCTGGCCATGAATGAAAACTAGCCTGATAAACACCATGTTGGAATGCAGAAGCTCTCACAGAATCTACATAACTTATTCAATGCTTCCAATCATTATCTTTTGCATCATCCAGTCTTTTCACTCGGTACTCACCACTTGCATTTTTACCACAGATAAGGTGCTGGAAGGGCTGAAGCAGTCCCCACAACTCTGAATCGTTGTTAATTGCTTGCTCCATGGACTCTGCGGTAAAGTTTGGTACCTCGTTTTCTTTCTCCGGACGAGGCAATGCCAGGACCCTCTTGTAAATCTCCTTGAATAGGGTCTCCATGCAGGCCGTCACATAGATGGCCGCGTGCTCATGGATCCTCAAGGCCACCCTGCTGTCCACCATCCACCTATAGAACTTCCCGACAGAGAAGGTGAGGCCACAGCGCACTGACTTGCCCCTGCTGAGCCTATCCCCAGTGCTCATGTTGTAAAGAGACAGGGCGCTGAGGGCTGAAGCGGTACAGCTTGACGATAGAGACCATGCCAACACTATCTCCATGGCACTTTGGATCTCGTACTTGGTACATTTGGCAAAGCGAAGGCTCAGCCTTTGAGCCTCTTTGGCAATCCTGACCAGAGCCCTGCTGAACAGGGCAGACAGTTTGGAGAGGACATCTCTACTAGTTCCCACCACCATCTGCTCTTTCTTCAAAAGAGCTTCCAGCTCTTCAATGCTCCAGGGGACTTCCTCAAGGTCAGGCAGCCTGGAGCACTGTCCCGAGCAGTCCAGGACCTCAGAGTCTTCAGCCAGGACAGTGTTGACCGTGTCAAAGCTGTTGTGTCTACTGTGCATGGAGTCAGTTAGATGCCAAACGTTTCCTCCATGGGCATAAGCTACCGGGTGAGAATCAGAACACAGGGACAAATTTGAGGACCTGATGGAATCCGCAGCACCACCATACCCAGAATCCAGGGTTAAATCTTCCAGTGTCCTCACGGCTCTCTTACCTCTTCTTGCCATAGCTGCACTTCATAATGCACAGTAAAACTACAGGGGAGGAAAGGGAGCTAGACTGCAGTTCTTTTCACTTAGTCTTTGCACACACTGACGGCTAGTTGCTTGCTTGCTTCACAGCAAAACAAAAAAATAAAAGGGAAAGAACAAGTCCTGCACAAAAAGCCAAACGCAGAGAAAGTCCAGTCTTTCCTAATGAGCAATTTTTCAACAGCAGCAGCGAAAAGCCTTCTCCCAAACCACAGCCCCAGCACTGCATTATAGCAAGAAGAGCAAGCTCCAGAAACTGACTGAAGGGAAAGGGGCAGGCAATGCAAATCAAAGGGAGGAGTGACCAATCACAGAGCTGTATGCTAACACCATCAACAGCAGCAGAAAGGGGGGAGGTAGTGAGTTTCGGAATGTTCACTTTGTAGTGAAGGCAGGAGCTGGAGGAGACTTGTCACTAGGTCCTTCCCTAGAATACTTTTTGAAATGCAGAATAAAAATACCTTTAAACTGCAGCCCTTTAATAATGTATTGTGCTATAAGGGCACGGAACATGAGTTCAGCACGGTTCCACTTTAAATTACCAGCAAGTTTTGCTGCTGCTGCTGACTTGAGATTTTTTTTTACTTTTCCGGCATTGGCAGTGCAGTCATCATATCTCTGATCTGACATCAATGAGAAACTGCCTTGGGAGGGGGTCTCTTTAAAAAAAAAAAAAACAAGTTGCCTGTTTGGGAAAAGGCAAGCTGAGGCATACATTTAAAGAGCCCTTAATTCCACAGAAATTATACTGCAGGGCACAGTTACTTAGGGCGGGGGGGGGCAAGGGCTGAAGTCATAAAAGACAGATAAGTGTACCCCATAGAGCCCATGCACATAGCACCATATTGAGAAGTGTCGTAATTACTGGGGAGGCAGGGGTGCGACTACACCATGGTCTGTCCCTCATGTGACCTAGTGGTGGGTGGTGCTTTGTGGAGGGGGGGCTGGTTGAAAACTTTGCCCAGGGGCCCTGCCATTGACAGCTCCCTGCAGTTCTTCACTATGCTACAGCAGACTGGAAGAGGTAGAGGGGGTCCCAAAAGCACCCATTAACTCAGGTTCGAACTGGGCCGATAGGACACCAATAAAAAACCCAGTGAGCCCCACCGGCCAAGACACGCTCCCCACAGACCCTGAGATGCTACTCCCTGACGGCCCCCGCCCCCCCCCACATAAAGAAATATGAAGGTATGGTAGTGGGAGAGTAGGGGGGTTGCGACTGGGGCTCCTAATGCAGCAGCCCTTTTGGGCACAAACTCCCCCAGTCCGATGCTGCCATGACTAGTGCACCCTCTCTCCTGACTATCGTTATTGTTTATGTAATGTGAGCAAGGGGGCCCAATGAAAATTATTGCAGGAGGTCCTTTGAAAGCAGACACAGGTAAAAGGACAGAGCTCCACATACCAGCAGCACAGTTTAGATTATGGAAGGTTTTTTGACTCCAGTCCTTAAGAGGGATATAAATGAGCTGGAGAGAGTGCAGAGACGTGCAACTAAATTGGTTAGAGGGATGGAAGACTTAAATTATGAGGGTAGACTGTCAAGGTTGGGGTTGTTTTTTCTGGAAAAAAGGCGCTTGCGAGAGGACATGATTACACTTTACAAGTACATTAGAGGACATTATAGACAAATAGCAGGGGACCTTTTTACCCATAAAGTGGACCACCGTACCAGAGGCCACCCCTTTAGACTAGAAGCAACGTAGGGGGTTCTTCACAGTCAGGACAGTGAGATTGTGGAATGCACTGCCGGGTGATGTTGTGATGGCTGATTCAGTTTATGCCTTTAAGAATGGCTTGGATGATTTTTTGGACAGACATAATATCAAAGGCTATTGTGATAGTAAGCTCTATAGTTAGTATAGGTATGGGTATATAGAATTTAATTAAAAGTAGGGAGGGGTGTGTGTATGTTTGCTGGGTTTTCATTTTTAGGGGTTGAACTTGATGGACTTTGTCTTTTTTCAACCCAATTTAACTATGTAACTATGTAACTATATCCCATTTTAGTTTACTTTATAGATGGAAAAGAATAGCAGATAGTTACAAAAAAGTTCTTTCCTTTCCCATAAGCAACATATGAAATGATAATGTTAAGGTGAGCTTCCCCTTTAACTTCACTTTTTTTTTTTCATTTCTTTCACTGTCAGTGTTTTCATATCTGAAATAAGTAGCCAACCTGTGGCTACTCCTTGTCAGCCTTGTTAGCATCCCAGCAGGACAGAGGGCAGACAATGTTTGGGAAACTGTCGGAAAAGGCACAAACCCCCAGCAGCGGCTGGTCATTAATAGTGTTGTAGAAGGCTGTTCGCTTGCTTTCTCGCTGGGTAAATAAGGGCATTTAATAAGGGCAGTAAATAAACTGAATATACTACATACAAGTCACCGTGTTCACTTGTAAAATGTGTGTGCTGGAGATGAATGTAGGAATGGTGACGGCACAATCGCTCAAGGTGCAACAAATGTCCCTTCTAACTATATCACTTTTCTTTGCTAGTTTATCATCCCCTAACAAACACAGCCACCTGTTCCCATCTGTTCTTTGTTTCCAAGACGATCCCCAGAGGAATTAAAGGTGGCCCTCCAGCCAAAAACTTTTTTGAACTAATGAAATTCTGTATACCTTTATAGCATACATTCATTACGCATTTTCAGCGGTTTAAAAGTTATTTTTTAAATGTAATTGTGGTGTTTATACAAATGGCCTGTACATGTCACTGTGTTCAGACATACTGTGCATACTTCCTGACAGCTTAAAAGTGAAAGTTACTGTTGTGTAATGCCTGCAATGCGAATAAAGCACTCTACTCATCCTCGGCTACCCAAAACATAACAAATGACGACAAGGATGGCTCTTCTACCTCTGCAGCAGCCTGCACCTTTTCTTCCAAACCCTGGTGAGCCTACCATACCTTTTACTGCTTGGATTCGTATGTTTGAAAATTACAGAAAGCGTGCTTTACTTATTCACTGCCTGGGAGCAGAGGGACAGCGTATATTCTATACATTATCATTACCTGATGATACTTATGAAACTGCCCTTACTGCTATAAAGAACTTTTTCGTGCCAAGAGTAAATGTGGTGGCTGAAAGATATAAATTCCGCCAACGTGGACAGCGTAATGGCAAATCCACAGAACAATTTGTAGCAGCTTTGAGAGAGCTGGTTGTTACCTGTGAGTTTGGGAATCTAACAGATGGAATGCTAAGAGACCAAATAGTGGAAAAAACAAACTTACCTCGCATTAGAGAGAGACTGCTCCTAGAGCCGGATTTAACCCTTGCAAATGCTATTACAGTTGCTAGCCAAATTGAAACAGCAGTGGCAGAGGCATAACTCTCAGTCAGGGAACTGCTGGGAATGTACAGATTGTGAATTCAGCACTATGGCCTAATAATGCACAGTCACAGGCAAAATACAGTGCTAAGGAAAGGGATTCACATACACCACAAAACCGTCCAGCAAATACAAATAGAAAATACTGCTTTCGCTGTGGTTCAACACAACACACTGCAAATCATGTTACATGTTACGGTGCCGCAAATGCACAAAGGTAGGACATTTTGCTAAGATCTGCGATATTTCTGCTAAAGATGTTCATGAAGTCACTACTACAAATGTTACAGTATTAAGTGTGGATAAAGCTGGGACATTTATTCCAGACAAGTTTATACGCACTGTCAATGTCAGTACTGCTTCTGTTGACAAGGGACACTCCATTAACTTGATGCTTGATACAGGTTCAGCTGTTTCTATACTACCAAAGGATATTTTCTTGAAATACTTTGCAAAAGATCCGCTTGTTGCACCTAACCAGAAACTGGTGAGTTACTTAAAGGATCCAATCCCTGCGCTTGGTTGCTTGCCAGTGATTGTACAATTTGAATCAAATACTACAAAATGTGACTTTTACATTGTGAATAAGGGTACTGCTATACTTGGAAGGGATCTCTTTGCTGCATTAAACCTACAATTAGTTGATGGTCTCATTACTACAGTACCAGTGCCTGCCACACAGCCAGTGTCTAAAATTTCACCACAAAGCGAAACTTCACTGGGCTGTGCAAAGAACTTCGTACACAAAGTTAAGGTGAGACCAGATGTAAAACCAGTACCATTTCCTGATTTAGCATGGGGAAAACTTGCTATTGATATTGTCGGTCCTTTTACAGATGCCCCTATGGACTGCAGATTTGCTATAACCTTGATAGACTATTACAGTAAATGGCCTGAAATTGCATTCGTTTCTCATATAACATCAGCTACAGTAATAACATTTCTGTCTGCAGTCTTCAGCAGAGAAGGTAATCCAAAGGAGTTAATATGAGACAACGGACCACAGTTTGTCTCATATGAGTTTGAATCCTTTCTGAGAGAGTGGAATATTGTGCATAGGAAATCTTCAGTGTATTACTCACAAGCAAATGGAGAAATCGCGCGATTCAACAGAACTCTGAAAGAAGCATTACAGACAGAAAATCTTACTGGGAAATCTTGGAAAGTATTTACAACAGAGTTCCTACATAACTACAGAGCAACGCGCCATGCAACAACCAAATCATCTCCTGCTAAATTATTACATGGCAGACAGATGCACACTAAGTTACATGTTGCAGACATCATCTACTTCTGACATTGTAAAACGCCAACAAGCCAAATGCAAGGCTTATACTGACAGAAAACGTGGTGCCAGAGAAGTACACTTTCAGCCTGGATCTTTAGTCAGAATTAACCAGGAATACTGAAACGAGGACAATCTAAACTTACTACACCACTTGAAGTGAGATGCCAGCGAGGACCATACACATATGAACTGTCTGATGGACGCATATGGAATGCAAGTCGTCTTGCTCCTGTTAGATATGACTTTGAAGAAGTTCCATTTGATGAAGGACTTTTTCCTACTCCTGATGTCAACTACAATAGGCCCGAAGAAAGCGAACCTATAAGGCATACTGAGAGAATCAGAAAACTACCTGCAAGGACCAAGGACTTTGTGATGTGAAGAATGTATAATATTGTTTTAAAATGCATACTGTTTAATTGTTGCTGTTTATTATAGTTGTCCAAATGCTTTCCTACTATAGGGGGAATATGTGGTGTTTATACAAATGGCCTGTAGATGTCATTGTGTTCAGACATACTGTGCATACTTCCTGACAGTCCTACTTCCTGAAAGTTACTGTTGTGTAATGCCTGCATGACTCTGCTAATAAAGCACTGTTATATTCTACTCATCCTCGGCTACCCAAAACATAACAGTAATTGCTATTGAAAGGCATATCTGTATTTTTTTTCTGCACTGCTGGATCCAGCTCATGAAACAATGTAGCAGGCACCAGCCAATTTATAGACCTGAAGCAGAATCAACTTCTATCTATCTGATGTTTGATTACAGTGTCATATAAACAAGTACAAATTGCCCAGTAATCTTAAGTTGTTGGATAATAATGAGATGACTCACATAACAAGCTGATTAACTTAATAATAGATGCCACAGGACTCTCTAGAGTCTGTAATTAAGTTTGGGGTGCCTCCTTTGGTGAGATAGAGGCACAAAAAATATTTTTCATAAAGGGTTACATATTTTTATGCTCCTACTATGGAGAGCAGTGTAGTGCAATGAGTTTAAAAGATGATTTATCTTTCATTTAAGAAGCATGTTTAGAAAAATATAGCAAATTTATAACCAAAATTATTAATGGGATTTCTTTTTAAAAGAGAGGGTAGGCAGGCAGTACAAGGGGCAGTGTGGGTGCCAGACAGCCGGCAGATACCCATTAGCAAATTCAGTAGGAAGAGAAGGCTCTTGCGGGGGCTCAGATGTGTTGTTCTTTCCATTCTCATGGCGGGGGCAGAGAAATGGAACTAGATTGTACAAATAAAGCAAGAGGTGGGAAATCCCTGCAGCTCATCACATGCCCTGCATTTTTTTAATCTCTCAAACCAGAGGGTTTAGTTTTTTTATGCATAGGACTGGAGGGCACTCTGCTGTTTCGAGCACTGATATCACTGAGACTGTGCCAGGTTTATTCCCCTATAGTCCAGCTTCTCCCATGCTCTACAACCACTAGGATCCAGCAATCACTGCTCACTCAGATGGGGGTGCACATTGTGGCAATGTCCTAGCATCATTCTTTGTTGCATACTACTTAACAGCAAATGATTGCTTGTCAAATGAGGGCAATGATAATATAATAATCATGTTATAGGAGAAAGGATGGTTTCTGTGAAATTGTATGTACTGTATAGTAAGGCAAGGTGGAGTGAGGGTATAGGGCTTATACTGCCTGTGGGATAGTGTGAGTAGTAAGGCAAGATGGTGTTGAGGAAGAGGTTGTTACTATGCAATAGTACATATAGTAAGGAAAAATGTTACACAGAGTGCTAGAGGACTAAGGGGTACATAATCACACCACTTCACATCACCAAAATTCAACGTGTGGTGTAGAACAAAGCAGTGGCAGGCAGAAGGCATGGGCAGGCCCATAAGTGGACCTATAATAGGATGGGGCTTGCTGATACTTGGGTGAAGTTTGGGTCTCTCAGAAATACAGCTGTGCACAACCTGTGTGTATTAGGGGGGCACTCACTAAATTGTTTCAGAATGTTAGGCTGCAGTGCAGAACTGCCATTAGGAATCAAGGGGCCTACTAAGTTAGCAAGGGGTAATCCACTGATTACCCCAATGAAAAAAGAAAAAAGGTACTCGATCATGCACTTAAAACACCCCAGTCATGCCCATTATGCTGACATCCTGCCCATGGTCCAGCCAAAAGCTTCACACACTCTGCGTGCCTGTGAATCACACTTTTGCATCTCCAGGGTCCCCTCTGTCACAGAACCACTAACTGCAGTACCCCTGCTGCTGTACCCCTCTTATGGTGCCCTTGAGGCAGTGGGTGTGTGTCTCTATGTATGTGCCAATTTGCAACTGCAAATTTTAAGAAAATAATCCATGTACCCATGAACACCCCAACTATAAGACCATATTATTGTACAGGGAGACAGTCAATCCCTTTTCCCTGCATTGTCTCTCTCAATACTGGGAAAGGATCTCAAGCGCATATTGATTTTTATTCCTCAACAATCTCCTTCTAATACACCAAATCCCGAGAATGAATGGGTTATTATTAGAACGATCTGCTGAAATCCCCTGCTGATTAGTCTGCAGCCGGACCAAATAATAAAAAATGCCAAATAATATTTCCCTTGCTCCCCATCTACATCATTTACCCCCACTCCACTTCTTTATTTCCACTTTACTTTCTTTTTATTTTCTTTTTTAAAGGATTTTGCTGTGCTCACAGAGAAGTGCTTGACCCACACCCTACCCTAATCAGCCCCCTCCAAACCTGCACCCAATTTGGCCTGAACTTTTACAAATATTTTATAGACCTATTGTATTGAGTCAACTCATTCATCGCAGAACACTCTCACTCCACTGTTTCTCAGTTCTCTGCCACTTCTCTTTCAATCATCACCCAGACTGGGATTCAAAATAAGCACTGGCATTACCAGAGGCCCAAACACCACCCACCAGTCTATGGCATTTTACAGCAGCCCATCTGCCCAAATCCACAGATTGCCTGTCCGGGACTGCCTGTGCCTCATCCCCAGCTCACTCCCCATCCTTTTACAAGTGACATTGTTGGAAGCTGAATGGAGGGTGCATTTTATCTCTGGGTGCTGACATACATAGAGGCAGGCATTCTTGGAACACAGGAGTTGGGGAGTATTACAATAACCATAGGGCTTGGACTGTAGCTGTAGCTCCATCTGCCTCATTGTAAAACCAAAAATGGCCATCTGCAAACCTAAAGAATTTGCCCCTGTTGCCCTGCCCACCTCCAACAGTAGCATAGGCAAGAGTTTTCTCTTGGGTTAAATGTGTCTTGGAGATCTGGGGAGGGCAATCAGAGAGTTTAATATCAGCATTATCTCCCCTTTTACAGAGGTTGTTTACATTTAAAGGGCACCTGTTGGGTAAAAATGTTATCCCCAACCAAAGGTGCGGCCTAATAGAGCCTGCATTCCGGTTGGGGATAACAGCAGTTTTTTTTAAAAAAAAAAAAAATGCGAGTGACCTGATATGGCTGCTCACACCAGGAACTCCCTCAAGGTTTTGGGTAGCGTATCGTTGGTGGGGGGCATTTAAAAAAAAAACTATTGTTATCCCCAACTGAAATGCGGGCTATATTAGCCCACACCTTTGGCTGGGGATAACATTCTTACTCAACAGATGCAGTGTCAGACTGGGATGCCAGGGTCCCACCAGAAAACCTTAGACTGTGGGCCCACTTTCAAAGCTATTATTCCTCCTCTCCTTACTCAACCTCTTTATTCTCCTAGTCTTTTATATTTACTTAGTCTATTCTTCCAAGCATTTTTTTCCCATAAAGAAATAAGGAATGATATGAAATTGGCCACATAGTTAGAAGCAAAAAGGCCCACTGACACCTGGGCCCACCGGGAGTTTTCCTGGTATCCCAGTGGGCCAGTCCGACACTGAATAGATGCCCTTCAAATTAACTTTTAGTATCATGTAGAGAGTGATATTTGGAAGACAATTTGCAGTTGGTTTTCATTTTTTATTATTTGTGGTTGTTATTTAGCTTTTTATTTCAGCAATCTGGTTGCCCGGTTCCAAATTACCATAGCAACCATGCATTGATTTAAACAAGAGACTGGAATATGAATAGGAGAAGGGCTGAATAGAAAGATGAGTAGAAAAAAAAGTAGCAACAACTATAAATTTGTAGCCTTACAGAGCATTTGTTTTTTTAGATGGGGTGAGTGACCCCCATCTGAAAGTTGGAAAGAGTAAGAAGAAAAAATAAATAAAAAATGATATAAAAGCAAAAATGAAGGCCTATTGAAAAGCTGCTTACAATTAGCCATTCTATAACATACTAAAAGTTAATTTAAAGGCAAACCACCCTTTAATAACTATACAAAGAAAAATACATGAATGTTCTCCTGTTAAACAGAGTAAAAGAGGAATTCGAGAAAAGAAATTGCTTAGTGCTTGGGATATTGAGATTCTCGTGCCGGGAAAAATGCTCCCATTTCAAACGGGAAGTTGAAATCAATGAGCATTTGACATGTAAGGGACAGTGATCCTCTCTGTCCTCGGGTAATAATTACAAAGGCCATTTAGGCTATATTTGTACAAGTGCTTGGCATTTTTTCTCACAGGGCTCTTCTGGTTGGGATGTGGCCTTTTGGGAAGATACAAAGACTTTTGTTTTTATCCCCTGCAAAAGAGACAACCAACCAGTTCTGCAGACTCCAGGCTTCAGGCAGAGAAGATAAAGCTACAGATCTGTGTCGTCTGTCTCCATCTGCTCATTTTAGGTAGGCATTATGGGCTATTTCACACAAACCACTTGTAGCCACATATTTGAACTTATCTAAAAATAGATTTAATTGTTTACTGAAAGAACAATTTGTGATCTGTGTGGCTTCTCCCATAGAAAACAATGAAACAAATTTAGTTTCTTATAGATTCACAAGTAGAAATTAATCTGTGGCAAAAGATTTTACTACATACAATCATTTTTTTGCTGTCTTAATTATGTTCTTATGTTCTGAAACTTCATTCCCAGAGAGGCTATTATCTCACTGCTCCTATAGGCACCATCTCTCCCTACTATACCTGCTATCCCACAGCCACAGTCCCTTCCCATAGACTATTATACCACTGTTACAATAGGCACCATCTCTCCCTACTATACCTGCTATCCCACAGTCCCTTCCCAGAGAGTATTAATCCCACTGCTACTATAGGCAACATTTCTCCCTACTATACCTGCTATCCCACAGCCACAGTTCCCACAGTGCAGCAAAGGGCAGATGTTTGAATAATACCACAAAGTTACACTTTGTGGTGATAAAGACGCATCACCCTGTGTGTATATAATATGCAATTGCCCAGATTATATCATCTCTATATTTAATTTCCTTTAATATGATACTATTATACAGGCCATGGTGACCACAGTGTCAGTAATGTATGAATCACAATATTGAGCTTGTCATTGGGAGCTGGAGAGTTCAGATGTGAAGTCTGGAAGGGTGTAGCTCTGCAGTGCGGATGTTTGTGGTTTTGAGGGCACACAAAGATTTTAGGAAACAGCTGAGCTGCCGTCAGTAGTGGTGTGGCCCTATTATTTAGATAATGTAGGACTGGTCAACCTGCTGACCCTTCAGCTGTTGTTGAACCCACTGAGAGCACATTGGTGAAAGTGCACACATAATGTGTTAGTATTGTCACTACTTGTCACTTTTAGTATAAAGCAGAGATAGTCTCTTCATATATCTGCAGTTGGACTGCATTTTTTATTAATTGTTATTTTTAATTATTTATCTATTTATTTTCATTGGCTCTCCAGTTTGATATCTCAGTAATTATGATGCTAGGGTCCATTTTACCATACAAACCAAGCAATGGCTGAATGACAAACAAAATGATTAATATTGGCCTATATTCAGAAACCAGAATTGGCACATTTCTCAAAACTGTAGTATCTAAGACCAAAAACATGTTGTCTGGGCTGTTCAGATTCTTTGGCCTCTGGGTCAATGATTAGATGTCTTTTTGGACCTTTGGACCTTGGCCAGGACCTTGTAATAATGCTACATATACATCAAAGCATTGTCATCAGTCTCCTATAGATTCATGAATATCTGCAACTGGAAATCAGATACATTCTGGGAATGACTGCTCTAAATGTTCATGATGATGATGATCATCATCATCATCATCAACATCATCAATTATGTTGAACAGGTGAAAGTCTGTGGAGCTGCCAGGTTGCCCAGAGGACACAGAATAAAGGGCCCTGCCCAGAGGACACAACCAGCTCTACCCTCGAGGAACTTTTTTTTCTGCAGGCGATTCATGACAATTTGCATGCTAAAACCTTTACAACCTTTGAATATTCTATCTCAAGTACCCTAGAGAATGTTGTTTTTGACAGCCAAGTGTTGAATTAATGGTGCCTGTTCTTTTATTTAATTCATTTGGTTTAATAATTCAGTGTTTTGTTCATGCTCAGGGCTGATACTGAGTTCTAACACACCACACCACAGTGATTAAATACTTTAATCAGTGGTGTAATAATATTAGCACTGGGCCCCCTTCTCTCATAGGCCAGCAGCTTGCAGCCATGAGCCCTTTCATATTGCGGGTCTGGGTAGACTTCAGTGGATTCTGGCCACAACAATGCAGGTCTTGACCATTAAAAATTTAAATATAAAGAAAAAAAATATAAAAACCGAGAATTTGAAACCCTCTGTTTCTAAGAAGTTTATTTAGCGATCAAAGGATTCAGGGGGGGGGTGTCAGTGGCCAATGAGCTTATTCCCTGTGCCTGCGGTCTTCCCAATTAAATGTCTCTTGCACAATGTGCCCTACTACTCCACCACCCTACCGCCAATGTTATGCCACTCTGCTAGGCTCTTGTGTTCCCATTTCTGACAAGGACACAGTATTGGAGCAGGGGTGGGGGCAGCAGAAGGTGTCTCACCTTCCCTGAGTGGGGGCCCTCAGGGAAGCTGCTCTGTCGCTCAATAAGGATCTGGAGGTAAATCCCAGCACAAACCATTTGTACTGCCATTTTTAACTTTGATGCCAAAGCCAAACAAACACAGGATCAGGAAAACATGTACTGTATATTCAAAGCAGGTGATCCAACCCAGATGTGGGTGTTAACTAAATTAACCCTTTTTAATGTCATGTGTAGTGGAATTTATTTTGCTAACACAAAAGTGCTCACGCCAAAGCTTCTGGGTTCTCCTTTGATCTATGCTGCACTGTCTGCTACAGGTATGGGACCTGTAGGACCTGGGGTTTTCCAGATAATGGATCTTTCAGTAATTTTTATCTTCATATATCGTCTTCTTGAAAATCATGTAAATATTAAATAAACCCAATAGGATTCATTCCCTCCACTAAGCATGTGTCTTAGTTTGGATCAAGTACAAGGTTCTATTTTATTATTACAGGGAAAAAAGAAATCTTTTTTGAAGAATTTGGATTATTTGGATAAAAAGGAGTCCATGGGAGATGGCACTTCCATAACTAAGGTCTTTCTGGATAACGGGTAAACCATATAACAGATCACATACATATATATGAAATAAGGTAGTAAAAGTCTAATTGTGCCCAGTTATGTATCACAATGTATGTATCACAATGTCGGGTATATAGAGGTGACTATAGGGAAAGTTCTCTATGCCTATACCTCCCCAAGTCTATAGCAATGACTCTTCTACAACAGACCGAATGGAGGTACTGTATTATACATGAACTGTTTGATTTACTGTATCTAGTATAGAATGTTAAAATCAGTTGTCTAATTGTTTGTTGTAAAATACCGGACTGGGTCAAAATATTCAAGCTCATTAAAGCCTATGCTTTATTTGGTTTAGTGGGGTTGTCTATATGTTCATAATTAGGAGCATATCAGGAGCCCATTTACATGACACTATATTTTTCTTTCAGTTAGTGCTGCCAAGTCTCCTCCATTATTTTGGCAAATGACCAAAATCCCCAAAACTGTTGTGGACAAAAGTTCTACTAATGGAGTTCTAGTGACATAACACATTTTAAGGCCCCTTTCATCACCCAAAAGAGTATTTGTCACATACACACATAAAGAAACTATGCAATCAGCACTGCGCAATATGTTTGTGCTCTAAAAATACATGTTAATATTAATAACTTGAAGGAGCTTCCCTCTTCTAAACTCTTGCCGCCGAGTAATCTACCCCCAAGAGCTGCCGATGCAATGGTTAAGGGTTGTTTAGCAAAGCAGAGCTGTATAGTCGTGCCTAAAACGTTGTTTACCTAGAGCCACAACACACTCACAGGCAATGAAAAGAATTCCTTAAATGCATCCCCTGTGCTGGATTTTTCTGCCTGAGAGAGGCAGGTTTGGTGCAAGGGATGGGGGTGGGACACAGCAACCCACTGAGACAAAGGCTGCATTATGTAGCTACATTTCCTGTTAAATTATGTAACATAAAGCAGACCTAAGGTGGCGGATCTCTGCCGAGGGGAAAACTGCGAATGCACGGAGAACCATAGACCGTTGCATATGTGATACCTGCCAGTGTTTGTACATTATTGTGGGAATGGTGTGTAGAAGGGCATAGGAATAATGCAAAAAAAGGGGGTTGTGGGTGCACTCCTAAGGCTAAATTATAATATGTTTAAGTACAATGGAAGTTCTACTGACCTGGCCAATTAATCAATGCACATTCCCTGGTCCCCTGTCTAAGAAATCCAATAAATATGCAAGTGCATGCATTTATTATGTTACAAAGTCATGATCATAAAATTGATAAGCCACCATATCCACATCAAGGTAAACCCCACACGATGGTCCCTAACTTGTTTACCTCTGGTCATAGTATAAAAGGTCTTTTACCTCTCTGCTTAATAGCATTACCTGGAGTAAATATCTCCTGAACCTGAATCTGTGAGCTAGAGAGAGACTGCCCAAACCAACGCCCATTTTTACTAAAATTTGATAATGGAAAGACAATAATGAAGGCAAAGAAAAATTCTATGTATAGGTGCACACTTGTGGATGTGAACAAGAAATAAAAGGGAAAGCTAAATGAAGGGTGTAATATGTGTAAGTTAGTTCAAAAGTGTTACCTAGAGACAGGTGCAGCAAATGTAATGAGTGTCTCAAGAACATTGGTTTCAGTCTGAGGGCTAGATCCTCCCCCACCACTAGTTTTTGCAGGTTTTAAGAGAGAGATTGCCCAAACCAATGCAGGGAGTGCGAGAGGGCCAGGGCCCGCACCCCCTCAGGGCCCCCCGGCAGCTCGCACACCACTGTAATCTGGCCTGAAAATCGCGTACGGAGGGGGCGGGGGGCCCTGGTGCATGACGCGCAGCCGGGCCACCCAACTGCGCATCATGCACCAGGGCCCATCCCCCTCTAGTTACGTTACAGGTTAGTTTAATGGGGTGGGTATGAGGGTGCTACAAACCACATGAAGCTCAGCCACAGCTTCTGGCTACATTTCAAATACAAAAAGGGGGCAGGGTTGTGGGTGCACTCCTAAGGCTAAATTATAATATGTTTAAGTACAACTGAACTGACCTGGCCAATTAATCAATGCACATTCCCTGGTCCCCAGAAATTCAATAAATATGTAAGTGCATGTATTTTGCAAAGATTTATTGGCCAAGTCTGTAGCACTTCCATTATGCCTTAATACATTTTTAGCCTTATGAGTGCCCCTTTTTGTATTTGAAATGTAGCCAGAAGCTGTGGCTGAGCTTCATGTGGTTTGTAGCACCCCATACCTACTCCGTTTAACTAGTGGGGGCCCTACGTTTTTAACTGCATTGAGTAACACTTTTGCACCTATTTACACTTATTACACCTATTAAAACCCTAATTTAGTTTGTCTTTTTATTTACTTTTGCTCACTCCTATATTCTTACCTATATTCACACCTATACCTACACACATACATACACCCTTTCTAAGTGTGCACCTATACATACACATACATACCACATGTATGTGGTGTTGGAGCAGCAGTTCCATGCAGTATTTACATGTGAGAGATGTCGGTGGGTTTTCATCTTGGAATCTGAGCTGCAGACTCTAAGGAGTGAACTTGCAGCACTGAGAGCATCGGCAAACGAGGGGAATGACAGGAGGCTCGCAGAGCAACCACTGGCAGGGGCTAGTGGAATGGGGGGAGGAGAAGGGGCAGTGGAGGCTATTGAGGGAGGAAGGTTTGTGACAGTCAACAGGGGAAGTAGGGGACAGAAGAGTAGGGGGGCTGGTCCACAGTTTGTCCAAAACAGAAAATTCGTCGTTTTGGCTGAAGATGCTGGGGAGGAAAACTCTGAACTTGCGTGTATGGAGCAGGCTGACTCTCGGAGCACCCCGGGAGGCAGTGGCTCTAATACGGGTGGTGGGGGGAGTGCAAGGAAGGAAAGGCAGGTTCTAGTTATAGGGGATTCAATTATTAGAAAGGTGGATAGGGTAATCTGTCGCAAGGCCCCTACATGCCGAACAGTCTGCTGCTTGCCTGGTGCTAGGGCATGTGGTGGAACGAGTGGACAGATTATTGGGAGGGGCTGGGGAAGACCCATCGGTCTTGGTACACATAGTTAGAGGAGGTGGTGAAGTCCTCAAAAATGATTTTAAAAAACTAGGTGCAAAGCTGAGGGCAAGGACTTCCAAGGTAATTTTCTCAGAGATATTACCTGAGCCACGAGCAACACTAAGGAGACAGCGGGAGCGTAGGGAGATTAATGTGTGGCTGAAAGATTGGTGTAGGGAGGAGGGTTTTGGGTTTTTGGAGAACTGGGCTGATTTTTCAGTCGGCTACAGGCTCTTTGCTAGGGATGGGCTGCACCTCAATGATGATGGGGCAGCTGTTTTGGGAGAGAAGATGGCTAGAGGGTTGGAGGAGATGTCATATGTTCAATATGGTACCAGTATTAAATGTATGTATACAAATGCAAGAAGTCTGACTGGTAAAATGGGAGAGCTGGAGCTGCTGGTGTTGGAAGGAAAATATGATGTGATTGGTGTGGCCGAAACATGGCTGAATGAGTCGCATAACTGGGCAGTATATATCAGTGGCTATACTATACTATACTGTTTCGGAGGGATAGAGGCAATAGAAAAGGAGGAGGGATATGTCTGTATGTTAGGCAGGATTTAAAAGCTCATATAAAGGAGGAGGTTATGTTAGAAAATGAGGGGGCAGAGGTCGTATGGGTGGAGTTCTTCACCAATTGTAAAGAATCCAGCAAATTAATCGTGGGAGTATGCTATAGACCCCCTAATGTAAGTGAGGAGGAAGAGACAAAGCTCCTAATGCAAATAGAAAAGGCTGCTAGTTTAGGTAAAGTAATCATAATGGGGGATTTTAATTACCCAGATATTGACTGGAGCAACGGTACTGCTAGATCAGTTAATGGGAACAAGTTTATAAACTTATTGCACGACAATTTTTTAGCACAGGTTGTTGAGGAGCCTACCAGAAAAAATGCTATTCTTGATTTAGTGATCTCAAATGACCCAGAACTTATAGCAAATGTGCAAATCATTGAACCCCTGGGTAATAGTGACCATAATGTTATATCTTTTAATGTCTGGTGCAAAAAACAAAAATATACTGGGGCAACAAAAACCATGAATTTTGGAAAAGCTAATTTTAGTGCCTTGAGGGCTGCCCTATAGAGCATTGATTGGGGCATTAGGTTTTCAGCTAAAAACACAGAACAGAAATGGTTGTCCTTTAAAATGATATTAAATCATTACTGTTCTCAATTTATTCCCTTAAGGACTAAACGTAGAAGCTCTAAGAATCATCCTGTGTGGCTTAATACAGAAGTAAAGAAGTTAATGGGAAAGAAAAGAAAGGCATTTAAAAACTACAAATCTGTAGGGACAGAAGCTGCATTTAATGAATATAAACACTGTAATAAATGTTGTAAATCAGCAATCCGGAAGGCTAAGAAAAGAAATGAAGAGTTAATTGCGGTGGAGGTTAAAACTAACCCTAAAAAGTTTTTTAAATATATTAATATAAAAAGATGCAGTTTGAGAGTGTTGCTCCATTAAATAATGGTACCAGTATGGTTGTAACAGATACAGATAAGGCAAATGTGTTAAATCAGTTCTTTTCTTCAGTGTATACAATAGAGTCTGGATTCACAGGCTCACTTAATAACTGCACGAATGGTTCAGCTCAATCTAGTCAGTGGCTGACTCAGGATATGATTCAAAAAGCTTTAATACAAATTAATGTAAACAAGGCTCCAGGGCCTGATGGCATACACCCCCGGGTTCTAAGAGAGCTTAGTTCAGTTTTAGACCAGCCCTTATTTCTGATTTTCTCTGATTTTCTCCGATCTGGTATGGTGCCTATGGATTGGAGAAAAGCTGATGTTATTCCAATATTTAAAAAGGGATTACGATCTCAGCCTGGCAATTATAGGCCAGTAAGATTGACATCTGTGGTAGGCAAATTATTTGAAGGCTTGTTAAGGGATCACATTCAAAATTTTGTCCTAATGAATGGCATTATGAGCAACAATCAGCATGGCTTTATGAAGGATAGGTCATGTCAGACGAATTTTATTGCATTTTATGATGTGGTAAGTAAGATTCTGGACAGTGGGGGGGCAGTAGATGTGATCTATTTGGATTTTGCCAAAGCGTTTGATACTGTGCCCCACAAACGACTGCTTTCTAAACTAAGGTCTGTTGGAACTGGCTACAGGATCGGGTACAGAGGGTGGTTGTTAGTGGTACGTTCTCTACTTGGAGTAAGGTTCTTAGTGGGGTCCCCCAGGGCTCAGTATTGGGTCCACTTTTATTTAACTTGTTCATTAATGACTTAGGAGAGGGTGTTGTAAGTAATGTATCAGTGTTTGCAGATGACACAAAATTATCCAGCCCAATTAATTCCATCCAGGATGTGGCATCCTTGCAACATGATCTTGACAAACTGGCAATCTGGGCAGCTAAGTGGCAAATGAGATTCAATGTTGATAAATGTAAAGTCATGCACCTGGGATGTAAAAATATCCAAGCCACTTATACCCTTAATGGGACTGCACTAGGCAAATCCATTATGGAAAAGGACCTTGGAGTCCTTGTAGATGATAAACTTGGCTGTAGCAAGCAATGCCAGTCGGCAGCATCAAGGGCAAATAAGTTCTTGAGCTGTATTAAAAGGGGCATAGAGTCAAAGGAGGTGAGGGTCATTCTTCCACTGTATAGAGCACTCGTAAGGCCCCATCTAGAATATGCATGTATAGCTCATAGTCCAAGTTGATCCAGGGGCTGGTCCGATTGCCATTTTGGAGTCAGGAAGGAATTTTTCCCCCTCTAAGGCAAATTGGAGAGGCTTCAGATGAGTTTTTTTGCCTTCCTCTGGATCAACTGGCAGATAGGTAGTTAATAAAAAAAAAAAAAAGGTTGAACTCGATGGACATGTGTCTTTTTTCAACCTTACTTACTATGTTACTATGTCACTTTACTTTGGCTTCACTATTGTTATTTTGTTTTATTTTTTTTAAAAAATGGACGTTGGTTTGGGCAATCTCTCTTAAAAGCCGCAAGCTAGTGGCAAGGGGAGGATTTAGCCTTCAGACTGAAAATAAGGTTCAGGAGATATTTACTTCAATTAATGCTACAATTCAGAGAGGTACAAAACCTTTTATACTATGACCAGGGGACCACCATGTGGGGTTTACCTTGGCGTGGTATGGTGGCTTATCAACATCATAACTTTGTAACTAAAAACCCCCTCTTTGTGAACACATGCATTTGCATACATACTGAATTACTTAGACAGGGGACCAGGGAATGTGCACTGCTTAATTGGCCAAGTCAGTAGCACTTCCATTATACTTTAATACATTTTTACTTAGCCTTAGGAGTGCTCCCACAACAAAACTCCTTTTTTGTATTTCATAGGAATAATGCAGCAAAAAAACTATGTGCTTGGTATTATAGCCAGGTAAATGCTTGCAGGGGATACTGGGAGTTGTAGTTTTGAGAATCAAAAGGATAATTTACATCCAAACCATACAAGAATGACATCATCTGGGTGCAGGAGTAACATCGTTGTATAAAATGTTGCTGTAATATGAGGTCATTTGCTGGGGGACTCTCTTCATGAATACAGTGCTGTTGAATATGCAGCTTATCCAGATGGGGGAGAGTGCACCAGCCCAGCATGGGGACCAAATGCCCTGTTATTTGAGAAAGGCGACTGACCCAGGTTACCAGGGCCATAACTACAGGGAAAGCAGACCCTGAGATTGCAGGGGGGCCCAGAAGTGTAGGGGCCCAGTAAAGCCATAATCAATGAGCAATTTCAAAACATCTTAGTAGAATAGGTCAATTTACCAATGCTCTGGAGCCCTAAATTGAATTTGCTGTGGGGCCCAGTAACATCTAGTTACACCACTGCAGGGGACATCTGACTCTGCAGCAGTTGTAGGATATCTATAATCCCATAAGCAACTGAAAGCAGTAATTGTTCATCCCTTTGTTCATCCCTTTCTGCACCCAGGTTAGGACTGCTGAAACACTGTAGCAGAAGCCATTTCTGCTCCACCTCTTTTAATTTGCTGCTTTCTACATTTGCTTCTACATTGTTTTAGGAGTCAGAACCAGGAATGTAGATAATGTAAACATTATCAGACAGATACTGTTTATCCTGGATCAGCATGAGTCAAATATTTCCCCATGTGCAAATGTGAATCAGAGAGAGAAGAAGCCGGTACCTGTTGCAATCAGAGGGTGAATGTGCTGTACATGGGTGAGCAGGCCTGGACTGAGATTCAAAATAGGCCCTGGCATTTCATGTACACAGAGGCCCAAACAGGCCACACAGCAGCCCAAACAGCCTCCCACCAGCCCAAAATATAGTGACTGTCTATGGCACCTTATAGCAGCCCCTCTGGCATTTGCCAGAACCCACAGATTGCCAGTCCGGGCCTGTGGGTGAGGCTTTGCGTCTGATGATGAGGTTGGGAAAATTAAATGTCTTCTGTCACCAGAAAGAAAAATATCCACAATAATAAAAATACTGATAGTCTTAATCATTATTAAAGGGTGGCCCAATGGCCGGAGGTCTTGAGTTCAATTCCAGCTAGAGTTGCCACCTGACCGGTAAAAATGATGGTTGATCCCAATGTTATTAATAGGGAAAAAAGATAAATATATATGAAGGCCAGTATTTTTTTTCAGAAAAGGTGGCAACTCTAATTCCAGCCAGGCACTTCCTGCAAAGATTTTGTACCTATGTTCTCCCGTGTCTGCATGGGGTTTCCTCCGGGTACTTCGGATCAGTGTCGGATACCGGGATACCAGGAAAAATCCCGGTGGGCCCAGGTGTCAGTGGGCCCTCCTACTTCATTTGGCCTATTTCATGGTCATTATCAGTTTCTATGAGAACAAAGAAGCTAAATATATGGTTTAATATATTATAGTATGTAAAGAAAAGAGACTAGGAGAATAGAGTGTGGAGAGGAAGAATAATAGAACTGAGAGTGGGCCCCTGGTATAAGGTCTTTGGGTGGGCCCCTGGTGTCCCAGTCCGACACTGTGTGGGGGCACCTGAGGTAGCAATCCCAGTGGGCCCAGGACCCCCAGTCCAACACTGCTCCGGATTCTTCCCACGCACCAAATACCTACTGCCAGGTTAATTGGCTCAGGATAAAAGTGATCATAGTTTGTGATAGGGGCTTAAATTGTGAACTCCTCTGGGACAGGGACTGATTAACCAATGTAAAAGAATCACTGCTATGTAAATGATAATAGTGTAGGGACCTATAGGATATCCTATCCCTATAGAGTTAATCCCCTACCTCTTGTATGTAGTTCTCTTTTCCCTTGTTATTGGGCCAAGCCCTTGTAACTGGTAAAGTGTAACACCCACACCTATTGGACAAAAGAGTGTAATGACACTCCCCTGCCACACTGCTATATAGTGCTGTGCAGGGAGTGTCCTCTTCCTCTTTGGCTCCTGGTGCTGCTGCTAGGTGAATCCCCATTGAGCCTGGGATCACCATAGGCCCAGTAAGCATTTACCCCAGAGGGACCTGACACCTTTGGTGCTAAGTCGGGGACCAGGTAACCCCGTGAACGAGGACCAGCTAAGATAGTAAGATCTTGTTATAGTCTCTCTAGGAGAGAAAGACAGAGAGGTGTAGCAGAAAGAGCAGTTGTCGCTCCAACGAGGATTGTAGTAGGGAGTAGCTTCCCACAAGGCCTGTTTGCCTTTAGAGCAGGGAACTCAGTTGATAGGCATCTAGGTGAGCAAAGGACTACCTGTACCCTACCTGATAGATCCCGATCCCCTCACTGTGAAACGTCGGTTGAACTGGGAATTGATGTACACCTATCTGCAATATCCTTTGGGAGTCGCACCTGTCTGACTGTGAACCTTGTACTGTCTAAAGTGATTCCACCTGCTGTGTCCTCAGTATATTTGTAAGTAAACCTGTGGTCATTTGCCTCTGGCATAATAAATCTGTGCTCCTGTTTTACCTTTTTAAAGAACCTCCTGGCGTCCATTATTCTATTTTGCACTTATATGCCTGTGAGTTGTAGTTCAACTACAGTTTAAAGGGGAAGCTTCCATTTGGCGAAGGCTCTGCCCTGGGTGAGGATTCGCAATGTAACCCATGCTCACTACCTAGCTGGTCACCCTTAACTCCTAATTGGCAGAATAGGCCAAGAAAGCGTTACATTTTGGCGCCCAACGTCTGGCCACGCCCCTAAATCCAGGCTATTTTTATATTTTTGTGATTTAGTGTTTTTGTGCACTGTCGCTTTAAATTTTCGTGACAGGCGGCGGACCTGATTGGCAAAAGGCTGCCTGCACGTCTTTTTCTACTAAATTTGCTAGGTATTTTTCCCCTAGTATCTCAGGGCCGTGGGTTCGGGCTTGGCGGTTCTATTCCCGATACATGAGCCTGCGAGATTTCGCTGGCGCCAATCTTTTTCCCGCGCAGTAACTGTTGGCGCGCTTTGGGATTAAGGCAGTCCCTGACGTCACGTCCCGCCGCCATTTTGTGAAGAGACTTTGCAGAGAGAGGACGTGTGCATCACAACTCCACCTGTTTGTGCCTGTGGACTTCCAGCGGCTGCCTAGAAAGTTTCACTGCACTTCCTACTCTTCACACCCAGCGGTACCTGCTTCTTACCGCTCCTCATTTCAGCAAACCGGAGGATTTTCACATCGCTCCTGTTCAAGGTGCTGCACCATCACGGACCACGGCTGTGGCCCTCCACGTGCGGACCTTCCGGACTTCACTACTCATTGCCCTGCGGCTGCGGGCATAGTGGAGGACTACACTACATTCTTCATTCCGGTAAAACCCTTTTCCGTTATTATGGCTGACCATTCCTGGGAGGGTTGGGCGGATGCGGAAGAAACCCTAACTGGGGCCCCGCTGTTCTCGGATGAGGACATTGAAGATGTAGACTTTGGCCTTAGATATATTTGGGCCGGGACATATGGTGAAAAGCTTAATGTCCACTTTAACCGGATAGTTGTTCCCTACTGCGGGCACTGTACCCGTGAACTATCCACAGAGACCTGTAATTTCCACTCTTCGTGCCCCTATTGTTTCCACGAGTGCTGGTTAGGTCCCTATGTACTTTATGCTGATCCTAAAAAGGGCATAAAGACCAAATCCATCGCTACAGACACAGATGGACTGTCTTCAGTGTCAGGAGACTCTGCTCCTGCACCGGTTCCCGCATATCCTCATCACCTCTCCTCAGTGCGGCCACCCACCATCCAAAGCCTGCCCACTCCTATAAAAGCTTTGTCTATTTCACAGTCACAGGGAGTAGGTGCTAGTGGGGATGCAGCCACAAAGAGTGAGGATCCACGTGTTCCACCCAGAGGGAGGGGGAGTACTATGCGCAGGAACCCAGATGTCGTACCTAGGCCTATCACTCCTAGGCCTGCCACACCCAAGCCTGCCACGCCTAGGCCTGCTACTTCTAAGCCAACCACTGCACCAAAAGATGAGGCTTCATCCACAGTGGTTCCATCAGTGTGTTCCAATTCTCAGCAGCCTGTTGCCTGCTTGTCAAAACCCTTGCTTTCTCCAGAGGCACAAGGTTTCTGGGTCTCTCAGGGAAGGGCCGACCCTAAGAAGGCACGCACAGTCTCTAGGGTGCAACGCATCATCAATGCCCGTGTTCGTGACCGTTGGGGTTATCCAATGCCCTATGCACCTGAGTGGGTTTATGACGAAGTAGAGAAGAATTTGGAAGAATGGCTTTATGGAGAACTTTTAATGAAAACAGACGTGGGACCCAAGGGATTGTTTCAAAGCGATCCACAGAAGCGGCAGCGTGACATGGTCTTCCTCTGTGACACCCTCAGCGAATGGTGGTATGGGCGTACCATCTTAAAGCACCATGTTAAAAGTTGTGGGAAGTTTCAAGAGGACCGCTTCTTCAGCTTGTCATCCACTCTGCCTAATGGAGGGAAGGTAGAGAAACCTCATCCTTCCTACTATTTGTCATACGAACACACCCTGGAGAAGTATGGGGTGAATGTTTGAGCTGTCCACAGTGGTTCCGGCTGGACCCTGTGTGTTGTAATTTTTCAGTATTTCTCTAAGAGTGAGAATTCCTCTTAGAGATGATTTGTTTACACTTGAGGACGTCGTTTGATTGCCCCAAGTTTTGGGCCTTCTTCATTTCCTGATGTTCTTCAAGATTGATGCCCCAAATTTTGGGCCTTCTCCATTGTTTGTTCACTCATTGTTCCATTTCTGGACTTCTGAACATTGTCTGGAACTTGTAAATAGTTGGGTTCATGAGACCAAGACTGCTGAGCCCCCACCAAAAACTCTTCTACCTCTAACTACTCACTGAGTAGCACCTTTATTCTTTGCCTTACTACTCCCCAAGTGGCTCTCAGTAACTTTGTACACTTGGGTAGGGGGGGTGTGATATGGAATAAAGCTTTTGGTTATGGTGGGGTCATGTAACTCAACTGCAATGAAAATGAGTGTTCATGTGTGAAAAGAAATCTATGCTAATTTTTCTTTTCAGCCAAGCTGTGCCTGGACCTCCTGATACACTATGGATGGTTCAAGTATCGTAAGTTAAGTGCCTGAGTGTTCCTATAAGGACCTCATGAATGTAATAAAGTTATGCAACTGATGTTATTTGCACTGAAACTTATCCAATACAGTATTGCACTTTTGCTCTTTACTGTTCTTTTCTCCACAGTACCCATTGTTACCAGGTATTCCTCAGGAGAGGATACCAGAAGAGTGATGTTCAATGGTATTGTTGGTTTGCACTTATATATTCACTTTGTTACTATTGTGTCTATATCATTTCACCATTGTCGGGACGAAATGGATTTTTCCCCCGGGTGTATGTAGGGACCTATAGGATATCCTATCCCTATAGAGTTAATCCCCTACCTCTTGTATGTAGTTCTCTTTTCCCTTGTTATTGGGCCAAGCCCTTGTAACTGGTAAAGTGTAACACCCACACCTATTGGACAAAGAGTGTAATGACACTCCCCTGCCACACTGCTATATAGTGCTGTGCAGGGAGTGTCCTCTTCCTCTTTGGCTCCTGGTGCTGCTGCTAGGTGAATCCCCATTGAGCCTGGGATCACCATAGGCCCAGTAAGCATTTACCCCAGAGGGACCTGACACCATTGGTGCTAAGTCGGGGACCAGGTAACCCCGTGAACGAGGACCAGCTAAGATAGTAAGATCTTGTTATAGTCTCTCTAGGAGAGAAAGACAGAGAGGTGTAGCAGAAAGAGCAGTTGTCGCTCCAACGAGGATTGTAGTAGGGAGTAGCTTCCCACAAGGCCTGTTTGCCTTTAGAGCAGGGAACTCAGTTGATAGGCATCTAGGTGAGCAAAGGACTACCTGTACCCTACCTGATAGATCCCGATCCCCTCACTGTGAAACGTCGGTTGAACTGGGAATTGATGTACACCTATCTGCAATATCCTTTGGAAGTCGCACCTGTCTGACTGTGAACCTTGTACTGTCCAAAGTGATTCCACCTGCTGTGTCCTCAGTATATTTGTAAGTAAACCTGTGGTCATTTGCCTCTGGCATAATAAATCTGTGCTCCTGTTTTACCTTTTTAAAGAACCTCCTGGCGTCCATTATTCTATTTTGCACTTATATGCCTGTGAGTTGTAGTTCAACTACAGTTTAAAGGGGAAGCTTCCATTTGGCGAAGGCTCTGCCCTGGGTGAGGATTCGCAATGTAACCCATGCTCACTACCTAGCTGGTCACCCTTAACTCCTAATTGGCAGAATAGGCCAAGAAAGCGTTACAATAGTAACACAATCTGTTCCCTCCATTGTATAACAAGCAGGTTTGCAAGGGCCTCTAACACTTCCATAGAAGTGAGCACCTGGTCTTGGGCATTCAATTCCACAGGGGGATCTTACACTCCTTCTTCTCATTTGATTCCCATGCCCCAAGCTGAAACCCCCAAGTGAGGGTTATGGCAGGAGCCCGCTGCTCTTGGTCACAGAAAAGCTAAATAAAGGGCTGATTACAGATGTTTGGAAGATATTGCCAGTCCCTATTATGAACTGTTTCCTGAACATTTAGTCCCTACTGCCCTAGACGTATGCATTTTCACTGGACAACTCCATGTCATACGTAACGGGATAGCCCCCGCCCCAGTGCTCCCAAAAAAAGGACCCTCCCCAAAGCTTTAAAAGCCCAACCCCACCCCCAAATCCGGTGTCTTTTTTTTCCTTCTGCTTCAGTTTATTTTTGCTCCTGTTAGAAACAGTTTTCTTTTTAACCTTGGGGAAGCATTAGGGCTTGCTGTAAAGCGTCCTAGGGACTGGGGTTTTGGTCCTTGTGATCTTTTTCCCCTAAGCACATTACCTCAGGTATGAAGTCTTCAGTGTTTCATCATCTGGATCAGGTAGGCACAGTGTTACTGTGGCTTATTTCACTGGTTTGTCCTTGATCCATGGGCCTTCACGGCCTGATTATAATCTGTCCGATGGCAAGTGCTATGTCCCCCCATCCGTGGGCCTACCTGGGCATGTCTGAAAAGCGTCCAGCGGCATTGGGGTATATGGTCCCTACACCCCTTATGATTTTTACGGATGGGAGAGGGAGGTGGCAGTTACTTAAAGGGATACTGTCGTAGAAAAACATGTTTTTTACAAAATGTATCAGTTAATAGTGCTACTACAGCAGAATCCTGCATTGAAATCCGTTTTTCAAAACAAGAAATGGATTTTTTTATATCTAATTTTAAAATTTGCTATGGGGCTAGACATTTTGACATTTCCCAGCTGCCCTCAGGTCATGTGACTTGTGCTCTGATAAACTTCAGTCACACTTTACTGCTGCACTGCAAGTTGGAGTGATGTCATTACCCCTCCCTCCTACAAGCTGCTGTAATGTAAATAGAGCCTTGTCTGCTGAGCCTGTCAATTGAACAATAGGCAGGAATCAAGATAAGCTCCCACTGACACCACTTCAGAAGGACTGAAATAAGATAGTCCTGTGATCACTGCCCCCACTTACGTTTCAAAAAATAAATATATATATATATATATATATATATATATATATATATACACACACACACACACACTTCATTTTGGACACTGGAAAAAATATTTTATATAGATAGTTTATTATATTTGTTTACACAAAAATGAATGGCAGAAACACAGGAGTACACTCCCAGGACTGATGACAGGGAATAGAAAAAAAGGATAAAATAAGGAGGACATACTTGAAAACCAGGGAAACTTAAGAGGAAGTCTAGGAAGGGTTAAAATAGCTCATGAAAAGGAGGCAGTAAGTAGTTAATGAAAAAAGAAGTATTGCAGGCAGGAAAGGAGCGCAGTGTGTGTGAGGTGGATAGCAGAGGGAACTCACAGCTCCTTTACCACATCTAGTAACCAGTAAAACTAACTAGGAAGGCAGCAAGGAGAGAAAGTTCCCCCCTCCAAAGGAATGCAGAGAACAAACTTACAGAACGGCAGGAGCTTTGATAGTGTCTGTGGGAGGAGGGGCTGCTAGTGCAGCTGTAGAGCAGGACGTAGGAAAGTGAAAGTAATTGCTTCCCTGCAAACCATGTGACCTCTCTCCTCATCACACGCATGGGCGTGTGGGGAGTGTACAGCTAGATTCTCATGTGGTAGTGCGACCTGGCTTTTCATTACAGAGTGGCTGCCTCCAAGCACACAGGTAATGCTGTGCCTGCTGTTAGAGCAGCACAGGATGAATGTGTAATGAGCAGAAATGGAAGCCCCCATGACAAAATACAACCTAAAATAATTTATTCTTCAATTTGTGGATTAACATTTTATTTGCCAGACAGTGTTTATGGATGTGTGTTTTTTATAAAAATGCAAAAAAAAATTTTTTTTTAAAATGACGACAGATTCCCTTTAAGGTTAATCTGTTGGAATCCCAGGTTTGTCTTGGAGAGTGGGGTTAACAGAATGTTTAGTTAGCGGCCTAAACCTTATGTCCTCCTTCTTTTTTTCCCATACTGGGGTATTATTTTCTTTTTTCTGGAGGAATTTAGGTTTCAGAGCCAGCTGCCTCCCTCACAAGTCTTTCCCAAGGTTGAGGTCGTTTACATAAAAAAAAAAAAAAAAAAAAAAAAAAAGAAGGGGCCTTTGATCTACTAGCAGTTAAACATTTAGGCTTAGATGGTAATGCCAGAGTCTCTTAACTCTTAAGAATGGATGGACCAGATTGGCCATTGTGGAAATGGTGACTGATCTGTATGTTCTATGAGCAATTTTAATGCAATGCTAATTTGCATATTCTATACTGATCGTATGGTAATGTGGATCTGCAGGTTCTGAGAGCAGCAGCTGTAGTTAATTAGATGATTACTTTGGAGGTCAGTGTCAGGTGCAGTTAATGAACGGGTATTCCCCCTCTCACTCCCTCCATTAGCAGATTAGAGTGATTCTCAGAAGCATCAGGTAAGATTCTTTGTTAGAACTCTGTTCTATTGTTATAAAGTTTTGTTAGTTATATTAACATGTACTTCTTTTATTCTGCTTTCTGAGTCTAGCTAGCTTAGAAGCAAAGGCAATGCTGTAGGGGAGTAGAACACTGTCCAGCCAGTGTATGCATGTGTGCGTGTGGACACGGGATAGTGGGGAATTGACAGAGACTGGCCTCATGACTCTTGGCTTTGGCAGAGTGGTCTCAGTCTGCTTAATGTAATAACCATAAACAAAGGCACAGGTTATACATTTCTTTGGTCCTGCTACTGTTTATTATTACAACCAAACTGAATGTATATGTGGAAACATTTCAGTGGTTCCAGAGCTGGCTTAATAACCAAATATAAATGTACAGGTTACACATTTTTTAGTCCTGCTACTGTTTAATATTACAACCAAACTGAATGTATATGTGGAAACATTTCAGCGGTTCTGGAGCTGGCTTAATAACCAAATATAAATGTACAGGTTACACATTTTTTTTTTTGGTCTGGGCACTGCTTAATATTACAACCAAACTGAATGTATAGGTGGATACATTTCAGCGGTTCTGGAGCTGGCTTAAAGGAGAAGGAAAGGTTAAAACTAAGTAAGCCTTATCAGAAAGGTCCATCTAAATATACCAGTAAACCCCAAATGTAGTGCTGCTCTGAGTCCCCTGTCAAAAGAAACACAGCATTTCTTTCCTTCTATTGTGTACACATGGGCTTCTGTATCAGACTTCCTGCCTTCAGCTTAAACCTCATTGCCCTGGGCAAGAGCATGCTCAGTTTGCTCCTCTTCCCCCCCCCCCTTCTCTGCTGTAATCTGAGCCCAGAGCAGGGAGAGACTCAGGCAGGAAGTGATGTCACACCACATTAATACTGCAGCTCCTATCCTAAACAAACAGAGAGTTTCTAGAGCTATTTACTCAGGTATGGTAAAACATTCTACAGAATAAATATAGCATTCTAGCTTGCACTGTTGTAGCTAATCTATTGGCAATAAAATGCTTCCGTAGCTTTCCTTCTCCTTTAATAACCAAATATAAATGTACAGGTTACACATTTTTTGGTCTGGGTCCTGCTTAATATTACAACCAAACTGAATGTATATGTGGAAACATTTCAGTGGTTCCAGAGCTGGCTTAATAACCAAATATAATTGTACATGTTACACATTTTTTGGTCTGGGCACTGCTTAGATCACAACCAAATTGAATGTATATGTAGAAACATTTCAATGGTTCTGGAGCTGCTTTAATAACCAAATATAAATGTACATGTTCTACATTTCATGGCCCGGGCACTGCTTAATATTACAACCAATATGAATATTTCTGTGGTCCTGCTACTTTTCAATACTACTACTAAACTGTATGTATATGTGGAAACATTTGAGCACTTCTGGAGCTGGCTTAATATCCAAATATAAAGGTATAGGTTATACATTTCCTTGGTTCCGGACACTTCTTAATTTACAACCAAACTGAATGTAGGGGGAAACATTTCAGTAGTTCTAGGGCTGGCAGTAATAACCATATATGAAGGCACAGGATGTACATTTCTTTGGTCCTGCCACGGTTTTTAATATTACAACCAAACTGATTGTGTATGCTTCCAGTGGCTTGGGGCCGACTAAGACAATAACCAAATATAAATGTACATGTTATACATTTCTCTGGTGTGGACACCAATTAATATAACAACCAAACTGAAGGTATGGTCAGTGATTGGTGTGGGAAGGATTAAGGCATTTTCCAGATGGTGCCTATACAGCTATCAGGTTGGTATGTAAGCATGGTAACATAAGTAAATGTTCTAGTGGCCCTGTGTCATGTTTGTTTTATACAACTTTTGAGTTAAGTTAAAAGCATGGACTACTCTTGCAAACTAGCAACTTGGGTATCATAGGCTTAATGTAGCACTAAGACAGGCTTAAATGCAGGAGTCAAGTCGGGTATAAGTATTATAAACTTATTTAAATGCAGCAGCTATGCTTAGGATAATTTTATTATCTTATATACAGCAGTCAATATTGGCTTAAGGGACAGTGTCAGGGTAAGTATGACCCAACCAATATATAAATTATAGATGCATTAAAGGTAGGTCCCATTACGTATGACATGGAGGTAATTGATTTAAACATATATCTGGTCTAAATGGATTGGCTGGGGCCAATTCTGACTTATACAAGGGTTATGTGAGATATAGTATTGACAAAGGTCAATATAGGCATGTGAATACACCGGTTTGAGTAGTGGTCAGTTCTGGTTCAAATGGCTATCCGGTAAGTGCGCTTATGCAGCAGCCAAGCAGCAGATAGTTATACAATTGCTGTATTATAACAGCTGACTTGTAGACCACAACCATTGAGGTACAGGTGGTCCATATTATTACATTCACACTTGTTGGTTGGCAATAATCAGCCATGGGAAGTCAATAATTAGAATAAGTGATCTATGACTGGACTTATGCCTGCTTATCTGAAATAGAAGCGATAGAATGTATCCCGCTTTTGCAATAGGGTAGGCCTTGGGCTAATTATGTGCATGTATATATTTATCTATCTATAAATATTCGTGTGTAGGTATATGATGTTATATTATATATGAAGGTTCAGCAAGGATACTAATACTGCCACAGCCTGAGCCTCAGGAAGATAACTTATTACTCCTTGGGAGTGGCAAAGGCTCCGTATGTTCTGAGGGTAAACCAAGGTCTATTAACATATCTGGTATGATTTTCATCAGGATCTTTTACTTTGGCTATGGGTGTTCAACTTATTATCTGGCCTCAGTCTAGAAGACAGTGGGCACAGCAGTCAGTGCAAAATTAGTTACTGTGTATGCACTGGGTTCACTGCTGCCTCATGGTTTTGGAGCTTTGCTAGGAGGTATACCATATCACAGACCTATCCAGCCTACCTCAAGTACATCCAGGGACCAATTGGCTTACTGAAGGAATATTCATTGGCCATATTATATTAATGGATGTCATATAGAGTGGGTTGTAAAATTAGGTACACACCATCAATGTGACTGTAGCCAAGGTCGCAGACCCATGGTTAAAAAAAACAAAAAAAAAACAAAAAAAAAAAACGGTTTACATCAAGTTTATTTTTCACAGGGTCAAGATAACAAATTATTCTTCTCTCTTGATAACCCTTATTGATGATCGAAGGCATGTGGGATTTTTTTTTTCTTTTTAAGAGTCTATGCTAATTTGTGACTTGCCTTTCAGACCGCCATAGACTGACCTAGCTAATTGAGGTTGGTATTCCATAGGTTACCATCAGGTCAGGATGTTTACAAACATTGTCTTATTGAAATTATGCTTTCTGGACTAAGTCTGCAGTATCGGCCTTTAGGAAAGGCCCTGGTTATGGCATATCTAACCATAGACATAGACATCCTAGTATAGGTAGTAGAGGGGTTCCAATCTAGAACAATAGGTGGATAATTCTATCCCCATATATATATATTTATCCCCATACCTAGATTATTTCTGATCTTGGATATTTAAGAATAGTCTCAGTGAGCTGTCTAGGTTCCAAGCTGGAACACTAGGATAAGAAGTATTGTATTGGTTAGTTATACTTCATGGAATCGGTTAATTCCTTCCCATTTGGTAGACTCATGGGAGCATGCCAAACAGATTTGGTTCTAGGCCCAATCTAGGGTATACGCTGACTTCAATTATGTCCAGGTCACATCCTTGAAGGCTCGAGTACTGTATCATTGCAAGGATATGCATATCTGCATGTATTACTGTTATGATGCCCACTCCATTGGGCATGCAAATGTTTAATATCCAGACTTGTTTGGTGAAGGATCATGAGCTAATGATAAGAACAATTTCAACCCGCATAGGAAGATTGCCTAGGCTACTGTATGCTCCTAGATACCTCACCTGGCAGGTAAGGTATGCCCTTAGGGGCGGCAGTCTGTCTCCATGAGTCGCTCTATGGACTCTTCATGGATAGAATGCATGTGTTATGGTCCAGGACAAATACAAGTTCCTTATGTGCCCTGTAGATTTTAGTATCGAGGAGACGGGGGAGCTCCACTAGGTGATGCCATGTATCTGTAGTGTTCTACAGATGTGGAGCATGTAGAATACGAGTGAATGTTTTCTTTCCCCTACTAAGTCATCTTTTACAGGTACCATGCTTTTGAGCTATTTGAGCTTTTGGGCACTCTTGGTTGTCACAGCTGCGCTGGTAAGTAGTGTGAGCGAGACTCTGGAGAAGTTACTCTGGGTTTCTATCCACTTCTCCTTCAACTTCTCTTTCAGTGGAGTTGGTTCTCTCCTTTCAGGTGGAAGTGTCAGACTGGATTCACACTCCGTAGTATTACTTTGGTGTGGGTTCTGCCTCTAAAGAGTCCTGTTTCTTCTTTTTCTCTGACAGTCCATTTCCTCTGAAGAAAGAGTTCACGGGTTTTCTACAAGGTATTCTCTGTTCACCTGTAGAGGTTTCACTCTTCTAAGTTTTATCTGGAATAGATTACACTTGGCCAGGTGTCTTTATGTGGAACAATTACCCTCCCATTGGGGATATTAGCTTGCTACGTCCCATTACGTATGACATGGAGTTGTCCAGTGAAAAGAGAAAATTATATCATACTTACCGTAATTTTCCTTTCATGGACAACTCCATGTCATAGTTCCCATCCCTTTTTCGGTAGTTTCTAGAAGCTTATTACGAGACACCGGATTTGGGGGTGGGGTTGGGCTTTTAAAGCTTTGGGGAGGGTCCTTCTGACGGGAGCACTGGGGCGGGGGCTATCCCGTTACGTATGACATGGAGTTGTCCATGAAAGGAAAATTACGGTAAGTATGATATAATTTTCTCTTTTTTCTTTGTTACCACCATAAGCTTATATAATACTTATAAGATAACAGACGAGCCTGGCTGGTAAAAATGCTACTTGTTGACAATGTTATTAATAGGGAAAAACTATAAAAATATAGGATGGCCACCCTAGCCCTGGAAGGCCAAATCCAACACTGCAGCCCAATGAGATCACAATCCTAAACTAAGACAGGGAGAACATTTCCAAAATCACCTCCAGTAGCATCCCCCCTCACTTAATTTCATACGTGACCCTTGTGAACATGCCAGTACAAGCAATTGGTCAAATGGTCTGCAATGGGTGGGGGTGTGTTTGATACCTATTTTTAAGCCAAACATATAGCCATTATTAAGGCTATCATTAACTCTTCTGCCTTAAAACAGAGCAATTTGATTCCTGCCATGCATTTGTGCCATTAAGGATAATATTCTGTTTCTGCATTGAGTACCATTTTAAGATGATAGACATTTTGACATTTCAGCAATCTTTCCAACCAGCGCCTACTGTAATTGTTCCCAAAATGCCTGCTTAATTCCCTAGGTGTTCACAGTTTTACTCAACCTTCCCTGGCTGAGGCTTTCCCTCTGTACTAATAATATTCTACCATTGATCCTGGATCATAACAAATATAGCTTTGGATTACTATTAAGTTTCCATGAATCGTCTCTGTGTTTGGGATCATTTGTCTTCATTTTTGTATATCAAAAGCACCAGGGGTCACTTTTAAGGAAATGCAACTGGGAGAAATAGATAACAGAATATCTGGAATAATTTCTCAGTAACCACTTGACCTTCAATTCATTGCTAAATGAGTAGTGCCAGGTTTTTAAGGGCTGAGATGCAAGCCTTAATAATGATGTTTAAAATCATTTTTAAATTTTGGATTTATTTTATTAAAATGGGCTGATAAAAGCTGCCAACTCAGCCCCTCCAAACTTTAGCAATTAATAACCCAATTGGTTGGGCAGGTTTAAGAATCCTTTTAAGCAAGGACCAAATCAATCAAAGTCATAATCCAGTTGTTGGCCTGGGGGCCAAACGATTACATCATTCTATTGCATTGGTGGCCAAATCATTAGACAAGTGAATCTCACTATGTATGTAATAGAAACAATATGGCAGCTTTAACATATAGGTATAAATGCAAAAATACGGAGGTTCTACAATGATATATAATTCATGTATATGTCCCATTTAATGGGTTCCTCCAAGTACTGTAAAGTAAATGTGATTATAAATCACATGAATTATATATATATATAGAACATATGGAATTACATACATGACAATCAATACCGGTACAAAAGGTGAGGAAGGCCCTATGCAAAGGGCATACACTCTAATGGGAAGGGAGTAATACACAAGGTGTGGGAGTGGGCAAGATTGAATTAAGTGGGTGCAAAATGTGGTACTGTATGTGGTGTTGCATTTGGTAGTTAAGCAGAGTGAGGGTAGGCTTCTCGAAAGAAGTGCGTTTTAAGAGATTTCTTGAAAGCAGAAAGGTTCAGAGAAAGTCGGACAGTTCCAGAGTTCCAGAGGAGGGGTGCAGCCCTTGCAAAGTCTTGAATGCGAGCATGTGAGGAGGTAATGAGAGAAGAGTTGAGTAGCAGGTCAGTAGAGGAGCGTAGTAAGCGGTTGGGTGAGTATATAGAGATGAGTTCAGAGATGTTGGGTGGGGAAAAGTTATGAAGTGCTTTGAATGTCAGGGTCATTAATTTGAATTTGATTCTGAAAGGTAGCGGAAGCCAGTACAGGGATTGACAGAATCGCGTGGCAGAGGAGGAGCGGTTGCTGAGGTTTATGAGCCTCACAGCAGTGTTCATTATGGACTGGAGAGGTGACAGTCTCTGGAGGGGAAGGCCAATTAAAAGAGAGTTACAGTAGTCTAGACGTGATATGACGAGAGAGTGAATAAGAATTTTGGCAGCATCTTGGGTGATAAATGATCGTATTTTGGATATGTTCCTTAGGTGGAAGTGACATGATTTAATAAGTGACTGGATATGAGGAGTGAATGACAGGGCAGAATCTAGGATAACCCCAAGGCACCGGGCCTGGGGAGAGGGGGTGATAGTGGAATTGTTAGCTATGATGGATACTTCCGGGATGTTACTGGTGTTAGTTGGAGGAAAGAGAACCATTTCCGTTTTAGAGAGGTTTAATTTAAGGTAGCGTTGTGACATCCAGGTAGAGGTAGCGGACAGGCAGGAGGAGACGCGAGTTAGGAGTTCTGGGTTGAGATCAGGAGATGAGAGATAGATCTGAGTATCGTCAGCATAGAGGTGGTAGTGGAAACCATACTAGTTGATTAATTTGCAGAAGGAAGAAGTATAGAGGGAGAATAGTAGTTGTCCCAGGACAGAGCCTTGAGGAACCCCAACAGAAAGAGGTAGGGGAGAAGATGCTAATCCGTTGTAGGAGACACTGAAGGAATGATTGGTGATGTAAGAAGAGAACCAGGACAGGGCTGTGTCACGAAGGCCAAGCGAATGGAGGAGGAGAGGGTGATCTACAGTGTCAAATGCAGCTGAGAGATCAGCAGTATTAGTAGTGAGAAATGATTGTTGGATTTTGCGGTTAAAAGGTCATTAGTTAGTCGAGTCAGGGCAGTTTCAGTGGAGTGTTGTGGCTTAAAACCAGATTGTAGGGGGTCCAGCAGGTTATTGTCAGAGAGGAATGAGGTTAGTCGGTTGTAGACTAGGCGCTCAAGTAGTTTAGAGATGAAAGGTAGCAGAGAGATAAGTCGGAGGTTGTCAAGATTGGAGGGATCAAGAGATGTTTTTTTCAGAATGGGGGTGAAAATAGTATGTTTTAGTTGAGAAAGAAACAGTCCAGCTGAGAGTGAAAGATTAAATAGGTGAGTTAAGGCTTTGATTAGACAATGATTGGTATTGCGTGGAAGTTTTGAGGGAATTAGATCAAGCGGGCAGGTGGTAAGGTGAGAAGAGGCCAAAAGCTTTGAGACTTCCTCATCAGTGACAGGGGTGAAGGAGAACAGGAGAGACTGGGGAGTTTGAAGGGAGGGTGGTGGAAGTCTAGGGGGGTTGAGTGGTGTAATGTCCCTTCTGATAGTGTCAATTTTGTTTTTAAAGTGTTCAGCAATATCTTGAGCAGAGACAGATGTGCACGGAGGGGCTGGAGAAGGGGAAAGGAGAGTGTTAAAGGTGGAGAAAAGTTGTGCTGGTTTTTTAGAAAGGGAGTTAATGAGTGAAGCAAAGTATGTTTTTTTGGCTTGGAAGAGGCTGGTGTTATAGGAGCGCAAGGCAGATTTGTAGCTCCAAAAGTCTGATTCTGAGAGGGATTTGCACCAGCGATGCTCAAGTGCACGTGAGTGTCTTTGGAGCGCTTTTGTATGAGCAGTATGCCAAGGTTGAAGTGGTTTGGGTCTAGCACGTTTAGTTTTTATAGGAGTAAGCTCATTAAGGGCAGTGGTGAATGTAACAGTGTCCTCCCTGAGATTCCCTGGAACCAAACAATATTATATAGACTAGAGATTTCAGAGCCAGTAAAACCCTGCAAGGAATCCACAGCACTAAGGGACCATAAGCATTTGCCCAGCTGGGTGACGATTCACGGCCAGGAACTTGTAATTGAGTCTCTGTAGGATGGTGCCTGGGGAAAAGAATAAAGTCAGGGACAGTGGCTATATTGCATGCCGCTATCAATATTAGTCTCCATAGAACTCTCTATGGATTGCACATTGAATGCTCTATTCCAGGCATGCCCATACTTTACTAATGTGAGGTCTACTTTTAAGAATATTGTCCCAGTATGATCTACAACTGTAAAAACATACTTTTCCATGGAAAATATTACTTAAATATTGATTTATGAGAAAATTATTATAATATTATTATATTTAAACCTCTATTTCTCATGCATGAAATAGGAGGGTGATTTAGACCAGCTGTTTGCTGGCAGTGTCTTGAGGTCTACTGATGTCTAACTAAAGGTCTACTGGTAGGTCTCGATCTATCTTTTGGACACCCTTGCTCTATTCTAAATAAATAGACTGAGTTTAAAGAGGCAGCCACTTCCCCTGTAAATCCACATACATATTAAGCTTGCCATAGATTTTATCCTTTGTGCAACAAACACTCGTTCATTTCAGTCTATTGAACTACCATTAAAGGGGTTGTTCACCTTTGAGATAACTTTTAATATGACGTAGAGAGTGACATTCTGAAATAATTTGCAATCTGTTATTTTTTTATTATTGAAGGTTTTTGAGTTATGTAGCTTTTTATTCAGCAGCTCTTCAATTTGCATTTTAAGAAATCTGGTAACTAGGGCCCAGATTACCACCATGCATTGATTTTTTTAGACGGACAGTGACGCCCATTTGAAAGCTGCAAAGAATCTGAACAAAAAGACAAATAACTATAAAACTATAAAAAATAAATAATGAAAAAAAATTGAAAAGTTGCTTAACCCTTTAAGTGCCACAGAACGTAGAATCTACGTTCTGAGGCAAAGTAACTTGAAATGCCACAGAACGTAGATTCTACGTTCTGCAGCATTTCCCCCAGGCCAGGAAGCGATGCGCACAAAAAACCGGCGCATCGCTTCTAACACGCACAGATCCCCCTAGGCAACGAGCAGAGGCGGTTCACTTACCGGATCGCTTCCTCGATCGTCCCAGGCAGCCAATGGGAGCAGTGGAGACCACGAGGAGCACACTGATGACGTCTCCACTGCTCCCCCTATAAATAACTCCCCCCAACTGTCACACCTTCCCTCCTGCTGCGCACTTATGGTTGCTGGAGTTCCCCCTGCTGCCTGTCTGAGCTTTGATCGCTGGATTGGTCGCCTGGATTGCCTGGATTCAACATTGTGAGCTGAACTGCACCTCTCTACACCCTTTACTTTACATATTCTCTCTAAAAAAAAAAAATCTTTTTTTTTTTCTTTTTTTTTCTTCTGTCTTTGGCCTTAGCACACTTACAGGCAACTTTGCCAAGCTCACACTCACACTCCCACACTCACACACTCACACACACACACTCACACACACACACTCACACTTACACACTTACTTTCTTACTTTTTATCTCTACTTATTTTTTACTTTGCTTTCTTTAGTCATTTGTCTTTATTTGTTGCTCAAACTTTATTTCTGCTCTGATTTGATTGCGTTTTACTGTTTTTTGGCCATTTTCATCATTGGTTTGTGATTTTATTGCACTTTTATTGCGCTATTACTTGTTTTGTTCTCATCCGTTTCTGTTTGCAGTGACGCTGGTGGATCTAGATTTCTGACCACCGATTTCACTCCAATAACTTCATTTTATTGCTTTTAGTGATTTTATTACGTTTATTCTTTATATTTTTCTTTACTGCTGGTTTAGTTTTCTAGAAAAGTTTTCCCCTACCCAAATAACTGTTCACTGTATTGCTTTTGGTGGTTTTATTACGTTTACCCTTTGCATTGTTCTTTGCTGCTAGTTTAGTTCCCCAAAAAACTTTCCATTTGCAGTGACGCTGGTGGATCTATAGTTCTGACCACCAATTTCACTCCAATAACAGTTTTTTTATTGCTTTAGCTGTTTTTACTGCTTGCTTAGTTCCCCCGAAAAAGTTCCCTTTGTAGGTCACTAGAGAATCTAGGACCCTTGACCGCTGATTTTAGTGTATTCGCTGTTCTTTTATTGCTTTGAGTAGTGTTGCATTTTAGTGATTTTTTCAGGAGTTTTCTTTGCACTGTTTATTGCACACTTTATTGCTTGTTTAGTGCCCCAAAAGATAGTTCCCTTTGCTGTGACACCATTTAGTGGTCTTATTCTGTTTTCTGATTTTAGGTGATTGTTCCAGAAAGTCAGGGATTACGTGGATTGTAAACTGTGCCATATCTTTATTCCATAGCATTCCATAAGGTTCATTTGTTCAAGCTCAAGGTTTTTTCCTTCTGCTTGTTTGTATTGGTCATATCTTGCTGCCTTGCTTTTTTTTCTTCTTCTGGTTGTTTCTGTTAGCAGGGGTTAACTGTTGGTCATATCTTGCTGCCTTGCTTTTTTTTTTTCTTCTGGTTGTTTATATTAGCAGGGGTTAACTGTTGGTCATATCTTGCTGCCTTGCTTTTTTTTCTTCTTCTGGTTGTTTCTGTTAGCAGGGGTTAACTGTTGGTCATATCTTGCAGCCTTGCTTTTTTTTTTTCTTCTGGTTGTTTATATTAGCAGGGGTTAACTGTTGGTCATATCTTGCTGCCTTGCTTTTTTTTTTCTTCTGGTTGTTTCTGTTAGCAGGGGTTAACTTTTGGTCATATCTTGCAGCCTTGCTTTTTTTTTTCTTCTGGTTGTTTATATTAGCAGGGGTCTCAGTCATCTTGCTGTCTTGCTTTTTTTTTTTTTTTTTATTCTGGTTGTTTCTGTTAGCAGGGGTTAACTGTTGGTCATATCTTGCAGCCTTGCTTTTTTTTTTTCTTCTGGTTGTTTATATTAGCAGGGGTCTCAGTCATCTTGCTGGCTTGCTTTTTTTTTTTTTTCTTGTGGTTGATTGTATTAGCTTTTTTTTTTATTTGTTTGACTTGCCTATTGATTCTTAGCTTTGTAGTTGTCTGTAAATTTCTGGCACAATGGCCAAACGGTTTTATACCGCTGAGGAAGCGGCTAGGTATTGCGAGGACTCCAGCTCAGAGGAATTTAGCAATTCCGATTCTGAGTATGTCCCATCTGATGACTCTAGTGAGGAATCAGAGATTGGTGATAGCAGCACTATTAGCGCAGAGGCTAGTAGTGGCGGCACGCTTACTGCTGAAGAAGCAGAGGAAGAGGCAGAGGCAGAGGCTGGTGGCAGTGTGCCAGATGCACCCATGGAGGTTGAAGAGGGTGAGGGTAGTGATGATGCAGCAGTTGGAGCGCCTATGTGGGGGCCTCCCTGTAATTATGCCCCCGAAATTCCCCCATTCACTGCAGTCGCGGGCGTCAAGGTGGACACCACTAACTTTCAAATTATAGATTTCTTCAATCTTTTTATCACAGAGGCCATCCTACAGGACATGGTCCAGTACACAAATTTATACGCTGAGCAGTATCTTGCCAGCCACCCTTTACCAGGGTATTCAAGAGCCCAGGCGTGGTATCCCACTACTGTAAATGAAATCAAAAGATTCCTGGCGCTCACATTGGCAATGGGACTCGTAGAACGCAATACCTTAGCTTCATACTGGGATACCACTACAGTCCTTTCCATCCCTCTTTTTTCAGCCGTTATGCCAAGAAACCGCTACCAAATTTTACTGCGGTTTCTTCATTTTAGCAACAATGCAGCGGCTGTTCCCCCTAATGAGCCCGGTCACGACAGGCTTTACAAATTGAGGCCCCTTATAGATAGCCTGTCTCAGCGCTTCGCAGAGGTCTACACCCCCTCCCAAAATATATGTGTGGACGAGTCCCTTTTGCTCTTCAAAGGGCGCCTAAGATTCCGCCAATACATCCCTAGTAAGCGTTCTCGCTATGGGATGAAATTTTACAAACTCTGCGAAAGCAGCACGGGCTATACTAATTCTTTCATGTTCTATGAGGGAAAGGACACTAATTTGGACCCCCCCGGTTGTCCCCTTGATTTGACTGCCAGTGGTAAAATTGTCTGGGAGCTCATATCTCCACTGTTGGGCCGAGGTTACCACTTATACGTGGATAACTTCTACACTAGCGTCCCCTTATTTAGAACGCTTTACTGGTTGGACACCCCAGCCTGTGGCACCGTTAGGCAAAACCGCAAAGGACTGCCTAAGGAACTGGTGCAAAAGAAATTAAAACGTGGAGAAGTTTATGCTCTTAGAAGTGATGAGCTCCTGGCACTAAAATTTGCAGACACAAAAAATGTTTGTATGCTTACTACTATCCACAATGAGAGTGTAGTTGTCCAACACAGACGTGGCAGGCCCGCAAAATCAAAGCCACTCTGTTGTAAAGAATATAGTAAGCATATGGGTGGCGTTGATAAAACAGACCAAATTCAAACTTACTATGACGCCACCAGAAAAACCAGGGCCTGGTACAAAAAAGCAGCAATTTACATGATTCAAATGGCCCTTTATAATTCCTATGTCGTTTACAAGGCGGCAGTACCAGGCCCAAAATTGTCTTTATACAATTATCTGCTGCAACTGCTCCCTGCCCTTTTGTTTGGTGATGTACAGGAGGTTCCAGAAATGCCTGGCAATGACAATGTTGCCCGAATGGTGGGTAAGCATTTCATTGCACAAATTCCACCAACTCCTAATAAAAGATATGCCCAGAGAACTTGTAAGGTTTGCCGTTCCAGGGGTGTTCGAAAAGATGTGCGATATTTTTGTCCCAAGTGTCCTAGCAAGCCTGCTTTGTGTTTCCAACCCTGTTTTGAGGTGTACCACACTGTGGTACACTACGAGAGGCCATGAGTTGTGTTGGTAGGTTAGGGTTCTCTGGGTTTGTTGGTGGTAAAAGGATGTAGTAAACTTGGCATGCTCTGTTTTTATGCACATGCTGGCAAAGTGATGCTTTTTATTTCGTGTTTTTTTGAAGTTGTGATTGTGCAGTGGTTTTTCAGGTTCAAGCCCCTTTTGAGATATAACATTTCACACGCTAGGTGTCTATGCACACGCTAGCAATAACTGGTTAGGTGTGCTGGCAAAACGATGTGCTTTTTCTTTTGTATTTTGTGCAGTGGTTTTTCAGGTTCAAGACTCGGCAGACAGACGGCACTTCTGGAATAGGTTTATTGGGGTTGCTGCTGTAAAAACCTAACGTGTTTCGGGAGTAGATCCCTTAGTCATAGGTCCTATGACTAAGGGATCTACTCCCGAAACGCGTTAGGTTTTTACAGCAGCAACCCCAATAAACCTATTCCAGAAGTGCCGCCTGTCTGTCGAGTTTTGTAGCGTCCACAGTGGGGACACTGTTTGACTGAGCACCTGGATATAGGCAAGAGCGATGAACAGTAGCGGTCCTTCTTTGTTCTTTATTTTCAGGTTCAAGCCCCTTATTGAGATCTAACATTTTACGCTCTAGGTTTTTATGCACACGCTAGCGATAACTGGTTAGGTGTGCTGGCAGAATGATGCGCTTTTTTGTGTTTTGTGCAGTGGTTTTTTGGATTCAAGCCCCCCATCGAGTTCTAACATTTCACGCTCTAGGTTTTTATGCATGAACTAGCAATAACTGGTTATATGTGCTGGCAAAATGATGTGCATTTCTTTTGTTTTGTGCAGTGGTTTTTCAGATTCAAGCCCCCCTTGAGATTTAACATTTTGGCAGGTACCTACTTGGCTTATAACTAGGTTATAGATATTGGTAATCTATAGATATTGATAAAAAAAGTTTGACGATGCAAAAGTTGGCATTTTTTTTTCTGTATAGTAGTGATCTTGGTAGTGATTTATGGTGTAGAATTTGGCACAGGGTGAGCAATTTTTTTGTGCAGTGTAGCAGTAAAAACAATTGTATGTAGGTTTGTTCTTAGTCTATGCATTCAGTTTTTGTGTTGAGCTATGGTGCTTTAGGCCAGTTGTAGTTTTATGTAGTTATGCATTTGTATTGCGCTGGTGCAATAGCAAACTGAGGTGCTGGTTGGTCGAGAGGGCGCACGATAGAACTTGTGGTGTGTGATGAATACATGGGATGATGTGCATCTCTAATGCTGATGCCACAAGTTTTTTTTTTTTACTGGCACCTCAAAAGCTCCTCTATCAGCGCATTTATCTATAGTTTTGTCTGTATTTCTGGGCAACATTTGCATTTGTTTTTGTAGATTTAGGCATCTCTGGATTTGTGGGTAGCATGTCTTCAGTTTTCGGTTTTTGAGCACAGGGTGGCGGAACACTATGGTCTTCCATTTAGAATTGTTTATAGTGTAGGCATTCAGAATCTTTTTCCCGAAAAGTTGTGGTTGGAACAATCCATTTTTTTTGTACTTGTAGCGCACATTGAATATTTATGCAGTAATTAGGTTGGACAAGTTGCAGTGGCTCTGTGAATAGGAATAGTACTTTGATCACGTGCCATGTCTGCCACCAGTAGGGCACCAGCTTTTTTACAAACTTCTGGTGTGCACTTCTTAGGACACTTGCATAATTTATGGGTCAAATGTACTATGGATTCTTGCAAAAATTAAGTTTTGTCCAAACGATCTCCACCTGTGTAGCTCACTTTCCTACTCAGGCCACACCAGCCAGGCCAAACTTTTACTCATGCAAAAAATGTAGGATAGGAAGGAGCATTACAATCCGCAGACTTGGCTGCAAAATACCTTTTATTGTCACAGCATGTTTCGGATCATCATGGATCCTTTTTCAAGTGAGGATCCATGATGATCCGAAACATGTTGTGACAATAAAGGTATTTTGCAGCCAAGTCTGCGGATTGTAATGCTCCTTCCTATCCTACATTTTTTGCATGAGTACTATGGATTCTGTTGGTAAATATATTTGCAAATGTGGTACAGATTTTGTCATTGGTGAAGTGTACGAAGAAGCACAACAGGACAGATGAAGTCGTTGCACAACAGGACAGATGAAACTCAGACGCTCCACTAAATCGAAAAGGGTGAGTGAAATATATTTTTGGGGTAGTGGGGCCCAGATGCAGATCCATCAGAGTAGTCCCAAAATTATTGGGTATAAATCTAACTTTGTAAATTGTCTTTTCCTTTATTTCAGACCAAAGCACTGAGTTCTACAAAGGATTGTGGCCACAATTATCCACGTAGTAAAGCAGGAATGGCATCTCTGAATAGTTGAAGGTGTTTATTTTCAAGATATCTATAGTTTGTGGGGGTTATTTTATTGGTTAGGGACAGTTTAGGATAAAATATGGATGCATTCACATAACTTCACAGCCCGAATATTATGCATTGTGCCTGTGTTGGGGTGTTGGGTGGCTGCGTCTCTATGTGTATCCATACATATGGGGTATCGTTTTATTCAGGGGAACTTGCAGATTGCCATTGAGCAGGTTTTTGTTAGTTGTCATGGAAACTTAGGGAGAAATCGAACTTTGTAACTCTCTTTTCCTTTATTTCAGACCAAATTGCTGTCTTCTACAAAGAACTGCGGCCACAATTCTCTGTGTAGAAAAGAAAGAATGGCATCTTTGAAAAGCTGAAGAAGTGTACTTTTAGGAAATAGATGGCTTGTGGGGGTTATTTCACAGGTAAGGGGCAGTTTAGAATGAAAAGAGTTGAGAACTGCACATAAATTCACAGCCCCAATTTTATGCATTGTGCCTGTTTTGAGGTGTTCGGTGGCTGCGTCTCTATGTGTATCCATACGTATGGAGTATCGTTCTATTCAGGGGAACTTGCAGATTGTCATTGAGCAGGTTTTTTTTAGTTGCCATGGAAACTTAGGGAGAAATCGAACTTTTTAACTCTCTTATCCTTTATTTCAGACCAAATCGCTGACTTCTACGAACGACTGCAGACACAATCCTCCATGTAGAAAAGCAAGAATGGCATCTTTGAATAGGTGAAGAAGTGTACTTTTCGGACATATATGGTTTGTGGGGGTTATTTCACAGTTTGGGGGGTGTTTAGACTGAAAAACTGCAAGTAGTACACATAGAGAGCAGCCCCCAGATTTTCAACTGCAATTGCCCTTATGCGTTGCTCCTGTTTTGGGGTGTTTGGGGGCTACGTCTCTATGTTTATCCATACATATGGGGTATTGTTCTATTCAGGGGAACTTGCAGATTGTCATTGAGCAGGTTTTTTTTAGTTGCCATGGAAACTTAGGGAGAAATCGAACTTTGTAACTCTTTTTTCCTTTATTTCAGACCAAACCGCTGACTTCTACGAACGACTGCGGACCCAATCCTCCATGTAGAAAAGCAAGAATGGCATCTTTGAATAGGTGAAGAAGTGTACTTTTCGGACATATATGGTTTGCAGGGGTTATTTTACAGTTTGGGGGGTGTTTAGACTGAAAAACTACAAGTAGTACACATAGAGCGCAGCCCCCAGATTTTCAACTGCAATTGGCCTTATGCGTTGCTCCTGTTTTGGGGTGTTTGGGGGCTGCGTCTCTATGTTTATCCATACATATGGGGTATTGTTCTATTCAGGAGAACTTGCAGATTGTCATTGAGCAGGTTTTTTTTAGTTGCCATGGAAACTTAGGGAGAAATTGAACTTTGTAACTCTTTTTTCCTTTATTTCAGACCAAATCGCTGACTTCTACGAACGACTGCGGACCCAATCCTCCATGTAGAAAAGCAAGACTGGCATCTTTGAATAGGTGAAGAAGTGTACTTTTCGGACATATATGGTTTGTAGGGGTTATTTTACAGTTTGGGGGGTGTTTAGACTGAAAAACTACAAGTAGTACACATAGAGCGCAGCCCCCAGATTTTCAACTGCAATTGGCCTTATGCGTTGCTCCTGTTTTGGGGTGTTTGGGGGCTGCGTCTCTATGTTTATCCATACATATGGGGTATTGTTCTATTCAGGAGAACTTGCAGATTGTCATTGAGCAGGTTTTTTTTAGTTGCCATGGAAACTTAGGGAGAAATTGAACTTTGTAACTCTTTTTTCCTTTATTTCAGACCAAATCGCTGACTTCTACGAACGACTGCGGACCCAATCCTCCATGTAGAAAAGCAAGACTGGCATCTTTGAATAGGTGAAGAAGTGTACTTTTCAGACATATATGGTTTGTAGGGGTTATTTTACAGTTTGGGGGGTGTTTAGACTGAAAAACTACAAGTAGTACACATAGAGCGCTGCCCCCAGATTTTCAACTGCAATTGCCCTTATGCGTTGCTCCTGTTTTGGGGTGTTTGGGTGCTGCGTCTCTATGTTTATCCATACATATGGGGTATTGTTCTATTCAGGAGAACTTGCAGATTGTCATTGAGCAGGTTTTTTTAGTTGCCATGGAAACTTAGGGAGAAATCGAACTTTGTAACTCTTTTTTCCTTTATTTCAGACCAAATCGCTGACTTCTACGAACGACTGCGGACCCAATCCTCCATGTAGAAAAGCAAGAATGGCATCTTTGAATAGGTGAAGAAGTGTACTTTTCGGACATATATGGTTTGTAGGGGTTATTTTACAGTTTGGGGGGTGTTTAGACTGAAAAACTACAAGTAGTGCACATAGAGAGCAGCCCCCAGATTTTCAACTGCAATTGGCCTTATGCGTTGCTCCGGTTTTGGGGTGTTTGGGGGCTGCGTCTCTATGTTTATCCATACATATGGGGTATTGTTCTATTCAGGAGAACTTGCAGATTGTCATTGAGCAGGTTTTTTTTAGTTGCCATGGAAACTTAGGGAGAAATCGAACTTTGTAATTCTTTTTTCCTTTATTTCAGACCATATCGCTGACTTCTACGAACGACTGCGGACCCAATCCTCCATGTAGAAAAGCAAGAATGGCATCTTTGAATAGGTGAAGAAGTGTACTTTTCGGACATATATGGTTTGCAGGGGTTATTTTACAGTTTGGGGGGTGTTTAGACTGAAAAACTACAAGTAGTACACATAGAGCGCAGCCCCCAGATTTTCAACTGCAATTGCCCTTATGCGTTGCTCCTGTTTTGGGGTGTTTGGCGGCTGCGTCTCTATGTTTAACCAAACATATGGGGTATTGTTCTATTCAGGAGAACTTGCAGATTGTCATTGAGCAGGTTTTTTTTAGTTGCCATGGAAACTTAGGGAGAAATTGAACTTTGTAACTCTTTTTTCCTTTATTTCAGACCAAATCGCTGACTTCTATGAACGACTGCGGACCCAATCCTCCATGTAGAAAAGCAAGAATGGCATCTTTGAATAGGTGAAGAAGTGTACTTTTTGGACATATATGGTTTGTAGGGGTTATTTTACAGTTTGGGGGGTGTTTAGACTGAAAAACTACAAGTAGTACACATAGAGCGCAGCCCCCAGATTTTCAACTGCAATTACCTTTATGTGTTGCTCCTGTTTTAGGGTGTTTGGGGGCTGCGTCTCTATGTTTATCCATACATATGGGGTATTGTTCTATTCAGGAGAACTTGCAGATTGTCATTGAGCAGGTTTTTTTTAGTTGCCATGGAAATTTAGGGAGAAATTGAACTTTGTAACTCTTTTTTCCTTTATTTCAGACCAAATCGCTGACTTCTACGAACGACTGCGGACACAATCCTCCATGTAGAAAAGCAAGAATGGCATCTTTGAATAGGTGAAGAAGTGTACTTTTCGGACATATATGGTTTGTAGGGGTTATTTTACAGTTTGGGGGGTGTTTAGACTGAAAAACTAAAAGTAGTACACATAGAGCGCAGCCCCCAGATTTTCAACTGCAATTACCCTTATGCGTTGCTCCTGTTTTAGGGTGTTTGGGGGCTGCCTCTCTATGTTTATCCATACATATGGGGTATCGTTCTATTCAGGAGAACTTGCAGATTGTCATTGAGCAGGTTTTTTTTAGTTGCCATGGAAACTTAGGGAGAAATTGAACTTTGTAACTCTTTTTTCCTTTATTTCAGACCAAATCGCTGACTTCTACGAACGACTGCGGACACAATCCTCCATGTAGAAAAGCAAGAATGGCATCTTTGAATAGGTGAAGAAGTGTACTTTTCGGACATATATGGTTTGTAGGGGTTATTTTACAGCTTGGGGGGTGTTTAGACTGAAAAACTAAAAGTAGTACACATAGAGCGCAGCCCCCAGATTTTCAACTGCAATTACCCTTATGCGTTGCTCCTGTTTTAGGGTGTTTGGGGGCTGCGTCTCTATGTTTATCCATACATATGGGGTATCGTTCTATTCAGGGGAACCTGCAGATTGTTATTGAGCAGGTTTTTGTTAGTTGCCATGGAAACTTAGGGAGAAATCTAACTTTGGAACTCTTTTTTCATTTATTTCAGACCAAATCGCTGACTTCTCCGAATGACTGCGCCCACAATTTTCCGTGTAGAAAAGCAACAATCGCATCTTTGAATAGCTGAAGAAGTGCACTTTTCGGACATATATGGTTTGTGGGGGTTATTTCACAGTTTGGGGGTGTTTAGACTGAAGAACTGCAAGTAGTACACATAGAGCGCAGCCCCCAGATTTTCAACTGCAATTGCCCTTATGCGTTGCTCCTGTTTTGGGGTATTTGGGGGCTGCGTCTCTATGTGTATCCATACATATGGGGTATCGTTTTATTCAAAAGAAGTTTGTCTTTCAAATTGTCTGTAGTTATAGCATTTAGAACGGTGTTATTTTGTCAGATTTACATTTGTTCCTGCGTCTTAGTTTGCATTTTAGAAAAAAACTAAAAATGCAACAAAAAAGCTCTAAATATCATGATGCACTGGTAAAATGTGTTTGAATTTTGAGTGAAAACTACACCACCCCTAGAAACCTGAAGGTCTGTAGTTTTTAAAAATACCAAACATGAAGGGATAAGTTAGATTTACATATAAGTTATGCAGCATTAACTGTCACGTGTGCTTATCTACTTTGTTCTGGTGTAAAATTATACAAACTGCTGTTTTAGTTTGGGGGTTACTCCTGGACAAAGAAAGTGGGTTACTGATACATATTTGGTATCGTTGGACTTGGCAGGATCTGGGCTTTTAGAAACAGAAAAAAAATTCATGTAAAATTAACTTTTCTGTGGAAAAAAAACTCAAGATATACACAATTTTTTAACAAATTTTTTTTTTTTTTACATATTTCACCCAAAATATACATTAAATCTCCTGAAAAGTCACAAAATTCCACTTGCATGTCGAAGCCCAATTTGTAACGAAAAAAACAATATATAATTTTCCTAGTTTCGTGGAGGTTTTCCTACAATTAAACCTTGTTAATCTGAACAAGTACAAAATGCTTAAAAACGGCTGGCATTTCGCGTAACCAAAATGTGAAATTCTGCTGGCACTTAAAGGGTTAAAATTGGTCATTCTAAAATGCATAATAAAAGTTACTTTAAAGGCGAACCACCCCTTTAAAAGTGTACTGCATGGTGGCACAGACATTGGTGCAGTCAGCAGCATGCGAGCAGGCCTGGGTCGGCAGGGGCCATGAAGTCCACAACGGACAGCACGCATTGGATTTTTTTCCAGTGTCCCACCCAGTCGGACCAAGCATATGGGTGGAAGCTACAATATTGTATTCCCAGAGATGCCAACCCAGATTGTAACTGATCCAGGTGTGCATCTTAGCACAACCCGCCCAATCCCCTGATCCACCCTGACCATGTTCTGCTCCAGTCGCCAGAGCTCAGGGCTCAGTTTTAAGGACCCACGTGGCACATAAAGAAATGCTTTGACTGACAAACATTGAGGTCTTAAAAGGGTTAGCTTGGACCTAGTAAGAATGGAATGAATCCCAGGAATCCAAGCAGAGAGCTGCCAAGGGAAGCAGCAGCTGATGGAATGTTTAGCTCGGGCTTAACCATTGCACCACCATCCTGCACAATGATGTCACTGCATTGATCGGAGCCTGTAAGAGCAGCCATTGCATGGAATGCAGAGAGTGTGCCCTATTAGGCACTGGGTGCTGCTCTGTGCACAGACTGAGCTCCCCCTGGCCACAGAGAGACAGTTGCTAACCATCTATCACAGCGCAGCAGCCTCAATCAATAGTCTGAGTAATGCCAACAATGGATCCACGGCTTCTTGTCAAATTAATGAAATGCAGCAGCATTACCGCCGCCAATGCAGCAGGCTCACTGCATTGCTATTATTGCAAGGGAAGCTGTCCCATATCAAGCATCAGTGTGCCCTTAATCAAGTGGCATTAATTTCAAAACCTCGCTGTCTCTGCCCTCTCTAATCAGGTGCCTTCGACACAATCATCCATCATGTAGGAAATTCCCTTTGCACCAATGGGAGGACATGGATAATTATATCACCAAGGTATTTCATAGGCATCAGTCTAGCAGTATTAATGGCACTCACATGTGCTCCTAACAGATCTACATTCTATGCAGTATTTACAATATAGCCTTATAAGAGAGGACACCAAAATGGAGGGCAGCCTCCATGCTGATGTCTCTCTTAATTCATTAAAATGGCCTTGTAAATTGATAATTAAATGTTGGACTGGAATATGTTATTAGAATTGAGTGTGAAAGTTTATTCAACTACAAATGGGAAATTGGGGGACTGGATTCTGGCAGCATTTTCTGTGCGCTTGTGTATCCTTATTATTCAGCTGTGTTACTCCCCCCAAAGTCGTTTTTTTTTATCCATTTGCACAGTCGAACTGGGACAGTGTAAATCCCGGTGGACCCTGGCCCTCATGGACCCTACCACTTTTTTGGGATCTGCTGGGCGGAAGGAGAGGCTTGCCAGCAGCTGCAAGTCTGCAGCGCCAGGCTGGGTGGTCGCAATGGGGGTGGGGCCTTCAGGAGACGGACCTCGGGTGCCTATATATTGAATTGAAAAAAAAAACTGATCTCCCTAGCCGTCAGAGACTTACTGTCTAAATCTGACGGCAAAGCTAGGGGGATATCATATGGGGTACCTGTGCATGGTAGCTCATTAGTGGCGTGGAGTGACCCCAGACCCCTCAGTCCGACACTGTGCTTTTATACTTCTATGCATGCTACTTGTTGCTCCAAGCAAGCCCCTCCCTTCTGTCCCTGTGTGTTGCTTATTGAATCCTGCTACACACATGACAGCAGGTGAATAACCTGCCGACAAGTGCAACATATATATATATTTCTTCCTCGTCCCTCCATGTCAGTACACATAGGCATTGCCCCTCCCAGACCTGGAGGTAGGACCTATAACATAGCCAATCAAAATGAATCATGACCTATAAGACCACATGACTTCCTCCTCACCACAGTTATTTTTTGTCCTACTGGACAGGGAGGTAGGATCTCCCTCCTCACTCTTTTTATTTTTTGGTGAATTTTGAGAGAAATCAAACACAGTTTTTGTTTTGTTTTTTTCTTTTGTATTTTTTGTTTATTTTTTACCTCTGTGTGGACACAGAGGGATGATTACCAGGTAATGGAGAAGATTTTACCTGATGCCTCAAGACGCATAATCTGTAAATTATCGCTTATTGGGAAGAAGTGCAGGTGTGGGCATATGCATGGTCCTAGCCCTGTGCTAAAATAGCCTCCTGCTATATGCCCAGCGAGGCACAAGATTCAATCTAGTGCTTTTTTTTGGGAAGAGACGCAGTTGTGGGCTTCCCACATTATTACCTGGGAGCCTTTTGTTTTTTCTTTTGTATTTTTTTTTAAATTTTTTACCTCTGTGTGGACACAGAGGGATGATTCCCAGGTAATAGAGAAGAATTTACCTGATGCCTCAAGAATTATCACTTATTGGAAAGAAGTGCAGGTGTGGGCATACCCATGGTCCTAGCCCTGTGCTAAAATAGCCCCCCTGCTATATGCCCAGCGAGGCACAAGATTCAATCTAGTGCTTTTTTGGGAACAGACAAAGGTGTGGGCTTCCCACATTGTTACCTGTGAGCATTTTGGACTCCCCTTTTCTTTTGAGTTATGTGAGGCTTTACAGAACTTTACAGAACTTCTGCAAAAGGGCCATGGGTATACATATGGGCTAGTTATTACAGCCTGAAGCTGGTGAGTATGATTCTTCAGTATCTACTGTGTGTTTTTAAAAATGCTCAGTGCACTGGGAAGTCTGCATGCTAATTAGCTAATTATGTCCCTCAGCTGAGAGCTATCGGGGCTTTGGCTGGAGTTTCCATCCAGCTAATTAGTCACTATCTGATAAGGTGCAGGTGTGCGTTTCGGCCCCGTTGCTATTGCTGTTTAATATTTGAAGCCTTGTATGGGTGAACCTGCATCCTCTGTGCAGACACAGAAGTTATATTGGCTCGTTACTAAGGCACCTCCAGGAATGGCTAGAGGTTTCACTGCTCAAGCAGTATGGCACCTCCTTCCTTCTTATGAGACTGCTCTTAACAAGCAATGTTCCACCTGTCTGGATATTTCTGCTGACAAGCCTGAGCTATCTGGTAAGGTGCCTGTGTTCCTCTGACTTCTTGTATTATCTGAAGTCTTGTGTTGTGAGCTGGCGTCCTCTGTGATAAATGCAGTATTGGCTCTTGTTACACAAGGTACTTTAAGTACTGGCTGGTGAATCCCTCTGCCTAAGCAGTGCGGTACCTGAATCCGGTGAGTTTGATTTCTCAGTATCCATTGTGTGTTTGAAACATTCATTTCACTGGGAAGTCTGCATGTTAATAAGCTTAATATGTCCCTCAGCTGGAAGCTATCAGGGCTCTGGCTGGACTTTCCATCCAGCTAATTAGTCACTATATGGTAAGGTGCAGGTGTTCCTTTCAGCCCCTTGCTATTGCTGTTTAATATTTTAATTTTTGTATGGGTGAACCTGCATCCTCTTGGCTGACACAGAGGTTATATTGGCTCATGTTCCTAAGGCACTTCCAGGACTGCCATACTGCTCAAGCAGTATGGCACCTCCTTCCTTTCTTATGAGTCTACACTTAACAAGCAGTGTTCCACTGGACTGGATATTCCTGCTGACAAGTCTGAGCTATCTGGTAAGCTGCCTGTGTTCCTTTGACTTCTTATATTGTATGAAGTCGTATTTTGTGAGCTGGAGTCCTCTGTGCATAACGCAGTTACACAAGATACTTTCAGTACTGGCTGGTGAATCTCTCTGCTGAAGCAGGGTGGAACCAGAATCCAGTGAGTATGATTTATCAGTATATACTGTGTGTTTGAAACATTCATTACACTGGGAAGTCTGCATGTTAATAAGCTGATTATGTCCCTCAGCTGAAAGCTATCAGGGTTCTAGCTGAAGTTTCCATCCTGCAGACTTTTCATTGCTATCAGGTAAGGTGCAGATACTCCTCTGAGCCTATTTGCTACTGTTGTTTCTATTGTCCTCTGTGTAGACACAGAGGTTATATTTGCCTTTTATTACACAGGGTGCTTGCAGGGTTGGCTGGAGGCTTGCACTGCTGAAGCAGTATGGTAGCCCCTTCCTTCCTTACATTGAGTCTGCTCAGTACTGTAACCTGATGTCATATACCTTTTGGGCCCACCTGCAGCCGCAGGGTCTGCTTCCTCTGTAGTTACGCCCGAGTCTGCTCCTAAGAAGCAGTCTGCCACCAAGGATCTGACTGGATTATTTCTACTGTCTAGCGCATATTATCTGGTTGGGTGCCGGTGTTCCTCTGACTTCTTGTATTGATGTCATCTGAGGTCTTAGGTTTGTGAGCCCGAGTTCTCTGTGCAGACACGGTAGGTAAGTGTGCTCTTATTACACCTAGTATTTCCAGGACTGGCTAGGGGTTTGTTCTGCTGTAGCAGCATTGTACCGCATTTTTTCATAGGATGTTTCCACACTTAACAGGCAGTGTTACGATTTATATGGTGTATTTTTGTGTGATGTAGGCCTTCTTTTAGAAGATACTCTATTCCCATCTGGTGGTTTTTGTTGGGTGCTCAGTTGTAGTTATACTACATCTACTGAGTTTTGGTGACTGTAGGTTTCCCTTCTTAATCGTTGGTACATTTAAGGGCACTTACTGTTATGTCTACTGGCACCTTAACAGGCTTGAAGCCAGCTTGTAGTCTATGGCCCTTTGTGTGGGTCCCATTGCTTGTGTGGCCTCTGGCTTTCATTATGGCCTTTGGCTTGGGTTAGAGCCCTTGTTTTGGTCCGTGGCTTTTTACCATAACCCTCTGCTCATGGGTCTGCTGGCCTTTTACCATGGCCCTCGGCTCCTGGGTCTGCTGGCCTTTTACAAGGGCCCTTGTTCTGCTGGCCTGTTGCATGAGCCTTTGGCTCATGTGGTCTTTTACCCTTGGCACATTTGTATGGTTGTCCTTTTACCAGGGTTATTATGGCTGCGGGCCTGTTTCCATGGCCCTTAAGTTATGTGCTTGCTTGCCTTATACCAGGGTTCAGGTGGCCACTAGTTTTTATTATAGTCCTTGGGGGCTTGTGGCTGCCAGCCTTTGCTGTGACCTATGGTGCATAGGCCATCGTGGCTACTGTTCTTGCTGTGGCCCTTGGTGGGCATGTCTGTTTGCCTTGCGGCAATCCTTGGCAGGACAACAGCCATTGGTTTTGTCTTGTCTACAATCCTTGCAGGCATGGTTCTGGTTACACCAGCAGTAGGCATGATTGACTATTTGGTTGGATCTAACATGGGTTGTACCATCAGCTGGTGTTTGCTCTGAGTTTCACAGCCCATAGCTAATTTTGTTGCTGATTGGTATTCAGCAGCTGCGGTTGGTCATATGTTGTCGGCTTACAGCTAACCTTTGTTTCTGCCTTACATGCATTGTTTTTGGTCTTGTATGCCACTGCTTATTATCAATAAGATTGGCTTGTGGACCAGGGTTTTGCAAGTTCAACTGGCTTGTGCTCCGTTGTTGCATGTGTGGAAATTGACTTTTGTATCAGGTGCCAGTGCAGTTGGTGACCTTGTCCCCAAGGGTGGCATTCACAATAGCTGCCTTATGTACTATTGCTTGTGTATTAGAGTTCCACTCTTGTGTTTTGCCTAGACTGCAGCTGACTGGCATCTTGGCCTGCTAGTGTGACAATGGCCTTGCACCCTCTATGTAGGAATACATAATAGCTGGCTGGTCCACCACTGGTTTGCATGTATGGTGGCTGGATCTTTGTCAGTGGATTGTGCATCATTACTGGTTGGTACCAGTGTTTGTAGGCTATAAGCTTCTGGCATGCCTGATTTTGGATTGTGACCCCAGCTGTTGGCTGGTTCAGTAACCTATTGGATTCAGTAGCTTCTATGTATGGTCACAGGTTTGGTTCAGTTTTTGCATAAACTGTAGCATTGTGCAGCTTGAGATGTAGTGGCCTCGGCTTTTGTGGGTGTTTTCTAGAACTGTAATTGGCTTGTTTCCCATTGCTTGCTTGTGTAGTAGTTGGATGGGGCAACAGCATATCTTACTGGTAGATGGCCTTATGTCACATTTGGTTGGTTCAGCAGCTTATCCTTGTGCTTTTGTATGCCCAGTTTAGATTTGCTGGTTGGCTGAGCTACTGGGCCGTACCAGCATGGCTCTACATTGGTTACAATGATGATTTAGGATAACCCAGAGTTGGTGTTCATCTAGTTAAGTCTTCATTCGGTATTATTAGCATGGAGTTGGTGGATCTTGGGCCGATCTCTGGTGTGGAGTTGACTCCGGTCAGCACTGGTTTGAGCTGCTTCTATTAAGCTGCAGGACTAGGCTAATGTGGGCCAAGTCTTTTTAGGGCCACTCGCTATTGCTGAGGATCATGGATCGTGTATTTCTTCAGCACTGGTGATAGATGCATCCAAGTTGTGTTTAGTTTCTAAACTGATTGATTTCCTGGTGGTTACTAGGGTGTTTTAGTTCTGAGATGGCCATTGCCATCATTCTGGTTGTGTCCTAGGGAACCTTTTGTTTTAACAGTTGCAGGATTTTTGTTCTTCCCCAGGTGGGGTTTTGTCGGATAACCATATTGCAGGTATCGCTCTAGTCGCTGAGGGAACCTTTTTAAGCAGAATATGGTTATTCTTAATCTGCAATGCTTGATCCTCAAGTGCCGTTCTCTGTAATTTAGTGGTTTGTTTTGTAGCTCTTGTTGTCAATCGTTTACCGTGTCCTAGGACATGTTTATGTTCTTGTTCCTTTTATATACCTTTTTCAGGAGATATACATTTTATCAGCTCCCCTGTTGGATGAATGTGATGCTGGCCTTTTTTTCTCATGGCCTACTTAGCATCAGTTTGGTTTTTGCCTTATGTTGGTTATTCCCACCCCTTGTTTTTGGGGCATGGCTTGGTAGATCCCATGTGTACTGACATGAAGGGACGTAGAAGAAATAGAGAATTTTACTTACCTACTTGACGCAAATTCCTTTTCTTCTAGTCCCGACATGTCAGTACAGGGTTTCCCATCCCAAGTTATTTATTTTGGTTACTGTACTGCTATGGCAAAAGTATAACTGTGGGGAGGAGGAAGTCATGTGGTCTTATAGGTCATGATTCATTTTGATTGGCTATGTTATAGGTCTTACCTCCAGGTCTGGGAGGGGCAATGCCCGTGTGTACTGACATGTCGGGACTAGAAGAAAAGGAATTTACTTCAAGTAGGTAAGTAAAATTCTCTATATATAGCAGTCCTCTATATATACACCATGCACCAATAAATGATTTGTTGATGCACGCTGGATGGCGACTGCTGTGAGTGCTTATATATATATATATATATATATATATATAATACACAAAAGCTATGAATGTCTTGTAAATTATATCCTTATAAACGGTGAGTTTCATGAAACTCCTCTGTAAATTATTATATCCTTATATTTTACAAGAGGGGGTACTTTATTAACTGTTCTGTTTGCTCACATGTAATCCCTGTGCCTGTGAGCAAACAGAACAGGGTTTGCTGTTATGATTTTGGTTATTTGGTTAGTCTGTACATTTGGACTGCACCATTCTGCGTCACTGCAGGAGAATGACTATAACATAATCTCTCTACAAAGTCCGTAAGCCAATGTATGTACCATCAGTAATACCCCAACCTACTTCATGTTATGTAATACTGGAAATTTTTTCTGTATCGACTGAGACAGTTTTTAATTCAGGGGGTAAATACTACAAATGTTTTCTATTAAATCTTCCTGAATTAAACACAAGAACATTTTAGGCCACTCCCAAAATCTGTCCCTGTACCGATCACAGAGAAATAACATAAATCTATACTGACACAGGCATTGCTCTGTACTAAGCACAATTCAGCAGGAACACTCCCCTAACTTTGCTCCTAGCCTGTACAGATACTGTATCATAAAACTATGTTAGAATGGGTATTCCCCTGTATTTAGCACCATTCGGCAGGAACAGCCCCCTAAGATTTCTAATGGCCTGTACAGAGAGATAACATAACACTATGGCAGCATATGTATTCCCCTGTACTAAGCAGAATGCTGCAGGATTACTGTAGTGCGGAACAGGCCATTAATAACCCCTCCAATAAGTCACAATATTTCTCCTTTGTTAGACAGGGTGTTGACACCTACGAGAAAAGCCTCCGTTCTATTGGGTTCTGGTTAATTTAAGACACTCATGCAGTTTGATTTATAAAGAAATGTCCTGCCTTGCAAGGGAAAACCTTCACTTACCACTGCATCTAAATATAATGCTGAATCTCACTGACAGCTGCCCAAATTATCCTCCACATTTTATTTTCACAAGCCCCTTTCTATTTTAAGCTAATGACAAAACCTGCACAGAGCTTCACTTTTTTTATTTATGTGGCAGTTGTTTCATACCTAGGCAAGCATTATGTACATTTGGGTGCTACTCCTTTAACCCCATTGAAAATGTTTAATGGATGTACAGTATGTCGGAAAGGTGCTTAGAATTAGATTTTGTTTCATTGTGTCAAAAACTGTCCTTTAAAACAACACTGCAGCAGTCACAAGGATTCTCCAGTGAGGATACTGCTTATGCAGAGAACTAGGGTATTGTTTTAAGAATCCAATCATTTGCTGCAGGGTTTATCTACCCCCATACATTTATCATATTATTTATCAAATAACAATAAAAAAATAAATCCATAATGATGCTGCAGAACTAATGTTCTCATACGTGTCTGTATAAGGAGTATGCAGATGCCAATTGGGTACCACAGACAGAGTCATGTATCTGGAGCCTGAAAAGTGCAGTTCTATGGGACCCCACTGCTAGAAGACTGATTGAAGTATAGATCCTTCTACAGTTGGGTGGGGGCCTACAGTACTTTAACTGTTGCTGAACTGCAACTACTACCAGTTGGAAAATGCTGATACCAGTTGGAAAATGCTGATAGTGTGTTTGTTTGTGTTACCCTGTTACCCTGTTGGCAGTATCTTGCCCTGCTGTCTCCATATTGACCTACTGTGACCAACTTGCATTACTGTCACTATATTACCCTACTGAAACTATGACACCATCTTGCCATACTGTCATAATGTTTTCTCTAATGCCACCCTCCTACCCTGTGGACACCTTCTTGACCTAATATTAGCACCCTGTTTTACTGTCACCCTCTTGGCTTATTGTTGGTCTCTTTCCCTATTGCAAACATCCTGATCTACTTGTCACCATCTTTACCATCTGTCCCCACCTTACTCTATAGTCACCATCTTGCCCTACTGATACCATATTGTCCCAGTCTTGCCTTCCTGGCCTACTGTCAATATCTTGGCCTACTGCCACCATCTTACCTTTCTGTTGCCTTCTTGTCCTACTGTCAACAACTTGTCCTACTGTCACCATCTAGCCTTTCTGTTACTTTCTTGGCCTACTGTCAACATCTTGACCTACTGTCATAATCTTGCCTTTCTGTTGGCCTCTTGTCTTGACTGGCAATTGCCTATGTGGCCTACTGTCAAGATTTTGCCTTTCTGCCACCAACTTGCCCTACTGCCACCTATAGTTACCAACTTTCTTTAGCATACCAGCTGCCCCTTCCCCACTGTTCCTGTGTACAACTGCAATTCTGCAGGGATCAGACTAGATGCTCCTACTTGGGTTTCCTTAATACAAGGCAACATGTGTCACTGGGTGAGACATCATAGGGCTGATTTAAGAATATAGGTGCAACAGTAAATTGTACAAGTGCAGTTGACCATAGCAAACAATCAGCAATATATATAAGAACTTTAGCACATACTGGCAGTATTTGTTGCAAACGTCGAATTTACATTCAGAACCTGTTTCCATGGCAGTGGCAACTTATTTTTCCCCAGCAATTTAATTAATTGCTCTTGCAATTTAATATATATATCAGAGTTATCTGGTAAGCATTAAATTACATTACCCAGTGTTGTGAGGTCACTACTAGGATACCTGGGAAAGTCCAGGACAGAGCTTATTTATGCCCCAGGTTCCTAACAGAGGCATCTCAGGTGGTTAATTAAAATGGCATCTCAAGCTAGAGGGGGAGAGCTGCAGTCTGAGAAAAAAAGACACAGGGAAGCTGTCTGTGTGAGCACAGAGAGATTGTGGAATCCCTACAAGGTTGGAACTTTGTTTGTACTACCTTTTCGTTTGGTTTGAGGAGACAGGCAGTAGACCTACTTCTGGTTAGTTAGGAGAACTGACCTCTATTAGTTAGAAGCCCATTAAGTGGCAAGGAGTTTATTTTGAATTGTTTGTTTTGTTTATTCTGCTGCAATAATAATGATAATAAATTGCCAAAAAGAGACTATACTCTCACGGGTTATGCTGGTGCCATGGGCTGTGTTAGCCCCAAGAAACTGATCCCAGCTACCTAAACCCTTACACCAGTTAGTGGGAGAGGAGCACGTGGGATTTCTTTGCATTGCTAAGAGCTTAGGCACAGTCCTTGTGATTTATAATCGATAATATTGCGTCACCTATGTATATTCTGGGGAAATGTCAACCGACAAGATGGATGATTAATATGTCAGGTAGAAACTTATAAAATGAAGAAAAAAAAACAGAGTTAAGGTTTATTGCATTGTGGGTAGTTATTATCTTGCAGCCCATGACGGCCGTGGGATTCCAAAACAAGAGCAAGTGACTGATTCATTCTGTATGTCACGTGTTACATAGGTGGGTGGAAGGTTGGCTCATTAGTTAAAGTATGGTACATCTACTATAAAATATTTATTGCCTTCTATGTCAAAAAAGGGCAATTAAACTCCATCCAGATCGTGTCAAAAAGTTTAAATATTTCATTGTGGGAAAACATTTTTTTGAGCAACTGCACAGTATATATCATTAAACGTTTACCATGGTTATTTGTAATTGCTACTGAAAGCAGTATGCCTGTCCCTTTCTTTTCTCTGCACTGGGGGTTCTGACTGTTGAAACAAAGAATGAAAAGCCAGCAGTGAGCAATGTGCAATTTTGGACACTGTTTGCCATAGCATAATTGTGGCTGAGCACAGCGTTGACTTTGCTACAATTGTGTCTGGTACATCAATTGAATGCTATGTCACGAGAATTTGTTTGTTACTGCAGCTACAATTTTTGTAGTGGGGAAGACTTCTGATGTTCAAACGGCATTGGTGAATGATTCTTTGGGAGCAAATCTGTTTGTCAGGCTCTTTTGGAGACTTAAGTAGGAAGAGCAAGTTGCAGAAAGCGTGGTCGTAGAACAGGCGAAGGGTCGGTAGGCGGGCAGCAGTAAACGTAGTCAGGGACAGGCCGAGGTCAGAGGCAGGCAGAAGATATTCGTAACGATGATCAGGCAGAAGGTCGGTAGGCAGGCAGAAGAGAATCGAAGTCCAAAGTCAGGCCGAGGTCGGTAACAAGAAAAGCAAATCCAAGAGATAATCAGAGAACACAGTAACAAGTACTAGCAAGGGAAATCACCAAGCACTGTTTGCTCTTGCTGACGTCTTTTTACAGGGACAAGTTTGGCGCCAAAACGTAACGACGCAGCGTCAATGCGCCCGCGTCCATCGCGACGCGCGCGCGTCCGAATGAACAGACGCGCGCCCGCGCAAAAACGCGCGTGCGACAGACGCCGGAAATACTCAGGACCCTGAGCACCCCCGTGCCCGCGCACCAGCTGCAGCTACAGGTACCTTACATTGCCCCCCCCTGAGGCGCGGCCTCAGGACGTCTTTAGCAGGTTTCTCAGGGTGACTCCTATGGAAAGCTGAAACCAACCTCGGAGCATGAACGTTTTCCACTGGTTCCCAGGAATTCTCTTCGTTAGGAAATCCTCTCCACTTGACAAGGTACTGTAATATCCTGCCTCGAAGCCTTGAATCTAGAATCTTCTCCACCTCAAATTCTGTTTCGCCTTAACCGCTGGAGGAGGAGGAGGAATACGACCAGGAAAAGTATTTGGTAAAACCCTCTTGAGTAGAGCAGAATGGAACACAGGATAAACCTTCAAAGACTTTGGTAAATCAAGTTCAAACGAAACAGGATTAACAACTCTTTTAACAGAAAAGGGTCCCAGAAACTTCGGAGCCAGCTTCTTGGAGGGGTTAGAAAGGCGTAGATTCAAGGTAGATAGCCAAACTTTATCACCCACCTTGAATTCCGGATCCTCTCCTCGTCTTCGATCTGCGAAGATCTTAAAGTTTTGTTGGGCCTTGCTGATGTGTGTCTTCAGAGTCTCAGAGTTTTGCTTCAAAAACTTCAAGCGATCCTGAAGCGAAGGAAGAGTTATTTCAGGCAAGATATCTGGGAACATAATAGGATGGCATCCCACGTTAGAGAAAAACGGTGTTTGACCTGTGGAAGAATGTATAGAGTTGTTATAACAGAACTCAGCACAGGGAAGAAGTGAAAACCAATTGTCCTGAAGATATGAAGAAAAAGTGTGAATATATTGCTCAAGAGTCTGATTGGTTCTCTCGGTTTGACCATTAGTCTGTGGATGATAGGCAGAAGACCGGGATAATGAAATACCTAAAGCCTTACATAAAGCAGTTCAGAACCTTGAGGTAAATTGTGACCCTCGATCGGAGATAACTTCATTGGGCAGGCCATGTAGCCTCACAATCTCTTTAATAAACACCTCTGCGGTAACTGCTGCAGAAGGTAATCGAAGAAGCGGGATAAAGTGAGCCATCTTAGTAAGACGATCTACTACCACAAAGATAGTGTTATATTTGTCAGAAGGAGGAAGTTCCACAATAAAATCCATCGAAATAGAACTCCATGGTCTCTCAGGTAAAGGTAAGGGGCGAAGTAGCCCTACTGGTTTGTTACAAGATGGTTTAGACCTTGCACAGGATTCACATGAACGTACAAAAGAGACACACTCTTTTACTAAAGAAGGCCAACAATATAATCGTCTAGCCAAATCTAAAGATCTTCGAATCCCAGAATGTCCAGCCAAAGGATGGTCATGAATAAGCTTAAGAGCCTCTAAACGAAGACTAGGAGGAACGACCAACTTGTTGTTTCGTAAAAGAAGATTATCTTGAAGAGACAAGTCATTAACCCCAGGATAATCTGTTAGTGACTGAGGAAAATTTCTTAAACTTTCGATAAAAGAAGATTGCAAAAGTAAAAAATGTCCAGGCTGAAGAATCGTGTCAGGTACCAAATCATTCTTTTCTACAGGAAAAATTCTGGAAAGAGCATCCGCCTTCATATTCTTAGAACCTGGCTTGTATGTGATATGGAACTGAAAACGGGAGAAAAAGAGTGCCCATCTTGCTTGGCGAGGATTTAATCTTTTTGCTGTGCGTAAATATTCCAAATTTTTATGGTCAGTAAAAATGATCATCGGATGCACAGCTCCCTCTAAAAGATGTCGCCATTCTTCTAAGGCTCCCTTAATGGCTAACAGTTCCCGATCTCCTACGTCATAATTTCTTTCAGTAGAAGACAACTTCTTAGAAAAGAAGGCTACTGGGTGTAAAATATCCTTTAGTCCTGTGCGTTGGGAAAGAATTGCACCAATGGCCACCTCCGAGGCATCAACTTCAAGAATAAAAGGTTTGGATACATCAGCATGTACGAGAATAGGGGCAGAGACAAACAGCTTCTTTAAACATTCAAAAGCTTGTTGAGCAGCTGGAGACCAAAAAAATTTAATCTTATTGCTTGTAAGATCGGTGAGAGGTTTGATAATAGCAGAAAAACCTTTAATAAATCTTCTGTAAAAATTAGCAAATCCTACAAAGCGTTGAACACCCTTACGATCCACAGGAGGGGGCCAATTAACAACTGCCTCCACTTTTTTGGAATCCATCTTGAAACCTTGATCGGATACTAAAAAGCCCAAAAATTCAATGCTGGATTTCTCAAACTCACATTTGGAGGCCTTGGCATATAGTTGATGTTGTCTGAGGCGAAGTAACACTTCCTTTACATGAAGACGGTGTTCCTCCAAAGAATTAGAGAAAATTAGAATGTCATCAAGATAAACAATGACGAACTGGTCCAACAGATCATGAAAGATGTCGTTGACAAAATGTTGAAAAGTGGCAGGAGCGTTGCAAAGACCGAAGGGCATAACGGTATATTCGAAGTGACCATAACGAGAACGGAAAGCAGTCTTCCACTCATCTCCCTCACGAATATGAACCAAATTATAGGCTCCTCTGAGATCAAACTTTGAAAAGATCTTAGCACGACAAAGTCTTTGAAAAAGATCAGGAATGAGGGGTAACGGGTAACGATTCTTGATAGTTACTTTATTGAGTTCTCGGAAGTCGATACATGGTCTTAAAGAATGATCTTTCTTCTCGACAAAGAAGATGCCTGCTCCAGCTGGGGAAGTAGAATGTTGGATAAAACCCTTAGTAAGGTTTTCATTGATTGTAATCTTTTAAGGTAGCCAGCTCAGGTTCAGATAAAGGATAAATTCTTCCGAAAGGGATGGCTGCACCGGGGAGTAAATCGATAGGACAATCATAACTTCTGTGAGGAGGAAGAGAGTCCGCCGCTTTCTTACTGAAGACATCTGAAAAATCGTGATACACTTGAGGGACCAACTGAAGAGTCTCATCATCCACAGTGGTAAGGCCTAAAACTTGCGGGGACGGAAGACAATTTTCCCGGCAGTAGTTAGAATTAAAAACAAGTGTTCCAGACTGCCAATCAATACAGGGATTGTGACTTCTTAACCAAGGAATTCCAAGAATGACAGGGAAGAGAAGATTTTCCATCACATCAAATTTTAATAACTCAAAATGCCCCTGAACAGAAAAGGTCAAAATATGCGGCGTCTCCAAGGATACTGGTCCTGAAGCAACAAAATTTCCATCCGCCATCTTAACAGGAACGGGCTGGATCTTGGGAATGAGTGGAATTAAATGAAGACTTGCGAAAGCCTGATTAATAAAACAGCCACAGGCTCCTGAGTCCACCACGGCATCCACCTCAATTCTTCTTTGGTTCCACTGAAACGAGAGGTGAAGTAGAATATAAGATTGCAGTGATGGAATGCAAGGCAACTTGTAAGTTTGGGATGAAGGAATTTTACCATCAGGTCGTGTGGGACAATTCTTAAGCAAGTGTCCAGCCAGGCTACAGTACAAGCATAGATTTAGACGTCTACGTCGAAGTCTCTCTTCCACCGAAAGTGCCTTACGAACCACACCAAGTTGCATGGGTTCTGGGTCAGAAGAAGAAGAAACTGGGAAGACTGGAGGAGGAGCAGTAGGGAGCACCCAGTCCGGAGTAGGAGAGCTGACACCTCTTTCTTGGCGCCTCTCCCTGAGTCTCTAGTCAATTTGAACAGCGAGGGAAATCACTTCCTCCAGTGAAGAAGGCAGACCAACCCTTGCCAATTCATCCCTTAAGGTGTCTGACAGTCCCAAACGAAACTGATGTCGAAGGGCTCTATCATTCCATAGGGTATCTGGTGCCCAACAACGAAACTCAGCTACATACTCCTCTACTGGACGACGGAGCTGACGAAGGTTTCGTAGGGCTGCCTCAGCTGTATCTACTTGGTGAGGGTCTTCATAGATCTGATCATAGATCAGGGCCTGAATGAAGGAATCCGTCGTAGCCAAGAGAGGACTGTTCTGCTCCAATAGACGATGAGCCCATGCCTGAGGCTGCCCTTGAAGCAGAGTAATCATCACCCCAACCCGAATCTGATCGGTAGCATGAGACTGAGGTTTTAATGTGAACAGAAGACGGCAACTATTAATAAAGGTTCTAATGAACGGACGTGCGCGCGTGCGACAGACGCCGGAAATACTCAGGACCCTGAGCACTCCCGTGCCCGCGCACCAGCTGCAGCTACAGGTACCTTACACTGTTGCACCTATAGGGGGTTATTTATTAAGGTCCAAATTTATCTGAGTATTTTCTGACCCCGATTGTCAGAATGGACCTTATTTATGAAGAAAAAAGCCAGAAAAATGGGGTCGGAGAAACTTCGTAGCTTTCCTCGAAAACTCTGAATTGTTCATGGTTCCTGTGCAAAAAATTCCGAAATCTATGAAAAAATCTTAGTTTTCTGAGCAGAAACCACAAACTCATTGGATATCGAGCAGAGACACTGGGACCTTCCCCATTGACTTATACAGGACCTCGAGAGCTTTTGGATGCCGGGGTTTCGGATTCGGATAGACCACGGGACTTTAATAAATCTCTAAATATTCGTAGCTTTTTTTTTTCCTCCGAAAACTACAAATTATTCGAGATTCAGATATTCGGACCTTGATAAATAACCCCCATAGACACAATCCACTGTGGGAGCTCTGAAATTACTGCCACGTTTATAGGGAACAATAGCTTTAGGGTTCCCTTGCATAAACAAGAACACTTGTGGTCACTTAGCACAATAATGTATAAGTGTAAGTGTGTTTGGATGATAGTACAGGTATGGTGCCTGTTATCCAGAATGCTAGGAGCCTTTTCGGGATAATGGATCTTTCCGTAATTTGGATTTTCATACCTTAAGTCTACTAGAAAATCATGTAATCGTGAGCATATCGGGGAAAGATTCAATCGTTTGGCAAACATTAACCAAACAAGCTGTGTCATCAGGTGTATGGCAAGTTTTAGGCATGGCCGCCATCACCAATCATGGGACCCCATACTACTAAATTAACAGGGCCCCCCATGGGGTCCCAATTATTAGTCCACTGGTTGCCTGGACCCCTTGATAAAGCAAGTAAAATAGGAGCCCCAATAAAAACAAATGTCCCTTACATACACACCCTTCATCCACCCCAGCCATCCCCATTTATGCCAATACCTACAATCCTTACAAATTCTGCACACTCACCCATAAGCCCCACCCCACCTCTTTTTAAATGTTTTGCTAATCACACTTTTCCATCTTGGGGCCATCCATGTGCCATGCAGTACCCCCTGTTATCTTCTGATGGTGACAGTAAAGTTAGGGGACGGGTGGGGGAGGGATGAGGTTGGAGTGGGACTGCACCCATTGTTGCACTTTGCACCCTGCCCTGCACTTAATAAATGAGCACTTTTAAGTGAACAATCATCTGTGAATTCATGCAGTGCCGAAGGCAAATGCAATGAAGTGCACGCCGTTCTTAGAAACAAGGAAGGAGACAGTATTATATAGCAGAGATTCTCAGCCCTCGAGAAAAAGGGAATATTAAGACATACACGGATATTTTTTGCAGTTGAGGTAATTAGAAAAATATATGTAATTAATGGGTAACTTGGACCCCAATCATTATTATAGTGCTCATATTGTTATGTGCAGCACTGAGACATGCTAGCTTCACCTTTATCTTCTGTATCTCATTTACTTTACCTTTAAAAACATCTCTCATCTGCCCACCCCAGATAGCCTATCCCGTTCCAAGTAACAGCCCCGTAATCCAATTCTTTGAAGGTCATAATCATCCGTTATCCCCGCCAGCACAATAAATACGTCTGCTCTACCTGCCATTACAGCTGTCACAATTGGTAAACCTCAGATTTTGCATGATTATTGCCATTTTGTATTTTTAGCTGCATTTAATCTGATTAGATTAAATATTAATGAGGCTTTACCAGGCAATTTGAGGAGATAGGTGACATTTTATTGATGTTTATTAGGGATGTAGCGAACGTCGGAAAAAAAGTTCGCGAACATATTCGCGAACTTGCGCAAAAACGCGAGCGGTTCGCGAACGGTTCGCGAACCCCATAGACTTCAATGGGAAGGCGAACTTTAACATCTAGAAAAGACATTTCTGGCCAGAAAAATGATTTTAAAGTTGTTTAAAGGGTGCAACGACCTGGACAGTGGCATGCCAGAGGGGGATCAAGGGCAAAAATGTATCTGAAAAATCTGCCTGTGTGTGCTTGGAAGAGATAGTGTAGGGGGAGAGCTGTTAGTGATTTCAGGGACAGATGATAGTAAGTTTGCTGGCTAGTAATCTGCTTGATACTGCTCTGTATTGGAGGGACAGAAGTCTGCAGGGATTTGAGGGACATTTTAGCTTAGGTAGCTTTGCTGGCTAGTAATCTACTGTTCTCTTTAAACAACTGCCATACGTTGACCTTGTAGGCATTGTTTGCCCAGTTTTTTTGGACGCAGCCACTGAAGCACAGTTGCCAGAAAAAATATGCCATATAAATGCTGAAAATAGTCATTTTTCGCCATACGTTGACCTTGTAGACATTGTTTGCCCAGTTTTTTTGGACGCAGCCACTGAAGCACAGTTGCCAGAAAAATTATGCCATATAAATGCTGAAAATATAAATTTTTTTGGTTGCAGCCACTGAAGCACAGAGGCCAGAAAAATTATGCCATATAAATGCAGAAAATATGCATTTTTTTGGTCGCAGCCACTGAAGCACAGTTGACAGAAAAATTATGCCATATAAATGCTGAAAATATAAACTTTTTTGGTTGCAGCCACTGAAGCACAGAGGCCAGAAAAATTATGCCATATAAATGCAGAAAACATGCATTTTTTTGGTCGCAGCCACTGAAGCACAGTTGACAGAAAAATTATGCCATATAAATGCTGAAAATATAAATTTTTTTGGTTGCAGCCACTGAAGCACAGAGGCCAGAAAAATTATGCCATATAAATGCAGAAAATATGCATTTTTTTGGTCGCAGCCACTGAAGCACAGTTGCCAGAAAAAATATGCCATATAAATGCTGAAAATAGTCATTTTTTGCCATATACGTTGAGTCAACGTATGGCAAAAAATGACTATTTTCAGCATTTATATGGCATATTTTTTCTGGCCTCTGTGCTTCAGTGGCTGCGGCCAAAAAAACTGGGCAAACAATGCCTACAAGGTCAACGTCGTTGACCTTGTAGGCATTGTTTGCCCAGTTTTTTTGGCCGCAGCCACTGAAGCACAGAGGCCAGAAAAAATATGCCATATAAATGCTGAAAATAGTCATTTTTTTGGTCGCAGCCACTGAAGCACAGTTGCCAGAAAAATTATGCCATATAAATGCTGAAAATATAAATTTTTTTGGTTGCAGCCACTGAAGCACAGAGGCCAGAAAAATTATGCCATATAAATGCAGAAAATATGCATTTTTTTGGTTGCAGCCACTGAAGCACAGAGGCCAGAAAAATTATGCCATATAAATGCAGAAAATATGCATTTTTTTGGATGCAGCCACTGAAGCACAGTTGCCAGAAAAAATATGCCATATAAATGCTGAAAATACTCATTTTTTGCCATACGTTGACCTTGTAGACATTGTTTGCCCAGTTTTTTTGGTTGCAGCCACTGAAGCACAGAGGCCAGAAAAAATTAAACCAGTAGGGTTTGCACCCTAGTTTGTAACGGTGGCGGAGGGAGGAGGAGGACGCTAAAGGACAGCTGTGTGTGGAGTCATGAGGCTTGAAGAGAAGGACAGCTGCATAGAAGTCAGAACAAGTCTTCCGGCGTGCAGTAACCCTCCGAGATCCACCCCTCATTCATTTTAATAAAGGTCAGGTAATCGACACTTTTGTGACCTAGGCGAGTTCTCTTCTCAGTTACAATCCCTCCTGCTGCACTGAAGGTCCTTTCTGAGAGCACACTTGAGGCTGGGCAAGACAAGAGGTTCATGGCAAATTGTGACAGCTCTGGCCACAGATCAAGCCTGCGCACCCAGTAGTCCAGGGGTTCATCGCTCCTCAGAGTGTCGATATCTGCAGTTAATGCCAGGTAGTCCGCTACCTGCCGGTCGAGGCGTTCTTTGAGGGTGGATCCAGAAGGGTTGTGGCGCTGCCTTGGACAGAAAAACATTTGCATGTCTGACGTTACAGACTGGCCAAAGGGCTTTGTCCTTGCAGGTGTGCTCGTGGCAGGATTACTGGCACCTCTGCCCCTGGAATGTTGATGAGTTCCTGAAGTGACATCACCCTTAAAAGCATTGTACAACATGTTTTGCAGGCTGGTTTGTAAATGCCGCATCTTTTCGGACTTGTGGTATGTTGGTAACATTTCTGACACTTTATGCTTGTACCGAGGGTCTAGTAGCGTTGCGACCCAGTACAGGTCCTTCTCCTTAAGCCTCTTGATACGGGGGTCCTTCAACAGGCATGACAGCATGAAAGACCCCATTCTCACAAGGTTGGATGCAGAGCTATCCATCTCCGCTTCCTCATTATCAAGGACTGCATCATCCACGGTCTCCTCCCCCAGCCACGTACAAAGACCAGGGGTCCCCAAAAGGTCACCACTAGCCCCTGGGAAGCCTGCTCCTGTTGGTCCTCCTCCTCCTCCTCCACAAAGCCACCTTCCTCCTCTGACTCCACTTCTGGCACCTCTCCCTGCGTTGCAGCAGGTGCCTGGGTTCGTTCTGGTGATTCCGACCAGAAATCGTGCGCTTCCAGCTCCTCGTCACGCTGGTCTACAGCCTCATCTGTCACTCGTCGCACGGCACGCTCCAGGAAGAAAGCGAAGGGTATTAGGTCGCTGATGGTGCCTTCGGTGCGACTGACCATATTTGTCACCTCTTCAAAAGGTCGCATGAGCCTGCAGGCATCGCGCATAAGCACCCAGTAACGGGGGAAAAAATCCCCAGCTGTGCAGATCCAGTCCTACCACCCAGTTCAAAAAGGTACTCGTTGACGGCCCTTTGTTGTTGCAGCAGACGTTCCAACATAAGGAGCGTTGAATTCCAGCGAGTCTGGCTGTCAGAAATCAAACGCCTGACTGGCATGTTGTAGCGCTGCTGAATGTCAGCAAGGCGTGCCATGGCTGTGTAGGAACGTCTGAAATGGGCCGACACCTTTCTGGACTGGGTGAGAACGTCCTGGAATCCTGGGTACTTGGAGACAAAACGTTGGACTATTAAATTTAACACATGTGCCATGCAGGGCACATGTGTTAAATTGCCTAGTCTCAACGCTGCCAACAGATTGCTTCCATTGTCACACACCACTTTTCCGATCTGCAGTTGGTGTGGGGTCAGCCACCGATCGGCCTGTGACTGCAGAGATGACAGGAGTACAGATCCGGTATGGTTTTTGCTTTCCAGGCACGTCATCCCCAAGACAGCGTGACAACGGCGTACCTGGCACGTCGAATAGCCTAGGGGGAGCTGGGGGTGCACAGGTGTGGAGGAGGAGAAGGAGGACCCAGCAGCAGAGTAAGAAGAAGACGAGGTAGAGAGCGATGGAGGAGTAGAGGTGTGGCAGAACCGCGTGCAATCCGTGGCGGTGACACCAACTCCACTGTTGTTGTTGAGCTACCCATTCCCTGCTTCCCAGCCATTACCAAGTTCACCCAGTGGGCAGTGTAGGTGACATACCTGCCCTGACCATGCTTGGAGGACCATGCGTCAGTAGTCATATGGACCTTTGGCCCAACACTAAGTGACAGAGATGCGGTAACTTGGCTCTGCACATGTTGGTACAGGTGTGGTATTCCTTTTTAGAAAAAAAATTGCGGCTGGGTACCTTCCACTGCGGTGGTCCCAATTGCTACAAATTTGCGGAAGGCCTCAGAGTCCACCAGCTGGTATGGTAAAAGCTGGCGGGCTAAGAGTGCAGACAAGCCAGCTGTCAGACGCCGGGCAAGGGGGTGACAGTCAGACATTGGCTTCTTACGCTCAAACATGGCCTTCACAGAAACTTGGCTGGTGGCAGATGACTGGGAATGGGAACAGGTGGTCAAGGTGGAAGGCGGAGTGGAGGGTGGTTCAGACGGGTCAAGGAGAGCAGAGGTAGAGCAGTAAGATGCTGGACCAGAAGGAGTGTGGCTTTTAGTTTGCCTGTTGCCTTTGAGGTGTTGCTCCCAAAGTGCTTTGTGCTTGCCGCTCATGTGCCTTCGCATAGAAGTTGTACCTATGTGGCTGTTGGGCTTACCAAGGCTCAGTTTCTGACTGCACTCATTGCAAATTACAATGCTTTTGTCAGAGGCACACACATTAAAAAAATCCCACACTGCTGACTTTTTGGAAGTGTGCGATCTGGCGGTAACAGTAGAAGTTGGCGGAGTTGGCGGTATTGGCGGCAATGGCGGGTGCGTTGGCCGGCTGAACACAGGTGCCGATACATGTTGTTGCCCTGCTGATCCCTGCGGGCTGTCCTCCCTGCTTCTTCTAAGTCTTATCTCCTACTGCCTCTCTGACTCTCCGTCTCTCCATCTGAACTACCCTCCTCTTGCTCTCTTCTACTAGGCACCCACAAAACATCAATCTCCTCATCAACATTCTCCTCAGATGCATCAATTTCTTCTGACACATCACAGAAGGAAGCAGCAGCGGGGACCTCCTCCTCATCACTCATTATGTCCATCTCTATCGTGTTCTCTGCCAGAATTAAATCTGGTGTAAGGTCCTCATCTCCTTCATCTTCTTCTGGCAATAATGGTTGCGCATTACTCAGTTCAAGAAACTCATTGGAAAATAACTCCTCTGACCCCAGTGAAGAAGGGGCACCGGTGGTGGAGGAAGTGTTACGTGGGGTGGCCATAGCAGTGGAGGATGAGGAGGATGTTGTGGTAAAGTTAGAAACGGTAGAGGATGGGGTGTGCTGTGTAAGCCAGTCAACTACCTCTTCAGCATTTTGGGAGTTCAGGGTCATTGGCTTTTTAAAACTGGGCAATTTGCTAGGGCCACAGGATTGCATAGCAGCACGGCCCCTAGCACGGCCTCTGCGTGGCGGCCTGCCTTTGCCTGGGCATTATTTTTAAAAAAACAACAACAACAACAAAAACTCAGTTGGTTTTCTGGAAACGATAATACACACAGCTAGATGGCGGGTTGAAGAAAACACTGTGCAAATAATGCCTACAAAGTCAACGTATACACTACTACAGCGGTGGATACGGATTACGTAAAATATATGAATGCTGCTTGAAAAAAAGTAACTCAAGTGGTTTTTCTAGAGACGATAATATTATCAATATTTAGACAAAATGTGAACAAGCTCACACAGCTCGATGGCGGGTTGAAGAAAACACTGTGCAAATAATGCCTACAAGGCCAACGTATACACTACTACAGCGGTGGATACGGATTACGTAAAATATATGAATGCTGCTTGAAAAAAAGTAACTCAAGTGGTTTTTCTAGAGACGATAATATTATCAATATTTAGACAAAATGTGAACAAGCTCACACAGCTCGATGGCGGGTTGAAGAAAACACTGTGCAAATAATGCCTACAAGGCCAACGTATACACTACTACAGCGGTGGATACGGATTACGTAAAATATATGAATGCTGCTTGAAAAAAGTGACTCCGGTGTTTTTTCTGGAGACGTAATATTATGGATATTTAGACAGAATGGGAACAAGGTCACACAGCTCGATGGCGGGTTGAAGAAAACAGTGTGCAAATAATGCCTACAAGGCCAACGTATACACTACTACAGCGGTGGATACGGATTACGTAAAATATATGAATGCTGCTTGAAAAAAGTGACTCCGGTGTTTTTTCTGGAGACGGTAATATTTTGGATATTTAGACAGAATGGGAACAAGGTCACACAGCTCGATGGCGGGTTGAAGAAAACAGTGTGCAAATAATGCCTACAAGGTCAACGTATACACTACTACAGCGGTGGATACGGATTACGTAAAATATATGAATGCTGCTTGAAAAAAGTAACTCAAGTGGTTTTTCTAGAGACGATAATATTATCAATATTTAGACAAAATGTGAACAAGCTCACACAGCTCGATGGCGGGTTGAAGAAAACAGTGTGCAAATAATGCCTACAAGGCCAACGTATACACTACTACAGCGGTGGATACGGATTACGTAAAATATATGAATGCTGCTTGAAAAAAGTGACTCCGGTGTTTTTTCTGGAGACGGTAATATTATGGATATTTAGACAGAATGGGAACAAGGTCACACAGCTCGATGGCGGGTTGAAGAAAACAGTGTGCAAATAATGCCTACAAGGCCAACGTATACACTACTACAGCGGTGGATACGGATTACGTAAAATATATGAATGCTGCTTGAAAAAAGTGACTCCGGTGTTTTTTCTGGAGACGGTAATATTATGGATATTTAGACAGAATGGGAACAAGGTCACACAGCTCGATGGCGGGTTGAAGAAAACAGTGTGCAAATAATGCCTACAAGGCCAACGTATACACTACTACAGCGGTGGATACGGATTACGTAAAATATATGAATGCTGCTTGAAAAAAGTGACTCCGGTGTTTTTTCTGGAGACGGTAATATTATGGATATTTAGACAGAATGGGAACAAGGTCACACAGCTCGATGGCGGGTTGAAGAAAACAGTGTGCAAATAATGCCTACAAGGCCAACGTATACACTACTACAGCGGTGGATACGGATTACGTAAAATATATTATGGCTGCTTGAAAAAAGTGACTCCGGTGTTTTTTCTGGAGACGGTAATATTATGGATATTTAGACAGAATGTGAACAAGGTCACACAGCTCGATGGCGGGTTGAAGAAAACAGTGTGCAAATAATGCCTACAGGGCAAATAATGCCTAAAAGGTCAACTTATACACTACTACAGCGGTAGTAAAATAAAAAAAAGTAAAATAAAAAAAAATGAATATTAAAAAAAAAAAATTAAAGTTGGTGCTGCTGAACTACTAGGAGCAGCAGATTAGCACACCAGTCCCACTCCCCAACACTGCTAGACTAATAGCACTGGGCTCTTATAGTAGTAGTAGTAGTAGTAGTAGTAAAACAACAAAAAAATAAATAAAAGCAGTCCTTACAAGGACTACTGTTATTGCAGCAGTCAGCAGATGAGATCAGAAGCAGGACAGCTGCCCACTGCAGCTACATACAGAGCACTGCAGTAGAAGGTAGATTACTAGCCAGCAAAGCTACCTAAGCTTAAATGTCCCTCAAACCCCTGCAGACTTCTGTCCCTCCAATAACAGAGCAGTATCAAAACGATTACTAGCCAGCAAACTTTCAACTGTCCCTGAAATCACTAACAGGCAGCAGCTCTCTCCCTACACTATCTCTTCAGCACACACAGGCAGAGTGAAAAAACGCTGCAGGGCTTCGGTTTTTATAGGGAAGGGGAGTGGTCCAGGGGAGAGCTTCCTGATTGGCTGCCATGTACCTGCTGGTCTGGGGTGAGAGGGCAAAAAAAAGCGCCAACAATGGCGAACCCAAAATGGCGAACGTCGCGCGACGTTCGCGAACTTCCGGCGAGCGCGAACACCCGATGTTCGCGCGAACAAGTTCGCCGGCGAACAGTTCGCGACATCTCTAATGTTTATTCCTGTTCCTGTAAACACTAAAAAAGCTATTATTTTGACCAATGTTTAGGAAAGTTTAACCTGGAAATTCACATTACAAGCAATGCAGAGTAGAAGTAGAATAATTTTCTTTTTGTGGTCCAGTTAATCAGCATGAATCATATTAAAGTTGTGTGTAGGACCGGCCATACCAGGGATGACTTTGACCATCTTAAATATATTGCAATAAATGGGCAAACAGTCCCTATCTGGTTTTAAGGGTAAGGCATTTTTTGGTAGCTTAAGACACAAAATGTCTCAATATATACTGTCTGTATGTGTGTATATATTGCCATTTTTGACTGCTACAACAAGACCCAGAAGCTCTAAGACCCAAAAGGGACCCTAACTAACAGAGCAATAAGTAGACAATTAACCCTACATTCACTGACACTCTGACTTTCATCAAGAGCTACTGAGTGGAAAGCCTGGAACTAACAGTCTAAAACTGCAAATATCTCAGATACCTCTTAAAATAGAAAATGTGAATTGAAAAAGTGTTCAGAGAAGCACTCATTTATGGGGTTTAGATTCCCATAATGGTGGAAGAGAAAACGGTCTCTGTCAGCCATCATCATTAAAAGGGCTCTAAATATTCCTTACAAGAAGGAAGCAGAAACACATTCTTACTGATTTGAAATGACACTTTGTTTCCATTGGGGGTGTGGTTTACACTGTGCTTTGTAAATGCATGCACGTTCAGCCCTCATATGGCCACAGGCATCAGTGGAGTCACTGCACAATAAAGGAGGCAAATATGCATAACCGCCATAGTAAGAGCGTTTCCTCTGTAAGGATTTGTATTCTAGGATACAATATGTATTATATTCATTTGAGCTCAGGTATTAGGTCTACAATCTGGCCTACTTAGTAAAATGCACACAAACAAAAACACAGAGGTAGTGTGTAACTTACTAACAGCATGGAACCATCTGCAAAAATAGAAATGATGTGCATGCTCACAGTCACAGGCAGTCTAGAATCATTGTTTAAAAGACAAGGAAAGATGGGGCAGTGATTCTAGTCCACCGACCCAGGGCAGCATTATTCGTCTTTAGGGACGGGCACATTTTTTCACCTTGTTTCGCCATGGAAATTATGCCCATAGACTTGTATGGCGGCGTGCGTCAAAAAAAAAGACATGCAACAAACTTTTTTTGACGCCCATAGACTTTAATGGGCGTCTGCGACATTTCACCAGTGGTGACTTTTTGCGAAACTAAACGGGTCAAATTTGCCCATCCCTATTCGTTTTTGTAAAACTCACCCTCCAAGCCCATACGTGTAATACAAAGCTGAATTTAAAGAGGTAAGTGATTAGATTGTACACCAATGAATTATGGATTGAATATCCTGTAGAAGCACAGGCAAAACCAGTGGCTCAAAACTAAATTAAGGTCTATACATGACCACCTTTCCATTGTTTCATTCATTAAAGCCAATAGGAGCTACATCACCACTGCCTAATCTGCGAATGCCCTATATACTAGCAGACAAAATGCATTGCCAGGTGGGATTTCCCAAAATGGATGGTACATAAATATTGACTGGGATCATCAGTGCAGATTCTATACAGGTATGGAATCCGTTATCCTGAAATCCATCCAGAGAAATCCAAATTACAGGACAGCCATCTCCCATAGACTCCATTTTGAATAAGTAATTAAAATTCTACAAATGGATTTCTTTTATCACTGTATTAATCCTTATTGGAGGCAAAACAATCCCATGGGTTTGTTTAATGTTTAATTCATTATTTAGTAAACTTAAGGTATGGAGATCCAAATTACAGAAAACCCAGAAAACCTCAGGTCCCAAGTATTCAGAATAACAGGTCCCATATCAATACATGGCTAGCATAATAGAAAATAATGGAGTGATGGTATACAGTTTTAATCAGATATATGCATATATATACAGTACATATATTGTCTATTCTGTAATTCTTAGGTAACACACTACTGTGTAATAACCAAACAGGGTGTACAGTAACCCATTAATTTGTCTTTCCTTCAGGCACCAGATAAAAATACCAAAGGGACAGCCACTCACATTAATGTTTATTTTTGCTCTTTATGGAATCATTACTATCACGGCACCTCCGTTCACTAATGCTACAGAACTGCCCAATCAATGCCATTATGTCCCAGGGTATGGTGAATACTTGTCACATGGACTGTAATGCAGAACTGCAGCCATGTACAGTCTGTCATCCTCGACTTCCCTCCCCCACACACCCAGAGCTCATATAATCCAATGCATTCCGGGTCAGGGTTCAGGGTTTATTAAAATGTGGGATGACAGCAGTTTAATATTTCTGTACTTAGTGACAAGAATGTGCAGATCTGCACAATGTAAATTGCTTAAGGGAATACAGAAGCCACTGTGCCCATAACCCCTATGTGAGAGATCATGCAACACAGTAAAGACAATTCTTGCAAATATCTATTGTAAGTGCTATTATAGGTTCTATTTCGTCTTTCTTTGTTGCAATGACCTTTACATTACAATGTGGCTGGGTCTATTTAAATGGAGCTAATCCCTCCATAGAACGTTCAGTTTGCACCCTTTAACTCACCATAATAGACATTACAATTAATAGTGCATAACCCGTCCATAGCAGCGTTGCTCCACCTAAATATAGCTGGACTGCTTGTAGTCCAGGCAGTAACTAACTTTTTTCAGATGCTTAAAACTATATCTGACCTGTCGATTTAAAGGTGATGGCACTTTGTCCCACTTTCCAAAAATCACCTAGGGTTGCCATCTTTTAAAACATATACTGGCCAGAATGTGCAGGGGTGGAGCGATAATGCATGGGGGTAGAGCGATCCTGTACATGGGGGGATCTATGATGTAATGGGCGAGCTATTGGAGGATTCTAGACAAATTGGAGCAGAGAGAAGGTAAGATAGACCTAAAATCTGGGTGGATTGGGCCTGAGAGGAAAGGGCTTTGGCAAGTGTCTTATTGGTTTGGTTGGTGAAATATGGGCAACTCTAGAATCACCATGGTAAAGCATTTGAATTATGTAATAATAGGAAAACACCTTTATGCGCAATTACATGATTCAAATCAAAATGTTTTACCCATGGCAATTCCCATTCACTGTCATGGAAAGGTATATTTTGGCACCTAGTCATCCATGGGTTCACAGTTTCCCTCAGAAGACTAAGCGCCCTGTATATCATTCTCCCCTGCATCTCTAAATTAGGTGGCTCTAACTAATGGAAGATTAAAATGATTCTCCAATAGGAATCCTGCCTACCAACTATGTTTTGGCTTATTGCTGACATAATGTTGTAAACCTATGGTGGAAATAAGAAAGGGCTAATGGTAATTGTGCCACAAAGGGTCTGGACAACAACAAAAGATCCTCTGATATGAAAGTATTGCCAAGACTGTGCTCCAACAACGTTCCTGATGGGGTTTTAAGTAGTATTACAATATTAAATCAAGAGAACAGATGTGATTATATGAAATCTTTTATTGTATCTAAATACTCTAAAAATATCCTCCCCCCCCATATAATTAAGTATAAGGGCAGCACCTGTCTGGCAGCCGTAGACAGCACTGGCAGTTGGAAATATTTGGCATTCCCAAACCTTAGCACTAAGCAGAAATGAACAATGTAAAGCGTGCAGCGCGAGAAAAGAATAAGCGTGGTGCAGTGTGTTCAGCTGTTCCATGGCAGTCCTGCGCTCAGCACTTTCAAATCCTGTGTTTTCATGCGGCTGAATAGTTCCACTGACTCTGACTATGAGCAGCACAAAGTAATTGAACAGAGGTGCTTATGGGTGAGGAAATGCTGACGGATATGATACTGGGTGCTAAGCCTACTGCTTTAGATGGAAAGCCCCCAGGAGCTGCTAATATATATGGGTGCAATGCTATTAACCTAAAGCTAAAACAATGTTTGTATATGGAATATCGAAAACACAGGGCCGGTAGGTGGGGTGAGCTGGAACTGTAAAAATGGGAGACTTGGGAAATTTAAGGCCCAGTCAAAAGCATTTTTATGCACCAATATTAGGACCCAAGTGGACCCAGTGTACTATAGTTGGTAGGTACTGGGTATATCTATACTATAAACTGGATTCATAAAGCAATATTGTTTGATAAACCTTTTCACACAACTGTTTAGGGTCTACCAGGGCTAGAACTATGGGTAGGCAGCTGCATAGCTGTGGGGGGGGGAGAGCCAAAGGGTTTTAAAGAATTTGTTGATCTTCTGCCCAATGAAGAGTTTCATTTATTTTAAGAACCACTGCTGCCCAATTTATTTGAAAGATATGTTTGGTTGTGGAATATAGTTTTATTAACCCTTCCTCCCACTGTTATGCAGGAGCCCAGCTGAGGTTGCATGTGTCATGTGCCCTATTGGGATTTGGACCAGAATTATATCATTTGGGGTAATTGACCTTTTAGGTACCCCATGCCCAAAAACCTGTTACAGGTGTACCCCGGCTACCTTAAAGTTACAGGAAGGGTGACTGGAAGCAGTCCGTGTCTAGGAGAAGGGGTAGTGGTATAGCGAGTTGTGGAGAGCTGGCGGGCAAGTAGCGAGTGGGATCCAGGGTAAGAGGTACTTGCAAGTAACTCTTGGCCCAGTACTAATGATCCTTCGATAAGATTACACCTCCTTTTTGCAAAATGGGATCCTTGTTCATTATTCTTGATATTGTTTATGGCTTTAAACACATTTTTACTATTACTGTGTCTGAGGTTTAAATAGTATAATATCAGCAAACCAATTTTGCACAGTAATCTCCCTATGTTAGATAACAGCAAGATGGCTTCTCAATGGAGAATACTTTTGCTAGGGCCACAGGAGGGCTTAAATCAGCTAGCTACAAACCACATGAAGCTTAGCCTGCAGCTTCTGGCTACAATACAGAATACAAAAATTGGGGTTGTGGGAGCACTCAAAAAGGCTAAGTTAATATGTATATATATAAGTACAATGAAAGTGCTACTGATTTGGCCAATTAATCAATGCACATTTCCTGTGCATTTTTGTAGCACCCCATAAGCACCCCTTTAAACAAATGATGGCCCTATGCTTTTAAAAAAATTGGCGTTGGTTTGGGCAATCTCTCTCTCTTAAGCCGCAAAATCTAGTGGTGGGTATATCTAGCCCTCAGACTGAGACCAAATTTCAGGAGACACTTATTACAAGTAATGCTATTATGCAGATGTAAAAGTCTTTTTATACTATGACCGGAGGTAAACAAGTTAGGGACCACCGTATGGGGTTTACATGACGTGGTATGGTGGCTTATCAACTTTATAAATATATATGCACTTGCATACATACTGAATTACTCATGAGATAGGGGACCAGGGAATGTGCAATGATCAATTGGCTAAATCAGTAGCACTTCCATTGTACTTAAATATGTTTTAACTTAGCCTTTGAGTGCTCCCTCAACTCCCCTTTTCTGTATATTGAAGAACTATGAGTCTCTGCATTTTGAGCTGAAATTCGCCAAAGTATGTTCTTCCAAATGCGGAAAAGGGAGGAGGCTACTGCTCACAGTAGGGCTGAATTCAGCCAGTGTATTTCAGCTAGCTGATTTCGGCCCCCCATGTGTCCCTAGCCGTAGGTTGTGGGGGAGATGGGGAATGCAATAGGAGGGGTTTATGGAGGTGTAAGTCCCTGCAAATCTACTGTAAGATGTTGTTGTATACAGCACAGCCTTGGAGAATCACTTATTATTACTGCATTAAATGTTAAGATGGGCCGCAGCAGTATAAATGTGATTGTTGGCTGCTTACTGGGGATGCAGAATAAACCTGCCTTTGGATAAGGTGAATTAACTGTAGATTAAAATGGGATTGCTTTTATGGAATGAGAATATAGCTGACATATTTGCTGTCATTTGTTTTTTGTTCTACTTAAAGGAGAAATAACCCTAAGACTTCCTCACATAGTCCCTCCATAACTACAAAAAAACTGTTCCTCTTGCAATTTTTACAAAAGGTGATATAATATCATGAGTTAAGCATTTATTGCTGGTTTACAGCCCACAGCATACTCCAACATAATATCTAGGGTTAAAGCATGCTGGGAGCCAAGCAACATCAAGAATCATGGATGTATTTTACATAAAGTTGGAAGTGGATTTTCCCTGTTATGTTCTGGGTTTATTATAAAGGAAGCTGAAACTGTATTTATATCACCAAGGTATTCTGGGAGGTACTTTACTAGAAATTGCCACTGCATTAATCCTGCTATATGTTCTGGGGTATTATACATATAATTGTCTTTAAATAGGTTTGGGATAAAATGGCTATTGTGGGCAATCTGGGACAGAAAGACTGCTTCATGATCAAATTGCAGTTTTTATGGTGAAATCCAACCACTGCTGCTGGAGCTACTAATAAGGGTAATGTAGAAAAGGGTACAATGGGGGAGGGAGACCAAGCACCAGAGGAGGGGGCTGTGAGTATGGGTGGATAGGATCGGGCCGAGAGGCAGGGCCAAACTATGGGTAGGAGGAAGAGGCGCTTGAATAGGGAGCAACATTGGGGGAGGGGGTGCTTGACACATACCTCTACTGTCTACCTTCACCTAGTTTAGTCCATGATTACGTAAATGAAGTCCCTTTGCCCCCGCATTATTAGTCACTCACCTCCTCTTACTGTTCATCTCTCGTGCTCATGCACCTGCATGGAGGAGAAGCGATGGCTGATCACTCCTTACCTTGGTTACCATCTTGACTTGCCCATTAGTGCCAAGAGGATGGGTGCTAATACCGTTTGGCCAAGCTCAGTCTATAAGAAGTCAATGCAAGGTCTAAACTCCTCATACTGCTCCATGACAACATTGTGCTGATTTACTCAGACTTTCCCAGTGCGAAATTTCTTTTACATTTGTGAAAAGTTGAGTTTAAAATGGATTTTTTGTGATTTTTGGCACACAGCTGTTTGTGTGAGGCTTCCATGTATGATTATTTGTTTGTATCACCTAGTGACAACAAGAGAAAAAGGAGAAAAGATTCATCCATCTCAATGCATATCTCAATGGAAGCTTCAAGATACTTGCTAAAATTATTGTATTTGGCAATTGGAAATAAATTGTCCTACATCAGAATAATGAGCAAATAACCAGTCACGGCAGCACTCACTAATAGTTTGTTGCCCTTTAACTACTTCATTCATTAAAGAAAATACATTTTTTTTAATATCTATCATAACATAATCTTTGAATGCTATTTATAATTTTGCCATAAAATGATTTGCCTGATGCTTTTACATTACCTTTCTTACCCCCCTTTTTTCCCTATCAGTGGGCTGCCATATCTGTGCAGCAGTGGTCTGTTAGCATTAGAAACTCCAACTGACAAGTTGAGAAGGGACAGTCAGGTTTAGGAACTTCAAGTAACAATTACTTACAAAAGCAGAACAATCAGCAAAAAATCAACATAATACATTAATGCAGATTAATATATTGAAATACAATTGTTAGTGTCAATATCACTTTAAGGCCATTTAGGTTTAAGTTTAGATTTAGGTTTAGTTTAGATGCATTTTTTAAATTTTTCAAAGCTAGTGGATATGTGCACCAATGTTTATAGCAAGAAAATTTTGCAAAGTTTTGGTTTGCTGGTATTACCCTTTAACTAAACATCCGGAGGGAGGGCATACTCATGTTTAATGGTGTTTGAAGGGAAATAAACTCTCTACAAATATTTCAAACTATATCTAATAATAAGTATACTTACCCTAATGTCCACCTCAACCTTTTCAGCTTCTGAAGGGGAGCAGTCATATCAATATGAATTCCAAACCATATCCTAGAATATAAGGCGTTAAATAAACAGTAATTTAGAGTGAGAACAATCTCATTCACCAATGGTCATGCATTCCTTTTGGTTTAAAGAGGAAAAAGAGGAATTTGAACATTAAATGCCAATGTGTGCAAAACAATGTTGGAGACACGATTTTATGGAAATCCGCAAAGTAAAAATAATGCAGATTCTAAATACAAGTAAGCAAAGGTAAAAATACATCTACAGATGTTAAATGGGTATGTCTATAATTACACTCAGAATGTAATTTTGTTTTCTTCAAAGACGAGTCTTAGGCAAGGGCCGAGCGTCCATGGAAACGAGCCAGAACATGGGAAATGCAGCAATGTTTTACAATTATCTCTGCACAAGTGCAACATTGTGACACGTGTGCACAGAGATTTCTCTCACATTGCAGGGCTATGCTTTCCCCAGCTGTTCTTCTCTGTCATCATGGGTATTTTTAATTCTGAGGTAGGGCATTGAACACTACTCATTTAAAACAGAACTAAACCCAACCATAATGCTACCCCACTGAGCCCCTAGTTCTCTACAGAAGTTGATGAAAAAACTTAATACACCAATGAGAAGTCTACTAACCAAAAACTTAATTATGGATGCAAGTGAATTCCCCAGTGAGCATTCTGATCCCCAGAACTATGTCAGTCATCTTGTTTTTATCTTACTGTACCATTTTGGAATCATTTTATTATACTTGAATCAGACATGTGAAAGAAGAACAGGCTGGAAGATTATTTTGCATTTAATGCAGCCACACGCCCCAGAGAGCTGGGGAAACGTTTTAATGAACAATTTTGCTTTAAGAATACATGACTACAGCTTCCAGCATGCCATTACCTTGTTAAAGTTGAGTGCTGAAATTTGCAGTCCAGTAACAAGTGAGCAAAGTGTGGTTGACCAGTACAGTACAAGTACACAGGGTCAGACTGGAGCATTGGGGGCCCACCTGAACTGCAACCAAAAGGGCTCCCCTGGCAGTCACCAGGGCCTCCTCCCAACTTTTAAATTATGCGCAAACAGCTCCGCACTAATTAGGGGAGCAGGTCTTTGCCTGTGGGGGCCCATGAGGACAATGGCCCACCGGGTTTTTTCCCTGTGTCCAGCTAGCCCTGTCCAGCCCTGCAAGTACAGTGCCCCCCATTTAAAGAATTGATTCAGATTGAGTCAAAGGATGAATTACCAAAAAATCACAACTTTGTGGGTTCATGAGGGGCAAGAGAATGATGGAGTTACATTTAAATTTGATGTGGTATTACGGTAAGTGACATAGTAACATAGTAAGTTAGGTTAAAAAAAGACATATGTCCATCAATATATCAAGATAAAGCCTTTAACTCTATTTTAACCTGCCTAAATGCTAGTTCAGTGATCCCCAACCAGTGGCTCGTGAACAACATGTTGCTCACCAACCTCTTAGATGTTGCTCGCAGTGGCCCCAAAGCAGGTGTTTATTTTTGAATTACTGGCTTGGAGACAAGTTGTAGTTGCATAGAAAAACAGGTGTACTGTCAAACAGAGCCTACTGTAGGCTGTCAGTCTACATAAGGGCTACCAAATGGCCAATCACAGCCCTTATTTGGCACCCCCAGAAACAATTTTCATGCTTGCATTGCTCCCTAACTCTTTTTACATCTGAATGTGATTCACAGTTAAAAAAAAGTTGGGGACTTGTACTACTATCTTCCATAACCCTGTATTCCCTCACTTGCTAAAAAGCCATCCAACCCCTTCTTAAAGCAATCTAATGTATCAGCCTGTACGACTGATTAAGGGATATAATTCCACATCTTCACAGCTCTCATTGTAAAAAAACCCCTTCCAAATATTTAGGTGGAACCTCCTTTCTTCTAATCAGAATGGGTGACCTTGCGTCTGCTGGAAAGACCTACTGGTAAATAAAGCATTAGAGAGATTATTATATGATCCCCTTATATATTTATACATAGTTCTCATATCACCCCTTAAGCACCTCTTCTCCAGTGTGAACAATCCCAATTTGGCCAATCTTTTCTCATAGCTAAGATTTTCCATACCTTCTACCAGCTTAGTTGCCCTTCTCTGTACCCTCTCTAATTAAATAATGTCCTGTTTGAGCACTGGAGACCAAAACTGTACGGCATATTCTAGATGGGACCAGTGCTCTATACAGTGGAAGAATGACCCCTTACTGCGATGAATCAATGTCCCTTTAAATACAGTTCAAGACCTTATTTGCCCTTGATGCTGCTGACTGGCATTGCTTTGCTACAGCCAAGTGTATTATCTACAAGGACTCCAAGTCTCCATTATGGATTTGCCTAGTGCAGTCCCATTAAGGATATATGTGGCATAGATATTTTTACATTCCAGGTGCGAGACTTTACATTTATAAATATTGAATCTCATTTGCCCAGATTGCCAGTTTGTCAAGATCCTGTTGCAAGGATGCCACATCTTGGATGGAATTAATTGGGCTGCATAGTTTTGTGTCATATGCAAACACTGATACATTACTTACAAAACCCTTACCTAAGTCATTAATGAAGTGGTTTAAATATATGTTTAAAGATACTTGTATTTACCTGCAGCTATCCGTTTTTACCTTACTAACTTAAGTTTCATACTTCCTGTCAGCCAGTTCCTGCAGAATCCATAACATTTACAAATACTTGAGCTCAATAAAAGTGTTGTTGCATTTTCTCAAAATAGTATCAAGTGATTGACTAGAGATTTGCTAAACTTTTTGTTAAAGGGACACTAACTAAACATGAAGCTGTGCCATGGTGCCCCTAGTTCTCTATAGAGGCTTATAATAGGGAAAAGATAATTTTAGATGCAAGATAAACCTTAGCCCTAGTTTATATATTGTCCACCTTAATGGAGGACACAACCTACCAGCATTGGTAGGACCCCCATTTCTTTAACTGCAGACCTAATAGTACATCAGTCAAATATTTTGAGCCCTAAATGTTCTATGCTGCTATCTGTTGTCATTGCAACACAAATATTTCCATCTATCCAATGAATCTTACTATTACATAACCAGACAGTCTTGTGGTAACTATTTACTTGTGGTAAATAAGAGGTCACAGCTTTATTAAACATTTAGGGGGGGTGTAATAAAAGTCAGTAACTACAAAAAGTTATGGCTCTGTACGAACAAATTTGCCTTTTGTGGGAATTTAATATAGTTGTCGCGAACCTGGAAACTGTTTAGCAACCACTTCTGACAGTGGAAGGTTTGCGAATTTTACACATAGCACCAGTGCGCAGTGAATGTAATAAAACTTCTTACTGAAAAAGTTTGCTACAAAAGATTACGACACCTTCAAACACTTCTTAAAAGTGGGCAATGCGCAATTAAAATTCGCAATGTATATGTATGATCACATCCTGCTAGCCTGGGCATAGCCCCCATACCTGTCAGGACTGCCAGAAGCACTCGACCGCGCTGCTCACCTTCTCGGCGGTCGCAATGAAAATCCAAGATGGCGGCGCCCATGTTGAACGCCCATATCATCACTGGTGCCGGGTTTTTGTCATAAAAGTCGCCCTGGACACTGAAACCATGCCCAATTATAGGTTTATTGTGCTATAGAACCTGGGTGTGTTTGCTATTGTTATCCTGATCCTGATTCCTGCCTGAAACTCTGACTTTGAACCTGATCTGCCTGCCTCCTAAAACTTTGCCTGGACTTTGACTATTCTCTTGTTTAACCCCTTTGGATACCAAGATCTTGGACTCCTTGGGTTCCTGGCTTCCTCCTTGGTCCGGACTACTCCCTTTGCCCAGCCTGTTTTCGGAAGGGCCTTTCGTGGACTGCATTCACGCACGGAGGCATACGAAGCGTGGCAATCCTATGTCGGACAAACGCTGGAGGCGATTCTGGAAAAACTATCCATTCTTACGCCTACTACATCAGCGCCAGTTCCTGTTGCTGCTGCCACGGCCCTACAGTCGTCCACTAGTGGTCCATGTATTCCGGCACCGCCTCTCTACAGTAGTGATCCCCAAGCTTGTCGTGGTTTTGTGAACCAGTGCCAGATCCGGTTTGCCCTGCAACCCTTTGAATTAGACTCCGAGCGAGCTAAAGTGGGATTTGTAATTACTCGTCTGGCTGGAAAAGCGCTCGAGTGGGCATCTCCGCACTGGGAGAAAGAGTTTTCTTTAATTGATGATGCCAAGGCTTTCCTTCAAGAATTCCGGACGGTGTTTGATGCTCCTTGTCGGGTTGCGACCGCATCCTCCCGATTGTTCCAGATTAGTCAGGGGAATCACAGCGTGTCTGAATATGCTATAGAATTCTGTACGCTTGCTGCTGAGACTAGTTCGAATAATGATGCCTATCATGCTGCTTTCTACAATGGCCTCTCTATCCGCCTAAAAGACGACCTGGTCTCTTGTGAATTACCCCCACAGGTAGAAGACCTTATTGCTTTGGCTGTCAAGGTGGACACTCGGCTGAGAGAACATCAAGCAGATAGGGACCGAGTCAAGAGATTTCTATCCACACTGGCTCCTCGATTTCAAAGACCTATGTTGCCTCCTTCTCCCCAGCAGACTTCTGTAATTCCACCGGAGGAACCTATGCAGACCGGAAGAGCGCGTCTCACTGAGCAGGAGAAACTCCGGAGGCGTTTGGCAGGACTTTGTCTATATTGTGGTGGTCAATCTCATTTTGACAATTCCTGTCCTGTGAGGCCTAAGGATTCTTTCCCCAAGGTAAAGCCAGGGTATGCGAGTTGGGGGCGTTACTTCTCAATCTCAAGAGAACTCTCACAGGTTTCTTCTGCCCTTTCAGATTCGGCTGGCCACTAAGACGATTTTCGGCTCTGCCTTCATCGATTCTGGGGCTGCCGGGAATTTCATGGACGCTCTCTTCAAGTATATGGATGTCCCCCTATATCCATTGTCTACTCCTCTTCAGGTTACTGCCATTGACGACAAGCCTCTAACGTCCGAGTTTATCTCCATGACGACCGGGGAGTTACCTGTGCAGGTTGGGACTTTGCATAAAGAAAAGTTATTGTTCCTGATTATTTCCTGCCCTTCTGTTCCTGTCGTTTTGGGTCTTCCCTGGCTGCGCTTGCATAATCCCACCATTGATTGGTCTTCTGGACAGATCTCTCGTTGGAGTCCATTCTGTCAACAGCACTGTCTTCCTGCTAAACCCCTCCAGAGGGTGAATATCTCCACTACAGGGAATTCTCGGATGTCTTCTGTAAAAAGTCTGCTGAGTTCCTTCCCCCACACCGATACTATGACTGCCCAGTCGATCTCCTTCCTGGAACCATGCCCCCTAGAGGTCGCACTTATCCTCTCTCTCCAGCAGAGACTACCGCCATGAAAGACTATATCAAAGAAAATCTCCTGCGGGGGTTTATTCGTCCCTCTACCTCTCCTGCAGGGGCTGGTGTCTTCTTTGTGGAGAAGAAGGATGGTGGTCTACATCCTTGTATAGATTACCATGGACTTAATAAAATTACTGTCATGAATCGGTACTCTTTGCCTCTGATTGCAGAACTATTTGACCAATTAAAAGGGGCAAAGGTCTTCACTAAGTTGGATCTGCGCTGGGCATATAACCTCATTCGCATTCGTGAAGGAGATGAATGGAAGACGGCATTCAACACTCAAGATGGGCACTATGAATATCTTGTGATGCCTTTAGGCCTCTGTAATGTTCCTGCTGTCTTCCAGGAATTCGTGAATGACATTTTCCGGGATCTCTTGAGTAAATCAGTGGTTGTGTACCTAGATGACATCCTGATCTTCTCCAAGGACCTAGTAAGCCATCACTCTCAGGTAAAGGAAGTACTCTCTCGTCTGAGGAAGAACTCTCTCTTTGCCAAGCTGGAGAAATGTGTCTTTGAGGTATCTAAGATCCCTTTCCTAGGTTACATCATCTTCCCCAGAGGGTTTCGAGATGGATCTCCTCAAAGTGTCCGCAAATCAGGAGTGGCCCCTTCTGTTGGGTACCAAGGCTATTCAGAGATTCATTGGATTTGCCAATTATTATCGACAGTTTATTAAGGGGTTCTCCTCTCACATTGCACCTATCCTTTCCCTTACCCAAAAAGGGGGTAAACCTAACTCATGGCCCCTGTCAGCTATAGAAGCATTTCAGTCCCTGAAGGATGCCTTCACTTCTGCCTCGGTCCTCCATCATCCTGATCCAGAATTACCCTTTTTCATTGAGGTGGATGCCTCTGAGGTTGGAGCTGGCGCTATCCTGTCCCAAAGACATTCTGCCGATGGAAAACTATACCCTTGTGCCTATTTCTCCAAAAAGTTTTCTCCTGCAGAGCAGAATTACGATGTGGGGAATCGTGAACTCTTGGCAGTCAAGCTTGCTCTTGAGGAGTGGCGTCACCTCCTTGAAGGATCTTCGATCCCAGTCACGATCTATACTGACCATAAGAATTTAGAGTTCATACAATCGCTCAAGAGACTGAATCCTCGACAGGCAAGATGGGCTCTCTTCTTTTCTCACTTCAACTTTATCCTGACTTATCGCCCTGGCTCCAAAAATTGAAAAGCTGATGCTCTTTCCCGAAGCTTCTCCCCGGCTGATCGTTGTTCTGAAAGGCAAGAACCAATTGTTCCTCCTGTCAAGATTATTGCATCTCTGTTTCCTCAATTTGCTGAACAAATCTTGGCTGGCCAGTCTTCTGCTCCTGCTGATACTCCCATTGGGATGGCATTTGTACCTTCTGAGCTTCATCTGCCTATCCTACAACAGACTCATTGTTCCAGACAAGCTGGGCATCCTTGTCCTGAAAAGACTCTTGAGCTGCTACGATATCTAGTTTGGTGGCCAACTATCCGTAAAGACGTTAAAGACTTTGTTGCTGCCTGTACCATTTGTGTCACTTCCAAGGCTAGCCATACTCGTCCTTGTGGGTTATTACAACCTTTACCTATCCCCTCTCGTCCATTGACTTAGCAATGGACTTCATTGTCGAACTTCCACCCGCAAGAGGGAACACTGTGATCTGGGTTGTGATTGACCGCTTTAGCAAGATGGCACATTTCATCCCTTTACGAAAACTCCCCTCAGCAGTGGAATTATCCCAGCTTTTCATCCAATTGATTTTCCGTTTGCATGGCTTCCCGGCTGAGATCGTTTCTGACAGGGGATCTCAGTTCACAGCTAAGTTTTGGCGTTCCTTATGTAAAGACTTGGTTATCGCTCTCCAGTTTTCCTCGGCGTACCATCCTCAGACGAATGGAGCTGCCGAACGTGTTAACCAAGCATTAGAGGAATTCCTGAGAAATCATGTTTCTCTCTGTCAAGATGATTCGTCTGATCTCCTCCCGTGGGCGGCATTTGCTCATAACAATGCTTGCCACACTTCTACTGGAAGGTCTCCTTTTATGACTGTGTATGGTCAACATCCCCAGGCATCCGCAAGACTTTGTATTGTCTGATGTCCCTGCTGCGGATGACCACACAGCTCATATGTCTCCTCCATACAAAGTTGGTGACAAGGTGTGGTTATCCACGAGAAACATTAGTTTGAAAGTACCTTCTCCCAAGTTGGGTCCAAAGTTTGTTGGTCCATTCTCCATCATGGAAATCATCAATCCTGTGGCCGTTAGACTTCAGCTTCCCTGAGATGCGAATTCCCAACGTGTTTCATGTTTCTCTAGTGAAGCCAGCAATTTCCAATCACTTCTCTGCTGATCTGTCTCCCCCTTCTGCTATCTACGTGGATGGTCAACAAGAGTACGAGGTGGAAAAGATCATAGACTCCAGAATCTCCAGAGGTTCTCTTCAATTCCTTGGAAGGGCTTCGGTCCAGAAGAATGCTCTTGGGAGAAACACTCGGATGTTCATGCCCCTCGGTTGGTAAGGGAGTTCCACAAACAGTTTCCCCAGAAGCCAAGACTTGGTGGTCCAGTGGCCCTCCGTGGGGGAGGGGGTACTGTCAGGACTGCCAGAAGCACTCTACGGCGCTGCTCACCTTCTCGGCGGTCGCAATGAAAATCCAAGATGGCGGCGCCCGTGTTGAACACATGGGTGCAGTGTCGCTGCATGATGATGTCATCACTGGTGCCGGGTTTTTGTCATAAAAGGGTGCCCTGGACACTGAAACCCTGCCCAATTATAGGTTTATTGTGCTATAGAACCTGGGTGTGTTTGCTATAGTTATCCTGATCCTGATTCCTGCCTGAAACTCAGACTTTGAACCTGATCTGCCTGCCTCCTGAAACTTTGCCTGGACTTTGACTATTCTCTTGTTTAACCTCTCGGATACCACGATCTTGGACTCTGGTTCCTGGCTTCCTCCTTGGTCCGGACTACTCCCTTTGGGAGCCGCTAGGCCCTCTGATGCTTTCTCTGTCCTGCTGCATTCCGCCATTTAAAAAGAGGGGACCTCTAAATCAGATTATGGTGCACACTCTTTTTTACCCCACTGCCGAACCATTGCCATTGATCTCAAAGTGCTAGCTGTGCCTCTGTGCTCCCTTGTTGCTCTTCCTAGTCCACGCTCCTTCACATGCTGTCAGTAGAATATGGGAGATAGCAAAGGAGGAGAAATCGATGCACGATGAATCGTTGGCGTGTCGTCTTTTCTGTAGAGGAGCGGAACAGGAGTTTAACACCAACCATTGCTTCCAAGCTCCATGATATACATGCCATATTTTCTTGGAAACTGAGCTCCTAATCAGTTGCATGGCCCTTGCATGCCTAAATGCCCACCTGTATTAGAAATAGACACCACTTTCTGTGCATATGGTGCCACAGGGAAAAAATCTGTAATATTAAACCTGGACAATTAGTCTGCCAGTATATTCTTAATACCTGTTATGTGGGTCGCTCTAAAGATTGTGTTGTTTTCAAAACAGGCCAATACAAGTTGCCTAAATGAATTGCTAGGGTGGAAGATGCTGATCAATTGTATAATGCCTGCACATATTTGCTGTCCAAATAAGTCTTCACTATGCCATTGCGCTAGCCATTCCTGAGCACACCATTTATTCTAGAAATATGCCCCAAAGCCAAAGCAGTGACTTAAATAGCTTCAATTCTTGGTTGAATTGTGCTGGATGGGACCAAGTTCTAACCATGTAAATCCGTTAGAAACCTATCCTATATGTACAAATCTGCCTTTGCTACTATTTGGTGAGGTCTATTTGCTTTTGCCAACTAACTTGCCAATCTTTTATTTATTATTCTACCCCATGGGGTATCCCTTGTCAGCAAAACAGAAGGTGCCCCTGGGGTGTCTGCAACTCAGACAAAGTTACTTTCTCTTTAGACCAAATGCCCTAATTAAAGCCCTATCCTTTCCAAACATTTAAAACTGGTAACCTGCATACCCCAGCTTCCATGTCAACTTATATTCCTAGAAAAAACAACTTTGTTGAAGGTTCTACTGCTTCTCAGCTGCAGTAAGGATACCAAAATGTTTTCAGGTGACAAAATAACTCATTACGCACCATTGGCCCTTTCTGACCCACTACTATAAAGTCAATAAATTGACAATGCTGCTGAAGTCTGATATGGTAACTTCAAAACACCAGTAAATAAATGTGCTTCAGCATTCAAAAATTCACAACCCATGGGTAAATATCTGTTCACAAAATTACTACCCTGAAAGAAACAACCTGCAAATTTGAAGCTATATAGGTGTTAAGGCAGCAATCGTAAAGCAGAGTCTATATGGAATTTGTCCATTTTTTGCACCCTTGCTGTTTGTTTTCACTTACACAAAAGCTTGATCAATTGACTGATATTTCACTGCACATTAACAGATCTACCCACAGGGTATGATAACTGCTGTATTATTCAAAGTTTACCTGTCTCTTTTTTAAGTACCACCCCTAATGTGAATATCATTAAACCTCCATTTGGGGGCTCTACGGATGGCCCACCGTTCTACCCAGAGAAATTTTCTTTCCAATTTTATTTAATTATCTTGGGTTTGTTGAATCGTGACTTTAATAATTGTTTATTGAAAAGTTGTCACATCAGAAAAACAAACATATCACTGTTCAGCGTGTTAATAGGTTACAGAATCTCAGATTATTTAGAACAAGGATGTTGAACTGTACATCGCGCATCAATACTTATGATTACATAGAGATCAACATGAGTCAGAGTTATATAAATATGTAAAAAACAAACAAACAAGGAGTATAAAGAAAGAATTGTTCAGTGTACCTTCCTAAAAAAGCAATACGTTTTCCGAACGAAAGAGGTGTGATTACCAAAATAATGTGTTATAGAAATGAAAAGAAGTAAAACCCCTCTCTATTCAATTGGCCACCAATTAAAGAAAATTCAAGTATTAGTGCAGCAGTGTCAGAGTTTATTAACAGTTTCGTTAACGGTTACTAACCCAGTGTTGCTTCAATTATTGGGCAGCCATTGCTGGGTTACCCAATAAAGTGCTATGTGCTAGGTGCTAATAATTCATTAGCAATTAAAAATCATGTAACAGGATTAATTAATATTGTGCTATAAAGTGCTAGTGCTTCAAATGAAATTAAGAAGTTAACTTAAATAACCAGGATTAAATTGACCCAGGTGAGATTAAAGTTAATTCATTATTATATATCACACATTAAAATCCATTCATTATAGAAGATTGTAAATAACTGATTAACTGTTAAAAAGTAAACTTTACTAAATTCATTAAAATTGCTGCAAATCAATTAAGGTAATCTTTGAAGACTGCATGAAAATTGGTGAGTAATAATTAATCCATACACCCCCGTTAAAGTTATAGGGTGTTAAAAAACGTTTGCATAAAATTATTCAAAGGAGACCAGCATTGAAAGAGAAAGGAGGAATAGGAAAATTGTTAGAGGTGGAGAAGTCCCAAGTTCTAGCTGCCTGTATTTTTCTAAGTCTGGGACCCCACACGGAGGAGAAAGTAGGTCACTGGGGACTGTAGTCTCAATTTTACCTTGCTATCTTATAATTCGGAGAGCTAATCTTCCCTATAAAACTACAAATCCCACAGTGCCATTGGATAACAGGTAAGATTATAAAAGAAGAATCAATGCGGTCGCAAAGGTTTAAAATCAATAGGAAATTATTTTGCAATAGTAAAAATAAGGAAAGCGCCCAGGAGACTGTGAAGTCTCCTGGGCGCTTTCCTTATTTTTACTATTGCAAAATAATTTCCTATTGATTTTAAACCTTTGCGACCGCATTGATTCTTCTTTTATAATCTTACCTGTTATCCAATGGCACTGTGGGATTTGTAGTTTTATAGGGAAGATTAGCTCTCCGAATTATAAGATAGCAAGGTAAAATTGAGACTACAGTCCCCAGTGACCTACTTTCTCCTCCGTGTGGGGTCCCAGACTTAGAAAAATACAGGCAGCTAGAACTTGGGACTTCTCCACCTCTAACAATTTTCCTATTCCTCCTTTCTCTTTCAATGCTGGTCTCCTTTGAATAATTTTATGCAAACGTTTTTTAACACCCTATAACTTTAACGGGGGTGTATGGATTAATTATTACTCACCAATTTTCATGCAGTCTTCAAAGATTACCTTAATTGATTTGCAGCAATTTTAATGAATTTAGTAAAGTTTACTTTTTAACAGTTAATCAGTTATTTACAATCTTCTATAATGAATGGATTTTAATGTGTGATATATAATAATGAATTAACTTTAATCTCACCTGGGTCAATTTAATCCTGGTTATTTAAGTTAATTTCTTAATTTCATTTGAAGCACTAGCACTTTATAGCACAATATTAATTAATCCTGTTACATGATTTTTAATTGCTAATGAATTATTAGCACCTAGCACATAGCGCTTTATTGGGTAACCCAGCAATGGCTGCCCAATAATTGAAGCAACACTGGGTTAGTAACCGTTAACGAAACTGTTAATAAACTCTGACACTGCTGCACTAATACTTGAATTTTCTTTAATTGGTGGCCAATTGAATAGAGAGGGGTTTTACTTCTTTTCATTTCTATAAAACAAACAAGGAGTGTCATATATCGCAAACTTGGTAATAAGATGCTTTCCTGGTCTTTATTGCCCAACTATCGGGCGCATATGTGGAAGGGGGAATACATCCAACCAAGGACACCAAATTTTATGGAATTTAGTAGGGACCCCCTTTTATATATACCAGTTGTTCAATGTTGCATATATCCTGCATGCTTTGTTTCCAGTTAGGGGACAATATTCCTCCAGTTCTGAGTTATAAGTCGCTTAGCCAGTAACAATGCCTCTTGCAAGAGGAGAACTTGGTACTGATTCAGTTTGAGGTCCTACAATATAACTAATATGCACACTTTCGGTATCCATTTTAATTTGCATAATAGCGTCTAAGGTATCTAAAATAGATCCCCAGTACAAAGTGATCTTGCTGCAACTCCGAATCATATGTATGAAAGACCCTTTTTCTAAGGCCCATCTGGTACAGAAGTCGGGGGTGTCGGCATTAATGAGGTGAAGTCTGGCAGGGGTGTAATACGTATGTTCTATGTATGATATACAATTGGATGGTACATAACATATTGCTGGGGGATACCAAAACAGTAGATTCTTGAGCTTATTGCCATTCTTCCTCCGAGATATTGCCCACATCTGTTTCCAATTTATGACATAGCTCCTGGAGAGTACTACCATGGACACTTTGCTGTAATCTAGCATAAAGCATATTAACTAAACCTTTGGTGTGTCCCCTATTAATGTATGACAGGAATGGGTGGGTGGAGAGGGTGATATAACGTTGTTTGTGAGCTACTTTAAGGGCATGACTGAGCCTATAAAAACTTATCCTGGTTCTGCGGCAGGTGGTGGCCATAGGCGTCGGAACCAGGGGGGGGGCACAGGGGCTGTAGCCCTCCCAGAAATTTCCTCCCCTGGTTTGGAATTTTTTTTTTATTTTACAATTTTTAATTTTTTACATTTTTGCTGGTGTCTGGGCTTCCTTCCCCGGTCAATCCGCTTCCATCTTGCACCACCACCCTAGAGCCGGGGAAGTGGAAGTGGCCAGGGAAAGAAAGCCCCGCATGCCGCATGATCCTGGAAGAGGAGCGGAGCTTCCAACGACGGGGGAGGAGCAGAGGGTACAATTGCAGGCCACTCCCCCCCCCCGCAGCCTGCATCCACCAGGGCTTGCTCCCCCCCCTACTTCCCCCACAGCCCATCACTCCTCAAAAAGCGTGTCTAGGGGGGTGGGTGCACGGTGCACTTCCTGCCTCCATAAACAGCGTGTCTAGAGGGCGGGTTCATATCCCCCTGCCTGCCGAAGAGAGGGATCACTGAAGAGGTGCCGAGCAGAGGCAGCATAACTACGGGGGAGCAGAGGGTGCAATTGCACCAGGACTTGCTCCCCCCCCCACAGCCCATGCTCCTCAAACAGCGAGTCTAGAGGGATGGAGGGGTGGGTGCACGATGCACATCCTGTGCCTGGGCCTGAACTAGTAACTAGTTATGCTAGGCTAGAAACTAACTACGCATTAAGCAGTCTCGCTATACTTGCCCTTGGGAGCGCTCCTGGTATTGGTGGGTGCATCGGGATCCGGTGTGCCCGCTCAACAGTGAATGTAGTCGAAAGCATAGCTACATCAAACGAGTCTTTCAGCCAGTGTTCTATAAATTTCTCTGGCTCCTGTCCCTCCACCCTCTCTGGGAAGCCCACAAACCTGACATTATTGTGACGTAGTCTGTTTTCCAAATCGTCCAGTTTGGTTTGGGATAATGTGAGGGACTATTGAAGGTCACGAACCTGTGGCAGTACAGGAGCAGTCAAGTTTTCCAGTGCTCCAATGCGCTGTTCCGCCTCCACTGTGCGCTCACGGAGCTTCTGTATGTCTTGCTTAAGGATAAAGAATTCTACCTTTAGTTCCTCTGTTTTAGCAGTAATTAATGTTGTGCACGAGTCTCTGGACACTTTAATTTCGGTAAGCAGGTCAGCCAGCATAGGCTCTGTTGGCACTGCCGGGCTGTGTGGGGATGCTGAGCTGGTGGACTTTGTTAAGTCTCTCACATCGGGCATACTTTTCCAGCCGCGATACAGCCTCTGTGTTCTTCTTAGGTAGCTTGCCCATTGGCCCATTATGTAGCCTCAAAGATGCCAAACACAATAAAGAGTAGATCAGTCCAAGTTAGTAGGGAATTAGTCTCCGTACACGGGAAATATTAACATAGGCTGGTGGAGCCTCTCAAAAACCCGTCTTCAAGACAGAAACCACACCTAACTTTAATAATTATTTAATACAAGTAATTAATACATTTAGCAGCTTATCTGTCAGGATAACTGCTTAGCTAAGAAATTAACTTATCTTCTTTAATTGGATTTGGTGCCATTGTTACATTGAAAGGATTTACCCAGGTCTAGATTATTTTGTCTTTGAACATTGTACTGCTAATGATTGCCCACACAAATGTCTAAATCTACAATTCACTCCACTTTCCCTTTCCTTCTTATTACAACACTTTGTTGGCTACCATTATTGTGTCTGATATTGCCTGTTCTGCCTTTTCTTCACCATAAACCCATTGTGCACAAATCTCCATATTTTTCTCAGCAGATCTTCAATTTTTCCCATGCATAGCATACCACTATAATACACAGTCATACACAGTAGTGCACGTACTTGACCATATAAATGTATTGTTCATAACTTGTGTATATATATATACAGGAGCTTTCGTCAAGGAAAGAAAAAAAAAATACATATATTATATATATATATATATATATATATATATATATATATATATATATATATATATATATATATATATATACATACATACAGTGTATATATATATATGTGTATATATATATATACATACATACAGTATATATATATATATATATATATATATATACCCATGTAAACCATTCTGACATTCACATTTCAGCTTTTAGCCTCCTCTTTCTTATGTTTTCTCCTACATGCCTCCCTACTTCTCTCAATATGTCCTCAATCTTTCTCGACTATTTTTTTTTACAGCCTGTTTTGTCAAATGCTTATGCTTGTCAGAAGTACATCAAGCATATGTTCAAGGTATCCCCTGCTAATACAACCTTGATTTTTCCTTCCTCTTTAACCTTTTCTATGCTTTCCATAGTCCCTTTTTTATATCTTTGCTCTTATGCACCTTTAAATAGTTTGTTATAAATCAAATCCCCTACAGACTCACTACTTGAATCATAAGAATCTGTATCAGAAACATTTATATTACAGTACTCACCCTTCTCCATTGCAAATTCAGATGTCCATTTCTGCACTTGCCCACCCCCATATTTTGCTGTATTAGAAACTGTCCTTTGCTTTGCTGAGTTGAACTCACTTGATGACCACTCTGTGTTCTTTTGTCGCTTTAAAGGAGAAGGAAAGGTTAAAACTAAGTAAGCCTTATGAGGTCCATCTAAATTTACCAGTAAACCCCCAAAGTAGTGCTGCTCTGAGTCCCCTGTCAAAAGAAACACTGCATTTCTTTCCTTCTATTGTGTACACATGGACTTCTGTATCAGACTTCCTGCCTTCAGCTTAAACCTCATTGCCCTGGGCAAGAGCATGCTCAGTTTGCTCCTCTTCCTCCCCCCCTCCCTTCTCTACTGTAATCTGAGCCCAGAGCAGGGAGAGACTCAGGCAGGAAGTGATGTCACACCATGTCAATACTGCAGCTCCTATCCTAAACAAACAGTAAGTTTCTAGAGCTTTTTACTCAGATATGGTAAAACATTCTACAGAATAAACTTTAACTTAAAACTTAAATTTTCTATACCAACTTTTTCTTTCTGTGGCAGCCTCACAGTTGTATGCTGTTGAAATGTATCATGTCTTTGCTGCTGAGATGATTCCACATGTTGCCTTGCATTGTCCTGCTGCCAGTCTGGTTTTCAAGATTCTGAGGTCCTGAAACCCCTGTATCAGCCTACTTTGTGATCTGCTCTCAGGCCTGGCAGACTTGTCCCTGCTGCAGAAATGTCTGTGAGTCTGTCTGCTCCTGTAATAATGGGGTCTGGGCTTTCTAGGTGAGCTGAGGCAAATTAAACTCCTGTGGTAATCATATTCTGGGGCGCATTTTAGAATGTGCAATATGGGGCCTTGCCCTATGTGCATGTGGGTCCTATAAACCTTTGGGGTGCAGAGGTTGCCACACTGCTACACTAAGACACTTGAGTTCTGCATCAGGAATAAACTTTGTTCCTGGCCAGCTATAGTGTGGCTGGTGGCTGAGCCTGGGGAAACTTGTGGTGGGTAGGCAGCTGACCTGGGGCACTGTTTGGAAGGTGAGCTGGAAACCTGAAGGATTAGATTGTGACTTACTTTGGTGTATTAATGATGGCACATCCTTGTATCTCCTGAGACACCTGGTGTAAGGTTTACAGCGGGGAACCGCTGTAACTGCAGTTAGCCACTCCATGGGGAGTGTGTATGCCAGAAGCCCAGGGGTGTACCCATAGATGATAGGAGGTACAGACATAAGTAGACTGAAGATTTAATAGCAACCAATAACGTAAACAAAGACAGGAATATGCAAAGTGAAAGTCAGGGTCAGGCCAAGGTCATAAACAGGGATTCCCTAGAATATCCGGAACCGGCTGGGCTGCTGGCACAGAGGCCGGAACCGGTTGGGCTGCTGGCACAGAGACCGGAACCGGCTGTGCTGCTGGCACAGAGGCCGGAACCAGCTGTGCTGCTGGCACAGAGGCTGGAACCGGCTGGCATGCTGGCACAGAGGCTGGAACCAGCTGGGCTGCTGGCACAGAGGCAGGTGACTGAATGGTTGGCACCGAAGCTGGAGACTGGAGAGCCAGCACCAAAGCTGGAGGCTGGAGAACCGGCACCAAAGCTGGAGCCTGGAGAGCCGGCACCAAAGCTGGAGACAGGAGAGCCAGCAACAAAGCTGGAGACTGGAGAGCCTGCAACAAAGCTGGAGACTGGAGAGCCGGCACAGGTACAGGAGGCAGCTGCTGGGGAGCCGGCACGGGTACAGGAGGCAGCTAGTCACCGGGGAAGCATAGCTGGAGCTGTGGGCAGCGAAGGCTGCTGGGAAACTGGCTCTGGAGCTGAAGACAGCGGAGGCTGCAGGGAAGGCCCCATTGGAGCTGTGGGAAGCGGATGCTGCTGGGAAGGCCCCTCAAGAGCAATAGGCAGTGGCGGCTGCTGGGATGGCCCCTCTTGAGCTGTGGGCAGCCGAGGCTGCTGGGATAGCCCCTCTGAAGCTGTGGGTAGCCGAGGCTTCTGGGAAACCCCCTCTGAAGCTGTGGGCAGCCGAGGTTGCTGGGGAAGCAGTTGCTGAGGGATAGCAGACCTGGGAACTGAGGCAGACAGCTGAGGGGTAGAAGGCCTGGAACTGGAGCAGACTGCAGAGAGGTAGCCAGCACTGGAACTGGAGCAGACTGCAGAGGGGTTGCCAGCACTGGAACTGAAGCAGACTACAAAGGGATAGCCAGCACAGGAGTAGGAGGTTGTGGAGGAGTCAAAGACCAAAAAACTGGAGGTGGCCGGTCGGACACAGGCCAAAGAGCAGTTTGTAGTTCATCAGAATCAAGATCCTCCTCGCCAGAGTCAAAATCCTCCCAATCCTCCTCATCAGAAAAACAAAAATGGATGCCATCTTCCTCCCCACCCCAAGGGAGTTGTAGTCCAACACGGGAACCAGAAGGCACAGAGGGTTTTCCCACAGGCTTCCTGCAGTTTGGCTGAGTCATTCTGTCAGGTTTACAGCGGGGAACCGCTGTAACTGCAGTTAGCCACTCCATGGGGAGTGGGTATGCCGGAAGCCCAGGGGTGTACCCATAGATGATAGGAGGCACAGACATAAGTAGACTGAAGATTTAATAGCAACCAATAACGTAAACAAAGACAGGAATATGCAAAGTGAAAGTCAGGGTCAGGCCAAGGTCATAAACATGGATTCCACAGGATATGAGGAATTGGAGTACTCACACAGGAAACAAGAATCAAGGTAACAAGGTTTTCAAGGTTTTCAAGGTTCAGGTTGGCAGGTCAGGAACAAGCAAATACATTCAATGACTCAGCCCTGAGGAAAGCTCAGGGCAGGGTTTATAAAGGGAAGGTGATTAGGAATGGGAGACACGTGAGGGTATAAACGAGGTGGGTGGAAAACAGGGAGAAGACAAACTGGGAACAGACAGATAAACAGGAACAGCCCCAAGAGCCTCCAGTGGCTCACCCGGCAAGTGCAGAGTCCTGGACATAGGAAACCAGTGATCGATTCCAGGCTGATCCTGACACCTGGGCTGCCTTCTGTCCATCTTATTCACAGTTTAATTATAGATTTGAAGCCAAGACCTCTTGATTCCCACCTACAAAACGGTTATCTGGCCCCTATTCTCCCCACCCCACTTTATAAGCTTTAATCTCCTCCCATCTCATACCTGCCTTGAGCCTTGGGGAGGGGGGTGAAAACAACTAACTTGAGACCTTATCTAATGTAATTTGTGTGTTGCACTCTGAAGCATAATTCTTTCCTTCCCTAGAAGTCAAGAGTTGCTCCACTGTATGAAGAGCTGCATTAATAAGAGGCAGAAGGTGGGTAACACATGGACATCCTCCGTAACAAGGCCATATTTAGTATAGCATCACTCCCTGGTTCTGAAATATGACATTTTATTTCTGATCAGTTTTGTAATTGCCCGGCATAAGTACATTCAAAATACATTTTTAATTCTCCAGCATTCTGTTCCAGCCCACCCAGTTGTGTCCTGATCTGCCCCAATCCCTGCTTCCTTAACAGTAAACTGACTCCCAACCTGCTATTTCTGCTGTTGATTTGCCCAACCCCTGGCCCCAATATGCCCATTTCCCACCTCTTTACATTACCACCTCCCCTGTTATATATTTAATAAGTAAGCGAGCCTTGCTTTGATGCTTGATAATATGATGCTGGGAGTTGCAGTCCAGACACACCTCCTTTAATTTGACATTCTAGCCCAGGTCAATTTCTCTGCTCCATTATCTAGGTTTTGGTCACAGGGTCACTTTAATATTTTTATTACCCTTTCATAGTTTTACCACTGTAAGATTTACTACTGTGCTTATTAGGCACCTACCACTGTGAGATTTCCCTGATGCAGAGCATTCACATTGCAGTGTGATACCTTGCATTTAAAATAAAGGATTGTAGAAATCTTCATATTTCATAAATAATGTACCCCTTGTTCCATGAAGTCCTTGGTGACTTATAACATCCTAATGTTTTACAATAGGGGGTACATGTCTCACTTTGCCATGTCTCATTCTTCATATGTAATCTCAAGTCTTATTGGGAGGAAAGACTTCTTTCATGTCTCCTCTTCCAGAACCGACAGTGTCCCTCTGAACTTGCTTCCCTGTGTTATTTCCCTGCTTGCTTAATTTCTACACTGTGCTGCCTATCAATAAATGATGATGATGAGTAACTGCCTAGGCACTAAATGTCAAATACATATGATGCAAAGACTCTTCCCTAATTAGACTAAGGTAGGACTTGTTTAATGGCAGGTCTGTTATCATTATTAGGATAATTTGTGGCTGGCATAGAAGCCCAAAACATAATGTACAACATCTCTAGCTACTTCTTTAGTTAAGCTTTAGTTCTCCTTTAAACACAAGAGTACTGATAATCATCAGAGAAATCGGTCAAGAAGTGTATTGTTTGGTGAATTGCTACTTAAAAAATGTTTCAATAAGTCAGTTTTTGTTGGTTTATTTATCTTCCAGTGGATCAGCAGGCAATGGGTCACATGGCAAGCTGTACTTGATTGAATTCTGTATATTTTCTCATCCTGAATAACTACATAATTACACCTAAATGGCCTGATTATGCCATTCATTTACTTAGCCAGGGTGGAGAAATTGAGCGCTGCATGATAGATCGTCGCCCTGTCGCCTTTTCTGAAGAGGAAAAGCAGAGTTTAGGGAAGTTATTCCTAAATAAAGACTTTGCAATTTAAAAGTTTAATGTTTGTTGGTGTTTTTTTTTCGTAGTATACTAACAAATTGTTTTAAAAAAATGTTGATGTTATTGGTCCTTTATATCTAAAGTTTCAGCCTGTACAACTGATTCAGGGAGAGAATTCCACATCTTCATAGCTCTCACTGTAAAAAAGCCCTTCCGAATATTTATGCAGAACCTCCTTTCTTCGGAATGGGTGACTTTGTGTCAGTATTTACCTAATGGTAAATAAAGCATTAGAGAGATTATTTTCCAGTGTCAACAACCCCTATCTGGCCAGTTTTTCCTCATAGCTAAAATTTCCCATACCTTTTATCAGCTTAGTTGCCCTTCTCTGTACCCTCTCTAATTCAATACTGTCCTGTTTGAGCTCTGGAGACCAAAGCTGTACAGCATATTCCAGATGGGGCCTTACCTCCTGTGAATCAATGCTTAGTGATGGGCGAATTTGCGGCGTTTCGCTTTGCCAGAAAATTTGCGAAATTCGTGAAACGGCGAAAAATTTATGAAACGGCACCGACGTCTCGTTTTTGCCGCCGGCACCCGTTTTTCACACCGGCGCCCGTTGTTTTGACGAATTTGAATTTTTTCGGGCAAATTTACGCGGGCGTTTTGCAAATTTATTTTCTGGCGGCGAATCGCGCAAATTCACCGCAAATTCGCGCCTGGCGAATAAATTTCGCCCATCACTATCAATGCTCCTTTTAATACAGCTCAAGACCTTATTTGCCCTTGATGCTGCTGACTGGCATTGCTTGCTACTGCCAAATTTATCATCTACACAAGGACTCCACGGTCCTTATTCATAATGGATTTGCCTAGTGCAGTCAAGGGTATAAATGGCTTGGATATTTTTACATCCCAGGTGCATGACTTTACATTTATCAACATTGAATCTCATTTGCATTAGCAGCCCAGACTGACAGTTTGTCAAGATCCTGTTCCAGGGATGCAGCATCCTGGATGGAATTACTTGGGCGGGATAGTTTTGTGTCATCTGCAAACACTGATACATACATTACTTATAATACCCTCCCCTAAGTCATTAATGAACAAGTTGAATAAAAGTGGACCCAATACCGAGCCCTAAGGGACCCCACTAAGAACCTTACTCCAAGTATGTACCATTAACAACCACCCTCTGTACCCGATCCTGTAGCCAGTTTCCTATCCATGTGCAAATTACTTCATTAAGCCCAACAGACCTTGAAAGCAGTCTTGCGGGGCACAGTATCGCTATGGCAAAATCCAAATAGATCACATCTACTGCTCCCCCACTGTCCAGCGTCTTACTTACCTCATCATAAAAAGCAATGAAATTTACTTAGTTAAGCTTTAGTTCTCCTTTAATGGGTGGTCAAGGACCCGACTACCATGCATCATAGATTCTACGTTTTTGCATTGCTGCATTATGCGCCACCCACTACAAAGCTATCATTTGTGGAAGGGGGCCGTCTTCAGAAATATGCATTGACCCCCCTGAGACCTCAGGGTTTATAGGCCTTTTTAATGATGGGCTTAAAATTAATTTGGATGCTATTTAGGAAAAGCTGGGGACTGAGCTTTTACTGTGGGAGAGAGGTGGCTAAAACGTCTGGCAAAAAAAATAATGACTGTGATCTGCATTTTGAGGTCAGAAAGGTGATTTTTTTTTGTAGCAAATCTGATGTCAGTGGCCATTTCTGAGCATGCACCTCGGAGATCCCAATTTCTGCTCATTGCCTTTTACAAACTGGTAAATCAGTACCTTAATATTTCTCTCCAAAGTTCGATGTTTATTTTTATTGTTGACACGGGGTTTGGTTTTTTGTATTACATCACAAAAATGGGGTTTTAATTCAAAATGTCACAAAGTATTCTTTGTAGTGTCACAACATCTTTCTTTTACTTGTCGCAATCAGGTGGGATACGGAAGAAGTGACAACAGTTTCCGGCAGGGAACGGGTTTGGACCAGTGGGGCCAACAAGAGTCGGGGTCCCCCACCTTTTCTCCAGGGTCTTGCCAGCCCAGTCGGACACTGGATGAACTTGAGTTTCGCCAGAATGACTGCAATCTAACATGGACTGTTAAAACTGTCCTGCCTTATCTTTGTGGTGTCCCAGGCTTTAGAAACGAAATAGGTAGTTAGTTTTTGGGACAACTCCACTCTCTATATTTTCTATTTTCTCTTGATCTTAATCTTTTGACTGAACGGCTTCACTTTAATTAATTGCACTAGCACTTTACTTAATTTATTAGTCAGCACCTTTATGAATGAATTACTATCCTCATTGATTATTTTGGTTTTGTAATTTGTGTTGTGAGTCTACTTGGTATAGATATAGTAACCCTCTATTTGGTGGGGTTCTTTTTTCTTAAACAATGTTAAAACTGACCCTCATGCTAACAAACATACCAAGTTGGTTGGGTAGCATAGTCAAAATTAGCCAACCTAAACTTTGGGAATAAGACGTTTTTCATGAACATATTATTAAACTCAGTGAGTGCCCCACTGGACCCCCTTTACCTCCTGGGCCCCCCAGCAGTCATAAGAGTTGAGATTACCCAAATCTAATGATAACAGACCTGCCATTAAACAAGTCCTTCCTTAGTCATTACTAAGAGGGAAGAGGCTTTGCATTATATGTATTTGATATTTAGTGCAGTTACTCATAATAAAGAGTTTAGTCAGCACTCATACCTTCCAAATCGTTTCAATCTGATGCACGTCCCACAGTTTCCACCTTAATCTTTACTTTTCGTCATGGACAGCACCATTCACAGGAAAGTTTTCTTTAAAATGCCTTTATTTAGACATGGGCACCGACCCAGAAAAACATGTCTAAATAAAGGCGTTTTAAAGAATCTTTCCTGTGAATGGTGCTGTCCATGACGAAAAGTAAAGTTACTCATCAGCATTTATTGATAGGCAGCACAATGTAGAAATACAGCAAGCAGGGAAATAACACAGGCAAGCAAGTTCAGAGGGACACTGTCGGTTCTGGAAGAGGAGACATGAAAGAAGTCTTTCCTCCCAACAAGACTTGAGATTATATATGAAGAATTAAACATGGCAGGGTGTGACAAGAGCAAGGGCACAACCAGAATGCAATGCAAAGGGGAGTGTTCTCCGCTCGCTGGGAATTTTTGTAAGATAAGCTGGTTAAATGTATTGGTCTCATACAAGAATGGGACACTCTGGCATCCCACTGAGAAATGTACTCCCTATTGTAAAACATAGGGATGTTATAAGTCACCAAGGACTTCATGGAACAAGGGGTAAAATTATTTATTATAATACACATGTTCCATCAGCATTGCATATAACTGATCATATATATAAACAGGTATAGGTATCTTTTTAAGAGAGCATTTATACCACAGTAGTCATAGTCAAGGGTGTAACTTGGTATCTCTGTGGTAGGGGGGAATCCTACCAGAGACCCACTGTTGGTTAATTAGTTAGCAGGGTGACCGAGACCTGAAAGCTTAACAATTGTCACACCAGGCTTGGACTGTCGTGTATAACTGGCATTAGCCTAAAAGAAACAAAAAGGAAAATTTGAGATGAAAATATCCTTTTAGACTCATTAGCATATGTAATTGTATCTCCTTGGAAATTTCGAAAGACCTTTAATTAAAAAGAAACAGATTAAGCTCATTGTACAGCAGCAGTTTCTAATGCATTTCCTATATAACCAGCCTGTGATATCTGCCTCCATGACAGGTACCTAATTGGCGTAGATCCCAGCAGGAAGCAACATCTCCGACTATGCTGCGGTTTCAATGGAAGACAAGTGATGCCATTATACGGCATACACCAGAGCCTTTTTCCTTTCCCCTAATCTGACAGCTTTGCTGGAACTGGTTTTACAATTTAATGTTGAATTCATTGGCTAAATCTTTATATCCACTATGTAAAAAAGGAGAGTTCCTATTTTTATTAAAGGTTTTAAAAAGAGGCATTATTATTATTATCATGTATTTATACAGCTCCAACCTATTCAGCACAGCTGCCCTAATAAACAGGTGTCCAGAGAATTCTATGGATGGCACCATATCTTTGTTTCTAACTAATTATCTCAGTTATCTAACTCATATAGTATTCTCTGTTTCAGCCATATGTGATTTATACTTTTATAATTCACTGTGCTTAATAATTGCAGGACTGATTTTTGGAATAAATCGAGGTCTTTTTAATGAATTACGATGCTACTTATTGTGATTTAGGCCAAGTAAGTGTACTTTGTAGTTCACATATTTTCCTCTGGTACTCAGATGATCACTGACTGACTGCTATGTCATAGCTCTGCTCCATGATACCACCACCCATCCCTAAATGTCACTGCCCCACCCTATAATGTCATTGGCTCCACCTCAAACATTAACCGCCCCACCCTCTAATCTGGACATGCAGGGGAATAAAGGTGGCAACAGGGCCAGATTTACATAGTGGGAGCCCCTTGGCCCACTGCCATTCATTGCCCCCATCCCCTCCCTTTTATTCACTCAGATTTTCATCATCGGGATGCCATCCCCTACAATCCTGCTGCCCTAGTGCCGGGTCTTGGTGGCCATTCTACAAATCCGGGGCTGGGTAGCAATCTTAAAATGGCCATGGCTAGTAACAATAGTGTATGTCATACTACTGCAATGCAGACAACTAAGCAAAGGGGAAACTATATGTTTTAGAGCTTTAACCAGGGCCCCTGTCCTGATTGTACTCAAGGTCAGGGGTAATGATTTTGCCTACAATTCAATTCTGCCAGAACTTTGGGCTAGAGGTTAGTCCCTAGCTCCCCTCCCACAATTGCGCTAAAAGCATGTGTCTCTTATGCCTACCCCTAGTTCCAGTGAACATGATTCCCAAGAAACGTGTTAGGAGGATTGTCCGGTGAATAAAGATGTTTTAATCACACCGCAGTCTGCTGTTCCGTTGAGTGTGCGCTGCTAGGGAATCTTCTGGTTCGGGGCGCTGCAACAGGACCAGGGACGTGGAGAGGTGAGTGACCTGGTAACATCAAATGCTTACTGAACTGTGAAGTTGAATTTCACTCAAAGGGTGAGTATCACATGATTTATGCCTGTTTATCTTCAAGGGCTTGTAGTAGCGTTGGAGCGCTCCCTAATTGGTATTTTGGATATTTTAGTTACCCCATAGTTCCAGCCCTGCATTTTTAATGTAATTTATTACATGTTTCTCAAACATCACATTAGTCTGAAAAGTGTAACAAACTTCATTACCCGTGATCCCATGTACAAATAATGAGGAAGATGTTTTTCAGCGACAATTCATAATTCCCATATACTGCAATACAGTGGGCTGTGCTGGAATCTGTTAAAAGTAAAGCAATGGCCCCACCTGCTGGTAAAGAGGATCAGACGCCTTTGCTGGCTCAGAGCAGATGATTTTGACAGTCCAGCTATTCGTTTAGCTTATGCTTACTGGCAATGTTAAATAGAGATTGTAGCATAAGATAAGTGCCTAATAAATAGGTGTTGGAAAGGTTACTGCCTGCTCTGCTCTCAATTTCCTGACAGCCCTGAAGAACATGTTGGAACTGCACTGTACAATCGATTAGTACATACATTACATGCTCATATAACTGATGCAGGAGACAGAGGGCCTTGCTCATTAGAGCATACAATCTAAAGACCTTTTAGACAAAATCAAAAATATCTGCATGTGCCTGTGCTGCAGGCAGTTAGTGTCTGGGCAATACATTTAAAAATTCTGTATCTGTACAAAGCCAGCACTCGTACTCAGATAGTGAGGTACATGCTGAGTCCAGCAGGTGGCAGTAATGATATACTATAGTAGGCTACAGTATAATCTGTTGCAGGAAGTCAGTGCTACAGTAGCAGCATTGTAACATTCTGCAATGTCACTGTTATGGGATGGAAGAACATTCACCCTGAACATGATTATTAGGCTTAGAATCTTTTATTTGGAAGGGGCATAATTTATTGCACAGTGTCAAGAACAGATACCGGGACTGTATGGGGACCCTGTAATTGTCTTGTTTTTTTTTATGTTTTTGTTTATAGCTCACTTCACTTCAGCCTCTTCATGACTCTTGGGTTGCTTAGCTCGCTGACCCTAGAAACAAGGCTGTGGTTTAGATGTCAATGAAAAGATGCTGACAGTAAAGAGAATGAATAGGAAGAAAGCAAATTAACCAGCCCATTGTTTTGTGTTGAGACACTGAGCTTGAGGGGGAGCAACTATTTCTGTACTAGCCTTGGGATGCTGCAGGTAGGTCTGGGATTCCTGGGCAACACAAACAACACGCAATTCACAGGCTTATATCCATAGTATGGGTATGGGACTTGTTATCCAGAATGCTCGGGACCTGGGATTTTCCAGGTAAGGGTAAGGATTGTTCTGCCATCAGTAAGGCCACTACCCATTATACCCCTGGCCACACACCCCTCTTCCAGTTCTGCCCTGTTTCTGAGGTTGATTTGGGTTGTGCTGTGAACCATCACATTTACATTGATTTGGGAGCAAGTTTATGGGGTGAGGGGAGGCATATTCAGTACAGTGATTCCCAAAACATAACTGGCTGCTAAAAATATTTTTAATACTTGCCATGTCCACTAAATTATGATGGGACATGAGAACACCACAATTAGAAAGCACTGACGTAACTAGCAGGGAATCGCATCTTGACCCGCACCCCCCTTGGGACCTGCCAGAGCTGTGATAAAGCTTATTGGGGGGTAGCAGGGCAGGGAAAGTTTTTGGTGTGTATAGGGAAGGTGCCAGCAAGTAGTTCTGGAGGGGGGCCTGACCATAGCTGGTTAAGCCACTGTCAGGAAGCTTAAAGGAGAACTGAACCCCCCATGGTTAAAAGTCCCCACTGTCCCCCCTCTGCTCAGTGTTACCCCATAATTGTGTCCCCTGTAGGATTACTGACAGCACATGCAGAATCAGAGCAGCGGAGCTCACAGGCGCATGCGCAGTTGGAGCTTATGCAAATAAAAATGTTTTTGTTCTCTGGATCATAGTTGAAAATAGAGTATTTATGTTCCCTGATCCTAATTTTTATTTGTCTCGATGTTTGCCCAATGTACATTTTCCCACAGGGGCATTTAAGGGCATAGATCACTGAGTCAGTATTACAAGTATGATAAGCACTTATGGGGATCTTATAACCCTTTAATGGGTGCGTTATACTGTCACCCTTGATTATGGAACTACAGCAACCACAACCCAAGCAGGGGAACGTGCCAAACTTAGGAGTGCTTAAAAATCTTGTTTTATTCTCTGTCTCGTAGATGTCAGTCTTTACCAACTTGTCTGCCAAATTTTTCCCTTTCTTATAAGAAAATAATGGGACTGCTTTACAATGTTTACCAATCAAAGGGTCCTTTTGTAAAATGGACCAATGTTGCAAAATTAGTTTTTCAAGTTTTTTGCTAAGTGGTCCAAATTGGCTCACTAATGGAATTCTTTGATAAACAGCCAATGTGTCCTTTGTCTCCCTTAGAAGACTTGTTCTACACCTCATCTCTTACTACACACAATGAGTTATAATCATAACCCTTTTCCACAAATGTATTTATTAGTTTATTTGCACTACTCAGGTAATGCTCATCATTAGAGGATATACGTCTCACCTGCAGGAACTGGCCTTTCTGGGTGCCTTTAATAGTGTTCGGCATATGGCAACTGTCAGGGCGCAAAATGTTGTTCCTTTCAGCAGGTTTAGAATACAGGTCTGTCAATATTTTCCCATCTACATTCGAGACCTCCACATCCAGATAATGGATGCTAGATTTGTTGTACTCTGCTGTAAATTTTATGGAACCATGCTGTGCATTGATATATTCGATGAACTGTAGTAGTTCAGCATCACCCTTTTTCCATATAATGAAAATATCATCCACATATCGAAAATAGCAATGTATGCAATCTGTGAATAGTCGATTATGTAATATCAATTTATGTTCCAGGGCCGCCATGAAGATGTTAGCATAGCTAGGCGCTAAATTACTACCCATGGCGGTCCCTTGTACTTCTATGAAAAATTCCTTGCCAAACCTGAAGTAATTATACTTTAGAACAATGGTCAGTAGTTCCAATAGAAAAAATATCATAGAATGTGTAGTCTTAGTCTGGAGCAGTGCCTCCTCTACATAACGTATCCCCTCTTCACAAGATTTTTAAGCACTCCTAAGTTTGGCAAGTTCCCCTGCTTGGGTTGTGGTTGCTGTAGTTCCATAATCAAGGGTGACAGTATAACGAACCCATTGAAGGGTTATAAGATCCCCATAAGAGCTTATCATACTTGTAATACTGACTCATTGATCTATGCCCTTAAATGCCCCTGTGGGAAAATGTACATTGGGCAAACATTGAGACAAATAAAAATTAGGATCAGGGAACATAAATACTCTATTTCCAACTATGATCCAGAGAACAAAAAAACTCATACACCTGTCGGTAAACATTTTTATTTGCATAAGCACAATCCTGCAACATTAAGGCGGCTGCTTTTAGAGAAGGTTCAGTTACCCTAAAGAGGGGGGGATAGAAAACGTTTATTTCTGCAAACTGAGGCAAGATGGATAGATAGAATGAATACAGTTGAACCTAGGGAAATGAACAAAGCTATGAGCTATAAATGCTTTTGATAATGGTTGTGTATAATTGAAATTCCATTTTTTCTTACAGATATACTTTGGAATAACATACACTATAATACTGAAAATGACTTGGCACTGGTAGGACAATACCTTGTTACTGTTTCAAACATCTGTATATATTGTGACAATATGTATTACCATTGCTACAATACATGTTGGTGCTATTTACTAGTAGGCCACAAGATGGCAGTACTATTATTTCTAATATGTTTCTATCAACCTGGCCACACTGTGGAGCGGGTATGCAGTTGTTGGTGAGGTGAGGGGTCAAATAGCTTGCTGTGTCAGTTGATTTTATGCAGCTGATGAAGGCCTTTGTAGCTGAAACATGTTGTGCATAGGGTTGCCACCTTTTATAAAAATTTTTACCGGCTGCTGGGGGCGGGGCCTCAAAAGGGGCGGGTGTGACGTCAAAATGGGCGGGGTGTGACGCCAAAAGGGGCGGGCCACGCGACGGAGACCCGCGGACGCTAGAAGAGGCAAAGAAAAAGGTAAGTTGCAGGGGATTGGGGGCAGGCCGTGGGCTCCTTTTGATCGTATTACAAATTTACCGGCAGCTACATTGCCGGTAAATTTGTAATACCGGCCCCGATAAAATACCGGCCGGGTGGCAACCCTAGTTGTGCAGTAAATGTCTGCAAATAAAGAGATGACTTTTTAACTAAAGAATCAAGTGCTCTCCGGCTATCTCTTTTTTCATTAGTAACTTTTGGCACTCCAGCACGGGGATTGCAGGAAAAAGACCCGAAGATTACTGAAGAGTGGGAAGATGGTGCCCGTGAGCTCTGCTGCGCTGACTCTGCATGTGCATTCAGTAATCTTACAGGGGACACAATTCTGGGGTAACACTTAGCAGGGGGGAGGTAGGGAGAGGGCCAGTGGAGGGAGGCCAGTGGGGACTTTTGACTGTGGGGCATTGAATTCTCCTTTAAGGGAAGAGAGCCATGGTACTGAATATCAGTTTGGGCAGCCAACAGAATTACTTATGTATGTGTAGCATACTTGTCTCTCCTCTGTGTTGTTGGGTGCAGAGTTGCCAGGTCTAATTTTCAAAAACAGCCAAAGTCAGCTACAAAACCAGTCAGCTAGCCAAGAGGCACTTCAAAAGTAGCCCAAAAATAGCACAATATGTGCAGTGAAAAAAAAGTATTTAACTAAATGAATGATATAAATTAATATTTGTGAAAATACATCTTTTTAAACTTTTTTTGCAAATTTTTCCATGAAGGCTCTTATAGATATACAATTTCAATAAATATTGGTAAAACTGGTCAACCTCTAAACATTATGGTTGCATAATGCAGCTTTCACAGGATGGGGACTGAGACAATGTTCTATAATGTTACCAGCCAGGACTGGCTTTATGGCACTGGGGGCATTGCAACATACTGTATGTAGTCATATCTGGCATATCAGTAGGACCGTTCAGTAGGGAGGTACAGGACATCTGTCCTCATTTATTGGAACTGTTCCTCCTGGAGAATTGTACAGTTATCTGTTTTATAAGTCATTGCCTAACTGTGGGCTAGTGTGTGTATAGTAAAGCAACATGGGGATGGGGAAGGAACAGTAACTAATTGCACTGTACACTGTGCACTATACATTAATATTTTAGCACCTCATGGTGATTGTTTTTTTAATGATTTGTTGTTGGACAGGAATCTTGTATAAACCATCTGGTTATCTTTTAATCACTCTTTATACAGTTAAGAAGAACAATTTAGTTCCCAGTAAGGAATACTGTGCCCTGAACCCTGCCACCCATAAGGACAGTGCTGATCATTATAGTATTTTTGTAGCATTATACATAGTTTTTTTCTCCTTTCTGATAAATCATTACAATGTAATATGCACAAGCCAAATTTGGAAAGGAATCTCCCTAACAACAAGATGATTGACTTAAGGTGGCCATACACGGGCCAATAAAAGCTGCAGACAGACCGTGTCGGCAGCTTATTGGCCCGTGTATGGGGCCCCACGACGGGCTTCACCGATCGAGATCTGGCCGAAAGTCGGCCAGATCTCGATCGGATGGGACAGAAAATCCCGTCGGATCGCGGCCGCATCTATTCGCTGATGCGGTCCCGCGATCCGACCACCCATTTGGGCATCGTTAGGATCCGATCGTTGGGCCCTAGGGCCCACGATCGGATCAGCCGATATTGCCCACCTCAAGGTGGGCATATCGGAGGGAGATCCGCTCGTTTGGCGACATCGCCAAACGAGCGGATCTCTCCATGTATGGGCACCTTTAGAGTGTCAATTCTTTATTTAACAAATTCGTAAAGGACTAGGTACACCCTGACCCCCAGGTGCGGCTCCTACCATCAAACACGGGCCTCTGCCCTATACTGTAACAAAAATTTCAGGGAGCAGAGATTCCGGCCCAAATTGGACTCTTTGACCGTTAGTCCATCCATCCTCCTGCTCCCCATCATGTGCATTAATAGCGCTTACCCAGCCTCTCAGATGACTCAGACAAGACTGTGCACTCCCAATCTGATCCACGCTAGTGACTCTACAAGGGTAGGCCTGCACTGTAACCATCACTGTTTCTGGAGCCACACTGACGCCACCCACTGGAAAAAGGGGGAAGGGTGCCACCTATCCTTTTTCCATGGCCCACCTTTCGTGACCTCCACCATTCCTCTACGAACCTTCTAATGTTCCCCAAGAACAACTCCAAACTTTCTTCTGACACATGGACTCTATCTAGGGTTGCCACCTTTTCCCAAATGTTTTACCAGCCAGTGGGGGGCGGGAGCAAAAGGGGGCGGATGGTGATGTCAAAAGGGGCGGGCCATGACACAAAGGGGGCGGGGCTACGACACAGATATTTTCAGACAGGGGACAAAGTCAGCAAAGCTAAGTTTACTGGGGATTGGGGCAGGCCGAGGGGTCTTTTTGAAGGGTATTACAAATTTACCAGCAGCTACATTGCCGGTAAGTTTGTAATACCGGCCCCGGCCTTGGTAGGTGTTTTACCGGCTAGGCCGGGATAAATACCGGCCAGATGGCAACCCTAACTCTATCACATCTGAAGAGCTGTGTTTGCCTATACTTTATATTCTCATGCCTTATTATCCCATTACCGGAAGAACACATGAATTTGTGCATGGCCCTATTTACTTTTTTCCTGGCTTTCTCTACACCCCGATGGGAAAATGCTCCTCACCAGTCTCCTCTCTGAATGATGTCTAAGCATGCTATATTTCCAACCTTACTGTTGCCTAACACCTCCTCCAATTCTGTCCTCATTGCCTGTATGAGTATCTTTTTTGATGTAAGGACGTTTCCTCCTGCATGTATTATTACCAAATTCACAAAATGAAATTGCCGGAGGGAATTGAACAACGTACCTCTTAGCTGTTCCCATTTCATACCTCTCCAGCCCTGTCATGCAATCTTCATGTTTTTCTCTGGTAACCCCAACTGCTGCCCTGCTGTGGGCTCTCTTGCCCAAAATACAAATGAATGCCCTATGATCACAATGTTGCAAGGAGTTCTACCCATTGCTGAAAAAATGTAATAAATATGAACCAACAGTTACATTCCACTTCCTGTTTCCCTTATGGGGCGTATATAGTTCTTATACACCTTTGACCGCCATCTCCCTATCCCCTTTATCCTTTCCTCATGCTCGCCCCTCATTGCTGCCTCTGTTGCTGCCCCAATCCTGAAAGAATGTGACCCAAACTTATTAGTGTCCCAGCCATTGGCAATCACTGCCTTTTTTAGCACCTGCCTAAACTGAAAGGCCAATATGGGAGATAAATCCTTGTGTATCAAAAACAACTGCCCCCCTTCTGGGCATACTATCATGTATTTATGTATGCCAGTCAAAGGGCATGAAATTCCAATGTTTCCTCAATCCTGACCCATAGCCCTTTACCCAACTGGTCTGTTTTTGACCTACTAATATAAACTAAATTTTGCATTCCTGTATCAACACATGCCTGAACATTAAATCCTTTCCTACTGTCTTCTTACATGGGGGCACCAATTCACTTATCCTAAATGCTCCCCCAAATGCCAACGCGGAGGCTGCTCTAAACAATGAGCACTCAAATTTATCTAAACAATCCTTTTCCAATGAATCCATTATCAACTGCAGCTACACTCAATTATCGGTTCACTCTTATCCACTCTGGAACCCTCCATTCTTGCCCATCAATTGCCGTTAACATGGTATTCACCCCCGCTTTTGATTTTACCCCCTTATACAGCACTGTCAATAATGATAGCAAATCTTTAATACCTTCATTTCTCTTACTGCGTTTGCAGAATAGTTGCCATCTTTTTCATTCCCTTTTGTAGGTGGCAAGAGATTTCTCTGATACCGACCTTTCGAAAAGTTCTTCTAAGAGGGGGTCACCAGAAATATCCAACCACTTCACCCACAGAGAGTCCCCTCGCGATCCGTGAGGTTGCTACTGCCCCGTATTCTGCCACAGGCACCAACTGGCAGCAAGGTACTGAAGGTTAACCCTGCCAATCAAGATTATGCCTCAGGCAGCAGCCGGCAGCGGATTATTGCCGCAACGGAAAATCCTTCTAATATTCGGATCTGCAGAAATATCCAACCTCTTCACCCACAGAGAGTCCCCTCCCGATCCATATGATTGTTACTGCCCTGTATTCTGCCTCAATGTGCGGCACCCTGTCTAACCAAAGCTAAAATAGCGCCTGACGCGAGTTTGGTCTGCCACCCGCAAGCTTTGTCAAAGGCTAGAGGAAACCAGGAAACCTGCCTCTATTTAAAATCGCGGGACTAAGGGTTAACGTATGAACCTTCCAATCAACACGTGGTACATCCAGGCGGAAGGAAAATAAGCCGTTTGGCTTCCCTCCTTTACCTCATCAGGTTTTAACCCATTCATACTGAATGATAATACATGTAACATTATGTTAAGGCTTCTTGCCTGGGCAAGTTATATGAATGCGAGGAGGGAGTTCATATCAAGTGGAAATTAATGTACCTTATAGAGGTAATATGAAATATTAAATATATGCTTTATAGAGGCAGTACTCATAATCTACATGGCAACATATTATGGTAGTATACTGTCGCAATGTATTGCTCCCTTCTAAAAATTAATAGAAAAGCACACAAATGTCTTCAAAATTTGTCTAAAGAACAAAAATAATAATAATGATGGTCAGGTTATTTACCACAAATAACCATATACATAGAAAAGGCAACATTATAATATCTCTCAAGTCATAGAGCGACGTTGTTTTTTGGGGGGGTACATATTAACTAATGAACCAGACCGAATACATTTAATTCCTAGTGTATCAGAGTTTTCAAACAATTATTGTTGCCAATGAGTGCACAAGAGGGCTTAAAAGAAGACGTTCATAATGATACTCTCATTGAGGCCATTGGGGCTCATTGCGTTCATTCTGAAAATCCATTCACTTTCCCTTGAGAGGAGGGCTGTTTCAAGATCACCCCCCCCCCTTATTCCTACGGAAACCGTAGACAAACCCATGGCTTTTAAGTCTTTGCTTGAATGGTTGTGATATTCAAGCAACTGTCTACTGACCGTAGGCAATTTCTTTCTAGTATATGTGAGCTTAATGTTAATATTATTATTATTCAATAATTTGAGGAATTCGTATAATTCTTCCTCACCACCTGACCAAAAGAATAACAGGTCATCGATGTACCAAAACCACTGTAATATGTGCCTGGTATATTTGGACATCTGTTCTCCAAATACCCAATTGGCCTCCCACCAGCCCATAAATAAATTTGCATAGGTGGAAGCAAATGCCGCCCCCATTGCCACGCCTCTTACTTGTAAATAAAAAATTTTGTGAAACACATAAAAATTATCGTTTAGGCAAAAATCTAGAAGATCCCTACCTCCGAACCGCCTGTCTGATCTTTGCCACTTTATCATCAGGTAACCTACATCTTGTGTCTATTTCAGTATCCAAAAATGTCAACTTTGTAGATGGCTCAATCATTTACTCCTCTGCCACAGGTACACCTAATTCACCTAACATCTGTAAGAATATTCCTAACGTTCTTTGACCCTCTCCCTCATTGTCTGATCCCTCGGCATCCGTGGGCTAGCACTCTAGAGACTCTTCCACTCCTCCTGGAATCTTTGCGGACACAGGATCCTTCTCTGTAGAGTGCCAAATCTTCTTCTCGGTCCATTTCCATCTTCTCCCACAACTATACACGGTAACACTGCTTCTCTGCTGAAGACGTCCTGTAGAGACAAAAAACAAAAGTGAGTATCCTGTGCCTTTTCTCCTTTTTCAGTTTTGAATGGCTACCCCTGGCTACACAGCAGCTTGTTTATATATAGATGTGTTTCTGAAGCAAACATACAGCTTTTACAGCACAATGGTACATTATTTTTTCATTACTTTAGAACACTTTAATTTTTTGGTGTTAACTGTTCTTTTAAGAACCCTTTCAGCCCCCACCAACCCCTTGGTCACACACCCCAGCCTGCCCCATTTTTTCCAGCCGAAAGGTGGCTACCTATTGTCCTACCCGAAGGGGGGCTGGGGGCAATATTAGTACCTGTACTGTCTTCAGCAGAAAAGCAGTGTTAGTACCTGTAGCCCTGCATGTACCTACCAGGGGAGGGGTCCAGCCTAAAATAATTTCAGCCCTAACGGGGCCTCATTCCCCCATATCAACAGACACACCATAATGCCTACGAGCTCCCTCTCTTTAGCATTTACTGGGTGAATTACATTTGAACCTGCTCCCAGTTACCTTAAGGGGTTGTCAAAGTTATTTTTGCTCACAGATTGACCAAAATGTCCCTGCATAAAGACCATGTATGTATTGCAGTTGTACTTGGTAGAGGAGTGAACATACAGTATGTTGGTTTCGTTTTATACAATCTCTCTCTCTCTGAAAGAGGCTATGAGCAAATTTAGGCGCTGTTCCTGCTCAGTTGTAATTAGTCCATGAGAATACCTATGTAGGTTTAGTTTCACATTATCTCTCTGAACAGGATATGAGCAAATGTAGGTGCTGTTCTTGCTCAGTTGTACTAAGTATGGGAGAATACATTTGCTGGTTTAGTTTTATGGTATATCTCTGTACAGGCAATAAGCAAATGTAAGTGTTGTTCCTGCTCAGTTGTACTTAGTACAGGAAAATATATGCTGGTTTAGTTTTATGGTATCTCTCTGTACAGACTACGAGCAAATTTAGGGGACTATTTCAACTGAACTAGTACATGAGATGCAATATATAGCTCAATATATATACGTACAGAGTTGCTTTCATTGCTCCATTCTGTGCCATACTAATCATTTTAAAAGCTAAGTGGCAAGTCTACGTCATAGCATCTTCTCTTGCTGTCGCTTGGCCTAGATTCCTAAAGCCCTGCGGTGCTTCCAATAAAAAGATTATATATATATATATATATATATATATATATATATCTAATGTTTATTAAAAAACTCTCTCTCTCTGGTTTTAACAGTGAACCCTTTCCGATCACAATTTGGTCACATTTTCCATCTCTCACTCTCCATGCCCACCTGCTTCTTCCCCCCCACACGTGACATTGACCTTGCAGCCTTAGCTCAGTCTTTCAGGTCCAGTCTCATTTCCCTTAAGAAAACATCTGATCCTGATATCCTGGTAAGTGAGTATAATTACAGGCTAAGCGTTCACGTGCTCTGAACCCACGACCCTGGTTGAATTCACAAACCAGATACTTACGCTCCTGTACGATATCTGATGAATGTATGTGGAAGAAATCCCGTATGCAAGCAGACTTTATTCACTATAAATTTCTAATTTCTATTTCTATCTGCCTCAATTTTGCCTTGTCAAAAGCCAAGCAAGGGTACTACAGTACCCTATAAACAATCAAAAATCCAACCGACGACGCCTGTTTTCTCTATTCAATACTCTTCTCCATCCCTCATCAACAGTATCAGTCAACCAGACACACTCTCCTCAGGACTTTGCTGATTTCTTTAAAGACAAAGTAGAGTCCACCCGCAATCAGATCCCTACCTCTACTAATATAAACCAGCTCCTCCTTCCTAAGCCCCCTTCTGCATGTCTTAATTCCTTCCCTCTGGTAACAATGTCTGAAGTCTCCAAGCTTCTTTTGTCCTCCCCACTCAAAACTTGCCGCCTTGACTCTATGCCCTCTTCTCTGCTCAAACACTGTGTTGCAGAGCTTACCCCACTACTTACTCACATCTTCAATTCTTCTCTAGCTTGTGGAACCTTCCCTTCTCCTTTCAAACAGGCCTGTGTAAAGCCTATTCTTAAAAAGGCCACGCTTGACCCAGCCTGTCTATCAAATTACCGTCCTGTCTCCCTTCTACCACTTGCCTCTAAACTCCTAGAGCGTATTGTGTTCTCCCGTATTACTAACTTTCTACACACCCATGATCTGTTGGACCCTCTGCAATCTGGTTTCCGGCCTGGTCACTCTACTGAGACTGCTTTGTTCAGAGTTACAAATGATCTTCAGGTTGCCAAAGCCAAAGGTCACTTCTCTATCCTTCTCCTCCTTGACCTATCATCTGCATTTGATACAGTTGATCACTCTCTCCTGATGCAGATTCTTTATTCGCTTGGCATCCGTAACAAGACTGCATCTTGGCTCTCTTCTTACCTTTCTAACAGATCATTCATTGTCTCCTATGATAACAAAACCTCATCTCCAGTTCTTGTGGGGGTGCCGCAAGGCTCTGTACTTGGTCCGCTGTTGTTCTCCCTGTACACTCTGTCTTTGGGAGATCTCATCCATTCATTTGGCTTTAATTATCATCTGTATGCTGATGATACCCAAATATATTTATCCACCCCTTCATTAACAGCTGAAACAGAGGCTCAGATCTCTAACTACCTCCTGGCTATCTCAAATTGGATGAACCAGCGCCACCTCAAGCTCAACCTAACAAAAACTGAACTTATCTTTCCACCTAAGCCTGGTCCTACTCCCCTATTTACTATCTCTATTGATGGCATGCGCATTAATCCTGTCAACTCAGCTCGCTGTCTGGGGGTAATCTTTGACTCCTCTCTCCTTCTCTGATCATATTAACACCACTGTCAAAACCTGTCACTTTTTCTTACGCAATATTGCCAAAATCTGTCCCTTCCTTTCACCTGATACATCCAAGACGCTCCTGCATGCTCTCATCCTATCCAGACTAGATTACTGTAACCTTCTACTAACTGGCCTCCATAACTCCCATCTCTCCCCTCTACAGTCTGTATTAAACACTGCTGCCAGAATTATCCTCCTCTCATCCAAAAGGGTACAGGCCCCTCCGCTGCTGAAGTCATTATCATGGCTTCCTATAAAACAAAGAATAACTTATAAACTCCTCCTCATAACCTTCAAAGCCCTTCATTCCTCTGCATCTAACTACATCTCATCTATTGTCTCTCTATATGTTCCTGCCCGAAACCTCCGCTACTCTCAGAGCAACTGCTTGGTTGTACCCCCCACTACTACTGCTGTTTCCCGTATCAAACCCTTCTCTCTTGCGACTCCTTATATTTGGAATGCCATTCCTGAATCTCTCAGGAAAGCATCCTCCTTCAATGTTTTTAAAACAAAACTCAAAGACTACCTCTGGGAGCACCTGGATAACACCTGAACTTATATAACACTGTAACGAACTGTATATAAACTTAATACCCCTCTGAATTGTGTCTGTATGTTACCCTCCCATTTAGACTGTAAGCCCTATGGGGTAGGATCCTCTAGCCTTTTGTTTCCTTGACACTGAGCATCTGTATTGTAATTATATTTTCTATATTTATGTGAATTGTATTTCTAATAATGCACTTGTTATTTTTTATTCCAATGACCCCTTGTTTGTTACTACTAATTTATTGTTTTGCTGTACAGTGCTTTGCCCTCAAGGAGCGCTTTACAAATAAAAATATACATACATACATATAATAACAAACAGCCATGGTACTGCTTACCTGTAGGGTCACTCTCCAAGTGTGTTTATTAAGACTGCAAACAATGGAGTTCCATTACTCACCTGAAACCAAACAGAGAGCTCAGTGTTTGCATTGAATAGACAATACAACAAAATTAAATATCTACAGTAATCTTTAAAATTTAATTTATGATTGGTTGCTGGGGACTATAGAGCCATAATGGTGTACAGGGTACCCCCTGCACTCATGAATACAGTGCTGCCTGTGCTTCATGGTGGGGGGGAATGCTGGTCTTTATGGTGTGTTTTGGAACACAGATACCTACAGAAATTTATAAAAGTGCAAAGGTAGATCCTCCTGTACCTTCTAGGCACCCCTGATCTATTTGCTCCCTTTGAAAAAGGTAAAAGTCACCATTATCTGACCTCACTCGTGTTTATATCCCTGGTTTATGTCATTTAACCTTTTCAGAGCATTCACCCAAACCCACTTATCTCTTAATTGTAAACTGTCATTCGTTTGCAGCTGGGTTCCTTTATTTGCTGTAGTAGATTGTGAGAAATGTTGTTATCCTCCCAATTAATATTTAATGGGTTTACATTGGTGAATATAATATAAATAGTCTGATAAATACGATTGTCATTTATGTCTCTAGTTAAAGAATTTGGGGGGAAAATAGATTTTCCAGGTAAATAATTGTACACTGAGCATTAGTCACAGCGGATATGACAGGGATGGTATTAAATTTATAGTCAATATGAATTAGGTGAGTAGAATAATTTTATAAAATCAATAAGAACACAGGGAAAGGGGGAGGAAATTCTGATTTTAAACAAATCTTTGGCTTTTTTCTGCCTTGGAAATCTTGTCAACAACTCAGTGTTGTCAATAGATACTAAAAATAATCCCTCATTCAGCTGATTTTTAGACGCACAATAACAGGTTGGTACAAGGTTTCCACTTAACTGCTTTTCCGGTACCCACAGTGATTTGTATTATTGATAAAAGCAAGATAAAGTTAGTGGTTTATTTTATCAGCCAAAGAAAGAAAGAGAATTGTAACTTTCTAATATAAAAGTATTTAGCTATTAAAAGCTGCATCTATCTCTTTGGACTCCTGGTTCTGACTCCAGTGTTGCAAAAAGACCGGACTCCTACCATTGTTTTATGAGTCAGACCCAAAGAACAGAAAGAAAAGGGGCTGCCTGTGTGCCATACTCTGCCTGCCCTATGTTCCATGTGTGTGCCATACTTTGCATGCCCATACCTCCCAACATTTTGGAAGTAAAAAGAGGGACAAAAAAAATGTTCCCGCACGTAGCGCAGCATTTTTTGACCACACCCCTTTCTGTGGCCACACCCCCTAATTACCATGTTTGTTTTACAAAATTTGGCAGGTTATGAAAGTTTGAAAATATTTCTTCTTATCTAAGCTGTGTTTTTGTGTCTAAAAGCCAATTAAGTGAGAAACTTTGTTTCTTTTTCTGGCTGTTGCATAGAAAATAGGGACTTTCCAGTACAAATGAAGGACTGCGGGTTGAGCTGTCAAAAGAGGGACTGTCTCTCGGAAAAAGGGACAGTTGGGAGGTATGCATGCCCTATGCTCCCTGTGCCTGCCATTCTCTGCCTATCCTATGCTCCCTCTGTGTGCCATACACTCCATGTGTGTGTGTATCATGCTATGTCTGTGTGTACCATCATCTGCTTGTGGGAGCAGCCCCAAATTTGTGGAAAGGCCACAGAGGCCAGGGCCTGGGGGGCAGGATTTTAGAGTGGCGGCATGCCGCCCAACCACACCCGCTTTGGTTTGGAAGCACTGGGGATTTACAGGAGATACGATAGTTATTAAAATTTCCTGTACACCAATCCCCAGTACTCAGGACTCAATGCTGAAAATTTAAGCATGTGCACAAAGGAAGGGGAGGGGGCGGAGGCGATGAACAGACCCGTGCCTAGGGGCCCCTGCTATGTAAATCCGGGCCAGTGTGGGAGGTGAACTTGGTGGGGGATTTTAAGCATTTGGAAATACTTGTTAGGGCAAGGGTGCCCAGACTTTGTCACCTTGCAATCTACTCTTGTCATCTAATGCCATCATGAGATTTACCTTAAGAACTCATAGCAGGACGGCGACTATATTTTTTTTACACGTGACTATTTATGCATTGAATTCTGTGGACTAGCAAACTTTTCTTTTCTTTATGCGTAACTATTTATTTTTATGTGTAACGATTTATTTTTACGAGCGACTATTTTTTTATATATACATACCAAAATGTGCTGAAAAAGTCTACCTCAGCTTATACTCGGGTCAGCGGGCAGTAGCTGAGATTGCAGTCACTTTTAATCATTCCTATACAACAGTTCACTTGGGGAGAGACTGCAATATCACACAGCGCCCTCTGTTGGTTATATGAAAGAATAACAGTGCACCCTCTGTTGGTTATATGAAAGAATAACAGTGACTGCAATATCACACTGCGCCATCTGTTGGTCATATGAAAGAATAATAGTGACTGCAATAGCACACAGCACCCTCTGTTGGTTATATGAAAGAATAACAGTGCGCACTCTGTTGGTTATATGAAAGAATAACAGTGACTGCAATATCACACAGCGCCATCTGTTGGTTATATGAAAGAATAACAGTGACTGCAATAGCACACAGCACCCTCTGTTGGTTATATGAAAGAATAACAGTGTGCCCTCTGTTGGTTATATGAAAGAATAACAGTGACTGCAATATCACACAGCGCCCTCTGTTGGTTATATCAAAGAATAACAGTGACTGCAATATCACACAGCGCCATCTGTTGGTTATATGAAAGAATAACAGTGACTGCAATATCACACAGCACCCTCTGTTGGTTATATGAAAGAATAACAGTGTGCCCTCTGTTGGTTATATGAAAGAATAACAGTGACTGCAATATCACACAGCACCCTCTGTTGGTTATATCAAAGAATAACAGTGACTGCAATATCACACAGCGCCCTCTGTTGGTTATATGAAGGATTAACAGTGATGGCAATATCACACAGCGCCCTCTGTTGGTTATATGAAAGATTAACAGTGATGGCAATATCACACAGCACCCTCTGCACATGGTAGTGGGACAGTGGGACAATGCACACAGTAATCCGTTTGGCAATTCTCTGTCACCATCAACTTTGCAAAGAAGTCCGGTTGATCGCTGGGGGGGTCGCTTTGGTGGAATGTGCGCTGCTGGGAGACAGGGCTGTAGTTGTGTCTAGTTGTGTCAAGAGTCAATAAGTTTTCGTAGGTAAAATTAGGTACCTCGGCTTATACTCGGGTTGGCTTATACTCGAGTATATACGATATATATAATTGTTCTGAAAGTACCTGCACTCTTCCTTTCACAATCCGAGGTGGGTCTGGTCAAATGTAGTATACAGTCTTCAGAATGGACCAGTAAAATACCACAAAATACATGTAGAAAAATACAAGAGGTCCTCTGCACTCAACCCATTATCAAAATATTTAAGACACTGAGACATTTTGTGCATACAGCTACTATATGGGATATATATATATATATATATATATATATATATATATATATATATATATATATATATATATATATATATATATATATATATATGGCTGTGACCACAAAATACATGTAGAGAAATACAAGAGGTCCTCTGCACTCAACCCATTATCAAAATATTTAAGACACTGACACATTTTGTGCATACAGCTACTATATGGGATGACTTTGACGTAGTTGGCCATCTTAAATATATATTTGTATATGTATTTGTCTATATGTATTTTGTGGTCACAGCCTCATTGCACCCCCGCCTAATGGTTTTAAAAATTAGTGGTTTGTTTGGAGTGACACATGATCATGGAAAGTACATCAGTGCAATACAGTGGCTGTGCAGTTTGTGCAGGTCCTCCTAGGGGATCTAGAATAATGGCTAGGGTGTCTCAGCCAGAATGTTTGGTTGAACTACTGTTAGGGTTGCCACCTGATAATTGAAGAGGTAAAGAAGCAGGAACAGCCAGTCTAGCTGCTTAGTGTTTTTTATTGGCACAACATGTTTCAAGCGCAACGCTCTTTATCAAGTGTGATTCATTAGTGCAAAATACAACCTTATCAAGGCACAAATAGGAAGTGAGGTAGATTATCAACCCCTCCCCCCCAAAGGTCATCATATGTGACTACTAATAATATCCCAGTATACAGTCCAAAATGGTGAAAGTCCAAAAAGACATATAAAAAGTTTTTTTATGGTTTCAGTGTTTGGTCTTGTTCAAAAAAAGGTCCAAATCCATCCGTAGCTGTGACATAGTGCTTAGAAACTGGCAGTCTTGTCCTTGCGAGGCATTTTCGGGCGACTTCGGAATACGAAGCGACGCGTGTGCCATGTTGCAGGCTATTTTTCATTTTAGCTGGCGCAAAACAGAGGTAAGGCAGGAGATTGGTCACCGCAAAGACAAGGCGATTAGTCGCCAGGCGACTAAATCTCCCTGAATCACCCAGTGTGAACTAACCCTTAAAGGATCACATTTGTTACAGTATAATGTACCTGCCAGTTTGTAACTTCTTACCCCAAACATGCTTTATCCTGCATTTCTCATCCTTTCACTCTCATGCTTCATAAAACATTTTTCACTACCTCCTCCATCAAATCCCAGTTCTATACAAATCTCAGCCTCTCTACTCTCCTCTCCTTCCCTCTCCACACATGGGGGCAAATTCACTAAGGCGCGAAGCGCCGAACACTAGCGTTAATTCGCTAGCGTTTGGCATTTTCGCTACTGCGCAAATTCACTAACGAACGCTGGCGTAGTTTCGCTAGTGTTACTTCGCAACCTTACGCCAGGCGAATCTTCGCTAGCGACGAAATTACACAAATTCACTAACTTGCGCAGTGTACTGAACGCTACCTTTTACGCTAGACTTCCTTCGCCACCTCAGACCTGGCGAAGCGCAATAGAGTAGATAGGGATTGTTTAAAAAAAAGTCAATTTTTTTTCTAAGTCCCAAAAAAACGCTGGCGTGTTTTCTACATGATGGCTGATAGGCTGAAAAAGATCGAAAAATTTTTGGGGCTCCCCTTCCTCCCCCCTACATTTCCTGACTCATGGCAACTTACCTAGACAGTGGGCACATGTGTAGGGCAAAATAAAATTTTTATTTGCTGATTTGAAGGTTTTCTAGGCATTTGTAGAGCAGATACGTGTTCCTCCATTGAAATTTGAATTTCGCGCCGTATGCAAATTAGCCTTCGCTAGCGTAACTTCGCTTTATATAGCGAATCAACGCTAGCGCAACTTCGCAACCTTACGCTACCCCTGTGCGCAACTTCGGATTTTAGTGAATTTGCGGAGCGCTGGCGGAACTACGCCTGGCGAAGTGCGGCGAAGTTGCGCCTGGCGCAACTTCGCATCTTAGTGAATTTGCCCCATGAAGTCTATAAAGAACTCTGTTTAGCACAAAACTCCTCCTTTTCATACAAACTAAGAACTTACAAATCCCGCTCTCACTTAGTCTATCTTTCCTTTCTATTGCTGGCAGCTGGGGACATTTCCCCAAACCCTGGCCCTTACCCCATCCCAGTTATATCACGGGCACAAGCTCCTTCTCTTTGGTGCAAATTCAAACAGTACAGAACTCTTACTCCTATACCCAAAAATCCAGTTAATCTTTCATGTGTTCTCTGGAATGCCAGATCTGTTTGCAACAAGCTCACCACTATACACGACCATTTCATTGCAAATTCTTTTAACCTACTCGCACTTACTAAAACCTGGCTTTCTCCTACTGACACCTCACCGGCTGCCCTGTCCTATGGGGGCCTACACCTTACTCGTACTCCCAGACCTGGTAACAGACCAGGAGGTGGGGTAGGTCTGCTTCTCTCTCCCCGCTGTACTTTTGAAGTTCTTCGACCTGTTCCCTCCCTATCATTCTCCTCATTTGAGGCTCACTGCATTAGGCTCTTTTCTCCTGTTTCACTCTGCATTGCTGTTATATATCGACCACCAGGACCAACTGCACAATTTCTGGACAACTTTGCTTCCTGGCTTCCTTACTTTCTTTCATCTAACAACCCATCCATCATATTAGGTGACTTTAATATACCCATTAACAACATTAACAACTCTTCTGTCTCTAAACTTCTTTCACTAACCTCCTCCCTAGGCTTATCTTTGTGCTCAGACTCCCCCTCTCACTCTAATGGTAATGCTCTGGATTTCATATGTACCAGACTCTGCTCAACCACCAATTTTACTAACTCACCATTTCCCCTCTCTGATCACAATATGCTCACATTTCAACTCTCACTAACTCCCTCCTCATCCCCTGCTATTCCCCAAACTGGAGCATATCCAAAGTACGATCATTTATCACCCAAGATGCTGCCAAAATTCTTATTCGCTCTCTCATCATATCACATCTAGACTACTGTAACTCTCTTTTAATTGGCCTTCCCCTCCAGAGACTGTAACCTCTCCAGTCTATAATGAACACTGCTGCGAGGCTCATACACCTCAGCAACCGCTCCTCCTCTGCCTCGCCATTCTGTCAATCCCTGCACTGGCTTCCGTTACCTTTCAGAATCAAATTCAAATTACTGACACTGACTTTCAAAGCACTTCATAACTCTGCCCCACCCTACATCTCTGAACTCATCTCTATATACTCACCCAACCGCTTACTACGCTCCTCTACTGACCTGCTACTCAACTCTTCTCTCATTACCTCCCCACATGCTCGCATTCAAGACTTTGCAAGGGCTGCACCCCTCCTCTGGAACTCTCTCCCACGATCTCTCCGACTTTCTCCCAACCTTTCTGCTTTCAAGAAATCTCTTAAAACATACTTATTTCGAGAAGCCTACCCTCACTCTGCTTAACTACCAAACGCAACACCACCTACAGTACCACATTTCTCACCCACTTAATTCGATCTTGCCCACTCCCACACCTTGTGTATTACTACCTTCCCTTTAAAGTGTATGCCTATGCATAAGGCCTTCCTCACCTTTTTGTACCGGTATTGATTGTGATGTATGTAACTCCATATGTTTATGACTATGAAGATTTTCATTCATCCAGGTCATGGTATATCTAGTATATGTAAATCTAAAAACAACTGGACTTGCTGAGTAATCAATGAAGACGTTTCACTACTCATCCGAGCAGCTTCTTCAGTTCAACTGACTGGTGTGGGAAGTTCTCGTCATATAAACTCTTCCACTAATCCAATCACAATGGCACATTGTAACTCTTCAAAGAGATGACATCTGAAGAAATTCACAGAGGTGTAGATTCTGTGTAGTTACTGTGATAGGATTATCTAATGTGTCATGCAACTCCTAGAAAGAGGTGTTACTTGTGAGAGTTGCAGGAATGGACGTGTGAAGTGTTCTGAAACCGGCAGGGTACAGATGTTAGAACAGCATTGTATGTAGCAGACAGGTGGTGTCGAAGGCCCCTGCCTCTGTTTAGGGATGGTTTCTCCACCTTGACATGAATCACCTCTCACACCTCGTTCAAACCAGCGGTCTTCTTTATCCAATATTTGGACTTTGCTATCTTCAAAGTCCCTTGTCTTTTAGGTGTAGAAAGACAGCTGAGTTTTGCCCTGTAGAGTTCGCCCTCCTATGCTGAGCCATTCGCTTGGTGAGCAGTTGTTTTGTCTCCCCAATGTATAGATCTGTGCACTCCTCGCTACACTGGACTCCGTATACCACATTGCTTTGTTTTTCTTTAGGAGTTGGATCCTTTGGGTGTACCAGTTTTTGTCTCAATGTGTTGCTAGGTTTGAAAAACACAGGGACGTGGTGTTTGTTAAAAATCCTCCTGAGTTTCTCAGACACTCCAGCTACATATGGGATGACTATGTTTGCCTACTATGTGTCTCCGGGCAGTTATTTCTATTGGTGTTCCTGTTGGGCTTGGTTGCTGCTTTTTTGACAAAGGCCCAGTGTGGGTAGCCACACGCTTTCAAAGCTACTCTAAGATGTGTTTGCTCTTTGTCTTTGTACTCTGTATCAGTTGCCACAACTTCCGCCCTTTGGTGCAGAGTTCTAATGACACCCAGTTTGTGTTCCAGCGGATGGTGGGAATCATACAACAGATATTGATCCTTATGAGTCGGTTTCCTGTATACTTCCGTCTTCAAGTTACCCCCCAACATCGCTACCCCAGTTCTCCGCTTGTCACGCCAGAGTGCAGTCCAGAGGAGTCTCCCTGCAGCGAATGCAGCGCTGAACCTCGACAGCTGTTTCGCCACAACTCGTGGCTTTGTCAAGAGCTTTTTATTTTACTTTGACGTATAATTATTATATACATTATTTTGCAGATCGTCTCAGACACATGTATTGTGGGGAAAAGTCCCTTGCGTTTTTTCTGTTTTCATATTGTTAACTTAGTGGACACCCCAACCCCTGTAGTCTGTTACAATCTTATTAAGCCTTATCTGAGTCATTTTTGTTGTTGTTCTATTCTGCAATGTACTAGTTTTGATTTCTTTATACACAAAGCACAAGCTACATATGGTAGAATATCAGTTGCAATGCTAAATTGTTCATCCAATTCCTGGTCATTGTGTTTTTATGTAACTCCCCATTATGGCTAAGGCAGAAGACGAGCTGCACAAAATAAATAAAAACACAATTTTTAATAAACCCAGCAATACAAATCTTAGTTCCCGTTATTATCCAGGTATATTATCTACAGATGCTGAAGAGAAAGGCCTAGGAGACAGAGTGGGTCTTCTTCAGAAAGATGAAATTATGGTAGCTTATGCATCATGTGTATTGTCACTGACTGAGCAATTATTTCCTCATATCAATTGCAGGGATCTTCTCCACGCGCAATGACTATCCATTGTGTATATTTTATATAACAACGTATTTGCAACTGGCCAATGGGATGGCCTCCTATCAGATCCTTGGAAAGGCAATCATTTCAACCAAAATTTCATATTAATGAGCAACGGGTTCTGAATTCATATTATTATTTTAAGTCTAGATCATACTAAGGGTAGTCAACAAGGTGGAAAGAGGGGCCTTGTCAAAAATCATTCTAATTCTGTATGTTACAGTATATATTTGTTTTATAAGATACTTGTCCAAAATGATGTCACTGGCTCTACTTCCTGAAAGTAAAGGAATAAGTAAAGACCTATTCTGCAGTGTACTGGTGTTGATTTCTTTATACACAAAGCACAAGCTACATATGGCAGAATATCAGTTGCAATGCTAAATTGTTCATCCAATTCCTGGTCATTGTCTTTTTATGTAACTCCCCATTATGGCCTAGGAGACAGAGTGGGTCTTCTTCAGAAAGATGAAATTATGGTAGCTTATGCATCGCGTGTATTGTCACTGACTGAGCAATTATTTCCTCATATCAATTGCAGGGATCTTCTCCACGCACAATGACTATACATTGTGTATATTTTATATAACAACCTATTTGCAACTGGCCAATGGGATGGCCTCCTATCAGATATCCATTGGAAAGGCAATCATTTCAACCACATATAGTGACCAAATTGACAACCAATATCTGCACAGTTCTTGGCCACTGTTGTAAGGTGTTGGGAAAACCATATACATAGATGTGCCCATGCGGTTTGGTAGCAATAATGCACATCCAACTGTAGTGCTGCAAGACTGCACTTGGGACTTGGTATAGAAATGTAAAGGACTGTCTCCAAAACCCAGAACTAACCGGTCTCAGCCCGCTCTTTTGCTTTTAGCAGACGCCTTTGGCTTCAGGTGGAGCCCTCCGGTACTCAGATGCCACCAGGTCTTATTGCGGGAGAACCAGGGAGAGAGTTCTGAGTGAGCAAGGGAACCGAACGTATGAGGATATGATGGAGGAGCAGTAGGTGCAGTCCAGGAACAGTCCGGGTCAAACCAAATGGGAAATACAGTACAAATACAGATAACGGGATCATGGTTGGTACACAGGTCGAGGTCATACAGAATCATATTATGAATAAGAATCAAAAACAGGCCAAGGTCAGTTCAGGCAGCAAGATGGCAAGGTCAGGGACTCTCCAGTAGATGAGTGAGTAGCATTGTTAAACGCAAACTCAGCCCAAGGAAGAAAATTTGCCCAGAGAGATTGATTGCTGGAAACATCTGAGCTCGATCTGTATTGCTAAATGCATTAGCGAATCTAAAGAGGACAGAAAAGGAAAACTAACTAAGCTACAGTATCTTTGATAGCTGTGGACAATCCCACTCTAAACTGGCTTTTTAGAGCATAGTCATTCCAGCCCTTCTCTAATGGCGGGGAGCCCTCCGCTACTCAGATGCCGTCAGGTCTTATTGCGGGAGTTCTGAGTGAGCCCGGAAACCTGTTTTCCAGAAAACTCTCAATTACGGAAAGGCCCTCTATTTTATCCAAATAATCCAAATATTTAAAAATTATTTCCTTTTTCTCTATAATAATAAAACAGTACCTTAATCCCAAATAAATTATATACTGTAATTAATCCTTATTGAAAGCTGTTGGCTTAATTTAATGTTTACATGCTTTTTTAGTAGACTGTAGTAGAAGGTATGAAGATCCAAATGATGGAAATATCTGGGAAAACCCATGTCCCAAGCATTCTGGATAGCAGGTCCTATAATCAAACCAGTCCCAAGGAAGGTGAGAACCTGGCTGGCAGATGCCACATCAACTGTGATGTGCTACATCACCAAGTGCATAGATGATGTCACTATTTCCAAGACCATCACTATACGTCCCAAACAGAAACCGTGGTTGTCTGCTGAGGTACGTAAACTGCTGAGGTCTCGGAACCTTGCCTTCAGATCAGGTGATAAGGCAGCTCTAAGAACAGCAAGGGCAAAATTGTCCAAGGCCATCAAGGCAGCCAAACGTGCATATAGTCATCGGATACATAGCCAATTTCAACAGCGGGAACACCAGGTGCATGTGGCAAGGCGTTCAGGCTATCACCAACTACAGGATGACAACACCAATCTGTGATGATGATGCCTCCCTTCCAGATATGCTTAATAAATATTATGCCCGGTTCGACGAAATGAACAACTCGAAGGTGTCGAAGACCATACCCCCACACAACGACCAGGTGCTATGTCTAACCAAGTCTGATGTGTGAAACACTCTCCGCAGAGTCAACCCACGTAAGGCTTCTGGACCAGACAATATCAAAGGCCAGCTCTTGCCATCTCTGGATCCACTGCAATTCACCTACTGTTCCAATCGCTCAACGGACGATGCCATTGCCACTACCCTGCACTAGTCACTTAGCCACCTAGACAATAAAGACACATATGTGTGTATGCTGTTCATAGACTTCAGCTCAGCATTCAATACAATCATTCTTCAGCACTTGAGTGTTAAGCTAAGCATGCTGGGCCTGAACATCTCTATCTGCAACTGGATCCTGGACTTCCTGACCAAGAGACCTCTGGTAGTCTGAATGGGAAAAAACACCTCCAGTACCATCACACTGAGCACGGGAGCTCCCCAAGGTTGAATGCTTATTCCACTGCTGTTGACACTGCTGACTCATGACTGTGTGGAAAGTCATGGATCCAATCACATCATCAAGTTCGCTGATGATACAAATGTAGTAGGTCTCATCAGCACGAACAACGAGTCAGCATATAGACAAGAGGTGAAATGGTTAACGAACTGGTGCAAAGTCAACATCCTGTCTATGAATACAAACAAAACAAAGGAAATAATTGTTGACTTCAGGAGAACACGTGGGGATCGTTCTCCACTGTACATTGACGGATCTCCGGTGGAAATTGTCAAGAGCACCAAATTCCTTGGGGTACATCTGGCGGAGAACCTCTCCTGGTTCCTTAACACCAGCTCTATAGTGAAGAAAGCACAGCAGCGTCTCTACTTTCTGCAAAAGCTAATAAAAACCCACCTTCCACCACCCATTCTCACTATCTTCTACAGAGGGTCTGTTGAAAGTATTTTATGCAGCTGCATCACTACCTGGTATGGAAACTGCTCTGTATCAGATCGCAAGATCCTGCAGTGGGTGGTGAGGACAGCGGAAAAGATAATTGGGGTCTCGCTTCCTACCATTATGGATATTTACCACACCCGCTGTCTCCAGAAGGCTACCAGCATTGTCAGGGATAGCACCCACCCTGCACATGATCTCTTTACCCTCCTGCCATTCTGTAAAAGATACCGCAGTATTCGAGTGCTGACTTCCAGAATGCGAAACAGTCTATTTCCACAAGCCATCAGGTATCTCAACACCCAAGGACTGAACTGAATATATTCATAAGGAACTGAAATGTCCACTTTGCCCAGCATGACCATGTACTAGAATTGTTGTATAGCACCGGGGGGTTCTGGAGGAACGTCATTTAGTTTCTACTATGTACTGTATTTACTGTATATGGCTGAAATGTCCATAAAATCCACTTGACGACTTATAACTAAATAAAAGTAATATTGAACAGGACTCTGGGCACTACCTGCTCCAACTAACCCAAGTTTACCATGTAATGACCAAGGGGGACCTGACCAGGTTTTGGCCCACAAAGGGTGGCTCTAATGGGTTCCTGCTTGAAGGAGAAATAAACACTAAAAATAATTTTAATAGGAATGCAGTATTTTATATACTGAACTTACTTTACCACCCAGAAGTCCAGAAGCTCTAAATACAAATGATCCAGGTCTTGTTCCCAGCAGCTCCCGAAAATCTTGGATTTTGCTAAGCTATATTTTGAGTGTCATTGGCATGTGCTGCAAATGAACTGAAGAGAAGATGGGGACTGGAGGGCATCTTCAGGGGCACAGATCATTACTGCTAAACGGCACTGGTTTCCTTGGGCTGGTACAAAACATATGGTGTAACATTTGTAGCCTGATTCTTTGCGGAGCTTTAGTTCTTATTTTAAGAGCAGAAAATACAGATTCAAATTAACTTTTAGAATGCTGCAGATGAAATATATCTGAAGGTTATATGCTTTTGGTCATACATTTTCCTCTAATAAATGCTATCTTTTTATTAGTTGCTATGGGTTATTAGACTTTAAGTGAACATCCTACCTGTTACTGCCTTTAAACGTACATGTTCAGGCACCTGATGTTCTCGTGGCTTATTTTACTTGCTGCTTGTTCCCTGCCAAGTGTCTACTCCACTGTGCTATAAGGTTCCATGTCTATGGCCCATTAGATAATGCAGATGCCACGCTTAATGATATGAGAGGTCACATGAAGAGTAATGTGTACAAGAGTGTCCAGATTGACTGCTGAGATCACATGTGCAGCCAGTCATCCATCGTTCAAACCCTTGGTCAATTCAGAAACCTACAGGTTTGTGTTGTAAGGCTGTAAGATTGGTGTAAGCCATAAACCCTCATTATGAAAATGAAACTCCTTTACATTAAGCCCAACCCATTCCAACCTAGTCAATATGGTACATGTGTGTTGGCTCTATGACTCAAAGGGGGCACCTTAGCTTGAGGTTATTGTGTTGTTTGGACAGAGTAAGGATGGAGTAAGGGTGAAAGGACCAAACCCAAAAACTTTTTATTGGGACCAGCTGCGATCTTCATCTACCATGTAATGCAGCAAATGCATAACATTTTTAAGCTGAAATTAGCCCCCTAATTGGTGGGCCAAATTAGGTTGGTTAATCATAGGCCACTGATTGTGGGTCATGTGAAGGCCCTTGAGCAAAGGACCATCTATGGGCTGAAGCAGTTCACCCAAATGAGAACCCACCACATAACAACCTATTATTATTATTATTATCAATAGTAACAAAAAAAGACAGCCATCTTAATGTATGCAATATTCATTTGCATATCAATAACTTTTTAGACTGGAGAGAGAACTAGATCATTAGTATCATTACTCTATTCTGTCTTTCCTGACTCCAACCGAGAGAGCAAATGCTAATGTTACTGAATTACCATGCATATATTGAAGACAGAAATTACATCTTATTTATTATAATGGCTAATCCCTTCTTTTGAAACCATTATCTTAAATTATATGGCTGGATTTCCCATGATAACTTGGCCAGATGTATTTAGGATATTAGTATTTTTTTCTGTCCCTGTTATAATTGCAGGAATTGTAAGGCAAAGCTGTAGTTACCCTGTACAGTGGGAATTATTAGCAATTCCAACAAATGTGCTAAGCTAATCACTAGGCTCTTTCTATGTCAGATGGAATTTTATGTAACCAGCTATTTTGGTAGGAGAATATAATAATGGTATAATAAAGCTTTGTATTGAACCTTGGAGAAATTTCATGTTGCCTTAATTAAATAAAATATGAACAGGCAGAAGCACAGCAGAACGAGGGCACTATTATAGGGGGGTCTCATCTCTGTTACTTTCCACAAGTTTTCTGCCACTTCTGTACAAAATTGCCATCTTGATTTTGTTATTTGATATGAAAGCTGTTGTTCAGGGAACTTACATGAAGCCCTGATTATCATAACAAAGGTTTTCCTGTGACTACTAAGGCCTATGTCTGCTGTGGGGACTATAAAACTGATTTTGTATGCTCAACAGGATGCAGGCAAGTTGGGGGTTTATCACAGCATCTTGGCAGTTGGGAGGGTTTTCTGTGGGGCAGGTGAGAACCCAGGATAAAAGAATGCTGGACAAATGTGAAGGGGGCTGGGCAGCTGAGAGGAGGCAGCTAGAGAGCTGGAGAAGCTAGAGGAGCGTGGGACAAGACAACATGTGAGGAATGAAGACCAGAGGGGAAGGCAGATATGAAGCTGAATTCCCCTACTTTTTTTTAAAGTATAACAATCAATTGATTTATTTCACAATATATTACTTTACTATATGCTCATTGGTGTGGATTCATTGTCTGCTTGCTCAAAAGAACAAGAAACCCTAGTAAGTGGGTTGAGGTATATTGATATTATTTTTATTATTAATGATATAATATACTATATAAACTTACACTTCTCTAACATGTTCGCTCATTGCCTCCCCTGTTACTTACTTGTGTTATCCATAACTATCCCTTCCATCATAGGTGCTGTTGCTCTGCACCTGTCCCAAGCCCAATGACATTTGCTGTATCAATGCAAATGCAGTAAAGTAAAGTGAAATTTAATATGCAATAGACATGGTTTATTTCATAAAAACACACATGTAAGTGTCTGGCGTAATTTCTGGTGTTCACTGGCTTAATTTTTAATATTCGGAATGCAAATGATGCGTGTGCACTATTCTTTTGGCGCAACTGAACTGCAGCATTTGACGTGTGGTCTGGAAGGGCGTTAGCTCCAGGATTCCCAGCACATGATTCTGAAGGGAAGCAAGAAAAGAGTGTAGTTAAGCGCAAATATATATGAAAGTGCAAGTCAAATTTTGGTGTTACTGTTCCTTTAATACAGGAGGATCCGGCAGTGAGTGGCCTTTTCTGTGTGCATTCAGCAGCCTGTTCCTACTTCCTGCCATCTTCACATGCTTTGAATAATCCAACACCATGCTGTTGATGATGGTTGAGATTTATATACAGAACAGCCTTCATGAGTCGTTGATTCTCTCCTTGCTGTACTTTTAACCTTGATCCATATTCTGGTATTACAATCATATATATTAACTCCTAGTTTTTGCCTAAATGAGAACTGGCTCTCAATTTTTTGTGCTTTTTATAGTTGTAGTTAAGCATTTTAGTCTCCACTGCATTATCTAAAGACACAGCCATCAAGCTTTAAGTATTATCTGTAGTTTTGGATTGTCACGTACTGTATGCTAAATGGAATAATAGGCTTTCTTCTTTACCAGTGGTCCTCAACATGCATGATGTCTCTGAACTGAAAGACTAAGAGCTATATGTATGTGGCCCTAAAGCTGGCCATAGATGTAAAGATCTTTAAAAGATCTTTTCGTTATCCTGAGACCACGATTATCTCGAAGAGATTGTTTAAATGTACGATTTGTCCATCAACTAAAAAGACCATTTCAGGCGATACTGCTAGGAAAACTGAGATTGCCCTGCATACATAGATAGATTGTACTGGGACCGCTAAAATTTTTTTAACCTGGCCGATCAATTTTCTGACAGATGACGGACAAAAAATCGTAAGATGTACGATCGTTTGATTCCCACTAACTTCACGATAATTTGACGGATTGCTCGGATTTCTCTAAAATTTGTCGTTCACCAAAGAAACGTCTATGGGGACCTTATACTAGAAATCAACCTGTGGGGAAAAAAACCCTAACCCCAACCCCAGGTAGCCCTCCCTCCTCCCCTCAGGCTAACTACCCCCCCCCCACCCGGGGGAGATGCCCAATACTCAATACTTACACCTCGGGAAGAAGATTCTTCCAGCGAAGTTCCACGCGTCCATCCTCCGTCTCCTCTGTAAGCTTACTGAGAGATCAGCAATTTCAGTGTAATTCCACGCATGAGCATTTGTCGCAAACCGGCAAACTGCTCCAACTGCGCATGCGCAGAAATACCCAACCTGGAGAAGAATAAGACAGCATCACTCTAGCCATTCCATTGTGCTTGGCTAGTGTGCACACCAACATGCAAAATTTGGTGATCCTAATGTCAGATGCATGGCCTGTAATCTGACTGACAGGATCACTCAATAGTCAGACCAGGGATATTCAGCTTTGTTCTATTTTTCTGACCACTTACCATTCACGCTATATGCGTCACATGTAAAGTCATGACTTTCACAAGAACTTCCCTAACAGCTTCTACTCTTCTGAGAAGGTTCCCACTAGGTGTTGGGACAATAGGATTCAGTACCAAGAGCACAAGGTTTGGCACTGATGTTGGCGGTCAGGTCTGGCTCACAGTCAGGATTCCAATTCATCCCTTATGGGTTTTAGTTGGGTTGAGGTCAGGGCTCTGTGCAGATCAGTCAAGTTCTTCTATTCCCATCTCAATAAACCCATTCTGTATGGATTCTGCTTTGTGCATGGATCATTAATGTGCTGAAATAGGAAAGAGTCCCCCCCAAACTGTTGCCAAAGAAAAAAAGCAAGTAATAATTCCTTGCTTTTTCACTTTTGCTTTGAAAGGGGGAAATCTTGCCTGAAATTAATAAATATATATACACATATACTACAGTATGTGCTTTGTATCACTTCTTTAAATGAGTCACCTGTCACTCTTGCTTCATTCAAACTTCATTGCAGTCAAAACTTAATGAGACTGGTTTTGTTGTTATTAATAGGAATACAGTCGGGGTAATTTACAAATGCACCCTCAAGTCAGAGATCGTTCAAATTGAAGCAATTGGGCCACTCTAATGCATCCCAGTTTTGGATAGTGGATCCAATATATGTATATATGAATTACCCATCAGTTTAACACCTGCACTGAATTCAGTCTCTATTGTTACACCTTGTGTACCATGCTTCACACAAGGCAAGCGGGAGCAGGGTCGCCATTAGTGGGTACTGCAGTTAGGCATTTTGTTACAGAGGGGGAGCAAGATACATAAAAGCGCAATTTGATTTCAAGCCATGTTAACTATGTAACTAACTATTTAACCATCCATCCCTCCGGCTATAACATGACTAATAGGAATGTAGAGTTACCGAATGCATTACATTTACATAACAGAGACCTAGCATCATATTTCACTTTCTGTGAGCAGTCATGGTCCAGAATGCAGGGTATACACGGATTGCATGGAAGTCCATAGGGAGGGTAGCATCAACTGGGCCCTGTTGTCCTTTGTGCTCCATTACTTGCATGTCTGAATAATGCACAAGTTTAGGGATAGGTAGGGAAGCCTACAATCCTTTCCCTGCCTGCCCTCTGGATTAGAACACTGCTGAATGCAAACTCTATTCAAGGGGTTATCACAGGTCTCTGTGCCCCACAACCTCTTTATTGGACACCCATAAAACCCACATGCTGCATGGCTATTTAGAAATTCATTTAGATATCACTGTATATCTTTACAGAAATCATACCAGTCCGGCCCCGTGTCTGAGTTAGCAACTAGAACCAATGGTGGGTGCCTACCTTTCTTTGTCCTTTCAATAGGATTCAATAGGAGTTTCTCTGCCACATGTGACCATTGATTCCCCTCTCTGAGGCCCAAGAGCAGTATGGTGGTGTCGTCTGGGAGATTTGTGAAATATGCCTAATTACTCACCTAGGTCCTCCTCAAAGTCTACATTGAAGATCTAATGTGGTGATGGGTGTGGGATATTTGTTTGGTGTACATGAAATGAGCTAATTGGTGCTTGAACCGAATGCTGGGCATCACAGGGGTCTTAAAATGTTAGGTCTTACTCTTAAACCAGCTCTGACCATTGGGAACTTGAACTCAGTGGAGGTACAGAGCTTTACCTGAAATTGGTAAACTCCTTCTGTTGGGCAGTTCTCTTTCCTAATCCAGTTCATTACTTCATTGTTGCTCTTCACTTCACTTCATTGTGGCCCTATTTTGAAGAAACAGCCCCATAACTGAAGAGTATCTTACTGGTAAGAGGTTAGAGTCTGGGTCTTATTGGAACCCGCTGAATGTGACCTTGGAGGATAGAGGAAGTAACCTTTCTATCTCAATTTTTAAATATGCCAAGCAGAGCTCATTTTGCTAGAGATCAGTCCTGCACATGGTGAGCTCTACCTATAGGGGGCTGAACATGATATTACCTGTATCCTTCAACTAAGACCATACTAGCCATTGGGCAAAAAAAAATTAGTAATTTTTGAAGCACACAGCGACAGTGTTGGACCAGGCCCACACACATAAACTGTATATATAGATACAAAGCTAATTAAACTTTTTTATATAGTCCTATGGAGGGGATTAACTATAGTCTGGACCCAACATATAGGTCAGTCTATAGCCAGATCAGTAAGGTCATTTGCTCTGGATCTCATAGCACCACAAGGGAGAGCAGAGGTATCATCTTGATGAGGCTCAGTTGACATATCTGGGAGAGCATCTTGCTTGGTTGCAGGACAATGTACATGCTGGAGGAAAAAATATAACAGTGCCCCAGTAGATTGTGCAACCCAAAACATGACATCACCATGAGCCCAACATTCTTTAGACCTATCCAATCCTCAAAGTTTCAAATCGTTATGGAATGAAAGGGTTAACCAGTTACTTAATGAATGCATCCCAAGAAAGGGAGTTGATAATATTCCCATTCCTCTTCCCAGCATTCGTTATCTGAATGAATCATAGCTTGGAACAATCTATAACCAGGGCACAGATTCCCCAGGCGGCAAGCAGTTTGTGTGTGTTCAAACAGAATCAAAAAGAACTCTTTCCTCTATGACTCAGAGAAGTGAGAAAATAATCTCCTTTTAATGGAAAAAGCAGAGCCAAAAATAACTTGGCTTTTGCACCCTTCGAGAAAGGATGGTTTTACATTCCGATATTTTTTTTGTCCTGCAGCTCTGGGGATAGAAAATTAAATAACACCATATAATTACATTTTTTGCAAAACTACAAAGTGCAAATATCAAACTGAAAATAAAAAAACTTAGTTTCTCATGGTTGACAAAAGGGTACAGAAATTTTAGTAACAAAAATCTCCAGACTCCCTATGTATATAAATGCAATACATTTTTGTTTTGTCTAAGTGCTAGTTGATCCAGAGAAAGGCAAAAAAAAACTCCATGGGAAGACTCCAATGACTGAGAGGGGGAAAATTCCTTCCTGACTGCAAGATGGCAATGGGGCGAGTCCCTGGATCAACTATGAGCTATCTTTTATAACCCTGTATTTCATCACTTGCTAAAAAGCCCTCCAACCCAGGTCCGGACTGAGAATTAAAATAGGCCCTGGCAGAGCCGGCCCACACCGTGCAGGCGCCCTAGGCAACCTGTCCCGCTGTGGTGCCCAAATAGCCTCCACCAGCCCGCTATATACTGACTTTCTATGGCACCTTATAGCAGCCCCTCTGGCATTTGCCAAAACCCACAGATTGCCAGTCCGGGCCTGCCCATCACCACATTAGATCTTCAATGTAGACTTTGAGGAGGACCTAGGTGAGTAATTAGGCATATTTCACAAATCTCCCAGACGACACCAGCATACTGCAATAGTGACCTAATTGTCTCCATTTTTAAATATGCCGGCACAGCTCATTTTGCTAGAGATCAGTCCTGCACATGACATACTCCAAGCAGAGAATTTAGTTTCCTATCCATGTGCAAACAACTTCATTAAGCCCAACAGACCTTAGTTTAGAAAGCAGTCGTTTGTGGGGCACTATATTAAATGCTTTGGCAAAATCCAAATAGATCACTGCCCCCCAATGTCCAGCATCTTACTTACCTCATCATAAAAAGCAATCAAATTTGTCTGACATAACATATCCTTCATAAAAGAACAACATTGAATGTGATCCTTTAACAAGCGTTTAAATAATGTGCCCACCACAGATGTCAAATTTACTGGCCTATAATTACCAGGCTGAGATCATAATCCCTTTTTAAATATCGGAATGACATCAGCTTTCCTACAATCCATAGATACCATACCAGATAAAAGCGATCCTGAGAAATAGAGGCCTGTCTAAAACTGATCTAAGCTCTCTTAGAACTCAAGGTTGTATTCCATCTGGCCCTGGAGCCTTGTTCACATTAATTTCTAGTAAAGCTTTATGAACCATATCCTAGCCACTGACTAGATTGAGCTGAGCCAACAGTGCAAGTAGAAAATAACTGATTTAGCACATTTGCCTTTTCTGTTACAACCATACTGGTACCATTATTTAAAGGAGCCACACTCTCAACCCACATCTTTTTACTATTAATATACTAAAAAAACTTTTTGGGGTTAGTCTTAGCCTCTGCCGCTATGTGTTCCTCGTTTCCAAAATTTGCTTTCCAGATTGCTGTTTTACAAAATTTATTACAGTGTTTATATTTGTTTAATGCAGCTTCTGTCCCCACTGTGGACCAGCCCCTTACATTTCCATCCCCTTCTCTATCCGCCACCTGGCCTGGATTTGTGGCGAGGCCACAAAGACCCTGGCCTAGGGCGGCAAACTTTCAGGGGCGGTATGCCACCCAGCCACATCATAACAAGCACCGGGGAGCCGCGGGGACCTGGCAGCCTAGGGGCACTATACAAGGAAATCTGCCCCTGTCCCCCACTACACTGGCCACTGCCACTACAGTGGCTGCTCTGTGAGCCTTCTTTCCTCCCCATGTTTGCCACTGCCCTCAAGTTTCACATGTTTGCTACTGCTAAAAGTTCCCCCTTAGAGTCTGCAGTTACGATTCCAAGATGAAAACCCACCTGCATCTCTCTCATGTAAGTACTGCATGGACCTGCTGCTCCAACATGACATACATGTGACAAGACACACTCTGAGTAATACCGGCTAACCCACATGCACTCATGTTTACTCTGTATACTTACAGTCTCCCAAGTGCAATTCCTCAAAATTCCTTTTTTAGTTTTAAACACCTTTAGGTATTTAATGCTGCTAAACACTGCAACATTTGCTTAGCATCTTCCATACTCCCTGTGAAGTTACAAACTTATTGAGGTATCAAACCAAAGAACACTTGTACTCACACAGCAAATGGGAAAATAAGTAGCTATCAGCCCTATATTTTCATAGGCTTCCCTTGACTTCTTGGAAAACAGAGATTCATAGTTAGCATAGAAAAGAACTGGACCTACAGATGGAGCCAACATTTATTATTCCTATTGTGCACAGTACAGACTTCATTGGGGGAAATGGTAGTGGTGGTGTGAATGCTTCATATGTAGTTTAGATTTTACCAATTATAATTAGGGAATCTCCAACCCTATAACTGCCCATGTAAGTTGCAAACTCTGCCTTTGTATGGGACTTTCCCTACTCCCTGCCAACTGATATCTCGATGGGTATCTACTAGGCCAGTTAGAAAATCCCATCAGACCTCTCTCAATGTATCTACATAGTCCTGCAATATTATCCAATCATTAACATGAAGGCCACACTACCAAATCATTCTGATTTGGGCCAACATGGGTATGATTAAACCAGACGAAGATGTGTATGACCTTAGGGGTCATTTATTATGAAAATAAGTGCTAGAACACGCACACGTTTTTAGCTGTTAAAGCTCCATAGCACTGTATTAAATGAACAAATGTAGGTCTCTGTGCTTGGAGCAGATTTTTAATTAGACAGGCCTGTCAGTGGACGCCATACACATGCCAATTACGATGCCCCCTCAGTCTGGAAGGACCAAGTTGGCATTTTCTAGGCCTGTGTATGGCCACCTTTAGATCAAGTCATAATAAATTTCTAGGTTTGTCTTTTATTTCCTCTTTTACCTGCATTTGTGCTGATTGCTAATTAACCATGCTGCATGGAGATTCCTTATTTGGCCAATATTAGCAAGGAATGAGGTGGCAGGCTTAGGTCTAATAGATAATGCATGTAAGATCCCTATAAGACTTCTGACTATACTGCCCTCTGAAATGTGCCACTGTTTAACATATGAATGCTAATGTTCAATGAAGAATGTATCAAGGACCAGGCAGGAATAGGTCTGGGAATGGCCGATTAGTGCCACTCTGATTATAACCTGTGTGGCTTCATAACAAGCCCATTGAAAAAGTGCACTTAAAAAGACAATTTCAAAGGTTTCTCTCCGGATATGTGTTATATTGGATGCATGTGTGACATAATTGGCATTCTGCTGAATGATCTACATCCTTAGCAAACAGAAGTTCACATTCGATACTTTTTGACAATAACATACTATTTAGTCGACTGTACCGTTCTCTCTTCTTCTGCATAATATTTGCTGTCTATTGATTCTATTTGTTTAATGTGAAAATCAAATAAAATATTTCAAACATTAGAAGTTCACATTCGATGGCCCCTTCTCCCCACTCACACAGAGCCAACGTGCGTATCGGCTGACGTACTAATTGCTAAGGCAACAGGATTTGCAGGATAGTCTCAATAAAAAAAAATCCAGCATCCTTTATATCGAACCTGATACTATGCGTGTGTTATAAATTGCAAATCCTATAAAAATATACATTGGTTTGAATTAAAGCTAACTTGATTTGAAACAAGCACTGCAGGCAAGAAGATTTTAGCACAAATGCAATAATTTCCTTCTATAAGCCTTATGTTACACAGGAATGAATGTCAATTGACCACATATCATTAGGGGGTAATGATCCAGTCCTGGGGTTTTTATAGTGTTTGAATTATTTGCCCTCTTCTTCTTTCCAGCTTTTAAATGAGGTCACTGGCCCCATCTACAAAACTAATGTTCTGTAAGGCTACAAAATTATTATCACTACTTTCTATTACTCATATTTAGATTCAGGCCCTCTCCTATTCATATCCCAGGCTCTTAATGAAATCAATGTATGGTTGCTAGGGTTACTTGGACCCTAGCAACCAGATTGCTGACATTGCAAACTGGAAAGCTCCTGAATAAAAAGATAATTAAGTCAAAAACCACAAATAATAAAAAATGAAAACCAGTCACAATTGGTCTCAGAATATCACTCTCTACATCATACTAAAACTTAAAAGTTAACCCCTGTAAATCTGCTAAAAAAATCTATAAGGGATTAGTTGGGATCAAATTATTTTTTTAAAATTGAGTCTGAGATGGCCTTCCTGTAAAATGGAGCTTTCTTGATTAAGGATCCTATACCTGTATATACAAAATAATTGACATAAGGGTTGGTACTACCAGTGCTGTTATTATTTCTCTATGACGCAGACTCCTAAACGATAACTCACTGATTGACCTTATCCAGGATACCTAGCCGATGATTCCTCAGAACTGGAAAATATTGGTCCATTTGCGAACCATGATTAAAGTAGGTAAACCAGACACTTAACAAATTGCCAAAGCTTACTAGATATTATTAAATTGACTTGACATTTAAGTTCATTTTGGATTCAATTAAATTACACCTACACCATAAAAATCATGACAGAATCCATTTAACTTAAACTTGAGTACCAAACTGTAGAGCAGTTCTAATAGCCTTTCTTCACCATCATATTTGTAATACAGATTAAGGGACTGCCAGGGTTTGTGACCGGAAGTTCGGATATTACCATAAATGAGACTCCAAGAAGAAGATAGCCCATATACAACAGTCTCAGTTCACAGTTTATAATACAGAATTAGCAAGAATATGTCATGGACGTGACCTAGAATGTGGATTTATTTGGAGCAACACTAAGCAGTCATCAAATTCATGACTTGTGCAGCAGCTTACACAACTGTTCCATGATCATGATATTGAATCATGTAAGCCTTTGTCCAAGTCATGAATACCTGTACTTTATTACAGAAAAAAAACAATTGTGCAAAAGAAGTAAAATAGTTTGTTGAGATAAGAAATGACACGGCAGTACTTCAGCTGTATAAGGGGTTTCCAGATAATAGATTGCATTTAACACAAAATGTTTTAATGTCCTTAATATATTGATAATGGGTTGAGTTTAAGATTTCTTATATTTGCAGGTGTTGTGGAACTACACAACTGGAGACCACTTGAGGTGAAAAGATAACATTTATTTGACACGAGCTCCGTGGATTCTGAACTCACAAAGAATCAGAACCCCAAACAAAGAAATCACAGTGTTTTTATAAACTTGGCAACATATGACATAAGAGCTTATGGCATAAGAACTGCTCAAATAACCAATGAAATGGTTCTTCCTCAAGATCAAGGTAGTACTACCAAGGCTAGCTTGAGAACAGAATAAATCCAAGTTAGGGGGGCTACCAGAGAATCTGCATACATAGCATTTTATTTTCTCTCACAGGTAAAACTTAATCCCTGTGTAAAATGTATAATGAAGCAATAGATTTCTTAATGAATAAAAGTTGAGTGTAGGACTGGCAAGACCAGGGATGACTTTTAAGTATTTGGCCATCTTAAATATATTGCAATATATGGACAAACAATCCCTGTTTTGTTTAAAGGGTAAGGAATTTTTAGCAGCTTAAGGCACAAAATGTCTCAATGTCCTTAATATATTGATAGTGGGTTGACTGCAGAGGACCTCTTCTATTTGTCTGTATGAATTTTGTATTCACAGCCTCATTGCATCCCTGCCTAATGGTTTAAGAATTAGTGGTGAGCACGACTTTTCCTTTTTTCTTATAGTTTATACAGGAACAGTGGTCAGCTTACTGTTGTACAGTAGCTCCAATCTTTTCCAGCTATAGTCAGATGATCCAAGTGGTGGTTAATAGAAGGGCAACCATAGTTACATAGTTAAATCAGGTTGAAAAAAGACAAAGTCCAAAGGTCAACCCCTCCAAATAAAAACCCAGCATCCATACACACCCCTCCATACCTTCAGATAAATTATATATACCAATCTAATCTATACTAACTATAGAGTTTAGTATCACAATAGCCTTTGATATTATGTCTGTCCAAGAAATCATCCAAGCCACTCTTTAAAGCATTAACAGAATCAGCCATCACAACATCACCCGGCAGTGCATTCCACAACCTCACTGTTTTCACTGTGAAGAACCACCTACGTTGCTGCAAATGAAAGTTCTTTTCTCCTATTCTGAAAAAGTGGCCTCTGGTGCAGTGATCCTCATTATGGGTAAAAAGATCACCTGCTATTTGTCTATAATGTCCTCTAATGTTCTTTTAAAATGTAAAGGAGGTCCGGTCCAGAGCCTGGCGGGCTGCCCAGTTTTCCAACTGAGACAAACTCCCATGTTTGGGAGTTTTAACCTTGAAAGCACCAAGTAAGTTACAGGTAAAACTTAGTCCTTCTGTAAAATGAATCAGATGAAAGTTGAGTGTAGGACTGGCCAGACCAGGGATGACTTTGACATGGTTGGCCAGCTTACATATATTCCAACATATGGACAAGCAACCCCTGTTTTGTTTAAAGGAGAATTAAAGCTTATCTAAAGAAGTAGGCTAGAAATATTGAACACTATGTTTTGGGCTTCTGTACCAGCCAAAGGCAACCACTGCCCTTTAGCAAGGAGGTGCCTCTATGCCCCAGTAACTAATCATCTTAATTCATTGCACATGCTCTGTGCTGCAGGCAGTTACTGAGCTTAGGGACCGACTTAAAATATACATATAGAATATAAATGTCACAATATAAGGCTGATTAGAAATTAATACAGTTAAATACTACATGGCAACACAGAAACCAGTGCACTAGCATCAGAATTTAATAATCAGCCCAGTAGCATCAGTTTATAGTACAAGCCAACCTCATTTTCTGTTTGATAATTTGCAACGACCCCTAAGCTTCTCAACAGCTGCTCAGAGATTGTGACCCCATGTAACAAGTTTGAAGTCCTGGATCATTGCTGCTATTGGGAAGCTGATACTTTAGGTTGGTGCAATAAGTTCAGTATATAAAATATGGCATTTTAAGCCATATACATTTCTAGGGTTTAGTTCTCCTTTAAAGGGGTGGGTATTTTAAGAAGCTTAATGCACAAAATGTCTCAATGCCTTTAATATAATATAGATAATGGGTTGAGTGCAGAGGATCTCTTCAAATATAAATATATATATATATATATATATATATATATATATATATATATATATATATATATAATATATATATATATATACATACATACATACATACATACATACATGCATTGAAAGGCTTACAGGGACATAGACCTGTGTGCTATTCAGAAAGAATTGTATGTCCATAGAAGAATGCTGATGCACACAAGGATTTTGCAAATTGAAGCTTGTTTATTAGATCGATGTTTCAGTCCACACAGGGATCTTTATCAAGATATTAACTGAAAATATAATCTCTGTGTGCTGGTTTTGATGTCTTATATGTGACCTGCTACGAGGGCAGCTATAAGCAAGTTGGAAAAGGTGCTTTATTAAAGAAGCACTAAAAAAGCAGAAAGACTGCCAGGCTGGCTAGAGAACTAATCACAATAAAGAGGTCAAGCAAAAAAAAAGAATTGTGAATGAAGCCTGCTTGCAAATTATGGAATTATTGAGCTGAATTTGCCCCAGGGAAACAGGAAGCTTCCTGTGTTCTGCTTCAGTTTTACGTCATTTAAAAGCCTGACAAGAATTGAGATACATCACTTATCTCTTTGGCTTAACCTGTTTTTCCCATCAGCCCGACCTGCTCATAATCTACCAGTCCTCCTTGTACTCTGCTGCAAAGACTGCCTTGCACTATAGCTACAGGGGAGCAGAGCTGCTCTGCACCCAATGAATGCCTCATCTTCAGACTCCCAGCGCCTTGTAAATTTCTCCACAAACAACCACCTACTCACTAAAGATATTCACTTTTTTTTTTTCTTCATTCAGTGTTTGTAGCCTGTATTTGCTTTTTCTGAACGATGCCTTTCAGTTTTCTTGCATTGCTGGAACCGTAAACTTATTCATCACAAATCTATAAAATTAAATCAAAACAGAACATGGAATATATGTGTTGCTTTTTTTTATAAATGTATATTTCCAATGCTAAAAAAGATTAAATATGAATTGGTTTAAATGGGGAGTGAAAGTAAAGTGCTTGGATGGAAGAGACACAGTAAGGTGCTGGTGTAAAGGAGTAATAGTTAGGTGCTGTATGTAGAAATTACCTTAGGGTGCTGGTATGATGTAGAGACTAAGGGGTATATTTATTATGGTCTGAGCAATGGCTTCACTATTTGTGTTGCAATACAACCTATATACGCACTAATGTTTTAAAATGTGTTAGTACATTTCTCTTTAAATTGATTACCCAGACTGCACTATGTTGTATAGGTCAAAGTGCATATGAGTTTTAAATGGGTGCACGTGTAAATGGTCCTTATTCACTTGATAAAGGGTATTGAACCCGAAACATGTTGTGTTTTCCACTGCCTGGAATAAAAAGTTGTTTGCAGTAATACTGCTGGAGTTCCCCTTCCTTCTCCTATACTTGGATCACTAAGGGGTATATTTATCAAGGAGTGAAGTTAGAGATCGCCACATTCCGCTAGAGTGAAATTCCGCCACTTTCCATTTATTTCTATGGGATTTTGAAAGGCGTATTTATCAAAGGATGAACTTTCACTTTCACCCATTGATAAATACTCTTTTAAAAATCCCTACAAATTAATGGAGAGTGGAGGAATTTCACTCTAGAGGACTGTGGTGAATCTAACTTCACTCTTTAATAAATATACCCTTAACATGCTAGTTCAGAAGTATTGCTCTCATAGGGAGTAGAAACAGTAAGGTGTAGCTGTGAAGGAGAGACAATAGGGTGCTGTACGTAAAAGTGCTGGTGTGGAGTAGAGACAGTAAGGTGCTGGTTTTGAGGATAGACAGTAAAGTGCTGTTATGAAGAAGAGACAGTAATGTGCTGGTATGGCAGATAGACAGTAAGGTGCTGGTATGGAGAAAAGACAGTAAGGTGCTGGTATGGCAGAGAGACAGTTAGGTGTTGGTATGGAGGAGAGACGGTATAAAGTATAAAGGTGCTGGCATGGAGCAAGAATATTAACGGGTGGTTCACCTTTTAGTTAACTTTTAGTAATTTACTGTATATAAAGGCTAATTCTAAGCAACTTTTTTAAAAGTTTTTTTAAAATCATTTGCCTTCTTCTTCCTGGAATTACTGTCAGGCAGGGGGTTCCCTAACATCCAGACATGTCATTTTGTGCAATTTATCAAAGTAGGCCAACCAGGGCTCTCCAAAAGTTGCAAGGAGAATGAATGGATACAAGTACGTTTGTAAGTAGCATTAAAGGGGAGGTTCTCATTTCAGTTTACCTTTAGTTCAATTGGCCTTCATGTTTTATTTTAAAAAGTTTTTAATGATATGCCTACTTCTTCTGACTCTTTCCAGCTTTCAGATGGGGGTCACTGACCCCGATAAAAAGAAATGCTTCATAAGTCTACACATTTATTGTTATTGCTACTTTTTATTACTCATCTTTTTATTCTGTCCTCTCCTATTCATAGTCCAGTCTCTCATTCAAATAAATACATGGTTACTAGGGTAATTTGGACCCTAGCAACCAGTTTGCTGAAACTGCAAACTGAAGAGCTGCTGAATAAAAAGCTAAATAACTCAAAAACCACAAATAATAAAAATTAAAACCTAATTGCAGATTTTCTCAGAATAGCATACAAATGTCATTTTGTTAAGGTGAACAACGCCTTTAAGATGTTCTGTGTAGAAATAATCGTATGATGCCAGTAAGATGGAGAGAGTAAAATGCTGGTTCAGATGACTAACAGACTAAAAGATCACAGATAAGGCTTGGGTCAGTTAACTTTGGACACAGTACCTGGTTTGTCTTTTTTTTCATTTCCTACGACACAGCTCCAATTCAATTGCACAACTTCAAATTATTTGAGGATGAATCATTTCTTAATTCTGCTATCTTTCTTATTTTCTATCTATAATTTAGTAGTAATTTCCCTTAAAGCACATTCTGGGTAGTTAGCAGGTGGTCAAAGAATACGAGTTAAATATTCTTAGCTAGAAAGTTCCCTTTCAATACAGCCATAGCAATATGCTGTAATATGTTATGTATTAGTGGCAAGAAATTTTGGTTCCTCTTTTAAAGTGGACCTGTCACCCCCCAGACACAAAAATCTGTATAATAAAAGTCCTTTTCAAATTAAAGATGAAATCCAATTTCTATTTCTTATTAAAGCATTCATGTTAAAACATTCATAGCTGTTGTAAGCTCATTTAAAAATCTCAGCTGTCAATCAAATATTGTCTGCCCCTCCTCTATGCCCTTTGTATAGAGGCAGGCAGACAATTACTTTCACTTTCCATTCAGCACTTCCTAGATTTCACTGCTCTCCCCACATTCTCACGTTCTCTTTACCATTTAATTGTGTAGCCAGTGCATGGGGATAGACATTGGGTCCCCCATTCAGGTGCGCAAACAAGATTCTGAGATGATGCAAGGCTTTCCTTAAAGACAGTGTCCACAAAATGGCTGCTGCCTGCTTGCTATCATTTTGAATTCCCAGACTGAAGGAAACAGGATTCAAATAATTTATATAGTGTAATTAAAGTTCATGTTGCTTGACTAATGTGATAAAATAGGATTGACGGGTGACGGGTTCCCTTTAAAATTAGTTCCATATCTTTGTAGGCCAATTTGCCAGTTAAGTCAGTGGTATAATAAATAGATGGGATTCACACCCAAAGAGACACACTGTTATAGGGCACATGACACTCACTGTTTGCAGAGCAGGAGCCATAGGATATAAATTCTTTAATCCAGCATCATAGTAAGTGCCGGGGCATGTGTTTTAAAGACACAATAAAAATAAAGATTTGGGTTAAGTGAATTGTACATCATTACTAAGGTATTTCAATGAAGGGTTTGAACAGGCAAGTGCAACTGAAAACAATGTATTAGCATGGTGGTATTAATCATCAAGGTATTAAATACAAAAATACAATCAAGATTTAAGAGTAAAGAGACAAGGAAAAGGAGGTCCCTGCCCTGTAAAGCTTACAAACTAATTTTGTTCGGTTTGTTAGGTTAGTTAAATAAATATTTAGCATAACATTGGCTCTAAAGTGGTGCACACAAGATATAGTTATGTTGGCAACATCAGGGCAGATGCATTTGTTTGACTGTAGCTTAGGTTCATGACCAACTGAAATTTGGACTACATGTAGATTAGCCAAAATACATCTATTTAGTTACCCAATGATTACCCAAACTTGCTGATGGGAGGAACTGGCAGGCCCAAACATTGATAGGACTGCACAACAGTTCATCATAGCTGACCCCTGTCCAACGGTGAAGGTCCTGTTCAGGAGAGATGGTTGCTCAGCTTGATCAAAAATGTCTAGTTTGTCCAATCATTTTATTCCATGTAAGGGAAGCTTTGCAGTTACTATTCACAACCATAATTGTCAGCTAAGACTTTGACTGTATATAAACACTGTAATTTACATTTGCAAGGGCTACATGCAGTTACAGACACAATTCCCCATGTTTTTACCTAGGGTTCCCCTTTGTCAATACACACACTTACAGGAGATTCAAGGGAAAAGGAGGCAGAACAGACACAGAGAGTGCAACTATATGCATGTAAGGAGTGACTATGAATGCAAGTCCCTTTAATCAACTTGCACAACTGCAACTGTGGTTGTGGTCATAAATGAGACTGAGTAATATAGCTGGACAACTTGGCTGTGTAGAAGACCAAAATTATTGCCTTCTCAACTAATATCTGATCAGGCTTTGTTTGTAGCTGAGGAACTGCATTTGGTCATAAATGCATTATAAGTTTGTCCACTCTAAAGGCTATGGACACACAGGCTGTTGACAGTGGCTAAACAGCGGCTGTTGTCAGCCCGAGTAATTTTGCAGGCTGAGAGAAGCAGATCTGTTCAGTGCCCCTGCTCCATTGATTTGAGTCTGATCAGTCTGTGTATGTTCACACAAAGGCTAAGGTCAGCCCAATTAAGCAGACTGAAAAAAGCCGCTGACAACAGCCTGAGTGTCCATAGCCTAAACAGGTTGACAGTGTGGTCAGATGCTTGCCTGAGGCCTTAATCAATCCAATTTGTCCTGCTACAACCTCCAAAGGCATTGCTGCCTTGCACCTCCAGGGTTCTGCATTAATTCCAACCAAGGAACTCCCTAGAGTTTGTATGTACTGTATCTCCTTGTGTTTGTGTGTGCTTACTCACAACACTCCAAAAACATACAGGTAGGTTCAATGACTTCTAATGAAACCAACCATTGTATGTGTGAATGTGGTAGAGTCCTTAGATTGCAAGCTTCACTAGGGCAGGGGGACTAATGGGAATGATGGACAATCCCTGTTATGAGCTTTCCAAGGTGTTGACACTGTATATATGAAGTATAATAGTATCAGCTTCATGGCCATAGCTATGGATAGCCCACTAAAAGTGATAAACAACAGCCAACTAGAATTACTTGTCTTATTGCCATGGTGCCTAAGCCCATTACTAAAGCATGCATCCAACCATTAATAATTAAATAAACTGATCCATCTGCTTTTGTTTGCAAATGTCAGAAGATGTTGGATTCAGTAACACATTGACCCTACTGTACTCATTCATTTTCACAAAATAGTTGGCTCCCAAAGCGCATAAATCATCCTTAAAGACAAATAATAGCTTTTGGCTAATCAGATAACATCTGGTTTAATGACAGCACTTGTGCTTTTAAGGAACACACAGAGCACTTTCTGTTTACTTTCTCAAAGTAGGCTCATACATATGTCTGCCCCATGTCTAGCAAAACACGGAAGGAAAACAGTGGCACATAGTTCAACCTCAGGCTTATGCTGTCCAGTGTCACTTCCTTTATTAACTGGGAAAGGTTACGAATTCTACATGGGGGCTAGTAGAGATGTATAAAGGAGATTCATTCTGCCCTTTAGTCTATACCCCCATGCTGGTTTTAGCAGTGGTTAGTAAATATCTCAGCTTCCCCACTGGTAGGGACCCAAAGCAATAGTTGGTGGGCAGCCCAGCCTGAATGCCACTAATGGTTTTATTTGTGGAGGTTGCCTGCTTGTTCTCCTAAATACTCCTGGAAGCCCCAGCTGAGGGTTGCTTAAGGTGAGATTTGGGTTAAACATTAAAGGGATACTGTCATGGGAAAACATGTTTTTTTTTCAAAATGCATCAGTTAATAGTGCTACTCCAGCAGACTTCTGCACTGAAATCCAATTTTTTAAAAGAGCACAGATTTTTTCTATATTCAATTTTGAAATCTGACATGGGGCTACACATATTGTCAGTTTTCCCAGCTGCCCCAGTCATGTGACTTGTGCCTGCACTTTAGGATGGAACTACTTTCTGGCAGGCTGTTATGTCTCCTACTTAAAGGGATCCTGTCATCGGAAAACATGTTTTTTTCAAAACAGATCAGTTAATAGTGCTACCCCAGCAGAATTCTGCACTGAAATCCATTTCTCAAAAGAGCAAACAGATTTTTTTATATTCAATTTTGAAATCTGACATGGGGCTAGACATTTTGTCAATTTCCCAGCTGCCCCCAGTCAGGGATGACTGCATCAGGACCCGGCAGATCTCAGATCAAGTGCTCACTGTACATGGACGACGTGATCATCTCGTCCAGGCCTGTAAGGACTTTGGTAAAGCTTCAGGAGCCAAAGTCAACTGCGAAAAGTCAAAGACCCTGCTCTTCGGGGAATGGAACCTGACTTCAGACTCTGTCCCATTCTCTATCAAGTCGGACTTCATCAAGATTCTTGGAGTGTGGTTTGGTGGCGAGGGCGCTGCCCTAATGTGCTGGGATGAAAGAATGGCTAAAGTGAAACAAAAGATTGGCTTCTGGAGCCTCAGAGACCTCACTATCGAAGGGAAGACACTGGTGCTGCTGAATGAGATCCTCCCTGTTCTGCAGTACATGGCCCAGGCATGGCCTCCACTGGCTACTGCCTGCAGGGCCATCACAAGGACAGTGTTTCACTTCATCTGGGGCTCCAAGATGGACAGAGTAAAGCGGTCAGTTATGTACAAGGAGCCCCACAAAGGTGGGAAAGGTGTTCTTGATATCCCCACCCTGCTGAGAAGCTTTTTCGTGTGCAACTGCATCCGCCAGACAATCACCGGAAAAGACAAGGACTCTGCTGGCAGCTCTATGTCCCTATTCTTCCTGTTGCCACTCTGGTGCGTGCTAGGGTGGGACAAATGGGACAGCTCCTACCCTTACAACTGGAACACCCCTTGGTTTTACCTGGATGTTAGAAAGTTTGTGAGGAACACCAACTGGAGGGAGTCAAGCCCGACTTGTGGAAGCCTAAAACCATTCACAAGTTGATCAGAGCAAAAGACTAGATGAATTCTATTCCAGGGCTCCCAGCTGACACCTTAAAGACTGTTTTGGGGAATGTTTCTTCAGACAGACTGACCAACAAGCATAAGGACATTGCATGGATGGCTATTCAGGGGGGTTGCCTTTCAGGACCTTCATGCATGCCCGCAACCTGTGTAGGTACCGCCACCGATTTACATAGGTCCTGCTTGATGCCCTGGAACATGAGCTCAAACACTGTCTGCCACTGAGGAGGGGAGCGTGAGGCTCCTGAAGCGTTTGGCTCTATTCCGCACATTAAAGATTTGGAGGTACTCTAAGTACACCAATTGAATTGGCATCGCGTCTTCATCTTTTTCTTCTATGACTTAGTATATCACGCTGGGTCACGTGACTGGGAGACACGCCGAGCCTACAGTTCACAAGCTATTCAAAGTATCGTAAGTGTATTTGAACTGTTTATTTAATGAATTTCCTTACACACCACGCGGTGTTGTACGGACGTTTTCAGGGCACTCATACCGAAGGGGCAATTCAGGAAGCCTGGTGCCTTATGAACTCTATTAAGGACGTTTGGTGGTTTTCTAGGAATCGCCTCATTCTACTGAGGGAGAGGACAAGCATCCAAGTCTGCCGCAGACTTATCCATAGTCTGCTGCGTGACTACAACATCCGAGACAGCCTTGAGGAAGAAGAGGACTGAATACCCTCTCCTTCCCCCTTATCTCCCCACACAGTTTAAGTGGAAAATAAAGCTTTGGGCAGAAACCAATTCCACTATCCCCACCCCACTCCCCATCCTCTCTCCCATCCCCCGCAAGCTTTATTATTGTACAGTAAGATATCTTGCAAAAAGATTGTAAAGTCTTCTTTTGTATATATTTATATTATATATATAATAAAAGTATATTTTTCAATAAAAAACAGTCCAATAAACTGTTATGTGCTTCTGTTTCTTTACATGCTTGTTACCCTCAATACAGTGCCACCTCTTGTTCTACATCGGCTATGGGTGCTGGGATATGTAGCACATCAACAAATAGTAGACTGCTGTACATGTACTCTACTAGTACATTCTCTAGTTATACATATAAACAAGTAGATGAGCCATTATAGTTCCCTGCTAAATCACAGTTATGTCACTGCTGCTGAAATCATCCGGCTGAGTCATAATCTCAGTGTGTGCAAGCCTAGCTTATGTGCCAATGTGACAAGTGGGCACACAGACAAACAAAGAGCAGCACTCTGCTTAATAGGATGTCAACATGCATGTTTTGTTCCATGAATAATAGAAAGATATTAAAAGTGTTGTAATAAAAAAATATATTAACACTGTATTCCAAACGAATGCTAACAAGATGAAAAACAGAAATATATCGGGCTCATTTAAAAGTGCAATGCAGTAGAATGTTTGCAAAACAGAGCCTAACTTAACGGGACTGTTCACCTTTGAGTTAACTTTTAGGATAATGTAATGTATTCTGAGATAATTTGCAGTTGGTTTTCTTTTTTTTATTATTTGTGGTTTTGAGCTATTTAGCATATTATTGAGCAGCTCTCCAGTTTACAGTTTCAGCAATCTGGTTGCTAGGGTGCAAAATACCCTAGTAACTATGCATTGACTTGAATAAGAGACTGGAATATGAATAGGAGAGGACCTGAATAGAAAGATGAGTAATAAATGTATTAATAACAATACAGAGCATTTGATTAGGGTCAGTGACCCCCATTTGAAAAAAATAAATATGCACGTTATCTCAGTTCAGGCATTTATTTGTGCAAATTCACCAAACTTGTAACAATTTTGTGTTAAATAAATACATTCGCACTATGGTGTGAAAAGCATCAGGAGGGTGTGGCTTGTATGAGGTTTGAAGACACAGATAAGACACTGCCATGTGGTATGTAACTAATAGTTACATACATACGTAGTTACATAGTTAAATTGGGTTGAAAAAAGACAAAGTCCACCAAGTTCAACCCCTCCAAATGAAAACCCAGCATCCATACACACACCCCTCCCTACTTTTAATTAAATTCTATATACCCATACCTATACTAACTATAGAGCTTAGTATCACAATACTTATGATATTATGTCTGTCCAGAAAATCATCTGAGCCATTCTTAAAGGCATAAACTGAATCAGCCATCACAACATCACCCGGCAGTGCATTCCACAACCTCACAGTCCTGACTGTGAAGATCCCCCTACGTTGCTTCAAATGAAAGTTCTTTTCTTCTAGTCTAAAGGGGTGGCCTCTGGTACGGTGATCCACTTTATGGGTAAAAAGGTAATGTATTTATTTAACAAAAAAATTGTTACAAGTTTGGTGAATTTGCACAAATAAACGCCTGAAGTGAGATAACGTGCATATTTTGTTTTTTTGAATAAGTGCTTTGTGCCTTTGGATCCAAGCATGTTGCTCACTCTAAACCCCCAAACCCCCATTTGAAAGCTGAGTCAAAAGAAGAAGGCAAATAATTCAAACATTATATAAAATTTAACATGAAGGACAATTGGAAAGTTGCTTAGAATTAGCCATTCTATGACATACTAAAAATAAACTGAAAGGGGAACCTCTCCTTTAATGCTACTTACAAAAGTACTTGTATCCATACATTCTCCTTACAATCTTTGGAGAGCCCTGGTTGGCCTGCTTTGATGAATCGCACAAAAGTACATGCCTAGATGTTAGGGAACCCCCCAGCTGACAGTAATCCTAGGCTTTCGCTAGCAAGGTATATCCATATACACAACTGACATGCCAAGAGAATCAGATGTTGCACGCACTGGAACACTGGTGGTGATGCCAAATCCAAAAGGTGGGCATTTAACATGGTGAGTCATGGCTGACCCTACTTAGTCAGACCCTATCTAGTAGTCACCTTGAGTTATGTGACCTGCATAAAAGCACTAAACTTTCAGCCTTGAAATTTCATATGGTCACATATCACCACAGTGACTACTTATACTAACCTTAATGTAAGTGAGGAGGAAGAGACAAAGCTCCTAATGCAAATAGAAAAGGCTGCTAGTTTAGCTAAAGTAATGATAATGGGGGATTTTAATTACCCAGATATTGACTGGAACAACGGTACTGCCAGATCAATTAATGGGAACAAGTTTATAAACTTATTGCATGACAATTTAGCACAGGTTGTTGAGGAGCCTACCAGAAAAAATGCTATTCTTGATTTAGTGATCTCAAATGACCCAGAACTTATAGGAAATGTGCAAGTCATTGAACCCCTGGGTAATAGTGACCATAATGTGATATCTTTTAATGGCTGGTGCAAAAAACAAAAATATACTGGGGCAACAAAAACCATGAATTTTGGAAAAGCTAATTTTAGTGCCTTGAGGGCTGCCCTACAGAGCATTGATTGGGGCATTAGGTTTTCAGCTAAAAACACAGAACAGAAATGGTAGTCCTTTAAAATGATATTAAATCATTACTGTTCTCAATTTATTCCCTTAAGGACTAAACGTAGAAACTCTAAGAATCATCCTGTGTGGCTTAATACAGAAGTAAAGAAGTTAATGGGAAAGAAGAGAAAGGCATTTAAAAACTACAAATCTGTAGGGACAGAAGCTGCATTTAATGTATATAAACACTGTAATAAATGTTGTAAATCAGCAATCCGGAAGGCTAAGAAAAGAAATGAAGAGTTAATTGCGGTGGAGGTGAAAACTAACCCTAAAAAGTTTTTTAAATATATTAATAGTAAAAAGATGCAGGTTGAGAGTATTGCTCCATTAAATAATGGTACCAGTATGGTTGTAACAGATACAGATAAGGCAAATGTGTTAAATCAGTTCTTTTCTTCAGTGTATACAATAGAGGAGTCTGGGTTCACAGGCTCACTTAATAACTGCACGAATGGTTCAGCTCAATCTAGTCAGTGGATATGATTCAAAAAGCTTTAATACAAATTAATGTAAACAAGGCTCCAGGGCCTGATGACATACACCCCTGGGTTCTAAGAGAGCTTAGTTCAGTTTTAGATCAGCCCTTATTTCTGATTTTCTCAGATTCACTGTCATCTGGTATGGTGCCTATGGATTGGAGAAAAGCTGATGTTATTCCAATATTTAAAAAGGGATTACGATCTCAGCCTGGCAATTATAGGCCAGTAAGCTTGACATCTGTGGTGGGCAAATTATTTGAAGGCTTGTTAAGGGATCACATTCAAAATTTTGTCCTAATAAATGGCATTATGAGCAACAATCAGCATGGCTTTATGAAGGATAGGTCATTTCAGATGAATTTGATTGCATTTTATGATGTGGTAAGTAAGAATCTGGACAGTGGGGGGCAGTAGATGTGATTTATTTGGATTTTGCCAAAGCATTTGATACTGTGCCCCACAAACGACTGCTTTCTAAACTAAGGTCTGTTGGGCTTAATGAAGTTGTTTGCATGTGGATAGGAAACTGGCTACAGGATCGGGTACAGAGGGTGGTTGTAAATGGGACATTCTCTACTTGGAGTAAGGTTCTTAGTGGGGTCCCCCAGGGCTCAGTATTGGGTCCACTTTTATTTAACTTGTTCATTAATGACTTAGGGGAGGGTGTTGTAAGTAATGTATCAGTGTTTGCAGATGACACAAAATTATCCAGCCCAATTAATTCCATCCAGGATGTGGCATCCTTGCAGCATGATCTTGACAAACTGGCAATCTGGGCAGCTAAGTGGCAAATGAGATTCAATGTTGATAAATGTAAAGTCATGCACCTGGGATGTAAAAATATCCAAGCCACTTATACCCTTAATGGGACTGCACTAGGCAAATCCATTATGGAAAAGGACCTTGGAGTCCTTGTAGATGATAAACTTGGCTGTAGCAAGCAATGCCAGTCAGCAGCATCAAGGGCAAATAAGGTCTTGAGCTGTATTAAAAGGGGCATAGAGTCAAGGGAGGAGGGGGTCATTCTTCCACTGTATAGAGCACTTGTAAGGCCCCATCTAGAATATGCCGTACAGTTTTGGTCTCCATCACTCAAACAGGACACTATTGTATTAAAGAGGGTACAGAGAAGGGCAACTAAGCTGGTAAAAGGTATTGAAAATCTAAGCTATGAGGAAAGACTGGCCAAATTGGGGAAGTTCACGCTGGAGAAGAGGCGCTTATGGGGTGATATGATGACTATGTATAAATATATAAGGGGATCATATAATAATCTCTCTAATGCTTTATTTACCAGTAGGTCTTTCCAGCTGACACAAGGTCACCCATTCCGATTAGAAGAAAAGAGGTTCCGCCTAAATATTTGGAAGGGGTTTTTTACAGTGAGAGCTGTGAAGATGTGGAATTCTCTCCCTGAATCAGTTGTACAGGTGATACATTAGATAGCTTTAAGAAGGGGTTGGATAGCTTTTTAGCAAGTAAGGGAATACAGGGTTATGGGAAATAGCTCATAGTCCAAGTTGATCCAGGGACTAGTCCGATTGCCATTTTGGAGTCAGGAAGGAATTTTTCCCCTTCTAAGGCAAATTGGAGAGAAGGCTTCAGATGGGTTTTTTTTGCCTTCCTCTGGATCAACTGGCAGATAGGTAGTTAATAAAAAATAAAAAAAAAGTTGAACTCGATGGACATGTGTCTTTTTTCAACCTTACTTACTATGTTACTATGTAACTTACCCAATGGCACTACAGCCCAGATTTTGTCCCATTGTTCTCTATCTTGTGCCTTGTTTCTCCATCCTCTTACTCAGAGTTTCCTCAAATCATCCTTTACTTCCAGCTACCGTTTTCTTGGTTGTCCAGCACTTCTACTACCTTTTGGTTTGCTATTTATTAGTTTATTCAGGGTCCTGCCATTACTCAATCTTTCCATATGTCCTAACAACTGCAGTCTATGAATTTTCACTTCCTTTGCTATTTCTATGTTGTTATATAGCTCCTCAGCATTAGTCCTTATTCTCCTTAGTGACTACTTATACTTTTATAAACTACAGAATGGCATACATTATGCTGTATATTATATACACACTATGCCAATATATTACAGATCACTTGATTTGATTTGAACATTTGATTGGAAGTTAAAGCCCCGGTACTTTAATCAAGGATTAAATTTTCCTGGACTCACACTTAAAATTGCCCAGGGTGACTGTTTAACATACAGCCAGTGCCCTCTATATAAGAAGCGGTTGGTCTATTTTCATATTATAAAGAAAACATTCTACATATACTGTAGATACTGTTTATGTTCAGTTTACCAGAGTGATGTATGAGCACACAGTTAATTACCCATATAGAACATTCTGTTTCTACATATTAACAATTGTAAATATGAATGAGAACTGTAATATTGTGTTGAAAAACATCATCCCTAGGAAACAAGAAAAATTCAGGAGTCAAATTATTATTACTCTGTACTATGTTATGAATGGCTGCTCATAAACAGATACATACCCAATAAGTATGGTATGACTTATAGGAGTTCCAGGAAAGCAAACAAACAACAGTGTGGACTTTAGTGCCACATTTGGGTGCTATGGTTTATGAAGGATTCTTCTGCCAAGGTATGGTACACAGTTAAACAAACCAAATGCAAGCATACAAGTTATTACATTTCTATTCACATAGAAATGTCATACTTCATACTTTTCGTGTTCTGCCAGGTCACCACTGCTGCCATGCTGGTTATAGTTATTGATTGCAGTGATAAACCCATCAGGTTTGGTGATATTCCAGTGGGCCAACTCATCCTAGACATGGTCCCTTGGGGCTTTGTGTGTCTGTGTGATAGGGGCTTTTGAAAAAATAAACTTCTGTATTTGCAGATTCCCCCGTGAGCCCTTCTGCTAGCCTTGATCACGAGTACCCTGGCCTTGAGGGCAGAGCCACCTGTTTGGCTGTAAGAGCAGTTCTTTGTTTTTCTGTGCTGTGGAGCAATATATCTTTGCTCTCCCACTGGTAACTCCTTTTCACCCTGTACTCATATGTTCTCATGTCATACATTCCCATGCCTATAAAAACCCTGTGATTTCTTTGTTCACGGTACCAACTGTTGTGCTTGCTTGTGTCAAACAACTTTGTCTAACTGGTAACTGAATTTCCCCGACACCTTAAACTCTTCTGAGTAGGAACTGGTGTGAACAGTTTCCATAAAGTAAGTGTTGTGTAAGCATATTTGGGTCTATAATAATAAAAAATATTAAAATAGTTTATAAAACAGTGAAATCATTTGTTTGACCCCCCTCGCCGTGAAAAAAAAAGTATATTTGGTATTATACTCTACGAAAAAATTTGTTGCCCTAGTCAATACAACTTCTGAAGATGATCATATACAGACCATATACAGTCCAAACGACAGCCTTCCATTATCATGGTCAGATAGTAATGACTGGGAAGGTTGGAAAATCTGGTCTGGCTATTGGTCATGGAGACCTCTTAAAAATCCATTTGCATGGCCAACAAAGGCAAAGATTCACTTTTTTTGGTTGAGCACTTCACTCATTGTATGGCAAACTTTAGTCAAAACTGCCTAGTTGCTGCCCATCATCACCCACTTGTATCTTGAACTATAAAATTTGCTCATTTTTAAAGTGACGCCCAATAATCTGATGTTATTCTGCTTTAGCACAAGGCAGATTTGCCCTAATCGTTTTTGCTGCCTAAGGCAATGTACTCTCCTCATAACTGGATTACCCGCAAATTAATGTCCTATTCATTGCTGAAATGTATAGCTGCTTTACCGAAAACTCAATGCAGATTTTACTCCTCTTATTTCTGAATCACTCTGGTGCTGTTCCACTAGAGTACCTTCTCTCAGTTCTGTTCCCTTGGCACTCCAGAAGACTGAAAAAAAGGCTGCATAGCCAAAGATAGAATTCTATAAATAAAGTGCCGAAAATGCAGTCTGCAGAAATAACAAGTGCAAAATCATCTCCCTTTTAAAATGTAATACTTTTTCAAACTAATACTATGACAATAAAAAGTATTACATTTTAAAAGGGAGTGCTGGTCTGCTGATAATTGATATATATATATATATATATATATATATATATTTTTTTTTTTTCCCCTAAGTGAGTATGGGGTGTGCATGTTGTGGCTCCAAGCAGATGCAGACTTGGATACAAACTAGGCCCTGGCATTTCAAGTGCGCAGAGGCCCAAACAGTCCCTCACCATCCCAACAAATAGTGACTTTCTATAGCAACACACAGATTGCCAGTCCGGGCTTGGCCCTGAGCTGTTGTTGTGTCCCAATGACGTGGATCTAGGAGTATGGTATGCTTGTTTTGATTTGTTTGCTGTACTCAGAATATTTAAGTCATTCCTACAGGTTTGGGACCTGGTACCCAGAATGCTCGGGATTTGAGATTTTCCAAAAAGGGGTCTTTCCGAAATTTGGCTCTCCATACCTTAAAGGAGAACTAAACCCTAAAAATGAATATGCCTAAAACTGCCAAGTTTTATATACTAAACTTATTGCACCAGCCTAAAGTTTCAGCTTCTCAATAGCAGCAATGATCCAGGACTTCAAACTTGTCACAGGGGGTCACCATCTTGGAAAGTGTTTGCGACACTCAAATGCTCAGTGGGTTCTGAGCAACTGTTGAGAAGCTAAGCTTATGGGTTGTCACAAATTCTCAAGCAGAAAATGAAGTTGGTCTGTAATATAAGCTGGTGCTACAGGGCTGGTTATTAAATTATGATGCTAGTTGCACTGGTTTCTGTGCTGCCATGTAGTAATTATCTGTATTAATTAATAATCAGCCTGATACTGTGACATTTATATTCTATGTGTAATGTATATTGTGAGTCAGTCTTTAAGCTCAGTAAGTGACAGAGCATGTGCAGAGCATGTGCAGTGAATCAGCAGAAAAGAAGAAGGGGAGTTACTGGGGCATCTTTGGAGACACAGATCTTCACTGCTAAAAGGTGGTGGTTGCCTTGGGCTGGTACAGAAACATAAAACATGTACAAAATGTCTAGCCTACTTCTTTAGTTTAACTTTCCTTGTCCTTTAAGTCTACTAAAAAAATAATTTAAACATTAGTTAAACCCAAAAGGATTGTTTTGCTTCCAATGATATAATAAATATTCGTTGAGATCAAGTACAAGGTACTGTTTTATTATTAGAGAAAAAGGAAATAATTAAAAAAAATATGAATTGTTTAAAATGGGAGATGGTCTTCCCCTACTTCTGAGCTTTCTGGATTACAGATTCCATACCTGTATAAAGTAAAACACCAGCATGATGGTTATCTACATTGACTGCACCTCAACTAATATAACCTCTATGTACTTCCCATGTAATACATCAGAGGTTCCCAAACTATTGTGCTACTTCTCCTAAGGGGAACCAACGATGTGGGGAAATCATGAAGGCCCAACACTAAAATTGACATTTTACTTATTTGTGCTCCCTTCCTCTGAGGATTTCAGGTACTGTAACTTTCTATCTGTTCAATAGAGCAGGTAAGTAATGATTTGGGTATCTAATATAAGTAATTCTAAAACAACTGGACTTGCTGAGTAATCATTGAAGATGTTTCATTACTCATCCAAGCAGCTTCTTCAGTTCAACTGACTGGTGTGGGAAATCCTCAGCATATAAATTATTCCACTAATCCAATCACAATGGTATATTGTATCTCTTCAGAGAGGTGACACTTGAAATTCACAAAGGTGTTGATTCTGTTTAGTTACTGTTATAGGATTACCAATGTGTCATGCAACTCCTAGAAACAGGTGTTACATGTGAGAGTTGCATGAATGGATGTGTGAAGTGTTCTGAAACTGCCAGGGTACAGATATGAGAACAGAATTATATGTAGCAGACAAGTGGTGTCGAAGGCATGAATCGCCTCTTTCACGCCTCTTTCAAACAAGCAGCCTTCTTTACCCAATAACAATTACCCAATAACAATTGTGATTGGATCAGTGGAAGAGTAGAATTACTTACAGTATATTAGATATACCATGACCTGGATGAATGAAATATTCATAGATTTTGGTGCACATTACTGACAGTGGATGATAGGCCTGTTACTGCCTGTGACCAGCTAAGAGTGAGTTGAATTAGGGAGACTCGGGTTCAGGTTAGTTGACATATCTGTTGCATATATGTAACCTTCATAAACTGGTAAAAAAATGTTGCATCACAGAAGTTCAGTCAATTATTCCCTGCGAGGGAATGGATTGTTCCAGTACAGAATATATATATACATTATACACCAGTCATGTTTTACTTGGTACACATTACAATGTGATAATAAATAAGCCTCTATAGCATGTTATGTTTTGCATCTATTTTTAAATAAACATAAAAGTAGTACTGCTTTATATAAACATGTACAGGAAGTAAAAACACACATAGTTGTGTGTTGGAATCCTTTTAATAATATGAATAAAAATTACATCTAAGAAACACACAGCCTGATTGCAGCCGTCTATTTACAAAGCTCAAATGCTATTACTTGGCACATACAGTTTACTAGTGAATTATGTTAAAGTAAAACTAAAGAAAACTAAAGAAAAATAGAATGGCTTGTATTCTATAAACAGTCACAACAAAAGATGAAGGGAAGGGATTGCATTCTAGGAACATTTTTTATCTACCTTGCAAGAATCAATAATGGAGGAGCTTACATTTTCCTGTTTGTCCCTGTTTTTCTCAAGAAAACAGAAAACGCTATAGATTTTTAAGATGAAAACAATAGGCAAAAAAGTATGTTTAATTTGCACTCATATTGAATGAGGGGGAAATAGTGTACCTTAAAGTACCTGAAAACCTTCCCTGTCCCATGGAAGTATAAAAATAACTGCAGTAAAGTATAAATTGTTCCCATATTGTAGAAGAAAGTAAATGTCTTTTATTGCAAAGACTGCATGCATTCAAGTCTTAACAATATGTACTTTCCTTCTATTCAGTACAAATAAAATGAATACATGTACATTACAAGGTTGCAAAAGCAGAAAACTGAAATAATGGAGTTCATTTGATAAGGGGATTCAATTTATTTTGTCACAAAAGAATCTCTCTTTCATTAATACAGCAAACGTAGAATATTGTATTGTGTATTTATTATACACAAGTCATAAATAACTGAGATATTATGCATGAGATATTATGCACCCCTTACCTTAAACTATAAGTAATCTTAAGAGTTCCACGATGTCTTTATGTGGCCATGAAACTCCTTGACAATATTTTATATATATATATATACTATAATTTAAAGGAGTAAAACCCATTCCTGTATCCATGAGTTCTACCCACAATTAGCAGGTTACCCACTTCTCTGTCCCAATGTCTCCTGCTCTGTCAGTCACTGGGTCCATAAATTGTAATCCAATGTTCCCTACACAACTGCACCAGAGACATATACCTATCTTGCCTACTCATAGTTCTGGCTCTGTTGCAATGTCAATGCTAAGACGACATCCAGATCTGCTTATATCTTTCAAATGGTTTAAACTAAAAAAGAAGCGCAGAAGAGCACTGTTAGCTTGTCTACTTTCATTTTTATGGGGACTATACATCCCATTATAGGCATTGTGCTCTACATTACATAAAAACATGTCATATTAGCAAAATAAGTGAAATTCTTACAATCCATGCAGCATACAATCCCTTCATTAACACAGTCTATTTATACAGTAACGGCAGGATTCTTTTGGCCTCCCTCCTCTGGTTGAGACTCTGGATGCCCCGTGGATGTTCCATATGGTGACGCACTTCCACATAGCTGCTCACAAGTCGTCTCATGGTTGTCAAATATTTATTCCCTTTGATGTGTAATTGACGTTGTGTGTGTGTGTGTAAACACAGGATTCCTGTGTGGGCACCTGCCACTTTTCACTTGGATCACTTTATACAGTGAGGAAGAATTGATTAAATGGCTCTGTTCGGTTCTATATTTTTTTGTTATTAAAAACAGGAACAAATGAAGAGCCAACACCTTAAATGCAGCGATCCCACATTTATTACATGGTGCTCTAGACACTACACACTATCAAATGTTTCAGGACCACATGTACTTTCCTCAATGAAGTACACAGGTAATCAACAATGAAAGCAGTACAGAAACATTGGCCATGGACATAATACTGGAGACTGGCATGCTTTGCACAGATAAGGGGGGCATTATAGAAAAATTAAGACAAATACAATGGGCAAAGGGAGACATGGCATAAACAAACAGTTTCTTATTATCACACCCAGTATCAATATGCAGTTACACAGATGAGTGCTCGGGACCTGACAGTTTCCAGATAAGGTATTTTTCTGTAATTTGGATCGCCATACCTTAAAGGGGTTGTTCATCTTCCAAACACTTTTTTCAGTTCAATTCAGGGAAGTGTCTGTTAAAGGACCAGTAACATCAAAAGTGTTTATACATCAAAAAAAAACACCAAGACAAATTAAACTTTAAAATTGCAAAGTTTTTATTAAGAAATATCTTACTGAAACTCCACTTCCGCTCCTCTTCAGAAAAGAGCAGATGTGGCGCAGATATGCCGGGGGCTGCTCGAAGAGTGCAGAAAGTTTGGTGTTTCGTGGGAGTAGGTCGGCTGGGCATGGTTGGCAGTGAGGGCCAGGCTGGGGTACATGATCCAGCGGTACAAACCTAACAGCACCGACTGAGCCTTCCTACCAGCGACTCCACGGCAAGGAAAAGAGAGGGATTAACAATGAATGGGGCCACAGTGCAGGAAGGCACGCAAGTGCCCCCTGCCAGGCAGCTGATGTGATGGCACCCCAGAGTGAGTGGAAGCTGCTGCCGGTGCACAAGGAACACCAAAACGCCCGGATTCGCTGTCACTCGCCAACTCCGCCTCCTCTCAATGGCATTCACTGCACAACATGGTTACATCTACGGGGGAGCAGCCCCAGCACCGTGACCAGGATCTCCAGACTCGTCCAAGTCATTGAGCAGCGCTGCAGACCGAATCAGCATCTCTCGCCCTGCTCTCTGCCAAGGACAACACTTCGGCTCCCCCTCTTCTTTATTCCCCGAAGGCTGACTCGGTCCGCAGAGTTTTGAGCACAGACAAGCACTTGCCCTGGCATCCTTGCCGGTCAGGGAATATCAGATTGAAGCCATCTGCCTTCACTTCTGCCACTCGGTTCACAAGGTGTTAGTAGAATATGGGCGATAGCCAGGGAGGAGCAATCCAGCGCCGCACAATGGATGGTCTCCCGGTCATCTTTTCTGAAGAGGAGCGGAAGTAGAGTTTTGGAAAGTTATTTCTTGATAAAAACTTTGCAATTTAAAAGTTTAATTTGTCTTGGTGGGTTTTTTTATGTATACTAAAAAATAATAATAAAAAATGTTGATGTTACTGGTCCTTTAAAGTATACCTTAATAGGACAGTTGTTTACGCGACATGCTGTCTAGATGAGAGGTGAGAAGCCTTTTAAAAAGTGCTGGTGTTCCCTGGCAACTGTACCAGCAGAGCGAGCAGCAGAATCTGTTATAGAAGGAGAGAGAAAGGAATAAGCAAAGTATTGTAGCTTAGCACACTGAACTCAATGATAACAGTGTACCCAAAAGTGATTCACAACCTGTTATTCATAAGTCACCCCAAAACAGGTCAGGACTTAACAGGGTGATCGGTACTAGTCTAGATTAAAATAACAAACAAGCAAGATAGAGCACCTCATTTAGATCTTTTAGGAACTATATTCAAGTGAATGACAAGAACCTGTCACTTACGTCCTACCAGTGTGCCTTCATCAAAACCATTTAGCACACACCGAAATCCACACATACAGCTAAATGATTTAAATTGCCTTAGAAGAGGGCCAGAAATGTGCAAGTGTGCAGGACATTAAGCCCAGGGGTGACATTAGGGAGCAGATCTTTTAAAAGGTCAAGGCTAAAAAAAATAAATTCAGTCTTGATGAAAAATAATTTTTCAGTGTTTTTCTCATATTTTATTGCTGTAGAGATCCATGAGTTACTCACTGTGTTCTACTACTATTTTATCAGTTGCCAACCATAAATATTTATAGGAACCATGTCAAATTCCTGAATTGTTCAATGTTTCCATGTTTTTCATCATCAAACAATAAATGATAAATACAATGAAATAACGAGAGATAAAACAAGAAGAATGTTTGAATTTCAATATATCTGATCCTAGATGTGGTGTTTTTATATCACTATCCCTTTTAATAAAACACATGAATAGGTGTTATTTTGCGCTGAATGCTAGTTAGCCCAGATAGAAGCCTTATCCCCCAGGATATTTATGCTACATGGGACACTAACCTGATAGTTATGTAGTAAGAATATCACTCTTAAAGGACATTAAACCCAACCATAAAGCTATCAAACTGCATTTCCTAATTCTCTATAGAAGTTGACAAAAAAACGTAATTCCACATGGAAAACATTTCATTGATGAGAATTGAACTGACCAATAACTTAATTACAGATTTAAGAGAACTGATCAATGAGAATACTGATTCCCAGTCATTTTGCTATGATCCCTACATACAGAGATTATTGTAGCATTTTAAGGCTACATTATAATGCACTTGAATCAAACATGGGGAGGACGACAAACATGTTCAGTGCTGCAGGAACAAAGAACATGGATCCAGATTCACACAGATCAGCTGGGATTCGCATTGGGGGATTATTTTGCATTTTAATGCAGCCACAGGCCCTAAGGATACGTTTTACTGAGCAATATTGCTTTAAAAATACAACATTGATTATGGCGGACAACAACTCCTGGCACCTTGATCATATGTTTGGATTTGTAATCCAGTAGCAGCTGAGCAACATGTAGTTAAACAATGCAGTGCAGCAAGGTTTATTTTTCCTTTAAGCCTTATTTTACCAATAAAACAGCCTTATTACCCAGTGGACCTCATGTGAAAATATAGAATGGATTCTACACAGCTAGCACTTAAAAATAAAACAAAATGCAGAGTGATTTTTTTAAATGAATGTTCTGTGCCCTGCAGTATAATGCCATTGAGTTCCTTGACATTTTATAACATGTGCATAATGTTTATGTATTAAATTAATGACAAATATAGAACAGAATGCAAATACAGAACACAAAAAACAGACTTGTTTGCATTTCTACTGATATATCTACATATTGAATGAATGCAAAATAATTTTCCAATGAGCAAAACTCCAATGTTTATTGTGGCAACTATTTCAGAGTCAGTTGCAACAACTGTAAGTTGCAGCACTTATGCAGGTATAGGATCCCTTATCTGGAAACCCATTATCCAGAAAGCTCCAAATTACAGCAAGGCTGTCTCCCATAGACTCCATTTTATCCAAATAATTCAACTTTTTAAAAATGATTTCCTTTTTCTCTGTATTAATAAAACAGTACATTGTACCTGATCCAAACTAATTAATAATTCTATAATAATTATTATATATTTTTATATATAATATAATTAATCCTTATTGGAGGTAAAAAAAATCCTGTTGGTTTTATGTCATGTTTAAATGATTTTGTTGTAGACTTATTGAAGATCTAAATTACAGAAAGATCTGTTATCCAGAAAACCCAGGCATTCTGGATAACAGGTCCAATACCTGTAAGCTACTTACCACTTCAGATTGTAAACTCCAGAGAGCAAGGACCTCCTTCCTCTTTAATTCTTAATCGTGACTGCAATGGTATTTTGTGTTTTTTTGTATTTTATTTTTATACTGACCCATGTGCTCTATGAATGTATTGTGCTACTATACAGAACAGTGTGCCCAAGTAGCACTCTATAAATATAATATATATATATATATATAAATATATATAGGGGCAAATTCACTAAGATTCATAGCTGCGCCAGGCGTAACTTCGCCGCACTTCGCCACACTTCGCCAGGCGTAGTTTCGCTAGCGCTCCGCAAATTCACTAAAATCCGAAGTTGCGCTCAGGGGTAGCGTAAGGTTGCGAAGTTGCGCTAGCGTTGATTCGCTAAGCAAAGCGAAGTTACGCTAGCGATGGTTAATTTGCATACGGCGCCAAATTCAAATTTCAATGGAGGAATATGTAGCAGCACTACAAATGCCTGGGAAACCTTCAAAACATCAAATAAAATTTTTATTTTGCCCTACACATATGCCCACTGTATAGTTAAGTTGCCATGAGTTAGGAAATGTAGGGGGGAAGGAGGGGAGCCCCAAAAAAAAATTCGATCTTTTTCAGCCTATCACCCATAATATAGAAAAAACGCCAGCGTTTTTTGGGACTTAGAAAAAATTTGAACTTTTTTTGAAGCAATCCCTATCTACTCTATTGCGCTTCACCTGGTCTGAGGTGGCGAAGGAAGTCTAGCGTAAAACGTAGCGTTCAGTGCAATGCGCGTGTTAGTGAATTTGCGTAGTTAAAATTCAATAGTCAAATTCACCAGGCGTAAGGGTGCGAAGTAACACTAGCGAAGTTACGCCAGCGTTCGTTAGTGAATTTGCGAAGTATCGAAAATGCCCAACGCTAGCGAATTGACGCTAGCGTTAGGCGCTTAGTGAATTTGCCCCTTATACAGCAGCACTTGCTTAAAATTATTGTGTCTGGTGTTCAGCCTTATAAGGGAAAGTTCACCAACCCCAAAAGGGGTTGGTGAACAGAATCCACAGGGATTCCCTGTTCAAGGTTCCAGATAACGTGCACGTTACAAACCCTATGCCTTCTTCTCTGCTCAAACACTGTGTTGCAGAGCTTACACCACCACTCACATTTTCAATTCTTTTCTGGCTTCTGGAACCTTCCCTTCTCCTTTCCTTTTCAGACCTATCATCTGCATTTGATAGGGTTGACTACTCTCTCCTGATGCAGATTCTGGCATCCGTAACCAGGCTGCATCTTCGCTTTCCTCTTACCTTTCTAACCGATCATTCACTGTCTCCTATGCTAACAAAATCTTATCTCCAGTTCTAGGGGTGCCACAAGGATCTGTACTTGGTCCGTTGTTGTCCTCCCTCTCTTTGGGAAGCTACTTGCCACTTCAGACTGTAAACTCCAGAGAGCAATCATTTGGCTTTAATTATCTGTATGTTTTAGATTACCCAAATATATTTATCCACCCCTTCATTAACAGCTGAAACAGAGGCTCAAATCTCTAACTGCCTCTTAGCTATCTCAAATTGGATGAACCAGCGCCACCTTAAACTCAACCTAACAAAAACTGAACTAATCATCTTTCCACCTAAGCCTGGTCCTACTCCCCTTTTTGCTATCTCTATTGATGGCATGCTCATTAACCCTGTCAACTCAGCACGCTGTCTGGGGGTAATCTTTGACTCCTCTCCCTCCTTCTCCGATCATATTAACACCACTGTCAAAACCAGTCACCAGTCTCTTTATTTCACCTGCTATGGCCAAGACGCTTATGCATGCTCTCATCCTATCCCAACTAGATTACTGTAACCTTCTACTAACTGGCCTCCCTAACTCTCATCTCTCCCCTCTACAGTCTGTATTAAACACTGCTGCCAGAATTATCCTGCTCTCATTCAAAGGGGGTGCAGGCCCCTCCCTTGATGAAGTCCTGATCCTGACTTGAATAACAAAATTAGAAGAGAGGACTTAACCTCCAGGACTGTATCAATGAATCAAGTATGTCATATCCAAACGATTTAAAAAGGCAATATTTATTCACAACCATGCCCCAAATGTTAATTAAAAACAAATATAAAAACAAGGTGCAGCATATGGGAGGAGGGATCCCTCTGTTTTAAATCATTTGACCCCACCACCCGCTTTATGTAAAGCGGGTTAGAAGAACCAATGATATGTATAGTGATAATAGCTGTGGAACAGACTCCTGGGTCTGTGAAGACGGTTACTTGTGAATAATTGGGCACACCTCTATGACACTGGTTATGACCAATAATTAATTATCACACAGCTAATTAAGTAACATGCAACACAGTAAGCGATCTTAAATATAGCAAAGCGTGGAACATGGGCACATTAAGATCGCTTACTGTGTTGCTCTCCCGCCTATGAATCGTGCAAGCTGTAATATCTCCCCCTGCCCAGCCTCCTGTGATAACCATTATTGCGGCTCCGGTGGGCCCCAAGGGGGTGCTGGTAGTTACGCCACTGATTGTTACTTATTAATGCAGTGACCCCTTGTTTGTTACTACTAATTTATTGTTTTGCTGTACAGTGTTTTGCCTTCAAGGAGCGCTATACAAGTAAAAATAAACATACATACATACAGTTCATCATGTACAAAAATACAACCTGTTTGGTACATAAGATGTAATAGCAGCGACATTTCTGGCATACAGCGTGCCATTTCTCAAGCTTAACAGAGTAATCAAATGTCACAGGTGTGCTTTATACATAAAAAGTCTTTAGGTAGGAAGTGACATCACAACATCATAGTGATAAATGTAAAAAACGCTTAATCCCTATCTTTGTCACCTCCCCCATTATATTTTAATTTATCTTTATTTAAATGTATTACCACTTTTCATTATCCATATTTCATTGTTTTCATAAAAATAGATATAGATCATAGTCCCCTGTTGAGCTCATATGGTGCCAGTGAATCATCGTATGAACCTACCATACCTCTCTTTGTTTCAACCTCAATTCATGGTTTACTCCATATTTAAGAGGTGAAATTCCTTCCAAAACCATGAAATTAAATTGGTCTGCCATATGGCCCATATTTCAAAAATGTTTTGACACAGGCAGTTTTGCATTTCCTAAATTGATTAAGGATTAATGCTGTGATATGCGTGACTTTACCATCTGAGTTGTCTCTCCTATGTACTGTATATAAGTCCACATGGGCAAGTCAACACATACTTAGAGAGTAATGTCCCCGTAATTGAACAGTATGACCAGGGCCGGGGTGCACAAATTCCTTGCCCTTAATGACATTTTGGCATTGTGTACAACCAGCGCAAGGAAACATACCTGGAGTCTTCAAGCCCAAGAACATATCTCTTTGTTTCTGCTCTTTTTTAATTTTAGATGTCGTGACCATACTACCAATTGTTCTACCTCTTCAATAAGATTGCATAGTAGGCAATATAAATTCCCTAACCTGGGGATATGCCCTCTGTAGAATATACCAATGTTGGTGTAAAATTGCCCCAATTTCTTTATTACAGCTGTTAAATTGAGATACAAAGGGAATGTGCAAATTTTTATTTTTTCAAATTTCCTATATCTTTCTCCTGTCTCAATACATATTCCGGATAACCTCTTTCCTGAAATTTTTGACTCTTTCCTTCTTTCCTTCGCTCACTTTATGGTTTATTACTAACAATTCTATCAACCTAATTCTAGCTGACTAATGGGTATTGTTTTTTTGATATGGGTTAGATGATTACTGTGATAATGTAAAATTTGATTTCGGTCAGTTAACTTTGTATACATAGATGTATACAGTCTCCTCCTTGTCTTCCCACCAGGCCCGGATTTGCGGAGAGGCCGCAAAGGTCCGGGACTAGGGTGGCACAAGTTTAGGGGCAGCATACCACCCAGCCGCACTTCAATTTACGCCAAGCCGGAGCACTAGGGACTATGCGCCCTGTTCCAGTGCTCTGGCTGTAGATGAAACGGATGCACATGTGCGAGATCCAAGGGGAGGGGGCGACGGAGGAATTTTCTAATTTTTTTCAAATTCAAATTGAATTTGGACTATTCCCTAGTCGAGGTACACAAAAATAGCTCAAAATTCTAATGTTTTTAATTCGAAAATTCACCTCGACCTTTGATAAATCTGACCCTAAATGTGTAGGCTTACTGAGCATTTGTTTTTTAGATGGGGTGACAGAGTGTAAGGGACGCTTACCCTGGTGGTCTTGTGGGCGGCGGAGACGCCAGCTGCGTGGTTCTTCTTCCTTTGGTGACGGTTTCCTCTAAGGTGTGCTTCTGGGATTTACACGACGGCTTGATGACATCATCGCTCTTTGGCGCAAAATTCAAAGGTATTTAAAGGGACTTTGAATGAGTTGACGTTGTTAGGTCTTGTTTAGGTCCTGGGTGATTATTTCCACGTGAATCCTTTTGTGTATCCTGGTTTTGACCCTTGCCTGCCTGACTATTCCAAACTCTCCAATCCTGATTCTTGCCTGTCTGACCTTGCTTGAACTCTGCCTGTACCGACCTGGCCTGTCTGACTTTGCTTGAACTCTGCCTGTACCAACCCGGCCTGTCTGAACTTGCTTGAACTCTGCCTGTACCGACCCGGCCTGTCTGACCACGCTTTTCCGTTGGTTCCTCCTGAGTTGAGTGTCCTTCCGTCCTTAATCCTTGGTATCAATCGTGCCCCTTTGCTAGTCCAGAACGCTTGCTTGGCTCCTCTTTTATCAAGACCTTGCGGCATCTGATTAGCAGATGTCTCCTCCCAAAGTGAAAGGCAGCTGCTACAGGCAGAAGCAGAACCGAGACCAGGGAGCCTAGCATGTTGAGGTTGGTAAGAAAAATGTTCTTTTAAGGCATTCAAGTTATCTAGCAAAGCTAAAACTTTTATCAGGTGTAAGAAAGCCAAAATAAGCTAATATGGAGATGAAAATGGGAATCGCAGCAAAGAAAATGAATCCAAAATTATTTTTTAAACATGTAAATAGTAAAAAAGATAAATCAACAAGAACCCTTATTACCAATTGGGTTCATAATATAAGGGAAAAAGCAGAGATTCTGAACAATTTTTGTAATTTCTACATAACTGCAGAACCAGCTAAGGTTTCCCTTTTAATAGACCCTTTCTAGTATTGTAACTACTGATGTATGGGTCACACAAGAGGAAATTCAAAAGAGACTACAACACGTAAAGGTAAACAAAGGTCTGGGACTGGAGGGGTACTAAACAAGCGTAGATATCTGATTGCCAAACCCCTAGGCCAAGGAACCCCCTATCCCCCCCCAGGATATGTGCCTACCATTAAATTAAAACAATAATCTGTGGAGGTCACAGGCTTTATTTAACAGTTTAAGCATCAAGGACTAGGTACACCAGCTGCGGCTCTTATTCTCCAAACGCGGGCTCACTGCCCATAAAATTGTATTCTCAAAATAGAAAGCCCACTGGCCAAGAATTGGTCAAACACGAAGCAGGGATCATGGGGCTGAGCGCCCTCCGTGAACGCTTTTTACCCCTTCCCTCTGCTCTGTCATTGTGCATAAATGGCACTAACCCAGTCTCTTGTATGCCTCATACAACACCGTGCAGACTAAATCTGATGCACACTCGCGACTCAATAAAAGTAGGCCTGCACCATGAACAACTTGTACTCCTAGAGCCGCACTGAGGCACACTGGCTCAATACCACCTTGACCTTCCTTGAGCCGCAGCTGACCCAGGCAAGTACTGTTGACCACCACAGATAATGGTACTCCAGAGGAAGGCAAAAACTCTAGTGCTTTTCAGCCAATTAGCGCTACAAGAAAAATTGCTTCCTGACCCCATCCAGGTGATCGGTCGTAAAACACCCTGGAGCACCGTCATTTCAAATGGATCCATTTTACCTAGGGAGGGAGGGTGGGAAACAAAAAACACAAGTAAGTCTGAACTCTTTTACTGTACATCCCCTCAAAAACCCTTTCAAACGAGCACTCCTCCCCTTGCCTCCTCCCTTAGCCCGTCCCTCTTTTTCCCTCCACTGTTAGCCCCCCTCCATTGTTCTTACCTGGGGGCTGGGGAGTGAGACGCTAGGCTACACCTGGGGGGAAGGGGGGCTCTGTCTAACCCCATGTCAGCCCTAAAGGGGCTTCATTCCTCCTTTACTTAATTTTTTGAGTGGTCAATTGCTAATGTAGTGCTGCTATTCAAAAAGGGATTCATAATGTATTCACTGTGTTTCCTGGCTGGCCAGTATTTTAGTGGTTATATAATAAATTGTATTTTTAATATATTGGTTTTGCAATCCACCTTCTATTTGTTTTCTGCTATTCAAAAAGGGATCCCATTCTAAGCCTGAAAAAGTTGTTCTGACATCAGTGGTAGGAAAGCTTTTCAAATGGGTATTAAAGGGGTGGTTCACCTTTAAGGTAACTTTTGTTTTTTATAATTATATTATTTGCCTTTTTCTTCTGACTCTTTGCAGCTTTCAAATGGGTGTCGCTGACTCATCTAAAAAACAAATGCTCAGTACGGGTACAATTTTATTGTTGTTGTTGCTGCTACATTTTTATTCCTCATCTTTCTATTCAAGCCTCTTCTATTCATTTTCCAGTCTCTTATTCACATCAGTTCATGGTTGCTAGGGTAATTTGATCCCTAGCTACCAGAATGCTTAAAATGCAAATTAAAGATCTGCTGAATAAAAAGCTAAATAACTCAAAAACTTAAATAATAAAAAATGAAAACCAATGACAAATTGTCTCAGAATATCACTCTCTGCATCATACTAAAAATTATCCCAAAGGTGAACAACCCCATTAAGGAATACTGTAAGATACTTGATTACATTGCAAATTACAGTACTATAAGTTTGTACCATCATGGTTTTAAGCATAACAGATCTTGCCAAACTAATTTATTTGCCTTTTAGGAACCTCGACTCCACTGTGATGGCAGTGGATGTGATCTACTTAGCCTTTGCTACAGCACCACACAAAAGGTTAATGGTGAAATTAAGGAATATTGGCCTGAAACATATGTACTTGGATAGAGAACTGGCTGAAGGATAGATTACAAATAGTGGTGGTAAACGGAACATGTTCTAATTGGACCGGTGTTGTTAGTGGCATAGGCGGAGGGTGATTTTTTAATTTGGGGAGGCTAAAGAAAGCCATACATGGGAAAAAAGTAACTGTAAAAAGCCCAGGGCCGGAACTAGGGGTAGGCAGAGTAGGCACGTGCCTAGGGTGCAAAGCTGGGGGAGGCACCAGGCACGTACCTTCTCTGTCGCCTACCCCATGTCCGGTCCCCTCTCTCCCCAACTGGCTCTGCATTTATTTCAGTTTTTGCACTCCTGCGCATGCTCACGCTCCATTTTTTCGAATTGCGCACACGAGAGGGCTTCGTTTCATGCATGAGCGCTAATCGCGCGTGCGTGCACGAGCAGCAAAAAGCCATCAGATTGGTCCTCTAGCTTTTGCAATTTACTTCAATTTTGTATTTTTATTGGTTACTGAGATTTTAGCAGTTGTATATAGTTGAACTGCTAACAACTGGCTTCAGCTTAGCAGCTCTTTAACTTTCAGGGACTACAACTGCCTATGCAGTTTCTTATGTACTTCCTATATTCATTTAACCCTGGGGTTGCTGACTCTATGTTGAGACAACTGACTGGTGTTATCAGTCTGAAAATGCAAATATCTCAGAAACTACTAAATATTTTTGGGTTTATATCCCCTTTAATAACTACCAATTGAATGGTTGTCTAATTTACCCATTCAAATCACTTGGATGATTTAAAAAGGGAAGTTTACTTTTAAGGTAACTTTTTGTAAGTTCTAGAAAGATTTTTTTAAGCATCTTTTCTAGGGATGCATTGAATCCAGGATTCGGCTCGGGATTTGGCCAGGATTAAGCCTTTTTCAGCAGGATTCGGCCAAATCCTTCTGCCCGGCCAACAGTGCTTGTTGGGGCCTGTTTGGACCTCTGTTTTTGGATTACAGGGGTTTATATTGACTTTCCAGACTATTTATGTTCCCATGCCTTTCTGTTTTTTGTCTGAATGCTCTAATTTCACAACCTAAACACAAAAACCACCTCCTGAACCACTTGACCCTACTATGCCTCAGGTGGGTGAATTAGTCTATGGACTGGGTTGGTATCAGTGATCAGTCATTTACAGGAAGACAAACAGGTTAAAAAATTAATTATTGGGACTGCTGTCCTGGCCTCTGTTTACCTGAAATTCTAGGGCCTATTTTCAATCCCAGTCCATACCCACCCATTTTAAAAATGTTAAGATCTCTTCCAAGTTTAGGAATGACGCTTTTTCACAATCTTTTTATGTATACTTTTGTGGCCCACACACCGAAATATTTTCCTGGGCCCCACACCTTAAGAAACTGCACAGCCTATTCATTTATACGCGTAATAGATGGCCCGTTATTGCCATTGTTCCTCAGAAAAGCAAAGATTTATTAATGGCTAATTCCAGCCTGTACTCCCTCCGAAAGGTTTCTCGTTCAGCAGCTGTTCCCATATAAAGGGCACGTGCGTCCTGTATGACCAAAGTAGACTGGTTATATAACAAGACAGACGCTACTTATAAAAGTAGCCAGCAGGCGGCCACGACCCTCGCAAGAAAATGATTGACTGTCTAGGAGGACGCAAGTGGATTAGCTGGCACGGCGGCAGACATTCACTACACCAACCCAACGGGCTCGGACACCCACTAGAGAACTTATGAAACAGCGGGCAGGAAAACAAGTTCTCTAGTAGGGACTGCTCCCCACAATCCCCTGCGGCTTTGCGCGCACTTTTCCTCGTAACACCAATTCGCTAATCAACGTGACTATCCGGGTACTTGCAATAGGCGGCCAATCCTAAAACTGAGCTCCTCCCCTTTGAGTAAAGGGGCGGAGAGTCGGTCACCGGCAAGTCCCTGCCCGCACAGCTTGTGGAGGGACGGGTATGTGCGATAACGTGGTTTATGTACCCCTTTACACAAAGCGAGGGTGCGAGCAGGATCACGGTAACAATCCGGGAAACGCGACGACGATAGCCCACCCGCGCGACGCACCCACAACATTTTCCCCCGGGCAAGCACATTGCAGAAACGTGAGCATTGCGAATACGCTTGAGGTTCTGCAACCAATGAGCGCGCGGAATGTGGGAGTGGGGTGTGGCTTGAGGGATGCGTTGTGTGGTATGCTTTGAGGAGCCTTGCGCACTTGGCTGAGGGAGCCTGATAAGGTAGAAGATTTTTTGCGGAGGCTGTGACTTCTCGGTCGGATTTTCCTCCGTCTCGGAGCTGTGTGGAGCTGATTTACTCCTTCCCTGTAGTCACACCATGTTCCAAAAGCCCCTGCGTTCTTACCGTTTATTCTCGCTATCTCTGCTGTGCATCCCTTCCCCACAGGGGCGTAGAGGTTGAAGCAACAATTTGTAATTGTCCCCCATCCCCTACCCAAATTCCTCTATCATTATGACCCTGCTCTGGACTTGATTTCTCCTTTTATATTATTTTGTGTGGTTTCCTCTATATTCTTGAAACCCTCCCCCTCTGAAATTTTTCATTTTTTAAAAAAAGAAGAAAAAAAAACATTTTCTGGTGGTCTTGGATATCTGGAAAGATGGGGGTGAATGCTGTTCACTGGTTCCGGAAGGGCTTGAGGCTCCATGATAACCCAGCTCTGCGGGAATGTATCCAAGGGGCAGACACCGTCCGATGTGTCTATATCTTGGATCCCTGGTTTGCTGGATCTTCCAATGTGGGAATCAACAGGTGGAGGTAAGATGGGTGGAGGTTGCTGGTTCAGTTTTTTCAACATTGGGCCACCCATCTGGATCCAGCATTTCCGCCAGATACTGATTGACTTTTTAAAGTTTTAGATAACAGAAAGTAACATTTTATTTCTTTTTAACAAATCATCTATGCGATTTTATGGTTTTGTATTGTGCCCAGAATTTGGTATTCAAAACTCATGGATCCAGTGCATCCCTCCTACTTAGTATGCTACTGGGAGCCCCAAATATCAAGGGAAAATAGTGTTTCTGGTCTGCTACCACTTGTTCATGGATAACTGGTTTGTTTTCTTTTTTTAAACTGAAGGGCAAGTGTTTTTTAAGCGCCTTCCTTGTCTATGGGAATGTAGGTTTTAGTAAACCGGGTTGATGATGCTTGTCCAGGTCAGCCATAGAAGTTACAGACAGCTACAGTTTGAGGAACCACTATCTGTACTAATTTTTTTAAAGGAATGAAAAACATTTGATGGCAGTCAAGTCAAAAGGTACTTGTAGACTAAAGACTACCCTGGCTAGGTAAGCTTTGGAGTGGGTTTACACAGTACCCAGAGTCAATGCAAAAATGTATGGGACCTTTTGAGTACACAAGTTCTGCTGCTCAGAGATACATTAGCATGATATCTGCTGGAACGATCTTCTAACAGTGTATGGGAAGTATGTATTTTCAGTTAATGTGCTTTGTTCTTCCTTGTGTTATAAGTTGGCATAATATTTCTGTTAATAGTAGTGGGGTTTGCTGAAAGGCTTTGATCTTTTAGCAGAGACGGAGTGTTATGGTGCTTATTCACAGTGTTACATTCTAGTGTTGAGACATAATGGTTGATAAGAGGTGGCAACCTTAGGAAATAGTTGTAATTGGGTGAAGATTAAAGGGGACCTTAATGTGTCAATACACAGGCCAAAAAAAAGCTACCGACAGGACCCCTCCTAAATTGGCAGTTTACTGGTCTGTGTATGGGGTCTTCCTGATGAGCTGCCTAGTTTAAAAATCCCTTTGAGCAAGGACCTAGGTGTTGTTGATGTAGTTCTCTCTTGGAAGCTCTCCATTATGATCCAGTTGTTGGCCTGAGGGTCAAAAGATCCTGTGATTGTAATCTGGCCCAGAATGTTGGTGACCAAATCAGATATAGGCAACCTCAACCAAAGGAGTGAATCTTTAAGTGTAAACCAAGGTTAACACCACCCGTAGGATAGGTGTCGTTTACATCATGGAAACTCAAATTGTGGAAGCATGCGGTCTCTTTAACTGTGTAATGTTTTGATAATCCCTGTTCTATTGCTTGATTTGCCCAACGTACATAGATTGTACCTGCAGGATAATTATTATACAAAGCAGGATCTCCCACACTGCTAGGATGTAGAGTCTGATCAGATCACAACATCGCAGGCAAATGGTCTGTGTGGCCTTAAAAAAACACACCAACTCTGTTCCCCTGCTAAATATCTGCATAACTCATAAAAAAAATTATCCATCATAATTCTCCATTTCTAATAAATGTGTGCATGCTTGCTTCGCCCCATACGGGCAGCTTTTTACTATAACCAGTGACGCAAAGCATGACGTGCCGTGTATTGAAGACCATTCATTATGGGAGGCTTTAAAAGGAATAAGGGAGATGCCAAGGAGCTGTCATATACATTGATCTATCTGATATATTCGTGGCGTTATTGCCTTTGCTAAAATCAAATGTAAATGTTTAATGTGCTGCAGCCTTTTAATATGTCTTAGATGTGTTTTTTTTTTTTTTTTACTGTGATACATATTCAGTATCTATTTTGGGGCAGTAAGGGGCATTAAAACCTTAGTACATATGGAAGTTCATCATTCAATCTGAGTGATTTACATTATATGAGAGAACAGAAAGCTCAGCGACGGATCATTCTAGTCATGCCTGCAGAATGTGACATGTGGCTACAGCCAGTCAGGGTTATGTAAAGGGGTGTAACAAGCTTAACCTCTTCCGTGCTCCTCTAGAGCTCAGCCTAGGAAATAACGCTGCTGGACAGTGTTACTAACTGCAACACATTGTTACAATGTATCCGAGTGATCACACACTTCTTTCATAGCTGCACTAATGGCTCAGCTCAATCTAGTCGGTTGTTGACTCAGGATATGATTCATAAAGCTTTAATAAAAATTTATGTAAACACAAGGCTCCAGGGCCTGATGGCATACACCCCCTAAGTTCAGTTTTAGACCAGCTCCTATTTCTGATTTTCTCAGATTCACTTTCATCTGGTATGGTGCCTCAGCCTGGCAATTATAGGCCAGTAAATTTGACATCTGTGGTGGGCAAATTATTTGAAGGCTTGTTAAGGGATCACATTCAAAGTTTTGTCCTAGTGAATGGCGTTATGAGCAGCCATCAGGTCATGTCAAACAAAGTTGATTGCTTTTTATAATGAGGTAAGTAAGATGCTTGACAGTGGGGGGGGCAGTAGATGTGATCTATTTGGATTTTGCCAAAGCATTTGATACTGTGCCCCACAAAGGACTGCTTTCTAAACTAAGGTCTGTTGGGCCTAATGAAGTCGTTTGCACATGGATAGGAAACTGGCTACAGGATCAGATACAGAGGGTGGTTGTTAATGGTACATTCTCTACTTGGAGTAAGGTTCTTAGTGGGGTCCCTCAGGGCTCAGTATTGGGTCCACTTTTATTTAACCTGTTCATTAATGACTTAGGGGACAGTATTGTATGTAATGTATCAGTGTTTGCAGACGACACAAAACTATCCAGCCCAATTAATTCCATCCAAGATGTGGCATCCTTGCAACACGATCTTGACAAACTGGCAATCTGGGCAGCTAAGTGGCAAATGAGATTCATTGTTGATAAATGTAAAGTCATACACCTGAGATGTAAAAATATCCAAGCCACTTATGCCCTTAATGAGACTGCACTAGGCAAATCAATTATGAAAAAGGACCTTGGAGTCCTTGTAGATGATAAATTTGTCTGTAGCAAGCAATGCCAGTCAGCAGCATCAAGGGCAAATAAGGTATTGAGCTGTATTAAAAGGGGCATAGAGTCACGGGAGGAGGAGGTCATTCTTCCACTGTATAGAGCACTTGTAAGGCCCCATCTAGAATATGCCATACAGTTTTGGTCTCCATCACTCAAACAGGACATTATTGTATTAGAGAGGGTACAGAGAAGGGCAACTAAGCTGGTAAAAGGTATGGAAAATCTTACCTATGAGGAAAGACTGGCCAAATTGGGGATGTTCACGCTGGAGAAGAGGCGCTTAAGGGGTGATATGATAACTATGTATAATAATATAAGGGGATCATATAATAATCTCTCTAATGCTTTATTTACCAGTAGGTCTTTCCAGCTGACACAAGGTCACCCATTCCGATTAGAAGAAAAGAGGTTCCGCCTAAATATTCGGAAGGGGTTTTTTACAGTGAGAGCTGTGAAGATGTGGCATTCTCTCCCTGAATCAGTTGTACTGGGTGATACATTAGATAGCTTTAATGAGGGGTTGGATGGCTTTTTAGCAAGTGAGGGAATATAGGGTTATGGAAGATAACTCAAGTTTATCCAGGGACTAGTCCGATTGCCATTTTGAAGTCAGGAAGGAATTTTTTCCCACTCAGAGGCAAATTGGAGATGCTTCAGATGGATCAACTAGCAGTTAGGCAGATTAAAAAAAAAAACTAAAAGGTTGAACTTGATGGACTTGTGTCTTTTTTCAGCCTTACTTACTATGTTGTAAGCTTACAACTATACAGTATCTAGTAGAATTAAGTCAAAGGCAACTGGACATTTAGAGGGTTTTTTTTTTTCGCTTGAAAATGTTTCACCATTCATCTTAGTGGCTTCTTCAGTTCAGCGTTGAACTTTTTTTGAATCATTTGATTTTTTTTCCCGAAAAGCCAAAATTTTTGCCCAAAAAGTCTGAAATATTTGGATATTCAGGCTAATTCCAGAGCAGATCACAGAAAATTCCAAAAAGTATAGGGACCTCTCCCACTGACATATATTCGCTAGGTCTGAGATGCCAGATTTTCGGATTTGGACTTTTTCCATCCTCTGGGTATAATAAATCTCTAAAAATTTGAGGGTTTTTTTCCCTCTAAAAATTCGAATTGTATATGTAGAAAAACTTGAATTTTTTTCAAGTTTGCGGCATTCAGACTTTAATAAATAACCCCTTTAATGTCAAGTTGCCTTTAACTTAATTCTACTAGATACTGTATATATTATGACCTAGATAAATGAGAATCCTTATAGACATACTATTATAACCGTTTTAACACCGGGTTTATACTGTGCCAACAAGTCAGTCTTATGACCTTCCTTTTAAATGCACTGCCCCCCCCCCCCCGGTAAATCCTCTTAGATTGGAAGCTGTAATAGTCAAAACCTCCTGGATCATTTGGCCTCAGTGTCCGCAGCACTGAGTAGAACAACAGATGCCAGTGACAGAGAATAGAAAACCTATTATCCAGAAAGCTCTGAAATATGGCAGTGCCATCTCCCATTGCGTTCTATTTAAATAATTCTTAATTTATAATCTTTATCTGTTTATTCAGAGCATTCTGGATAACAGATACCATACCTGTATTCCTAACATCCTCTTAAGTAGATACAATGAATACATCTTACAATAGGGTGTGTTGTAATCTGCAGAACCCATCGTTCTAAAAACTGGGTCAGCTGTGCAACACCAGTCACCAAGTAATTATTTTTATAAGCGGAAGTGTTTGCTGTTTATAAGACATATATTTATTTGCATATCTGTGTTTATACAATAACTCTCTGATAACATTCATGCAGTAAAGTGCCCCTTGTGGTCACAGGTTTGTTATCTTGGCTTTACAAAGCAATGATTTTTACACACTTCAGTTCAACATGGATTATTTCCTAAATCCACGAATTGGTATGTTTTTATAATTTCTTTTAACATGACGCAAATAATGTAAAAGAGTATTTTAGCATAGGATCCCTTATCCACATACCCGCTATCTAAAAAGCTCTGAATTACAAACCAGACACAATTGTAGGTGTCTAGTAGATGTTATTTCTGTTGTAAGAGTGATGTGTGCCTGATTAATTTGTTCATGTGCACTGTGCTTATTAAACCAGGGCAATGTGGAAAGGCTGGAGTTACCAGTTGGTTGTAGGTGGTGGTAGTTCCAGCATTGAATAGGCACAGCAGCACTTTATTCGGAACAGGGGGCAGAAAGCAGTGCCTTCACAACCACAGGGAATTACAAGAAGTGTATGTTGATACAAATAACATAATAAATGGGGGCTTTTGTGCAACTGACTGCAGGGAAATTTGCAGGCATGCAACTGCGCTTGTGGTTGTAAATGACCCCTATAATATAGCTTGCGTCTAGACGTTTTAAAGGACCAGTAACACCATTTTTAAATCACAATAAAAAAGAATTAATATACATTACTCACTTCCAATATGCTGCTCTTTCCTGCCGCTCGTGTAAGACATCTGTAAAAACTCAAACCGGCGATGTCCCACGGTGTCCAAAGGGTCCCGCCATCTTCTTGCTTATTCTTGCTTCTTCTCCCCTACGTGCGCGCAGCTGTGACCCGACTTCCTGCTTTGAGATGTCACTTCCGGCTGTGATGTCACATAGCAACCAAGACACCGGGGATGCGGCTTCAGTTTCTAGGATGGACGCTCATCTGGATGGTAGTTCCCTTTCCCCAGCTGTTCCCTCTCTCCCTGCAGCCTCTCTTGCCCAGCCGTCCTGCTCCTTTCCCTCCCCCAGCACTTCTCTCTCTCTCTCTCTCTCTCTCTCTCTCCCAGTGCTGCTTTCCCTCCCCGCATCGGTTTCCACTCTACCTGCAGTCATCCTGCTCCTTTCCCTCTCCCCCCAGCACTTCTCTCTGTCTCCCAGCCTTCACCTTTCCTCAGCGCCACCTTTCAATGCAGCCCCCTCCCTCCGCGTTCCTCTCACTCCTCCGTCTCACCAACTGTTCACGTGCCGGTTGATTGCTGCTCTGAAGCTCTTCAGACTTCAGGGTTCCTGCCGGAAGTCCAGGGAGGAGGAGCACTGTCGGCGGCCCGCATGTACTTCCCTGGGTAAGGATTAGTCGCCATATCGCCGTTTTTCTAATGTCAGTTCAAACTATGGAGGGGAGTTTGACTGGGGACTTTTCAGGTAAAAGGAGGGCTAATATGGAATATCTATTAGTTCATGGGTATTGTATGCAGGCTGTAATTTTTATTTTTTTAATAAAATAAAATGATGTTACTGGTCCTTTAACTGCAAAGACTCTTATCCGTCAGACAACTGTCATATAGGCCTGCTCCACACAGCTAACATCATTTAAATTTCATCTTTAAACATTTATTGTAAATCTAAACATTGGTAAAGATCACATATGCAGTGTGATGATGTCTATTCAGTTTGTTTAAAGAAGAGCCTATCTTGCCCCCATACACGGGCCGATAAAAGCTGCCGACAGACCAATCGATATCTGACCGAAAGTCAGCCAGATCTCGATTAGGCAGGTTAAAAAATCCCGTTGGATCGCGGCCGCATCTGTGCGGTCCCACGATCGGAACACTTGTATCGTATGCATTATGATCTGATCATTGGGCCCTAGGGCCCACGATCGGATCAGCCCGATATCGCTCAATGTGGGCATATCGGGGAGATATCTGCTAGTTTGGCGACATCGCCAAATGAGCGGATCTCTACGTCTATGGCCACCTTTAACCTCTCTTTTTCCATATTGTCTAGAATTTAAAGCCCAGCTGAACTCGAGAACGCCAGTGCACGTGCCTTGATTGTCGGTAGTATTAGCATGACTATTAATAACATACATTTATAATGTAACAACATATTTTGCACTGCTGCAGAAAGGTGAATACATCAAGGGGCAGGTTTATCAAGGGTCGAATTTTATCAATTTATCAATTCGAATTTAAAAATTCTTTTTTTTTAGTGTAATTCGACTAGGCAATAGTCCAAATTCCATTTAGAGTTTTAAAGAAATTGGAATTTTTATATTTATCATGTACTGTCCCTTTAAGAATTCTAAAATCTGCCGAATTGGTGTTTTAGCCTATGGGGGACCTCCTACAATTAATCTGGAGTCGTTTGGTGGAAATTTTTTTGGATAAACCTGTGTTTGCAGATCGATCCAATTCACCAGAATTAAAAAAAAATATATTTTTTTAATACGTTTTTATAAACGCCGATGTGAGCCGGGCTGTGATTGTTTTTGAGCTGTTCGTTCAGCGTCTGGCAATAGTTACATAAATATTGGAACACTTCCTGCAGTTTTGCAAAATCTGTTTTTATTTAGAAGAAAGGTAGAAAGTACCTTATACTAGATGGGTACTATGAGCCCACATCACATGGCAATGCATTCATTAATTAAATGTTTTAATGTATTTTGCTTGCTTATTTAAAATAGCTTTTCAACCTTTACAAGGCAGCCATCATGAGCTCTAGTCACCTGTAAGTGATATCTGATTTGCTTTTATATAGCCTGTTCTAACTTCTTGTCTCTCAGGCCAGTGTTGTGGTGGCATGCCTGGAATGAAAGTCAAAATAAGCCCTAGCTTTCTTAATACATACCCCAACAGCCCCACTCAGGCTCAGCTTCCAGGTTAGCTGACAGAAACAGATGAGGAGCTGATTCTTCTTTCGAGAGTGTGCTGGAACAATAGAAGAGTGAGCACTCAAATGGTATCTCTCTTTTGGAGAACCTTGGGTGTTGATCAGAGTATCATAAGGGTTGGCCTATGTATGGCCATTTAGACCTCATGGACATATGATTTTTATTACACTGTTTTGTTCTGACTGTGATAAGTTGTTTTGACCAGTCATATCTGAGAAAGGAGTATGTATGACGTTGTTTGTTTCTGTCCCATCAAGCTGCATATACAGTAAGTCACATCTCAATTCATCCCTATGGAGTCTCATTATCTTTAAAGTCACTTGCAATTAGTTGGATACTGACGGTTATCTCTAGAAATAGAATGGAAACTGGGAAGGATGTGCTCTCCGTATTGTAGGGCTAGGACAGAATCAGTAGCACTGAACATGCAAATATACATGCTTATTTGCCAAAAGGCCAGGCCTCAATTAGTTCTTTACTGTACTGGAATATTTGGCACTGTAAATGAAGCTAGCTGCATCAGCCAAGCCCAAGGGAGTTATCATTAGATAAGGATGACCAATGAGGTGCTTGCTAGGGCTGCACCAAATTCAGGACTCAGTTCGAATCCAAGTGCCTGGCCGAACCGAATCCAAAAAATTATGGGACTTGTGACACAAACAAGAAATTAAAAAATGTCTTAACCTTGTCCTGCATGCTTGGTTCTCTTTCCCTCCTAATTTACATATGCAAGTAGGCTTTGGTATTCGGCCAAATCTTTCACAAGGTATTCAGGATTTGGCCGAATCCTAAAATAGGATTCAGTGCATCCCTAGTACGTGCATCAGAATTACATAGTAACATCAGCCTGTACAACTGATTCAGGCAGAGAATTAAACAGTTTGGGAACATGTAACTTATTTGTGTTAAGCCTCCTGTTCTAGGAGGCTACTCTATGTACAGCAAGACCCTGATTTTCCATGGGACCAGTCTGCTTATGTGAAACTGGGGGAAAAAAAGCTTCAGTTGTAGAAAACTGTACAATTGGAGTTCTACTGTAGCTATTTTCTGCAAGGCAAATTTGAAGCAAAATAGAGGTATGTGTAAAATTACTGCTGTGTGTAATTTAATTTAGTTGGCCCTAGTGGCCTTTTTTATATTGTGCTCTGCAGACGTTAAAAAATATAGATATTTTATTTCTTTGATGAGTTATGCTTAGAATAGGCGAATGGAAAAAAGGCTGTTAGTGTCAACTTGGTCTTTGCAGTGATATAGACCATGGCCTTATTTCTGTGCCAAAGAAGAAGGTTATGTATAAACATGTATTATTGCCTGTAGTTTGTAAGGTAATTGGAGAAGCTTTACAGTGTGGAATGTTTGGTTTGACAGATACATTCTTCAGATTTCTTATATTACAACCTATGTGCAATGGATTGACTGACTCAGAAGTGAAAATGATCGTTCTTGGTTACTTCAAGCACAATGATAATTGCTGGAGTAAATGTTTTCTCAAGGAAGAGAAGGCATATATGTATCATCTGAAGAACAAAGTGTTCTTTACATTTGATGCAGTGCAGTAATCGCTAATGGAGGGTTGGCAGGCACCATTTCGCACAGCTTAATTTTTTCTCCCAAAGTATCACAGGCACATGCATTTTGAAGTAGGGATGCACCGAATCCAGGATTCTGTTCGGTATTCGGCCATTTTCAGCAGAATTCAGATTTGGCCGAATCCTTGTGCCTGGCCGAACCGAATCCAAATCCCTAAAGGGCAAGGAAAATCCGTTTTCAGTCTTGTCATATTTGTAAAGTACACTGTCCCCGCTCCTCGATCGCTAACTTATTTTTTCAAACACCTTTTGTGAAATAGATATTCACAAGGTATAAGATCCTTTCCACATCCTGTCCGCCATTTTGGTTTCACTGTCCCGGTACTTCCGGGTGTTTTGATCGTGTCTGAAGACTGAAAGCACGTAACAGAATTTTTGTGAACTAGCATCGGAGGCACGCACTCCTGTCAGTCACAATAAAGTAGGGATGCACTGAATTCACTATTTTGGATTCGGCCGAATCCTTCGCGAAAGATTCGGCCGAATACCGAACCAAATCCGAACCCTAATTTTCATATGCAAATTAGGCGTGGGAAGGGGGAAAATGTTTTTACTTCCTTGTTTTGTGATAAAGTTGCATGATTTTTCTCCCCGTCCCTAATTTGCATATGCAAATTCAGATTCGGTTCCGCCAGGCAGAAGGATTCAGCCGAATCACGAACCGAAACCTGGATTCCGTGCATCCATACAATAAAGATTTGCCGATAAGGTAAAACCTTCACTAAAAGAGATGTTTGTCTATATTATTTAAAGCACCAGTATATTTTATGTGAATATGTGTGGATCTATGTGTGTGTGTCTATCTGTATGTCTGCATTGTAGCTGAAGTAAAAGTTATTGCGAATAGCAACAACCCTTCCTATCCTCCTGTTCTGTAATCTTGCGGGGGGGGGGGGCGCATCGCAGGACAGCTTCCAGCCGTGGGGTTGATTGTGGTAAAAGTTCAGCATTGTTACTGAGGTAAAACTTATTCTGAATAGCAACTTCCCTCCTCTCCTAGGGGCACATTTACTTAGCTCGAGTGAAGGAATAGAATAAAAAATACTTCGAATTTCGAAGTATTTTTTGGCTCCTTCGACTACGACTAAAAATAGTTCGACTATTCCACCATTGGATAGTCGAAGTACTGTCTCTTTAACAAAAACTTCGACCACCTAGTTCGCCACCTAAAATCTACCGAGCACCAATGTTAGCCTACGGGGAAGGTTCCAATAGGCTTTCCTAGCTTTTTTTTGATCAAAGGAAAATCGTTCGATCCTAAGGATTTAATCGTTCGATTGAATGATTATTCCTTTGATCGTTCGATCGAACGAATATCGCTAAATCCTTCGATATTCGAAGTCGAAGGACTTAACTTCGAGGGTCGAATATCGAGGGTTAATTAACCCTTGATATTCGACCATTAGTAAATGTGCCCCCCCAGTGTTCAGTAAAGTTGCCTCAACCCCAGGGCTGGAAGTTGCCCTGAGATGCATCCCCGCCCCGCAAGATTACTAAACAGGAGGATGGGAGGGGGGGGAACTTGCTATTCAGAATGATTTTCCTTCAGTTAAAATTTGGAACTTTGACCTAAGTTAATCAAACCCACGGCTGAAAGCTGCCCTGCGATGCAGCCACAGCTAAATTACTGAGCAGGAGGAGGGTGGGGGGTTGCTCGTTGGGATAATGCAGAAGCTGTAAGTCAATTACAATTAACCTCACGTGCCACGACTGGAAGCTGGACTGCGATCGAGCAAAATTAGTGAAGAGGAGAACACACGTACCTCAGAGGGATAGCGAGAAGAAAAATTCCAACAGAAACTAAATAAATAATTTTTATTAGCGTAACTTACCAAAAATAGTGTTGAAACTCAGGAACAGCTGATGGGGAATGGCATAATTCAAATTAGGGTTCGGTATTCGGCCGAATCTTTCACAAAGGATTTGGGGGTTCGGACAAATCCAAAATAGTGGATTCGGTGCACCCTAGTTTGAAGCCATTTCAGACCTGACTTTAACTGTGTATGCTTAGCACAGGTGATCGCTTTGAAGAGAAGATAAAGAGGCGTGAGCTGGCACCTCCCAACAATACTGCACTGCCCTGTTTTTTGGGAACAGGTAGGGCAGTTATGGGATGCATTGGAGGGGGTGCAAGTGGTGCATTTCAGGTGTACTAACTAAAATGACATTTGTTCTCCATTGAGGTTGTTGCATCTTATTGTGAGACCAGCACTAAGACTCCAAAAAGATACCGCTCGGCGTGAATAAAATTACTGACCCCCAGACACATTGAGCTTTGGCAATCGCCCAAGCTGTGTCAACTGTAAATCAATTCATAGTATGCCATGCACAAAGGAAATGGCACTTAGTTGGTGGCCCTGGTGCTACACCCCAGACCCGTAGCTTGGAATTGGAGAAAACCGTAATCGCATGCAAAGAGACAAGCACTCTGAAGGATCACTTCAGCCAAAGATTTTTTTTTTTTATCTTCGTCTGAGGTGTCCCTTCTGAGTGCTTGCCTCTTTGCATACGATTAAGGTATCTTCTAGTGAGCCTGGCATGCCTATCTTATTTGAATACCATCTAAATACTGGATGTGTCCATAAAGTCAAACCGTTGGCATTTCTCTCCCAAATTATTACTGTATCAATGGGAGTGAAAACTGAGAATGAATATATTGCAAAAGGCTATTTTTAAAGACTGCATACCTAATTTATGGAGGGTTCTGGATATTTCCAGTAACGCTCATATTTTTATATAGTTTTATATACATATCTTTGAATATGCAAAGATACAAACAACAAATATGCCACCTGCAGTAATCTAGAGCAAATGTGTACCAACCAACATGTAGAGAAGTTAGAACAGCACCCAATATGGTTCTGTATAAAAAAAAGCCTTCATTGTGCAAGGGCATTACAGCCCTGTATAGAACATGTCACAGTGTGTAGTACTGTTAGCAGGTTTATGGACTCACTGACCTGTGCTATATAGATACGATCAGTGTAATGGCTCTCTAACATATGTGCATGTTTTTATTGAATGTCCCTGTGCACTGGAACAAAGCTCATGCGTGTTTAATTTTCTGGCTGTTTGCAGTCCTATATAAAAACAAATATTGCACTTGAGCAGAACCATTTCTTTTGGCAGGCAGGGACAAGCTAGAGAGACCTCAATAGTAATTCTGATTAGCATTTGCATAGAGTATTACTGGAAGCGTATTTCTCTTGCTGCTGTTAGTCTAAATGGACCACATGCATAATAATCATTTTCTTTATTACTGGAATATTTATTTTTCCTTCATTAGTATTTTTTTTAAAAGGGATACTGTCATGGGAAAACATGTTTTTTCAAAACACATCAGTTAATAGTGCCGTTCCAGTAGACTTCTGCTCTGAAATCCATTTTTCAAAAGAGCAGAACAGAATTTTTTTTATATTCAATTTTGAAATCTGACATGGGGCTGGACATATTGTCTAGCCCCATCTGCCCCAGTCATGTGACTTGTGCAAACACTTTAGGATGGAACTACTTTCTGGCAGGTTGTTATGTCTCCTACTTAATGTAACTGAATCCGTCTCGATGGGACTTGGCTTTTACTATTGAGTGCTGTTCTTAGATCTACCAGGCAGCTGTTCTGTTGTTAGGCTGCTGGGGGTGGGGGGATATCACTCCAACTTGCAGTACAGCCGTAAAGAGTAACAAGTTTATCAGAGCACAAGTCACATGACAGGGGCAGCTGGGAAGCTGACAATATGTCTAGCCCTATGTCAGATTTCAAAATTAAATATAATAAAATCTGTTTGCTCTTTTGAAAAATGGATTTCAGTTCAGAATTCTGCTGGAGCAGCACTATTAAGGGATGCATTTTGAAAAAAAAACATGTTTTCCCATGACAGTATCACTTTAAGTTTTTGAATTTTTCACCTTTCTCTTCTGCCATATCCCAGATTTTTAACATTGGTCACTGACCCTAGCAATCAAAAAAACCATTGCCACAATTGTATTGTTATTGTTACTTTTTGTTACCTTTCATTCTATTCAGCCCCTCTTCCTATTCATATCCCAATCTTTCATTCAAACCACTGTCAGGCTGCTTGGGTATATTGGATCCTACAAACTGTATAACTGCTACAATTCCAATGTGAATAACTTTTGAGTAAAAAAAGAAATCATTTTTAAAAGGCCAATTGCAAATTGTCTCAGAATATCAGTCTGCATCATACTAAAAGTTCATGAAAGGTGGGGGACTATTTCTTTAAAGGGGAGCTAAACCCCCAAAAATGTTTTGTAAATTTTCTCAGTGACCTTCTGAGCACTTTTACGCTAATACCAGCAGTTTTAGACAAATACCAGGTTTGCAGCTAAACCACTCTCTTTGAGTGTCAGTGCCCCCAACTGTATATTAACTTTCTATGTACTTCTTGTATTCCGTTAACCCTAGTATTGCTGAGTCAAAAGCCTGGAATAAGCGGTGCTAAAATCTCTGAAACCAATGACATTGTTGGACATTTGAGTCTGTTACCATCATTGTAGACCAGTGGCCCAAGGATCATTCAGTATATGGAATAAATTGTGTATGCATTGGTAATGCTCTCAAACATAATTCCCTGTGCTGATATTTTAATGCTTTCCTTAGAATGGATTAAATTGCTATGCAGGGAGGATGCATCTACGGCAGAATATTGCCATTACATTTTTACTTCTAAAGATTATGCACCTTAACATCATGGAAAACTGGATGGCTTAACAGAGCACCACTATGCTGCCTATTGCACCAGTGTGTTATTTCTTTGTTTATAACATGCATGGGCAAATCAGATTTCTTGTAGTGAATGCAGATGTTCTACAATAAACAAGAAATGCCTTAATTTATGGCAGTGGTCACCAGACTTTTTCAGTTCAAGTCCTCCTTGTAGGTGCAACATTTGGCCTTGCCCCCCCCCATTAGTCCATAAAAAGGTTACAGATATAGGAAACCATTAGTGTCGCCAATTGTTTCATGATTATCTAGGGTATTAAATACGTTTCCACCCCAATGACATTCAGGTGTATCTAGCAGAGCAATGAGGGTAATATTTGGGCTAACTTGTCATTGCTGCTTTGGTTCTAAGCTCCCCAGGGAGGGGGGCAGCCCCCCATTTGGGAAACACTGGTTTATGGCATGAATAGATACAGTTGTAGTGTGCTATAATTAGGGATGCACCAAATCCACTATTTTGGATTCGGCCAAACCCCCGAATCCTTCGCGAAAGATACTGAACCGAATCCAAACCCTAATTTGCATATGCAAATTAGGAGTGGGAAGGAGAAAAATTTTACTTGTTTTGTGACAAAAAGTCACATGATTTCTCTTCCCATCCCTAATTTGCATATGCAAATTCGGATTCGTTTCGGCCAGGCAGAAGGATTCAGCCGAATCCGAACCCTGCTGAAAAAGGCTGAATCCCGAAACGAATCCTGGATTCGGTGCATCCCTAGCTAGAATCCCTTTATATTGCTCTAGATTACCTCCTACATGTACACATTTTATTTAAATATGAACTCTGTACAAGTATGGAACCTGATATCCAGAATGCTCAGGACCTGGGGTTTTCTGGCTAAGAGTTTTCTGTATCTTAAGTATACAAAAATCATTTAAACGTGATATAAACCCAGTTTGTTTTTCTCCAGTAAGTATTATATATTAGTTAGTCATATAAAAGGTACTGCTTTATTATTACAAAAGGCAATGATTTTTAAAAATGTGAATTATTTGACTAAAATGGAGTCTGTGAGAGATGGTCATCCTGTAATTTTGCTTATAACAGATCCCATACCTGAATTCAGGTATATTTGAAAGCAGCTGAAATTGTTTTTTTTAACAGAATGATTAAATGGATACAATGAATGTATTCAAATATAGTTGTTTTGGCCGGTTTCTACTAAACCCTTGCAACCTGAATAAACATGTCATTACAATGTTTAAATTAATATTTTTTAAACACTGGTCTCACTTAATCTCTGTGTTTATGTCTGTGTATTTTTATTATCTTCATCTGTGTGGTAACACAGACAGCCTTTTCCCATTTTTAAGAAGCTATACACCTGAATATTGCTGGTCTCTCATAAAACAGCCTGTATGTAAAACCCTTTCATATAACAAGCCTTTTCATGAAAAATATACCTTATTATTGCATCTGCTTTTGGATAATCCCATATTATAATCCTGCAGTTTTAAGTACTAAAGCAGACAACGCGTTTCAATTGCAATTATTCCCCCACATTTTATTGTTAAATTGTGTTATAGAAATTATTTCATTTGCATTAAAATTCCAAGGCCTTGCTCTTCTGCACTGTTGTAAAGAGAATATTATAGTTCCTTGCAAGCAAATAAAAAAAAAAAAGGAATACATTAAAAAGCAATGGATGCTTTTTTTTCCAACACCAGGCTACTTTACTCAATGTTGTATTGTTCAAGCACAAAAAAGGGACAGTTGTCTATAGTAGGCAGAGTGTAAAGGTTTCAGGGAAAGCTTCGTGACTAAGCAGAATTTCCAGCAGTCACTATATTGCCATGACATACTTTTCTGTTAACATTTCTTATTTACATTTGTGTTTGCTTAGATTAGAGTTTTACCACTGCCTTTAATGTTCTTCTGCTGTCTCTATAGAGTTGTTTTTTGGGCATGCTTATTCACCACATTTATATGTACAGAATCTTGCAGGAATAACCTAAACGTAAGGTCTGTACTCTTGTGATAAATGTATGGTATTTTAAACTGTTGCTGTTTTTAAGACATAATTTAGCTGCTTTAAATCTACAGCAGAATTATTTAGGCTTTGCTCATTAAATATTTAGGGATATATAAAAATATGGCCCTAAAAATCACCCTATTAAAATGTAAATCTCACCATGACTGGCCTTCAGGGTGGTACCCCCTGCATCTACAGTGCACTTCCCTGGGGGCCAGCAACTCATTCTGGCAACTGTTGCTGAACAGCAAATACCGGTAACTGCTTTTTGCTGTACCTCCTTTGGCAGACATGGTCTTGATTTTATTTTTTTTAAAAGCTTTTACATTTCATTTGTACAATGAATTGAACAGTATACTTAAAACCCATGCGCTGTTGCTTTTGTGCTAATAACCAGAACAGGAACATCAATGTTGACATTGCACTGTTTTTAACCATGTTCAGACCCTGCAATGTTTCTCACTTTCCTATCCTTTTATTCATACGTAAGCACGCTTGAGAGTTCTGCAGCAATGTATTATCTTTTAATGTGATTTAGATTGTGATATTCTAAATCAAATTGCAATTCATTTTTATTTAGTTTTTTGATCAGCAGCTCTCCAGTTTGGAATTTTTGCAGATATGGTTGCCATGGTCTGATTTACCCTAGCAACCTAGTTGTGGGATGAATGAAACGCTGGAACATGAATAGGAGAGGCCTGAACAGAAAGCAATAAAATTTAACAGTAAACTCTGTAGGTTTTTTTAGCTGATGGGGTCAGTCCATTTGAAAGCTGGAAAGAGGCAGATTAGAAATGCAAATAATTCTAAATATATAATAAAGAACACCGAAAAGTTACTATAAGAGATTCTACAACATAGTAAAAGTTAATGTAAAGGTGAACTACCCGTTTAAAGGGCCAGTAACACGTAGACAATACGTTTTATTTACATTTACAAATTGTAACTGGTGTTCCTGTGCTTAAAAGTTAGTGTTTCTGACTCTTCGGCTATTAGGATCAAATTGGGAGCAGAATCAGTAAACATTACTGGTATGCATGCCGGAGACCTCTAGTGACCAAACAGAGGTAAAACCATAAACTCAATAATTTCTCCAAGGCATGCTTGTAAGTAAAAAAATATACTTTATTTACATCAATAGTTAAAAAACATGAAAAATATCCCCTCTAACGCCTGACGCGTTTCATGCTTACCCAGCACTTAGGCATAGGATTCTGCCTATGACTAAGTGCTGGGTAAGCATGAAACCCGTCAGGCGTTAGAGGGGATATTTTTCATGTTTTTTAACTGTTGATGTAAATAAAGTATATTTTTTTACTTACTAGCATGCCTTGGAGAAATTATTGAGTTTCTGACTCTTCGGACACTTACTGATTTGACTAGGTTTCTGCCCAGCCATAGAAATATCTTGATGTCCGTTTCTAAGATGACCCTTTTGGCCCCATGCACAGAAAAGCAAGTAAATCTGTCTCTCCTTGAAACAGAAGCTGCTCTATACCTGCTTATAGATGGGCTCCTGAAATCTTGTCTTTTTATTAACTGCCATTCTGGCCTCAACCTCCCGTTTTTTTTCTCCTATCATGTCATCTACCAATAGGATGAATAACCCCATCGCAGTCCCACAACTAAGAACAGGATTTGGCTGATTTCTTAGGGTATATACCTCTTAGTAGTTCCAAATTTAGTCATGTCCCTAAACATTATGCCAAATGTATAATAAATAACACATTTACTGTGCTGTAATGCCAGGGGAGAATAGGTGTTCATCCTAATTGGCCTTCAAGCTGTGGGCAAATTTTTAGAAAGTTTAGGCATCCTAGGTATGGTTGACAAAAACCCTTGGCATTGAGACGTGTGTCCTTTACAGTGTTGGTGTCAGTACCAGTGCAGAGATGATACCGTAATTCTAGATCCAAAAATAAGCTTTACGGTTTACAATAGTTTTTATCTCAAGATGAGAACCCTGAACTATAATATAAGTCTTGTTTTTTTATTCTCCTATGAAACAAGTACAGCGCCTATTTATTATAGTCTGAATTTTAAAGCGATAAAGAGCAAATCAATGGCCACCAGGGGGACGCAGAGACCCTAGTATCTGCCACTGTAAGTGTTTTCAGCACTGGTGCAACTTTTTCATATTTATATAATGCAGATCTTTTAGTCTAAAAAAAACTGTATATCAATCCTTTTGTGCCATAATGACATTCAATAAATCATTTATACATCCAGAGAATTGAGCAGCATGAGGTTGCTACCAGCTGTTAAATATCATTTATGGAGAAAACTAAAATCTTTGTTGGTTATGCTGCTTATGGCCAGGATAGAGTCTGGTTACCCAGTCATGTAGTTAGATATACTCTCCAGACCTTTTCATAGACATCATAGTTATGTCATGGTAAGGTCTAGAGGTTATATTGCTTATTTTTTGTAATGCAAAGCAAGAATGGTTCTTTTATTTTTATGCTAGTATGAGGTATAGCACTTTTATAAAATCTGTTCACTGCCCACCATAGAAGGCAGAAGGACCATTTAAGGACAAATCCCAGAATCCATCACTTAGACATGGAAGGTAAGGGTGGGTGGGTTGGTCAGTGCGAGTCAGAGGAAGACTGTCATGGCTACCTCATAAGATAAAGATTTATGTAAATGTAAAAATTATTTATCCATTGTGGCAGTTCCTTTTTCCTTAAGCCATACTGATTGTGGCCTTGTAAAAAAGGGGCACATTTTCTTAGGCTAAGCTATGTAATTTACATTCTGTTGGTTGGTGTTTTTAGGGGGCTGAACAACACCAACAGAATGAGAACCAATGGGGAGTGGGAGGGTGACATTTGGGTACATATGCTAATTTGCTGTTCTGAATACTTCTGGATTATAGTAGGGTGACATATATCAGTGATTTAATACTTAAGCTGGCCATAGATGCAAAGATCTGATCATATGAATCGAGGATTCATACGATTTTCGGAATGTGTGTGGCGAGTCCTGACATTTTTCGTCCGGAGATCGGTCGTTTAGTCGATCGGACAGGTTAAAAGATTTCTGTCTTTCGTTACTTCGCCGATTTACTAACGGCCGCTGGCGTAAATTCGCTAGCGAAGTGGACCTACTCTAGCTCTACTTCGCACCCTTACGCCAGTCGAAGTTGCGATATGGCGAAGGGACGTAACTACGCTAATTCACTAACTTTTTATGAACGTTAACTCTTGCGCCAGACTTGCCTTCGCCAACTGAGACCAGGCGAAGTGCAATAGAGTAGATAGGGCTTACTTCAGAAAAAAGTTGAAATTTTTTCTAAGTTCCCAAAAAAACGCTGGCGTCTTTTCCTTTTTTAAGGGTGATAGGCTGAAAAAGATTGTGCATTTTTTTGGGGGTACCCTCCTTCCCACCTACATTTCCTAACATATGGCACCTAAACTATACAGTGGGCACATGTATAGGGCAAAATAACAACTCTATTTTATTTTATGAAGCTTTCCCAGCTTGTTTAGTGTAATGTATTTGCTGCTACATATATGTCCATTCAACTTTAACTTGGCGCCGTATGCAAATTAGGCATCGCTATCGTAACTTCGCTTTCCTTGATGAAGTAACGCTAGCGCAACTTCGCTATCGTTCGCCTCCCTGAGCGTAACTTCGGATTTTAGTGAATTAGCGGCGCCCTGGCGAAACTTCGTCTGGCGAAGTGCGACGAAGCCTGCGCTAGCGCAACTCCGCAGTATAGTGAATTTGCGGCTAACTTTGTGAAAAGCAGGACTTAACTCTCCAGTTAAGTAAAAGAGAATCCAGTTTTGCCCAGTAACTTTAGAGCTGCATTGGGCCCATTAATCTCTAAGCTTTTATCTCACTTGTGCCCATTACAAAGTAGAAGCAAAATGACCTGGGCAACATTATGGAGTCCGTGTGGCTGTTGGAAGATGCACTATGTCTTCCCTTCTTTTACTTTGAACGAGTCACCTCAACCTTTTAAATGTATCTGTAATTTAACGTGAAGTTGTTTGCAGTGAATTCTGTGTACGTTATTTTGCACAGCAATGAGTTGTTCCAGCACAAGCCGTTTTACTATGTAATAGTGTATGACCTGTACCTCTTTCTATTTTCTGGTGTTCCCCAGCCATCTCCCTGTCTGGAACCACTTGTAAAACAATCAATAATCCATTATTCACTGTAAACAGAAACTGGTCATCATCATTTTATTCTAGATTTTGTTTTTAAAAACAAGGGCCCCATTTAATATGCTTTTTTTTTTTTTTTTTGTTCAAAATGGCAGGGATATTTTAGAATTTTGTACAAAATCTCAAGAATATTGTGACAAAAACTGGGCCCATTTCTGTTTAGTAAACTGCTTTAGATGTGGTAGCCACACAACAATATTCCCTTACAGTTATCAGAGGGCTTATTCCATCATTTGTCTCTCAGGCAACACAGCGTATCGTAATGGGGGACCTATACTGACCCAACAGGAGAGGACTGCCACAACGACCCCATGCGGTCCACACTCAACTGGGTTTTTAAATGTGCCTAATTCATATCTCGACAATCCTGTGTTAGATATGATTGAGGAACAACTAGTGTATGGCCACTTTACTTTTTGTTGTTGAAATTATAACGCCTTTGCATAATTGCCTTTTGCAATTACCCAGTGGAAACATTCTTTGATTTGTTTGTTGTTCATGCATTCTGCCATGATGTTCCGTGTGCAATGAGGAAGTTACAGTTGTAGCACAGCCTTAAGCTTAGGGGTTACCTTGTTACAGAAAAGTCAGATTTAGCAAAAAGAAAATAATTACATTTCCAATTTGGTTTAGTGTACTGGCAGCTTTTATATTTTCACACTGACATACCCAAAACCCACATTGCCAAAATGTTATGGATATGAGGAATGGAGATGCTGGTGGAAGAGGAAGATGCCATTAGACCGCAGAAGCAAAACACTCAACCAGACCAGGCCCAAGCTGCAGAAATGTTACCTCCATGGGTACCCAATATGTTTGTTTAATGCTTTCAGTTTAAAGAGGTTGTTCACCTTCCAAATAGTGTTTCGGGCTCAGCTGTTTTCAGATTTTCATATTGTTCATCGTAACTGAATACTGTTTCAATTTGCTTTCCATTTTTTTTCTTTTACTGGTTTTTCAAAATAGAATTTTAAAGGAACAGTTCAGTGTGCCAAAACAGACTGGGTAAATAGGTAGGCTGTGCAAAATAAAAAATGTAATTTATAAAGGCTGGAGTGATTGGATGTGTAACATAATAGCCAGAACAGTACTTCCTGCTTTTCAGCTCTATAACTCTGAGCTAGTAAGCGACTTGAAGGGGGGGCCACATGGGACATATCTGTTCAGTGAGTTTGCAATTGATCCTCAGCATTCAGCTCAGATTCAAAAGCAACAGATTTGACCCATGTGGCCCCCCTCAAGTCTCTGGTTACTGCCTGGTTACTACCAAGTAGTGTTCTGGCTATTATGTGAGACATCCAGTCACTTCAGCCTTTATACATTACATTTTTGGCTAACTAACTATATTAGAAATATTTTTTATTTTGCACAGGCTATCTATTTAGCCAGTTTTTATTTTTGCACTGAAAAATTCCTTTAATGCTTCTGTATGGTATTTCAGTCTGGCAGCTCTGTAATCCAGGCTCAAACTCTGGACTGTAACCAGTTGCATACATTTCTTAGCAGCATCTGTGGAATATTAGCAACTAATGTATCAATTATAACAGCTGACTTTAATGAAATTCAGGGATTCGGCTCAGTAGAGCCAACCACAAGAAATGTATCAAATAGTGATGCACCGAATCCAGAAGTCGGTTCGGGATTTGGCCTTTTTCAGTAGGATTCGGCCGAATCCTTCTCCCCGGCCGAACCGAATTCAAATTGTGTGGCTTTTTGTCATAAAGCAAGGAAGTAAAAAATGTTTCCCCTTTCCATCCCTAATTTGCATATGCAAATTATGATTCGGTTTGATATTCTGCCGAATCTTTCACAAAGGATTCGGAGGTTTGGCTAAATCCAAAATAGTGGATTCGGTGTATCCCTAGTATTGACTAAATGTATCAATTTAGAACAGTTTACTGAGTTGGTGGCCCCACACCGGAGCCTATTCAGAAAACCCATAAGAAAATGAAACCCCAACATATGGTCATAAATGGAAGATAGAAAGTAATTGAAAAAAAGTCTTTATTTCTGGTGAACTATCTGAGAACAACTGAATGGAAGAGTGTTTGCAGTTGAAACTATGCATATCCTTATAAATCACAGATTAACATTTAAAACATATCCTTATAAATAGTGCTTAGTGATGTTATCAGTGTTTATTGATTAGTTTTTCAAATGGGGGCCACTGACCTCATCTAAAAATCAAATGCTCAGTAAAGCTACAAATGTATTGTTATTGCTACTTTGTATTACTTATTTTTCTATTTAGTCCCTCTTCTATTCATATTCCAGTCTTTTATTCAAATCAGTGGATCAATGGATGGTTACTGGGCTAGAAACCAGATTTGTGAAACGGCAAACTTGAGCTGCTAAATAAAAAGTTAAATAACTCAAAAACCACAAATGATGAAGACCAATTGCAAATTGTCACAGAATATTTACATCATATTAAAAGTTAATTCAAAGGTGAACTACCCCTTTACTTAGCATGATGCCTGCTTACCAAATATCTCATTCTGAAACCCAAGGTATTAATATGAAGCTGAATCCACCTTTGCATCTCTACTGTTCTAGGATGGCTTCCCGCTAGATACAATGTCAGGCATGGGTTAAATAGTCTACTTATTAGTGGGGTTATTTAGACTGTTTTGTCCATATCATTATTTATTATTATTATTTTAACATTTAACAACAGGCAGTGCATTATTCCCTATGTATATACATGAATGCATTTCCCACTATTAATGACTATTAAACATATAGAGTGTGGGAATGAACCAGAAATGCAGGTTTATATTCCATGCTGTTCATCTAGGTCAGCTCAGCTCAGCATAACACTCAGTGCTAAACCTTTCTATAAGCCGGAAGCCTGTCTCTGCCAGGAATCCAACTTGTCCTGTCAGATAAAATGCTGTCTATTGGTCTGGGCCAGTGTCCTAGGAAGTATAAAGCATATTCCTTCTGTAAGAAGATTATTTTGAAATTCATCAGACAGTCAAGGCAGACAGTAGAACATGACTCTCAAGCCACCGCACAAGTACATGTATTTTATAAAGTACTGTCTGAGTCCAGATTAGCCTGGCTGTGTCCCAAATCAGTGCCCTTGCCCAAACAGCACTGGAACTTTATTAGCAGGACAAGGAGTTTGAATGTCGGATCCAAGCCAGTGCATAATCTTTATCATGCTGACTTTTTCTACACGGATTACAAGTTATTTTTGAATTATATGATTAAATGAGGTTTACACAGAATAGGATAGCAATGAGTTTGGGAAAAAAATAAGTATGAATATATTATTTTCATTTTAGGATATAAAAACTAGCAAGAATTATCTTGAATTCTCTTGCACTCTATGGATGCATCATAACCTGCAGAGTGTTTGATCCAACCGAAGCACCCACTGTGTTCTTTCTGCAGACCCCCCCCCCCAGTCACCCTCCTTGCTCACCTCTCTAAAGTATTTTCTAAAAATATTTGCGTAAGGGGGACATATACCCATTTGTATTAGTGTCAAATTCCACTAATTTTCATTAATTTATTTGTTAGTCATGATATTCAAAATTTACTGTTACTGTATTACAGGAGCCCCCTTTGCCCAGGAGGCCCCTGCCGAGATAGTACAGCAAAAGCTTACTTTTGTGAGACAAGATGAATCTCATGATGCTTCCCTGCTCAGTTCTGCCTTGCAAAGTGTCAGGAGCTTTGGGATTGAACAGAGAAGCATCAGAAGATGCTATCTGCATCAGTAACATTTGCCTACTCCAGATTGAATGTCAAAGGTGCACCTGTTAAGCATTCAAGATATTCTCGAGTGAAAACTGCTAATGTTATGAAAAAAATAATCCCACTCTGACCATTATTACTGTAAGTTGAACAGGTGGGTATATGTTCCCTTTCAAATGTATCCAGTTCAATTAAATGCCCTCTTGTCTTGACGCCTTTTTTTTTAATGCAGGGTGTGGCCTGAGGGTGGCACTCTCACACAGTTCCCAGTGAGTGACTGAATGGGTGGTCTTCAGCATTTTTGATATGCTAAGAAAAATGCTCTGACCAAAATTCCCAACAGTTGTCCTATGTGCTGTAGGCAAGACACTATGTCAGAGGGGTGTGCACCATCATTGAAAATAGAAGCATGGAACTTGTGCTTGTTTCATGGGTATGGATCCTTTTGTTGTAGTGCTCCAGTCCATTGTACTCATTTATAAGCAAACCACATTCATAACTATAATAACCAAAAGTTCAAGCCTGCTGATATCTCTCCCTCCTGCACTGCTGGTTCTGACTCTTGAAATAAAGTCTCAAACAAAAAGTGGCCACATTCATAACCATAATAACCAAAAGTTCAAGCCTGCTGATATCTCTCCCTCCTGCACTGCTGGCTCTGACTCTTAAAATAATAATGTCTCAAACAAAAAGTGGCCATACATGAAAGATCCTCTTCTCTTACGAGGTCGTCAAGCGAGCAGATCTTTCCCTGATATGCCCACCTTGATGTGAGTGATATAGGGCTGACACAGTTGTTTGGCCTCAGGCAAGGGTTTGTAAATGGAGGGTAGTTACGGCCTGACGCAGACCTCCCCCAACAGGATTTTTAGCTCGGCCCAATTATCTGTTGGTTTTCAGACAGATATTGGTCGTGCAGACCTGTAGAAGAGCCCCATACTCAGGCCAATAAGCTGCTGACTGTATGTTGGCCTGTATATACCCTTCAATGCTGCTTCACAGGGGTCGTGTTAATCACCTTGGTTTTTATACATTTTTTTCAAAAGTCAGTATAGAAAGGGACTAATGGATACTGCTTTCAATATCCATTCTATTTCTAAATAACTAAGGAATTAGAATTGCATTTCTTTTTTTTTTTGGCAAAAGTTTGTGGGGTTTACATCACCCTTTAATAAAGTTTTTTTGGTTGAGTTGCACCAGGAAAATATGAGAGAGGAGGTCATAACCTTCTGATAAGGACTCATTTCCTTCTTTTTCCATTTGATACGCTAAAAGCCCCATAAAAAGGACTTTCTCCCTGTCCCCTTCTGCACTAAGCACATACACAGGCAAGGAAGCAACGTAACCTACAATCTAGGTCATGATGTTGCCTCTCCCCTGCTGGTTGCCAGAGTGATGACCTACTTTCACGGATTGTTGTTACACGGTGAAATCGTTTTAAAAAGAAACCTACACAGTGGCACAGACAAATGTTTGGGCTTTTTCTAAAGGTGATCATTGGTGCCAATTCCTTTATGTTACATTGGCTCAGAGTGTATTATTCCCTTTCCCTAAATAGTCTGTACCTATTATTAGGGAGTCTCTCGCTGGACAAGAACTCACCTGCCTGGCAAATAATGTTGGTCAAGGAGTTTTCTTTCCCTTTTTCCTATCTGGGGCAGTTTCTCATCCACTTGGAATATATTTGGCATGGCTTTTTATATTTTGCCCCCAAAATAGTTAATTCATTGTCTTAACAGTGGAGTTAATTTTAAAGGGGTAGTTCACCTTTTAGTATGTTATAGAGTGGTCAATTCTATGCAACTTTTCAAATTTTTTTTTTTTATTGTTTGCTTTGTAATTTGCCCTTTTCTTCTGATTTTGCAGGTTTTAAAAGGGGAGTCACAGAGCTCATCTAAAACCAAATGCTCTGTAAGGCTACAAATGTATGGCTACTTTTTATTCCTCATCTTTCTATTCAGGCTCTCTTCTATTCATGTTCCAGTCTCTTAATCAAATCAATGCATGGTTGCTAGGGTAATTTGGACCCTAGCGACCAGATTGCTGAAATTGCAAACCAGAGAGCTGCTTAATAATAAACTAAACTCAAAAACCACAAATAATAAATGAAAACCAAATGCAAATTATCTCAGAATATCACTCTCTATATAATACTAAAATTAACTCAAAGGTGAACAACCCCTTTAAATACAGGTTTGGGATCTGTTATCAGGAAATCGGCTTTCAAACTCCTATTTAGAGATGAGCAGGCAGAAAGGCCAGCCTGGGCTTTAAGAATAGCAATAATATTCAATGGATGGTGCGTAGGGTAAATCTAACCCATAGCAACCAGAGAGCTGCTAAAATTCCATAAAAAAAGAAGCCCAATTACTGAATGTAATGTTTATTTAAAGATGGACTTACATACACAGGGACTGTTTGTCACACCATCTTGGAATGTTATGGGAATAAAAACATTTTGCACCTCCCTCTGCTGGTTTATGGGATATCCATATGCGCCAATGCCCTTGCTGGATTCTAATGTTAGTCATATGACTTGTTAGACTGACATTTTTATATTTGTTTTTGTGTAAAGAAAGTTCTGTCTGGAGCCCATTAGATATCGCATTGTATATGAATCAGACTCACAGAAAATAAGTGGCTAATTTGCTGTGTAATCACAGCTGTGATGTCACTGTCTGGCTCCATTCACTTCTGTGCAGGAGAGGAATTTATGAAAGAGGGTAGTGCTTACAGGTAGGTGTTATAAACGCTCATTGAAATTGCGGAAACTTAGAATTAAGGCAGTTCACGTAGCTGTGCATCCTTACTGAAGGCCAAGTAATGCCTGTGTGCCCCTGTCTGTGTCAATCTGTCCCACACACTCCAGTCTTTCCTACAGTCTGATCAAGCTCTGATTGCAATGGTGAGATGATTCTGAGGTTTTCTTCCATTTAAGCATTTGGGCAAGGCCATTCCCCTAGTAATGTGTAGAAGGTAGCTGACAGACTGTCAGAAGTGTGTCTGCTCTGTTGGTTGATGATTGACGTCCGTGAAAGAGTTCATATAAAAGCACATATTGTGCTTGGGCAGTGGCTTTTAGGTTATGAGGCATTCTTACAGATCTGTTCATGTGTGAGGTCTCATTGATGGCTTTTTAGCAGGGAATACAGGCTTATGGAAGATAGCTCCCAACTCATTTGAGTAGTTCTTGACCTTTCCTGAATGGTGGATTTAAATTGGGGCTGTATGGGATGCTGGGTTCTGCTTCAGAATCAACTACACCCCATAACTTACTTTGATTTTTTTGTATTCTCAGGTGATACAATCTTAAAGGGGTTGTTCATCTTTGAGTTAACTTTTAGTTTATATTCTGAGACAATATGCAACTGGTTTTCATTTTTTATTATTTGTGAGTTTTGAGTTATTTAGCTTTTATTTAGCAGCTCTCCAGTTGGCAGTTTTAGCAATCTGGTTGCTAGGGCCGAAATTACCCTAGCAACCATGCATTGATTTGAACAAGAGAATATTAATAGGAAAGCCTTGAATTGAAAGATGAGAAATAAAAATAATAACTTGGCCTTGTCCCAGTGCTTAAACTGACCTGCTGTAAGTTCCACCAAGTAGTGGCGAACTTGGGCACGTGAGTTATCTTTAACCCTTTCTAAAAATTCCATTTATGTACACCAGAAGAAACCCACAGGCCTGAGTTCCACAGGGATAGGTTCTGTGCTTCTTTATTATATTGAGTGTAAAGTTCCAGCGCTATGGGCTTTGTCCTGATCTGGGAAGCAGACACAATGTACAGTCATGTAATAATTAAGCTGAGCCAGCAGCAGAGAAGATAATGCCACAGCCAGTGTATGAAATAGGTTTTTAGGTCAAGCTCTTTTTATTTGTAGGTTGGGCCAATAATTTCCGATCTGCTCTGCTATTTCATTTCAATTTAATTGTTGGCAAAACAGCATTTAACTTTCAAACTAGTCCTGTGGTTAACGCCTAATAATAGTCGTATGTGTTTGTGGAAGCACAGAGTTCACCGCTACTTAGATTTAGAAATAAATTGCTTTATTACCTCAAACTTTTAAAAAAAGGCTTCAAATTAATAGGCATGGCTGCATTTCCACAGTTTGCACGCGTGCGCTTATTTAATGTTTGTTGTTTGCAAGATTATACATGGGTGGGGTACCTGGGTAATTGCCACATTATTTAGTATAGTGTCACAGGCAAAAATAATGTATTCATATGAATACACACTGTAGAATTTGAAGGGGTGGTATTACCCTTTTTCAACAAGATATAAATAAATCAATAAATGAAGTTAAATAGGCCTTCTGCTAATATGATTTTTATTTCTGGCTTGGAGCAGGGCAAAATCTCAAGTTGAACATTAAAGTATCATTCTTCTGGTTTGTGGAAGCACAATGAAAACAAATAAGCAGTCCACTGAGAAACCTATGTATAAACAAAGTCCTCTCTACCCCTAGCTACAGCCTGCTAGACTTTGAGATCAGGAATAGCTCATTATACAGAGGGTTCACCTTGGACTGCTGATTTGTTGTGCTTATGCTCATTCAACCAGAAAGTAGAATGTGATGTCTTGCTGGGCCTAATAATATTAACAAAGGCCTTCAAAGTTGTGAGCAGTCGTTCCCCATCTTCTGATCTTGTTAGACTATCTTTTGAGTACCAGTCACCTCCATAATAATAATATTTTCAAATTTTTTCCTCATTTGCTGCTGTTTAGATTTCTGCTGCAGTGTTTGGAAGACCTTGATGCCAATCTGCGGAAGTTGAACTCGAGATTGTTTGTGATCCGTGGGCAGCCTGCTGATGTATTTCCTCGGCTTTTCAAGGTACGAAGGTGCTTTATTCATGTATTTCTTTTTTTAACTTGTGACAAATTCCCGGTTCATTAACCCATTTTCTTATACAGATAAATGCCAGTTGGGAATTATCCATACCAGGGAAGGCTGTTGTTTTACTTTTGAGTTTCTCCTACAGGAATGGAAAATTACAAAGTTATCCATTGAGTATGACTCTGAGCCATTTGGGAAGGAACGAGATGCAGCCATCAAGAAGCTTGCGAGTGAAGCTGGCGTGGAGGTCATTGTACGCATTTCACATACCTTGTATGACTTGGACAAGTGAGTAAAGCGCATTCTCATCCAGTTTATATAAGGTTACTGTCTGCAGTTTTATTTTTATTTTTTTTAAGGTGCCAGTGTGTCCCAGCCTGGGAACTTCTGCATCACCTCTCATAACACACCAACCTTTGTTTAAAGCCATACCGACACATTCCTATAAAAATCAAAGGAACGTGTCGGTATCAAGTATGTGCTGCACCTACAATAGTTCCCCGAAAAGCCGCCCCCAGCCCTGCAAACCTTGGTGCAGCAGACTGGCTGACATCACTAACAGAACTTCCGTATTGCTTCAGTGACGCTGGGCTGGGGGCGAAGTCCTGTTTTCATTTGTAATTAGCCTATGGAAGGATTGCCCACCCCCAGCCCAGTGTGACTGAAACAGCGCAGAATATCTTTAAGCAGTGCCGGAGGGTTGGGTTCATGCAGATTCACGGGGCTGGGGGCGAGTTTGAGGGGAACTATTCCGGGTGCAGCATGTACTTGATACTGACACGTTCCTATAATTTTTATATGAACGTGCCGGTATTGCTTTAATAATGCCTTTACATAAAGTCAGAAAGTGGTATGGTTTGAGGTAATTTAGGTTGCAGCCAAACAGGTCTACATAAGAGGAAACACTCCTTTTTTTCTTACATATTTTACAGAAATATACCATAAAATACATAACCAGTGTAGAATACACCATGTAGATATCCTGTGCTTCCAGTTTTTATTGGGACCTGTCCTAAGTGTGCATGCTGTTTGTGACACCCTTGCTTAGATCTCCCCACATGATCTCATTTCATTACATCTAATTAGCTTACAATCAGATCAGAGATATAGGACTTATTTAGGATATGCATTCAGATGGCCAAATTGATTATAAAGAGCATGCACAATTGAAGCAAGAAACATATCGGCTTCAAGTGCATGAAGTTGAGTTTAGCAGTGGTCATGGTGGCCATTGATGTTCAGCTCTGCATTTTCAGCATTGGTACAGGGGAGCCAGGACCATTCTGGGTACCAGTGAAGAGGATACCTGGTTTATGCTTGCCTTTCATCCTTTAAAATTGTGAGAATAATATGCACATCCACAAAAAACTGTTATGCTTATTAAAATGCATCTTTATGCAATGCCTTATTTCATTAAACCTTTACTTGTAGGATTATCGAATTAAATGGTGGCCAGCCACCACTGACCTATAAAAGATTTCAGACTTTGATCAGCAAAATGGATCCGCTGGAGATTCCCGTAGAAACCATTACAGCGGAAGTTATGGAAAAATGCACCACTCCTGTGTCCGACGATCACGATGAGAAATACGGGGTTCCTTCCTTGGAAGAATTAGGTATATTATCGTATAATTTTTGGTAAAATCAATGGATCGCTTTGTGGGTATGGTCTGACTTAGTGTGCCTGTCAATTCGAATTGTGACTTCGGCCAGAATTGTTCTCTAGGCTTTTGTGTGGATATTATCTCCAGATACCCTTATTTTTGAATGTCTTCAACCAAGTCAGATCAATAATATAAAAGGAGGCTTCTTCTGGTTCCACTGTGAAACAGAGTGGTATATTTCTTTTTTTTTGCCAGGAAGTGCAGTATTAAGTCCCAGTAAATTATTTGTTTATATCCGAAGTAGGCGTGCCAGGTAGAATGACTGGCATGATCACTATGAGCTATACATGGTAATGACTGTAATTACAGTGTGATCAGCTCTTTAGGCGCATGTATAAGCTTCAGTTCTCAAGCACTCTGCCTTTTGCATCATGCCTTTATATGGTCCTGGAACTCCTTGCTTACTTATATATATCCTTATATTTTACAATAGGAATTATACTATTCACTATGTTGTCTTTTGATTATACTTTCCTTATTCTTTTGCGGGCCTCCAAGCTTCCCTCTGCCTGATCCCCATGAATACATTGTTGTCATACACAGGCAGCACTGTATTGATGTGCTCTGAACAAAGTGTGCAAAAAATTGGGCTTTTTTTTTTCCTCTTTGCACACTGCCTTAAGTAAATGACCCCCTATTGTTTTTGCATCTTTTTTTTTTACTGAGCAGACCCATTGAAGAAGCAGCTATAGATAAAGTCCTGTTGCTCTATTTGAAATGTTTTGTATTATAATGGCTTCCTTTTTATGGAAGGAGAATATTTGTTTATTTTCCACAGGTATTTTTCCTCTTGCTACTGCACAGTTGCTTATTGATTTCCAACGCCTGCTTCTCCTTAAAATGTTTTTTTTTTTATCTTCTTTGTTGTTGGTAATCTTGTTAGTTTCTAGCAAACTGTACAAACTCTGCTACACAACATTACCATCAAATTCTGATGTTGCATTTGCCATTCTGTGCTAGAGAATATTACGACACTATCAGACTAAATGAATGCTGATGCAAGTGACTGTGTGAGCTCTCTAGAATGCAACATTTCATGCTTATTTCGTGTTATTCTAACTTTCTGTTTACTACTGTGTGTGAGCCTCAACTGAAGGCTGTTTCTGTCTACTTTAGTATCAGGTTGATTAGCTTCGGGGATTAATAGAGCACAACCCTTATAAATGACATTTTTAGCACCTGTGCACCATTACACATTTATAAATCTCTTGGCTAATATCAAAGGCCTCTATTTGTACACCAATCTAGCAACTTTTATTAATATTATATTATACATTGTTCTCTTAGAATCTCCATATTTTACACTGCTCTATATTCTGCTTAAGGCTCTTTAATGCATATATATCTATCCTACTGGTTAATAGACCTAACAAGCCACATTTGACTATTAACACGGGCATGAAAATAATAGCTGTCAATTAGTTTTTTCTTCCTTACCTGAATGTAGATATGAGTACTAATTTGATATTTAAGATAGGCTTGTATAATTTGAGCAATTTTATTAAAAACAAATAAAAAAGACTGTTTAACTCTTTGGTGCCACATTTACAGCAATGGGATGCAGGTCCGAAAAATCTCACTCTTGCACTGCAAGTAAACCAAAAGCCTTTGCCTTCATTATAGATCCTTTAACTGTAGCAGTTACCTGTTAAATCAAAATATTGTATAGTAGAAGTGTTTTAAAACCTTAAAAAAAAACGGTGAAATTGAATATGTATCTATTTATGCGGGGGCATGTCCTTAATAGGCCAAATCTGAGAAACGTTCGGTTTTCTAAATGTGCAGTCCATTTCATTTACTTTGGTTTCATCTCCTGCCTGAGCAGCAGTGCTGTGCCTGAATCTGGAACTATTTGTTTCTGAACTACGTAAAACTCACTCATTTTCCAATGTTTGTTTTACAAATGACAGAAATAGCCGGCCCTGCGGAACCTCTTCAGGAAAAAAATCCTGCACTCTATATTGAGAACTGAGATTTTTTTTTCTTATCAAGCTTTTTTTGCCAGGATCAATTAGAAAGTGGTGCCCTTAGGCTACAGTCACCGCACCACAAACGGAAAAAGGGCGGTTGCATCACTTCCCGCTGACAACAGCGATCTTGTGATGTCAACTGCTTCAACAGTGGCCGGACCGTTGCGAGGATGTTCACAGGGAGAAAATCCAATGAGAAGGCGGCACAGGTGGGGTCGTTCTATTTCTAAAGAATGCCACAGAGTGGCAGGGCCTAGCCCGTATGTCTACGCGGCACGGAATGTGCACTTAAGTGGACCTGTGGGTTAAGCCCATCGAGCAGTGAAGAAGTCATTTAGCTCGAATCATAAAAAGAAATATATAAGATGTGAATATAAAATCTCATCTTAACCCTATTCAGGACTGGCTTCATTATTACTACAGATTTGAAACTTGTCTCAATGTGGGCTTACAATATATAGACGGTTTGGCCCATATCAATTCATAAAAACCCAAACCTTACAAAACAGATCCATTGTGTGTTGTACAACTTTATGTCTGGGGTTGTATTTAATATTCTTAAGTTTAACTCAAATGAACATTTTGAATATTTTATTGGGAATGGGTTGGAGTCCTGAATAGAGTTAAAAGCCTTTTTGTTTTTAGAATGTGTTTTGTCTGTCCTGGTCATTTACAATAGTTTGAGATAGATGTTTTGTAAATTACTTTGTTAGAAATCAATCTCTACTATTGGTAAATTCTACTAAAATTAGCCCAAATATTGCTCTAAATTCTAATCCTTTCATACCAGGAGTCAGATTTTGTCGGCGCGTGTCCCTTTGCCGGAAATGGACCTTACCTCGCCTGCTAGCCCCAAGGAGTTAACGAATGTGTTGAACATTAACAAGATTATAAATGAGTTGAAGAACTGTTTTGTTGCAATTAATTCTGTACTTCTATCATATGATTGTTTGTGCTGAGTAGCTAGAGGGAATAGTAAGAATTCTTTGTAATTATGCTTTAGGCTTCGATACAGAAGGACTGCCATCTGCTGTGTGGCCTGGAGGAGAAACGGAAGCTCTCACTCGCTTAGAGAGACACCTGGAGAGGAAGGTAGGTAAAAAAATTAACAATGATAAAAGCTATTATGCATTGATCCCTCTAGTCATAAAAGATTATAATTTTTCTGAGAAATAGATTTGAACATGACATTATTGGTCTAGGCAGCTGTGTGGGCAGAAAGGCAAAAGCTTAAAAAGAAAGTTAGTTCAACCATAAATATGTAACACTGTACCCCACTAGTTCTCTATAAAAGTTAATTAAAACGTTAATTACACATAATGAAAAAGTTAATTACACATAGAAACCAATTCAACAACAATAATAATAATTATTATTGTTCAAATACTTATAGATGTTATAGATGCAAGGGAAGTCTTCAATGAGATACATTTCCAAGCACTTTGTCAGCCATCTTGTTCTTACCTTCAGAGATTATTGTGCCATTTTGGGGTCATTATATTACACTGTAATCAACCACGGGGAGGAAGGGCAGACTTGTTCAGTTACCGGTTTTCCAAAATAAAAGTTTAATGTACATGTCTCGGGTATTTAGTTGATACATTTCTCAGCAGCATGTCTGGAGTATTGGCAACTATTATCAATTATTACAGTTGCCATTAGGGCAAGGACACGCAAGCAGATTCAGGGAGATTAGTCGCCCCGGTGACAAATCGCCTCTTCTTCTGTGTGACAATCTCCCCGAACTAACTTCCCCTACCTGCCATAAACTAGACCAGACTATAACCTGACCATATTTATTTCCATTAAAGAAATAGGCCAAACATTGACATTTATACTGTTCTGCCTGTGCGAACAATTATCATCTGTACTTTTATAGGCATGGGTTGCAAACTTCGAAAGGCCCCGGATGAACGCCAACTCCCTTCTTGCAAGTACTACCGGTCTTAGCCCCTACTTGCGGTTTGGATGTCTGTCTTGTCGTCTGTTCTACTTCAAGCTTACCGATTTGTATAAAAAGGTAATGTTCCAATTTTTCAATATTGTAATGGCATTATATTTGGTCATAATACTCGTAGAGCAGGTTGCATGGTATGATGGAACTACATCATTATTACTTTTTGCCTTTCTAAGCCCAAATGCTCGACTCCTTCCCACTGGTCTTGGTCAAGCAATGCAGTTATTGATTTTATAAAATGACCTTAAATCTGTAAGCCACTGTACTAACCTTTTTTTTCCACTGAACTTTTTCATCCAGGTAAAGAAAAACAGTTCACCCCCGCTGTCTCTCTATGGGCAGCTTCTGTGGCGTGAATTTTTTTACACTGCAGCCACAAACAACCCTCGCTTTGATAAGATGGATGGTAACCCAATATGTGTCCAGATTCCTTGGGATAGAAACCCAGAGGCACTAGCTAAATGGGCAGAGGGACGCACTGGGTTTCCCTGGATTGATGCGATCATGACACAACTGCGTCAGGAAGGCTGGATTCATCATCTGGCTCGTCATGCTGTGGCATGTTTTCTCACTAGGGGAGACCTCTGGATTAGTTGGGAAGAAGGAATGAAGGTATAGTTTATTCTTGCGTTAAACTTTTTCTATTGTATCTTCGTCATGTTTCATATTTTCAGTGTTTTCAATATTCGTTGTAGATCGACATACAGTTAAAGTGGTTGTTCACCTTCCAAACACATATTTTCAGTTCAATTGTTTTCAGATGTTCACCAGAAATAGACTTTTCAATTGCTTTCCAATTTTTATTTTTTGTAATTTTTCCAAAATACAAGTTTAATGTACGTGTCTCTGGTGGCAGCTCAGTATTTAGTTGATATACTTCTCAGTAGCATATCTGGAGTATTGGCAACTATTATCAATTATTACAGTTGCCTTTAGGGTAAGGACACACGAGCAGATCTTCAAATCGCCTCTTCTTCAGGGTGACCATCTCTAACTAACTTCCCCTACCTTCCCGCCGGCTTTAATGAAAAATCGCCAGCGGGATGGCACTTGCGGCACTTTGTGTTCCGAAAGTTTCCTCGTGAGGCGACTTCGTAAATCGAAGCACAGCAAGTGCTATCTCATATAGCCTTTTCTCAATTTTCGCCATTGCTACACAACAGCTTGTTTATATGACTGTTGTAGAGTTACTGAAGCAAACAGATCACGTTTTTACCAGTGCAGGGCAACAGTACATGATATTTTCATTACTTTAAACGACTTTAATTTTTTTGGTGTTACTGTTCCTTTAAGTGCCCCTTAAGACATTCCAATAAAAGTTTTTGTTTTGTTTTTTTTTTTTAACTTATTCTTCTTGGTGACCTTTGTGGTTTTTGAGTGCCTGTTCCGCATTTTTGTAAATTTCCCTGTTTGCCCTTTTTTAATCAAGAAATAACAAAAGCTTTGATTTTTGGTTTTTAAAACAGTAGGCAAAAAGAATGATCAGCAAAAGCGTTATGTTTAAAAGGGAGTATACTGCCCAGTTAAAGGAGGACCCAGTTTCCTCTCTATAGTTAACTACCCCCAAGGGGCTAGTAGATATATCACCACCTGGTGATTAAGGTTCCAACTGCATGGGTTATACTATTTGAATGGCATTTGGATATTTTTTTTTTTCCAGTTTCCACATATTTACCCTGTAATATGAGTACTGCATGCCACTCCCTTATGAGGACACACTAGGTGCAGGTATGGGATCTATTATCCGGAAACCTTCTGTTCAGAAAGCTCCAAATTACGGAAAGGCCTTCTCCCATAGACTGCATTTTATCTAAAATAATCCAAATTTTAAAAAAACATTTCCTGTAATAGAAAAACAGTACAGTGTACTCAAGCCAATCCACGATAATAAATCCTTATTGGAGGCAAAACCAGCCTATTGGGTTTATTTAATGTTTACATGATTTTCTAGTAGACTTTAGGTATGAAGATTTAAATTACGAAAATCCAGAAAACCCCAGGTCCCAAGCATTCTGGATAACTGGTCCCATACCTGTACTTATAACGCAATCACTATAGTATACAATTGCCTTCAGCAGCTTGTAAGCAATGTAAGAACAACAACAACACTGGCATATTCATTAGTACCAATGAGGGAGAACTTGAATTGTAATGTAGCAAATAGGACATCAGCAAAGTGGAATGTGATGTAAACATAAAAAGGAGAGGGCACAATCCAAGAAAGAGGTTGCAAAAACATTCTAGTCATGGTTACTGCCAAAAGATAAGTCCCTGCTCATTTAATTTGGGGCTTGATATACTGCAGACTTCCAGGTGGCTGCAAGTATAAAAGTGCCTTGGTCATTTGTAGTCAATTGAAATAATTGTTCAATGTCACGACAATTGCTATTATAATAAAATAGTGTAAAATTCACACATACACAGACAGACAACATGCTTAAATATGTGCTAGCAGATTCCCAACTCTGTCAGGGCTGATTTTACTCAAGGGGGTACGGGGAGTAGGTAAGAGTAAGAAGGACAAAAAGAGCTGTATACACACTTAAATTTCAGTTAAGAGGTACAATAAACAACGTCTAATGCAAGAGAAACGTTGCTGCTGAGACTGCACAGAATGGGGTCTGGTATATAGAACACCTACATCATGACCTATTTTCTATATCTGACCTCCTGCAAGCTAAGCACAGGATTGATCATATAGAATTTAGCCCATGTGTATCCAGATTTAGCCAAACTGGAGGAATAAATGGGTTACTTGAAATTTGATCTTGTTGTGTCGTTATCTGATAGAACAACCAGATGTATTTCCTAGTCACCCCTGGCCAGCATTCACCAATGGGTTAACCTCCCTCCGGACCAATGGACAGGACCTCCCACTAACAAGTTAAAATGAGAGCCCCACCCATACTCACTTGTCTTTTTTCGTCCTGTCCAGAGGCCGATGGATGGAGTCAACAGACAGGGGTCAAGTCCCTGTGGAGTTCCCAGCATGTGGGGTCCGTGCGCTCCCTTAGTCCACTGCATTGCTGGAGGTCCAAATACTCCCCTTTGTGGGGTTAGTTAAGGAAGGCCGAGTGGTGCGAGATCGCCATTATAGGCCAAGCTGTACCTCCCGCGGAGCGGGTTAGGGAGGCGATGCTGCAGACCTGATGCGCTAGACGTCTGTGGACTGTGAGCGCGGAACCGGAAGTGACGTCATCGTTCCACTCGGCGAGCGTTTCCGACAGAGGAGTCTGATGCGTCCCGAAGGGAAGGGCGTCAGACGGTAGACGGTGGTCACAGGGTAAGGTAGGCAGGGTCGCTCGGTCATCCTGAAACACGGCATGGGCCAAAAGAGCGATTCCACACTTTACTAATTCCGGAAGTGGAAAGGACGCCATTTTTGATATGGGCAAAGTCGCAGCATTAAGGTGAAACACGGAAGTGTTTCTTTTTGGCGCCAAAATCCTCTAGGTATGGCGTGTAGCCCTGGAACAGGCATAGATTAAGTTTGTAACCCTAACATATAGGGTAGAATTATATCATGCTTGTGGATTTGTGGGCAATTTAAGGAGACAGTACTTCCTGGTCGTATCCATTTGTTTGTGTGCTGCAATCCTGTCACTGTGTTACGCTCCAGGGGATAGCTTGAACATGGATACTGGTGTACCGGGCAAGACACCTCACCCCAAAGGGAAAAGGTTAGATGGTACCTGAATGCAAAAAAAAAAAAGTGGACACCAAGTTTATTGTCTTAATCTTGTTTATTGTTTTATGCAGCCTTCCTGCCACAGAGAAAAAAGATAAGACACCTGAGAAGACGTCCACTTCACAAGCTCAGGAAGATCGAGCACCTTCATGCTCTCAGGAAAATCAAGCTTTTACGGAGTCCTTAGCGGCTGTCATAAAACAAGCAGTGGTTCAGGGTTTTCAAGAAGTGGCTAGTTCCAGGAAAAGGCCAAGGCATACATATTCAAGACAGACAGACTCACTGTCAGAGGTTTCTGAAGGGGAACTTTCAGATGTTTCAGTCTTTCATTCTCCATTAGGCTCAGAAGAGGGGGAGATTGACTCAGAGGATGAGTCAAATTTTGATTTGTCTATAGTGGAGCCACTAATCAAGGCAGTCCGTCATACTTTAACATTTCCTACAGAGCCATCTAAATTGTCTTCGGCTGATAAGCTTTTTCCTTCTTTGAAGAAAAAATCACTATGCTTTCCAGTGCATGCCTCTATAAAGGAGATAATAGCTACAGAGTGGAAGAAGACAGAGAAAAGGCCACAGACGGCCGGGAAATTCCAAAGGAAGTATCCTTTTGATGATGATGAGGCAAAATTTTGGGATGCCCCTCCCAAGGTGGATGCAGCCTTGGTTAGGCTTGCTAAGAAGACATTACCTGTGGATGATGCAGCGGTTTTCAGGGAGCCTATGGAGAAAAAGATGGAATTTAACCTAAAGAAATCATATGCGGCTGCGGGAGCGGCATGCAGGCCAGCTGTAGCACTAACTTCTGTTTCTAGAGCAGTTAAAGTTTGGCTCCTGAATATCGAGGAAGCAATCTCATCCAACGTCAAGAGACCTAAATTATTGGAGATGCTTGCAGACTGCAAATCAGCGATTGACTTTGTCAGAAGCCTCGGTGGACAGTGCATTTTATGGCCAGATCCGTGGCACTTTCAGTGGCAGCAAGGAGGGCATTGTGGCTGAAGCCTTGGGCAGCGGATGCAGCCTCAAAAACAAATTTATGTCAGCTTCCTTTTGAAGGGGATATGCTTTTCGGTGAAAAACTTGACGCCATTATCAAAAAGGTCTCGGGTGGAAAAAGTGTATTCCTTCCTCAAGAGAGGAGAAGCAAAAGAGGCAGATATGATACATCATATGCCAGAGACAAAGACAGGCCTTTTAAATCTTCAAGGCAATATAGGCCTGGAAAAGAATACACAAGACAGTCATCCTGGAGATCGGGGCGTCCAGGCTCCAGGGGGAATATGAAAAGATCAAGTTTTTTCTCTTCCTCCTCTTCTACAGCTCAGCAGCAATGAGGGTACCTTGGCTCAGGCAGAGGTAGGAGGCAGATTGAATCTCTTCGCTCAAGTCTGGGCCAGAACGATACAAGATCGATGGGTATCCAAAATAATTCAAGAAGGTTTTCGTTTGGAGTTCGAAACAATCCCAAGGAGGGATTATTTTTTAGTTTCTTCGTTCCGAAACAAACAGGAGAGTCAAGGTCTGGTTCAGGAGTATATGAATCAGCTACTCATCTCGAAAGCCATAGAAGTAGTTCCGCCTCAAGAAAGAGGAAGAGGATTTTACTCAAGGCTTTTCTTAGTAAAAAAAAGCATCCGGCGCTTTAAGACCGGTGTTGGACATGAGAAAACTAAACGAATTCTTAATAAAGAAAAAGTTCAAGATGGAGTCCTTGGCATCCATCATCCAGGCCATCTCAATCGGAGATTGGTTAACGAACATAGACTTGAAGGATGCATATTTCCACGTACCAGTCTTCCCAGAACACAGGAAGTATCTTCGGTTCGCGGTAGGAGACACTCAAGTACAATTCAGGTGTCTTCCATTCGGGTTATCACAATCCCCAAGAGTTTTTACAAAGGTCCTCGTTACCATAATAGCAGAATTAAGGAAGGAAGGAATAGCAACTTTTCATTACCTAGACGACATCCTAGTGGCCACAAGGTCAAGAGAAGAAGCAGAACGACATACAAAACGAGTATTGGAAGTTCTGCAAACACGGATGGATTGTCAACCTAGAAAAGAGTCAGCTAATCCCATCAAGGTCACTGACTTTCCTGGGAGCATATTTCCAGACACAGGAAAATTTAGTAAGTCTTCCAATCCAGAAACAGCGGAAAATTCCTCAGGCAATAGAAGACTTCAGAAGCCATACGTCAGTGACAGTTCATCACTGTCTGAAAATTCTGGGCTTGATGTCTTCAACGATACAAGTTGTAAAATGGTCGAGGTGGCACATGAGAGATCTTCAAAATTTCCTACTAAGAAGAGTAAGATGTCCACAGCTAAATATGCACAAAACACTAAGGTTGCCGCAAGAGAGAAAACACAACTTAGATTGGTGGTGCGTAAGAGAAAATTTGATGAAAGGAACACAGCTGGAAGAACCAGTGTGGGCGGTGTTAACAACAGACGCTTCAGGTTCCGGCTGGGGAGCCCATTTTGGAGAACATTTCGCTCAAGGGTCATGGGATATGAAACGGACACCTTCAAATGTTCTCGAGCTAAGGGCAATAGGAAAGGCTCTATTTGCTCTTTCAGATGTTCTAAAAGGGAAGAGTATAAAGATCAGGTCAGACAATGTCACAGCAGTCGCCTATGTGCAGAAGCAGGGAGGCACCAGAAGTATGACATTGTTAAAAGAAGCCATTCCGATATTCCAGTGGGCAGAAAGATGGCTAGAGAATCTTTCAGCAATACACTTGCCAGGAACAGAAAACATAAGAGCAGACTTTTTAAGTCGAGTCACTTTAGACCCAGGGGAATGGAGTCTTCACAAGAACATCTTTCAGGAATTGGCGTACGCATGGGGCATGCCAGAAGTAGACGCTATGGCTTCAGTCCAAAACAGAAAATGCGAAAAATTCTACGCAAGGTATCCCTGCGAAGAGGCACTGGCCATAGACGGTCTAAGTCAAGATTGGTCCAGGGGACTCGTGTATATTTTTCCCCCAATTCCTCTGATTTGGAAAGTGTTGAAGAAAGTGGATCGGGAAGCAGTCGATGCTATAGTACTGATTCCCTTTTGGCCAAGAAGACCCTGGTTTCCTCTGCTTCGCAAACTTACCTTAGAGGGTCCCAAGAAGATTTTGAAATTCCCAGGGTGGTTGTCCCAGGGAATGTTCCTCTACCAGGAGAAGGACCCCCTGTCCTTAATGGCATGGAGGTTGAAAGGGAGAGGTTAAAGAAGCAAGGTTTCAAAGAAGAGATTGTGGATTTTCTCCTAAAGTCAAGGAAGTATTCCACTTCATCTCAGTACTATAAAGTCTGGGATAGATTCGTGCATTTTGCGACCCTCAAGAACCAAGACCCAATTTCTCCGACAGCTTCGTTGCTGGTTGATTTTCTGTTCTCAGGCTATGAGAGGGGTCTCCAATTGAGTACATTAAGGGTGCAAGTGTCAGCTATTTCGGCGTTGACAGGAGTAAGCTGGGCATCGGATTCATTAGTCCGAAGATTTTTTGATGCCTTTGTAAGAGTAAGACCTTGCATAAAGAAAATTGCACCTCCTTGGGACTTACCGTTTGTTCTGGATGTTCTCACAAGAACTCCCTTTGAACCATTAGAAAAGTCTTCTTTATGGAACCTTACCTTAAAGGTTATTCTACTGGTGGCGGTTACGTCAGCATGTAGAGTTGGAGAATTGGCTGCCTTGTCTGCTTTGGAGCCTTATACGGTAATCTTCAAGGATAAAGTTGTGCTTCGACCTGCGTTCAAATTTCTGCCGAAGGTCGTATCAAAATTCCATATGGAATTAGAAATGGTTCTTCCATCTTTTTGTCCATCTCCAAAGTCAGACAGAGAAAGATATTGGCACACATTAGATCTGGTCAGAGCCATTGAAATTTACCTGGAGAGGTCCAAGATGTTCAGAAAATCAGACCATCTGTTTGTGATTCCCTGTGGGTTCAGGAAAGGGCAAGCTCCTTCCAAAAAGACCTTAAGCTCCTGGATTGTGTCGGCAATTGCAAAGACCTACAATATAGCGGGCAGGAAGGTTCCCCAGGGGTTAAAAGCCCATTCCACCAGAGCGTTGGCGAGTTCATGGGCAATGGAAGCAAAAGCATCGCCAGAAGCGATCTGTAAAGCAGCGAGATGGTCATCTGTCAACACATTCATTAAACACTATAGACTAGATGTCCTTGCCTCCCAAGAAGCTAGATTTGGGAGGAAGGTCTTGCAATCAGTTATACATTGCTGAATAAAGCATATTTTTTCATTTCTGCAATATTGTGTATCCCTCCCTTTTTTCGTAGCTTTGGAAGTCCCATTGGTGAATGCTGGCCAGGGGTGACTAGGAAAACAGGAAATTGTTTTTACTTACCGTAATTTCTGTTTCCTGGTCACCTTCCATGGCAGCATTCACCAGGGAATTACCCACCCTAGATGTCAGGCTTTAGACTAAGACAAGTGAGTATGGGTGGGGCTCTCATTTTAACTTGTTAGTGGGAGGTCCTGTCCATTGGTCCGGAGGGAGGTTAACCCATTGGTGAATGCTGCCATGGAAGGTGACCAGGAAACAGAAATTACGGTAAGTAAAAACAATTTCCTGTTTTCAGTGTGCTAAGTCTGCAATTGAATTAAACTTTATCTGCCAGTAATGACGCCACAGACTTGCAGGGCTTGAACCAGAACTTTAGAATGTCATTGATATTTCTTTAGCTGTGTGAGTTTTGTAGGCAATGTTTTTTTTTTTTTTTCTAGCCATTAACACTAAACTGTTGTGTGTTTCTCTGCAGGTATTTGAGGAGCTGCTACTCGATGCTGATTGGAGCGTGAATGCAGGAAGTTGGATGTGGCTGTCCTGCAGTTCCTTTTTCCAGCAGTTTTTTCACTGTTACTGCCCCGTTGGCTTTGGAAAAAGAACTGACCCCAATGGAGATTATATCAGGTGGGGTTAGCTGTTTACTAGAGGCATTTGTGGCTTTTAAAATCTACCAATGAAAGTTTTGCCACCACAGAGTTCTGTGCAGGGGTGCTCTTGTACATGGTATCAAATTAAAAATGAAGATGCGAAGATGCTTTGCAACTATTTGATGCTTGCGTCAGCCCATGGCCAGTTCAGTCAAATACCGTGGAGGATTGGTTGGTCTATGCCCACCTTTACTCTAGTAAACATATAGCATTGTAGATTTCATATACTAACCGATGCACAATCCGAATAACTTTTCAGTACTCTTGATGCTGCACGTGACTTAATTTATTGCAAAAAACCCCAACAACCTATTTTACTACTTTTTGCACAGACGTTATTTGCCTATTCTGAAGGGCTTTCCCCCAAAGTACATTTATGACCCATGGAATGCTCTTGAGACAGTCCAGAAAGCAGCAAAGTGCATTATCGGAGTGAATTACCCCAAACCAATGGTGAACCATGCTGAAGCAAGCCGCCTGAACATTGAGAGGATGAAACAAATATACCAGCAGCTGTCTCGATACAGAGGACTGGGTGAGTCTCGTTTGGCATGATATCCCCATTATGTCTACCGTTAACCAAACATCATACAATTGTCACGAGGTTCTGATGGCATAAGTTCATTGTTATGACAGCAATATTACATCCAATTTCTTCTTTTACAGGTCTTCTCGCATCAGTGCCTTCAAATCCAAATGGGAATGGTGGGTTGATGAGTTATTCTCCAGGAGAGAGCATGCCTGGTTGTAGCAACAATGGAGGTAAGATAATTTCTATGGAATAGTCTCCTCTCCATGCTTTGTTTCTGCTAAAATTAAAATGTAATATAAGCTTTAGAAAGTTTCTTATTCCAGTATGCTGAAGCCTATATTAAATTTTCATTTTCGCAATCGTTCCCCTTTAAATTTTCTTTTTCCTTGCAAAATAAGACCATGATCTCTCATGCACACTCAAGCGTTCATTGTGATTGAGATCTGACTAAAGCTGCCAATTGATCCCAATATGAGAATTTCAATAACATACTTTCTCTCCATGGGAAAAGGAAGTTATGGTGCTTTTGCTTTTAATTTCCTTAGACTGATTTCAATAAAACAAGTAATCAAACTCTTTATATTCTGCCACTATTTATTATCTCTGTCTGATCACATTATTTCATGGATCTAAATCCATAGAAGGTCTGTCGTTGGGTACAATAACTGTCCCTTATATTGTCAGGAGGTCAGATGGGAGCAATTGAAGGGAGTTCTGCCAGTAATCCAAACCCTAACCAGGGAGAAGTGCTTCCTGGGACTTCAGGACTTCAAGGTAAGCTTGCAACACCCATGCCACTCCATTGCTTCTTATACCCTCTATTATGTGTGCCAAATTCAACCATAGCCGTTTGCTTACCTGAAAGGGCACCACATTTTTGTCTTCTCTATGGCCTGGTCTGGATGTGCATGCTCAGTAGGATGAAAAGTTGGATTTAGAATTAAAAAAGCCTGCTTCTCACTTGACTGCACTGCATGCCTATCCAGCCCCAAGGCTGCAGAGAGGTTCAAAGAGGCTGATGCAGTTTTCAGGGTCTCTGGTAAGAGATTATACACACACGCACACTTTGATCATGCCTTTCCTTCTTTAAATACAGCATTTTCGTTTTCTGTGCCTGTTCTGATAAAGCAAAATAAATTTTTCTAGGATATTGGCAAGGGAGCAGCATTCTACATTACAGCCACAGTGACAACCAGCAATCTTACTTAATGCAAGGTAATTACTGCTCCATACTAACTCCCCAAGGGCCATGGGGGGTGAGTCTTCCAGAATCATGAGATATTAATGTACTATTTATGTTAATCGCTGGAATTAAATAGTTTTACTCCCAGTACTCTCTTTATTTCTCTTATAAGAAATGTGTGCATGTATATTTATGTGGCATTGGGAAAAAGTAGCTGAGCAGTGAACCCCATCTATTGCATTGGGGTTTATTATCCAACATGAAACACTGTGGGTCAGACTTCTGCACAGTGTTTTGATAGCTCATATGAGGGGTGATCATGCAGGAACCGAGGTCTTGCTTTGGAGAAACACAAGGAAATTAACTCTTGTTTTGTCATAATAACATCACCCATAACTACAAAAACACTCTATCTCCTCTGGTAATAGACTAAACCCATCTGCTTCCCATCTTCTCTAGACCTTGCATTCTTGTTCTTGAATGAATAAATGGTATTTTTCTGTTGCCCTGGTAACATAGTTGCATATATTTAACTATGTCAGGCCCAGAGGAATAATGTCACATTCTTTTTGTCACATAGTGATGGTTCATGGAAACAGACTTTCTTGTAAACAGAGGAACGTTCCCATTCTGCTCATTATATCAAGAAGCTGTGCAATCATTATTTAGTGATTATCCGCAGTGCTGTGGAACATGTTTGTTCAGGGCTCTATTTTGGTACTTTGCTGCCCTAGACACAGACCTCAACCCACTCCCTTCTCCCAGCATTTTATATCTATATTGTTTTGCTATAGTTTTATTTACCATATAGCCATCCATGTGACTTCCCTCCTAAGCAGAGGACCACGGGTTTGTGTTGTGCATTGTAACTAAATTACAGTTGCTATAGATGCCATAATCCAGATAGTTGTTAATAACAAATGCCTGATGCTTGCTTTACAGCCAGGAACCCACTCCATTCTGTGGTATCTTCAGGCAAGCGACCAAATCCAGAAGAAGAGACTCAGAGTGTTGGACCGAAAGTCCAGCGGCAAAGCACTCATTAAACTGGTAATGTATTACAAGTGTTATCCCAAAAATAAGTTAAATAACTAAGCAAGAATACAATACATTTAGAGGTACATTTATTAAAGGAGGCATTTCGAACTTCGACTAGGGGGTTATTTATTAAAAAAAAATTGGATATGTAAAACTTGGACGAGTTTTACTGACTCGAAAACTTGTATCAAATTCGTCTAAACTCGATTAGAGTTTCCTATCCGAAAAAACTCGAATGTCAGGAAGGCTACCTCTCCCATTGACTTATACATGAACTCGGCCAGTTAGAGGTGGCGAATAGTCTAATTTGAATTCTTAAAGGGCCAGAGTATGATAAATCTCAAATTTGAATTAAAACTCAAATCGAATTCGAGTTTTGACCATAAAAAAATTAAAAAATTCTAAAATTCTAATTTTCAATAATAAATCTGCCCCTTATTGTTTGAATTTTTTTTCAAATGGGGTCACTTATTACCACATAAATTTCTACTAGATCCCCATAGCCACAGCACAGCACCCCTTTTTTCAGTAGGAATCCGGCTCTTCTACGCCAGTGTAGTTAATTTTGTAGGGCTAAGCAGAGTGTATTTGCCTATCACTGCTCACTTGGGGCAGATTTTGACCAGGAAATAATCATATTCAGACCAAACTTTACCCCTTTATGCAGTAGTAGTTTAAAAGCTATTGATGTCACTCATTAGGCAGTACAGGTATAGGATCCCTTATGCGGAAACCCGATATCCAGAAAGCTCCGAATTACGGAATGGCTGTCTCCTATAGACTCCATTTTATCCAAATAATCCAAATTTTTAAAAATGATTTCCTTTTTCTCTGTAATAATAAAACAGTAGCTTGTATTTGATCCCAACTAAGATATAATGAATCCTTATTGGAAGCAGAACCAGCCTATTTGGTTTATTTAATGTTTAAATGAATTTCTAGTAGACTTAAGGCATGAAGACCCAAATTATGGAAAGATCCATTATCCGGAAAACCCCAGGTCCCGAGAATTCTGGATAACAGATCCCATACCTTTATTTGCAAGGCTGACACTAGCATTCTTCCACACAGTGCCCATTTCAACAAGAAGCCAGGATTGCTGATAAAAGATAGTTTCCCACGTGGATCTTAAATCTATTTACTTATAACTTACTCGGATAGCATTTAATTCCGTGTTAAGGAATATAATACATAGCCATTTCATTGAAACTACTACTGACTACTACTATATTTGATGGGATATTTTTTTACTCACAGATTTTGGGGAATATCTCCATAACCAGAAGAGAGAATATTTGAATGAACAGTACCAGCTGCACATGTAAATGTAAAATTGGATACATTTCTTTTACACAAGACAAAAAAATAAAACGTGATCTTTGTGTCCTGTCATAAACTAATCTGTCTGTAAGAGCTTCATTTATCTCTGTATTTCTATGGTTTTTATCTCTGAGCTATTTCAATAAGCAGTTTTGTATATATAACGGGAATTATTTTGTGTGACGCTTGCTTACAGACGTGTAAATATGAATATCCATGAACTAGATGTAGGCTGCGCAATATATTTTTGATAATAAATGTTTTATGGAGACAATGTTATCCCTGTAAAATTCACTTTTTTATGTATATACTAATGAGACCTGTTCAATAAAGCCTGATAAGTGCATTGTCTAAAAATAAGGGGGGTGTGCTTTTTTTTTTGTGTGCAGATTGTTCCCAAACCCCCACCACCAGCAGTGCTGATGTTGAGAGAACGGGGTACATATTTGTATAAGATCATCAGGTTCAAATTTCATTTATTGGGATTCAATCATACAAGGTTCTTGATCCATTGTGTACAGACATGCTTATTGCTTTATGTCTCATAAGGAGTGGCCGTTGGTGCTGGGGCATAGTCATGTCTGCCCAACTTTTAACTGCCTCTGCCCTAATGGACATCAGATCAAGTCACACCCCATGCCATTGTATTGTAAAGATTAAAACCACCAAGAGATAGTCTTGGTGGAAGGAAACAAATATAAATGGTCATGGGAACAAGACACACAAAGATAAAGCAGGGACTGGCAGAGAACATTCTGTAAAAGAAATATCATACACCACATCGCTTATTAGTTCCATATAACTGATATAAAGTGAAATATTTATATATACATAACCCCAAAAGAGAATCATGTCCCTCCTGATGTTTCATTACATTATAATCTCAGAAAGGCAACACAGCACCATAATTTCTGTATGATAGATAGCCGTGTTATTCATGACCCTGTATATTCTTTTTTCCATCTCTAATTGTTTTGGCTGCCAATTCTATGGAAAGTTCATATCTCCTTTACTTACGCTTACATGCTTTTAGAAATTTATTTTGTATGCAGAATTTATTAATGCTTTGTCTCTTACACGGTATAATGGTTATATTTAAAGAGTGCTTGGATATTGTTTGCTCTGCCTCAGCCAACTTCATCTAGTCTCAAAATTAAATCAGACTGCTCAGAGCAGCACAGCTATAAATGTAAGAAATCCTTTTCAGTTAAAGCAAAGGTTCTCGAATAGTGGGGCTTGCACTCTTTGGAGGGTAAGGGGTATATTGTTTAATGGGAGCAAAACTGGACCAGACTTGATATCTGGGGCACGTTACTGTTTTTCTGTATCTCTAAATTATCAGATAAAGGACACCTAGAAAATCTGGAGAGGGGCATGAAAGAAAGGATAATTGACCCCTCTATATACCAATGTGTATATATAGATAAATATGATTTTATATTCTTATATACTATTGCCAGTCACCTAAGTACATTGTGACTATACATTTTTTAGAGCTTTTAAAGCTACACTACTTAGCCAGTATTACACAGCTCTAGGGTAAATTATTACCATTTATTTTTGTATACTGCACTATATAGTTTATACATTTTTCCTATCAGTCCCTGCCCCAGTGGAGCTTACAAGTCCCTGCACACTATAATCAAATAACCTGTTTTACTTTGACGACTGTGTCCATTTAACCACATTTGTGCCTATTTCACATGAGCCCATGTACAATCTGTAGTTGTTATGGTTTTTCTAAAAAGGCCTAGTTAGTGGCAATACTGCAGTGTATGATATGATAACATCCTAACGTTCCCAGGCCAGGATTTATGAGACTGACACACAGGATGTTGCACGATCGCTGTTCATTTGCTGTTTCTCTATGTCAGAAATTTATATTTCCCTGATATTTCATGCACCGTTTTTCCTTGGTTTGTTTGTTTCTGTTTACTTTGGGGAGAGTGGTATGCATGAATATTACTCCAAATGTTTAGCATCGTATAACCACAACTTAGGAAGACAAAAAGACTAAAGTAGATTTAAAGAAAATCTACATTTGTTTTTATTTTGTTTGTTTTTTTAACGTTTTTGTAGATTTCTGTATTGTAAATTAAATTTTTTATGTTCCTGATGTAGCCTAGCCTTTTCACTGTCAGGCACAACCGTCACATAAATGTATTTCCAGCCTTGCTGGGGTGAATAGGTTTTGTCTGTAAATCCAAGCTGTATGTATTGCAGGCATGCCAAGTTCCCCTCAGAGACTCAAGCTCTTATGTATTGTTCCCTGTTTGTGTTTTCCCCACTGCCTTTTTCATTTTTAAAAAAACATTCCTTCTAATAAAATGAAAAAGTGATTCTTCTGTGTGCTGTGTTTTTGAATTGTGTGTAGCCTTGCACTTTAAAATACAGGACTTTTCTGTGGTTATATCTACGTTTTATTAGGATGGCATTGTATATTAAAAGGTAAATAGGGAAAAAAGGGAATTCCAGTGTTAGCCACCTATATATGGCTAAAGCTGGCCAGACATGAAACCATGTTGGCTCTGAGGGTCTTTGCTGCATTGCTTGACCATCCTTTAGTGTGGGGGGCAGTATGAGATTGCAGTTTTGCTATTAGGATGGGAAATCAGATCCCTAAGCCATATAGACCTAGACAAATATCTCATGTATGTACTGTTTGATACTCACATGCATTTAGCAGTCTGAGGCCCAGTACTAATAAAGGTAGCCCAGCTCCATAGTTTTTGTTAGATTGTAAGATCCAAATACTTGCATGTGGCTGTCCTAGGCTGCTACAAAGTTCAAACCACACTTAACCAGTCAAACAAGTATGCTTTAATATTTAAACTTGCATGTTATCCACCTCTCCCAAACCCACAACCAGACTCAAGCACTTTATTCCAACAAACCACTTTTCTTGCACTGTGACATAAGTACAAAGAAGGAATATCCAAAAACAACACGCACTCCCCACTCTGTCTTACTCTTTGCACTTCAGCCACACTCCTGCTCAAATTCCCAATCAGAATCCCTTTTACTTTCTCGCCTCAATGCTCCTACACTGAACCAGGTCTGTACATAAAATCCCCATGTTGCCCACCAGCCATTTCCCAGTGTCGAACAGTCCCATTCAAATCTGTGCATAAGCTTTCCCATATAATAAAGTTGGCCATAGACGCACCGATAATATCATATGAAATTCATTTTTGTACAATATTCTGTGCGTGTTTGGATGTCAGTCAGCTCGTTGATAGGGCTGGCCAGAACATTTTGATTGGGCACCTTTGAATGCACCAGAACGTTGCCCATTGTTAATGATAAATTGTCAGATACAGGTAGAATTCTATTGTTTCTACCTGTATATCTGATGATTCAGCTCTGTATTGTGTGTATTGAAACAAACAATCTTTCTTGGAAAGATCTTTTCCAGGAAAGATCGTAATTGTAACGTCTATGGCCACCATAGACTGTCTGTCTGATCTGTACCTCTCAGCCATTCTGCTATCCCCTACTTTGGCCCACCTAACCAAACTTCCCAGAACCAAACTTTACATCCAGACAGTTTCTTCCTCAATGTGCACTTTCTTGCTAGTCTGCACCCCATAGTGGATCTGCAAGACCCTCTGCCCTAAACCTTCCCTTCAATTTGCCTCCTCATACAGTACATTTTTGCTTTTGTATACAGTATACTGTATCTCCCCTGGCTAAATTGTCCACTGCTCTACAATTTGACCCACACTCACATTGTAATTGGCATTCACATATATAAAATGATAACCTGGCTTGCTCATGCAATGTGGTTCAGTGTCTGGCAGGAAGGTTTCAGCCCACAGACCAGAAGTAGTAGTTATCTGCACATTTCCATGTCCAACAATTTTGTGCCTACTGGAAGAGGTGCAATAACCATCCTAATTCCAAGCATAATTTCAGAAACTCCAGAATACCCAAGACTTCCTTCAATTACACTTTACTGAACATCAAGGAGCTCCTTCTTCCAAGCATAGAAACCAAATATAGCAAGTCATTTAATAATGGTTTTACTGGCCCGCTTATTTGCCTTCTATCAATAAAACACATCAAGGAGGTGATAGTGAGGCATTGTTATTACAAAAAAGTTGCATCAGCAAAAATTGCCCTTGTTCCTAGATGTGGTTTCTTCTCTGCTGCTATACTTGCAAAAAGGAAAGGTTGTGGGAGCACTCCATGGCTAAAAACTAAAATACAATGGAAGTGCTACTGATCTGGCCAAACTTCATACATAGAGAAAAAGAAGAGAGATTGATCAATGCACATTCCCTGGTCCCCTGTCACATAAGTAATCTATGCAAATGCATGTATTTACTCTCTCCTTTGAAAGCTAACTTCAGGGGAGGACTAAGCCCTATGATTGGCACCAATGCCCAGGTCAGGAGACCTTTATTTCAGGTAATGCTTTTATGCCAGGAGGCTTTAGCATTTGAGTTTTATGTCCAGGGATAAATAGTTAGGGACCGCCATATGGGTTTTACCTTGATGTAGTATGGTGGCTTATCAATTTTATGATCATAATTTTATAACTAAAAACCCCTGTCTTTGTAAATACATGCATCTGCATAGATTACTTATGTGACAGGGAACAAGGGAATGTGTATTGATAAATCTCTTCTTTTTCTCTATGTCTATACTGTACATCTTGCCTGGCCTGCACAGAACCCTGACCTCAACCCAAATGAACCCCCAATATACGTTCTTACAGGGCATGTAAAGGCAAAAAATTAAATGAAAGAAACCCATCTCCAAAATACTTTAATTTAAAACGTGTACCATTTTTATAAGAAACCTGACTGTATGCAGTGAAATTCTCCCTTCATTTACTGCTGTTGATCGGAATTGTCAGACGATCCCTAACTGCTCTGCAGGGAAACAATCATACTTATGAGCAGCAGGGGGAGCCCCCACCTTACCTTACAAGCCATGCAGAACTAAAGCAGCTTTGTTTGTTTCCCTGAAGAGCAGTCGGTGACTGTGTAGAGATTTGTGTTGGATTTTATTTATTGCTTTTATATCCCCTTTACTGTTTCCAACTCCAGCTGCAAGGACAAAGATCATGCCAGATTTAAACAGATAAACTGGAATTCTTTTTGGAGGATTATTTTGCTGCAGCCACTGGTTCTGCAGAGTTGGAGAAAGTTTGTATTAAACAATACAAAAACTATAAAATCCACATTAGATTACATGACCACACAGGACCCAGTGCAGTCTGCCTATTCTCATTATTAATCAGTCTTGCTGAATTGGCTTCTGCAGATATTATTTGACTTGTGCTGTTTTGATCATTTATGACAATCTCTAAGCATCCCAGAACACGCTGAACATGGTCTTGGTCTTGCAAAGATGTATAACAAAGTTACAAGATGGTGACCCCCTGTGGCCAACTTTGAAAGCATAAATCATTTGTTTGATTGGGTTTGTGATGTTTATGTTTAGTATACAAAAAACAGCATTTATATCATTCTATTTTAGACTTTACTTCCCCTTTAACGTTTAAAGCATAAATTAATGCAAATACAAAAACATCTAGTTGAAAGCCATCCAAGAAGAATAAATAACAAAGGCTAGTTCAGGGCCTTTGTATTAATACCATTGGTTTTTGGTATCCAGTATTGGAAAAATCACATACTTTTGGCCATATTGAATAGTACCAACAGTAATTGGCATTCACAAAAACCCATATACATTGGCCCTGTATATAGATTTATTGGGTCCTTTGCAGTTTTTTTTTTAATTTTTACAGTGCACATATTGAGGGCACTTCTTAAAACTAATGGTGGTCCTACGCTTTTAAATGTGGGCGTTGGTTTGGGCAATCTCTCTCTCTTAAAAGCCTTTACTGGCGGGGGAGGATTCAGCCTTCAAATTGAAACCAATGCTCAACATACACTGAACACAGGTAATGCTATTATGCAGAGAAACATTTCTTTTTAATAAGTAAGTTAGGGACCGCCATATGGGGTTTACCTTGACGTGGTATGGTGGCTTTTCAATTTTATGATCATAACTTTGGTAACAAAAAACCCCTGTTTTGTAAACATGCATTTGCATTTATACTGAATTATTTATGAGACAGGGGCCCAGGGAAGTGCATTTTAAGTAGCACTTCCATTATATTTAAATATATTTTGATTTAGCCTTGAGTGCTTCCACAATTTCCCTCCAATACACTTCTTGACTAAGCCAAAAAACCTTGATCAATTAGGTTTTATGGATTATTCTTCAGTTTAAGTCAATCTAGCTCTCACTTTACATAGTGATGTATTCAAGCTTTCATGGCGTATAACAGTACCAAAACAGGCCGTTCCATGATCTGCAGGAGCCTTGATAAAACAGAAAAGTAGGTCAGACGATCAAATGATCCAGTTTGTCTGCAGTGGAGCAACATATGTTCCTTTGTGATTAGGAACAATAATTTGCTATATTAGGTGCTCTCGGGTGGATAATCCAATCACCTAAAATGAATTTTTGCTGAACGCAGGGATATTTTAGTCCATATCTGATATGTCCATCCGTGTACCTATTTTCAGAACAATATGTTGTCTTAGTTGACTCCAAACTTTCTTTCGTTTAAGAGCAATGAGGTTGTAAAACAAGTATCAGAGTTTTACCCAATGATATGTTCTGCTGATTGTTTATAACAAATGTAGGTAAGTTTTACACAAAATATTTACTTTTACATTCTGCCTCTCATCATCTTGGTATTGAAAATACAATATGCTTACCAAGGTTAGAGACTTAAACAACCCAAAATCAAATCCTGCTCATTTATTGAAGTCACCAAACATTCCACTCTTGTTCTATGAGCCAAAAAAGACAGATCTAATCTAACCCTAAATATAGAGGCCTCAAGTGAAAGGTTTAAGGACTACCACATGTGTTGCCCAATGTGGTCCTCACCCAACGGGATATTCCAGCCAACCCAATTGATTGTTGTAGAGTTCTGTGTTGCCAAGTCTTATCTTCTTCCCAGGCATCCCTGGCACAAATTAAGCTGGGTAAAACATGGCATTCTACATCAAAGAACCCCAGGTGTTTTTATGGAAGTGGGCCACCAACCCATGTAAGTCTAGCCATTAGGTTATTATTTGTGGCATTTGAGTTATTTAAATTTTAATTCAGCAGCGCTCCAGTTTGCAATGTCAGCCATCTGGTTGCTAGGGTCCAAATTGCCCTAGCAACCATGCACTGATTTGAATAAGAGACTGGAATATAAATAGGAGAGGCCTGGATAGAAAGATATGTAATACAAAGTAGCAATAACATTAAATATGCAGCCTTACAGAGCATTTGTTTTTTAAGATGGGTTCAGTGACCCCATTTGAAAGCTAGAAAGAGTCAGAAGAAGAAGGTAAATATTTAAAAAAACTTTAGAAAATAAATAGTGAATACCAATTGAAATGTTGCTTAGAATGAGACATTATATAATATACAAAAAGTTAATTTAATGGTAAACCACCCCTTTAACTAAATGCCACCCCACTTCAGTGGTTTAACAGTTTGTTATACTTAAAAATGCCAAACAGGGTAGTTACATAGTTAGTTACATACATAGTTACATAGTTAAATTGGGTTGAAAAAAGACAAAGTCCATCAAGTTCAACCCCTCCAAATGAAAACCCAGCATCCATACACACACCCCTCCCTACTTTTAATTAAAATTCTATATACCCATACCTATATTAACTATAGAGTTTAGTATCACAATAGCCTTTAAAAGTTGCAGCACTTTTAAAAAATACACCAATATGAAATTGGCAAATACCTGTAGAATTATTTCTTTCTACAGTGTATTGGAAGCATTGGTGCCTCTAAAAGTTACAGAACCCCACAGTAAATTCAAAATGTACTTATCTGTAAATCTAACTGAAAATTCTGATTGGTCAGAGCCCCACTGCTAAACTCCTGGGATTTCTTGTTTGACAACAGATGAATATTCAGAATTCCAAGGTCCAATGAATGCCTTAATCTCTAGGCCCACCAGTTGTCTGTCCCTATTGTTTGCATTTAAGCAAGTTACCTACTATAAGTGTTAAACACATATAGGCATATGCCCACTCCTCATGTCTGATTACAGTGTAATTTCGTTTAGCAGAAATTGCCCTATAATCTCCCTTTATTAGATAAGGGAGATTGTATATAACTATAAAACAATAGAGTGGCAGACACTGCATTTGTATGTGTAGGTATCTGTTGCCTAATTGGGAGAGGTCAGGACTGTAATCAAAAGTTTATGTCCTCTTTAATAATCTTGCTGGACTGCAGCATGCTTTATCTCTTGCTAATATGTGTAAGCATGATGTGCGTTATGGAAGGTTAAAGTGCCCAATTAAAAAATACTCATGGCACATGTGCGATCACAGTGGCAAACCAAATATCTAGTCTAGGTGAAGCATACAGTTATCTCAATGACATGTAAAAGGGCTAGGTAAGGTTTATGCTGACCTCAATGCCAAATCAAAGTTTTAGTCTAAGTGAGGTATATGGTTATATCAATGCCAAGCTAAAGATCTAGGTTAGATGAGGTTTATGGTTATATCAATACCAATTCCTTCCAGCTGGAGGGCACCCATTCCGATTAGAAGAATGGAGGTTCTGTCTAAATACTCAGAAGGGATTTTTTGCAGCTGTGAAGATGTGGAATTCTCTCTCTCTCTCTCTCTCTCTCTCTCTCTCTCTGAATAGCTTTAAAGGGTTGGATGACTTTTTAGCAAGTGAAGGAATACAGGATTATGGAGGATAGCTTATAGTACAAATTGATCCAGGGACTGGTTCAATTGCCATCTTTGAGTCAGAAAGGATTTTTCCCCCCCTGAGGCAAATTGGAGAGTCTTCAAATGGGTTTTTGTTTGCCTTCCTCTGGATCAACTAGCAGTTAGGCATGTTATATACAGACTTAAATGGTTGAACTTGATGGATGTGTGTATTTTTTCAACCTAACTTACTATGTTAATATGTTTTCAAGCTAAAGTTCTAGTCTAGGCAAGGTTTATGGTTATCTCAATACCAAGCACAAGATCTAGTCTAGGTGAGGTTTATGGTTATCTCAATACCAAGCAAAAGATCTAGTCTAGATGAGCTTTATGGTTATCTCAATACTAAGTGAAAGATCTAGTCTAGGTGAGGTTTAGGGTTATCTCAATACCAAGCAAAATATCCTGTTTAGATGAGGTTTATGGTTATCTCAATACTAAGAGAAAGATCTAGTCTAAGTGATGTTTATGCTGACCTCAATGTCAAACCAAAGATCTAGTCTTTGTCACGTATGGCAAATTCAACCCCGGGGGGGGGGGTTGGATTCTAGTTTAGGCGTGCTCTTCTGCCTATAACAGACAGCTTTGACCTAAGGCCTAGCTCTCAGCTACTCGGGTGATGCCAGGCCTGTCCACATGGGAATCCTCCCACAGTGGGCGAACAAGGGAGCCAAGCATAAACTTAGAAAGGAGCCAGTAAGGGCAACCAGACATAGTGAGACAGTCTGGGTCAGTACCAGAAAACCAGAAAACAGTACCAGAAAACAAATCAGGAAAAAGCTGGGGAACAAGAAAAGGGCCAAGGCCAGGGAAGCAAGCACCAGAAACAAAAATCACATCACCAACTAAAGAGCAAGCTTGACCTACAATGGGCAGGGAATGAGTCACCCTAAGTAAGCTTTGTCAGAAAGGTCTATATAAATAGTGCTCTGAGCCCTATAAAAGAAACACCATATTTCTTTCCTTCTACTGTTTTCAGCATAAACCTCCAGGGCTAGGGCATGAGCATGCTCAGTTTGCTCCTCTCTCCCCCTCCCTACTGTAATCTGAGCCTAGAGCTATGAGTGAGCAGGGAGAGACTCAGACAGGAAGTGGTGTCACAACAAGCGAATATGGCAGCTTCTATCCTAAACAAACAGAGAGCTTCTATAGCTGTTTACTCAGGTATGGTAAAGCATTCTACAGAATTAATATAGTGTTATAGCTTGCACTATTGTGGCTAATCTATTGGCAATAAACTGCTTCGATAACTTTCCTTCTCCTTTAAGGGATATGGTGACCTCAATACCATGGCAAAGTTCTAGTCTAGGTGAGCTGTATGGTAACCCCTACATATAAGTCACAGTATGTGTAGCTGGACTAATGGGGAAACTGACACAGGTTTAGGAGTGTCACAGCATTAGATGCACCTGAACTTCCTTTGAGAGAAGGAAAAATAAATAATACAATCATTTATTGTTTGTCAATGAATCCATTAGTCTCACATTTGATACACATGTCAGAGATCCTTTCACACTGAGAACATCTTTAAACGAGAAATCACCATTATTGGATGCCTTTGCGAACCCTCTCAGGGTAACCCTTCCAGCATTGTTTTGTGCCACAAGCCTGAAAGGGAACATGTGACTTACGCCACAATGCATTTAAGGCCCTGCACAAAGCTTAAACTGTGGTTCAAAGAAAACGTGTTTCTGGTAACATTCTTCCTATTGTGGGAAGTTTGGAATAATCAAATTTGTTTATATCAAGAAAACTCTAAACTATGAAGAGTTATGTAGCCAGGTCAGGCCATGGAACTCATGTATGTATCACTCATGTATTATAAGGGATAATGTACCCTTCTGTTCTGTGACCATATGAAGGCACAATGTTGGAGGCTGAGTTATACAGGTAAATGCCATATCATTGGGGGCACCACCAGGCCTGCACTTTCTGGCTCTCATTTAGTCCTTTTCCCAACCCAATGGCTACAGGTGATTCTGCCTCCTAGACCTGCCACCCTCGGCCTCAGCCCATGGGCACTTGTATGGGGATTACATCCCTCGAAATATGTATGTACAGTATAAAGGTGAACAGCCCCTTTAATTAATGGAAGAAAGAGTACACAGTAGGGTGCTTGCATGACATTAAGGTGCCACTGGGCTACTTTCTATATTATTGGACTTTTATAACTGCTTTATTCTCTGTATGTTACACAAAAGCCTATTACAGGGCTTGCTCACCTTTAAATTAACTTTCAATATTATGTAGAGAATGATATTCTGAGACAATTTGCAATTGGTTTTCACTTTTTATCATATGTGTTTTTTTAGTTAAGAGTTTTATTCATCAGCTCTCCAGTTTGCAGTTTCAGCAATCTGGTTGCTAGGTAAATTTAAATTACCCTAGCAATCATGCTTTGATTTGAATAAGAGACTGGAATATGGATAGGAGAGGGATTGAATAGAAAGATGAGTAATACAAAGTCGCAATAACTGTACATTCATAGCCTTACATAGGATTTGGTGTTAGATGGGGTCAGTGACCCCCATTTGAAAGTTGGAAAGGGTCAGGTGAAGAAGGCAATAATGAAAAAAAACTCTAAAAAAATAAATAATGAAGACCAATTGAAAAGATGTTTATAATTGGCTGTTCTATAATATACCAAAAGTTAACTTAAAGGTTTTTAACCTAGGATGGAAATATTATTAATGAGTTTGGCACCATATTTATCCTATGGGATTTGGCCAAATCCTAGTGGATTCAGTGAATCCCTAGTATTTATAGTGCCATGTGTTCTAAGGGCATTATGTACAGAACAAATAAGGGGGTTGGATTCACCTAGTTTACCTAATATGGAGCTGCATGTTGCTGCACGGTGTATCACTGTACTCATGGGTTACCAACTAGGGATAGACTTCAGCTCCCAGCATATTCCAACATATTATCCAGGGTTTGTTAAAGCAAACTATCTCTTTATGGCCAGTAGCAGTATGGGTGTAGTGCTATCTGTTGTGATAGGCCCAACATCCTCATTGGTTTCTTGGCTATCTAAAAAGTCAGAAGAGTCCGTAATTAAGTGTTGGCTGCCCACCAGCCGTGGGTAAAAATGTGCTTCAAGGGGCAGTTTCATAGTGGTCACATTGCAGGCTCTACAGCTGTGACCTAATTGTCCCCTAAACCGAAAACAACAGGGGCAGGACCTATTATGTGCTCCCAATCTATCGCTGAAGCATCCAAAGGCTCTCTATGTTGGAGATGCCATCATAAGGCTCATTTATTAAAATAGACCAGAACCATTTTTTAACTATTACCAATGGTAATATTTTCTGTACTCCGATGGGATCAACTATGGCTCCATTCCAGTATAGACCAAAGTGGAACCTTTATGCATACACAAACAAACATTATCTTCCCATTTTTGGGATCAAAGACCCCCAAATATTTGGTCAGGCCACATTTAGCTCAGAAAAGGTTTTAGATATATGTATATAATCATATGATAACATATTGGCATATATGACTGAACATGCGAAAGCTCACAGCAAACCAACAACAAGCATTCATAATGCAGTTTCCCCAGGAGCCAAATTCCTGGGCCCCCAGCTCATGGCCACGGATTACTCATAAACTTGAGCCAAACAAAAAGATGACAGCAACACATTAAATGCTAATTGTCCCCATTTACTTCATGTTGTTATATTTGTACCTCTATGACCTCGTACGTAAAGCAAAATCACGAAATAGTGCAAGTTCAAATACAATGAGGTAGTTTATTGTGTCCAAAATATAAGACAATAGATTTTGCCTGGGGAAGCGGTCGTGTGTCACCTGGGTGGTACCCGAATGCTTTCCAAAGATACTCCCACATAACATAAGTTTATATACCCATCTTGATGTCATAGATGGGGGTGATAACAAATGGGGGTATGCCAATACCATACATGGTCTGACTCCTCCTTGTACGATTAATGTCTAGATAATTTGCTTAGTCTTACAAGTATTTCAGACAATATTGCAACATATTGTTCTTAGCTCCAACGGTCCACAGTCTCGCAATCAGCTATTGGCTAAACATAGCCATTGTGGTTATTCCAGTAAGTTTGAGCAACACTTATGCAAAAGGCAAGCTGGCATTGTGCTGACACTCTGGAATTTAAGTAACAGAGTGGTGATCTTTTATTTGTATGGCCTAGTATAAGCTATATTAGTGACCATTGTCCACAGTAGACCATTTAGCCCTTTTTAGTCCATCCTGCCTTAGGCCATATAGCGTTATGGTGTCATAGAGGGTGGGGGTGACAACTATCAACCCTCTGACACTAGCCATTCGTCCGTCTTAGGATTTGGACCGTTCCAGCTATCAAATTTCACTGTCATTCCTCTCTTGAAACATTGAATATGTTTCACATTAGTAATTACAGGCACAGTAAGAGTGCTGAGAGGACCCCCAGGAACAAGGGAGGTCTATTATAAATGGGACAGTGGTGTATGCTGTTGTGAGTTACAGTTCAACTATTGTGGCAGCACCAATACAGAAGTGTAGCTGAAAAGCTGAAGTGAGTGAAAGCAACGAAAACAGGAAGCTAGGGGGCTAGAGATATTTCCTGTTGTTTAGGAACTAGCTTGACTAGTGACCGCTGGAACCGCACAATGAAGCAAGAGCTGTCTGAATATAACATGTAGCCTAGGATTTAAGCAAAGATATGATTATAGTGAACTTAGGTTTCAAAATAAAGCAAAATAAAGCAGTACATAGAGATAATAAAACATCATTACATAGAGATAACAAGACATAGTAATAATCATCCTGAGTAAGATAATACTGATATTGTAACATAATACTGATTTCATTAAGGTAAAAATTCAAGTAAGATTCAAAAAAAATACCCTGAGGTTATTCAAAAATACCCTGAGATTAAGATAAAAATGGAAATGAAAATCAAAATGAAAACTTTAAAATATTCAAAAGTTTTAAGATAAAAGTTAAAAATTTTAAAAATGTAAGATAAAAGATAAAATCAAAAATGAAGATTAGTAAAAAATGTTTAAAAAATGTAAAAATGAAGATTAGTCAAAATGAAAAATACTAAAATGAAGTACTAAAAATGCTAAATTCAAACTTTTTTTTTTTTTTTTTTTTTGTTTGATCAAACCTCCCCTATAAGGCTGATAAAAGTTATATCATATAAATGTAAATCAAAGTAGAGCAGAAGCTGGGGAGGAGGTACAGCGGCTTATGGCACATATCATTACTTTAACAATAAGGTACAGACCAAGGGCCAAGGCTAAAATAACTAGGATGGGTTTAAAGAAACTTCCAAGGAAATCATTTAACCATCCACCAATATTACCTAACCATGTAAAGGGATTAAAACCATTTTTAGAAATATCCCTGGCTTGTTTTTGCAATTCGAAAACCTTGGCCATATGAGATTCAACAAGCGATTCAGAATCATTAATGTAAGTGCAACATTCTTCTCCTATTAAAACACAGACTCCACCTTGTTCTGCTAACAAGTAATATAGGGCCATTCTATTCTGAAGGGCTACTTTACGAATCTGAGCTAGTTCTACATTAATTGCAAGGACCGATATTACAGTGTTGTTAATCATGCGGTCAAGAAGGGAAGCATATTCATTAAGGCGAGCCATCATTTCTATTCCCCAACCTGTCCAGGCAGGGAAGAAAGCCCAAGCCTTATCTTTATCATTAAAGAGTTCCCTTTTCTGTATCTTAAGGTTTAAAACAGCAGATGAGTGTGTATCAATAAGTGAGGTAGCAGATAATTCTGTTCTAGTTCTAACAGCTGGGACTACATTTCCTATAGTACATCTACCTTCGGCTCCCATGGGCAACCATGCATAGGCTTTCTTACCACAGATGTAATAAGTCCCTGAAGGAAGCACCATGGGGCGGTGAAAACCCTGATTTCTAACCTGAAGTATTAAAAATTTTATGTTATAGTGAGCAGGACCATCTATATAATCTAAATCCCATTCTAAACTCTTATTGGCCCAAGAAAGGCAGGGCTCAATAGTAGAAGATACTTTTGTGTCATCAACACAATGTGCATATGTGGTGGCTGCTTCATAATGTGTGGGGACCTGAGTAATATTTAAATCAGTTGAATTACATGTAGTTTCTCCTATAAGGATTTTAGGAATCCTTATTTGTTTACCATTAATGGTCACCCGTGTTTTTCTACTAAAAACAGTGAAACATACTGAAGGATGGCGAACTATTCCTGCCAAAATAAGAGCTGGGGGTGCTTTCATTATTTCATCACCTTTACCAGAAATTTCCCTATATTTAGACAATTCTGGATCAAGAGTTGAAAAGTCCATCACATATCTGTCTTCAAGGAGAAGGAAAGGTTAAAACTAAGTAAGCCTTATCAGAAAGGTCCATCTAAATATACCAGTAAAACCCCAAAGTAGTGCTGCTCTGAGTCCCCTGTCAAAAGAAACACTGCATTTCTTTCCTTCTATTGTGTACACATGGGCTTCTGTATCAGACTTCCTGCCTTCAGCTTAAACCTCATTGCCCTGGGCAAGAGCATGCTCAGTTTGCTCCTCTTCCCCCACCCCCTCCCTTCTCTACTGTAATCTGAGCCCAGAGCAGGGAGAGACTCAGGCAGGAAGTGATGTCACACCATGTTAATACTGCAGCTCCTATTCTAAACAAACAGAGAGTTTCTAGAGCTGTTTACTCAGGTATGGTAAAACATTCTACAGAATAAATATAGTATTCTAGCTTGCACTATTGCAGCTAATCTATTGGCAATAAAATGCCTCTGTAGCTTTCCTTCTCCTTTCAAAATCAGTCCATGTAAAGGGGACCCCAAGGATAGGGGTACCAAGGCTGTGAGTAGGAATATGTGAGCAAACCCAACAATCAGTCTTATTTTCAATAGCGGCAGCAGTACTGTGCAGTTTTAAAAGTTCATTGTCAGTCCATAATGCTGTTATGGGGGTGGAGAGGAAGTAGGAAACACAGAAGGACAAGGCAAGCAGTCTCGAAGATGAATCCATGTCCCGTGGTTTTCAAGTAATACGGCAGTGGGGGAGAGCTGTTGTATTTTAAAAGGACCGGAATAGATAGGTTGGTCCCAACGGCTACGAGTAAAGTTTCTCTTGTAGACTAGATCTCCGACCTGGAAAAGAAAAGGAGTGACAACAACAGGTGCCTTGGAAATATTCACTTCAGACATTTGGTGTGCTAACTGGAGACACCGTATGAGATTGTATGGGCTGTCAGCATTAGGAAGTGGACGTGTACTGATGGTGTGGATAAGAGACATACGTCTACCGGTAGTGATTTCAAATGGGGTAAGTCCACAACGCCTAATAGGATGGTTGCGGAGTATGAACAATGCAGCTGGGAGACATTCCAGCCACGAGCCATTTGTGGCAGCTGTCAATTTTCTGAGTTGTGTCTTTAAGAGACCATTAGCTCTTTCCACAATGCCATTGGAGGTTGGTTTGTACACAGACACGTACCTCCACTTGATATCAGTACAATTTGCAAATGTCTCACAAAGTTGATTTTTGAAATGGCTTCCATTGTCAGAAACAATGGACTTGGGAATTCCATGTCTGGGAAAGATTTCATTGTATAGATTATCAAATACAACCAGAGCTGTTTCCTTCCTACATGGAAAAACTTCTAACCATTGAGAGTACGGGTCAATCATGACCAAAAGATACCTGTATCCTTTGCAAGGAGTTACCATGTCCGTGAAATCGATATGCCATTCTCTGAAGGGGCCAGCAGGCCTTGGAATCGCTCCAGGAGGAATCCTTGGAGTTTGATGACTGGTGTTGGTAAAACAAACATTACAAGTATTGACCACAGCTTTACAAATATCTTTTAAATCTGGGCACCAGTATATTCCCCTTATAGTATTGATCAAGTCATTTGTTGGCATATGTGACCCGTAGTGTAACTGGTGGGCCAATAGGTGGCACTCACCTATGGGTAATGCTGGTACACCTGAAGGGTGCATCCAAATATATGGAGGCTCATTATTGTGATAGTAATGAGAACACTCATTAGCCACCCATTTGTCTGTTTCTGCACTAGTGGCGCTTTCTTGCATTACTCTGATGGGTGCAAAAGGGTTAGAAGTGGTAAGATATTTCTTAGCTCGTGTTTGTACAAAAAATGTTAGTGGGTTTGTGGTTTGTTTTGCTAGTTCGTCAACTATCTGATTGCCGTATGCGACAATATCTGTGACATTATGTTGGTGTGCTTTTACCCATTCACAGGATGTTTTTAAATCTTTCTTGTGTCTTTCCTGTAGTACTTCCATTATAGCAAGAATCGTGTCATGATGTTGTAGCGGGGTCCCTTTTCCTGTAACGAAACCTCTCTTGTGCCATTTAGATGCATTTGTGTGTATGGTGGTAGTGACGTAAGCTGAGTCTGTATACAGAACTCCATTGTTGTCATTCATGAGCCGGAAACCTTCTAAGGCGGCGGCTATCTCTGCTAATTGGGCTGATGTATCTGGTGGTAATGCATATTGTTTTTTCTGTATAATTTCTTTGGTGTCAGGATCTATCTGACACACGGCAAAGCCCGTATGTGTTTCTGTCTGTGAACCGTCAGAGAAAATTACAACATGTGACGGTGGTAAATCTGTTACTGGGACAATACCCATAAAGGGACGTTCCTCTGGAATTTCCTCAGAGGTACAATCATGGTTCTCAGCCGAGAACAACAATAAGTCTTTTAGATTATTGAAAGGATTAGTTGGAGGCATTCCTTTGAAAGAAATGTGACTTCGTAGGAGCACAGCCGTGCATTGTCCTACGCGTGCAGGCACAAAGTGTAATGTATTACTTTTGAGTAGTGCTGGCACGTCATGTGAGGTGTATATGATGACACTGGGAACAATTACATGTGAATAGAGTTTTTCTACAGATGCTGCGCAAGCGCAGATGTTACGTTCACAGGAAGTGAAAGCTTGTTCTATGGGTGTAAAAATTCCTGAAAAGTGTCCTATAATACATCCCTCTTGTTGGGTGGCCACTGCCGCCCAACAGATTGCATTCGCAAAAACGTACATGTAGATAGGCTCACAGCTGTTCGGCAAATGGAGTTGTGGGGCCTGCAAAATATCAGACATTAGACATTCAAGAGCAGTAGAGTCAGATTGAGACAGAGAGACAGAAGCATAACCAGGAGGGTTGCCTTTGAGGTATTTTCTGAAAGGAAGTATGCGAGAACTGTAAGCAGGAATCCATAAGCGACAAAAGTTAAACAAACCCAAAACACTGCGTAATTCTTTGACTGAGGTAGGTAAATGCATACGTTGGACATCAGTGAGCACCTGGGGGCCCATGAGTTTGGCTCCCTTGCTGAGTGTCATGCCTAGAAAAGTAACTGAGGTTTGACAAAATTGCAGCTTTGAACGATTGACCTTGTAACCACATGTATGCAAATGCAGAAGTAAGGCACGAGTGTAGTGTTGGCACAGTTCAGCAGTGTCTGCAGAAAGCAAAAGGTCGTCAACATATTGGATTAGAAAAACAGAAGTAGGTAAAAGGTCAGTGAACGTTTGCAGATCAGTCGCGAGTACGCGGCTGAAGATTGAGGGATGGTCAACTCCGCCCATTACGAGGCGGGTCCATTGGTAACGGTTATTGTTGTATGTGAATGCAAAAAGTGGTCTGGATTGCTGAGATAAAGGAATGCAATAAAATGCTTGGGATAAATCCAAAACTGAATTATATTCCTTTAAGGGGTTGTCTTGTAAGAGAGTGGCAGGGTTGGCAACAACGGGGAACTCTGCTGCGACTACTTCATTTAACTTCCGTAAGTCATGGACTATACGGTAGGAGCCATTTGGCTTCTGTACTGGGTACAAAGGAGTGTTATAAGGAGAGTCGCTTGGTTCAATTATGCCGTGTTGCAAAAGTAGATTAATTTCATCTGCCACACCCTGAATGGATTGGGCTTTGAGTGGGTACTGTGGTACCTTGGGGCCATCACACCCTGGACGTAAATTAATTTGCACCTCTTCAACTGAAACGGCCTTACCAAAAGGTGCCTCGGGTGTGGCCCAGACTGCTTTAGGTATATCGTCAAATGGATCAACTGAATCTGCAGAAGAAGTGACAGTAGTTGCAAACAATATAGTTGGACGTGAGACAGCAAAATCAAGAATGATGTTAGCTTTGGTTAACAAGTCTCTGCCTAGCAAATTGACAGGACATGCAGGTGCATAGACAAAAGCATGTAGACAGGTGATTGTCCCAATTGTCACTGGAACTTCAGAGGTTAATTGGTTTAGCTGAGGCTTACCATCAAATCCTGTAGTGGAAACTGTTTGGGAAGAAAGGGTTAAACCAGCAGGAAGTGCAGAGAGAACAGATACTGTAGCGCCTGAGTCAAGCAAAAAACATGTAGGCATTTCTGCTATAGAAACAGTGAGAAAAGGTTCTTCAGTGGACATGGGAACCCGTAAAAGCATAGACAGTCATTGCGATTGGTTCCTGGGTGGAGACCAATTAGGAAAAGATTGAACATTGGAATTATTGCGAGATTGAAAGTTAGGAGAGTTGTACTGATTGCCGAATCGTTTTGGACTACGGCATGCACGGGCATAATGTCCTGGCTTGTGACAGTTGAAACAGACACCTTTGGGAGTGTAATTAGCTTTGAAATCTCCAGATTTCCCTCTATTAGGGTTGTGAAATTGACCACCGGACTGAACATTTGCAAAAAAGGTAGGGAAATCTTTTAAAAATTCCCTGAAAGAATAGGACTCAGTGGTGGGTGTTGGTTCTGGGTTTTGATCTGTGGGCTTGCTTTCTCCGTCTTGGAGTTCCTTAATTTGCAAAGACATGGAGTTTATGCTGGGTGTTTTTGAAATCCTTCTCTGCCTTTTTACTGTCTTCCTCATAGATTTTATGATAGTGAAGGATATGAGTATAAATCTCCTTCCATGATTTGGCATCTAAGCCAACTATAGCATCTAATTTTTTCTGTAAGGCGGCTGGGAAACCTTTACGGAGGGCCTGATAAACAAGTGGCACTACATTTGGTTCGTAAGGATCCATTCCTGTTTCTTGTGCCCATTGTTCTAAGAATTCTGAAATGTGTTTAGTTATGTCTGCACTTTCAGGGAGAGAAGTATTCATTAGTTTCCCGAAGTCCTTGTGAGTGGGATAACAAACTCTGAGAGCTGCAAAAATTCTAGGTCTGTAAGGGTTAAATTCAGCTCCGTCGTGAGAATCTGAGGACAGAACAATATGAGGAAGTCCTGCCTCGTTCCATATGGACTGCGCTGAGCGTCCAAGAATTTGAGCTAGTAATGCTTTTAGATCGCCTAAGCATAGAGACATGCCGGCAGTTAGTATTTCAAATTTAGATATCCAGGGGTCTGCCCCCCTTAACAGAGGTGGCAGAGCCTTGATTATCCCTTCCACATCGGCAAAGTTCCAAGGGACATATTTAAGTCCTTTGGTAGTATGCATAAGCGGATACATCCGTTTGGGTGAGGGTGAGACTATGTTAGCAAGTGCGCTCAGATTTTCATATTTCTCCCAAATGCTAAGACCATTAATCATGTATTGTCTGTCCCAATTTGGATCTCCCATGCCTCCTCTGATACAGAGGCGTGCTGTATTCAAGTTACGGGTGTCCAGGGCTCCCTCTCTAGGGAATGGGGTAACATTAGGTTTTAAAGATTCTGACCAGCCGGCCAGATTGTCAACCCAAGGATCTACAAAAGTGCTATCCCCCCCTTCTCCTCGGATTACTATATCCTTTGGGGAGAAAGAATTTTGTTTTGGAGTGTTGTTTTTTGGTCTTGTAACAATAGTTGCCAAGACTCTAGATGTTGGGATTTCTGCATCTTCTAATATGGGCATTTCATCCTCTTCCTCATCAAAAGATATGTTAGAGAGAGGTGTATTTGCCCTGACTTCAGGGTGATTTCCCATAGGGGTCTGAAAACCTAGACTAGGAGGTGCTCTGTTAACAGGGGTTTGGTGTGCAGCATCCTCATTAGGACGAAAAGGGTTGGTTTTGCTAAGTTTAAGACGCCCTGAGACGTCTGCCCAGTATGAGTCCTCATTACTGGCATGTGGCACTGTCTGCAAGTTTGTTGGTGGGGGAAGTGCCGGGGCAGTATAGCCCTGTGCTACCCTAGGATTGCCAATAGGCATGTTTAGGGCAGTCTGTAATTGCTCCTGTGCGTCCATGTTAAGGACGGGATATAATTTGGCTGAACTCGGAGCAGTGTCTATGTGGGCTGGTTCAGCTGGGGCATATGCAGGTGGTTTTTCTGGGTATTGCTGAGCATATGCTTGCCAGATGTCATGGCATGCGGTATGTGCTTTTAGTTCTTTGCCCTTACATTTATCATTGATCTGTTCTAACAGGCTAGCTAGATCTGTAGGGAGAATGCTGCAGTTTTCTGGCCAGGAAAACGTGGCATCCTTACTTGTACCCCACTTAACCCATGCTTTGTGACATGTTACAAGAGCCTTACGACATAAGGGGTTTTGGTCACACACCTTAACCAGAAGTTCTGGGGGAGGTTTAGGTTTAAGCATTTTGAACATATCGCCTCAAATAGTAAATAAGAAGAACAAAATTTAACAAGGCGAAAAAAAATAAGATTGCTTCCAACGCTAAGTTGTACTTGGAAGAATTACTATCTTCTTCTGTTGAAGGCATAAGAAATCTCCCTAACAAAGAAAGTGGGAGTGTGTCTGTAGTGTTTTTACAATGTGGGACTTACAAACTGAGTGTAAGGGGAGAAAATAGATTTGAAGCTGCAGATGTTTGACACCTAGATGCTTCTAGGGCTCTCTTTTGACATATGCAGATTCAAACAGACAGGAAAGTGATTCACACACCATACGCTAAAGAATTCCCTTCAGAAAACCTAGTTTTTCGTTCTCTGGCCTGCTAGGTCGCCCTATAAACAGAAACCGCAGAGAAAACACCTAAACCACAAGCAGACTCTGAAATAGAGTCACGGATTCCCTTATGGACACTATCACACAGTTTACAATTAAGCTAAAGTTATTCACGCACTCGGTTGATTCCGGAGGGTGTGGGTTCCAGTTTCAACCACAATCATTCAATCACAACAGTCAGGGATCCTTTGTCATTCATACATCAACATGCATGTGTAATTGCTATGACAGAATTTTTTCTACTTAGTGTAACTGCTCATGATGAGGAACTAGGTACGTACAAATTACAAAAACAGTAAGGAAAAGGCGTATTCCTATCATGAACGGCAGAATATCAGAACTGGTTAGTACAACACTTAACACAATAATAAGCAGTAGATATAGACTAGAAAAGTACATTGATGCTCACCTTATCAGAGCCTTCCACGTGGGTATTACTCATCCGTAAAGTAAAGCTTTTACGGGAAATCCTTCCTGGAGCAAAAGAAAAAAATCTCCACGGGTAGTCTCCTGTCACCTGTAGAAGCAGGAGCTCTCTTCTCAACTTGCCTGAAGATCCGACTGAAAAACTTGGGCGTCCAGCGTCCGATATCACAGTCGGCGGGTCACCAAATGTTGTTATATTTGTACCTCTATGACCTCGTACGTAAAGCAAAATCACGAAATAGTGCAAGTTCAAATACAATGAGGTAGTTTATTGTGTCAAAAATATAAGACAATAGATTTTGCCTGGGGAAGCGGTCGTGTGTCACCTGGGTGGTACCCGAATGCTTTCCAAAGATACTCCCACATAACATAAGTTTATATACCCATCTTGATGTCATAGATGGGGGTGATAACAAATGGGGGTATGCCAATACCATACATGGTCTGACTCCTCCTTGTACGATTAATGTCTAGATAATTTGCTTAGTCTTACAAGTATTTCAGACAATATTGCAACATATTGTTCTTAGCTCCAACGGTCCACAGTCTCGCAATCAGCTATTGGCTAAACATAGCCATTGTGGTTATTCCAGTAAGTTTGAGCAACACTTATGCAAAAGGCAAGCTGGCATTGTGCTGACACTCTGGAATTTAAGTAACAGAGTGGTGATCTTTTATTTGTATGGCCTAGTATAAGCTATATTAGTGACCATTGTCCACAGTAGACCATTTAGCCCTTTTTAGTCCATCCTGCCTTAGGCCATATAGCGTTATGGCGTCATAGAGGGTGGGGGTGACAACTATCAACCCTCTGACACTAGCCATTCGTCCGTCTTAGGATTTGGACCGTTCCAGCTATCAAATTTCACTGTCATTCAGCACATAATCATGGGAGAATTTTTCTTTCTCCAGCCAAGCCCCATTCACTAAACATTTACTAACTAGACATTAAGCCCGTTAAATTAACGGGCGCTAGAACATATGTAGTCAAACATTTGCCAGCATACCTCCCAACATTTCAGAATAAGAAAGAGGGACACATTTTTTGGCCACGCCCATTTTTTGACCACACCTCCTAATTACCATATTAAGTTTACAAAATTTGGCTGCTTATGAAAGTTTAAACACACTCCCTTTCCCTCCATGTTTGCTGCTCAGCCCTCCCTTCCCCTCAGTGCTTGTTGCTGTCAGCCCCCCTTCTGTGTCCCTGTTTGTTGCTGTCAGCCCTCCTTCTGTGTCACTGCTTGTTACTGTCAGCCCTCCTTCTGTGTCCCTGTTTGTTGCTGTCAGCCCTCCTTCTGTGTCACTGCTTGTTACTGTCATCCCCCCTTCTGTGTCACTGCTTGTTACTGTCAGCCCCCCTTCTGTGTCACTGCTTGTCACTGTCAGCCCTCCTTCTGTGTCACTGCTTGTTACTGTCAGCCCCCCTTCTGTGTCACTGCTTGTTACTGTCAGCCCCCCTTCTGTGTCATTGTTTGTTACTGTCAGCCCTCCTTCTGTGTCACTGCTTGTTAATGTCAGCCCCCCTTCTGTGCCACTGCTTGTTACTGTCAGCCCTCCTTCTGTGTCACTGTTTGTTGCTGTCAGCCTCCCTTTTGTGTCCGTCTTGCTTAGCCCTACCTTCTGTGTCCGACGTGCTTGCTGCTCAATATCTCACCCTCCCTTCGTTCCATGTCCATGCTTGACTCTGCTCTCCGCCCCCGCCTTCTCCTCTGATCTGAGCCAGCCCTGCATTTCTTTCTCCTATGCGCTCTGCCTGCCTGCCCATTCTCGTCTCTCAGCCAGCCCCTGCTGCCCAGAGGAGAAGGGCCTGTTGTGAGAGAGTGGAGCGTGTTGTGGCTGCAGCGTGACCCGCGCCAGAGACGGTCCGTGGGGCACATGCACAGTAGCGCAATCCCATGGACACAGGGACTAAACGCAGAGACACTTCCACTTTATTATATAGGACTGGCTTTGTTTGCCTTTTAAAACTTGAAGATATAATTTTGAATGAGAAAAGTCTTCCTATTCTTTCTTTGTGTAATATTTCCTGGAAATTCTCACATTTTTCCCATTTAGTGTTCTAAGTGCTTTAATGTTTCTATTTTTTTCAAGTATTTATTTATTTTTCTTTGCTCTAATGTAATTTTATATTTTTTGTTCAGCTTTACTTTTATGATCTTTTGTTAGATCTTTATTGCTCTTGATTTGTCCATGAAGAGTATCATTTGCTATTTTTGTGCTTTTACATTTAATTTTTGGAATTTTGTTTATGTACTGCTTCATTGTTGACTTGTTTATGAATAATAATAAACTCTTTGCAAAATTAAATGAATAAAACTTGAAAAAAACAAAAACAAATAAGCCTAGAGGGTAGTTGAAACACATTCATTTTGCAAAGAAATGAATTTGGGTGCTGCCCCATGCCCTGCAGCATTTTTATTGGCTTGCACATTGTCACACATTTGGAAGTAATTCACATATACCAGAGGCTGAATGAGCTCAGGCATTGCGGGCAGCCAGTCAGAGATAAGATTTTTGGATTACAATGCGGAAGAAATTTAGGAGCCCCTTTATATAAGTCATTATGCCAGTGATCTGCAGGTTATTACTGACTTTTATCCAAATTGATACATGGAGTGCTGGATGCAGACTTTTTGGCTCAAGAGGAATGTCTGAAAGAGAATTGTTTACTATTAGGGGGCTCAACAGTCTCCTCAAAATATAATACACTTATTTATCAACACTGGGCAAATTTGCACCCGGACAGTAACAAATAAATTTTTTGTTTTCATTGTTCCAACTGGTATGGGTTAGCACCCAAGTGCAAATTTGTTCAGTGTCGATAAATGAAGAGTGGGGCTAATTTACCCCTAGAAACCAGTGTGATCCTTGCTTCCATTTTACAACTAACGGCAGGTTGGGACATTCAAATAAATCAATAGGCAGTGGCACATATATAGCCCCATGGGCCTTGGTGCAAACTTTGCACACATACCCACATCCAGCTACCCGTAACCCACCCATGCTCACACCTTACCTAAAATTCTTGTCCCAGTATCCCTGGGTGGCCACAGGTGCAGTTGCACCCTTTGTTCCCGTGTGTCAGGTATCAAGGCGAGTCTGTAGGTAGGAGCCTCCCCCACGCTTCCCACTGAGCTGCACCCTGGAAGTTGGTACAGGATGGTCCCAGATAAGGAATAGCAGGAGTGCCAGGTGAGCCCGCAGAAATAACAGTTCGTAATAAGGACTCAGCACTTATCTGCAGTTGAAGAGACGAAGTCAGGGACAGGCCGGGTCATACACAGAGAACGATCAGGAAGCAGGTGCCAATCGAGGAAAATCCAGCAGAGTAGTCAGGGAAGCCGAGGTCGAGATCAGGAATAACAAACACAGGAATCCAGGGATAATCAGAAGAATAGTCAGGAACAAGCCGAAGTCGTAATCAGAAGAATATCAGTAGTAAATACGCTTAGTGTCAGTAGAGACGATCACCTCGCATTGAGCCTAGGCCTGAGTGACCTTTTAACCCCAGGGCGCCCGTTTGCGTGAGAACACGCGCCTGCGTCAGAACGCGCGCCTGCGTCAGAACGCTTGCCTGCGTCTGAACGCGCGCCTACACAAGAACACACGCGCCCGCGCTAAAACGCGCGCGCGCATTAGAACATGCGCCCTCGCTAGTAACAGGCGCTGGCGTGGGGACGTTGGCTAGAGGGAACGTCAGTTCAACCCGAACCTGACCTGCTGGGACCTGACACCGTGGTAGTTACACAGAGTTCATATGAGGACACAATATCCTTTTAATGCAAAACGAGTTGATGTTCATCTGTTTTCTCCTCTCATTACACACTAATATTCTCCTTAAATAAGTGACATAAAGCCCAGGCAAGTAGAACATCCATTGTGTAAATTGTAAGAAGTAAATACATCTGGAACTTGAGTAGCTTTTATGTTCCAATTAGTAGAGTGGCCCTAAAGAACTGCAAGTTCTTCTTGAGCTACCTTTTCATCTGGGTGAGTCGCTTCTATTCCTGCTTATAAAGGGGCTGCTGACTGGAAAAAGTAACTAAAAGCAAACAAATCAACCGAAAAGAATAATAATTTGTTATTAACTGTTATTTTATAGTAAGGATTTATATTTAAATACTGTGGTTTAATTTTTTGTTTGTTTTTTTGTCTTGGGTGCTAAATACCAAAGTTTGGTGTGCTTACAGCAAGTTTGTCACAACCTGCTTTACTTTGCAGTTGGTTTTCCTCATTTTGAGGGGGTGGGGTTTGATTGGTTGCACCTGAACAGACTGTATAAATAGAACCCCTGGGACTCCAGTGGCGCTTGCGGTAGTGTTTAGCTGCTCTTATGTGTTTGCGCTTTAAGTGGGAGATCTGGAAGTGGAGTTACAAACACAGATGTTTCAAACTAAAGGAGGTTTAAACTAGGTCAAAAGTTTGTTCTAAACCCTATTTTTTTTCCTGTTTTGATCTGTAACTGGGATAATGAGCACTAGCGAGATTGAAGGTCTGACCCAGTGCACAGTCTGCCATATGTATGCAGATTTGGAACAAGAGATCCAGACTGCTTACCTCTGTGGTGGTTGTGAGTAGGGTTGCCACCTTTTCTGGAAAAAAATACCGGCCTTCCTATATATTTATCTTTTTTCCCTATTAATAACATTGGGATTAACCATCATTTAAAATACCGGCCAGGTGGCAATCCTAGTTGTGAGCAAATTGCCACTTTGGAGGATCAAGTTAGAGCACTAGAGCAACAAATTGCAACACTGCAGTCGATTGACAATCTTGAAAGGAATAACTCTCTTTTGGATCTTGTAATAACTAATAATACTGAACACATCTCTAGCATTTATGTGGGTGAGCATTTAGGGAATAGTGATCATAACATGGTCTGCTTTGCAATTCTGTTGCAGAAGCAATTCTATAAGGGAATAACTAAAACTAAATTTCAGACGCGCAAACTTTGACAGTATAAGGGCATCTCTGCAACATATTAAGTGGGAAATGCTTTTCACAGGGTTAAACAGAACAAAAATGGGAAGTCTTTAAAATGCTGCTTAATAAATATACATGTCAGTATATTCCCCTTGTAAGCAAGGAACGTCATTGCAAAGCAAAACCTTTTTGGTTCAATAGAAGTGTTGGTGTGAGAATAGATGTGCTTTTAAGGCTTTCAAGTTAGCTGGGACATCCTTATCATTTATAAGGTACAAGGAGACCAATAAATCATGCAAAAAAGTTATCAGGCAAGCTAAAATCGATATGGAAAAGGATATTGCAGCAAGCAGTTAAAAGAATCAGAGAGGGGTCAACTTGTTGATGAGAACAAAAAAAAAGCTCGGATTCTGAACTCATATTTATCGTCTGTTTACACATGAGGAACCAGCTAATGAAGGTTTGCTTATTAATAGTCCCAGTTCTAGTAATACAACTAATAGTTACATAGTTACATAGTTAAATTGGGTTGAAAAAAGACAAAGTCCATCAAGTTCAACCCCTCCAAATGAAAACCCAGCATCCATACATACACCCATCCCTACTTTTAATTAAATTCTATATACCCATACCTATACTAACTATAGAGCTTAGTATCAGAATAGCCTTTGATATAATGTCTGTCCAAAAAATCATCCAAGCCATTCTTAAAGGCATTAACTGAATCAGCCATCACAACATCACCCGGCAGTGCATTCCACAACCTCACTGTGGAATTGCATTGCATTGTTCACACATGAGGATATTCTAAAGAGGAACTAGAACATGTTAAGATAAATAAAGGTCTGGGGACATATGGTATTCATCCCAGGGTACTTAGCGGGCTTAGCTCTGTGATTGCCAAACCTCTTTAGTTAATTTTTCAGGATTCATTGAGGTCTGGCATGGTGCAGAGAGACTGGCGAATTGCTAATGTGGTGCCGCTATACAAACAGGGATCCCCTTCTCAGCCTCAAAACTATAGGCCAGTAAGTCTGATGTCAGTTGTAGGAAAACTTTTCAAAGGGTTAATAAAGGATAAGATACTGGACTTCATAACAAATCACAATACTATGAGTTTGTGCCAGCATGGTTTTATGCGTAATAGATCTTGGCAGACTAAACTAACTTCTTTTTATGAGAAGGTAAGCAGGGATATCCATTCTGGGATAGCAGTGGATGTGATTTACTTAGACTTTGCTAAAGCATTTGATACAGTGCCACCAGGTCCGGACTGAGAATTAAAATAGGCCCTGGCATTTCAGGTACACAGAGGCCCAATCAGCCCACACAGAGGCCCAACCAGCCCACTAAATACTGACTTTCTATGGCAGCTTATAGCAGCCCCTCTGGCATTTGCCATAACCCACAGATTGTCAGTCCGGGCCTGAGTGCCACACATGTGGTTACTAGTTAAATTAAGGAATGTTGGCCTGGAACATAGTATTTGTATCTGGATAGAGAACTGGCTAAAAGATAGACTACAAAGAGTGGTGGTAAATGTCACATTTTCTAATTGGACCATTGTTGTTAGTGGAGTACCGCAGGGCTCTGTACTAGGTCCCTTGCTTTTCAACTTGTTTATTAATGACCTGGAGATGGGCATTGAAAGTACGGTTTCTACTTTTGCAGATGATAATAAATTTTGCAGATCTATAGGTTTCATGAAGGATGCTGCCACTTTGCAGTGTGGTTTGTCTAAGTTGGGAAACTGGGCAGCAAACTGGTTATGCACTTTGGCAAAAATAATATAAATGAAAGTTAAACACTAAATGGCAGTGTGTTGGGAGTTTCCTTAAATGAGAATATCTTGGGGTTTTTGTAGATAACAAGTTGTCTAATTCTGAGCAGTGTCATTCTGTGGCTACTAAAGCAAATAAAGTTCTCTCTTGCATAATAACGGGCATTAACTCAAGGGATGAAAACATAATTATGCCTCTTTATAGGTCCCTTGTAAGGCCTCATCTGGAGTATGCAGTGCAGTTTTGCACTCCAGTCCTTAAAGGAGAAGGAAATTCCCTGGGCGCAAAAACCCTCCCCTGTGTTGCCCCCCCCCTCCTCCCCCCTGGCCTACCTGTCCCCCCGGGCAAATGCCCCTAACTTGTTACTCACCTCTCTGCGCAGGTCCTGTCCACGGAGTTCACAGGTGCCATCTTCTCCCAAAAAAGGCGATTGCTAGGGGATATGATTACACTTTACAAGTACATTAGAGAACATTATAAACAAATAGCAGGGGACCTTTTTACCCATAAAGAGGATAACCTACCAGAGGCCACCCCTTCAGACTAGAAGAAAAGAACTTTCATTTGAAGAAACGTAGGTGGTTCTACACGGTGAGGTCAGTGAGATTGTGGAATGCACTGCCGGGTGATGTTGTGATGGCTGATTCTGTTAATGCCTTTTAGAGTGGCTTGGATGATTTCTTAGACATAATATCAAAGGCTATTGTGATGCTAAACTCTATAATTAGTATAGATATGGGTATATGTAATTTATGTGAAAGTATGGAGGGGTGTGAGTATGGATGCTGGGTTTTCATTTGGAGGGGTTGAACTTGATGAACCTTGTAGTTTTTCAATCCGATTTAACTATATAACTATGTGTCACCTTCTTGTCCTACCTCCTCATAGTGACATTTCCTCTCCAGAGGCTTTTATCATCAGGCAACATCTCTGCTATCCCAGAGTTACAGTTTCTTCCCAGAGACTATAATCCCACTGTTACTATAGTCACAATCTCTCCCTAAATCTGTATGCATACTTAAAAGGCACTAGGTGCTTAAAAGAAAATAGTTCACATGATGGCAGTAATGGCAGAGAGAAAATGCACATATTTTTAAAAAAATGACATTTATCCCTTCTATACCTGCTATCCCACAGCCACAGTCCCTTTCCAGAGACTATTAATCCCACTGCTACTATAGGCACAATCTCTCCCTACTATACCTGCTGTCCCACGGCCACAATCCCTTCCCAGAGACTATTATACCACTGCTATTATAGGCACAATTTCTCCCTACTATACCTGCTATCCCACAGCCACAGTCCCTTTCCAGAGACTATTATCCCACTTTTACTAGAGGCTCCATCTCTCCCTACTATACTTGCTATCCCACAGTCCCTTCCCAGAGACTATAAATACAATTTCTCCCTACTATACCTGCTATCCCACAGCCACAGTCCCTTCCCAGCGACTATTACCCCACTGTTACTATAGGCGCCATCCCTCCCTACTATACCTGCTATCCCACAGCCACAGTCCCTTTCCAGAGACTATTATCCCACTGTTACTATAGGCACCATCCCTCCCTACTATACCTGCTATCCCGCAGCCACAGTCCCTTCCCAGAGACTATTTTCACACTGCTACTATAGGCACAATCTCTCCCTACTATACCTGCTATCCTATAGCCACAGTCCCTTCCCAGAGACTATTATCCCACTGCTATTATAGGCACCATCTCTTCCTACTCTACCTGCTATCCCACAGTTCCTTCCCAGAGACTATTATCCCCACTGCTACTATAGGCACCATATCTCCCTACTATACCTGCTATCCCAAGGCCACAGTCCCTTCCAAGAGACTATTATCCCACTGCTACAATAGGCACCATCTCTCCCTACTATACCTGCTATCCCACAGCCACAGTCCCTTCCCAGAGACTATTATTCCACTGTTACTATAGGCGCCATCTCTCCCTACTAAACCTGCTATCCCACAGACACAGTCCCTTCCCAGAGACTATTATTCCACTGCTACTACAGAGTGAGGGCGTGTATTTTGGAGCTCGGTGGAGCCTAAAGGATGGCTGGAGTGAGCCCAGGTCCTGCTCCCTGGCAAACTGAGGCCCAGGCTTTGGGGTCTAGCCCTTGGGCATATTCTGCAGGTCCAAGGTTGAGGTCTTCCTCTGCAGGGGCTCTCAAGATCAAAAAAGAGTAAGTTGACAGCATGTGATGGGTATGGCCCAGTTTTCAGGATATCTTCCAGTGGCAGACTAGGGGAACTCCTGACATCCCTATCTCAACACTTGGTTCCTTACTCTGGGTCAGTAATACCCTGGGATCTTAATCCCTCTAATCTCCTCGTCGGAGCCTTGAGCTGCTCAACTAAATAACCTCTCTATCACTCCTAGAGCGATCTATAAAATGAGTATAGCTGTCTAATTACTAGGGCCAAGGCGCCTAGGGTCAGCACTACCCATTCCCTTCCAGCCTGCTTGTTTGGGCTAAAGCAATGGACCCAGAGCACATGGTTCCTAAACCTTTTATACTCTGGCACAGTGCCATCTGGTGTACACTGTGTGAACTACAGGGGTTACATAAGCACAAGGTCCCCATAAGGACCCACTGAGGTGTCCATATTACAAGGGATATGCCTGTCACATCCCTACATTCTCCCCCTGGTGAATTCCTTCCGTCCCGGCAAGGAACCGTTCAAAGAGCAAATACTGAAAATATAGCAGTTAAGGCACATCATGCAAGAAACCTTTTCAGAGACCAAAAATACATTGCACTTAGCTATATGTATTGCATTTCTATACTATTACCTTATAACCTCTTCGGGGTAACTCTCCTGAGTAACCCAGGTACAATGGCAGAGCTGGAAAGAAACATATCAATAGCAACAGTTTCATTCATGGGCAGGTAAACTTTATCACTAAACACCTGCAAAAGAAGTTACAAGTTAGATATACTGCATTCCAAACACATCAGTATTCTAGTCCATCAAATAGTCAAACCCACGTCCTTTTTCAAATGCACTTAGGAGGGTAAAGAGGAAAAATTGGATGAACCAACCAACGGCAGGTGTTAACTAAACAGTCCTTGGGCCTAACTCCAAGTGGAGTAAAAGAAGAAAAATCCTTCCCTGAAGAAAGTTCAGTCACTTTGGAGGGACAGGAAAATTTAACTGGAACAAACTCCCATGGAGTATCATCAGTGGAAAAACAATTTCCTTTCAAAAAGAAACCACCACCAAAATTATATCATATGAAGAAACCTGGCCTTGGTGTCTTCGTAGGGAATGTAATATTTGGGATGGGGTTTGTCCACCCATTGGCCATCTCCCAAGTATACTTCCAAATTAAAGTGGGATTATACTTGCCACAACTTTTCACGGCATTTTGAAGAATGGTGCGGCCATACCACCACTCTTTCTCAATGGAGCGCAGGTACTGCCAATCCTGCTCACGCCTCACCTTATCAGGGTTTGTGAGGCAACTGTGGTGCATCTTCTCCTTTCGTAGGATCTCGTCGATCAGCCAGTTCTCATAAGATGCAGCCACCTTTTCGTACACCCACAGAGGAGCATAGGGCATAAAGTAACCCCAAGTTCGGTGGACATGGAAGTTAATTACTCTCTGCACACTGGAGACAGAAGTAAAGACGTTGGGATCTGCCCGTCCTGGCAGCAACCAAAAATCCTTTTCCTCCTTGGGGCCTATGATGGGAGGAGCAATGAAGCTATGAGGCTCTTCTGTGGGAGGACCTGGACCCTGCTCAGCTCCTGGAGGCTCTTCATATTCTTCCCATCCTGGAACAGGTCCTAAGGGATTGTCATCCATAGGCTTGGGGATAGCAGCAAGCAAATTCTTTTCCCTATCCAGGGATATCTTTCCCCATTCATAGTGGTACATTTCAGCCACTTGAGTGCTCTCTCCTGGCTCACTAGGAGTTTGAGGCACAATCACTTTGGGGCATACAGATTTGGTTGGCTCACTCACCACAGATCTTTTACTTTGGCACCGAATCTGTGCAGGAACTTCCAGTATGGATTCATCAGCACTGTTCACACTGGAGGACATCAATTTCTCCAGCAAATCCTCATCATCCTCCGATATTGGAGGGTCACGAATAGATGGGGCTATGGGTGCAATCGGCCCAAATCGGTTAAAGGAAAACTTTCTCCAATCCACATCATGGCCTATGACTGGAGTTGGAGTAGGAACAGCAAGGGCTGTATAGATGGTGACAGTCAAATCCCCACAAGGCTTCAAATCACTGAGCAACACTTTGCGGGATGAAGACCTTGGCTCAGAAGAATTAGACCTCACATGAGGAGCAGCGGCTCCTGTAACAACCATAGGAGTATTGGAAACTTGAGATTCAACAAGAGGGTTCTCTGTTCCAGAATTCGAAACATGCTGAAAGTATTCCTCCTCCGAGGATACAAGAACAGCGTCAGGCCTGCAGGCCGCATCAACTTCAGGCGCGTGCCACGCCCTTTCTAGACATTCTTCTGGTGGCGGTTCTGGTGCAGGAACACAACAAACGGGGGCCCCTATAGCAGAAGGGGTACACACTTCTCCCCCTGGTGCATCCGACACTGTTGTAGATACAACCAAAGGTGTAGGCATCACGGCCGCCAAAACATCACACAAGACCTCAGGCTTCAACGAAGGGGTAGTGGAGCACACATCTGCCGTCCAGCCGGACGGGGTGATTTCACTGACCACAGCAGCGGTCACGGGCACATCTCCCTCAAGCGGAACCACTTCGGTTGGGGAGGCACATTCTGAATTGAGTGGAAACTCACTGGGTGACTCATCTAGTACGGCGTCGGGTACAAAGGCCGGCTCTAGCGCGGGTTCTGGGACCTTTTCTGGGACAGGTTCTGGTGCGGAGGTCGCAGCCGCTGACACCCCCGGGGCACCCTCTTTCTCTTGGTAGACGAGAATAGTTTTGCCGCTCACCTTCTCCCGTGTCTTCTCCACCAATGGAGGTTGATCAGCCCGGTTAAAGGGTCCCATCCATAAGCGGGTCTCGCATTGCGAACACACGCCCTCCGGACCCTCCAAGGCATTGGGCGCTTCCATATCACACACGCCACAGGCCGGAGTCATCATTCCCCTTTCGCTTGGGGTAAAGGTACCCTGGTATACATACTGCCGTTTGGGCTCCAACCGGGTAGCAGCATAGGGCAAAGGCTCCATAGCAGGCTCCGGAACCTCCGGTTCAACAACAGGTTCACCAACAAGCTCAGCAATAGGTCATTAAAGTCTATGGCGTCAGCAGCTAGGAATGGATTAAGCCATGGGGTAGACATTTTAATTTCAGCCTAGCCTGAATCCTTGATGCTACAGCCCTTTTTCTCTTCCCATAAGCTTGAGCTATAATAAGATTCATCCACCATTGGATCTTCACACACAGAAGTCAGATTAAGCATTGATGTAGGGGGACTACATATGAGCTGGGCAGACTTAGGCAGGCTCTGATACCGGCACGGGCACCCCTCTGCAGAGACTCCCATAGGGTATACCTTGGAAGGCCATGTATCACTGTGAGGTACAGCAGGGACCCAATACAAGAACCGGACAAATCCTTTCTCATCGGAAGGTTCTTGCGCAACATACTCAAAAGCATTAAATATGGGGTTGCCCATTAAGGAGTGATTCACAATATCTAGGCACGGGTGTAGTGTAACTGTAACTGAATACAATAGCACAATGATGGGCGCCAGTAGTTCTTTAACATTTGAACCAAGAACTGTGTTTATTGAACAATAGCACATAGATCATTCAGCACATTGATGCACAATTGAGTATAGAACATACACAGCAGCATAAAGGAAGCATATAATCACAGCACGTATAGGCTTAATCCCCACAGGCTAGGGAATATACAGCAGAGAGTAAGTTGACAGCATGTGATGGGTATGGCCCAGTTTTCAGGATATCTTCCAGTAGCAGACTAGGGGAACTCCTGACACCCCTATCTCAACACTTGGTTCCTTACTCTGGGTCAGTAATACCCTGGGATCTTAATCCCTCTAATCTCCTCATCTGAGCCTTGAGCTGCTCAACTAAATAACCTCTCTATTACTCCTAGAGCGATCTATAAAACGAGTATAGCTGTCTAATTACTAGGGCCAAGGCGCCTAGGGTCAGCACTACCCATTCCCTTCCAGCCTGCTTGGTTGGGCTAAAGCAATAGACCCAGAGCACATGGTTCCTAAACTTTTTATACTCTGGCACAGTGCCATCTGGTGTACACTGTGTGAACTACAGGGGTTACATAAACACAAGGTCCCCATAAGGACCCACTGAGGTGTCCATATTACTAGGGATGTGCCTGTCTGTAAAGTGTAAGGGTGTCTAAGATTTTCACATCCCTACAGTAATAATGAATATTTGATTAAAAATACTCATATTATATATGAGACATTTCTAGCCCTTTTCTACTGATAGATATTTGTTTGAGCAGCATCTTTTGTACCCCTAACCATGGTCTGTGTTTGACTGCAGACAACATGTGTGAAGTCTCAAATGGCACAAAGCCAGTGAAGCTGATTGCCGCAGCTTGCAACAATATGGGAATTGGGTTGAATGGATACCTGCCATGGAATTTACCGTAAGTGTTTCAGTGAACAGAAGACAATGGCAGCTGAAAGAAGGCTGAAACTGCAAACTAGAAAAGTAAAATGTTCATAGAAGGTAGAGGAAAATATTGCTCATTCATTTCCAGTGAGGTTCCAATGGACAATTACAAAGGGGGTCTAATGTCCTTTGGAATGGGTACAATAACAAAACACAAAAATATTTTTTTGTGATGTACCTTGGCATTTGTCAGGGAATGGGAACTTAGAATCAACATGAATTAAAGCTCTGAACAAGGGTGTAACCCTGGGCCAAACCAGCCACACACTAGCACACACTTGTAAATCTGGAAAGCCCAAGGGGTTGTGTGCAGAGTGGAGCTAGTGCATCACAAAAAGTAGGAGCTCTGAACAAAGCTGAAGGAAGTGGGCATGGGCTGTTGTATATGGTAATTCATACAGTAACTATATGCACTGTGCTGAAAGCATACATAAAAACCAGAGGGCTTTTGCTGCCCTTTCATTTTATCGAACATTTGTTTAACCAGAATGCAGAATTCATTTGTTTTTTTTTAAATCTGTGTTGTAGGAATGAATGAAGGTCACCCAACCAGGTAAATCCTATATTATAGCTCTATATACAGTGGGGAAATGATCTAGACTGTTACAGGAATTCCAAGCCAACAGTATGAATCAGGTTATATCAATATCAGGAAAAACTGCTTATTTTTATATCCACATACAGCCAATCACTCATTATCAGTCAACTAAATCTTTCTTTACTTAAGAATATTCATGGAAATTACATCCTAATACAGACTTTTGCAGTTTATATTTCCTGTCTCATGATTATAGTCCTTATGAGTCCCTTAAAGCTCAATAGCAGACACTGATCACTGATTATTCTACATGCAGGGAAGAAGAATTTACTTCTGTGGGGCCGGTGGGAATTTGAGACTTTCAATGAGAGTTTGTTGCCCCTACTGAACTGTATCATTGCACTCATTGCAACTATATCATGGCTCCTGGGTATTATTATATGGTAAAACTTACCCTACTTCGCCAGCAGCTAATTAAAATTGTTCCTGCACAGTGGTATAACTAGATATCACTGGGCCCCACAGCAAATTATTTTTCAGGCCCCCAAAATGTTTAGAGGTTGACTTGTTTTACCAATATGTATATGAATTACAAGATTACAAGATTATAGTGATTATGACATCAAATATAAATCATTTTAATAACTTTTCGAACATTCAGCTCAGTTGTGGTTAAAAGCGTGGGGAAGTAGATCCTATGAGGATTAATTTAGATAGGAGGTTAATAATCTGTTAATCTGGTGACTTCTGGGAGATGCATTATCAGGTTGCAATTGTTCTTGTTGTAGCGTTGCTAGATATTGGGATGATTCCATGATCAAAGGGTGATCTTTCAAAGTTACCATTTCGTACCATGATGTATATCTAAAGGTATAAATTGTGAGGTATTTGATTTGTTGTGGGGGGGGGGTGTTATGTTGGTTGACCAAGTATTAAAGAATTTCGATGTATTATGTTCTTTTCTGGTTATTGTTTCTAGCCAGTCCATATGGAAAATATGGTGTCGTTTTTGTTTCACCAGTATTAATGGTGGGGGGTCAGTGTGTAGCCATTGTTGCAGTATTGTTTTCCTGGCTGCTGCTGCCAGTCTCCCCAGTAGGTGTTTTTCAGTTTTTGTAATTTGTGTGAAAGAAGTAGTGTTGGTGAATAATGCCCATTCTATATGAGTTTGGAGGGGTTTTCCAATCATCTGTGGACCATATGAAATAACTTCCTTCCAAAAGGATTGCATTAAGGGACATGCGCATATGATGTGTACTAGGTTTGCTTCAGGAGTGTGGCATTTTAAGCATTCATCTGAAGAGAGGTTACCCATCTTAAATCTTCTAATTGGGTTGAGATATGAGTTATGGAGAATCTGTAGTGACATTTCCTGATACCTGCTTGCCGGAAGTAGTGTCACAAGTTATGTTTTAAAATGTCTAATTCCATGGTATTAGGTATCTCTGTAGTCCATTTAAAGTTGAATTTATCTTCATTATCTATGTCTATTAACGGTTTAATGGTTTGGTATATGTGTGAAGTTGTGAGTTTCTTGTTCTTGTTTTTCCAGAGTTGGTTTAATAGGTTATTTTTGTCGTTATTTGTTAAGAGGCTTATTGTAGTATTTGCAAAGTGAATGATTTGTAAACTTAAGTATATATGGGTGTTTGTAAATGGAAATTTTTTTTCAAATTTATTTGGAGAGAATACTAAATATGTATTGTCTAGTATGTCATGTATGTTATGTAAACCATTTTCACTCCAGTGATAGAGAATAGGATTTCGTATACCTGTTGGGAAGTTTTTGTTGTCTATCCATGATAAGTAGGGAGAAATGTATTGTGACATAATGGGTTATTTCTTATGTGTGTTGGAATGTTTTGTATAGGCGTATGTAATGGATAATTTAGAGAATGGTTATCAGTTGATATTGGTCTAAAGAGAGTGTTGTGTATAAATCTCTATTAAAGGGAATCTGTCGTCATTTTAAAAAAAAATTTTTTATGCATTTTTATAAAAAACACACATCCATAAACACTGTCTGGCAAATAAAATGTTAATCCACAAATCCATGCATAAGTTATTTTAGTTTGTATTTTGTCATGGGGGCTTCCATTTCTGCTCATTACACATTCATCCTGTGCTGCTCTAACAGCAGGCACAGCATTACCAGTGTGCTTGGAGGCAGGGCCGGACTGGGAGTATAAAGCAGCCCGGGCAAAAAAATCAAAGCAGCCCACATGGAAACGCGATGATAGCCACGCCTATATATTGGGTTAACCCTTTAAGCATCACAGATCGTAGCATCTACGATCTGCGGATAAAGGGACTCAAGTGCCACAGATTGTAGATTTTACGATCTGCTGCACTTCTGGGTTGGGGAGCAGAGGCATGATCACAATGGGCTGTAAGGCAGCAGGCACATAAAATCTACCTAATCAAGCAAGAAGACAGATGCCTTCTCTTCATGGGACCCAAACAGCCCCCCAACCCCCCAAAAAAAAATAACAACAATTATAATAATAAGAACTCCAGCAAAATCATGTGATAGCTTCACAAAAAAAGTCTAAAACACACAGTCCAGCCCAGGGACTGTGCCAGTCAGCATGCCTACCAGTTATCTCAGGCACAAAAAGGTTGTATGGGGACACATACACACAGAGACAGACAGACAGACACATAGACAAACAGACACACAGAGACACAAACAGACAGACAGACACACAGAGAGACACACACACAGACACACAGACAGACAGACACACACACACAGAGACACACACACACACACACAGACAGACACACACACACACAGAGACACACACACACACACACAGACAGACACACACACACAGAGACACAGACAGACAGACACACAGACAGACACACAGACAGACAGACAGACACACACACACACAGAGACACACACAGACAGACAGACACACACAGAGACATTCACAAAGTGACACACACAGACCTCTCTTAGAGAAAAACTTTCTCCATGCACTTGCACCTGCAGTGTAATGTTTCAGGGACGCCCCTCCCCTAATGTAGAAGCAGCTCCATATGTCATGTCAGGCTGCGTGCCTGGCCGGGAAGGAGAATGATTATACAAGGAAGGGGGTGGAGAGAACGAAGAGAGAAAAAAAAACCCACTGCGAGGCTCTCTGTGCTTCCAGCACTTCCTACTAAATCAAATGAAATGACGGACTTCCTGCCCCCTGCTTGCTCTCCCCAACGTAGCCTGGAGACGGAAGAAGCAAGCAGGAGCTGAAGTCTAAAGCTACGATTGGAGCGGAGGCGGAGCCAATATTGCGAGCGAGCCGGCCCATTTTAACCATAAGATGAACGGCCCATCGGGCAATTGCCCGAACACGTACATTGCCAGTCCGGGCCTGCTTGGAGGCAGCCACTCTGTAATGAAAAGCCAGGTCGCACTATGAGAATCTAGCTGTACACTCCCCCTCCCCTCTCTGCCCATGCGTGTGATGTTTGGAGGAGAGAGGTCACATGGTTTGCAGGGAAGCAATTACTTTCACTTTCCAACGTCCTGCCTGCTCTACAGCTGCACTAGCAGCTCTTCCTCCCACAGACACTATCAAAGCTCCTGCCGTTCTGTAAGTTTGATCTCTGCATTCCTTTGGAGGGGGGAACTTTCTCTCCTTGCTGCCTTCCTAGTTAGTTTTACTGGTTACTAGATGTGGTAAAGGAGCTGTGAGTTCCCTCTGCTATCCACCTCACACAGACCTTGCTCCTTTCCTGCCTGCAATACTTCTTTTTTCATTAACTACTTACTGCCTCCTTTCTCCTGAGCTATTTTAACCTTCCTAGACTTCCTCCTAAGTTTTCCTGGTTTTCAAGTATGTCCTCCTTATTTTATCCTTTTTTTCTATTCCGTCATCAGTCCTGGGAGTTTACTCCTGTGTTTCTGCCATTCATTTTTGTGTAACCAAATATAATAAACTATATAAAATATTTTTCCAGTGCCCAAAATGAAGTAAGTGTGTGTGTGTGTGTGTGTGTGTGTAGGCTCTATTTACATTACAGCAGCTTTTAGGAGGGAGGGGTAATGACATCACTCCAACTTGCAGTGCAGCAGTAAAGTGTGACTGAAGTTTATCAGAGCACAAGTCACATGACCTGAGGGCAGCTGGGAAATGTCAAAATGTCTAGCCCCATAGCAAATTTTAAAATTAGATATAAAAAAATCCATTTCTTGTTTTGAAAAACGGATTTCAATGCAGGATTCTGCTGTAGTAGCACTATTAACTGATACATTTTGTAAAAAACATGTTTTTCCATGACAGTATCCCTTTAAGAATCCAATCTCCTGCATATCTGAGAAGCGCTGCTTCGTTGTAAGCTTTAATATTAGGGAAATTGAGACCGCCTAGAGTTTTGGGTTGTTGTAGTTTAAAGAGACTAATTTGTGGGCGTTTTTTATTCCATATGAAAGTTCTAAATATTTGGTTTAATCATTTCTGATCAGTTGGCTTAATACAGTATGGCAACATCTGTATTGGGTATAAGAGTTTGGGGAATAATATCATTTTAATGAAATGTATTCTGCCCAAAAATGATAGGTTAATGTGTTTTATACAGATTAAATGTCTGAATGCCAAAATGTTGAAATTTAAGCAAGTGACGTAAATGTGCATGTGATATCCTATCAAAAGCTTTATCTGCGTCTAAGTTTATTAACATTCCATATCTTCTTTTTTCCAGGTTGCTGTGGTAGACTGCTGTTATTATTTTCCTAAGTGCTTGGACTGGGTAACGGTGTTTGATGAATCCTACTTGGTGTTCGGTAAGTATTGAGGGTAGTATTTGTTGCAATCTATCTGCTATTATTTTAGTCAGTAATTTAAGGTCTTGATTTAGTAATGATATTGGTCTGTATGAAGTTGGGTCTGTTAAATCTCTTCCTTCTTTGGGGATCAGTATTATCCTAGCTTCATGCCATAAGGGTGCCTTGTAAATTGTCATTATATAGTTTGGATAGAATGGGTGTTATGTCCGGTGATAGTTGTTTGTAAAATTCTGCCGAAAGGCCACCTGGTCCCGGTGCTTTCCCATTTTTTAATTGTGTGATTGCATGTGATATTTCTCCCTCTGTTACAGGTGCATCTAATATCTCACGGTCTTGAACTGCCAATTTTCAGAGATTAGCTTCCTGTAGAAATTTCACACCGTCTTGTGCATCATCAGAAGATGACTCATAAAATTTCCTAAAGTGTTCGGCCATTATGTTTCTAATTTGTCTTGTGTCATGTGTCCATCCATTTGTTGTTTTATGTATTTGTATATATGTGTTGCGGACTTTTCTTTTAGCTATTTGTGCCAATAATTTCCCTGATTTGTTACCATGTCTGTAAAATTTGTTTGCAGTGTGACTTATTGTCTTATGTGCTTTTTCCTCATCCCAAACTGCATTGAGGTCTCCTCCTAATACGATATTTGCAGCCTCGCAAGAAGTTATTTTCTGTAACACATCTGTAAAAAAAGATTTGTTAGTATCATTAGGTGCATAAACATTTATTATTGCGTATAAAGTACCAGCAATATCTATGTCTACTATCAGTAGTGATGGGCGAATTTATTCACCAGGCGCTAATTCGCAGCGAATTTTTCGGCGAAGCGAAACGACGCAAATTTGCCCATCACTAACTATCAAGTATCGGCCATTTTTATCTTTGTAAGTTTGTGAGACAGTACATTGTAAGTTTTTACTAATTAGTATCGCTACCCCTCTTGATTTGGTTTTATAAGAGGCATCTAATGTTGCCTGTATTCATTTATCGTTCAATTTTCGGGTATATTCCAATGAGTTTCCTGTAAGTATTATTTGGACTTTTTCTCTCTGTAATTTATCTAGCACCTTTCATCTTTTAATTGGAGAGTTCAGGCCTCCCACATTCCAAGAAACTATCTTAAAGTGATCAATAGGTTTCTCTGAAAGGGTTTTGGAACCATATGTGTGTCATATGTGTTGAGTGCATGTTTTAAACTATTCCCATTTTCAAATGGTCAGTTAGTAAGGTATGAGTGTGTTTTGGGAGCGGTCTGTCCCAGCGAGCAGATTATAAACCACATAGGATTTAGGGTAAAACCACATAACATACATTTGTTTCGTATCTGGATTTGTATTGAGCTGACATAAACAATAACTATTCAACCTGGAAAGGAACATGGAGATTAAAAGAACTTCTGGGATGCCGATTATACGGAGATTGTTGCTCCTGTTTCTAGGTCGTCCACTTTATCGGCTAGAATTGTAATTTTCCTTTGTGTGTCAACCAGTTGTGTTTTCTCCAATTCATCTTCCAATGTACCAATTCTCTGTTCAGCATCTGTTATTCTCTCATTTTGGTTAGTTACTTGTTGAAGCACTTCCGTCACTGTTTCCTTTATAGTATCTAACCTTTGATCCAGCCATGGGCCCAGTATTTTCATCAGGTCTTCATTCTTGGGGATTTTAACTTCCACATTGATGATGCTTCACAACCCTGGTCCTCTCATTTTCTCTGCCTAACCTCCTCCTTTGAGCTCCAGCAGTGGACAAACACCCCTACTCATAAGGATGGCCACTTTCTGGATCTAGTGTTTACTAAAAAACTCTCTCTCTCTGGTTTTAACTGTGAACCCTTCCCCCTTTCTGATCACAATGTGGTTACATTTTCCATCTCTCACTCTCCGTGCCCACCTGCTTCTTCCCCCACTGTCTTAGTTCGGGATACAAGTGACATTGACCTTCCAGCCTTAGCTCAGTCTTTCAGGTCCAGTCTCATTTCCTTTAAGGAAACGTCTGATACCCTGGTAAGTGAATATAATCACTTACTATCCTCAACCATTGGGTCATTTGCCCCTTTACAGGCTAAGCGTACACGTGCTCTGAACTCACGACCCTGGCTGAATTCACAAACCAGATTCTTATGTATGAGATCTGCTGAACTTATGTGGAGAAAATCCTGTACACAAGCAGACTTTATTCACTATAAATTTCTATTGTCCTGCCTCAATTCTGCCTTGTCAAAAGCCAAGCAAGAGTACTACAGTACCCTTATAAACAATCACAAATCCAACCCACGATGCCTGTTTTCTCTATTCAATACTCTTCTCCATCTCTCATCAGTCAACCAGACACACTCTCCTCAGGACATTCTTTAAAGACAAAGTAGAGTCCATCCGCAATCAGATCCCTACTTCTACTAATGTAAACCAGCTCCTCCTTCCTAAGCCCTCTTCTGCATGTCTTAATTCCTTCCCTCCGGTAACAATGAAGTCTCCAAGCTTCTTTTGTCCTCCCCACTCACACCTTGCCCCCTTGACCCTATGCCCTCTTCTCTGCTCAAACACTGTATTGCAGAGCTTACACCACTACTAACTCACATATTCAATTCTTCTCTAGCTTCTGGAACCTTCCCTTCTCCTTTCAAACAGGCATGTGTAAAGCCTATTCTTAAAAAGGCCACGCTTGACCCATCCTGTCTATCAAATTACCGTCCTTTCTCCCTTCTACCACTTGCCTCTAAACTCCTAGAGCGTATTGTGTTCTCCCGTATTACTAACTTTCTACACACCCATGATCTGTTGGACCCTCTGCAATCTGGTTTCCGGCCTCGTCACTCTACTGAGACTGCTTTGTGCAGAGTTACAAATGATCTTTAGGTTGCCAAAGCCAAAGGTCACTTCTCCATCCTTCTCCTCCTTGACCTATTATCTGCATTTGATACAGTTGATCACTCTCTCCTGATGCAGATTCTGTATTCGCTTGGCATCCGTAACCAGGCTGCATCTTGGCTCTCTTCTTACCTTTCTAACTGATCATTCACTGTCTCCTATGATAACAAAACCTCATCTTCAGTAACACTTAATGTGGGGGTGCCACAAGGCTCTGTACTTGGTCTGCTGTTGTTTATCCACCCCTTCATTAACAGCTGAAACAGAGGCTCAAATCTCTAACTGCCTCCTGGCTATCTCAAATTGGATAAACCAGCGCCACCTCAAACTCAACCTAACAAAAACTGAACTTCATCTTTCCAACTAAGCCTGGTCCTACTCCCCTATTTACCATCTCTATTGATGGCATGCTTATTAATCCTGTCGACTCAGCATGCTGTCTGGGGGTAATCTTTGACTCCTCTCTCTCCTTCTCTGATCATATTAACACATGCTGCCCCCACATGACTGGGGGCAGCTGGGAAATTGACAAAATGTCTAGCCCCATGTCAGATTTCCAAATTGAATATAAAAAAATCTGTTTGCTCTTTTGAGAAATGGATTTCAGTGCAGAATTCTGCTGGGGTAGCACTATTAACTGATGTGTTTTGAAAAAAACATGTTTTCCGATGACAGGATCCCTTTAGCACCACTGTCAAAACCTGTCACTTTTTCTTATGCAATATTGCCAAAATCCGTCCCTTCCTTTCACCTGATACATCCAATACACTCTTGCATGCTCTCATCCTATCCAGACTAGATTACTGTAACCTTCTACTAACTGGCCTCCCTTACTCCCATCTCTCCCCTCTACAGTCTGTATTAAACACTGCTGCCAGAATTATCCTCCTCTCATCCAAAAGGGTACAGGCCCCTCGGCTGCTGAAGTCCTTATCATCGCTTCCTATAAAACAAAGAATAACAAAGCCCTTCATTCCTCTGCACCTAACTACATCTCATCTCTTGTTTCTCTATATGTTCCTGTCCGAAACCTCCGCTCCTCTCAGAGCAACCGCTTGGTTGTACCCCCCCACTACTACTGCTGTTTCCCGTATCAAAACCTTCTCTCTTGCGACTCCTTACATTCAGAATGCCATTCCTGAATCGATTCGGGGGTTGGGATACACTTTGGCAGAAGGTAGAAGGAGAAGAAATATAACGGTAATATTATAGAAGATGAGACAAATGGGATGAAAACCCTACTCAAACATATCCAGTGACTTCCTAGTGCTTGGGAGTGAAGCTTCCAGAAGTCACTGTGCCTATTCTTGGATGGCACATCGTTCCTAACATACAGTTAACAGTAGTGGATTTTTTGAGGTGACAGATAAAAGAGGACTAGAGACTCAAATAATGATAAATCTAGAAACACATATAAAGATCGGCTTCTTTGGTTTGGCTGAGCAAGTTGGTGGCAAGATAGGCTTGATATGGTTGTGTGACCCTCTGCCTCAAAAATGCAGGCCTCATACATGGGTCAGTATAATGGAGGGGCTGAGTCTGCAGCTTATATTGGTGTAAGCCATTGCCACTGAAATAAAATATGAATGATTCCAAGAGTTTTGTTGCCCACTGAGTGCTAGGGTGACAACAGAAGCCCAGACTCACATCATGTTCTCTTTATATATATATTTATATATATATATATTGTTAGTAGAAGCACCTAGGCATTAACAGGTGTTCTGAGTGCACCAGGCCATTGTATATATATATATATATATATATATATATATATATATATATATATATATATATATTATTTTATTTATTTTTTTCAGTTGAAGCCTAGGGAGAGTAAATACTGACAACATGGCAGCTCTTACATGTATAAAGTAACTGCTCTTCTCCTCTGGTGCCTCCCCTGCAGAACCTGATGCAGCATCCTTGGTGCAATCACATCTACTTAACCAAAATTCTGGCAGACTTCAAGTGCAACACATTTTTTCCTGAATTCAGGAAGAGAATGGGGTAAAATATGTGTTTCAAGTGTATCAACGGGATCAGAGGAAAGCGAATCTATTATATTAGGATATAAGAATAGGAATCATACTTTGCCTCTAATACTCACACTAACAGCTCTCTGTTTGTTTAGGATAGCAGCTGCGATATTCACTTGGTGTGACATCACATCCGGCCTGAGTTTCCCTGCTCAGTTATAGCTCTGGGCTCAGAATACAGCAGGGAGGGGAGGAGGGAGGAGCAAACTGAGCATGCTCAAGCCCTAGCCCTGGAGGTTAAAGATGAAAACGGGAAGTCTGATACAGAAGCCCATGTATACACAATAGAAGGAAATAAATGCTTGTTTCTTTTGACAGAGGACTCTGAGCAGCATTACTTGAGGGTTTACTGGTGTATTTATATAGACCTTTCTGATAAAGCTTACTTAATTTTAGCCTTTCCTTCTTCTTTAAAGGGATTCTGTCATGATTTTTATGGTGTAGTTTTTATTTCTAAATTACACTGTTTATAGTCGGCACCATCTCAGGTCATTTTGCCTGGCCATTTGCTTTCAGAAAGCTGCACTGTGCTGCACTATGGAACTGCTTTCTGACAGGCTGTTGTTTCTCCTACTCAATGTAACTAAAGGAGTCACAGTGGGACAAGGATTTTTAATATTAAATGCTGTTCTTATATCTACCAGGGAGCTGTTATCTTGTGTTAGGGAGCTGCTATCTGTTTCCTTCCAATTCTTATATTGTTCGGTTGCTGGAGGGGGGGTGATATCACTCAGATTTGCAGTACATCAGTAAAGAGTGACTGAAGTTTATCAGAGCTCCAGTCACATGACTGGGAGCTCCTGGGAAACTGACAATATGTCTAGCTCCATGTCAGATTTCAAAATTAAATATAAAAACAATCAGTTTGCTCTTTTGAAAAATGAATTTGAGTGCAAGGTCTGCTGGAGCAGCCCCATTAACTGATGCATTTTGAAAAAAACATGTTTTCCATTGACAGTATCCCTTTAAGATGCCTTAGTCGACAGAACAACCTTTCAACAGGTTGGACTCCTGTCTACATTTGCATTTAGATGTCCATGGAAGGTCACTAGATCTCTACCTGTCGATCACAGCATCTAGAAGTATAACTTCACACACAAGAGCCCCCCATCAAAAATATTTTCCAGATTTCCCATGCAGGTCACACACAGAATCCCTGGGTGGCCAGCAGAAGCCACTGTTATTCCTTGTCCCTAGTGATTGGTAACTACCATGGGCTGCTATAGTCTTTTAGCAAGTTTTGTAGAAGAAGAAGGGACCAACCTTCCATTACTAGTAATGCCAACGCTTTACTGTCAGTTCAAGGAGCTGAGTACTGTGTCTGTATTACTGGGGAAGGACTGCATAATATATAGAACCTACTCTCTCCCCTTAACCTTTAGGTTGTATTGTTAAAGGTATCTTGAACCCCTGCTTCCATCCAAAGCAAACTCCAATAATGCAAACAAGTTTGGGGAAAGAATTCCAAAAGGCGCAAAGCTGCTGCACAGGTGCCTTTATTCACCGTCACACGACATGTTTCAAGCTCAGTAGCTCTTTTTCACTTGAACGTGTGACAATGAATAAAGGCACCTGTGCAGCAGCTTTGTGCTTGTTGGTATTCTTTCCCCAAACTTGTTTGCATTACTGTGTTTATACAAATGGCCTGTATATATCACTGTGCTCAAGACTTATACTGTGCATACTTTCTATACAGCTTGTGGTGTTAGAGTTGCTGGCTGTTGTGTAATGTGAGATGTCTCTTCTACCTCTGCAGCATGATACCATACCTTTTACTGCTTGCATCAGTATGTTTGAAAATTACATTATTGCTTCTGACCAAGGGAAGATTTCTGCTGCTAGAAAGTATGCTTTACTTATTCACTGCCTGGGAGCAGAGCGGCAGTGTATATTCTATACATTACCATTACCTGATGAGACTTATGAAACTGCTCTTACTGCTATAAAGAACTTTTTCATGCCAAGAGTAAATGTGGTTGCTGAAAGATATAAATTCCGCCAACGTGGACAACGTAATGGTGAATCCACAGAACAATTTGTAGCAGCATTCAGAGAGCTGGTTGTTACCTGTGAGATTGGGAATCTAACAGATGAAATGCTTAGAGACCAAAAAGTGGAAAAAACAAATTCACCACGCATTAGAGAGAGACTGCTCCTAGAGCAGGATTTAACCCTTGCAAAGGCTATTACAGTTAGTGGCAAAGGCTAAAACTCTCAGTCAGGGAACTGCTGGGAATGTACAGACTGTGAATTCAGCACTGTGGCCTAATAATTCACAGTCACAGGCAAAATACAGTGCTAAGGAAAGGGATTCATTGCAAAACGATGCAGCAAATACAAATAAAAAATACTGCCTTCGCTGTGGTTCAACACAACACAATTATGTTACATGTCCTGCAAAAGCTGTACAGTGCCACAAATGCAAAAAGGTAGGCCATTTTGCTAAGATCTGTCGTAGTTCTGCTAAAGATGTTCATGAAGTCACTACTACAAATGTTACTGTATTAAGTGTGGATAAAACTGGTACATTTATTCCAGACAAGTTTATATGCACTGTCAATGTCAATACTGCTTCTGCTGACAAGGGGTACTCCATTAACCTGATCCTTGATACAGGTTCAGCTGTACTACCAAAGGATATTTTATTGAAATACTTTGCAAAAGATCGGCTTGTTGCACCTGCCCTCAACTGGTTATTTAATTAAAGGATCCAATCCCTGTGCTTGGTTGCTTGCCAGTGACTGTACAATTTGAATCAAATACTGCAAAATGTGACTTTTACATTGTGAATAAGGGTATTGCTATACTTGGAAGGGATCTCTTTGCTGCATTAAACCTACAATTAGTTGATGGTCTCATTACTACAGCCAGGAAAAGTTGTGTATTTTCACACACCCTACTTGTAAGCTGATGAAGATGGGCCTGGTGCACACAGGTGGAGGCTTGGCCACCTCCCAATGACAAAGGGGTTCACCCTGAAACGTTGCACTACGCTCTAAACAAACACTAGAAGTGTTCATGCAGACCTGTTTGCCATTGGGTTTTGCTTGAGGACTCATTACTACAGCACCAGTGCCTGCCACACAGCCAGTGTCTAAAATTTCACCACAAAGCAACACTTCACTGGGTTGTGCAAAGAACTTTGTACACAAAGTTAAGTTCAGACCAGATGTAAAACCAGTACGCCAGAAATTGAGGCGATTGCCCTACTCTATAAGGAGGGGGAAACTGGTAGAGCAAGATGTGATTGAAAAATCAGAATCCTCTGAATGGGTTTCACCAATTGTTGTAACAATGAAGAGAACTGGAGGTATTTGATTGTTTGTTGATCTCCGTGAACCTAATAAAGCAGTTATTATGGATAATCATCCCTTGCCACACATAGGGGAAATATTTTCAGAACTCTGAGGAGCAAAATTCTTTTCTACTTTGGATCTTCAGAGTGCTTATCATAAAGTATTACTGCATGAGGAAAGCAGAGACCTCACTGCATTTATCACCCGTGATGGTTTGTTTCGGTTCAAGCGTGTACCTTATGGACTGGCTTCAGCACCGAGTTGTTTTCAAAGACTGATATCTTCTATACTCCATGGAATACCTGGTGTAGAATGCTACTTGGATGATATGATTGTCTACTCTCCAACTATGGATCTTCATGACAAGCCGTGTAATGTTTAGTGATATGGAATAAACTACGTTTTTACTTCAAAGGTGGCTCCTGGAGTGCGTGCTCGTTTTGTTTGATTGTATCTCCATGACAATTACCTAAAAAAAATTCTGAAATGCATTGATTCTGCAGGACTGAAACTGAACCTTTCCAAATGCCACTTCAGACAAACTCAAACTCTGTAATTTCTGGGTCATATAATTTCACAAGATGGATTACCGCCTGGCCTGACCATGCCAACACAAGCACCTACTCCATCTGATTCCAGACCTTACGAGCTTTCTTAGGTCTTACTTCATGGTATTTTAAGTTTATTCCCAACTATGCTTCAGTTGTGGAGCCACTTAGACCACTACTACGTGGAACTTTAAGTCTGGTGTGGTCAGAGTCTGCTCAACATAGCTTTGAAATAGTGAAACAGCTAATTGTGAACAGTCCAGCGCTAGCTTTATTTGATCCTGCACTACCCGCTATGGTTACTAAAGATGCTTTAGACTATGGCGTTGGTGCAGTTCTTACACAGATCCATGCTGATCATACAGAGAAAACTGTTGCATTTGCATCCAGAACACTTACAGAGACAGAGCCTAAGTATTCTGAAAAAGAAGCTCTAGCATGTGTTCGGGCAACAGAAAAATGGAGAACCTACCTATGGGGTAGAGATAGAATTTAACTTATGCACTGATCATAGCCCTTTAACTATACTGCAACAAAGGAACTAGGAAGAGCTGTGATGCGTATAGCTAGAATGCTAGATAGTCAGCAAGGATACTGAATTTCAACTAAAAAATGCAATACAAACCAGGTTTGAAAAATGTTACTGCTGATTGTTTGCTTGTCTCACATGTCCAATTCAAGTAAAACTATGGGACATCTTACAAAGCAAAAAGCCAAATACTGAGAAGAAACTCAGTCCTGATCGTCAACCTTACTACAGGATTAGACATGAACTGTCCTTAGTAGATGGCTATGTTGTCCAAGGAGCTCACCGCTTACTGGTACCAGAGACCTTGCGACATAAGCTCATACAACTTGCACATGAGAGTCATCAAGGCATTGTACGTACAAAACAAAGACTACGAGAACTATACTGGTGGCCAGAAATGGATGCCGATGTGGTAAGTGCCATTCATTCTTGTGTTACTTGTCAGAATAATGACAAAACAACTATCACACATACACCTCCACTTCAGCCAGTACTATTCCCTGATTCAGCTTAGGAAAAACTTGCTATTTATATTTGGGTCCTTTTACAGAACCTTGATAGACTATTACAGTAAATGGCCTGAAATTGCATTTGTTTCTCATATAACATCAGCTACTACAGTAATAACATTTCTGTCTACAGTCTTCAGCAGAGAAGGTAATTCAAAGGAGTTAATATCAGACGGACCACAGTTTGTCTGTGCTCAAGTTTTATACTGTGCAAAATTAGCAGGCTCATGCAGCCATTACACAACAGTAAGCAACTCTAACACCACAAGCTGTATAGAAAGTATGCACAGGATAAAACTTGAGCACAGACAAACTGTGGCATTGTTATACTTTACTCATCCTCGGCTACCAAAAGATAACACAACAAAAAATTTAAATGGGGCTCCAATGAAAAAAAAAACACCCACGGACATATGACTATGCCCCACTCAACCCCAGTCATGCCCATTATACTAAAATCCCAACATGAACTGGTCCACACCTACCCACCCTGAAAAAACAGACTTTAAATCTCTTGGGGGCCCTTACTGCAGTACCCACTTTTAACCCCCTGATTCCCAATAGTAGAGGGGTGCCTGAGGATCCTCCTTTTTCTCTATCAAAGCAAGGCTAAAACCTGCAAGCAGACTTAGTACTGGAAGGAGGGGGCACATAGGAAAATAATATATATATTCATCAGATGACAGTTGCTATGGGTTACTAGCCCTGGTTCAAACTCTGTGACATTAGAAAGAGTACCCGGACCTACAAGGCAGCCTCCAAAAGAAACATATTCCTAAAAAGAGAGTAATGGAGACAGATTGGAAGCAATTACATTTACATGGATATCCTTCCCGACTGCCCCGCACATTCTCATGATTTATTCTGTCTTCATTCAGCTCCATAGTACTTTAATTTCTATAATCTGTGACATGGAAGAACAGCCCAATTCTAAAGCTTTTTATATAAATCCCTAATTATGCAATTAATTCTGAGAGCTAAATAACCTGATCCCCCTTAGCATGAAATGTCCAAACCTACTCAGTTGTCATTAGATTTCACTTTCTTAGGACCTGCGATTAAATTACTTGAGTATTTCATATATACAAATGCAGGTATAGGATCTATTTTTCGGAATGCTTGGGACCTGGGGTTTCCGGATAAGGGGTTTTTCTGTAATTTGGATCTCCATACCTTAAGGATACTAGTAGACATGAAATAAACCCAATAGTATTGTTTTGTCTCCAATATGGATTCTGGCATCTTAGTTCCAATCAAAACCTACCATAATCCCCTAGATGGGTCCCAAATCATAATTACAGCTACATTTAAATGTCTTTATTCCATGCAGCTCTTTATACCTAGTCATGAGGGGTGGCCACAGGCATGGTCAAACTAGGGGCCGGGCCCAATCTGTTGTGCAGAACTATTTGTCTGAATCCTTAGTTTATGATTTTTTTTGACCTCTGAAGGCATCACAACCCATGTTATGGTGGTCAGTGTGTGGCAGGTCAGGTTTGCGGGTAAAGCAGTTGCAGGTTGGGTAGCGGGTCAGAGCTTCACTGGGACAGTGCATAAGGCTCCATGGATGCCCAGGGCCATCTCCTTAGCTACAGTCTTCAGCAGAGAAGGTAATTCAAAGGAGTTAATATCAGACAACGGACCACAGTTTGTCTCATCTGAGTTTGAATCCTTTCTGAGAGAGAGGAATATTGTGCAAAGGAAATCTTCAGTGTATTACCCACAAATGGAGAAATCGAGCGATTCAACAGAAGTCTGAAAGAAGCACTACAGACAGCATATCATACTGGGAAATCTTGGAAAGTATTTACAACAGAGTTCCTACATAACTACAGAGCAACGTGCCATGCAACGTGCCATGCAACAACCCAATCATCTCCAGCTGAATTATTACATGGCAGACAGATGCGCACTAAGTTACATGTTGCAGACATCAAACTTGCACAAAATACTGTGCCTACAAAAATCATCTACTGCTGACATTGTGAAACGTCAACAAGCCAAATGCAAGGCTTATACTGACAGAAAACGTGGTGCCAAAAAAGTACACTTTCAGCCTGGATCTTTAGTCAGAATTAAGAAACCAGGAATACTGAAACAACAACAATCTAAATTTACTATACCTTATACCTTTAAAGGAGAAGGAAAGCTACGGAGGCATTTTATTGCCAATAGATTAGCTGCAATAGTGCAAGCTAGAATGCTATATTTATTCTGTAGAATGTTTTACCATACCTGAGTAAAAAGCTCTAGAAACTCTGTTAGTTTAGGATAGCAGCTGCAGTATTAACATGGTGTGACATCACTTCCTGCCTGAGTCTCACCCTGCTCTGGGCTCAGATTACATTAGAGAAGGGAGGGAGGGGGGAAGAGGAGCAAACTGAGCATGCTCTTGCCCAGGGCAATGAGGTTTAAGCTGAAGGCAGGAAGTCTGATACAGAAGCCCATGTGTACACAATAGAAGGAAAGAAATGCAGTGTTTCTTTTGACAGGGGACTCAGAGCCGCACTACTTTGGGGGTTTACTGGTATATTTAGATGGACCTTTCTGATAAGGCTTACTTAGTTTTAACCTTTCCTTCTCCTTTAAGTGAGATGCCAGCGAGGACCATACACATATGAACTGTCTGATGGACACATATGGAATGCAAGTCATCTTGCTCCTGTTAGATATGACTTTGGAGAAGCTCCATTTGATGAAGGACATTTTCCTACTCCTGATGTCAACTGCAATAGACCTGAAGAAAGTGAACCTATAAGGCGTACTGAGAGAATCACATTACCTGCATGGACCAAGGACTTTGTGATGTGAAGAATGTATAATATTGTTTTTAAAATGCATACTGTTTAATTGTTGCTGTTTATTATAGTTGTCCAAATGATTTCCTACTATAGGGGGAATATGTGGTGTTTATACAAATGGCCTGTAGATGTCACTGTGCTCAAGTTTTATACTGTGCATACTTTCTATACAGCTTGTGGTGTTAGAGTTACTTACTGTTGTGTAATGGCTGCATGAGCCTGCTAATAAAGCACTGTTATACTTTACTCATCCTTGGCTACCAAAACATAGCACAATAAAAAATTGAAATGGGGCTCCAATAAAAAAAAAACACCCACGGAAATATCACAATGCCCCACTCAACCCCAGTCATGCCCATTATACTAAAATCCCAACCATGATCTGGTCCACACCTACCCACCCTGAAAAAACAGACTTTTAGATCTCTTGGGGGCCCTTACTGCAGTACCCACTTTTAACCCCCTGATTCCCAGGGGGGTTAGAGGGGTGCCTGAGGATCCTCCTTTTATAAAGATAGCTCCACAATTTGGTATAATTCAGCATCAAACATTCCATTGAATAATATTGGATCTAATTCTGATAGATTGGAACTAATTACATTTCCGTGCATCACTTTCCAAGGGAAACTCTCTGTCTCCTCTCAGCATGACGAGAACAATGCATTTCATAAGATTTATTAAGCTTTCATTCCACTCCCCAGTACTTTCCATTTCAGGACTCTCTGAAACGGAAGAATGGCCCAATCCTGTCTCCCAACCTTTTCTTAAATCCCTAATTGTGCAATTAATTCTGAGAGGCGGCTGACCTGATGCCTTGTGGCGTGAAATGAACAAGCATAGTCTTCATTAGTTTCTCCTTATTGGAACATTATTCACCCTGCACTGAAATGTTAGATACTGGTAGTGCCACCCTGGGTTTCAAATACTGGAGCCGTAAAACACTTTGGAAGGCACATTGTTATACCATGTGTATCTATGAAAGAACAGTTATCCAATGTATCGAGCACAATTCAGCAGGAACAGCCCGCTAAGTTTGCTCATAGCCTGTACAGCGAGATACCATAAAACTGGCAGTATAGGTATTCCCCTGTACTAAGTACAATTAAACAGGAACAGCCCCCTATGTTTGCTCATAGCCTGTACAGAGAGACCCCATAAAATGATGGCAGCATAGGTATTCCCCTGTACTAAGCCCAATTCCGCAGGAACAGTCCCCTAAGTTTGCTCATAGCCTGTACAGCGAGATACCATAAAACTGTGGCAGTATAGGTATTCCCCCTGGTCTAAGCACAATTCAGCAGGAACAGCCCCCTAAATTTGCTCACAGCCTGTACAGAGATACACCATATAACTATGGCAACATAGGTATTCCCCTGAACTAAGCACAATTCAGCAGGAACAGTCCCCTATGTTTGCTCATAGCCTGTACAGAGAGATACCATAAAACTATGGCAGCATAGGTATTCCCCTGTACTAAGTACAATTAAACAGGAACAGCCCCCTATGTTTGCTCATAGCCTGTACAGAGAGACCCCACAAAATGATGGCAGCATAGGTATTCCCCTGTACTAAGCACAATTCCGCAGGAACAGTCCCCTAAGTTTGCTCATAGTCTGTACAGAGAGATACCATACAACTATGACAACATAGGTATTCCCCCTCAGTACTAAGCACTAAAACAGCCCCTATGTTAGTGCATAGCCTATACAGAGATATATTATAAGTGTGGCAATTTTGGTCAAGTATTATTATTACATAGTGTCACTTTTAGTGAAATTACAGTACAGCGTCAGGATTCTTTGAGGTGAATACCACAGTTAACTATCGATGAATTGATCAGTTCTCTATTCACTTGCATAGAAGTTTTAGGAGAAAATCTACAAAAGGGAATGTGCTGTCTCGGTTTCACAAAATTGCATTAACATTGCCAATAATAATTTGTGCAGACCAGTAGATTATGGATTGCAGTTCAAGATGCAGTTAGGCACTATTGTCACTAGGTGGCAGCATAAGATTAAGGTTTAAGCATAAAGGCCAGCAACATCATGGAATGGTGGATAGTTAGGTTAGATTACATGTTCCCCAGCTCTCCAAGGCCAGGGGTTCACATAAATGCAAGAGGACTCTCCAATGAAAATACTGCTCTGTGTAAACCCCCCCCCCAGGCATAAACACGACTGTTCGATCATGCAACTGCAGGGAAAGAATAATAAAACCCCTTCCTCTGTAAGTTGCGCATTGCTTCCAAAGGCATGCAATTCATACGTCAGCGCAAAACCTTGCCTGGTGCAAAATTAAACTGATATTTTGGGCAACAATGTTGCGTAAAACAAGTCGCCATGAGTTTAGTAAATGTACCCTATGCCCCGCAAATGCTTTTGTATGTAATAGGGGAAATTGTGCTTGCAGATGTAAATTAACCCTACTGTGTTTTTCGCTATAACATATAGGAGGGCCAGCCATCAAATACCCAGTGTTGCCATCAGGAACGATACAGGGCTAATGTAGCTGGGGCACCATGGCAGAATGGGGCCAAAAGATGGAAAAATGCAATTCATGAGTCATGACGGGGGCAGGGGACGTCAGAATTGCACGTGAGGCAATTTTTATTTTTATTGGGAATATGGGGGCCCAGCTGACCAGTGGGCTAATAATTAGAGCTGCCCCATGATTACTATTGGTGGCCCTGCTTATACCTTTGTTTGTAGTTGCCCCAAGGCAGCAAGATATTAAAACAAATCTTCATGTTCTCCCTTTATGCCAACCAGTTTTAAGATGGTGAATGAACTGACAAACTGTGGGTGCTCCCATAGCACCCATGGCACCGACAACTTGGAATGACTCCCACCACATGCACACTTTTAGTAGTAATGCCATTAAATGTGCACCAGCACCTCTAATCATATATGTAAAAATGTAAATTTTTATCTAGTATGGCATCCCCTACAACACACTGGACTTTGATGGGCTATATGAAGGATAAGTCATGTCAGACAAATTTGCTTTTTATGATGAGGTAAGTAAGATGCTGGACAGTGGGGGGCAGTAGATGTGAATTATTTGGATTTTGCCCAAGCGTGCCCCAGAATCTAAACTAAGGTCTGTTGGGTTTAATGAAGTTGTTTGCACATGGATAGGAGACTGGCTACAGGATCGGGTGCAGAGGGTGGTTGTTAATGGTACATTCTCTACTTGGAGTAAGGTTCTTAGTGGTGTCTCTCAGGGCCCGTTATTGGGCCCACTTTTATTTAACTTGTTTATTAATGACTTAGGGGAGGGAATTGTAAGTAATGTATCAGTGTTTGCAGATGACACAAAACTATCCAGTCCAATTAATTCCATCCAGGATGTGGCATCCTTCCAGCACGAACTTGACAAACTGACAATCTGGGCAGCTCAGTGGCAAATGAGATTCAATGTTGATAAATGTAAAGTCATGCACCTGGGATGTAAAAATATCCAAGCCACGTATACCCTTAATGGGACTGCACTAGGCGAATCCATTATGGAAAAGGACCTTGGAGTCCTTGTAGATGATAAACTTGGCTGTAGCAAGCAACGTCAGTCAGTAGCATCAAGGGCAAATAAGGTCTTGAGCTGTATCAAAAAGGGGCATAGAGTCACGGGAGGAGGGGGTCATTCTTCCACTGTATAGAGCACTTGTAAGGCCCCATCTAGAATATGCCGTACAGTTTTGGTCTCCATCACTCAAACAGGACATTATTGTATTAGAGAGGGTACAGAGAAGGTCAACTAAAATGGTAAAAGGTATGGACAATCTTAGCTATGAGGAAAAACTGGCCAAATTGGGGATGTTCACGCTGGAGAAGAGGCGCCTAATGGGAGATATGATAACTATGTATAAATATATAAGGGGATCATATAATAATCCCTCGAATGCTTTATTTACCAGTAGGTCTTTCCAGCTGACACAAGGTCACCCATTCCGATTTGAAGAAAAGAGGTTCCGTCTAAATATTCGGAAGGGGTTTTTTACAGTGAGAGCTGTGAAGATGTGGAATTCTCTCCCTGAATCAGTTGTACGGGCTGATACATTAGATAGCTTTAAAAAAGGGATGGATTGCTTTTTAGCAAGTGAGGGAATACAGGGTTATTTGAGATAGCTCATAGTACAAGTTGATCCAGGGACTAGTCCGATTTTGGAGTCAGGAAGGAATTTTTTCCCCTCTGAGGCAAATTGGAGAGGCTTCAGATGGGTTTTTTTTGCCTTCCTCTGTTAGGCAGGTTAAAAAAAACAAAAAAAAACTAAAAGGTTGAACTTGATGGGCGTGTGTCTTTTTTCAACCTTACTTACTATGTTTATTCTGCCTCCAGTAAATTGTAGAAATGGATGAACTTACATTTGACAGTAGCTTACTCACAAGAACACAGCATTAGATGAGCTTTAATTCCTTGGCTTTAATTGTAGAATTGTTGCAAGCAATTGTAATCCAAAAGAAACTGTATCCTCGAGGTAAAAACAGAATACCTTCTCACCCTAAGCTGAACAGGTATGAATGCCACTGTGAAGGGAAATAACGGCTGCCCTATGATCACATGACTCCCTTGAATCAGTGATAGTGAGGTATTGGCTAGCAAATTTAAAGCTAGAAGCTCTGAATGAAGTAACTAAGTAACAGTAATATAATTGGGCTATCAAAATATATATAAAGAGCTATAAAAGCCCAATGGGCGGCACAATGTTACTATGGGGAGCTGAATATTGGCCAGGCCAAAGACAAGAAAACTTATTTTTCAGATTTATTTTTTAAAATACGTTCATTCCAAATGGCTTATTCTTGGCATATATCTGTCCCCTTTCACCCAATCACCTTTCAACTGATTTGTTCTCCCATTCATTCCAGTTTGTTGCTTATCTTAATTCTGATTTGCTGCTCATCAGATTTATTCCACTTTGCTCTCTGTAACCTTTATTTTAATTGGTTGCATCTTAACTGCATTCCAGTTTGCTACCCCAGAACCTTTATTCCAGTTGGCTTCAGCTGTTCTTTATTTCAGCTGGCTTGGTTTAGCTGTGATTAAACTTTGCTGGATGTGATTGTTATTCTGTTTGGGTTTCTATCCTTGCATGGGCAGATCTAGGTGTCATTTATAAAGAGATGGACCAAAGACAGGCAGGATAGGACAGGTCTACCAGATGTAGCAGAGGGAATAACTCAGTGGGCCCACTCTTGGAGAATTCCCATCAGGCCATAATTTATTCCACTATAGGCCTATATAAACCCCTTTTGGCACTATCTATATCTAATTGCCCGTGCAGACCCAGCCCGGATTTCCCATTAGCCCAGAATAGTAATTGTGCACTCCAGTGGGGCCACAGTTAGAGTAGTCACAGGTCTCTTTATAAGGGGGGAAACAAATGAGTAAAATCAGAGATATCCCATGTATAAACTTCCAGCGCTACCTGACATCTGCCTCCTTCCTTAGCTTCCACATCCAAGGTGGATACAACAACCTGTGTTTTATTGAAATGTCTGTATATTCCCATGTACCTATTTTAAACAAGCATCATGGTAGCTCCAACTTAAAGTGATACTGTCAACCCAAATATTTCTGCTCTTGCAGAAAAAAATCCTCTGAATTGCATTACCACTATCCAACCATTGGATGGCACCATATGCCTGTTCCCATTCTGAATGCAAAGGGTGAGAAAAAAACACAGACAATATGCAGTGGTATGACTTTAAATCATTTGTGTAAAAATGTTTCCACATCTTCTTACAGGGTGCTGGATATTTTCCACCATTAGTTTAATTAAGTAATAACCTGGATTCATAGAAGCCATTATTCATGACCTTTATTTCAGGTGGCAGTTTATGACCTAAATGTCAGTTAGCATTGCCTGATCTTCTCTGATTGGCTAGATCTTGCAATTATTCTAGTTCCCATTCCTAAATCTTAATTCTGATTGGCGGTTTCTTTACTCTTTATTTTTTGAGTTTTGCTAGTTTCCGGGTGCTATTATTCCTACTGGCATTTTCTGACTTTTATTCATTCTGTTTCTGTGTCTTTTCCTTCCAGCAAGTGAAATACAGAGCATGTGCCTCTGTGTCTCACAGGTTCCTTTCATACAGAATGTAGTACTATGGCTTTATGGCTTCTTCTCTTGATCTGTGGGGACCTGAAAGCAGTGTTATTGTATAGAAATTAATTATATTAGCACCCCCTGTAAACAAAAGGTTTATTTCTATAGCATATAGTCTACTTACAATCAGATGATCAGCTAATATATTGCCTCCTATGTACCATGAGATAGTTCCTTTTTTATAGAGAGCTGTGAGAAATGAATTGGACCCTGAAGGACAACCTACTTGTCATCAATTGAGAGGGAAAAATCATGGAGTTTAAATCTGGTGGTGCCAGGCCATTGTTACCTCCCATTGGCAGCACATTTACTATTTGTTTGCAATCTACCACTCTTCTCTGGAGCACTGTGTTGGTCAAAACCCTGGTGTGCCATTAGCCGTTCAGTTTCACCATTGCCCAGTATATGATTGTCCCTTAGGAAATCCTGCCACGTCCTTCTTATCACCACCCTTGGTTCCATCTCCAGAAGGAAGAGTAGCCTAGATTGCATGGGTACATTGGCATTCCTCTGTACAAACACCAAAACTGTGAAGGTATTCTGGCTAGTATGCTTCTCTGATAGGATGTACAGAATATTACCCCACCCCAGCAAGGTGGCGGTGAATGGGGTAGACCCTAGACAATTGGGGTGGATGCTATTCATTTATTGAAGGATCTAACTGACATTGAAAATATTAAGCTTGAGCAGAAACCTCAGAAGTAGGAGGTTGCACCAAAGGTTCCCTAAATCTTAGGATTGGCCTATGGTCCCCCATAACAATCTAACTGGGGACAATCAGATCATTGGCCCATATCAGATAAGCCCAACAAATAGGTGGTCAAATTAAGTAGAGATTTACTTGGTATAAGTGTTGCCCAGTCCAGTGGCTCTTAATCTACTGTTGTGTGCCCATGTGATTAGCTCTTAGAAAAGTGGTAAGGAGGTATGAGGATAAGATTTGGGATGAATGCTGTTCAACTATAGCAGAGCAACCTAGCAGCAATATACTTATGTGTACAACAATATGAGGTCAGGGTTAGGAGCTGATCTAATATTATACACCAATAAGGGGGGTTGAAAACAGTAGCAGCAATGTCATCATTTTATAACCACTAGGGGAGCTGTTATGTAGTTCTTTTGGGAGAATATCTTATCCAAGGAACAGCTTATGGCAACTACAAATCTTATATCTAATTACAAACATGGGAAGAAGAGATGTTCTGTGCACTCCAGAAGCTATACTACATACTTATTATTTATGGGAAATAAATGAAATGTAATACCTACTTAAATTATGGCTTCCCCTAAAGCAGAGTATTTTATTGAATGTTTTTTTAGACCCTTGTGGGGGTTTATGTTTTTTTAATACAGTAAAGAAAACCAGAATTGAATTTTAAGCCAAAATGTCCACTTAAGATTCTCCTCATGGCAAATGTTCTTGCTTTTAGCTCACGATTTTTTACTCTGATCTTGCAAAGCAACAGCCAGGCTTGGGGGGGGGGCCTCAAATAAATTAAGTAGAATTTCTGTCCGGAGAGTCTTAGAGAACAGGACAGAATGATTTGGAGTGGGCTGAAGGAGTGGAACTGAACGGAGATTAACTGGCGCTAGAGACATCACTGAAGCAGATAATAGTTTACAAGCTTAGTGAATTTTGTCGTTAGATTGAGTCTACCTTATTGCAGTCAAGTCCTAAAATATTCATGCTAGCAAATGAACCCGCTTTGGTGACAAAAACAATATTGAGATGGCTATTTATGTAAGACGAAAATGATGCAATGGAACCAACTAGTTTAAATATTATATATATATATATATATATATATATATATATATATATATATATATATATATAGTCTTCTAGATACTGTAAGTTAAGAAGCCTAAAGGAAGCATGGCATAGCAACCATAGGGAAGGGTATGTTGGTAGTGTAGAGGATGGGAAATAAGAAATGGCCTGTAAAGAGGTCTTTAAACTATGAGTGGTACAGATAATTATTTTCATTTTAAGTAAAATTGCACAAGAAAATAGTAATTTTAACAAGCATTGCTGGGGTGGAGGCATGGGTGGGTGGGGTAACATATACATCATGAATCGGTGCCTTTGGACTCTCTTTAAACTTTCTGTAGAAAGCCCAAACTCAGTTACAGATATAAGAGAATTTATCATGAGAAAGCAGTTATCACACTATATTTAAGCATCACAAAAGCGGATATGGAGCTTTTAAAGCTAATGCCACACTTCGCTGATTCTTGGCCTACGAAAAAACATGGGGGGCGTGGACTGGGTACAAGTTGTTGAGAAGCCAGGATGAAATTGAGAAAATAGGTTGGATTTGGCAATGGAGAATTTTTTGCTAAGTTTTGCAGGGGCGTCTGATGCTGTATAGTTACACCACTGTAATGTTTTATTGAGCATATTTCAAGAATCAGTTCTGGTGTTGGAGGACTACAGCTTTCAGCATACCTTAACCCTTGAGAACATGGAGTATGCTGGGAGATATTTTGGCAATGTATGGTTGAGCCTACTTTTTCCACTGGCCTATCCTGACTTAGGTGCAGGATATCCAAAATAATAATGTGACTATTACTAACGATGAGCATACCCAAGTCAATACTGCTCTTTTTCACATCATGGTGCATTGCAGATACCATTTTCCAACCTGCCCAATCAACAATCTGACGATCGATATATATAGCACAAGGATATCAGTTGGGATCATGCTCCCAGCATACATTTATAATTTGGGCAAGGCCAGCGCCAATGCGTACTGGAATTGGGCTGAATGAATTTGGCACATACGTGATTTTGATGGCGAGTGTTGAAAATTTAGAAAATTTTGAGCAGCCGGTTTGAATGAAAACACAGGTTTTAACACAACTTGATGGGCAACAAAACATCTCGTCTCCCATCACATTAAAACTGGCACATATAGACCGGGTTATAAGGCAGATGGAGGCACGGTTGATGGAACAGCCAACGCATACTAAATCCCTAATACACAGGACTCTCTCTATATCTGCACAGCAAACACACCTTCTGTAAACTCACTTCCCATCCAATTAAAACGGCGTGATTAATCAGGCTCTCTAGATAAAAGGCTGTTAATTAGATTCAAGCAGCTTGAGGAACGGATGTGAATCCAAACATTATGGAAGCCTTTTGCTCTTTCTTGCTCATCACTCAGGTATTTGTTAGTCTGGTTTATCCTTTATTTCTAATGGTTGTGCCTTCCTATTCAGCAGGGTAACAAGCAAGATAAGAAACAATTAGAAGGGGCACCAGAGTAGTCTCTTCATGGCTCCGTCTTGTCATTCGGAATGAGGACAATTGTCTTCTGAAGATTAAGCGTGAGCGGTTGTGCAAAATACAAGAGTGGATTTAAATGATACTACTGTGCCGTGCTGTGACTCCATACTATTTATCTGTATCTTGCCATCGCTTTTCACCTCAATCCCTTTAATTCCTTCATACAAACTGATTGACCTGGTGACAGTCACATGTCCCTAATAGGCAGTTATCAGCAACAAATCAGATATGAGTTTTAAATAAAACCCCAAGGGAATAATTTCCTATTCGATATCAGAGGGAGAGAGACATGTCACTGGTGCTTCTAACCTTGGGCAGTTTATAACCATCCTAGGGGAAGGGGGGTACTCAGTCGTTTGTGCTTGCAGAAAGAGAAAATGCTAGATTCCACCCATTTTGGAAGGATAAATGCAAGAATAATTGTAGAATTTACCCTGTATTTATACTGCCATGTGTTCTGGAAAGTATGTACCACATTTATCTGTGTTCTGTGGGTTTTTTAACATAGAATTTCCACTGCATTTATCCTGCCATCTGTTCTAAGGTATTAAACATTGTTACAAAAGCAAAAATGACCCTCCGCCTATGGCTCCACCCATTCTGTCCCTGGTTATTAAGTATATCGGGATATATTTGGGTTTGGTTTAATGTTTTGAAGAAATGTAACTATAATTCAAATACAAATCAGAAGGAGTGGGTGATTAAGGATATTACTGAGGGTGACTGGATGAAGCAGGCATATAATCGGGTGACACCCAAGGAATGCATGCAAAATTAAATATTTGCCCCATTAATGGCAATTCTTTTAGATGGAGATCGCCAATTTATTTTCATAATTGTGAATATATTGTATTTTGTTAGATATTAAAAGTTTTGCAACATGCATTGGATTGGAATAGCATCACTTCTAAACTGCAGTATTAGCAGCATTAGCATCCGCTTCCCTTGGCACAAGTCAGCTATTCACACAACCCACTTGGGGACCCTTGGAATTACCACCATATCCACTAGTGCTTTGCTCTCAGGGGTGTAACTACATAGGAAGCAGACTCTACAACCCAGGAGAGTAGAGTAGTGATGTGTGGGCCAGCCCAATATATGCGGGACCCATGGGTTGTGCAGGTTCAGGGCCCATTGAGTCCCTAATTAATAAGCATTTCAATGTATCTTGGTTAAATTGGTAAACTTTTAGCAACATTTTAGCATCCTAATGTTTAATTTGCTGTGGTGCCCAGTTACACCACTGTTTGTGCTTATGTTTGTAAATGAGACTTCTGGACAACAGGAGGCAAAAGGAGTCTATAGAAGTTAGTTGGAACTAGTAAATACTTACAGGGGGCATGGCAGAATATATTTCACCCAATGAGAAATGAGATTGACATAAACACTATAATGGCAGCTTATGGGACAAAGTGGTGGTCAAAGGATTATATATATATATATATATATATATATATATATATATATATATATATAGTAGTCCAATAGCCGGCACAACACGTCAAGCGGTCAAAATTGCCTGGGTGCAAAAGGCCCAAAAAATGAAACAGATGAATGAAGAAGGCTTGAGTGCGAGCCGAAACCTTAGTCGTTTTGTTTTTGAATAAACACTTTTTTTGATGTGATAAGTCCTGAGAGTGCGAGCTTCCTCATTCATCTATATATATATATATATATATATATATATATATATATATATATATATATATATACACACTAAGAAATACTAAGAATAAAATACAAGTACACAACTGTGTTGATTCTATGCAGGTGAAAGGCTATACAGACCCATAAAACCCGCATGCTGTGTTTTGAATGCATATTTATATTAATAAACTCATCATGGTGAAAGGTCTCCATGAAGAAACAATATTCGCCACTGAGTGGATTATTCCATCTCCAGCACACGGTTATTCCCTGAACTGTTTTAATGGACTGCATTAGCCAGGGGTCTGTGGCTCCTGCAGATCATCAGCGGTACAAATTAATGCCATTCTGGCTTTGTATTTGCATATTTTCCCCAATACAAACCTACAAAAAAGGCTCCAGCGAAAGCACCAGAGAATACGGGAATACAGCAAGCGAGAATGTGAGTGGCTCTAAGTGGCATTCCATAAATTGAGGGGATATTGTATTTATAACCAAAGGTCTGTGTGTAAGGAATACAGGGATATTTTGCATTTAACAAAAAAAACAAGGGAAAGTTGTGCTCACCACTAATTTTTAAAACCATTAGGCGAGGGTGCAATGAGGCTGTGACCACAAAATACATATACAAGAGTCCTCTGCACTCAACCTTTTATCAATATATTTAAGACAGAGACATTTTGTGCATACTGCTACTGAAAAAATGCCTTACCCTTTAAACAAAACAGGGATTTTTTGTCCATATGTTGCAATATATTTAAGCTGGCCAACAATGTCAAAGTCATCCCATATCTGGCCAGTCCTATGCTTAAATATATTGCAATATATGGACAAACAATCCCTGTATTGTTTAAAGAGTAAAGGTGGCCATTCACGGGCAGATAAAGCTGCCGATATCGGTCGTTTGGACCGATTTGACAGCTTATCTGCCCGTGTATGGGGGCTTCCGACGGGTCTTCCCGATCGATATCTGGCCACGATATCGATCGGGAAGGTTGGATTTTTACCCGACCGACCCATCGGAGCCGCTTGGCGCACCGTAATTCGATCGTTCGGCCATACGGCCGAACGTTCGAATTACCCCCGATATAGCCACGCAGTTTAGTGGCATATCGGGGAAAGATCCGCTCGTTTGGCGATGTCGCCAAACGAGCGGATCTTGGAGTCTATGGCCACCTTAAGGCATTTTTCAGCAGCAGTATGCACAAAATGTCTCTGTCTTAAATATATTGATAATGGGTTGAGTGCAGAGGACACTTTATTTATCTTAACAAAAAAACATCAGAAGATAACAAATGTAATCTTTGTTGATAGAGCGTTACATATTCTGCAATGCTGTACATCAGTGCTATCCAACTTCTGTGGTACTGAGGGCCGGAATTTTTCTGGACTACATGGTGGAGGGTCGATAATAGAAGCCAGTGATGACCACTCCCTGTTTTTAAACCACACCCACTTTAAACCACACCAATGTTACCACAAGACCATGTCCACATTAATGGTGGTAGCACACCAAAAGACCAGATGATTGGTGCTCACTGCAAGGATATCATTTATAACTCATATGTGAAAGAAGTTGTCATATTAAAGGAATTGTTTAGTGTAAAAATAAAAACTGGGCAAAGAGATAGGCTATACAAAATAAAAAGTGTTTCTAATATAGTTAGTTAGCCAAAAATGTAATGTATAAAGGCTGGAGTGAGTGGATGTGTAACATAATAGCCAGAACACTACTTCCTGCTTTGCAGCTCTCTTGGTTTCCAATGATTGTTACCAGGCAGTAAACAATCAGTGACTTGAGGGGGGCCACATGGGGCAACGCTACCTTAAATTAAACCTCTCTAAAACTGAAATGGTTCTCTTTCCTCCAACTAACACCAGTAACATCCTGGAAGTATCCATCATATTTAACAATTCCACTATCACCCCCTCTCCCCAGGCTTGGGGCCTACACTCCTCTACTGACCTGCTACTCAACTCTTCTCTCATTACCTCCTCACATGCTCGCAAGGGCTGCACCCCTCCTCTGGAACTCTCTCCCACGGTCTGTCCAACTTTCTCTCAACCTTTCTGCTTTCAAGAAATCTCTTAAAACGCACTTCTTTCGAGAAGCCTACCCTCACTCTGCTTAACTACCAAACGCAACACCACATACAGTACCACATTTCTCACCCACTTAATTCGATCTTGCCCACTCCCACACCTTGTTTATTACTCCCTTCCGTTTAGAGTGTAAGCTTTTTCTGCATAGGGCCTTCCTCACCTTTTGTACCGGTATTGATTGTGATGTATGTAACTCCATATGTTCTATGTTTATAATTCATGTGATTTATTTGTATGATCACATTTACTTTACAGCGCTATGCAATATGTTAGCGCTATATAAATACATGTTAATAATAATAACTAACTATATTAGAAACATTTTTTATTTTGCTCAGCCTATTTTCTCTGTTTTATTTTTACATTGAATTGTTCCTTTAAGACTTACCCTTAAATCCATATGCCTCCTCCCCTGTGGATAACACAGCACCACCAGTACATTATTAAGCAACTTAGGGCCCCCTAACAATAATTTTCAAATGCTAACAAACCCCCAAAACAAATACCAGGCTTATGTTCCAAAGGCAGAGCAGCGTGCACACAGGCAGAATATGGCACACACAGGGAGCATAGGGCAGACAGAGTATGGCACACACAGGCAGAGTACGACAGGCAAATATTATGGTACACACAGAGAGCATAGGGAAGGCAGAACAGAGCATGAGACAGTTTCCACTGATCAGGACCCCTCTAAGATTTGCTACATACAGTGACACAGTACTAGTGCCCCTCCAGCAGTTTGTATGAATGTGAACAATGTGGGCAGTTTCAGTCTGGGTCTCAGGTGTGAACAGTACAGGGCTTTAGGGTGTGAACAATAGAGGTGTCACAAGTGTGAGCAATGCAGGGGAGATTACATGTGTGAACAATACAGTGGATTACAGTCTGAATTTGATTAAACAATGCAGGGGCCAGTTAATCTCTATAGTGATACCTTTTAAATCTCACACATGGTAAGCAGACACAACAGGCAAACTTTGATGTGGGGGGCCACACAAGGGGTGGTCACGGGCCTCCAGTTGGACAGCCATGCTGTACATTATAAATCAGGGGTTCCCAAACCTTTTTTACCCATGAGCCACATTCAGATATAAAAAGAGTTGGGAAGCATGAAAAATGTTCCTGGGTGGTGCAAAATATAAGCATATATAAGTTTATATCCATGAAACTATGGCAGTGCTTTAATACATGTATAACCATGGTGACGCAGTATTGCCACCTAGGGCCTAAGGTTCAATTCCAGCAAGGGCACTATGCGCAAGGAGTCTGTATCTGCTCCCCTTGGCTATGTAAATTTCCTCCAAGTACTCTGGTTCCCTCCCACACCCCAAAACCATACAGGCCAGCTAACTGGCTCCTGTTAAAACTGACCCTACTGTGATTGTAATAGGGACCTTAGATTGTAAGCGCTACTGGGACAGGGACATCTCTATAATGTCTGTAAAATGCAGCAGAATGTGTTGCCACTATATGAATAAAAATAATACCCTTGATATTAGGGACATCAAGGGGCTTTAAAGCAAGAGCTTCACCCAAAAAAGTTAGACAACTGCTGCCTAAGAAGACAACTACAAAGTAAAATCTTATTTGAAAGAATGTTATAATTAGCATGCAAAATATTGACTTTCACAAACAAAGCTCCTCCCCTTTGTATCCACAGATCATATCAGAGCTATAAATGTCTGTCCATTGTAGGAAATCACAGAAAATCCTTAAATTTGCAGAGAAAAAATGCATGAATTCTCACCATTCCACCACTGGAATTTATTTTTTTCAGCTTCATTAACTGCCAACATCTTTTTTTTCTCTTATTCATATTTTTTGTCAGGTTATATAAATGAATAACATTTGTTCAGATTCCCCAGAGATTTCCTCCTGGTTTGCTAAACTTTACCCACGATTTCTTATTTTTATTGCACTTTGCACTTTCATTCTACTGGGGTTTACAAATGCCGTTATTTTCTACTTGCACAAGCAAGTCACCTGAAGCAGATGATTAATGCAAAGACAGCCAAGATTTGCTGTCTGCCGCCTCTCCGAGAAGATGTCATACCGGCAAGGCAACCAGCAGAAACTATTAGCAGTCGTTTGTCAGAGTCGGAACGTGCAGACTAGTCCTGAAAGTCAATCACACGCATTTCATAGAGTTCAGGGTTTATTTGCTTTCGCTGCTTGATATGCACTAATTAGGAAGGTGGCGATGTAAGAGATGCAATTATAAAAGATGAATTGTTTAATCTTAATATGTTTGATTTTTAATGGGCTTAATAGAGGTATAGATCTCGAGATGATTGGGGCATTTATTAAATCAGATTTTCATGCTTGGGAATGTGTGAAAAGGCTCTGTCCATTAATTACTATGTGAAATAATTGCTCAGTGTTGGAAAAGTTACAGCATGATTAAAATTCCTGTGTTTAGGGCATCCAAGTACTGTAGTTGCTATTACATAGGGCGGTAGTAGGAGTTTTAGGAAGAAATAGTGTAGGAATATCAATATCCCATAGAAATGGCAACTGAATTAATAATTGGTGCTCTATAAGGTTATTGACACAGGCATAGTATCCTCCCCCAAGCATCAGTACCTGTTATAGTAGCAGTGGGATAATAGTCTCTGGGAAGTGACTTTGGCTGTGGCATAGCAGTTAGAGTAGTCACAGATGCGGTTTATAGTAGCAGTGGGGATAATATCCCACAGTTCTTTTCCAGAGGCTAGCAGGTATAGGTAGATAGTCTCTGGGAAGATGCTGTGGATGTAGAATAGCATGTATAGCAGGGAGAGATGGTGACTATAGTAGTAGTGGGATAATAGTCTCTGGGAAGGGACTGTGGCTGCGGGATAGCAGGTATAGTAGGGAGAGATGGTGCTTATAGTAGCAGTGGGATAATAGTCTCTGGGAAGGGACTGTGGCTGTGGGATAGCAGGTATAGTCGGGAGAGATGGTGCATATAGTAGCAGTGGGATAATAGTCTCTGGGAAGGGACTGTGGGATAGCAGGTATAGTAGGAAGAGATGGTGCCTATAATACCAGTGGGATAATAGTCTTTGTGAAAGGACTGTGACTGTGAGATAGCAAGTATAGTAGTGTGGGATGGTGCCTGTAGTAGCAGTGGGATAATAGTCTCTGGGAAGGGACTTTGGCTGTGGCATAGCAGTTAAAGTAGGTACAGATGTGGTTAATAGTAGCAGTGGGGATAATATCCCACAGTCCTTTTCCAGAGGCTAGCAGGTATACAGTAGGTAGATCATCTCTGGGAAGATGCTGTGGATGTAGGATAGCATGTATAGTAGGGAGGGATGGTGACTATTGTAGCAGTGGGATAATAGTCTCTAGGAAGGGACTGTGGCTGTGGGATAGCAAGTATAGTAGGGAGAGATGGTGCTCAGGCCCGGACTGGCAATCTGTGGGTTCTGGCAAATGCCAGAGGGGCTGCTATAAGGTCCCATAGAAAGTCATTATTTAGTGGGCTGGTGTGGGCTGTTTTAGCCTCTGTGTGGGCTGATAGCAGGTATAGTAGGGAGAGATGGTGCCTATAATAACAGTGGGATAATAGTCTTTGTGAAAGGACTGTGACTGTGAGCAGTGCCGATTCTACTTACAGCGCCGCCTGAGGCGGCTCCTCCAATGCTGCCCCTCCCTCGCCGGCAGGAACACTAATGCGAAGAGCGCAATTGCGCTCTCTCGCAATAGTAAAGCCGAATTTCTGGTTTAAAAACCGGAAATTCGGCTCTTAAAGGTACCAGGAGCGGCTTTTTGCCGCCCCTGGAAACCTCTCCTGCGTTGCCGCCTGAGGCGAGTTTCTCAACTCACCTCATTGGCGGCGCGCCCCTGACTGTGAGATAGCAAGTATAGTAGTGTGGGATGGTGCCTGTAGTAGCAGTGGGATAATAGTCTCTGGGAAGGGACTTTGGCTGTGGCATAGCAGTTAGAGTAGGCACAGATGCGGTTTATAGTAGCAGTGGGGATAATATCCCACAGTCCTTTTCCAGAGGCTAGCAGGTATAGGTAGATAGTCTCTGGGAAGATGCTATGGATGTAGGATAGCATGTATAGAAGGGAGACATGGTGCCTATAGTAGCAGTGGGATAATAGTCTCTGGGAAGGGACTGTGGCTGTGGGATAGCAGGTATAGTAGGGAGAGATGGTACCTATAATAACAGTGGGATAATAGTCTTTGTGAAAGGACTGGCCAATTAAAATTGCTTTTGATACACCAGATTTACTATTTGTTTGCTTTCCATTTAAAAGGGTTACCGGTACTGCAAAGTTACTTTTGCCAGAATAAAATGTATCTTTTGTATAAAAGTGTCTGTCACTTTATGTTCAAGTGCTAGTTTGTGTTTGCCTTTTTTCCTTTGTCCTCATCCTGTCACTCTCTGTATACATCATATGAAAGTATTTTTATACACAGAAAATTCCATTTGTACACTTTCCCTTCCTTCCTCCTCCATTGGGAGGGGGGTTAGGGACCAATTTTTTTCATGGATTCCTATTTGTGTTTTGGTTCCATATGCAACAATATCAACTCATTCAATATCATTGGGGTGATTATGATCTGGTCCTTGCATTTTAAGACTAATTCCACTTTATATATATTTATGGGAGTACTTTATGTGTGATGATCCAAATTACAGAAAGATCTGTCTGGATATTTTAGTAGGGAGAGATGGTGCCTATAGTAACAGTGGGATAATGGTCTCTGGGAAGGGACTGTGATTGTAGGATAGCAGGTATAGTAGGGAGTGATGGTGCCTATAGTAACAATGGTAAATAGTCTCTGGGAAGGGACTGTGATTGTGGTATAGCAGGTATAGTAGGGAGTGATGGTGCCCATAGTAACAGTGGGATAATAGTCTCTTGTAAGGGAGTGTGACTGCGGGATAGTAGGTACAGTAGGGAGAGATGTTGTCTATAGTAACAGTGGGATAATAGTCTCTGGGAAGGGACTGTGGGATAACAGGTATAGTAGGGAGAGATGGTGCCCAGCAACAGATGAAGAAGATTGAATGAGATCCTAGGAATAATTATTTGACAACAACTAAAGGAGTTATTATTGTCTTAATTTATATAAATAAAATGTCCATGCCATTTGCCATTGGTAAGTATAGCCCACAACACCCATAATGACTTCCATGCATCTCAATATAAGCAGTCAGTGTTTAAAAAAAATGCTACTTTGCATAAACCAGTGATTCATTGGTGGGAAGGAAAGGAGATATCACCATTATCATAAGAAAGGGTTATTTACTGTAAGGGCAGTCCAGTTGTGGGATTCCCTACTAGAGAAGGGGGAATAAGTGATTTAATGGTGGGGAGGAAAGGCAATTTCACTATCAGCTTGGGAAGTTAGCAGCTGAATGGAAATGGGTACTATGGTGCTATATATGAATGATAGGCAGAGGAACAATTGATGTAATCCTTACAGCGCCTTTATCTGATGAATCACCATCCACTCTGGGGCTCTTCCATTGTGGCACTGTCATCCCCCACCAGCTGCTAACTGCCCTCCCCCTGTGCCTACTGACTGCCCACTCTTCTATGTCTACTGACTGCCCAATCCCTTGTACCAACTACCTGCCCACCCCTTGTATCTTCTTACTGCACAATCTACATAGATCTCACCCCTCATATTGGCTGAACAATTAGGCTGTAAGCTCTTTGCTGCAGGAAACAGCTTGGGCTCCTAATGCCCCTAGTTCCCTCGCTGCACAATACACAGGATCTCATACAATATGAATCAATAGAGGAAATGATTCCCTCCGTACCTTGGGGGCACCAATATGACTCCCTAAATAGTTATTTGGGACAAGCAGGTTTGTGCACAGCAGAACTTCCCTGGTGAAATCATAAAGCCCACCCAGCCCAGAAAGCAGGGGGTACCCACTTTAGACAAATAATAAACAATGATTCCAGCACTTTCACTTGTAGACATAAACAATATAAAGGGGCTTTATTCTATGAGTTTGTACAGGTAAGGGTTAAAAAAAGACAGTTTTTAAAAGGACTGTACATCCCTTTTAACCCCCAGTTCTAATAACCCCTACAGAATAAACTCACACCTGGCACACCTGGAACTAACATACCCACCCATTCAATACCCCGATGACACCCAGCAATTAGTAATTTCTTACCTGTGTTCAGGTGGGGGCCGAATAGAGACTTCTATGAACCAATAAGTGTTCAACTCTAATAAACAAGTTAAATAACAAAGCTCCAGCCAAATAATGTCATGTGAGAGAATTTTTCATCTCATTGATAGTTTTAATTAACAACAGTCTAAATAAGTCAGAGCAGTAGAAGGTTAACAGCAAATAATCCATAAGATTGGAAAGCCCTGAAGCTGTAATATTTCTACTAGTGGAGGAGCCAGGCTGCACCTATCATCTAAACAGAGTTACTTAAAGGAAAACTATACCCCCAAAATTAATACTTAAGCAACAGATAGTTTATATCAAATTGAATGACATATTAAAGAACCTTACCAAACTGGAATATATATTTACATAAATATTGCCCTTTTACATCTCTTGCCTTGAACCACCATTTCGTGACTCTATCTGTGCTGCCTCAGAGATCACCTGACCAGAAATACTACAACACTAACTGTAACAGGAAGAAGTGTTGAAGCAAAAGGCAGAACTCTGTCTGTTAATTGGCTCATGTGACCTTACATGTGGTTTGTATGTGTGCACAGTGAATCTTACGATCTCAGGGGGCGGCCCTTATTTTTTAAAATGGCAATTTTCTATTTATGATTACCCAATGGCACATACTACTAAAAAAGTATATTATTATGATAATGGTTCATTTACATGAAGCAAGGTTTTACTTATGAGCTGTTTTACTCAGTATCTTTTAATAGAGACCTACATTGTTTGGGGGGTATAGTTTTCCTTTAATGAACACCTGACTCACTGTTAAATTGAACTGACCACCAAAGAGCTTTGGGAAAACAAAACCTTAGACCGGAGCTGTCTAACAAGATATAAGAGCAGTCACCTTGAAGCCAGCACATAGAAGCAGAATTGGGAAACATGATTGGGCAGAAGAAACACATTAAGCAATATAAGTCAAGAGGTCCCAGTTCGGCAAAAGCAAGCCAACAAGATTGATGTTATGAGAACAACATGGCAGATGCCACAATTGATGAAGGCAGGGGACCTATTCTTGCACTTTTAGCTGAATTATGGGCTGTAACTGGAATGGAAGTGCTATGAAGAGAGTCTCAGGAAATTGCTCTACATGTCAGGCTAATTCCATAGGGATAAAGCATAGACAATCATTGCAGAGAGAGACCTATATACAGTATATACTATATAAATGTTGGATTTAATAGTGCAGGTGGATGATAATGAAGGCCCTGAGGGATCTAGGTCTGTATTCTCTTTAAGAGATAATGTAAATTAGAAAGTTCATCTGTGTTATCCACTGCTGCAGCCTCCTTCCTGGGACATATCTTTAATAACACTAAAACCAACTAATTAATGGGACGCTGGCTAAAAAATGGATTGCCCTGCGCATCCCCAGGCAGCTTTGTGAAAGAATGACAGCGGGAATATCTCCTTCATTTCACAGGTTGGTGGCTGATAAGCTGTTAGTTACAATTACAATGGGTGACCCATGTGTGAAGTGCTGCATTAGCCAGAGTAGACCTATAAATGACTGGATGTATGGGGGACCAGTATAGGATCTCAAGGTACCTATGGGTGGAATGTACTGACTCACATGTCCAATGAGAACTAATTTGAATCAGATTGTAAAACGAAGGCCTACAGAGCTCTAGAGCAGGGCTGTTGCAAATGAAAACATGAAGGTCAAATATAGCCTTCAAAGATATTTTTAATGAATCATGATATCTGACCAACACTGGGCCACAGATAGATGCAGTTGGTCAAAAAAGTGGTCACCAGTGAACCAGCTGATCTGGTTACCAGCTAATCATTGTTAAGATAGGTGGGGGTATTGGTAAGGAAGTCCTGGATGAATTATGTGAGCAAATATCCGGTCATTGGTTGGTCAGGTTTTATATCTGAATTATCAGTTTGTGAGTTACTGCAAAAAGTTTGATTGGCCAAGTCGTCTATTTTGAAGAACTGTTGGACTTTGGCCAAGCCATACAGAAAAGGTGTATGTACCTGGGCATCTTCATTTTCAAGTATATATTTCTCTTTTAGTCTGTACGTTTGGCAGCATGGAGGGAAAGAGGGGTCCTAGGTTCAATTCCTACCATGTCAGTAATCTGCATGGGGCTTGTATGTTCTCTCCATGTTTATTGGTTTCAGACAGATACTCAGGTTTCCTCCCACATTTGAAACACATACAGGCTGATTAATTGGTTCCCGATAAAAATAGACCAAAACATGTGTGACTGTGATAGGGACCTTAGATTGTAAGCTCCTCTGGGACAGTAACTGATGTATCTCTGTAAACTGGTGCAGAATATGTCAGCTTCACATAATTGAAAGGATAATAATAACGAAATGTGGCTATATGTTTGAGATCAGACAGAAAGCAAGATTGATGGTTAGGAGAACTGCTATATGCAAGAACATCAACTTAATAACAAACCAGCTCATCTAAAAAGCAACAAAACTGTATTCCCATAAGTAACTGCCTATTGTTAAGCCATGTTACAGAGCCATTACAACTTCCCACAATGCTCTGCTTCATGGCCGGCTTTCTGGCAGATATCTATTTCTTGTAGATATCTGTATTTTTCTAATTGCAGCCATGCCCACCTGCCATGTTCCTAATCCCAGTTGCTTCTCTACTTCTCTACTTGCAGTCCTGCACTAAAAGTAGGACTGGGTATTTGTCTTTCTCAGGCTGATCCATAACACTTTCAGGTTTCTGAGGGACTTGTTAACTGTTCTTTCTGCTTGAGTCGCAGTTCCCCTGTTGATCAGTTCTGTTCTAGCAATGCACCAAGGTTAGGGGAGCCACGTACGGAATGCGCCACTTCAGCAATATTACTTCCCCAATACACTCATCATAGAAAAAGGCAATGTTTTATTAGCTGTTTTTCACTGTTTTTCATCAATCAGTGCTTTACTTCTTACTCAAGTGTTTTCTGGCCCTTTTCAGTCACAATAACAAGCAATTTGCCTGGGAAACAGGATTCTATTCCCTGCTTGAGCACAATTTGCCACTTCATTATGATGTGCTTAATGTTCATCTTAAAAGTAACATTTGGTAGAAAGAAGGCAATGATATTGTAAAGGTGGCTATGCACTATTAGTTCTGCTTGCTTGGAAAATTAGATCTTTACCCAATCTGAGCACCAACACGTTGGGCTGTATTGGGACGATCTGATCATTTCGTCCCTGGTCTAATGATTAGGGATGTAGCGAACTGCCGATTTGGTGTTCGCGAACGCCGTTCGCGAACACCGGCAAAAAAAGCGAACGTTCGCGAACAGTTCGCGAACTTCGAACACCCGCTAAAATCGTTCGATTCGAACGATTTTAATCGTTCGATTCGAACGATCGAAGGATTTTAATCGTTCGATCGAACGATTTTCATTCGAATCGAACGATCGAAGCATTCGATCGAATGCTTTTCATTCGATCGAATGCTTACAATCGTTCGAACGAATGGAAATCGTTCGATTTTTAGCGGTCGAAGGAATTCGAATGGTCGAACGATTTGTATTCGAATCGAACGCGAACTCAAAATGCGAACGTCGTGCGACGTTCGCAAACATTCGGCGGGCGCGAACGGTCGAAGTTCGCGCGAACAAGTTCGCCGGCGAACAGTTCGCTACATCCCTACTAATGATTACATCATAATGGGGGCCTTGGAAGTCTCATCAGGAGTGGACACGTTGATGCAGTCCTTGATGCAGTAATAAATCATTAATCCTGTCAACTCAGCACGCTGTCTGGGGGTAATCTTTGACTCCTCTCTCTCCTTCTCTGATCATATTAGCACCACTGTCAAAACCTGTCACTTTTTCTTACGCAATATTGCCAAAATCCGTCCCTTCCTTTCACCTGATACATCCAAGACACTCATGCATGCTCTCATCCTATCCAGACTAGATTACTGTAACTTTTTACTAACTGGCCTCCCTAACTCCCATCTCTTGCCTCTACAGTCTGTATTAAACACTGCTGCCAGAATTATCCTCCTCTCAATCAAAAGGGTACAGGCCCCTCCACTGCTGAAGTCCTTATCATGGCTTCCTATAAAACAAAGAATAATTTATAAACTCCTCCTCATAACCTGCAAAGCCCTTCATTCCTCTGCACCTAAGTACATTTCATCTCTTGTTTCTCTATATGGTCCTGGCCGAAACCTCCACTCCTCTCAGAGCAACCGCTTGGTTGTACCCCCACTACTACTGCCCTTCTCTCTTGCGACTCCTTACATTTAGAATGCCATTCCTGAATCTCTCAGGAGAGAATCCTCCTTCAGTCTTTTTAAAACAAAACTCAAAGACTACCTCTGGGAGCACCTGGATAACACCTGAACTGGGAACTGGCACTTATATAACAGTGTAACAAACTGTAACCTGCAGCACCTTAATACCCCTCTGAATTGTGTCTGTATGTTACTCTCCCATTTAGACTGTAAGCCCTAAGGGGTAGGGTCCTCTAACCTTTTGTTTCCTTGACACTGAGCACTTAATCTGTATTGTAATTATATTTTATATTTATGTGAATTGTATTTCTAATAATGCACTTATTGTTACTTTATTTCAACCCCTTATTTGTTATTACTAATTTATTGTTTTGCTGTGCAGTGCTTTGCCCTCCGGCAGCACTATACAAATAAAAATATACATACATACTAGCTAAACTCCTTTATCAAATTAGCAGGTCACAAATATGTCAACTCACATGTATATTTGGGACATTGCCCTGAATAAGCCCCCTTACCTGGTGACTCATAGTAAAAAGTCCACAATCTGCTGTTAGTAATTTGCACCCAGAAACTAAGTTAACTATATCATATAAATGCATAGAATTTCTCCAATAACTGTCCAAAGTAGTGGAGCAAGGAGCATGGTAGGGAGGCAGGAGTGAGTTGGGCAGAATGAGGGTGGGCCAGATGTGGCCAAAATGTATCCAAATGCCTTTGGATCTGGGGAAGAAACTCTGCACTAAAAAGATGGGCAAATACATGGGCAGAATATAGACATCCCCAGATTGGGCATCATTTAGTACACACCAGCCAGAAGCCCTGGGGCACACAGGGTTCTAGAATGTCCTGCACTTACTTCTATGGAAAGTTTTAAGTACATGACTCCCTTGGGTCTATCAACTCTACCCTCATATCATATTGCACAGAGGCCAGTAACAAATGCTTTGAGTATAGAGCTGTACAGGTTGTGATTTTGTGGCCCTTACCACTGCTGCACATAAAGGAGCCCTTATATGGTCACAGGCCAAAATATATTGAAAATATACACTGAAGATAATTGACCCCTCAGGGGGGCTGAGGGCCGGATCTCCATTTGGATAGCAATTTACCAGTATATTCCTTCACCTACCGAAGTGGTTAAATGCAGTTATATATTCACTTACCAAACTAAAAAAGAAAGTTCCATTTTCACATAATTTCAGTCCTGTTACTTTTTCTAAAGCCCTAAAATTCCATTTTATCCTGAGCTCATTAATAGAACATGAGAATACCTTGGCAGTGCCAATCTCAGCGAAATCGCTGACTTACATATTACATATTTTATCAAAACAATGTTTTTCCAAGAAAAGGTTTGAAAATTTTTTTCCCTTATATTATGACTTGTAATAGATGTCTCTGGGGACCATTTACTAATATTTCAACATTGTTGGACAAAACTCATTATAATAAATGAACTGTCACATCTTCTCCTGTAGTCAAGCCAGGAGTATGTGCTGACTTGGTACTTTCTTTAAACTATTCCACACTTGTGGTACGGATCTAAATGGGGCCTGTACGATTTTGCCGAGTGAATTAAAAGGGGGGGGGATCCTGCATTCCTATGGATTTAATTATATTTTGTTTCAATTGCGGGACGCTGCCACCGCCTTGCTTTATTTAATACATCTGCAAAAAGACAACATTAAACAGTACGATAAACAAAGCATATTTGGGACCTCACAGGCTGGAGGCTTACAAGGTTCTATAATTAAATTACTCCTCTCCAAGATTAGATGACAAAAATGAAGACAAATAGCAGGGCCTGATGACTATGCATGAATGGGAGCAGCTTTTAATAAGATACTTCATCATGTGCTGAGTTCCCTAATAGATTTTGTAGGTATGATATTAGATTTGGGAATGTTATTACCCAAACTTGGTTACTATCAGGGGGCACACACATTGTGTGCAGTAATTAAAATCAAGCAATATTAAAAGGGATATTACCTTGAAAAAAACCCCAATGATTCCCCCAGGGTTATTATTTTTTTTTTTTCAAACTTGAGTTTAATTCAGTATATACAGTAGGTATACAGTGGTATGTTAATGTGATTCCTACACAACTTTCAATGAGTTGTGCGACACAAGTGACTAGTGATGGGCGAATTTGCGATGTTTCGCCGAAAAATGTGTGAAATTCGCGAAACGGTGAAAAATTTGCGAAATTACGGTTTTTTGACGCCGGCGCCCGTTTTTGCCGCGAATTTTCGCGGGCGTTTCACGAATTTATTCGCTAGCAGCGAATCGTGCAAATTCGCCGCGAATTCGCGCATGGCGAATAAATTCGCCCATCACTACAAGTGACATCACAAAGCACTGATGACATTATAAAGCATTGTTGGGAAGTTTATAGTTTACAGGTTATTTGTGGCTCTTGCATAATAAATACATACTTCCCAATAGTCCTGTTGTCCCGGGAAGACTCCATCAGGGCACTGTCTGTAAGGTGTTTGTATGTTCGCCCATGTCTGCGTGGGTTTCGTCCGGGAGTCATGCAGTGGGTTGGGCTTTGTTTTCAGATGCAGCAACAGTACTTCTGGTTCAATTAAGGTCAGGTTGCAGGTAAGGCAGTTGCAGGTTAGGTCGAGGGTAAAGGTTCAAAAACTCTAGTTTCCTTCCACACTCCAAAAACACCCAAGACTGGCTCCTGATATTGACCAGAGTGTGAATGTGATAGGGCCCCAAGGCTGTAAACTCCACTGGGGCAGGGACTAGTATTAATGGTATATAATCTCTGTAAAGTACTACAAAATATGTCATATACATAATAATAAAAATGATATGCAAGACAGTAAAGACTGTATTTTTAAATTATACCACGTGGCTCATTAAAAGAATACTGGGTTAGAGGGAGAGGCTTGTTTCACACCATGTTACTCACTTCTATTGAACATACTTATAAAGTTTTATAAAAACCAAAACCAGCATGAATCCAACCAAAACGTGCTGGGATTCGTCCTAATCCCAAACCCAGTCCTGGATTCTTTGCATTCCCATATATTTTTCTTTAGACTTTAAAATAAATACTGATATTATTTGTAGGAAAAAAAATTAAAATCTGGGAATGTAAAATTGAGGTTTAACAGTGAATATTATTTCCAGTCATCTTCAAACTTTTATTGCTCTTTCATCCTCTATCTTGGCATTCCACACTTTGCTACAGTTCCAAATCAATTGTTTTAACCACTAAATCATTGACTTTCATAAAGACTACAAATTGAGTTGTATTGATGAGCATCAGGCTGTACTGTACTGAGGTTAAGGAAAAGGGTAACATAGGATAGTTTACCTAATGAATGCTGCAAAACATCTCCTTTAATATTTTCATTTCATCTTCTTTGCTGGTTTATTAAGTATATTTAATGTTTATGGTTACTTATTGAAAACTGATTGAAGTTGTCTTCCTTGCTTTGGTGAGCTTTCTTATCTCATTTACTCAGCTAAACCTACTAAAGGCTCTAAATACTGCCGGGATGTAAATGATGGGCTCTATCGATCTATAATGTAGCCAAACAGAACTGCTGTTTATATTTCTTTATTGAACTCTCTTAAACAAGTGACTTAGACAATGCCCCCTCAAAGATAAGGAGAAGGAAGGAGGTAAATGGTTAGCGGTACGCAACTTGGGGTGCACAGGGGGTGGACGTCTGGAGGAAGGCACTGCAGGTTGCAGATTCAAGCCTCACTTTAAGGTCAAACTTTTGGTCAGGCCCCCTCAGATACAGAAAAATATTGGTCTGAATCATTCCGTCATAGTTTCAAGAATATTTATAAATACATATTTGCTCCAAAACTCACCATAACTGACCTTCAAGCTGGGCCTTAAGCTGTATCTAAGAGAGCAAATGGACATTCTCCCAAGTTCTCACCCTAACTGGCCTTCAAGATGAACCCAACCCCCACTGCTGCTCTTAAGACAACAAAAGTTATAACCATAAAGCAGGACATGACTTCTATTAGTGAGAGAACAGGAGATCTTCATTAAACATGACAAACCATGACCACCATGTTTTAAAAAAGACCTTTACAATATTTAACAATTATGGGGTTTTTGATTCTTTTTTTTTTTGGCTAAATTCATCCTGTCCTTAATCCTTGCACTTCTATGTCACACTTCAGGTCCTACACCTTCGAAGAAACTGCACCCACAATATCTAAAAATTTCAAGTATCTACAAATTGCATGATCCTATTTAGTGTAGCCCACTCTCGTTCCAAAGCTAGTTCCCTATAGATAGGCAACACTGCAACTAAGCTCATTCTAGTCTATGTTTACTCTAGTTTGCCTACTTAGGGAGCACAATGTTCACCCACCTTGAAGCAGGATACATTTATACTCACGCCTTCTTCTTGGCCTGCCAAATACAAAAATATTCTCACTCTTGGGATAGAGTTTTGATGAATCAGCTGCAAGATACGATCGTATGAGTTTGTCATTGGACATTTCCACTGCAGCATACACTGTTTCTTCCCACAAACCACTGAGGACTTTTTCGTTTAAAAAACGCATTACCAGTGTCATTTACATGCTAATTGGTTCACTTTATAAATTATTTTAAGGCTGTAAGCAGACAAGTGCACACACTTAGTCATTAAAAAATAATCATTAAAGAGCGGCCTAAGTAGAATTAATTGTCACCTTGACATGTATCATTTCCTATAAGTAATAAGTAATGGATTTAACCATTGCTATGACTAATGAACTGCTGAATGCCTGTAGAAATTTGGTTGCCATGGAAAGAAAAAGATTGCTCTTTCCAAAAAAAAAACTGGACCCAATAAATGATTAACCAGGGATCTGACTTGATGTTTAGACTCTAATTTGATCAATAATCTGGTACAGGGGTCCCCAACCTCTTTTACATCAACCACATGTAAAAATAATTGTGGAGCAACACAAGCATGGCAATAGTTCCTGTGGGGGGGGATAAGGGCTGTATTGGCTATTTGGTAGCCCCTATATTGATTGGCAGTCTCATAGAGGCTGTGTTTAGCAGTACATTTGGTTGTTATGCAACCAAAACTTTCCTCCAAGCCAGGAATTTAAATAGGCCAATGGGAGCAACATCCAAGGGGTTGGAAAGCAACATGTTGCTCATGAGCCACTGGTTGGGAACCACTGGCCAAGTGGGCGGCCATGTGATTTTCCTGAGGTCCCAGCTTGGCTTGGGGGCATTGGCCCTTTTTTAAGGAACTAAGGCTACTGCCACACTGAGAAATTTCACCCAACCTTCTGTGTGTCTGCACCCAGAGACACTGTGTTAGCCAGCCTGGGTGTCTCTGGGTGCAGACACAGAGAGTGGGCAGCTAAACTAATACCAGGCCATACTGGACAGGTGCCCTCGAAAACCTGGCCAGCAACATCGCCCCCATGCAAGCAAATGTGCACGAGTGCTCCCACTATTACAAGTGTGCACTGTGTATCACTGTATATCACTGGCAGTTTTTCTTTTTGTTGATTTTAAACTCTTTAAAACATATTTATCAAAAAAGTAGACAATAACATAGCTAATAAAAAAGAAAGAGAAGCCGAAATCCGAAAAATAATTGCCTCCAAAAAACAACAAGGAGAATGGGTTAAAAAGAAAAAATCTCTAAAGGGGAGTCAAAATGAACAAATATTTGCAGTCTTTCTTTTCTCAAGATGACAGTATGACTGAAACTGAATGAAGAAGCTACAAAAAATTAAAAAGACAATTAATATTGAGGGTTGCAGAACAATTGATTCCGATTGATCCATAATAATCACCAGGATTCATTAACACAACAGTTGATCCATAATCACTGAATTTGTTATTGATCGATCAAATGTTAATAACCTTCCTAGAAGAGAGTGAATTTGAGCAATGTCAGAATTAATAGAATCCACATTGGAAAACGTTGATTATTTAAGTTGCTCTTTTGGTTGGTTCTAGTTCTAGAATCCCCAGAAAGTTCAGACGACTATCAATTTTAATAAAAGGGTGATTAATCTCTTACCTAAGTTTTAGTATGATGTAGACACTCATATTCTAAGACTATTTGCAGTTCATTTCATATTTGAATGTTTCTGTTTTTTAAATTGTTTAGCTTTATCTTCAGCAGTTCAGTGTGGAATTTCAACAGGAGAGGGTCTAAATAGAAACATAATTATTAATACAAAGTAAAAATACCAATAAAATTGCAGCCAGCAGCCAAATTTGCAGAGTAAATTTGGCTGCTGGGGTCAGTGACCCCATCTGAAAGAGGTAGAAGATGATGACAAATAATTCAAAAAATGAATAGAAAAGTTGATACAAATAGGCCATTCTATGACATACTAAAAGTTATTTTAACAACCTATTTACAAGACTGGGAAACCTGCAGAATTATGCTCAATCTTGGATGAATTAAAACATTTTTGAGAAAACGTGTTTGGACATCACAGTGCGATACATTATATTTTCCCTTATGTAGTGCTAAAAATTACTTTTAGAAGTATGTATACATTCATATTCTAAGACTATTTGCAATTGATTTTCATATTTTAAATATTGTGGTTTCTAAATGATTTTTGCTTTTTGTTCAGCAGTTCTTCAGTGTGGAATTTCAACAGGAGAGGGTCTGAATAGAAACACAATTAATAATACAAACTAGGGATGCACCGAATCCACTTTTTTGGATTTGGGCAAACCCCGGAATCCTTCGTGAAAGATTTGGCCGAATACCGAACCCTGATTTGCATATGCAAATTATCGAGGGGGAGGGAAAAATAGTACCGCGCGGCCAACATTTTTTTTACTTCCATGCTTTCTGACGAATAGTCACATGATTTTAAGGATTCGGCTGGCTGGCAAAAGGATTCGGCCGAATCCTGCTGAAAATGGCCGAATACCGAACTGAATATCGAACCGAATCCTGGATTCGGTGTATCCCTAATACAAACTAACAATGCCAATAAAATTGTAGCCTTGCACATCAAATTTGGATGCGAAGGTGACCCCCATCTGAAAGCTAGAAAGAGGTAGAAGATGATGACGAATAATTAAAAAAATATAAAAAATGAATAGAAAAGTTGACAAGAATAGGCCATTCTATGACATACTAAAAGTTATTTTAAAAATACGTTAACAAGACTGAAAAACCTGCAGAATTCCATGCTCAATTTTCGATGAAGTAAAACATTTTTGAGAAAACATTCACAGTGCAGTACATTATCTTTCGCCTTATGAAGTGCTAAAAATTACCCACAGAGCTGTACATTGATTTTTTAGTGTATCTTTGCCCAACATAAATTACAATCTATGTAGCCTGAGGCACAAAGAGATTAAGTGACTTTTCCAAGGCCACACCTAGTTGACACTGGTGCTGCCACCGCTTCTCCTAAGAGGGTGGACTTGTAGGTTACAGGGATTTCTGTGGTGGTATAAAAAAACATGCAAACGGTGGCTAAGGCTGAAGTTCATGTCCATAGAAAGTGCTATGGCTTTGTGCATTGGGGGAATCAGCGTCAGCCTTGCTTTAACTGCTGCAAACAGAAATTCATTTCTTTTATGAATAAGGAAGAAGTGGTTTGTTTCCTTAGTAAACATTTCTTGGATCCATGACTGGCTAAAAATGTTCTGTATGTGTTAAAGTGGACCAGTTATCCAGACACAAAAATCTGTATAATAAAAATCCTTTTTAAATTAAACATGAAATCCAATTTCTATTTTTTATTAAAGCATTCATAGCTGTTGTAAGGTCATTTAAAGATCTAAAGGTCTACCGAACTGGAACTTCCCCAGATACTTAACCCTGCTACTTGTCTTCTGGGTCTCCTTGACTCCGTGATACCTAGAGTAAACACTAGATGCCTGATGAGGTTGCTCCTCTTTTACGCAAAGAAGGTCATTGCCCTGCACTGGATGGGCCCATCGCCACCATCTCTGAGTAGATGGATTGGACTGGTTAATTCGCAACTGGAACTGTACAAGCTCACGTACTTAGCACGTGGATGCCCACAGAAGTTTGAGAATATTTGGAACCCTTGGCTCGAGTCGCCAGCCACCTCGACCAACTATTAATGGATACTTTTTCAGCCGTATGCCCTTCTCCCCACTTTCCCCTTCTTGTCTTTCTAACTTGCTTTTCTTCCTTCTAATTTTCTGTTGTTAAAATTCAATAAAAATTAACCTTTAAAAAAAAAAAAAAGATCTAAAGGTCAACAAATTTTCATCCGATATTCGTTGCGTGTATGGTGGAAAAAGAGCCGCCCGATATCGGCAGAAGACTTGGATATCGGTCGGCTCATCGATCGGGCTGGACGGAAAATTTTGATCGGGTGCCTTTGAAGGGACCCAAACATCGCCCATTGTTAGTGCTGAATCGTCAGATACAAGTAGAATTCTATTGTTTCTTCCCATATATCTGACGATTCAGCTCTACACGTGTGTATTGAAACAAATGATCTTTCTTGGAAAGATCTTTTCCAAGGAAGATCGCAATTGTTACGTCTATGGCCACCTTAAGTTGTCAGTCAAATATTGGCTGCCCCTCCTCGAGGCAGGCAGACAATGACTTTCACTTTCCATTCAGCACTTCCTAGATGTCACCGCTCTCCACACATTTCCCGTTTTCTTCACCATTTAATTGTGTAGCCAGGGCATGGGGATGAGGATCAGGTCCCCCATTCTGCTGCACAAACAAGATTCTGAGATGATGCAAAACTTGCCTTAATAACAGTGTCCACGAAATGGCTCCTGCCTGCTTGCTATAATTATGAATTCCCAGACTGAAGGAAACAAGATTCAAATAATTTATATAGTGTGTTTAAAGTTAATTTTGCTTGACTAATGTGAAAAAATAGGATTTTGAATAATTTTTTTGGGTGACGGGTCCACTTTAAAAGATGGTCTTGATCTTCATTTGCTCGATCCTTCCCCACAGGGTTGCAAAAAGACAATATATAGATGAAGCAAGTGCACAATGCTCACAGTCACACAAATAAAATGCTAAGATTCTCCCAGGGACGTTTGTGGCTCTGATACGACTGTATGATTGGTGCAAATCTGAAATACATCAGTAAAGGCATTTTCCTTCACAAACACAGTGCAGAGATCTATCAGGCACACAACCCTGATTTTTAGATTGCTATATTGGTGCATCCACTAGTGCCATGCAGCCCAAAGCTTTGAGGGAGCAGTAGCTCTGATCTCTAACAAGCACAAAGCCATACAGATGGAGCAGATGTGTAACGGTTGGCACCCTGATTCTAGAACCAATGCCAAGCACCCTTGTCTCGGCTCGTGTTTCTGCCTGTAGCAGCCGCCTTTGGCCTCGGGAGGAGCCCTCAGCTACTCAGATGACGCCAGGTCTTAAAACAAGAGGTGCAAGGAAAAAGGTTCTAAACAAGCAAAGGGGCACAACTGTAAGCAAAGTCTTTTGGGCAGAAGGTCGTGGTACAAGATGTAAGACAGAATCGTAGTCAGGACAGGCCGGGTCGAGCCAGGCAGAGAATTAGTGAAGTGAGGCAGGCAAGGGTCAACACCGGAAGATCAATCAGAAGGGATTTAGCAGAAGAGCGCCTTTAAATCACATGGAGGCGTGCCCCCTAAGGTACCGGCGCCTGAGGCGCTGAAGACTTGCGCGGCGGGCATCCCCGCCGAGGGGGCGGCAGGCATCCCCCCACTAGACCACCAGGGTGAGTCTTTATTACAGGATGTGGGTAAATTAACACAAAATCTTGTGGCTGTAAATCAGAAGAGCTTCAATGAACTCTACTCTATCTACTGTATATAAGATGTTGAACTCAAAAATGCATAGAAGAATAATATTAAAAATTCTATATATGCAGGAAGATTTGTGGGGGAAAAGGAGACATTTTTCTGGTGAGAATGAATCTGGGAAATTTAACAAATGCACAGTAAAACTTCAATGTACTGAATAGATCAAGCTATGTCAACTCTGATGATAGATGATGACTCAACGCCAGATGCACTCCTCTTATTATGCCCATGCCTTTTAATATGCAAGCTTAATTATTAACGGTGAACACATGCCTCAACCCCAATGGGCTATTCCCCAAAAGAATCCTACTCTGAATAAACTGAGATTGAAAATTTTCCTTTGAAGCAAAACACCATAATGTGAATCTTATTTTAGATCCAATCACTAGGTGCTATGCAGGATGCTGCCATTTTGCAGAGTGATTTGACCAAGTTGGAAAAATGGGCAGCAAACTTGAAAATGAGGTTCAGTGTTGATAAATGCAAGGTTATGCACTTTGGCAAATATAAATGCAAGTTATACACTAAATGGCAGTGAGTTTCCTTAAAGGAAAACTATACCCCCCAAACAATGTAGGTCTCTATTAAAAGATACTGAGTAAAACAGCTCACAAGTAAAACCTTGCTTCATGTAAATGAACCATTATCATAATAATATACTTTTTTAGTAGTATGTGCCATTGGGTAATCATAAATAGAAAATTGCCATTTTAAAAAATAAGGGCCGCCCCCTGAGATCGTAAGATTCACTGTGCACACATACAAACCACATGTAAGGTCACATGAGCCAATTAACAGACAGAGTTCTGCCTTTTGCTTCAACACTTCTTCCTGTTACAGTTAGTGTTGTAGTATTTCTGGTCAGGTGATCTCTGAGGCAGCACAGATAGAGTCACGAAATGGTGGTTCAAGGCAAGAGATGTAAAAGGGCAATATTTATGTAAATATATATTCCAGTTTGGTAAGGTTCTTTAATATGTCATTCAATTTGATATAAACTATCTGTTGCTTAAGTATTAATTTTGGGGGTATAGTTTTCCTTTAAAGGAGAATTCAACCTGTGGGAAAAAACCCGTACCCTCCACCCCAGGTAGACCTCCCTCCCTCCTCCTTTCAGGCTAACTACCCCCCCTGGGGAAATGCCCCATACTTTGTACTTACCCCATGGCGCAGATTCTTCCAGCGGAGTTGCACACATCCATCTTCCGGCTCCTCTGTAATGGGCAGTGTCATTATGTGGCTACTAAAGCAAATAAAGTTCTGTCTTGCATAAAAAGGGCATTAACTCAAGGGATGAAACCATAATTATGCCTCTTTATAGGTCCCTGGTAAGGCCTCATCTGGTTTAAGAGGGATATAAATGGGCCGGAGAGAGTGCAGAGTTGTGCAACTAAACTGGTTAGAGGGATGGAAGACTTAAATTATGAGGGTAGACAAGGTTGGGGTTGTTTTCTCTGGAAAAAAGGTGCTTGTGAGGGGACTTGATTACACTTTACAAGTACATTAGAGGACATTAGAGACAAATAGCAGGGGACCTTTTTACCCATAAAGAGGATCACCGTAGCAGAGGCCACCCCTTCAGACTAGAGGGAAATCACTTTCATTTGAAGCAACGAATGTGGTTCTTCACAGTGAGGTTGTGGAATGCACTACCGGGTGCTGTTGTGAGGGCTTGGGTGATTTCTTGGACAGGAATAATATCAAAGGCTATTGTAATACTAAAATCTATAGTTAAGATATGGATATATATAATTTATGTGAGTGTATAGAGGGGTCAATGTGTGTATGTATGGACTTGAGAAAGGGCCCTTGAAAAAGATATGGATATATATAATTTATGTGAGTGTATGGAGGGGTCAGTGTGTGTATGTATGGACTTGAGAAAGGGCCCTTGAAGCCCGAAACATGTCGTGTGGACACAGAATAAAAGCCTATTAACAGTTATTCTGCCGGCTGTATGATTCCCAGCCTTTATGATACGTGTATGTATGGATGTTGGGATTCAATTGAAGGGGTTGAACTTGATGGACTTTGTCTTTTTTAAACCCGTCTTTTTTTGACTATGTAACTATGCAATGCTAACATATTCTTGGGAAAGTCCTGGACGCAGTTTATGTTTGTCCCAGGACAGAATGGTTCTGGGCTTAGTAGCTGGGCCAGGTTTTCTTGCATTTAGGTGAGCTAATTAAAACAGCTTTCCCAGTTTGTGTGTGAGGAGCTGGGAAAGAGACTGGGTGTTTCCAAACTGAGCTGCAACTGGAATATCACCAAGTGACTGGAGGAAGGATTTGAAAAAAACCCTCCTACGAGACTGTGGAGTGCATCCAACAGAGGACTTTGGGACTAAATACTGCTAATGCTGTAAGTGCTGGATATTTTTGTTTCTACATACACCGTCAGTGTTTAAATGGAACTGCTATTCCTATATTGAAGCAAGTGTGCTAAGCCTGTTTATTTTTGTTTATAATAAAAGCCAGCCAAGCTGCATAAAACTGTTAAAGGTGGCCTTTGACTCACGTTTGTGTGATAAAACAGTGTTGTGCAATTGATCCCTGCTAACCTGAATCTTACAGTATTTAATTTGTTTGCTGAGGAACAACACAAAACAGTTCCAGCTTGATCCATTTGTTACCAACAGTGAAAGGAGGCTCTAACGACCCAGAAAGGTTCAAATGCTAACTTAAAAAAGCAGCACTAGTTTGTTAAAACACACCTTAACACACCAAAAAGCGAAATCTTCAGAGAATACCATCCCTACAGTCAAAGATGGTGGAGGTTTGCTGATGATTTTGTATTGCTTTCTGCGTCCTAAAACTAGGTGTGTTGAGTCTATGCACAGCATCATGAATCAAGGCATTTTGAAGCACAATATTGAACCCAAAGTCAAAAATCTGCCTCTCTGTCAGAGAACAGCAAGCTGTCAAGAAAGCCTTTTTGAAATCCTTCCATAGACTGACAGAGCAATTCGCCTTCCCACGGGGAAAGACTCAACAAGGAATACTGCAGTATAAATACAGGGTTCAACTAAGCATCTCATACCAACAGCACCTTCTGCTTTTCTTGCAATAATGAGCTGCTGGCAATTGATATTGTCTACTGCAGTAGGAGGTTAAACTTTCCATGGCTGGAAACTGTATACACTGTTAAGCATTAACATGGATAAAGCATCAAACACAGGACTAAAATGCAAATCTCAGCACCAATTTGTATTATATTTGTATATTATATTTTGCATATTATAAGTGATCTGAGAACATTATGCAACATTATTTTCAAAAATGTGGGGAAGGGCATGCACAAAGCTAATATTTTTATTTGATGGTTGATACAAGTTACTGCCAAAGCAAATCTTTATGCATAGAACCAGATTTGCCTTACTGCACTTGACTGTGTAACGGTAATTACTGAATTGAGTTAATTCAGCTGTTATAAATCCCATAGATTTTTTTTTCTCTCCTAGAAAAGTGCCACCTATGCAAGCTGTCCTGCTTACATAGGGCATTTGGACCACCAATGTCATAGGGGACTTCCAGCTGTCACTAACCTAAGAAAAATAACCTTATAGTAATGTGGTGCCCAAAACAGATATTGAAGTGACAAACCAATGCCATTTCCTTCATCTTTACTATCCATACCAATGCCTTTTCATTGCTGACAATTGCCCTGATAACATGCTCCTAGTAACAATAGCATATTTAAATACTCTCTACCTATAGCCAGCTACCCTACACCACACAACAATGAGCTCCCTGTAAAACAACCACTTGCCTACTGGCTTCCATGGCTCTTATCGATCTTTGCTGGTCTTCCTGGGCAGTATGCCCAACTGCTGCACTGCTCCAAGCATGATTGGAATTCTTGAATTACAGGATGGAGTCATGCTAGCTAAGATTAAAAACTAATGGGGCTGCTTAGGGTGAATTTATCTTATATGGCACTGAGCTTCTGCTCATACAAAGCTGGACAACAGATGTATGACATAAGAGTATTTAAAACATATTCTAGTTGCAAGGTACGAGTTGTCCTTTAAAACAGTAAAACAACCATACAAGTGAAGCTAAAAGTTAACACTATAGTGGACTTCCATTTAAGATTACACATACAGTATTTATTTTTTGCATTAAGTATTCATTGCTGCCTCAGATAACTCATTCCTCGATATGCAAAGGAGAAACTGGATTAAACATTGGTCGTTCTTTTTTTACATGCAATTTGCCATAGTTTGCTTCAAAGTCCTTTTTTGTCCCATTTATAATATCTAAATTTGCATTCTTTACATTATGGCCCAATACTTTTATTTTTTGAATTCTAAACTGTATAATTTGTGGGGTGAGCTCTAACACATTAGGGCAGTCCTTGATCTGTCTGACAGAGATGCCTTCGTCGAGCATACATTTTATCCGGTTATTCAATGTTGGCACAGAGTAACACAGAAGTCCTGGACATTTCATTATCAGATGTTTCACCTCTTCCTCTCTGCATTTGAAAACCGTTTTTAGAAACATAATGCCAGCTTCCATGTGTTCCCTATTAATATCAAAAATAACACCTTTGAGCTTAGACAGAAGCTTCAGAACTTCTTCGTTGGAAAAGCCGAGGCTTTGAAAGAACTTCAAATTTCCCTTCATTGATAATGAAGGCTTTGATAGGATAAACGGGTCTTGGCTTAACAATTTCATCAGCCATGTTTTGAAGTTAGTTTGCTTACCACCCAGACAAAGGTAATTCTGTTCTAGCTCATTGATAATCTTCTTATTACTAGTAACTGAATTACAAAAGATCTGTGGAGAACTTGCTAAAAGTCTAGAGATAATTTTGTTGCTAAGTCTCAACTCTTGAAAGTATTCGATATTGGCTTTTTGATGGGTTGTAGATTTGTAACAGAAAAAAGAATCTGGAAATTTTTCAATTATTTTAACAAGCTGTTCATCATTGGGACAAACTGAATGCCACAAGGTTCTTTGTGAATTAATCTCTGCTGGTGGATGGAGAAAAGCTTCGGGACAAGACTCGAAAATATTGGCTATAGTGGCTTCATTTGCTCCCATATCTTTCAAGATCTGACCAATCTCCTCAACAAAGGCCACATCTTTAGAAAGCACCCAGCCTTTCAGCTGGCGGATTTTCTTAATATTGACACACAACCTGTAAAGGCTGTCAACAGTTCTTGTATTTTCCTTCTCAAAGTCCTTGATATCAGTAGCCAGGTAGAGTGATGGACATAGCCTTGTCTTAGTATTCAATATTTTCCCATACAAAAAAACTTGATTATGTAAAGCAAGAGAGTTGCTCCTAGACGTCTGCAACCTAACCAGGTTGAGGACTATTTGTTTCAGCATTGTTTCTTCACAGGTGGAGATTCTATTTAACCATTCATAATGGGACTCAAATTCATCTGAAAAACAAAGACATGGAAATTGTAAAGTGTACAGATCTTTGAACAGAGACAACTTTTTTCTAATTTTGGTTCTATACATTACTACAATGAATTTTAAATAAAACAACTAAGATGCAGTTGAACTGCAGACTTTCAGTTTTAATTCAGTGGATTGAACATAAAAATGTGAGGACCTAAAGCCTTTTTTTAACACAATCACTTCATTTCAGTGGCTCAAAAGAAATTGGACTATTGACTCAAAGGCTATTTCATGGGCAGGTGTGGGCAATTCCTTCATTATGTCAAAGTATATAAAAGTACTAAAGTAGATAAAAGCCCTGGAGTTGATTTGATGGGGCCCTCAAATCAGCTTGTATATGGAAGATTTTGCTGTGAACAGACAACATGCGGTCAAAGGAGCTCTCCATGCAGGTGAAACAAGCTATCCTTAAATAGCAAAAACAGAAAAAATAATCCAAGAAATTGCTATAATATTAGGAGTGGCAAAATCTACAGTTTGGTACATCCCGAGAAAGAAAGCACTGGTGAACTCAGCAACGCAAAAAGACCTGGACGTCCATGGAAGACAACAGTGGTGGATGATCGCAGATTCACTTCCATGGTGAAGAGAAACCACTTCACAACAGCCAAACAAGTGAACAACACTCTCCAGGAGGTAGGCGTATCAATAACCAATTCTCCCATAAAGTAAATACAGAGGGTGCACTAAAAGGTGCAAGCCACTCATAAGCATCAAGAATAGAAGGGCTAGATTGGACTTTGCTAAAAAACAAAACATCTAAAAAAAAAAAACAGCACAGTTCTGGAAATACATTCTTTGGACAGATGAATCCAAGATCAACCACTACCAGAATGATGGCAAGAAAAAAGTATGGAGAAGCCGTGGAACAGCTCATGATCCAAAGCATACCACATCATCTATAAAACATGGCGGAGGCAGTGTGATGGCTTGGGCGTGCATGGCTGCCAGTGGAACTGGGACACTAGTGTTTATTGATGATGTGACACAGGACAGAAGCAGACAAATTAATTCTGAGGTGTTCAGAGACATACTGTGTGCTCAAATCCAGCTAAATGCCGTCAAATTGATTGGGAAGCGTTTCATAATACAGATAGACAATGACCCAAAACATACAGCCAAAGCAACCCAGGAGTTTATTAAAGCAAAGAAGTGGAATATTCTTGATTGGCTGAGTCAGTCACCTGATCTGAACCCAATTGAGCATGCATTTCACTTGTGAATACTAAACTATGGACAGAAAGGCCCACAATCAAACTGCAACTGAAAGCTGATGCAGTAAAGGCCTGGCAAAGCATTAAAATGGAGGAAACCCAGATCTGGTGATGTCCATGAGTTCAAGACTTCAGGCTGTCATTGCCAGCAAAGGGTTTTCAACCAAGTATTAGAATTAACATGTTATTTTCGGTTTTTTAATTTGTCCAATTTCTTTTGATACCCTGAAATGAAGTGATTGTATTAAAAAAAGTCTTTAGTTCCTCACATTTGTATGCAATCTTTTTGTTCAACCCACTGAATTAAAGCTGAAAGTCTGCAGTTGAAACTGCATCGGAGTTGTTTTATTTAAAATTCATTGTGGTAATGTACAGAACCAAAATTAGAAAAAAGTTGGGTCTAAATCGAGTCTATGATTTAGGAGACTTAAAATAAAGCTTCTGATTTACAAGTTCCATAATCCCCTAACATTCTTCTGAGAATGCAGAAAGTTTTAGAACAACTGTAATTGAAAAAAGACAGGTAGCACATCCCAGTTGTTCTAAAACTTTCAGCAGCCTCAGAAGTATGTTAGGGGATTATGGAAGTTCTAGTTTCAGAACAGATGAGAGGTGGAAGGATGAATACACATTGTACATAACTGAAGTAGACTTCAAGACTACTTAGAGGGTTCATTTATAAGTAAAGGTGGCCATACACAGGCAGATAAAGCTGCCGATACCGGTCGTTTAGACCAATTTGACAGCTAATCTGCCCGTGTATGGAGGCTTCCAACGGGTCTTTCTGATCGATATCTGGACACGATATAGATCGAGAAGGTTTGATTTTTCTCCCGACCGACCCGTTGGAGCCCATTGCGCTTGTCGTAATCCGATCGTTCGGCCATAGGGCCGAACATTAAGTCATAATCATTGCACCTACTATGCATTTACAGGCTATTTACTAAGTTATTGTGCCAGCAAAGATTGCTACCAGCATTCCTGCTATGGCACCACTCATAAATGAACCACAAAAAGTAATAAAGATCCAGTCCTAGATATTTATTATAGGCCTAAACACTTAAAAGTAACTTGACTCAAAGATGTGTTCAAGCCAAGTGGCTGGTTTTTATCTCTGGGGCTATGAAAGGGACCACAAATAATCCACCTTATGCTATGGTGACAAACTTCCTTGTCCCATGTGCACACAGTCAGAGCAGCCATTAGGGATTCAGCCACTGGAAATCAATATTTTGTGTAGTACTATGTAGAGATGCCCACACATACTACATGTGTACTAGGCCACAAGAAATCTTACGTTTTGCTGTCCCCGTACCCAACCTAATAAAAGTACGGTGCCTCAATATCATGCACATCACTAAAACCCGTCCATGACTTCCATGATTTCCCAATCCCAATATAACAATTTGTTATCTATCGTCCCCCCCATATTCCACTTATAACCTTAAAATCAGTGACCTTTTACTGACGCCAGGGTCAGAATCAATCCACGAATTCCGACACCCATGTAACACTGGCCACTGACATATTTATTTCGGGCTTTAGACAGAGTGAGAAACAGACCTGCCCTTTAGAACAGACGGCCACCCGCGAACTTCCTCATTGCCACGAGCAACCAATGACCGCATCCTACGTCTATCTACGTAACGTATAAACAAATTCTTACTGGCTGAGTCGCTGCACGTGACTCTACGTTATCTGTGGTTGATTAAACTGTGTAGCAGAGAAGTTTGCTAAGTGATCAGTGTTATGGGCAACAGACGCCTATAAAAACGTATATAAACCAGTGTCTGAGAGTTTTAATGTTGAAACATTTTAGGCAACCCAACTTAAAACAAGCAAATTATGGAGGTGTCCCATACAGAGCTCTCCCTAAGCTGAGACTAATAAAGTTCGATTTAATGTGGTAAAGAAGTATAAAAAAAAGACATTTATTACAGCAAGTGATGCACATGAATGTTAGGATTCCTATATGCATATGTGCAACTTTTATAACCAGGGTTGCCATGTTTCCAGGGCCGGATTTACGTAGTGGGCGCCCCTAGGACCACTGCCGTTCGTCGCCCCTGTCCCCTCCCCTTTATCCGTGCAAATTTTCATCATCTGGACCGGAGCATTGGGGATTGGCGCATGGGAATTTAAAAAATGATTGTATCTCCAGCGCTTCCCCAGTGTTTTTTAACCAATGTGGGTGTGGTTGGGCAGCATGCCGCCCCTCTAAAATCCTGCCGCCCTAGGCCCGGGCCTAGGTGGCCTTTTCACAAATCTGGGCCTGCATGTTTCTGCAGAAAGCACCAGCATTCAGGTCTGCAGCCCCCACCAGTCCAATAACTAGCAACTATGTCTATGGCAACTTACAGAGCTGGCAACTTTGTAAAAGCACTGATTGGGGGAGATGCATCTCGACCAGCACCATCCAAATCATCCGTGTTTATGATGTCACCGGACTTGATGCCAGCAGATGTTTCATCATTCGAATGTGCAAAACCAATCCTGAAGCTGAAACCGCAGTAATTGGGGGCAGGTCTGGACTGAGAATCAAAATAGGCCCTGCCATTTCAGGTAAAAGAGGCCCAATCAGCCCACACAGAGGCCCAATCAGTCCCCACCAGCCCACTAAATACTGACTTTCTATGGGACCTTATAGCAGCCCCTCTGGCATTTGCCAGAACCCACAGATTGCCAGTCCGGGCCTGATTGGGGGAATGCATCAGAGTGACGGGAGACTGGAGGACAGAGCAGAAAATCTGGTAACCAATATAATCAGGGGAGTTGAACTTACAGCAGCCCCCTTGCATTTGCCAGAATCCACCGCTTGCCAGTCTGGTCCTGCTGGCATTGCTCTATTTTTATCTACTTTCATAGTAATAACATTGGCATCTAGTATCATTTTTATTGGCCAGACTGGTAAATTGGGGGGCAGGTCTGGACTGAGAATCAAAATAGGCCCTGCCATTTCAGGTAAAAGAGGCCCAATCAGCCCACACAGAGGCCCAATCAGTCCCCACCAGCCCACTAAATACTGACTTTCTATGGGACCTGGAGGACAGAGCAGAAAATCTGGTAACCAATATAATCAGGGGAGTTGAACTTACAGCAGCCCCCTTGCATTTGCCAGAATCCACCGCTTGCCAGTCTGGTCCTGCTGGCATTGCTCTATTTTTATCTACTTTCATAGTAATAACATTGGCATCTAGTATCATTTTTATTGGCCAGACTGGTAAAAAAAAATAGCCAGATGGCAATCCCATTTATAAAAATACACATTTATATGTGATACACAAGCACCTGTAAATGATATCTTTATAAACAGTGTTTAGCCATGTAATTGCTATGTAGTGCTGTAATTTGTGACTCACTCATGTTTGTACGTTATAAAACATAATCCACTTTTGTAAATTATGAGGATATTATCAGTCACCTTGGAGTTCCATGACCTGTATAAAAGCAATTAGCCATACCTTATTCCTTATGATACATGAGTGATACTTCCCTTTATAACTCTGCCTGCAGCCTTGTGCCTTTATATGGTCACTGAACCCCTCAGTGACTCCCAATATCCTTATCATTTACATTATTCCTTATAATATATAAGAGATACTCAGCGTTCCCTTTTATAACACAGCCTGTAAATGTGTGCCTTTATATGGTCACAGAACCCCTCAGTGACATCTATTATCTTTATCATTTACAGTAGGGGTACATTATCCCTTTTAATACACAAGTAATACTCAGCGCTCCCTGTATAACTCAGCCTGCAGCCTTGTGCCTTTATATCAGGAGCGCCCATACTTTACTAATGAGGGGTCTACTTTTAGTGATGTTGTCCCATTAGGATCTGCATCCACAAAAGCATCTTTATCTGAAAAAAAGCATGAAATAGGAGGGTGATTTATACAAGCTGTTTGTTGACAGTGTCTTGAGATCTGCTGATCACCAACTAAAGGTATACTGGTAGATCCCAATCTACCTTTTGGGCACACCTTCTTTATATGGTCACAGAACTCCTCAGAGACTTCTAATATCCCTATTTACAGTAGGGGGTACATTATCCCATATAATACATTAGTGAAACTCTGACCTGACCTGTATAACTCTTGCTTTTATATGATCATCAAATTCAACTTCAGATATCCATATTATTCAATATATGGTAAATTCATTAAACCAAAAAAATACTTACTAACTAATAGAATTAAAGAAACACAAAGTGGGAAATAGGAGACAATGGCAGGTTTGAGCTTTGTGATATTAACGTATGTTTAATTTCCCTTGGAGGAGCCTCGGGGGGAGAAATCAAAACACCAGGAGCAGCAATTAAGCAACTCCTTTATTTTCTTATTGAGAAAGAGACTAAGTGTATTAAAACACTGTGCACAGAAGTATAAGGTAAGGAGAGAATAATAAAACAAGAATAGAGTGAGTATATGAAATAGGAAGCAGGTAATGGAGGGATAAAACAAATCTTGACAAGTCAGTATATAAATTGCTGGTGCTTCAGAGACAGATGTAGCATCACAGGATTAACACAATGGCACTAGATTGCCTTTAACAATACATTCAGAAAAAAGCATTAAAATAAACTATACATAGATGCCTTGACACACATTTCACATTTGCCTTTTGAAAAAGTGTTAATGTATTTAAAGATGTCCACCCAGTTGAAGGTGTCACAGGATATATCTGGATTTGGGGAAGGCAAAACATGTGGAGATATTATGAACACCTTACAAAAGCTGCAAAAAACCTGCAGACTGGCAATAGAGATACAGCACTAAAATACTACAATATGTAACTGAGCCTCATGTAATCCTTTTTGTCTCACAATATTAAACCAGGCAGGCCTCTGGACAGGGTTTTTTGTCCCTGGTTTTTTTAAATGAAAAATCTGTTATCTGGAAATACAAATATACTTTTTCTGTTTCCTGTTTAAGCATATATAATATATTATATATAATAATATATATTTTTCTTTTTATAATGATGTAATTATTTAATAATTACATAGTACCTTATACTTGATTTAATATTAAACTATTTTGTAGATTGCAGTAAGGCAGGGATGTTGCTCACCAACATTTTTTGAATTCCAGGCTTAGAGTCAAGTTTTGGTTGCATAAAAAACAGAGCCACTTGTAGGCTGTCAGCTACCAAATAGCAAATCACAGCACTTATTTGGAACCCCCATGGACTTTTTTCAGACTTGTGTTAACTGGTATACAGTGTCAGTGACAAAAGGTATGAAATGTGCTTTAGAGATACTGTTGGATATGAAATACACTGCATGGGCACTAGATGTTTTTGGGTACTACAGGGGAGTTGGACGAAATGTAGTTAATATGATTATTATTATTATTATTATTATTATTATTAACATGTATTTATAAAATGCCATCATATATCACAGCAGTAAAATAAATGGTTGTATATGTTAAATATACAGAAAAACAAACAAAAACCACCAACAGCCAATGTAAGAAGTAAAGAGGGCCCTGGCCAAAAAGCTTAACATTGAAAAGGTCTACTGCAATGACAATGTTGAGTTGAGTCTGGCCGGCACAGCTGTACAATGTAATGTAAAGGATACTGTACAGGATGCTTCAAAGATAATAAGTCCTCTGATGCTGAGGGAATAACTTTCATGGGTGAATAAAATGTGCCACCAAATGGGCAAGAGTGAAATGTACATGTTAATTCTGGATGTAAATGAGTACTGTTAATCCCCAGGCGGGACCATAACCCCCCCTTTCCTCCCCTCCCCTTGTGAATGAAAATCAATAAAAAATTATGGTTTAATAAAAAAAAAAAAGATAATAAGTCCTACATTGTCCAACACTGCCCCATACAGTAAGCCTTAGCAACCGATCAGCATCTAGCTTGCTTATTCTTCTACAGGTAGAATTATTACAGTTTGTAACAAAGCAGCTGGGGTAGTTATAGATGGGTGATATGTTTCTCCTAGGGTGTTATATAATAGAACACCCTGGAACATGGAATAATTAATACAGACCAAAGCTGCAAGGTAATCGCTGCAGCTAAAGTACCTGATTCACCTTGGGAGGGGGGACCCCTCCCACCTAGGGTTGCCACCTTTTCTGGAAAAAAATACCTGCCTTCCAATATATTTATATTTTCTCCCTATTAATAATATTGGGATCAACTTTCATTTTTACCGGGTGGCAACCCTACTCCCACCTCAGAGTAAGAGAGACAGAGAGCAGGAGCTGCACTGCACTACACAGGGAAGGTACTGGTTACCAGTGATTGTGTTATATATTTTGGTTCTTTTGCTGTTTTGGTGTTGGGAAAGCCACCCAACTGTAGTTAGGCTGCCAACTGTGTTTAGCCAGCGCTCTGGTGCAAGGGTTTATTTTTCCTTGTTTTCATTTCTTTGTGTGCTTGTTACCAAAGACTGTGTAACAGAATAAACTGCAGGCACTTGCCTTTAAAGGAGAAGGAAACCTCCTGGGTGCAAATCCCCTCCCCCTCCCCTGTGTTGCCCCCCTCCCTCCTCCCCCCTGGCCTACCTGTCCCCCTGGGCAAATGCCCCTAACTTGTTACTCACCCCTCTGCGAAGGTCCTCTCTAAGGGGTGTGTCAATAGACACAGCAACCCAGTGAATAATTTCCAAACGACATATTGACGCCGAGCACCGGGTCTATCATCTCTCTGAACCCATTATCAATATATTTAGGACATTGAGACATTTTGTGGCTTAAAGGAGAACTAAACTCTTACTAAAAAACCCTACCCTACATAGACCCTCTCCTTCATTCCTCCCCCCCCCCAGCGTAAGTGTTACCCCGGGCAAATGCCCCTAAGTCTTTACTTACCCCTCCGTGCAGATTCTCTCCAGCGGAGTTTACGAGCGCCATCTTCAGCCGCTTCAGTAATCTTCGGAACGAGACCACCGATTCGGCAATTTTCATGAGTTTCAGCGCATGCACAGTTGTCGTGAAACAGAAAATAGCTCCAACTGCATATGCGCCGGTACGGCACTAACTTCCCAAAGATTACAGAAGAGAAGAAAATGTCCTAAATATATTGATGATGGGTTGAGTGCAGAGGACCTCTTATATTTGTCTATATGTATTTTGTGGTCACAGCCTCGTTGCACCCCCGCTTAATGGTTTTTAAAATTAGTGGTGAACTCAAATTTCCCTTGTTTGTTATAGTTTATACTGGAGCAGTGGCCAGGCCCAGACTGGCAATCTGTGGGTTCTGGCAAATGCCAGAGGGGCTGCTAAAAGGTCCCATAGAAAGTCAGTATTTGGTGGGCTGATGGGGCTGTTTGGGCCTCTATGTGGGCTGATTGGGCCTCTGTGTACCTGAAATGCCAGGGTCTATTTTAATTCTCAGTCCGGACCTGGCAGTGGCCAGCTCCATGTTGTAGCTCCCATCCTTTCCAGCTATAGCCAGGTGATCCCAGTGGTGGCCAATAAAAGGGCAACAGTATTTGGGAGTTTTAACCTTGAAGCAATTAAGTTGCAGTTAAAACTTAGTCCCTGTGTAAAATGGTCATAGGACTGGTCATACCAGGGGTGACTTTGACATAGTTGGCAAGCTTAAATATATTGCAATTTATGGACAAATGTCTCAATGTACTAAATATATTGATAATGGGTTGAGTGCAGAGGACCTCTTGTATTTGTCTATATGTATTTTGTGGCCACAGCCTCATTGCACCTCTGCTTAATGGTTTTAAAAATTTGTGGTGAGCATAACTTTCCCTTTTTGTTTGTTATTGCTCATCCACTGTTGCAGTCATTAGATACAACTGCGGCAAACGCGACACTGTGCTTGGCTGCGATGGTACTGGAGTGGCGTACAAAAAGTGCTGCAGTGTGGGTGAAAAACATGCTGAACTGCATCCAAAATACCACTTTGAACACTGCACGTGTCATAAGTAACTCCTTATGCCTCCATCTATAGTCCTCAAGACTACTTTTTAGAATAAGTAAATCAAAGCCATCTATTCTCCATTAGTAGATCACAATTGCATTTGATAACGCTTCCGTCTTGATATAAATCTCCACTTTCAGCAGAGGCAGCGCAGGAAGTTGATTGATAGACTTGCACCTGAACAACATTTTAGCAGTAAATTAATTTGCGGGATCACCAACTTTATCTGAAGCCCCACGCAAATTCAAAGATTTTTCTTCCCTGTGAAATTGAAGCATTTCTCGAATATCCTACTACGGTGATTTTATTCTTTGCCATTGCCATTCCTCACGTTGTGCCATCCCGTCTCATATTCCGCTCTTGTGGGCACCCAAGATGATTTTGATTCATAGTTATTTTATCCATAAGAATTTTTATTACATTTTTATTTTTTTAATGTTTTTATTATTTTTTTTACTACAGCAGTAGCAAAATGCTGCAGGCCGTCTACTGAAACAGTGGCATCATGAATAATACATGTCCGTACAGTGACAGTTACCCATATTGCGTGAATGGAGTGGAAATGTAGTTCTTGGTCCCACCGCTGTAATTGAGTTCTGGCAGGGTTCATATATAATGCACCGCAGAGAAGTGACAATTGTAATCATTGCTGAGTGTTGGGGGGGGAACAATCGAATTCCAGCAAACCCAAGTGCCATAATTACTTGTTCCATTCCCTTGTAAATAGTGACAGGGAATAACGTCCTTACATTGTCATCTTTAAATTAAACAGGCATATGCTAAATTTATAGGATATGGAATGCTAATTTTATAGGCTACAGAGAAGGGAATTATATGTCAGTCCACGGCAACATTATTTTAAAAGGTACAGTGAAGGGCTGAAACAAGCTTTGACAAGCAGCATGGCACACATGATTATTTTGGGTCTGGTTCCAGGGAATTAAACCCTTCCACCCCCTTGAACCTGTCTATTGTGATGAATATAGAATATTTCTGTTGCAAGGCTTCCCTACATTTTACTAAGATCTTCAGATTCTGCTGTTCACAACTTGATTGGGGCAAAGCAACATTACAAATATATGAAACCTGCTAAACATAGAGTAGTACCTAGATAGTAATCAGTAAGCTTCCCAAATGTAATCCTCATACACTACGCTTAGCCACTATAAGGAAAAGCCACTTTATTGCAGGTACACTGGCCAACCATGTAGAGTCTGACAAATTGGCCCAAGGGCCCAACAAATGAATAACATACAAGGTACAGCTGACTTTCTATTACGGATGAACAACCGAAATCAGAACAGCAAGAAAAGTGAAGGGTAGCTACTTGTCCTCTTCACTTCTTCATCTGCCGATGCACCACACACTGGGAGATATTTTCAAATATGCCCAATTAACCAATCTTAATGGGCCCCTGCAACAAACAGCTCATTTGTGGCAGTAGTTCCCTCACCCTACTAAATACACAAACATATTTGTAACACTAATGCTGGATAGGCTTGTAAAGTTGATGAGCCCTTCAAGCTGCTTTAAACCATGGGTCTGCAATTTCTGATGAAGCTTTATTCCAGTGCCAAAATAGATGAGATGGCTGATGGTTGACATCCCTGTTTTGGTGTGCTTGGTCAAATGGGCATTTACTGACCAAAAATCGGCCTGATATCGATTGGGCAGGTTTGATTTTTCCTGCGATCGAGGACTGCAGTTGATGCAGTCCTACGATCCGTCTGCACCCATCCTCTTTTTGTAATCCGATATCGCCCTGCCATAGGTGGGCATATCACAGAAAGATCTGCTCTTTTGGCGAGGTCGCCAAATGAATGAATCTTATCATATATGGGCACCTTTTGGTAAACTAGCTTCGCATATGACAGGACTCTTAAAGGGGATGTAATGGCAAAAAATTTAAATCCAATTTTTACTTTCTTTAATGAAAAAGAAATCTATCTCCAATATACTTTAATTAAAAAATGTGTACTTATTATGTTTATTAATCAATCTTGCAGTATAGGAAGATATTATTTGACTTGTGCTGTTTTGATAATTTATGATGATCCCTAAGCTTAACCTTCCAACTGAAGCCCAAACCACACTGAGCATGTGCATGGTCTTAGTCTTGCAAAGATGTTAAACAAAGTTACAAGATGACAGCCCCCTGATGCCAACTTTGAAAGCATATATCATTTGTTTTATTAGGCTTCTGGGCAGTAAATTCATGTTTATATTTAGTATGCAAAATATAGCATTTCTAGCATTGTTCTATTTAGACTTTAGTTTCCCTTTAAGGTTAGACATAAGCTGCTCTAGGTGGTGTATGGTTTCAAACCAATGACCTGCCTATCCAATATTTGGCCAAATATCTTATGGATATCTATCACGAACATTAGTTGAGGAGCATCTCATTCCTAAAAGATTTCCATAAACCTCTAGTATAATCCAGTTTCAGTTTCCTTTCAGAATGTCTATTGCTTTGTACAAATATTAAATTCCGAGATTTCTGTGTAATTCATCATGAATTACCAAGAACCCATCTTGTAATTCAATATTAAAAACAAAATGATCAGCTGCTGAGACAAGTCATCTGGCATCGCCATTGGGCACAGACCAAATTAAAATTTTAGTCAGCTTCAAAGACACCCTGTAATTTTATATCAACTTTTCTTTAAAGAGAAATTGATTAAAAAACAACCCATGATAACTTATTATACAAGGCATTTGAAGAAATTCACAAACAGATAATATGCGTATCTGCTGCTTTGATAGGTAAATAATTCATACTGATCAAATAGTCATTTCTTAGAATATACACAACCGCATCCATACAAAATAATTGGTGTAATAAAATATTTTTTTAAAGCAGGAAAGAGCCATGGTCAACTGAAGCACTGAAAAGAATTATCATGAACATGTTTTGCTAATTTTTTTATGAGTCATATAAATTAATATGCTTAACATTTAATCTGTGGATGTGCTATGTTGAAATGTGAAGATGAACTGCAAATTCTATTCTACTTTGATGTTCTGATTGTTTGGGCTCTTGGCCTCTCATATTCTTTCGTTCAGTTTATGGCGGAGTATGACCACCTCAACAGGCAAAAATTCTCATATTTAATTTAATTATAATGTACTGGTTAGCTGCTGCTCTATGTCTGAATAGATCCAGGTATCATTGTTGATTCAATCGAATCAGATATGCAGTACCCTAATTGCATGTGAACCCCACCTGTAGAGTATAGATTGGTCAGGCAAAGGTGTAGCTAAAGCTGGCCATAGATGCAAAGATCCGATCGTACGAATCATCGTACGATCGGACTTTCCCATCTCCCGACCTGCCACTAACCATTCAGATCAAAGTCTTACCAGTCAGATTAGTTAAAGAACAGATCAGCAATGTTCTGCCCCTGACGGCAATCGTACGATATCTATGTCCAACCAAAGCTAGTGACAGTCTCCCACTGAAAATTGTACGATCGGCAATACACGCAGAGATATTATCGGCAGCCGACAGAAATTTTCTAACCTGTCCGATCGACCAAACGACCGATCTCTGCCGGACGAAAAATGTCGGGACTCTTCACACACGGTTCGAAAATCGTACGAATCCTCGATTCGTACGATCAGATCTTTGCGTCTATGGCCAGCTTTAGAAGATGCAAAAAAGGTGTAGAATGTATGCCATGTTAAAATATTTAGCATTTGATTATGGACATTGTCCACTGAACTTTTTCTTAAAACAACTTTATCTTGTACTATAGTCAGTACATTATTTATTTTTATGCTTACAGAGACTGTGTTGGTCAGGGAAAGCAATATGCCATCTCCCACTTATTAAAAAAGAAAAGCAAACAGAGAAGGAAGTTTCCATTTTCACAATAAGCTGTCTTTTTAACTGAAAATAAATGGAAACTAATACCTCATTAGAAATGTGGTCGATAGCAGCGCTCAAAAGATTGAAATGCAACAAAGAAAGAAACAATAACATTTTCTCTATTGTTTTACATTTGTGCCAGTGATTATTTTACAGCAAATAATCAATAATCTTTTTTCTCCTGCCTGAAGTTACTTTTTTGTGATAAAGAATAACTCCTGTCTTCCAGCTAAGCAGATTTCATCCTGATATTTCATTGATCGGCAGCCATTTTTACAAGCCTATAATTCCTCCTTATGTACATGTAATGACATTGTCATAAATTTAGCGGGCTGCAGCATCCATCTAAGGTGGGGTTGTGCCCTCTGTGAATAAATGATGCACTGTTTAATTTTCTCCCACTTAATCTCCGCTTGTCAATATTGCTACACACCACACTGATTGAAATATTGCTCTCTTCCTGGGTCTTCTATCACTAATATCTTTAGTTAGGAAACTTGAAGAAAAAGTTTGAAAGGGGGTGGAAAAATCAAACCTGAACTGATACACAATTTCATGAGTATTGAATAGCCTCAGATCACCAACAACTGACAAGAAGGTCTGGAGTCAAGCTTGAGGACCTGCTCTTTAAATCATAAATCTGCTCAGATTTTTCTCTGATATATGGTCCAGAGCTGCAAAAGTATTTCTTTTCTAGTGTTAGCCAACCTGGAGCTCCTTTAGAGCAGACTTTTTAAGTTCAAGTTACTTTTGGAGGACCAACTTTTTTTGAGGCTGATGTTAACACAATAGAGGCAGTCCCTGGGTTATGTACGAGATAAAGTCTGTAGGTTTCTCTTAAGATGAATTTGTATGTAAGTTAAAACATATGCATTTACTTATTAAATGCAAATTAGACAGATGTTTGTCTTAACATAGTATTTATTTTTACCTTTCTGTGCATATTTATGTTTACCTTTCTGTGCTCTGCAGTTGACAAAACACTCCAGAGGGGATTGGGACAGGTGTTTTTTTAAAGTGAAAAACTTATGAAGGCCAAGCAAACCACAGTTGTTACTGTAGTAGCCTCCATTTGTAAGCATGAGCTGTATGTAAGTCAGGTGTATGTACAAGTTTACAAATATAGTAAAAGATTTGTCTTATCAGCCATTCAATCTAATTTCCAAGAATACCTAGGGAAGCAAATAAGTGTTTACCCCAAATCTCTTCTTAATAGACCTTTAAGCTGGACTTTCAGATGTTGCTATGAGAGCAAATTGGTATTGCCCCAAAATCTCATCCTAATTGACCTTCAAACTGAGCTTTCCCTCCCATTGCTCAGTTGTTTGGGAACCAGTGCTCCCAAAATGACTGTACACAGAACTTCCCACCACTTCACCCCAATGAGTGGCATTTGCCTCTACCACCAGTGTAGTATTTCCATCACTTGACATCCATTGAAACAAGAGGGTTTCCAAGTAACAGCCCAAGACAATTAACTACATCTACTACACAGACCTTCAGAGCACTCAAAGAGCGCTGTCCAAAGTCCTGAGAATCTATCCACAGATTTGTTTACCAAGCATCCAGATTTGTCTTCTCAAACTCCATATTACTTCCGCCTCTGTCCAAAAACTTTTGTAACCTCTTTTCATGATGTCTTAATTCTTGTTTGGCTGTTTCCTAATTGACTAGTCCCGATCTGTCCTCAGTCATTAGTATTCACCAATCTGGTTCCCTGGAAAGTATTGTTCTCCAACCTAAAGTCCCAGAGCAAATACATTATCTTGGGTGGTTCCTCTGTGAAATTTTGCTTACCTTCTGGGGTTCCATTGTTACGTTTCATTCTTGTCAAACCCCAAGACAGTTGGCGTGGTTAAATATTTATTGCAATTACCCAGAACTTGGATGGAGTGCCTTCACATTGCATGAGATATATATTTATGTAAAATACAAGAGATGAATATGAAATGTACCATTTTATTTTTTATTGCTAAATGCTGTGATTCCCTTTATTAGCAACTGGAAATTGCCTGATAATGCACTTCTTCTTTTAGCCAAATAGATCAATTAGTAGAAAGTAGCATGTACTAATTGCAAGGGGACATTGATGAATAGGCCCACAGTGACAGTACTTTGTTACACAGGATGATGAGTTAATCTGGGGCAGCTTCTGACATCTCTGTGGGTCTCGTTCCTAAAGGAGTATGAATATTTGCTATAATTCCCCTAAAAAAGATAAGGTAAAGCATAAAAGCATAAAACAATACAGAAAAATCTTTTTTTTGCTTTAAGGACTACTGTATAAGTGCCCTAATTTTTTTAAAAAGTCTGCTTCCCTAAAAAAATAAATAAGAGGGTTCAAATACAAAAAACAGCACATGTGCAATGTGCAATATTAAGATACAAACTGCTATTTTTTTATCCACAATTTAAGCTTTTCCAGTATAATTGTGGTGTCTGATAAATAGCATGTGCCACAACATCCGCGATTTGCAAATATAGATGCAAATTAGAATCTACTATGTTGAAATATTTTATAGTAGCGTTTGTGTACAAATGCATTCAGAGCAATTTTAGCAATATTGGTGCTGGACTATTGCATTTGGTAAAGAAATTGACTGCAAGGCAAAAAAAACATTTTAACTTGTTACCCTTGAGGGAATTAATGAAGTATACAAACATACAGTAGGTGTTACCCGTCCATAAACCTCCCACTTCGCTCCCTATTTCTGCAAAGTAGGAGGCTTTAACATTAAAGCAGATCCAAGGATCCTGCCTACCAGTGCTATGTCAGCCATCTGACTGGCAGCTTGTATCAGATTTATTTTTTTTATCTAGCACAAGGTTCAGAGTCAGGGTCAGACTGGGGCATGCAGGCCCACATTGGCTAGGACTTCAAGGGCCCATATATTGGTGTTTGCCACCCCTTTCCCCCGCGCGTTTCTGTCCAGTACCCTATAACTTCCTTATCTTTACTCTTGATGGCCAGAAGGGTGGGTCTGTGAGGGGTGGGCCCTGGACTGGGAGGGGTAGCGTGCCCTGGACTGGCAGGGCCCACCAGGTTTTTTCCTGGTGTCCCGTCAGCCCAGTCCAACACACACCGAAGGGCTCCTTTAATAATCACTATAGGGAGAGCACTTTTGCACACCTTAGTGTTTTTGCACTTCCATCCAGGGTCTGCATAAATGAAACCTATAGTGTTATTTAGGCGTTTATGCTAGAGAAAAATGTGTGTATTGCTCCCAACCAAGGTCAGAGTGTCCCATCAGGATACCAGAAAAATCTGAGTGGGCCCCCATCCCAGGCTTAGGTACCCCAGTCCAACATTGCTCTTGGCTCTGATTATAAGAACAGGGATCAGAACATAGAAAGAGCAGACAAGTGGGTCAGTAAGCATGGAAAAGCTTTATTTAAAAGTGCTGTTTTAAGTATAGGGAGTGTACTGTATGTATCCCTCCACTCCTCAGTGCACAACCCACACTTATGAATACACACACACTCCCCCATATCTGAAAAAAAGCTCAATTGGGTTCACAGCCACCCGTGGGATTTGTAGAAACCCTATGATGTATTTCCATATCCATTAAGAATCCACTATTGATGTTGTTGGACTACAATCCCCAAATGCTTTAACCCTTGATAATGTTGGAGTTTTACACTCCCTTTAACAATGTTTACTGTTCCCTTTTCAATAGAAAAATTGCCTTCTCAATATAGTAAAGAGCAATGTTTATTTTCGCCTGTAAGAAATCTGCAATGCAAACCATATCTGAGTCCCTGTCTTTGCCAGTTATTAAAAGACGGCAGTTATTAATTATTGAACACTTTCAAAGTTTATGCAGCCGCAGTTAGTAGTAAATTAATCTGGTGAAATAAAGTCGTGCTGAATCATCGAGAAATACTAGAGTTTGGCGACTTCTGAAATCTGAAAGTTAATGAAAAAAACAACTAAGAAAAAATAGATGAAAACAGCGATTCCCACGGCAAACTCGGCAAAGAAATTAGAGAATAAGAAACTTAATTTTCTTTTCTGCAAGAAGATTAGTGGCTTCAAACAATCCAACTGCTCCTACTAATGTGATTTGTTAGCAAAACTTTCAATAGTAGCACTGGATTTTATCTGCACAACAGAGCTTCACAGACAAAGTATTTGGTTTGTCTTTATTAGAATAAAACAGTATGTTCTTTCTAGGTTTGGCTGAAAAAGACCAAGCAGCAAAACAGGAGGTTTCACTCGCCTTTATAATAACCTCACAAGAGATGTAAACCTCTTCTAACACGTTTTCCAATATCAGAGGTTTGTTGGATTTTCCCTTTTCGTTTCCCAAGAGATTTTCTATGCTTGGAACATATTTTTTTTGTCGCCTTTGTCTTCCTTGCCGGCATTTCCTTGTTATGACCCTATAAGAGAGATCAGTTCTGTGCTGACAGCTGGCGTGATAGAATAATAACTAACTGTGGCAAGGAGGAGAAGCAGGAGATTGATGAATTTTAAAAAAAATTATCTGGAACATTTTCTTAACCCATCCCCATATTCTGTCGAATGGATAAGTCTTATTAAAGTTATTGCTGAATATCAAAAATCGATTAAATAACTCAGTTTATGGGAGAACTAAACTCTATGATAGAATGTGGTTAGAAATGCTGTCATTTACCAGGCCAGAGGTTAAGTACTGATTCATGTCTTCAAAGTTGCCCTCAGTAGCTTCCCACCTTGGATCTTCTTAGGCCATCTTTTGTGTGTCAGTGGCACTGCACAAGCTCAGTGTGGGCTCCTGTTGAAAGGCTAAAGCTCACTTAAGTGACAGCAGTCCAAATCATGTTCTGAGAATCAAAAGAAAAGAAGGTGGGGAGCAACTGGGGGCATTTTCAGAAGGATGCCTTGGGCTCGTATCGAAGTCTAAAATATAAGTGGTATTTGTAGCCTAGTTGTTTAAAAAGATTTAGATCTGCTTTAATTTAAATATTAGCACCTAGGACAAAATATTCAGGTGTTACATATTAACATTAATTTTAATTGACTAGTCAGTTGCTGAAAAATCATGGTAGATGATAGAGCAAGTATTTTGCCCATAGCATATATTAATTATCTACAGGTTTAATCCAATGAACAATTTTACTCATTAGAACCTATTAATTACACATGGGTTGATCTGTTGTATCAATCAGTTATGGAAAAATTGTGACAAAAATTCTCACCAAAACATGAAAAGCCCTTTGATGAAAGTAAAAACATAATGATCTGTCAAGCAACTTAGAAAGCCCCCATTATGATGCAATGGTTGGCCTATGGGCCCAATGATTGGATCATCATGATATAGTAAATCATGTTGGTTACCAAATCAGATAAAGGTCTGCTCATTTGGAGACCTCACCAAATGAGTAAATCTCACCATGTTTGCCTACCTTACAGAGCAGTTATCTAATTATGCCTGAGACCCTGAGGCCAATACTATGGTTACTACACCGAGCAAAGAAGAACTATCCACAGTGTGAACAGTTCAGTGGCACTGGCACATAACAGTTTAAGGGAGCTTTCTGACCCTGAGGATGGGGAGATTGCTGGATTGAGGACTGAGGAGAAAAGGAGGAGTCACACTGTTGTCTAGCACCCAGGTTGGCAAGATCTTGGTCCACCACTGACACCAAAGTCATCATCGTCACCTCTTTTTACACCAAGGACATGCTTTGGAGTAAGGATGTAAACAATTAGGCTGTGACACAGCCCAGTGAAAGAAAAAAACAATCATTGTTGGCAGTTGGCCGTGTCCATTAGTTATTCTTCAATTATAAAGTACCAAAATGTTTCACAACATAACATGAAAAGTGCCGGACTACTGAATATTAATCTCCTGGTGGGCCAAGTCCCCTGTTACCCCAACATAGGAGAATTCCCATCAGTCCAACCCTAATTCCACCATGGCCCTTTATTAAATACTACCATATGGCACATCTAATTGCTAGGAGAATCAGACCAGGGTTTCAGGTTCTCTTGTGGACCTTTGGAGGCCCTGTATGACAATAAATATGAGTCAGACTTCCAGCGGTGCTTATCTAATTTCCCAACCACATATGCACAAACATTATAACATATGCTCAGGACCTGGGGTATTCCAGATAAAGGGTGTTTCCATACTAAATGGGAGATGATCTTCCCGTAATTCATAGCTTTCTAGTGAGTTTCTGGATAACGGATCCTATACCTGTATTTTTTTGAGTTATGTTTTCATATAGTACTGATTGATTAATGTTAGGTGTGAATGATCATTCACCCTGGAATAACACAGATTTTAGTTTTAATGTCCTTTTGATTACACTGATGAGAGATTGTTGATTAAAACTAAGGCATGCATGCTCTTTGGCTATGTACATCCCAAGAAAGCCTCAACAGACATCAATTTTTATGCCACTAGCTGTCATCTATTAACAGCGAAAATGCAATCACTGAATTTTATCTAAAATAATTTCTATTGGGGCCTATGGGGAAATATGAAGACAGCAGGAAACTATTTACCCACAATAATATAGAGCACAAAGTCAGCAACAATAGAATCTCCATCTGGGTTCAGCTTCATCAAGACCGATGTGCTTTGACATTACCCTCCCCCCGAAGGAACTAGCTAGGGCCACTAAGGACAGAAATTTCAACAATAAAATATGAATTTGTGGTTGAAAATAATTATGATTTAATAAAGGTTTGATTAAGTTGCTGTCACTTTGTGCTTAAAAATTGAAAAATAGTAAGATAGTGTTTCTTTAACTCTTGTATGTGCAGGTCGCCTGCCTGCCAAAGTCATGGTTAAATGCCCTCCTTTTGTTCATACACATATGATGAAGAGGAGGGTTCCCTGCGTGTAACAGATCAGCGTGACTCCTTGACAGGAACAAATATGAAATGACTCATTACTTTGCTGTTCGACTCCATTCATTCACATTTCCCCATCAAAAAGCTCCTCTTCATTGCAAATTTGACTGTCTACATTTTAAGTAAGATGGAAGAATTTTGCTTTACTGCAATGTACAATATCAAAGCTCACATTTTTCAACACTTACTCGGGTGACAACTTATTTATCGGGCAAGAATTTGGGTGAAAACTGCTCTTTTCCTAAATCCATACTGTGATTCCAAGATGTTATTTGGGGTCTCCATGCTTGATTCTTCTCTTTCTTTCTTCAAACACTGGCTGGCACAGATTATTACAGAGAATGTAATGCAGTTAAAAAGCACATTTTTTAAAGAAAAAACATCTAAAACAAAATAGCCTTACATGTTTTATGCCTTGAGCACACATAGTCATAAGCATTTGATCATAATCATTTGAAGTTTCTCTGGTCACCAAAAAGGAGAGATCCAAAGTTTGGTTGAGGATTTGACATAATATCAGCCCTTTTTGCATGATTGGGATTTGGTCCAGTTCTTAGAGGCTGATTATCATAGTCGTTATGGCAATTTAACAATAGATCAAGGCAAGTCAGTCATCAACATAAAATTACAGATCGTTATTTTTCTGTGATTTTGCATGATTTTTTTTTAAACATTAATACAAAAGACCTCAAGTCTAGTAAAAAATTTAACTAAACCAAATAGTGTTGCCTCCAATAAGGATTAATTATATCTTAGTTGGGATCAAGTACAAGGTACTGTTTTATTATTACAGAGAAAAAGGAAATCATTTTTAAAAATGTGAATTGTTTTTAATTAAAATGTCTATGGGAAACGGCCTTCCCATGATTTATAGCTTTTTGGATAACGTATCCCATATCTGCACTTGATAGGATCTGTTTCACTGTGGTGCCCATTCTGCTGGTGAGACCACAACTTTCCATTCTCTCTGCAGCCTGGCTGGGCATTTCGGCACATAATACTCTATAGTAATTTCTTCCTGAAACTCCTTGCCTTAACCATTAATTGTACCAAAGGATAACTTTATCTGCTTCATAAACCTTCAGTCCATTCTTAAGAACCACTGGCACCCCATTCCTTTCATAATATATACTGTCACAGCACTTGCAATTTTATCAGGCTCCTTTATGAGAAGTGTGATAAAGGTGCAGACAATGCTCAGTTGCTGAGTTGTAGTTTAACTTTCACTACTGGTTTACCTAATATATATATATATAAATATATATATATATATATATATATATATATATATATATATATATATATATATATATATATATATATATATATATATATATATATATATATATATATATATATATAGTCAATGATAAGCAGCTGCACTCCAATTCGGACTTGCTTTAGTAAATGCGGTGCAGGGTCTAAAGTATTGTATACAGATTTGTTGAAAAGACCCGCACTACAATTTGAAGTCAATCAAAATACTTTTATTGTGTACATAAATCCCACATTTCGACCCACATTAGGGCCTTTTTCAAGGATTCTTGAAAAAGGCCCTAATGTGGGCCGAAATGCCGGATTTATGTACACAATAAAAGTATTTTGATTGACTTCAAATTGGAGTGCGAGTCTTTTTTAACAAATATATATATATATATATATATACATATATATATATATACATATATATACATATATATGTGTATATATATATATATATATATATATATATATATATATATATATATATATATATATATATATAGCGCAGCTGTGGAAAGCACAATCTTAAGTCCATAGATAACTGGGTGCCAGTCCTTAATAAACAACAAACATATCCCGGATCAACAGCACTCGCAGGAATATTCCTACATATGTGTGTATGTGTAATTATACATAGAGAATGTTTCCTGTATATAACATTAGTTTCTGTTCCAGATAAGTGATGATTACTAAAGCTTCCTATTTTGCTGAGTTATAGATTTGAGCCAGATCCATTAGAAATTCACCAATTAGTGACTTTGATAAAATATTTATTTTTATACACAGTGCACGGAGCGCACATACCCATGCCAATTTCTCATTCTGATTCATATGCCCCCTGAGTTTTACTGGGGTTCTGAGGGATTTGTGTATTTCTTTGTGCTTAATGGCTTCAGGCTTAGAGGCCCTAAAAGGATGTTGCGGAACTGAGCTGAGTGAGGCAGCAAATCAAAGTGGAAAGGAAGCTTTTTGTTACATTTACTGGATGGGGGAGTATTCCCACGCACAAATCTGTGTATTTGCAAGAAACATTTCAGAGCCTTTTGAACTACATGGAACTTAAATCTGCCTGTTCATGCATGAACTGTAAGCAAAGGTTGCTGTGTCCCAGGATTACAATATCCTCTGCTTCAAGGGCTTGGAAGTGCTTTTCATTTCAGAAGATCCTGACCTAAGTGCATCAGATGGGAAATGTCTATACTATAGAGTCAGTTTTAAACCTTTTGACCCTAGTTATGCTGTACACTCGGCATGTTGCTAGGCAGAAGTCGGGGACTATGCATACTGCAAATTAAAGCCAAGCCTTTAGACAATGGGCAACTTACTGTATGACATTTGTTATGTAAAGCCACTTTTCTAAACATTTAAAAATATATATGTGTTCAAGCTATAAGCCAAATTACATCTTTCGCAGTCTTTCCATCAAAGCCATCTTATTCTAACACCTAACATAGGGAGATACCTGTGAAATAGGTAGTTTGGTAGTAAGGGGGTGGCGGTCAACGCAATAACATTTTTAACCAGCTATTTTAAATTCTCCCTCCTGATCAATATCTGACTGAGACACTTTAAGGCCAAGGACCAGAGCTGGACCTAAAATATTTGATGCCCTAGACGTCTTAGAGTTCCAGGTGATCAGTGGGATAAAAAAATGGACCCTCCTATGTAAAAGGAGAACCCTGCTAACTATAACAGTATTGGATCCCTACTAACTTAGTAGTTAGTTGCATGTACAGTATAGCCAATACCATATTTAGGCCTTTCAGATGACAGCAGATACATATTTGAAAAGTTTTAACAAACATAAAACTGTTGGTAGAAATGAACACAACCATCCACATAAAGTGTTACTAATGGTGTTGGCTTTGTCGGAGCAATATGAGAAATGTTAGAGGAAAAAAATACTAGCATGAAAACCAATTAGAAGGGATATATGAAAAAATCTATCCAACCTGACTAATCTATATGAGGAAATATGTTTACCCCTATTAATTGGACGGCAAATTATACTGAGCGAAGAAGTGTCAATAAACTGGCTGACGGACCGTAATTTCCAATGAGACTGTGCAAGAATTCATTTGTTTTTTTCAGTTAAAAAAGTTTAAAATGTCTGATCATTATTTAATATTTTTCCCCAGTCCTGGTGTATTGATGATGAAACAATATAATAAAACCCTTCAGGTGCAGAACAAATTATTTGCTATAATATATATCATTTCATTGAACAGAACATATAAAGTTTAGAAGTACGGTAAAGGACCATTCTACCCTGATATTTTGTTGGCAAATTGTGCTTAGTACAGGGGAATACCTATGCTGGGATAATGTTATGGTATCTCTCTGTACAGGCTGTTCCTGCCGAATTGTGCTTAGTACAGGGAATACCTCTGCTGTCATAGTTTTAAGGTATCTCTCTGTACAGGCTATGAGCAAACTTAGGGGCTGTTCCTGCTGAATTGTGCTTAGTAAGGGGAATATCCATACCGCCATAGTCTTATTGTATCTTTCTGTACAGGCTATGAGAAATCTTAGAGGGCTGTATTTGCTGAATTGTGTTTAGTACAGGAGAACACCTATGCTACCAGAGTTTTATGGTATCTCTCTGTACAGGCTATGAGCAAACTTAGGGGGCTGTTCCTGCTGAAATGTGCTTAGTAAGGGGAATACCTATGCTGCCATAGTTTTATAGTATCTCTCTGTACAGGCTATGAGCAAACATAGGGGGCTGTTCCTGCTGAATTGTGCTTAATACAGGGGGTACCTATGCTAGGATAGTGTTATGGGATATGGTATCTCTCTGTACAGGCTATGAGACAAATTACACAGTCATTCATACAATGGCAGCATCCTTACATTGCCAACCAAGTTCAGTTCATTTCACTGACACCCTTTTAGGGCCTAGGCCTCTCTACTGTAAGTTGGTTTTTAAGGCAGACAATGGTATGGGTGGGCAGAATACAGGTAGGTGTCAAAACCTAGAACAGGGATGAGCAGGAAGGAACTGAATAATCAGAAGCTAATTGGGCAAGGACCAAGGCAGTAAAGCAGAATTTTTTAGGTGCATTGCCCCCAAAATAGGAACAACAAGGCAGGAAATGATGCCAGAGGGTCAACAAAACAAACCTCCAGCATAACATGTTGTGCCAAGGAGACTGTGACCATGGTGAAACCAGAGAGAGAGGGAGCACATCTGGAAACCAACAAGTCTAGAGGCATGAGAAAATGTTGACTAAAAATGCATTTTTTCCCTTCATTTGAACAGGATCAACATTGCTTTTGTTACCAACAATGTGGTTTGAATATTATTAACCGGGTTAAAAGGGCTATAATCCTTCTATGATTATGTACTAATATGGATTATGTATTACGGAGGAAGAGATATTCCCTGGGATATTTGCATGAATGTACTTATTACTATAGATTTACCAAATCCAATAATTACAGAATGTACATTGCATTTGGTCCATTCCTAACAAATACAGGAAACTAATTCAAATGTGTATGTGATAGATACTGGTCAAATTGCCTGCTGCAGCAGTAACCATGCCTTCTGGCAAATAGTAATTTGTAGGTCGATAATTTTTTGACCTTGCAGACCTGCACCCACCCATGCCTAACTTGAACGTAGACTGAATTACTGCGTCAAAATGCCTTATAAACCCGCATCCAACCTTCCCATTTAGAATGTCTCCAGTTGGGGACAGGTACAAGTTCATAAAAGAAAGTGGCTAACAAGCATCAGATGAAACTGAGCCAGGCAGTGATAACATTGGCAGGCGTGCATTGGATAGAATTAGAACTGCCACTGAGTGCCACAGGTAAACCTACCAGCAAGTTCTGCACAGTTTGGGATATACATTATGTGAGGTAGGGCGTATAGCCAAATATGGGATGGAATAGAGCTGGGCTATCCAACTGGAGGCAGACTGGCCAGATGTGGCCATTTAAGAACTTTGATGGCCGCATACTGTTCAAGATCTACATTGACCTCTGTGGATGACATCTTTTTAATGACATTTTATTATTATTATTATTATTATTATTATTATATGGTCCTTGATTATAGTTGGATTGAGTTGGACAGCACTGGACAATACACTTGACAAAATAAGTCCTGATCGTTGGTTTTTATATACAGTGTATACAGTCACATGAAAAAGTTTGTGAACCCCTCTCAGCCTGCATAATAATTTACAACAAAAAAGAAATGCATGTAACTGCTCAATACTGATTACTGGCAACACCTAATTGGTTGGATTAGCTCGTAAAGCCTTGAACTTCATGGGCAGATGTGTCCAATCATGAGAAAAGGCATTTAAGGTGGCCAATTGCAAGTTGTGCTTCTATTTGCCTCTCCTCTAAAGAGTGACAACATGGAATCCTCAAAGCAACTCTCAAAAGATCTGAAAGCAAAGCTTGTTCAGTATCATGGTTTAAACTTAGGGGAAGGCTACCTCATTGGTTTAAACTGTCAGTTTCAACTGTAAGGAATGTAAACGGGAAATGGAAGGCCCAGGCACATTTCATGTTGTCAGGCTCTGCTGGGATTCAAGACAGAGACATTTGGGATTCTGGCTCGATGCCTTAACGATTTGGCCAGGTGAGCAGCCTGTAGGGTAGCTCACTATATGTTACCTGGTCTCTGCAGCCCCAGCCTAGCAGTAGCCTGATTGGTTGCAGTCAGCCAATCAAGTTCAGCACTCCAAACGCTCCTTGTCTGAGCATTGGTACCCATCCTAGCAGTGTGGCATTGTCTCTAGCTAAGGGTTCCTGTTCTGACCCCCTTCCTACTCTGCCTTACCTTGCCTTGCCTTTTTTGAACCCTTTCATGTCTTGTCCTGCCTGGCTTTGAACCTTGTCTTGTCATGATCTGCCTTCCCTTCCCCCAAAATGCTCCGGCCAAAAGAGTCTCCTTCTGCTCCAGTCTCTTTTCTTTCATTGAAAGAACACTATTTGAGTGCTCTTCCAGTTGAGCAAGTTCTGAGCATCCACTGTTGACAGCTCCAGAGGGGCCTTCTCCACAGCATTCACTGCCCTCTGCTCCAGAAGGGCCTTCCCAGCAGCCTCCATTGCCCACAGCTCCAGAGGGGCCTTCTCAGCAGCCTCCACTGCCCACAGCTTTTCCTCAGCAGCAGCTGCCTTGTGTGCCATCTTTTCCCCCTGTACCTTTGCCTGCTTTCCAGTAGCTGCTTCCTGTGCAGGCTCCCCAACAGGGTGTGCTGCCTCAGAGTCCAGTTCCCCCAGGAGTGGGACCTCTGCCGAGTCCAGTGCACCCAGGAGTGGGGCTTCTGCTGAGTCCAGTGCCCCCAGGAGTGGGGCTTCTGCCGAGTCCTGTGCCCCCAGGAGTGGGGCTTCTGCCGAGTCCTGTGCCCCCAGGAGTGGGGCTTCTGCCGAGTCCTGTGCCCCCAGGAGTGGAGCTTCTGCCAAGTCCTGTGCCGGGGCTTCAGCCAAGTCCTGTGCCCCCGGGAGTGGGGCTTCTGCCGAGTCCTGTGCCCCCAGGAGTGGGGCTTCGGCTGAGTCCTGTGCCCCCAGGAGTGGGCCTTCGGCCTTGTCCTGTGCTCCCAGGAGGGGGGCTTCGGCTGTGTCCTGTGTCCCCAGGAGTGACTGTAACCACTCAAAAAATAACTTCCAAAACTCAGGCACCCATGTGGGTGTAATTACCTGTACCACTGCCAATATCCCAGGCATCCATGAGGGGGGCACTCGCAAAGGGTGAAGTTGCCTGTACCACAGACAGTACCCCAGGCACCCATGATGGTGGAGTTGATTGTACCTCTGCCGAGCTCCAGGGCACCCGCAAGGATGGCTCTGCAGAATCCCAGGGCACTTGAACATAGAATTACCCCCTAGTTGGGCACCCGCAAGGGTGATTCTGCTCATAGCATTGACAGTTTCCAAGGGGAGTGAAAATATTGGTCCCTGTGGCGCCTGAAGTTCGCCTTGTGAGGAGAGGGATACTGTTGGGCTCTGCTGTCATTCGAGCCAGAGACTTTGGGTTTCTGGCTCGATACCATTTGGCCAGGTGAGCAACCTGTAGGGTTTCCTCACTATATGTTACCTGGCCTCTGCAGCCCAGCCCAGCAGCAGCCTGATTGCCTGGTTGCAGTCAGCCAATCAGGGCTGACTCTGCCCTATAAAAGACCAGCCCTCCAAACTTTCCTTGCCTGAGCATTGGTTCCCATTCTAGCAGTGTGGCATTGTCCTTAGCTAAGGGTTCCAGTTCTGGCCTCCTTCCTATTCCTTGTCTAAACCCTTCCTTGTCTTTTCCTGCCTGGCTCTGAACCCTGTCATGTCTTGATCTGCCTTACCTTCCCCTTCCAGTTCTGCTCCTGACCTTGACTTTCTGGTTCCTGTTCCTGCTCTGCCTTGTACCTAACCTGTCTCGCTATCCAGTCCTCTTGCTGTCCAGTCCTCTTGCTATCCAGTCTTCTCGCTACCCAGTCCTCTCTCTATCCAGTCCTCTCACTATCCTGCCCTTCTGTTCCCATACTCTCCTTCTGCTCCAGTCTCTTCTGCTCAAGTCTCCTTCTCTACCCTATCCCTAGTTTGATCCTATCTACGCCCACACCGTCCTGTACTATCCTTTCATCTCTGCTCCCAATCAACGCCTGCACCATCCTGTCCCATCCAGTTTGTTCTTGTTCTGACCTTCACGTTCTTCATCCTGTCTAGTGGCAAATGCATAGTATTGTGACAATATTTACAGACAACCCAAAGATCACCTCCAAAGACCTGCAAGTACATCTTGCTGCAGATGGTGTATTTGTACATCGTTCTACAATTCAGTGCAATTTGCACAAAGAACATCCGTATAGCAGGTTGATGAGAAAGAACGTTTCACTACTCATCCGAGCTTCTTCAGTTCAACTGACTCGTTCTCGCCATATAAACTCTTCCACTAATCCAATCACAATGGCACATTTTAACTCTTCATCAAAGAGGTGACATCTGAAATTTACAGAGGTGTTGATTCTGTGTAGTTACTGTGATAGGATTACCCAATGTCATGCAACTCCCAGAAACAGGTGTTACTTGTGAGAGTTGCATGAATGGATGTGTGAAGTGTTCTGAATTGTGCCGGGGTATATATCTGTGCACTCCTCGCTACACTGGACTCCGTATACCACAATCAAAAATACCGCCATCCAGGCTCATCAAAGACTATAAGAGGCATCTAGAGGCTGTTACATTTGCAAAAGGAGGCTCAACTAAGTATTGATGTAATATCTCTTTTGGGGTGTCCAAATTTATGCACCTGTCTAATTTTGTTGATTCATATTTTCTGTTAATCGAATAAACGTTATCACTGCTAAAATACTAACTGTGTCAGGTCCCAGCAGATCTGGCTCAAGCTGAGCCGACGTCTCCTCGGGCCAATATCCCCAGACCGGCGCCTGTTGCTAGTTCAGGCGCGTGTTCTGATTCGCGTGCGCGTTTTGACATGGGCGCGCATTTGCGTGCGCGCGCGTTTTGACGCGGGCGCGCGGTTTGACGCGAGCGCACATTTACGTGCGCGCGCGCGTTCAGACGCAGGCGCACGTTCTGACGCCAACATGCGTCCTGGGGTTAAAAGGTTACTCCAGCCTAGGCTCAATGCGAGGTGATCGTCTCTACTGACACTAAGCGTATTTCTACTGATGAATTATTCTGATTACGACTACGGCTTGTTCCTGACTACTCTCCTGATTATCCCTGGATTCCTGTATTTGCTTCTCCTGATCTCGACCTTGGCTTCCCTGACTACTCTACTGGATTTCCCTCAACTGGCGCCTGTTTCTTGATTGTTTCCTGTGTATGACCCGGCTTGTTCCTGACTTCGCTTCTTCTACTGCAGATAAGTGCTGAGTCCCTATTACGAACTGTTATTTCTGCGGGCTCACTTAGCACTCCTGCTATTCCTTATCTGGGACCGTCCTGTACCAACCTTCAGGGCGCAACTCAGTGGGAAGCGTGGGGGAGGCTCATACCTTCAGACTTGCCTTGATTCCTGACAGTATCACCTCGCCATGGAGTCTGAAGAACCAGCCCTTTCCCCTTTAGAAATCTTTGCTCAGCAATTGGCTGGCCTTACTCGGGCTGTTCGAGATTTACAGGGGGGCTATCAACAACTGCAGACCCAGATGCAAGACATGACTGTTGCTGCTGCTCTTCCTCCTGGACCCCCAGCTCCAGCTGCTTTTCCGGGTGTAGCTTCTTCTTCCACACATCCGACACCCGAGCCCAAGATACCACTTCCTGAACGCTTTTCAGGAGATCGAGCTAAATTCAGAGCTTTTGAAAATGACTGTCGACTCATGTTTTCCCTGAAAAATCAATCTTATGCTACAGAACAAATCAGGGTGGGAGTGATTATGTCCCTATTGTCCGGAGAACCCAAGACTTGGGCTCATCGTCTTTTTGAAACCCAAAGTCCATTACTGGCTAGTGTGGATATATTCTTTTCAGCTATGGCTCAGATCTATGACGATCCTAAGAGGTCCGACACTGCTGAAACTATGATCAGGACTCTTTGTCAGGGCAAACGCCCAGTAGAAGATTATGTGACGGATTTCCGTACTTATGCCACCGACACCGAGTGGAATGACAAGGCCCTCAGACATCAATTCCGCTTGGGTTTGAGTCCTACTCTGAAGGATGAGTTAGCCAGAGTAGGAATACCTGATTCATTGGAGTCCTTGATTGATCTGTGTGTACAGATTGATCATCGTCTGAGGGAGAGACGCGCAGAGAGAGCTGCAACACCTTCTTTTGGAGCATCCTGGGTATTACCTAAGGCCCCTCTGTCTCCACATGTCTCTGCAACTTCGTCGTTCATCTCCTCCCCTGCTTCTATGACAAGTGCTCCTGAGCCTATGCAGATTGGACTTATTAGAACAGCCATCTCAGCCCAGGACAGGTCTCGCAGAAGAGAGAACAATTTATGCCTTTACTGCGGTCTTTCTGGTCATTTCCTGAGGAACTGTCCTACCCGGCCAGGGGGTAAGCATATTCATCCAACCTGTCTTCCATCCTCACCTTCCATCTCTCGAGAATTGCCTATGCTCATTGTTCCTATTTCTCTACAGTGGCCCCAAGGGTTTCTAGAGAGTAAGGTCGTCATAGACTCGGGAGCCTGTGGTTGTTTTGTCGATACGGAGTTTATTAAAACTCACAATATTCCGACCCGACCCAAGACTCAGCCGTTTCTTGTAAGGACAGCAGATGGCTCCCAACTTTCCTCTGGACCAGTGATGTTTGAGACCACACCACTTATTGTTATTACTGACTCTAATCATATTGAGACTTTGTCTTTTGATGTGGTGTCTTCTCCTCTTTTTCCTTTGATTCTTGGTTTCCCATGGTTGAAATTACACAATCCCTCAATAAATTGGAGCACTGGGTTATTGCAATTTTCGTCTGTGGCTTGTATTTCTCATTTCATCATGCCCAGAACCACTTCTAAAGCATTTGCCTTGTGTTCACCTCAAGATCCTCGTTTTCAGGCTATTCCTTCATTTCTTCAGGACTACATGGATGTCTTTGATCAAAAAGGAGCTGACACATTACCTCCTCATCGAATTTATGATTGTCCTGTAGATTTGCTTCCTGGGGCTCCTATTCCTTTCGGACGCATCTACCCTCTGTCTGAGCCTGAACTGTTGGTCCTGAAAGATTATATCAACGAGAACGTGAAGAAAGGGTTTATTCGTCCTTCCACTTCACCTGCAGGGGCGGGTATTTTCTTTGTGGAAAAGAAGGACCATTCCTTACGTCCCTGCATTGATTACAGACACTTAAATCAGATCACTGTAAAAAATCGTTATCCGTTACCTCTTATTCCTGAATTATTCCAGAACCTTCGTGGGGCTAAGATTTTTTCTAAATTAGACTTGCGGGGGGCATATAATTTAGTAAGGATTCGTCAAGGAGATGAGTGGAAGACAGCTTTCCGAACACGTTTTGGACATTTTGAGTACCTCGTTATGCCATTTGGTTTATGCAACGCTCCCGCTACTTTTCAGCATTTTGTTAATGATATTTTCAGAGATTTTTTGGATCAATTTTTGATTGTCTATCTAGACGATATCTTAATTTTTTCTTCCTCCGAACAGGACCATGAGGTTCAACTAAGAAAGGTTTTTAACCGTCTGCGAACTCATCGTTTGTACGCCAAACTGGAGAAGTGTGAATTTTGCAAATCTTCAGTGGAGTTCCTGGGGTTTGTGATCTCTTCTGATGGAGTCTGCATGGACAAGAAGAAGGTGTCCGCTATTCTAGATTGGCCTGTTCCTTCTTCCCGGAAAGCAGTACAAAGTTTCGTCGGATTTGCTAATTTTTATAGAAAGTTTATTAAGGACTTTTCTAAGATCATCGCTCCTATCACAGATTTAACTAGTTCCACTAAAACCTTTCAGTGGACTACACAAGCACAAGAGGCGTTCGATCAATTGAAACATCTTTTTACATCTGCTGCTGTCTTAAAACATCCTAACCCTGTACTGCCATACATTCTGGAAGTTGATGCGTCTGAAACTGCTATTGGTGCTATTTTATCTCAGAGGACCGGCAATAACAACGCTCTTCATCCTGTGGCTTTCTTTTCTAAGAAACTCTCCCTTTCGGAGAAGAATTATGATGTTTCTGACCGGGAACTCTTGGCCATTAAGGCAGCATTTGAAGAATGGCGTCATCTGTTGGAAGGAGCGTTGCACCCAATCATTATTTTTTCAGACCATAAAAATCTGGAATATCTACGGACCACCAAACGTCTTAAGCCAAGACAAGCCAGGTGGGCATTGTTTTTTTCTCGTTTTAATTTCCATATAACCTATAGGCCTGGCTCTAAGAACAAGAAAGCTGATGTTCTTTCACGGTTACACAGTCAGGACGAGGATCCTTTTCCTCCGGACACGATACTACGTCCTCAAAATTTCTTTCTTCTACAAAGTGAACTTTTGTCAAAGATCAAGCAGGCGTCCTCTTCTTTATCTCCACACGGGGAGTTACAAGTTTGTGATGGGTTATTTTTTTTGAAAGACAAGGTCTTCATTCCAGAATCGCTTCGTTTGGAGACTCTAAAATTACTTCATGATCACCCATTGGCGGGTCATATGGGTTATGTCAAGACTCTGGATCTTGCTCAGAGATTTTTCTTCTGGCCTCACATGGCTAAGGACTGCAAAGATTACGTATCCTCTTGTGAGACTTGTGCCCGGTTTAAGGATTCACATGTTAAACCTCTGGGGTTGCTACGTCCTTTACCAGTGCCTACTCGATTGTGGGGTTCCATTTCTGTTGATTTCATTGTAGAGCTTCCTCCCTCGCAAGGATACAATACAATTTTTGTAATTGTGGATCGACTCTCCAAGATGGCACATTTTGTTCCCCTCTCCGGAGTACCTTCGGCATCTTCTACGGCTGAGGTGTTTATTAAAGAAATTGTCAGGCTCCATGGAGTTCCAGATGAGATTGTGTCAGATCGGGGAGTACAGTTTACGTCTAAATTTTGGAGAGCATTGTGCAAAGCTCTAAAAATCAAGTTGGCCTTTGTAACGATCGCCGCCCGGAGCAGGCCCAGGAGCTCCGTGCGGCGCGTCCATCCTTGCCGGCGTCGCTCCCAAAATGGCGGCGCCCATGGCCGCCACGTGGGTAGCGGCGCCGGGCGATGACGTCAGCGCGCTGACGTTGGCGCAGAGCGTCAATGACGTCGGAATGGCGCCAAATTTGAAAATAAAAACGGCAACTAGACGCCAGAATGGCGCCCAAGTATAGGATTACTTTCCCTAAGCATATCCTGGGTTCCCTGTGTGCCTTATTGCCTTATCCTGTTCCTGCCTTGTATCCTGACCCCTTGCCTGGACTTTGGACTTCGTTGTATTCTGCCTGCCTGTGAACTGTTGCCTGGATCCTGACTATTCTTCGTTTAACCCTTTGGACACCGTGACCTTGTTCCCTCAAGAGGGCTTCCTCCTTGATCCTGACAACCTCCCTGGAGGGAGCTCCCGGCTCCCTGACATTATACTTGGGCCATGGATCCCACTGAGGAAGCTCCGCCGGATTTCGGCAGGGCCTTTCGAGGTCTGCATACCCGCATGGAGGCATACGAAGCTCGGTAAAATTATGTCGGACACACGCTGGAGGCGATTTTGGAAAAGTTATCCATGCTAACGCCGACTACTCCAACGCCGAAAACGCCCACGCTAGTTGCTGCCGATATGGCTACTCCATCCACCACTTCTGGTCTGCGAATTCCTGCACCGCCTCTCTACAGCGGCGACCCTCAAGCCTGTCGTGGTTTTGTGAATCAGTGCCAGATCCGGTTCGCCCTACAACCTGCGGAATTCAACTCTGAACGAGCAAAGGTTGGTTTCGTGATCACTCGTCTGGCGGGGAAAGCTCTTGAATGGGCTTCTCCACACTGGGAGAAGGAGTCTCCCTTAATTGACGATTCCAAAGCCTTCCTTCATGAATTCCGGACGGTGTTCGATGCTCCCGGTCGGGTGGCGACGGCCGCTTCTCGTCTGTTCCAGATCCGCCAAGGTAATCGCAGTGTAGCGGAATATGCCATTGAATTCCGTACCCTCGCTGCAGAGACTTGCTGGAACAATGATGCCTATCACGCTGCTTTCTACAATGGTCTCTCTATCCGCCTCAAAGATGACCTGGTCTCCCGTGAATTACCCACGCAAGTTGAAGATCTCATTGCTTTGTCTGTCAAGGTGGACACTCGTCAGAGAGAACATCAAGCTGATAAGGACAGAGTCAAGAAATTCCCACCCATGTTGGCTCCTCGCTTTCAAAGACCTCTATTACCTCCTACCTCCTCGCAGCCTTCAGTTATCCCTCCGGAGGAACCTATGCAAGTCGGAAGAGCTCGTCTCTCTGAACAGGAGAAACTCCGGAGACGTACGGCTGGACTTTGTCTCTACTGTGGGGGTCATTCTCACTTTGCCAACTCCTGTCCTGTGAAGCCTCTGAGTTCCCCTCTTCAAGGTAACCTTGCAAAGACTCATGTAGGGGGTGTTACTCCCAAGTCACAAGAGAACTCTCATAGGTTTCTTCTGCCTTTACAGATTCGTCTGCCATCTAAGACCATTGTTGGCTCAGCTTTTATTGATTCTGGGGCTGCTGGTAATTTCATGGACGCTCTCTTTGCCAAGCATATGAATGTTCCCCTGTTTCCATTGACTACTCCTCTCCGTGTCACTGCTATTGACGACAGACCCCTGGAGGCTGAATTCATCTCCATGACGACTGGGGAATTGCCTGTGCAGGTTGGGACGCTGCATAAAGAAAGACTTTCGTTCCTAATTATTTCCTGCCCATCCGTTCCAGTTGTTTTGGGGCTCCCTTGGCTGCGTCTGCATAATCCCTCCATTGATTGGTCCGCTGGACAGATTTCTCGTTGGAGCCCATTTTGTCAGCAGCACTGCCTTCCTGCTGAACCCCTCCAGAGGCTGAATATCTCTTTGTTGGATCTAAAGACTTTACCCTCCTTTTACAAGGACTTCGCTGATGTATTCTGTAAGAAGTCTGCAGAATTCCTTCCTCCGCATCGACTATACGATTGTCCTGTCGATCTCCTGCCTGGAACCATGCCCCCTAGAGGTCGTACTTACCCTCTCTCTCCAGCGGAGACCACTGCCATGAAGCAGTATATCCAAGAAAATCTCCAGCGGGGGTTTATTCGCCCTTCTACCTCTCCTGCCGGGGCTGGATTCTTCTTCGTGGAAAAGAAGGATGGAGGCCTACGTCCTTGCATCGACTACCGGGGTCTTAATAAAATTACGGTTAAGAACCGGTATCCCTTGCCCTTGATTGCCGAACTCTTTGACCAACTGAAGGGGGCTAAAATCTTCACTAAGTTGGATCTCCGTGGGGCGTATAACCTTATCCGCATCCGGGAAGGTGACGAATGGAAGACAGCATTCAACACTCGGGATGGGCACTATGAGTACCTCGTAATGCCCTTTGGTCTCTGCAATGCCCCCGCTGTCTTTCAAGAATTCGTGAACGACATTTTCCGGGATCTCTTGGGAAAGTTTGTGGTCGTGTACCTTGATGACATCCTGATTTTCTCCAAGGACCTTACAAGCCATCGTTCCCAGGTGAAGGAAGTACTCTCTCGTTTGAGGAAGAACTCTCTCTTTGCCAAACTGGAGAAATGTGTGTTTGAAGTGTCCAAGATCCCTTTTCTGGGCTATATCATCTCCCCAGAGGGTTTCGAGATGGATCCTGTGAAAGTGTCTGCAATCCAAGAGTGGCCCCTACCGCTGAGCACCAAGGCAATCCAGAGATTCATTGGTTTTGCCAATTACTACCGGCAATTCATTAAGGGATTCTCTTCTCGTATTGCTCCTATCCTGGCCCTCATCCGAAAAGGGGGTAAACCCAGCTCATGGCCCCCGCCTGCTATTGAAGCTTTTCAATCCTTGAAGGATGCCTTCACTTCTGCTTCGGTTCTCTGCCATCCTGATCCGGAGTTACCTTTCTTCATCGAGGTGGATGCTTCTGAAGTTGGAGCTGGAGCTATCCTGTCCCAAAGATATCCCTCTGATGGGAAGCTGCACCCATGTGCGTATTTCTCTAAGAAGTTCTCTCCTGCAGAACAGAATTATGATGTTGGAAATCGAGAACTCCTGGCTGTTAAGCTTGCCTTAGAAGAGTGGCGTCACCTCCTTGAAGGTTCCTTGATTCCAGTCACGATCTACACGGATCATAAGAATCTTGAGTTCATTCAATCTCTCAAGAGGCTGAATCCCAGACAAGCAAGGTGGTCTCTCTTCTTCTCCCGATTTAACTTTGTCTTGACTTTTCGCCCTGGCTCCAAGAATCGGAAAGCCGATGCTCTGTCTCGAAGTTTCACTCCGGTGGATCGTACTCCAGAAAGACTAGAGCCTATTATCCCTCCTGTCAAGATCATCGCTTCGTTGTATCCTCAGTTTGCTGATCAAATCCTGGCTGGTCAATCTTCTGCCCCTCCTGATACCCCCATTGGAATGGCTTTTGTACCTCCTGAACTTCGGCTACCTATCCTGCAACAGACTCATAGTTCCAAACAAGCTGGACATCCTGGTCCTGTTAAAACTCTTGAACTTTTACGTCGTCTAGTTTGGTGGCCGACAATCCGTAAAGATGTCAAAGACTTTGTTTCTGCCTGTACCGTTTGTGCCACTTCCAAGTCCAGTCATTCTCGCCCCAGTGGGTTACTACAACCGTTGCCGGTTCCCTCTCGTCCTTGGACGCACTTGGCTATGGACTTCATTGTTGAACTTCCTCCCTCCAGTGGAAACACAGTGATCTGGGTTGTCATTGATCGCTTTAGCAAGATGGCCCACTTCATCCCTCTACGGAAGCTTCCATCTGCAGTGGAGTTGTCACAGTTGTTCATCCAGTTCATTTTTCGCCTGCATGGCTTCCCGGCCGAGATCGTTTCTGACAGAGGCTCCCAATTCACTGCAAAGTTCTGGCGTTCCCTGTGCAAAGATCTGGGTATTAATCTTCATTTCTCCTCAGCTTATCATCCCCAGACGAATGGAGCGGCTGAGCGAGTGAACCAAGCCTTGGAACAGTTTTTGAGAAACCACGTTTCCCTTTGTCAAGATGATTGGTCTGATCTCCTCCCGTGGGCAGAATTTGCTCATAACAATGCCTGCCACACTTCCATTGGAAGGTCCCCATTTATGTCGGTGTATGGTCAACATCCTCAAGCCTTCCCACAAGACTTTGTGTTGTCCGATGTTCCGGCCGCTGATGACCATGCAGCCCACATGTCTGCTATTTGGGCCGCAACCAAGTCCAACCTGGAGAAGAGTGCTCTGGTTCATAAGACGTTTGCAGATCGTAGATGTAGACCCTCTCCTCCCTACAAGGTCGGTGATAAAGTCTGGTTGTCTTCCAGGAACATTCGGTTGAAGGTACCATCTCCTAAGTTGGGTCCGAGGTTCGTGGGTCCTTTTTCCATCCTGGAGGTGATCAATCCCGTGGCTGTCAGACTTCAGCTTCCCCCTGAGATGCGAATTCCCAACGTGTTTCATGTCTCCTTGTTGAAACCCGCCACCTCCAACCGCTTTTCCGTTGTCCAGCCTCCTCCTCCTACCATCTCTGTGGATGGCCAACAGGAATATGAGGTGGAAAAGATCCTTGACTCCAGGATCTCCAGGGGCTCTCTTCAGTACCTCATCAAGTGGAAGGGCTTTGGCCCTGAAGAATGCTCCTGGGAAGGATGCTCTGATGTCCATGCTCCTCGTCTGGTGAGGGAGTTCCATTCCAAATTTCCCCAGAAGCCAAGTCCTGGTGGTCCAGAGGCCCCCCGTGAGGGGGGGGGTACTGTAACGATCGCCGCCCGGAGCAGGCCCAGGAGCTCCGGGCGGCGCGTCCATCCTTGCCGGCGTCGCTCCCAAAATGGCGGCGCCCATGGCCGCCACGTGGGTAGCGGCGCCGGGCGATGACGTCAGCGCGCCGACGTTGGCGCAGAGCGTCAATGACGTCGGAATGGCGCCAAATTTGAAAATAAAAACGCCAACTAGACGCCAGAATGGCGCCCCAGTATAGGATTACTTTCCCTAAGCATATCCTGGGTTCCCTGTGTGCCTTATTGCCTTATCCTGTTCCTGCCTTGTATCCTGACCCCTTGCCTGGACTTTGGACTTCGTTGTATTCTGCCTGCCTGTGAACTGTTGCCTGGATCCTGACTATTCTTCGTTTAACCCTTTGGACACCGCGACCTTGTTCCCTCAAGAGGGCTTCCTCCTTGATCCTGACAACCTCCCTGGAGGGAGCTCCCGGCTCCCTGACAGCCTTTTCCATGGCTTTTCATCCACAATCCAATGGGCAGACAGAGAGGACTAACCAGACGTTGGAACAATACCTCCGTTGTTTCTCGTCCTTCCTCCAGGACAATTGGAGTGAACTTTTACCTTTGGCTGAGTTCTCCTACAATAATGCTCTTCACTCCTCCACCAAGCAAACTCCCTTTTTCGCTAACTATGGTTTCCATCCACACGTGCTTCCTAACCTTCCTAAGGGAATAGAGGTGCCCGCGGTTCAAGAGAGACTTTCTTTTCTTCTTGATAATACCCTAAGAATTCAACAAGCAATGTCTCAAGCACAGAACAACTTCAAGGTTTTTGCTGATCGTAAGAGGAGGAAGGGTTCTGAGTTTCAAGTTGGAGACCTGGTGTGGTTGTCTACCCGGCACATCAAACTTCCGTGTCCGTCTAAGAAGTTGGGTAAACGATTTTTGGGTCCTTTTTCCATTATTCGACGCGTGAACGAGGTAACTTCAAAGCTCAAATTGCCAGCTACTTACAGAATTCATCCTGTTTTTCATGTAGCTTTATTGAAACCAGTGGTGAAGAACACTTTTTCGGGGAGAGATCACAGTCCTCCAGCTCCAGTATCTATTGAAGGTGTCGAGGAATTTGAAGTGGAGGCTGTCTTGGACTCTAGATTCCGACGAGGTCGGCTTCAATACTTGATCCAGTGGAAAGGTTTTCCTCCAGAAGAAAATTCCTGGGAACCCGTGAGTAATTTACATGCTCCTCAACTTATTGAGTTGTTTCATAAATCTCATCCTGACAGGCCGGCTCCCACATGCACCCGGAGGTTGCATATTGAGGGGGGGCAATGTCAGGTCCCAGCAGATCTGGCTCAAGCTGAGCCGACGTCTCCTCGGGCCAATATCCCCACACCGGCGCCTGTTGCTAGTTCAGGCGCGTGTTCTGATTCGTGCGCACGTTTTGACGCGGGGGCGCGCATTTGCGTGCGGGCGCGCGGTTTGACGCGAGTGCGCATTTACGTGCACGCGCGCGTTCTGACGCAGGCGCGCGTTCTGACGCAGGCGCATGCGTCCTGGGGTTAAAAGGTCACTCCGGCCTAGGCTCAATGCGAGGTGATCGTCTCTACTGACACTAAGCGTATTTCTACTGATGAATTATTCTGATTACGACTACGGCTTGTTCCTGACTACTCTCCTGATTATCCCTGGATTCCTGTATTTGCTTCTCCTGATCTCGACCTTGGCTTCCCTGACTACTCTACTGGATTTCCCGAAACTGGCGCCTGTTTCTTGATTGTTTCCTGTGTATGACCCGGCTTGTTCCTGACTTCGCTTCTTCTACTGCAGATAAGTGCTGAGTCCCTATTACGAACTGTTATTTCTGCGGGCTCACTTAGCACTCCTGCTATTCCTTATCTGGGACCGTCCTGTACCAACCTTCAGGGCGCAACTCAGTGGGAAGCGTGGGGGAGGCTCATACCTTCAGACTCGCCTTGTTTCCATAAGGCATGTAATACATTAAAAGGAAGTTGCTACTTTGAAAGCTCAGCCAATGATAAAACTCCAAAGAATTAAGAGGGGTTCCCATACTTTCTCATATGACTGTAATTATCTATTGGGTATAGCTGACAGTTGCAGGGAGCTTGTGGGGAAAAAGTAAGAAACAAACTGAAAATAATATTACAATTTAGCTTCTATTAGCATATAGTGCCGACTGAACAAAAGGTGTTTTATTTCTTTGCACCAGTGTTCCAGACCAGTTTTGATACCAGTTTTGTGGAACAAAAATACTGATTTTCTGCTCTTGTACTCTGAAAATTGTTCAAGGAGTTTAAACTTTTGTTTGATTCCTGTTTATTGCAGTCATAAGTCTAGCCCGAGCACTTTAACTGCTCCGTGCTTTGTCTCTTCCCTGGTAACTGAACACTATTTTAACTATCCACCACTTGCAAAAATGACTACTGACTTCACACCCTCTAGCACAGGACTCTGACCTTTGCTTTTCACTTTCCTCTTCCTCTGAAATATATTATACTACAGAACAGTTTTCAGTCGCTGGCAGCATTTGAGAGTTTCTATCACTGTTTTCCAGCATTTCATCTGCAGTGTTTATGCTAGAGTAGCCATGAACTGCCCATTTACTCTTTGCGAATTTGTTTAAAGCAATGGTATTTATATATATTTTTTCTACTATGAGAGCTGAGTATATGTGTTGTATATAAGTCAATGGGAGAGGTCCCTATACTATTTGGAAGTTTCTATGGTCTGCACCATAGGCTTTTTGGGAAAAAGACTGAAAAAAATGTAAGATTCGGGGAAAAACTTCAGAATAAAAGGTACGATTTGGGTTTTCGCTCAATTTTATCAAATTTCCCCCCAATCCAATTAAATTGTGCTTTATTAATAATAAATGTAAAATCATGGATTCTAGTTTGGTCAGACTTTTTTATTTTAAAAAATCTGAAAAATTTGGATTTTGATAAATAACCCCCTGCAAGATCAGTTGCAGCATATCTACACAATAATGTCTATTGAGGGAGTTCTAGATGATATGTTCTTTTTCAAGAGTTGTACATGAGGGGATCTATCAATGAACCGCTACTTGAAGAGTTCAATTTTTGGAGTGTTGGAGGATTCTACTGGAGGAGGTCCGCATGAAAGTGAGTATTATCTGCTGGTGGAGGTCCCCTTGAAGAAGAGTACTACCTACTGGAGGTGATCCTACTAAAAACAAGTACTACTTAAAACATAAGCAATTATTTTGGAGGATTCAATATTTGGCATTGTAGAAGTTCTAGTGAGGGCATCCAGTTCCCTTACATTATTTTAAAAACATTATGTTAGGCTAATTGGCTTCTCATAACATTGTCCTGTGTGTGTGTATTTCTGTGCCTTTGGTAGAAAAATTAGATTGTATGTTTCACTGGGAACAAGTTCCGTAAAACTGGTGTGACGGTGTGAACTGGTGTGAAGGTGTGAACATGTTCAGTAAAACTGTGTAATATACACTACTATAAACTTAAAGGATAGTAATTATGAAGTGAGTTTTATTTACTAAAACTGTATAATTGGCATACTACCAGTCCCTTAAATATATTCAGTCATGCCAAGGAATGTTTTGTGGTCCATTGTCTCTCTTACATTGAAGTGTACATGTGAACTGGATGCTAGAGTTATCATAGGTACGTGATGGTGTTTGTGAGTACATAGACCACGGTTTCCAAAACCATCAAGTAAGTGTCAGTTTTTCCTATTAATGCACCCTGGTTTCTTCATCCCAAGGGGGCTTCTTTTGATAGCAGAGAAACTAAATTTGGCTAATAAAAGGTGAAGGTACTTCATCATGTTTTGGGGTGACCCCGTTGACACACACAGATGTATTGATGTGTTTCTCTGCCAGACCATGAATCTAGATAAGACTTTATTGATTGCTTGAAGCATCTCCTATTTATCACAGGGGTTGATTCATTAGTCTACAATGCCATATAGACAAGCAATTTAGCAATGATGTTAAGAGACACTCACTCTGTTGGTAAACCTATTATACTTTTCTATTTCCAGATTAGAAGAAAACTACAAATGGAGCGTTTGTTGCTCCTTCCTTAAACAGTGTGTTGGTGCATTCAATAATATTTAGTCAAGGCCACTAATCATTAGATGTGTTTATTTGCTTGGCCGTGTATTCTTAAGAGTCCTGTCTGAAGTCCAGTTGGGTGAGCTTTGGGGTGAACATTCTTGGGACAATAGCCAGATGACTTAACAAACAATATTTACATAGGCAGTGGTGAGCATTGATGTCTTGCAACGTTGGGGTCCTTGAGCCAAATTCCTGCCAGGGTATGCAGTGCAGGGTGTAAAATGCAAATTTCAGACGAAAATGCAATAGTTTCTAACCACAATGTATGACTATATAAGTAAAGGATAAATATAATAATAGGTTGGCCAAAGTCGGGCTTGACCAAGTGGTCAGCAACAGGAGAAGAGGAAGTTCAAATAAAATTTGAATTACTTTGATTTTAATTCATTTGTGAAAACGTATAAGTATTGTGAGCATTAGCAAACACCCTCTAAATAACAAGGCCAACTTCCATTATATCTATCCATAGGAAATAGTAAAATATACACTATTTCAGGGTTATGTTTATGTACCATTTATCTTTCTTCTAACTGACAGTAAAACATTTAGGCACATAGAGAGATTTTCTAAGGGGGAGAAATATTTCCTCTGGCACATTTTCACCATTTACAGCGTCTTTTCAACATTTAATCAGAAATTGATCTGTTCTGGGGCATGAATGTTTCCAAGGTGAGAAGATTTGAGGTGTAAAAAAGCAACTTGCAAACTAGTCTCGTGAGAATTCCCTGGAATTCACATCTGAAAAATTGACATTATTTGAAACTTTCCCTTAAATGGATATAAACCTGAACATTTTTGAAATCTAAAAATATGTAATGAATGCATTTTGCAAAGATGCTTAGAATGACAGTTACTTTCATCCGTTAAGAATTTTTTTATTTATTTATTTTACTATCATGCAGGCAGTTATTTTCTAATACACTTTGTAGTTGGTCGGTTTTGTTTTACTTACTGTTTGTAGTAACCAGCCAGTGGTTGCTACACCCCCATCTTAACCATCATTTCTTATAAATCCAACCCTGATTTGCCCACCCAGGCCTGGATTTCAGCCTTGGTCTACCCTGGGTAGCCATCACAACACAATTCTACACCATCACTGCCCTCACTTTAGAGAACCACCTATGCTGCTTCAACAGAAAGTTCAGTTCCTTAAGTGTAAAGTCCCATCCAAGTCGGATTCTTTGATCTTTCTATGGTAAAGATCCCCAACTATCTTCCTGTAATGTTCTTGTAAAGAGTAATCATGTCCCCTCACAAGCACCTTTTCTCCAGAGAAAACAACCCCAACTTTGACAGTCTGCACTCTCTTCAGCTCATTTATATCCTTCTAAGGGCAGATTCGGGGAGATTAGATGCCCCGACGACAAAGCTCCTCTTCTTCGGGGCAACAATCTCCCCGAACTGCCTTACCTAACCTTCCTTCTGGATATAATGAAAAATCACCAGCGGGATGGCACTCGAGGTGCTTAGGCCCGGATTTGTGGCGAGGCCCAAAAAACCCGGGCCCAGGGCGGCAAGACTGTGGGGGCACTACTAGCTAGTGCTCTGGCCCATGCATGCACGCATGAAAACTGGTGGGTGCTAGGACCCTGCTGCGCGACGACGGGAGGTAGCAACTAGATACCTACTTAAATTTCAAACTGGACAGCTGCTAAACAAAAAGCTAAAGCATCAAAAACCACTGAAAATAAAAAGTGAAGTTCAATTGAAAATTGTCTCAGAATATTAATCTCTACATCATACAACCCCAACAAACTACCATTTAGTGTATAACTCACATTTATATCATGCTAGAATTTTAGGGTGAATTACCCCTATAATTATTTGGAGAGCTATAGGGCACATAAGAGCGAGTTTTAAGCTGGCCATAGATGCAAAGATCCGATCGTATGAATCGAGGATTCTCGGTTTTCATACGATTTTCGGACCGTGTGTGGAGAGTCCCGACATTTTTCGTTTGGTCGATCGGACAGGTTAGAAAATTTCTGTCGGCTGCCGATAATATCTCTGTATGTATTGCTGTTTGTACGATTTTCAGTGGGAGACTGTCACTAGCTTTGTCGGACATAACTATCGTACGATTGCTGTCAGGTGCAGAACATCGGCTGATCTGTTCTCTAACTACTTTATTTGATCTGAATGGTAAGACTTTGATCTTAAAGGACAAGGAAAGGCAAAAAAATAAAATCCCATTTTTACTTTCATAAATGAAAAACAAACCTATCTCCAATATACTTTAATTAAAAAAATGTGTACCGTTTTTATAAGAAACCTGACTGTATGCAGTGATATTCTCCCTTCATTTACTGCTGTGGATAGGAATTGTCAGATGGTCCCTAACTGCTGAGCAGGGAAACAATCATACTTATGAACAGTAGGGGGGAGCCCCCGCCTTACTTCCCAGCCATGCAGAATTCAAGCAGCTTTGTTATGACGATCCCTAAGCAGCCCAGACCACACTGAGCATGTGCAGGGTCAGGCAAAGATCTTTAACAAAGTTACAAGATGACAGCCCCCTGTGGCCGACTTTGAAAGCATAAATCATTTGTTTGATTAGGCTTTGTGGTGCAGTAAGTTCATGCTTATGTTTAATATACAAAATAGAGCATTTCTAGCATTATTCTATTTTAGACTTTCCTTGTCCTTTAATGGTTTTTTGGCAGGTCAGGAGATGGGAAAGTCCGGTCATACATTGATTTGTACGATCGGATCTTTGCGTCTGTGGCCAGCTTTAGGGAAGGATAGTTTTCTTTAATTTAATTTAATAATATGGCACAATAACAGTAATGTAGCCACAAGTTGAATTCTGACTGAAGGATATGTTGGGTCACCATGTAAGACAGATGGAAAGATACAGATGGAAAGATACAGATAGATAGAGAGCACAGTTTATTTGCCTTGCAATGACAATAAAGAGTTGAATAAAGTCAAATGACACTGCTATAAATCTAAGTAGCAGTCCTAGACATGTTCATGCTTTATGCTGCTGCCTTATCCTGTTACCTGCTGGCAAGAAAACAAGGTTTGAGGATTCTTTCTGGAACACAGATTATGCAGATGCAGAAGGTGCTATGTTGCGTCCTAACCCTAATTTAAATGGGACGCTACCATCTAATTTAATAGGGGAGTGACTTAATTGCAACCATTAGCCATTAGCATGCACATAAAGGGAACCCTATTTGCTTGTATAATTTGTTATACCGATTCACAGGACTACAATTGTTGCATACACCAACATATTATTAATTAATTACATATGCTGGAGGCTGAGATTAGTGGGCCTTGATATACGTTGTATTGAGCATGTATTATTATTATTTTTATTATTATTATTATCATCATTATTGCCTTATATAGTGGCCACATATACAAAAGTACATACTTTTCAAAACCAAATATAATGCATTCACCCTTGCTCTGTTCCTCTCCTACCCAATTGCTGCATGATAGGAGAGGGGTAGCACCCAACCTGCATAACTATATATACTGTATATATATATATACTGTATATAGGCATCTGTGGGCCCAGGGCCGCTCCGGCCATGAGGCAAGGTAACTTTAAGAGCCGAATTTCCGTTTTTTAAAACGGAAATTCGGCTCTTCTAGCGCAGCGAGCGCAATAGCGCTCACTGCACTAGCGATGCGGCCCCTCCTCCACCCGGGGCGGCATTGGGGCTGCTGCCTCAGGCGGCAGCAGCCCCTTAAAACGTGCCTGTGTGGGCCACCTCTCTGAAGCCCTAGATCTCATTGGTCTATATAGGAAATACAGCCCTCGTTCCTTTCTGCGTTGAGTTTTAATTAAGGATGCACCGAATCCTTCTGCCTGGCCAAACCGAATCCGAATGCTCATTTGCATATGTAAATTAGGGGTGGGGACTTTTTGTCACAAAACAAGGAAGTAAAAATGTTTCCCTTCCCACCCATAATTTGCATATGCATATGCAAATTAGCATTTGCATATGCATCTGCCAATTAGGGTTTGGATTTGGTTCAGTATTCAGCCGAATCTTGCGTGAAGGATTCGGGGGTCCGGCCGAATCCAAAATAGTGGATTGGGTGCATCCTTAGTTTAAATTTTGTGCTCACGTTTGTAAATTAACCCTATCCCAATACTAGGACTCAAGGAAATGTGATCAATCTGTTATCATAGAAGCTAATTTTCTGTTAAACCTTATCAATCTGCTTAGCGGATGAGATACCTTGCTGATAGTAACTGCTAATTATTTTGAACAGGCTTCTGGCTCTAAGTAAGATATCAGATGTGCCAGCTGCTTCTTTGTACATCACAAGCTGCTCAGTAGGGCCAAAGATTATGGGGGTTATTTATCAAAGGTCAAGTTTTAGAACTTTGTGATGTTTTTTATACCTAAAATGAACTCATGCGTCGAATGTTTTCTGATTTAGGAAAAAACTTGAATATAAAAAACTCAAATCTGTGAATTTGGGGTGAAAAAATGAATTAATTGAGTTTGCGATTGAACCCCACTGAAAAAAAACCCCATACATCATGAAGGGTTTTTTTTAAACTTTTTTTTAAAACTTTCTTTAAGATTTATTATACCCCGAACCTGGAAATAGCTTGAATCCCAAAATACTCCATCTAAAACTGTTGAGGTCACGTAGAAGTCAATGGGATTCATACAATAATTGGGATTTTAACAAGACTTTTCCAACCAACTTTTTCATGCTGATTATTTGATAAATTAGTTAAATTCATGGATGGGAGTTAGGTTGACTTTGTTTTAATAAAAAAATTAGATACATTTGAGTTTTAGTAAATAACCCATAATACTTAAAATATATAAATTACTGAATCTGACACTATGGATGTTCAGACCACTACAGCTGGTATCTCTGTTATTTATATATTTATTGCTTTTAGACTTTGCATTTTATAATGTCCAACAAATCCCATTGCATTAATTTATTTTTCTCCTTTTTCTTGCCATTTGGTAATTTAATATTCATTGCTGATGCAATAAAGATGCTAATACTAATTTTCCTTTATCTTCAGATTTAGACTTTGGTACTGATGGTTCTGGCTACATTCTTAACAATAATTATATTCTTTTCATTTTATATCATATTGTTACTTGACAGGTTCAAGTACCCCCCTTAAGAAACCCCATGTTTAGAGTGAATATAAGGGGGCTACAAGGTCAGTTCCTTTAAAGGGGTGGTTCACCTTTCTGTTAACTTTTAGTTTGTTATAGAATAGCTAATTCTAAGCAACTTTTCAATTGGCCTACATTTCTTTTATAGTTTTTTAATTATTTCCCTTCTTCTAAATGTTTCCAGCTTTCAAATGCAGTTTATAAACTAATACAATGATAATATAAGATATAGAGAAAGGAACATAAGAAAAAGTTGTAGTTGACACCACAGAAGAAAAGAAGAAATGTTGACTTTTCACTTTTTCAAAAGGAAAAGGAAAATAAGCCAATGGAAATAAAATAAAAGGGAAGACAAGAGGAAAGGGGATAAAAAGGAAAAAAGGAAAGGGATGTAAATGATCTTTCTTAAACAATGATCCATTCTAAACCCTAATTTGACATTTGTATTAAAGTTCAATAAAAACAAACACTGACTTTGTTTGATATAGTGGATATTGTATTTAGATAGCCACCACCCCAGGTCTTCAGTGTACATAGCCCATACATACATACATACATACATACATACAATACATACATACACTGAACATAGCCCAAAGACTCCTGTTGCTGGCATTCTCTAGTGGGTGCATCTGTATGGTATACACACACAGTGGGTTAAATACTAAAATCCTAATTTCTCTCATAATTAAAATAAAAAAAGCTTGACCAAACTCCCATGCCTGATTTTACTTTATTTATTATATAATAACTCAAATAGATCGGATCTGGAAAAAAAACAATAAAATTGTGTGATTGTGTACGATTTTTTCTGATTTTTTTCCTGAATCGCTAAATTTTTTGGATTTTTTTCCTGAAAACTCCAAATTTATCATATTATTGGGCTAAACAAACCACAGTATCTTCAAATTGGGATAGAGACATCTCCCATTGACTTATACATGACATTGACAGGACTGAGATGACAGATTTTCAGATTCAGGCTTATATAATAATATATCTTGAAAAATTCACTTTTTTTTCTCCACAAAAATGTGAGGTTTTGCCCAGAAAAGCCCAACCTGATAAATTCATGTTTAGTAAAATAACCTCTGCGGTGGCAATGCAAGTGGCATCTTATTTATATAAAGGCGCAGATTCTGCACCTTCACCCACCAATCACTGGGCAGGTGCAAAGTACATAAAACAATGTGCTCTGTTCCTGCTTTTTGCACTCTGTACCCCATCCAGGGGTTTGTTAATGAAGCCTTAAAAACCAACAACCCATGCATTCCTGACACTTAATTGCTCTGAGAATGTACAAACAAAGAGTTGTTATGTTAAGCCACATAACTGGTTGTCATAAATACATAATTATTATCATTATCCAGCTTTATGATGCCCATAATACTGTCTTGGGAAAAGCAGAACAACGGGCAGAATGTCCAACCAACAAAATGTATGTTCACAACACCGACCTGTGGCTTGAGAGATGACATAGTCCAAGTCTGTTTATTCCAGCACCAAGGACAAAACTCATTTTCTAAGGCTAATTGAAACCCTTTTATACTGTTGTTAATTCCTGGGGTTTGTGTGTGGAGGGGGGAGAGCTGATTTATATGCATAGGAATTTTTTCACTCTCTCTGGCCTTGGGGCCAGCAACAATAACAGTCAATAATTCACACTATAGTAGCTCTGGCTGGGGATTAACATTTAACTAATAAACATTTATTTATAAAAAAAATAACAAGAAAGATAATATAAAGCATTTCTCATCTCGACATATGAAGCAATTCTACAAACCTGGGTTCTTGTTAAAACAGAAACTGTTTTTTAAACATTTAGAAAAAATTCTTAAAATAACAATTCTCCGTTCTCTGTATAATTTGCAGATTGACTTTCAACCTACATAGAATAATTAGGTCTCTTCAAACGGGACATAAACTTCATCCACCTAAACCACACCTATGTTACCACAAGACCATGTCCACCTAAATTGTGGTAACACACAGTGGTGCTCAGTGGTGCTCAGTGGTGCTCACTGCAGGCATATCACTTATCACTCATATGTGAAAAATGTAAAGTCATATTAAGATATGCCCTTAAATCCATATGCATTCTCCTCCTCTGTCAGTAAAGTAATTATGGGGTGGTGGGCCTGGGTGCAGATCATGCAGCTTGGTCCGCCCACCAGCTGACCCCCCCTCGGGTAGTTTGTTTTTCAGAGTTTTTTCGCTCAAGCGAATTTCCAGAGGGCTCGCAGGCGGTGCGGGCCCTGGTAATTGTATCCACTGCTCCCCCTTAGTTCCGCCACTGTTCCCTGTGGATAACACAGCTCCCCCAGCACTTGATTCATACAATAGGGGCCCCTAAAAATTATTATTTTTTTTTTTTCAACTTTCTGTTTATTGAAGTTAACACAAGATCGACAAAATGCAATTAACTTTTCCTGTTTACATACACAGCAATAAAAAATTTTCTAAGACGCAATCTTTGTCTATCGCATTATTACACACTCATAAACCTATGTATGTGTTAACAAATTTACAACAAATCCTTATAAAAAAAAAAGGAAAAGGAGAGGGGGGAAAAGGGTGGGGAGGGAGGGGTTGAGGGAGTCCTTCTGGTGGTTGAGGTATTATATTTGTCTGAGCAATAACCCTTCTCTATATAGCCAAATATTCCATACATCCTCAAATTTACTGAGCCTATTATTCATTAAAGCTGTAAGTTTCTCCATTTCGATAGACCACCATAACTTGTTTCGGATTTCCTGCATAGTAGGAGGTGGGCCCTTCCATCTTTTAGCTATTAAGCCTCTCGTGATTAGACAGAGTTGAACACAGAATTTATGTTCATTGTGTGTTATCTGTTCAGGTTTACGCAACAAAAGAGCTAGCCAAGGATCAGGTGGCATCACCGTCGCCAAGGTGTCATTTATCGTTTTAAAGACTTCCTCCCACAGTCTGTATATCATTGGACAAGTCCACCACATGTGCATTTCATCTGCCACTTCCCCACAACCCCTTGGGCATAGATCAGAAGAGTTGAACCATTTATGCAACTTCTTAGGAGTATAATACCAGTCATGATAAATTTTATACGCATTCTCTTTAATATATGTATTTATAGAAGCTTTTGCCATTACCTTGTGAATACTCTCCCACTCCACCATTTCTATGGACTCCCCTAGTCTCTGTTCCCATTTCAGCATAGTAGTAGTTTTCCCCTGAGTATATGCGGCTTCCACAAGACAAGAATATAAAACACTGATTTTATGTTTGCGTAAGGGATGGTTACATAGGGATTCGAAGGAGGAAACATCGGGATATGTCCGTCCCAATAACCCAGAAGCGTAATGAAGGAGCTGTTGAAATCTAAAATGTTCCCTCAGTGGTATATGATATTTGGACCGCAGAATATCCCATGAAATGGGTTTAGAGTTGATAAACATATCCTGAACCCTGGAGAACCCATTATTGATCCACCATGTAAATGTAGCGGAGTCCATCCCTGGAGGGAAAGCAGGGTTGTGAAACAGTGGAGTAAGAGGGGAGGGGAGCGTCCGTGAAGACAGGGTCAATTTAACTTTATCCCATTCAGTCACTGAGTACTTAATAAACACATTCCTCATACTTTGTCTAGGTCTATATTTATGCTCTAGCCATAGTAAATCCGCAGCTGTGTTGGGAGTGGTCAGTTGGTTTTCAAGTTCTACCCATCTGCATTCATTAGGATCTGAGTGCCACTTAGATATTTGAGCTAATACAGCTGCTTTCCTATAATTCTCCAAATTAGGAAAGGCCAGTCCCCCCCGTGTGGTGGATTGATAGCAAATTTTTTTATTTATTCTGTGTCGTCTATTCTGCCAAGTGAAATCGAACAGCTGAAGTTGCAGCTTCTCCAGATCTTTCTTGGGAGGAGGCACGGGCAGTGCCCTGAACAAATACAAAAGTTTAGGAAGTAGATTCATTTTAACAGAGCAGATCCTACCCATCCATGATATTGGCATTCTATGCCATCTTTGGAGATCATGGCGTAAGGAGGTTACCAGTGGGGTGTAATTAATGTCTGCAATTTGACTGGTCATGGGAGGGATCTTCACCCCCAGATATTTTAGACCCTTTTTGACCCATTGAAATTCAAAGTTCAGTTCCAGGAGTTTCTGAGTCGGTTTATCAAGCGTGAGATTAAGTGCCTCAGATTTGGTGTTGTTAATTTTGAACCCAGATACCTTGGCAAAGTCATGCAGCTCTTTATATAAATTGGGCAATGTAGTCAGAGGTTTGGTTATAGAAAAGATTGTGTCGTCAGCAAATAGCGCCACTTTATACGTATAAGAACCTATGGTAATCCCTGATATATCCGGATTAAGGCGAATTCTATGAGCAAGGGGTTCTATACACATTGCGAATAGCAGTGGCGACAGTGGGCACCCCTGTCTGGTTCCATTTTTGATCTGAAATGGGGATGAATAATAGCCACCCATCGCTACACGGGCTGATGGAGCATGATAAAGCTTCATCACTGCCGAAGTAAATACCGAACCACAACCCATTCGCTGCAATGTGTATCGCATGTATCTCCAGTCTATGCGGTCAAATGCTTTCTCCGCATCTAACGTTAAAAGCATGGATTGGAGTTTGTCATTCTCGACCGCTTGGACTATTTGTAGAATCCGCCTTATATTATCAGTAGCCTCTCTGCCCCGTATAAAACCCGTTTGATCTGGGTGAATGATGGTGTGAAGATGTCTATTTAGTCTGTTAGCCAAGATCTTCGCATAAATTTTGAGATCCAGATTAATCAAAGAGATAGGTCTATAGTTCTGACATTGATTGGGGTCCCGGTTTGGTTTCGGAATCACAATAATGTTAGCTCTGGACATATCCCTAGTTATTTCCACATCTGAAGTAAGGAGCTTATTAAATAGGTTAGTAAGAGATGGCATAAGAGTGGTCTGGAATTTCCTATAATATAATAGGGAAAGGCCATCTGGGCCAGGGGCTTTAGAGGGTTTATGCTGGGATATAGCTAATGCCACTTCTGCATCGGAAATACCCGTTGATAGATCCTCCCCTTGTTCCTCTCGAAAGTGAGGCAGCTTGGATTCTTCCAGATATTTTTGTATATATGAGTCATCTAATGTAGGGGCTGTGGTTGTCCCATCATACAATTTCGCATAAAATTGCGAGAAAACATTCACTATAGATTTAGGATTATTGACGGTTTCCCCCTTATCCGATTTGATTGCTCGAATAAGGCCTAATCGTTTTTTGTCATTAAGAGCTCCTAAAAATTATTTTTAAATAATAAACCCCCAGAATAAATACCATGCTTATGTTCCACAGGCAGAGCAAGGCACACACAGGCAGAATATGGCACACAAAGGGACCATAGGGTAGGCAGAGTATGGCACACACAGGGACTATAGGGAAGGCACAATATGACACACACAGGGAGCACAGGGAAGGCAAAACAGAGCAGGAGACAGGGAAAACTATCAGGACCACTCTAATATGTACTACATACAGTGACACAATGTTGGTGCTCCTCCAGCAGTTTGTATGAGTGTGAACAGGTGAACAATGTGGGCATTTTCAATCTGGGTCTCAGGAGTGAACAGTAGAGTGTGAATGAACAACAGAGGTGTTACAAGTGTGAACAATTCAGGGGATTACAGTCTGAATTTGAGGTTTAGGTTTAAACAATGCAGGGGCCAGTTTATCTCTGTAGTGAAACCTTTTAAAATGTACACATGGTAAACAGACACAGCAGGCAGACTTTGATGTGGGGGCCACACAATGGGGGTCACAAGCCACATGCGGCCCACAGGGCACCAGTTGAACAGCCCTGCTCTAGAGTGTCCTTTGATGAACGGGTGTCCTGGCCCTAAACCCTTTTCATGATATGCTTTTTTTATGCACCTGACCCCACTCCCCTCTAATGACTCATATATGGGTGGGAGGGGTTAGTATTATTGCATCACCAAAGGGTAGGGTCAGTGCTTAAAGTTTCACCCACCACCCTTCTGAACCCAGGCCTGGAGCTCACTTTCTTGGCCCAAACCTACCGAAGCTGCAGGCAAACCCACTCATCAATAGTGATGAATGCAATTGTAGAATTTTTATTTGACACAAGCTGATAGTAGTCTCCCCCCTTGGCACCTTGGTCTCTAAGCTGGGGGTCTGTGAAGTTGCAGGTTTCCTGATACCTTTACATATCGTGTTTCTAGAGGACCTCAAATACGTTGAAACCTTTCCTCTAACAAGTCCTAATTCACACGATCCCCTCTTCCTAAAGCCACTTGCCCCATCTTCACTGGGGTATCACACCCCAAGCAATAGGCAGAGGGTGATTTTAATGTTTGGGAGGCCAATAGGGAGGACCTTTTTCTCCCACAGATTACTTCAAAGTGTACCTTCTAGAACACCTCACAGGATAAATGTAGTGCAAATGGGCAAATAACCCCAGAAGACATGGCAAGATAAATATGCTACACATTTCATGCATCCCAGAACACATGACAGAATAAATATAGGACTAATTCCCAATATAATTCCCCCAGAACCCACCATATTATAACTACACTGTTAAATCCATATATACAGTTATTCCTCAGGATACATGGTAGAATAAATACAGTGCCATGTTCATGTATAATACCCCTGGAGAAATAAATACAGTGACAATTGTATGTATAATATCCCCAGAATGGCAATTTCATGTACGATACCTTCATTGCATAATATATAAGGTGGATATCCCCAACACTAAATAAAGAATGTGGGAAAAATATAAAATAAAAAAACATTTTTAAACTTGGACATGATAACTCGATTTTCAGTTGAGTCTTTGTCCAGACAACTTTAGTTTTTAAAGGGGACATAAACCTTCCATAGCAGAGCTGCTCCAACCAAGGGGCAGATTTACTAAAGGGCGAAGTGTGCTTTTTTAGTGAAAATTTGCCAAAATGACAATTTGCAAAGACATTGCCAATTTATGAAAAGGCAAACTAGGCAATTCCCTAGTAATAAGTGGCCACTTCAAGCAATTTCACCAACATCACTAATAAAGACATACATATGACTTGTATGTACCAGCCTTATTTACTGTAAATTGATGTAAGCTTAAGTAAGATAAAGTTTCTCTAGAGAAAACTCGCTAAAAAACTTTTGTGCTGACAAATTTTCGCTAGCAAAAGTAGGCCAGCGTTCATTTGCCAAGACAAATTTTTGCATTTTGATGAATATGCATACTCGTAGCGAAATAACATCTGACATAGTTGCCCAAAGTATTGCAAAGCTTTCCGAAGTGAAAATTCGGACCTAAGTAAATGTGCCCCCAAATGTTTCTGGATTGCAACTTACACTAAATGCTTCACAGCCAAAGCCCTAACATTCCATCACTGGAATCATACACCAAACATTTACCCTTGATAATGTATTGTAGCCTACTGCTCCCTGTAGCCCATCACCATTTGAGGAGCTCACAAGGGTTAAGGGTTTACATCTCTTTTAAAAGATGGTTTGCAACCTATGTTTTCCTTAGCTACATCGACACAACAAGATACAAGTTATTTTTGCATTCGAGGTTGTTTAACTTCAACAAGTTCATTATCTTCTTTTGGCTTCAGCTAGGGGCCAATTCATCACACTAAGCTGCGGTAATGCAGTTGCCTGAAGATGGAGCTTTCATTGACTTGGAAAGCATCAAGAACTCAAAGCAGCAAATGCACGGTAAACAAATAACAGCTTGACAAATGGCCTCCCGCACAATCAATCTAATTATTTCAGCGTCGGAAGTTGGTCGCATTATGGTGAACAAGTTGGAGCATACAAGAAAATATGCAGCAAATAAAATATACTGATAAAGGGGACTTCTGTATATTTGGGGGCAAGCTTAGAGCAGATCCTGGGGAAAAGGACAGTGCAGAGTGGGTAGGCCGTCTCCTAATTTGATTGGAGAGAGATTCATCATGTCCCCGTCAGATGTACAGGAGATCTAATAAAACCATTAATAATAACCAAAGTTGGGCTGCCAAAGGTGAGCAGAACCTGGGTCAAATATTTCCACCAACCCCCAACCAGATACCTTTGTACATGACTCCTGATCTATACCTGCCATAGCAATTGTGTTGAGCCACTGACATCTTCCCATATTAAAACTTCCAGTATAAAACCAAGGGTTAACCTTTTTTAGAATTTAAAGCTTAGATTTAAGAATATATGGGCCTCACATAAGTAGGATTGTGCTGTTGCTATAGATTGTTCTAGGTTCAATTCTGCTCTATGCTGTGCAGCGTGTTTACTGGCAATACCTAATGGCCTGGCACTTAAAGAGTTAAACATTTCTTTGAGCCCAATAAACCTATGTCAGCCCTTCTGACTTTTATTACTGTAAATCAACAATCAGAGTAAGCTACCTATGTTAGATAAAGGCAAGGAGATTTGGAAGGCAGGAATCTGAATGGATATTCCTGGTGGTGCTGAAATTTATTTTGGACATGAAAGTTACTGTATAATGTACGTGAAAAGATGTTGTGAATAATGAGTCTGGTGAATTCTTTACACCTATTTATGTGTGGCTTTATTACATTTTTGCAGTATTTGTTTATGATATTGGGTTTTCAATAAACTGCTATAAAAGTTATATTGAGATACATTAATAATTTTAGAAAAATCTATTTTAGTGGAAGCACTTAGAAGATTTTATTCTGTCCTTTTACTTTGTAATCCTCCCATAGCACCCCCACTCCCAGTTTATTACGGCTGCATGACTGCCCCTAGCACTGCCACTGCAGTTTTAGCTGCTTACATTTCATCACCAATCAGAAGAGAAATATGTATAAAAGTCTGCTCTTTGTTCATGTGATGCTGGAAGCAACTGAATTTTCTGCAGTGTCAAACACACAAACTTCATTATGTTCTCCCTCCACTTATTTGATCACAGTGTCATATCAGAGAGGTAAAATTACTCATTAGGTCCCCCCCCATGAGTTGCTGCACCCCCACATATGCAAATAGTTGTTTTCTCCTGTGCAACTGCACCTCATGTCCACTGGCACTCAGAATAATTGGGTGCAAGCAAGGGCCCCACACGTGGCCTCCAATGTGCCACACGTGCAAGCCTTACATGGCAGGTACGAGTTGCTGAAAAATCTTCAACAAAAAAATTGAACCCTGTATCAGGACTATTAGTAGTGGGTGTAATTTTTAAATAACTGGTATTTTGGGTTTAGTGCTCCTTTCAAATATGTTCCAACTGCTCTGCTGAAGAGCATAATAATGAGATCTCCCCAAAGCCAGGAGTGGAATCCACCACCCGAAACTGCCCCAGGGCTGTACAACAACTGTGAAAGACCCAAGGCACCGTCCCTGACATTTCAAGTCCCTCTGATAGGAACATTATATTGTACTATGGGGAGACACTGACATTTTGCCACTGCCATGTTTGTCACCATATCGTATGCCCTAGCCTTTCTGGGCCCAGGTAATATGGTACTGTACCAGGGACACCTCAATGAATGCCAGTAAATAGGTTTCCCTGTGTTTAGAGTATGTGTCTCCTCTCATCTCTATGATTTATCCTCTGATACTCAGCAAGATATCCCACGCTCCTGTACATGGTCAGGTTGAACTCAAGCAAGTATCATGCCCATTCTGTGAGTGGGGTTGGGCATTTTCATTTTCCCCTACTGACAGTTCCATAATAGCTCCATGTGCCTTGAATAAGCAGGAGACTGAAGTAAACAAGTCAGTTGCTATCATTTCTTTAGGCCCTAGAAGAATTTCCAACCAAGTGAAGCCCACGGACTGTTTGTCATGACAATTTCTTAAGATCTTTGATCCCTAGGGAGACAAAACCAAACCAAATTAATGACCAACATGAAGGCTTCGAAGTGAAACCAAAAGCTCATCAATCAGAAGGAGAGGAAACCTATGACAAAGCAATTTCAAACCCTGGCCCAGTGTTCTGTCATTATTTATAAAGCCGTCCTGATCCACCCAAACCTGAGGTCATAAAGGCAGGCACTAGGGTTGCCATCCTACTTTATGGGGAAATCCGGGTGGGGAGGCAGATGCTGATGTCATGGAGTGGGGTGATCATGTCACAGGGGCAGGGAGTTGACATCACAAGGATGGGGCTATGGCTTGACGATGAGATAGTGGCCATTCACCACATCAATCTAATTTGGAAAACTGGGCAAGTAGTTTTAACCCAGACAGTCCTTCCAAAAAGCCAGGCTTTCCAAAACTGGCAGCTGGCAACCCTAGCAGGTGCGAGTATATAAATAAATGACGATAGGCGCCTAGAGGATAGGGTGTGCTAACATCGCCACCAACTAAAAAAGACTTACTCTGCCCAAATCCTCCAGACTACTGGGTTCTGGGTCAGCCAATGCCATACTAGTACCCCTGTTCAGTTTTCAACTCGGTAATTTTAATCAATGGGGGGTGCCTAACAAATCACCACTCCTAGTGATTAACCCCCTTCCTTCTTTTTCCTGGAAGAAAAAGTCCCAGGGTCTTGAACAGGAACTTCATAAAGGGAAGCCTGATTTATTTTCTTTGCTCATATCCCATGCATTGTGCCATACTGACTGATGCTTCATTTATATTTTTTATTAAGACACCTCTTATCAGCCCCATTGCTTCTGCCCATGATTAGCACTGAATACACTGCCTGGCAGATGGAATATCTGTGCCGGATACACAAAAGCATATATTCTGCTCATTCCCCACTTCATTATGTTGTCTTTTCACAGCCACAGCCTGTTTTGCTGGTAGGGGGGCCTGGGGTTTGTAGCAATGTAGAATCCACTGATGGTCTGTCTGGTCGCTCCCCCCCCTTTATTAGATCAAGTGTGACATTCTGTGATTGGCCACTGCACTGGGCTCCTTGGAACAGAACACTATTTAAATAGCACTTACTCCACATTGAGGAAGATGCAGGCGTGCAGCAAGGGGAGATACAGAGGGAGAAGGCATTCCGAGGAAGAACGCTGGATGCATATTGCATGGTAAGACACTGGATTTTATTTCCCTGTATGTATATATGGTAATGGCAGATATCATCTCAATTTATATTGTAAATTAGAATATCAAATGCAATACCAGTTATACCATTCGCTTATTGTTATGATAGGGGGATATGATTAATATCTATGAAGCAGTATTATAAAGGGCTCATTCATGAGCTTGCCATACTGCTTAACCTGCCCCTATTGGTGCCATGTTCCAGTACCGATATCAGCATGGGTCATTTGGTCAGCCTGGGAGTACTAAGCTTTGTCCCTGTGGTTTTAAGATATTTACTGTACTATATGCCAGCACCAAGCTAATGATTTGCCAGTGATAAATATTTGTGTGTAATCATTACACTCAAGCAATTTAACTGATTAACAAGTTGATCAGCTTGTGTTCAGCCCTGATCAATAGCTTTCAGGATACATCTTCCCTTTCCTGCTATGTTGCAACAAAATGAATGGAATGGTCTAACCAGGCAAATTAAAGGCAAATGAAAGAACCTACAGTTGCAACCAGAGTTTGTATGTGTTTGTGTGGGGTTTCATATTGGTTGACCTGATGTGATTCACTCAAATGGGTTTGCTGTGAGTCAATTAGATTATAAACTCTATGGGGCAGGAGATGATTAAATACAATACCAATGACAGTACAGTAGTAGAACTGTCTTATGTCTAATGAAGTCACTCCAAGCAACTGTACCTTTAAAATGAAACATTTTCAATTGTTATTTGCAAATATTATTGAAACTGAAAGTGGTGTTTGTTTATCCCTTTCTCTTCTCTGGGTCTGACTCTGGAAACAGTGCAGAAGAAGTCCGTTCTCCTCCAGGTGTAAACATTGTTACAGTGTTTTCATAGGCAGGACCAGCAATCGAAAGAGTGCACACAGGCAGGTTCTGCTTTCAATTGCAGATACAAATCCCTTAAAAATTTAATTATTGCTTATCATAGAGGTTCTTAAAATTACACGTTCCTGTTACATGTTTTTAGGTAGAGTTTCCCTTTAAAGTGTTTTTTTTTTTGGACATTTTAGAAACAATTTGCAACTAGATTTAATTTTTGGGGTGACCTTTTTGTTTTATGTATTCTGCCTAAGTGACCCCAGTAATTGGAATGCTGAATAACCCTGTGGTGAGATTTGTATTGTTATTATTATCTTTTATCATTCTATTCAGACTTTTCCCTTATATCACCCAGTCTGCTGCTGAAACCATTTTCTGGTTTGTAGAGTAAGTGGGACCCTAGCAACCAGGTAATAGTTTAGGTTACGAACAACACAGCCTCAGAACTGTTAATCAATTAAAACATAAAAATAAAAACCAACTGCAATTTTTTTAGGATACCACTGTCCCTTTAAAATGTGTAACATACCAAGTCCATTATGGGAATATTTCTGTTGAATATCTGTTGAATCCTGCATTAGAGGCTATTGTTAAAGTAGTACTTGGAAACAAATGAAATAGGCTTGCTAATTAAAGGACACGCAAGACCCATTTTTAAATGGTGGCTCCATGCAGGGGTGGGTCCCAATTCCCTCTTTCCCTGTTCCTTGGGAGCAGCTCAGCCTGGTTGGCAGCCACCATGTCTGGACACATCACAACCAATGGACAGGATCCGCTATGGGGACCACTGTCTACAGAACAGGTCCATTTGAGGGGTGGGTATTGTGTGCTGCACACCACCTAAAACTTTTGTTGCATTACACCAGGCCTCATTAAAAATCAGAACCGGGTGGGAAATTCTTGGGGTGCCATGGTCCCCCTTGGTTCTGATGCTTATGCCAGGAGCATATCCATTGAAACCCAGGACTAGATTGGCAGCCTCCTGCCCCACTTTGAGGGGGGGGGGAAGATTCTTATGTGAGCAGCTGTGGTGTGGGAAGGGGGGACCTGTACGAAGAGGGGGGCATACTTTTACATTTAAGGGGAATTGTAAACATAGTAGCAAGTTTTTAATTTTCTCCTTATACATTTTAGTGAAGATTAACAACACTGAGTTTAGGAGATGTTCCTACTCTGCTTATTTGCATTTGTTGCACATAAGTAGGAGCTGCCATGTTGAAGCATTCTCCCTAGACCTCAGCACAACACAGCCATGTACTTTTGTCCATTAGTCATTGGAGCTGTACAGTATTGTATCTGGAATGACTCAGCCAAGAGAATCATTATGGCATTTACTGAAGAGTTACTGACAATTTGCTGTACAGTTTAGGGGGGAAATGTCATCCTAATAAATATATATTGTCTCTTTAAATGCAGAGGGGAATTGAATGTGAGCTTTGCTGACAGCGAATTGTATCATCAAGACAAACAGTGTCCCCTTTAATCTGTAAATTTAAGTGGCTTTCCCCCAAGGTAATAATCCATGACTGGAGGGACCCCGGGTCACGCGCAGAAGTCAAATAAATGCGCTTGACATGGGGGCACAGATTGTCTGCTCTGTACAAATGGCTTAAGTGCCAAGCAGATCATGTATAAGAAAGAATCGCATTTAAAGGAATAGTTCAGTGTGAAAATAAAAACTGTATAAATAATTAGGCTGTGCAAAATAAAAAATGTTTCTAATATAGTTAGTTAGCCAAAAATGTAATCTATAAAGGCTGGAGTGACTGGATGTCTAATAAAACAGCCAGAATCCAACTTCCTGCTTTTCAGCTCTACAACTCTGAGTTAGTCAGCGACTTGAAGGGGGGCCACATGGTACATTTCTGTTCAGTGAGTTTGTAATTGATCCTCAGCATTCAGCTCAGATTCAAAAGCAACAGATATGACCCATGTGCCCCCCCTCAAGTCTCTGATTGGTTACTGCTAAGTCACCAGGGTAACCAGTCAGTGTAAACCAAGAGAGCTGAAAAGCAGGAAGTAGTGTTCAGACTGACTTGTTATACATCAAATCACTCCAGCCTTTATATATTACATTTTTGGCTAACTAACTATATTAGAAACATTTTTTATTTTGCACAGCCTGTCTATTTACCCAGTTTTTATTTTTACACTAAACAATTCCTTTAAGCAAATGTTTTTTTCATGCTTGAGTGTATCTAGAGCAGGACCCACGCATTGCTCATCCTACAAGAAAATCCAATTTGAGAAAGAAATATTCAACTCAATGGGAGTGTTTACCCTTTCCCTTTGAATTTTCTACAAGTATCCAAAATTGTTCTCATCGACAGAGCAGGTTTGGGTGGATCAGGTGCAGTTACCCACAACAGCAGGTCTGTCTCCCACTGTCATAAAATTGAACCTAAGTAACCTAAATTAATGCTCCAGTGAAATATCATGATACTAATCTCCAGCATTTTTAAAATATGGCAACTTTCCTCACTGCACTTGGACTTTTGATGACCCCTTTTCATTAAATATATTAAAAATAAAAAGCTCTTTAAAGGAGCCCCTCTATTCCTCCAGTTGTCTGTGTCTCAGGTTTACAGAAAAGGAGGAGTGCCTTTTCCCAAAGAGCCTAACTGTTTCTGAATTCAATACAATTGCTCTGAATGACCAAGGAAATCAGGAATTGAAAGTACTTGTATTCTTACTGTTCTGTGCTAATTGGAGCAATAAATAACAAATAGCATAGACATGAATTAAACTAGGTAGAAGTATGTTCGGGAAAAACCATATTCATTGTTCCCTTGAATATTGCCCCTTTAATGCCTGAGGGTCTCCCAGCTGAGACTCCTGCTGGTTCTGTGCACAGTCAAATCAATGTTCTGTGTTTATGTTTCCATCCCTGGGGCATTAAACACCTCAGTGAAGCACCTAAACAGGACATTTTCTGCTCTTCTGATGCTTCTTACCAAGTTTTCCACATCAGTTTCCCTATATTAGAGAACACAGGAATTAAGCACTGGTAGGCAAGTTTCTCACCAGAGAATTCTTTTTGTGCATCATAAATCGTGTTAAGGAGTGACTATATCTAGACATGGGGCATAACCTGGGGGACCAGGTGAACCCCCACAAAAATCACGTGTGAGTAGGAAGCAGACCCTACTGTGTCCCCTGCTCTCCCTCATGCTTCCTCAGTAGTTATGCCATTGACCTAGACTGATTTTAGGCATTAGCAAGATGGCACGAAGCTCCATTTAAGTGGACCTTAACCAATGCTTTTTAGACTCCTTCAGTTCAGGCCCCCTATTGGCTCATAACAAGGTTACACATATGAGAAAATATTAATATACCAGTCTGAATTTATAAAAATGGAAACAAGTTTTCACCCCAAATCTTACCCTAAATAACCTTAAAAATTATGTATCTAGACCCAAATCTTACCCTATCTGGCCTTCAGGCTAAGTCCCCCTTGCTGCTGCTTCAAACCTCAGAGTGCAGCCAGCCCCACAGGTTACATAGTTACATAGTTAAATCGGGTTAAAAAAAGTCCATCAAGTTCAACCCCTCCAAATGAAAAACCAATATCCATACACACACCCCTCCCTACTTTCACATAAATGATATATACCCATATCTATACTTACTATAGAATTTAGTATCATAATAGCCTTTGATATTATATCTATCCAAGAAATCATCCAAGTCACTCTTGAAGGCATTAACAGAATCAGCCATCACAACATCACCTAGCAGTGAATTCCACAACCTCACTGACCTCACTGTAAAGAACCCCCTAATTTAGTCTGAAGGGGTGGCCTCTTTATGGGTAGAAAGGTCCCCTGCTATTTGTCTATAATGTCCTCTAATGTATTTGTAAAGTGTAATTGGGAACTTGTTAGAAAAATCTGCCAATGACCATTCAGGGTTCAGAGGAATGTGATAAGTTTTATACTCGCTGCGAGGGGACAAGCAATACAGAAGTAAGCTGCAGGTTGACCAGCTAATACAGAAAGTAGCTGGCTTTTATAGATACTGTAAAATGTTACAATCTTTCTGCAGCTGATCTGGCCCCACATTCATGTCATTTATTCAGGGGACAGTTAGCTGTGTACAAATGCACTGTTTCAAATTATCACAAAGACTTGTTATTGTTAAAGAAGCTACAATTATCACAAGGACATGTTATTGGTAAAAGAAGCTACATTTCACATATCATGCGTTTCAAGTATTAACTCAAGAATTTCCTTACATTTCCACCCTTTTTATACTTGTAAATGCATTATGTGTGACAGAAAAACATCAGTGATCAGGACTAGCATAGCTTTTCATCCTTCGTGTCATATATCTGTGTTATAATTATCCACATAGTCATAAGAGCAGAGTGAAGCTGCAGTATACATGGTTTTAGTAAAAGTAGTATCGATAAGATGTTGCAATAAGCCACGAATACAAGGGATGCAACAGCACCCACAGGTTACCAAAATAGCTGCAAGTATAGCAGTTGAAATTATCACGCTGGATACAAGTCCACTCCATTTCCTGAACCAAGTCTTAAGAAAGTCGGTGAAATTGTTGGATATCCCAGAGTTTTCCGCCAGTTCATTAGATAACATAGCCAGTCCTTCCAAGGCCTTAGTGATACTCCCATCAGGAGCTGTGTTATTTGGGATGAAGGTGCAACACATATCACCGAAGATTTTGCACATGCCACCTCTCTCGGCAAGAAGCATGTCCAAGGCTAAACGATCTTGCCAGGCAACCGAGGTGGCTTCCAGTTGACTTGCTAAACCTTTGAATCCATCATGGGTAAAGTTGACAAATCTGTGTTGGTTGTAGTAGATGTAGTTGATCCAATCGACGTTCTTGTTTATAGTTGCCCACCAGGCGAGGAAGGATTCAAAACCAGCGGTGATTTGATTTCTGGCCTTATATTCATCTGGGACTCCTCAGGGTACTCCTATATCATCAATGTATACATGATTGTTGAAAGACCCTTTAAGTCGGACTTCTCATTTGGAGCGGTGAATCATTTCCAATCTTGGTACCTGCGGAATAGAGGTTATGGGAAAAGCATAGAAAGGCAATATCAGTTGTACTAAACAGCAGCTCCCACTCCAGAGACTTGGAAGTAAGGGGCGCAATTTTGTGTCTCCACATAACCACCATATATCTTGCCCACACACTACGGTGGTCCTGGAACCATTGTTTTTAAATGTGGTGTCATTCTGTGTCAGAACTTTATTTCGGGCACAAAAGGAGGCTGGCAGTGCCAGTAATTTCTGACCACACCCTTGACTATGGAAACAGGTGTGGTTACCTGCATATACTGTAATGGAAAGTGGCAAATCTAGCAGGGCAGAGAAAGGACAGGGTGGTACCGTTTGCGGGTTGCTTTTGAGTATATAACTTAAGCACACACTACAACCCTTCTAAGTCATTATCAGGGTTTAGCAGGAATGGCACCGTACCAATGGCTGGCCGTGCTTTTGCGCAAGCGAATCAGTTATCTTTCCCTGAGCGGGGGGACATGTTTGGGACATATTGTAACCATTTGTTCCCCTCGGGGACACCTGTCTCTATTCCAAAAGCTTTTTCAAGGGTGAGATTGGGTAAGTAAGTAAGTCACCCTCCCTTCAGAGCATGGGCTCAGAAAACCAGAGATAGAGATCTTTTCTTTGAGGAATGGGGTTGTGGAATCTCTCTTTATGGCCTTTGCCCTATCTATGGTTACATTAATTAATCCCATGGGGTCTGTTCCTGTGATGGTAATCCCGAGACCAAAAAGTTTTTGGTCTCTGGGATGTGGATTTTTAATGGTTTGGAGCAGTGGGTTACATGACTTGATCGTGCAGTAAGCAGATGGGGCTTTCTTTATTATGGAAATCTGCTGCTGCATGAATTTCTTTAAGTCTCCTACCCATGGTGCTATCTCCCACCCTTGTGGATCTGTACTCCACCAGACTGTGGACCAATCTGGGCAGGGCTTTAGTCCGGGGTTGGGGGGTACAATGATGCACATATACTTATTTTCCCAGGCAAAGGACTTAGCAGTCTCTAAGGAATCATTCTGAATTCACTGGCATCAAATTCAACTGTGGTAGTGGTTCTTTCGATAGTGGTAATGTCTAGAGGTTTGCTCCACGGTGGATATGAATAATCCTTGGGAGGTAGTCCCCAATCCTGTCTGCCTGTTGTACCTACACTCTGGGGAGTCCTATTTCTTGGGAATGAGGGATGCTCCCCAACAGGTGTATTATTGTGGTTGGTGGCATTATGTTATAAGGGGAAGAAAAGCCAAGGGAATAAGATGAAAAACATTATTAGTTCTAACATGCCTGCACAACCCCACCTTGAGAATGGTGTCCAGGTATCATATTGTTCTACTCTTTCCCTACTTCTGCTGCTGCTCCCAAATAGTCCCATGGTTCTTCACTGACGTTGAGACGACCCCCTCCCTAGTGGAGAGAACCCCCTTTGTAGTCAGACTGTATCTAAAGGACTATTTGGGTTCCCTAGCTCCCTAGTTCTTTTACTAGTTTACAATGACTGGAGTGTACCCAGGACACTCTTTCTGCGATTTCACCTGATAAGGCCCTTCCCACAATGGAGTCGACCAATTCTTCATTTTTATTACCTTTACCCACATGTAGCCTCCAGGCTTCACAAGTTCTATGGGGATGGGCTCTCCGGTATCTGGAAGAGAATTTGGAGTAAGCTCTTGTTTATTTAATATTCTGCACATGTTCCGCCAAACTTTGGTCTGCCTCTTCCTCGATGATCTGAAAAAGGCATCTATAATTACAAGGCAACATTTCTTGTTCTCCCATCTATTGAGTTTGATAAAATCCATGCAGATCTAAAATCTAAAATGAGTATGTTATTTACCATCCCTCCTGTTGAGACATGGCTTTGCCCATGACTCAAAATGGCAGCATAGTGAAAGAGTGTAGTAGGAAGGATTGGTTTTCCTTTTGGGGCAATAATATATGCCCTGTTTAAGTTGGGCCCCTTTAGAAACCTATTTGTGGCATTCTGCTTCACTGACATTATTTTGCACGTCTTTGAGTAACCCTTGATCTTAAAAGTTTGTGTCTGGTGATGCAGTTAAAGCTTGAATGTGAATGTGCTTTAGCAGCCGCATCAGCTTTGGCATTTCCTAATGAGATCTTGGAAAACGGCCTGATTTACTGCTTGTAGGTCCTAAACCATGCAACAACTCCCATCAGGTTTTCCTCATCTGTTAGGACAGCAGGTCCACCACAGGCATTGACCCTCTCTTTAAATCTGGTTGCATACTGGACAACAGACTCTTGAGCATCATGGTTAAATTTGAAAACTGTTTCCCAATAAACTTCTGGAAAAATGGTGCCTTTGGTACCTTCCAGAGCACGTAAGCGGAACCCTACTTGGGCTGGGTCAGCAGGATTAGTGTCCCAATTCATTTTGACCAACAAATGTTGGTAAGCCCCTGGACCACACACATGTTTGAGTACAACTAACATCAGTCCAATTAGGGTTGGACAAACATGAGTTCCTGTACAAATTTGTGTGGATTGGTGCGGGGATGTGGAACCTCTTGAAAAATCCTTCTAAGATCTGATGCTGCCCATGGAATGTACTTTGTGTGTGTAATGTGACGTGTTGAAGCAGCAGCCCCCGCTTCTACCCCTCTTCTCTAGTTTGTATTTACAGGCGGGGTAGAACTTGGCTGGGGGGCTGGGAACTGCTTTTTCCTCAGTATCAGAGCTGCTATTTTCAGCACTGAAAGATAAATTGTCTCTAAGGTGTTTTTCCTTTTGGTGTTGTTTCTCACTGTTCACTATTTTCTGACTTAACTCCTTTGCTAGCAGCTTTATCTCTCCCTCTAGCTTTCTAGCTTCCTCATCTTTTGTGATTGTGTAAGAGGTTTGATTGGTATTTGATTCGGGTTGGCTGCTATTCTATTAAGCGGATGGTCGCCAAAGGCAATTAACCATCCGGGTGGTTATAAGGCACTTTCCTGATCTCACCAACATGTCCCTTCCCAGTAAGTTGAATGGACAATGGGAAGAGAGAATGAACTGATTAAGAATAGTCTGTTGAATGTCAGGGTCAGTTACGGCTAATAGTGGGGACAAGTATACTTTATCTAATTGTCCCCCTGCTATTCTTAGAAAAGTAAATTCCTCAGTTCTTTGGATAGTTGGCACATCAGGGGGGTGTATAAGGAATCTACATGCCCCAGTGTCACATAGGAAGGTAATGGATTTTCCCCCAACTTCAAGTGTGAGTTGGGGTTTCGACTTACATAAGAGACTACATTCTATGTCTTTTATATTAAGCATTATCCTCAGTTATTTATAGGGGAATGTATACTCTCAGATAGTCATGCCTCCCCAAGGGGGCTCCTGTCATCCCCATTGCTCAATTCTGCTCGGCATTCTCTAGGAAAATGCCCCGGTTTCTCACAATGAAAAAACCTAATTTCTCCTACGTCTTTTACTTACAGTATTTCCCTTTCTCGCTTGTCATCTCAATGGGGTCTGAACCCCCCCTTCTCTCTGCCTATCTCGTCCTCTATCCTGCTTTACCACATACACATCTTCCTCTACTAAAACACATAGTTTAACCCTCGGTTTTTTTGTTTTGTTTTTTGGAGATGTCTTTCAGCATGTCTGGCATACTCAAGGACTGCTTGCAAACTGGCTACCCGGTGGTCTACCATATGTTGACTCACAAAACTGCTAAGACATCCTCATAGGAATGCATTTTTTAGTTGTAGCTCATAAGGACTATCATTAACCATGCCCTGATCTGGTATAGGCACACCACTATATGTGTCAAAGACTTCCTTCAGTTTACAATAATATCAATCCACAATCCCTTCATTATCTTATTACCTGACATATAGTTGATCTTGTACCTTGCCTTTCTTGGCATTCCTTTCTTTATTTTCCCTCCTATTACATTCCTCATAATATTGCATTGGAAAGAAACTTATAACTTCACAATAACGTATTTGCACAATGCTTTTACATTACCTGTCTGATGCCCAATGCTCCTGTATGAGGAGGCTGCCATATTTGTGCAGCAGGAGGCCGTTAGCATTAGAATCTCTAACTGACAGGCTGACAAAACAGTCAGGTTTAGAAACTTCATCTAATAATTACTTACAAAAACAAACCTCCCAGGAAAGAAAAAAACAAAAAAACAATTAACGTGACCTATAGGTAACTTTTGATGTACATTTTTTATCGTCAGTACCTCTCCAACAAGCAATCTATACTGTTCCTTGTCTAATATAGGGTTAAAATTAGAATCCTCTTTCTACCTTTTAAGAACCTGATATTATTTGGATTCTGATCACGCATGAACTGAGCATCCTCAGTTAGATCATTGATACTTTTACAGCATTTATTTCCCATGGTTAGTAGGTATAGATGACAAACAATTGACAAACAATTTTTTTTTTTTTTTTTTCAGTTTCAAAAAAGCTTTATTGTAAATTAGCAGTGATACAAAGCTGTAAACGCATTAACAGTACCAAATGCATATGTCCATAACAGTTAAGCAAACATCCACAATGTCTCTTGCAAATGCGCTGAAGGTTAAAGTTCGCAAAATGACAGACTTACAGGTAGTAGTCAACAGTGTTTCACAGCGTAACAGCCAGAAATCATAATATTTCAAAACAGAGGGAGACATACATAAACGTAATAACAGCAAAAGAGTAAGTAGAAAAGAAGGGGAAGGTGGGGGGGAGAAAGAAGAAAGGGTGCAGCGGGACGGTATTGGGTCCACAACTCATGAAAGGTAAGTTTTGTAAAGATCAGTTTCCTTAAATAGGAACCATCGTATCCAAGTAGTTGAGAATTTTGTGAATTGCTCAGGGGTATGGGATGACATTTCCTCGAATCTGCAAATTTCCGTAATTTTGTTGAACCAATCTTTAATAGTAGGCACATATGTAGTTTTCCAGTGTAGAGGTATCAACAGTTTAGCGGCATTAAGCAGTTGAGGCTCCAGACCCAGGTTAAAGACCGCGGCGGGTACTGTGTTATGGAAGAGCAATATTTGCGAAGGATCTGCCGCCACAGTGCCCCCTAGGATTTGCCCAGCCAGTGAGCAGACCTCAGTCCAGAAAGGTCTCAGAAGGTCACAGTTCCAAAAAATATGGTATAAAGTGCCTGTTTCTCTTGTACAACGCCAACAAATGCCATTGGAGTTCTTATTTATATGCTGTAATTTAGAAGGAGTATAATACCATCTCGTGACTATCTTATAGTTTAGTTCTTGTATGCGACAACATGCGGAGCTCTTGAGCAGTTTGGAGAGAATATTTTCAATCTGTACCTCCTCCAACTGGAGATTAAGATCTCTAGACCATCTGTGGATAAATGAGTCTGATTCCCAGTTAGTAGGTAATTGTAATAGTTTGTAGAGGTGAGAGATAACATGACGCGGAGGGTCAGGTGTCGAGCAGGCCAATTCAAATTTGGTAAGGTCACGACCTAATGTTTGTGGACCGCCTAAGCTGTGAAAATAGTGTGAGAGCTGTGCAACTTTAAGGTGATCTTTCTGCTTGAAGTGTGGCAAGCTTTGCAGTTTTTCTTTGGGGAGGAGAGTTTTATTTTCCATAAAGTGGATAAGTTGGAGGTTTCCATCTATAAGCCAGTCCTGAAAGCTGTTAGGCAGCAATCCCGGGGGGAAGGCTGGGTTGTTAATTAGGGGTATTAAGGGCGATGGGTATGTTGTGAGAGAGTATTTCGTACGGCATTTATCCCAGACAGCTAAGGTGTTAGAAAGAAGAGGGTGGTCGGGGTGCTTCAATCTTCTATACAAGTTATCTATCCAGGGTAAATGCAAAAGATAACAGTACGTGGACTGTTGCTCTATTTCTATCCAGAGTTTAACATTAGCATAATGGGACCAGTCTATTACTCGTAGTAAGACAGCAGCATTATAATAAGTCCTGCAATCGGGAAGTGCTACTCCGCCCTGCTTTTTAGGTTTTGTTAGCATTTTGTAACTAATTCTAGCTTTTTTACCCTGCCATATAAAATTGTTTATCAGGCTTTGAAGTTGGTGCAACTGGGTGTCTCCTAGTTGTAAAGGGAGCGTTTGGAAGATATATAGAATTCGGGGCATTATGTTCATTTTTACGACATTCATCCTTCCCATCCACGATATAGGTTTATCCCTCCACGCATTGAGGTCCTTCTTTATCTTTGATATAACCTGTTTTAGATTGAGGTCCGCCCAGTTCGCAACGTCCTTGGAGATCAGGAGACCTAAGTAGGTAAGTGTACGTGTGGCCCATTTATAAGGGAAACCGGTAGATAGAACTTGCAGAGTGGCATCTGGGACGGAAACATTAAGTGCCATGGATTTAGAAAAGTTTATCTTAAAATTACTGAGAAGACCATAAGTGTGAAGCGTCTGGTTAAGCGCCGGTATGGAAGTCCCAGGATTAATGAGGAAAAATAGTAAATCATCCGCGTACGCGGCTATTTTATGTTGCGTGTTACGTACAGGGATGCCCGTTATCTGAGGATGTAATCTAACATGGTTCAACAGGGGCTCAAGAGCCAGTATGAACAAAGTAGGAGACAAGGGGCATCCCTGTCTCGTGCCGTTACGAATGTCGAAAGAATCGGATAAACCCCCGTTGATTTTGAGCCTTGCCGAGGGGTTAGTATACAGTGACGAAATCCACTTTAGCATGTTAGGACCTAGTCCCAGGCGTCGAAGACAGGCAAACATGAATGTCCAACTGACCCTATCAAACGCCTTTTCGGCGTCAGTAGATAACAACATGGTTTCAATTTTGTGTTTTTTAGCCCAAAAAATTAAGTTGACTAATTTATTCGTATTATCCCTACCTTCTCGGCCCGGGACAAAACCCACCTGCTCCGGATGGATTAAATTTGGGAGAAACATTTGTATTCTATGAGATAAAATCTTGGCTAACAATTTTATATCAGTATTTATCAGCGAGATGGGGCGGTAATTACCTGGGTCTATTGCATCTTTGCCCGGCTTCAGAAGTAATGTAATGTGTGCTGCGAGCGACGATTTGTCGAAGGTTTTGCCCGAAGTGATGCAATTAAATGCCGAGCACATAAACGGTAAAAGTTTCTCTTTAAACGTTTTATAATACGAAATAGTGTAGCCGTCGGGTCCTGGGCTTTTGCCGGAGGCTGTGCTTTGGAGGGCTATCTCCAGTTCCTCCAACGTAATGGCCCCTTCCAGTTGCTCCATCAAGTCAGGGGAGATAGGCTTCAAATTCGCTGATGTGAGGAATTGGTCAATGTTTTCTCAAAGTGAAGGCGGATGAGCTAGGGTCTGATCAGGTAATTGGTAGAGTGAGATATAAAAATCACGAAATATGGATGCAATTTTGTCCGAAATATGTTCAATGTAACCTTGTTTGTTTCGTATCGAGGGAATAAAGTTCTTGGATTGTGAGGCTTTTAATACTCTGGCCAGCAGTTTACCACATTTATTGCCATGTTCATAAAAGCGGTGTCTCGTCACAGTAATCACTTTATTAGTATAGTATTCTAGGTGGTTTGCCAACTGTTTTCTAGCCTCAGTCAGATCAGAGAGGGTGCTCTCTTGCAGGGTGAGTTTGTGTGTTGTTTCTAAAGAAACAATTTTTTGTAATAGAGTATGGTATGTTTTTTCCCGTTCTCTCTTTCTTCGGGCTCCTATTTGAATCAAAAAGCCTCGTATTACACACTTATGGGCTTCCCAGCAAGAGATTGGCGAGGTTTCAGGCAAATTATTTTCTGTGAAGTACAGTGTTATTTTGGAGGTTATGTCCTGAATTACTTGTTCATCTTTCAGCAAGGAGTCATTGAGTCGCCATGAGCTATTTTTCTGCCTATCGGAAGGAGTCCGTAACGTAAGTGTGATCATAGAATGGTCAGACCAGGTCCTAGGCAATATTTGGCTATTGAGAACATCCCGTAAAGCATTATGTGAAAGGAATAGATGGTCTATTTTAGAATAGGTATGGTGTCTGTGTGAGTAAAACGTGTAGTCTTTTACTGTTGGGAAAAGAATTCGCCATGGATCTGCCACTTGTAACTGGTGTAATAGTTTTTTGGTTTTAGATATGTGTGACCGCGGAATCGCAGTATGTGTAGCCGAGCAATCGAGCGTGGGTTCCATGGGGAGATTGAAGTCCCCTCCGAGAATGAGGGTGCCCTCGGAGAAGGAGAGGAGTTGATCCACTATGCGAGTGAATTCAGTCACCTGGTCTACGTTAAGGAGGTACAGATTGGCCAGGGTGTACAGTCGCCCGAGAAACGTGCCCTTTACAAAAATATAGCGGCCTTGGGTGTCGCTTTTTCTGTCCGTGGGTAGAAACTCAAAATTTCGAGCAACTACTATTGCAACTCCTTTAACCTTCGTGGGCTGAGGCCGGCTGTGGTATATATCTGGGTAATGTTTATTATTCCACTTGGGGGTGCAGCCTTCCTTGAAGTGTGTTTCCTGTATAAAAGCTATACTAGCTTTAGTCTTCTGCAGGTCCGAGGAAAGTAGGATCCGTTTTTGGGGGGAGTTAAGTCCATTAACATTAATGCTTACGATCCGGAATGAATCAGACTTGTGTTTGGACATAGTGTAAACAATATGTATGCTAATTAGTAGCAATGGATGGGGTTGTGGAGCAGTGTGGTTCCCGCTGCACCAGAGGTGGGGATGTAGAGAGTAGTATCAAGCACGGAAGAGCGAAGAGGAGAGGAGGATGGGGAAGGGTATCAAGGGAATTCCCTTTCTGAAACTAGAGGTAGAAAGGGGGAGAGATCGAAAAGCGCTTCTGCCCAAGGGAAGCCTAAAGCATTCCCTGAGTAGATAAGTATAGTAGCGCAAGTGTAGAGGGTGGGTAAGGGTGGTCGGTGTAGTTAACTAAACGGCAGAGCCCCGCCTCCCTGGGCTGTAAAAAGTGAATATCTTGGCGAAATCAAAGGTAGTCAAGGCGTAAGGAGAAGGGCTGGTGGGGCGTCTTGAGTTAAGTAAAGTAGTGGTAATCCTGTGGGGCGTTCCCGAGTATAGGAGGGTGAGCTGAGACGTGAGGGGACATGTCGAGTAGAAGCTCAAAGAAAGACATATAGTTGAGAATGGGCAAAGTAAACATGTGATAAATCATAACCCGGAGCAGCTTTTCAAATATTAACCAGAACAGCACCTGGGACATACATTAAAATGGGGATAAAGTGAGGCCCAGAAAGTATGGTGAGGGAAATCCCAAATTTAGTGCTGGGGAAAGCCCTGTAAAGAGGGAGGTAGCGTCAGACCACAGTCCCATGCTGGTATTATCCATATGGGGCAGTAAGGAATACCGTAATACCCCCACGAGCTATACTTGTGTCAAATAAAGTGTAACCCCAGGATCGGTTTGGAAGACAATAAGTAACAAATTATAAGGTTGGGGGATCCCCCTGTATGTGATGGCCATGGAACATGTAGGAATAGGTATCAATATTCCCTCCAGTACCTGAAAGAAAGGCATATGCATACAAATGTACAAATAGAAACACAAGTGCACTTCGAAAGACATTCCCTAATTTGCAGTGGGGGCACTAACAAAAAAAAAAAAAAAGGGGGGAGGGCATCGGTACGGAAGGCAATAATTAACAAACTAAAAGGTTGGGGAATCCCCCATCAGATTATGGCCATGGGTCATGTAAGTATAGGCATCAACACTTTCACAAGCACCTGGAAGGAAGATAAATGTATACAAATATAGACACATGCGCACATCGAGACACAATCCCAGAAAAAATTTACCTAGTATGAGATAAATGAAATACATAGAAACGTAATAGGCCATTAGCTGTCGGAAAAGGACCTTGCGAAAGTTGAAGGAGTAAAAAAAAAAAAAAAAAGGGGGGGGGAGGGAAGGAACCATAAGTATCCAGCTGAAAAAAGGCAATGGATCAACATCTGGAAGGGTTCGCCAAGTAGTGCAAATTAGAAGTGGACACAACTGAGAACAACAACATATAAGTACAGTAAATCAAGAATAGTAATGGAGAGACTTCGTGGAACTAGAGTCTGTCTGAGAGCTCCATAGAACAGCATAAAGGGGAAGAATAAATCCAAAATGGGGTATAACCAAGCAGAAACAGTCCGTGTAGGAACAGTGCAAGGGTGTAGCCGAAGCATGCGATCCATGTGTGGGGGTGTGTGACGCAACAACCCGCAACTTGTGTGGCTTTGTCCCACTATGCGGAAAGTGACATGAAACGTCAGCAAGACACCTCTCAGGGGAAAATTACAAATAACCTCCGGTGTATATCTTATAACATCACGGCAGAATGCGGCAAGTAATAACAAAGTACCTTGGGGTACGAAAAACTCACGTGTCCCGGGGTTTAGCTCGATCCAAGGGCAGGTTGTCTTCCGCGTACACAAATCTGCTCCATTCTTGTAGGTCTAGGCATGGAAGGCCCAGGGTTTCAAAAAAGAACGGTGCGTCTGAGGGTTCCTTGAGAGCATGGGTTTTTCCATTTTTGTTGGCAATAAGGGCGAACGGAAAGCCCCACTTATAGCTTATATTGCTGGACTTCAGGAGAGAAGTAGCTTCCCGGAGTAGGCGCCTTTGGAACACCGTAGAGTGGGCCAGGTCTTGGTAGAGTTCGATGGTGTCTTCTCCCAGTTTCACCGTCTTGGCTTCTCTGGCTTTGCGCAAGATCTGTTCCTTAGTAGTGAAGTAGTGGAGACAGCATAATATGTCTCGAGGCCTGCCGGCTCTGGCGCTTGCGACCCTGTGGACTCTATCCATGGGGATCTTCGTATCGGCCTCTTGTTCCAGGAGTTCGTTGAAGAGATCGGTGAGTAGTTGTCTTAGCTCCGTTTGGGGTACATCTTCTGAGACCCCCCTTATCCTCAGATTATTGCGCCTGTTGCGATTTTCGGCATCCTCAAGCAGTCGTCGAAGGATGAAGAGGTGGCGTGCCTGCTTAGTGATTTGGGCTGCGTTGCGTTGCATCGATATCGCTAGGCCCTCTTGCGCAGTCTCAAGCGTGCTGATTCTCGTAGACAAGGCCGCCAGATCCTGTTTGATCTCCGCGGTTTCTCTTTTCTGAGCCTCCTTTATATCGTCTAGCAGACGGGTCAAATCTGACTTTTGCGGCAGGGCAGCAATTAGGGCCAAGATGTCTGTCGAAGGTAGAGGAGACAGCATTGGCGGGGAGGGAGGTTGTGACCCTCTCGGGGAATCACCCGCATGGTCTCCGTCGGCCATATTGGAGTCGCTATCGCGTGCTGGCGATGAGGAGGATTTGTTGAAGAATTTGTCAATTTCTTTTTCTTTTCGAGTCATTGGGGGCCGCTGTGGCAACCCCTGCGAAGAACCCTTTTGGGATTTCTTCATTATTTCGGTAAGAAATTCCGATAATCAGGCTAATTGTAGGCCACGGAAGCGGGAGCTCTGACTCTGTGCTGCTGTTCACTCCGCCATCCAAGCCACGCCCCTACAAACAATTTTGTGGAGTCAAACGCCTGGTGAAGCAGTACTCACGGATATGGCCTCACAAGCTTGGAGCTCGGCCAAGTAAAACCTGAGGAGCAAGGTAGTCCATTTGCCGAAAACGTTCACCGGTCACTGTATCGCCCTTTACGGCCTGTCTGAGGGGTTGACCATTCCCTCTTTGACTCCCAAACACTCTCTTTCACACACTTTCAAACACAAATTCAGCGGTCCCCGGAGTACTCTTTATCTTTAACGTGCACACGGAGTTAGTTATTCCTGTAGTCTTCTCACACAGACTATGGACTTGTCCGCTTGTCACTCTGTTTCTTTATCAAAGGCGGGCGATTATGCCACTTAACACCTTAATATCAACAGTCTAGGTGACCGGACCCACTATCACTCCCTGTCTCTTTATCAAAGGCGGGCGATTACGCCACTTAACACCTTAATATCAACAGTCTAGTGACGGGACCTTTACGTAGCAACAGTCTAAGTGACTGGACCCACTATCACTCCCTGTCTCTTTATCAAAGGCGGGCGATTACGCCACTTAACACCTTAATATCAACAGTCTAGTGATGGGACCTCTACGTAGACAACTAGTAACAACAACAACAAAAAGAAAACATATACGTTACCAGATTCCAGTGACCCTGGTCGCTGTGTTCTTTGGAAACCGTCACTGTTCCCCCAAACGAGTGCGACTGGCCTCTCTTTACGACAGCTGTCGGAGGTCTTTCGGTTCAGTCCGCAGAGAGAATAGGATTAACCCTCTGCAGTGACCACAGTCACGTTTCCCGTTTGAGAAGACAGATGTTGGTTTCCGGCTCGAAGGACCAAGTTGTTAGAAAAATCTGCCAATGACCATTCAGGGTTCAGAGGAATGTGATAAGTTTTATACTCGCTGCGAGGGGACAAGCAATACAGAAGTAAGCTGCAGGTTGACCAGCTAATACAGAAAGTAGCTGGCTTTTATAGATACTGTAAAATGTTACAATCTTTCTGCAGCTGATCTGGCCCCACGTTCATGTCATTTATTCAGGGGACAGTTAGCTGTGTACAAATGCACTGTTTCAAATTATCACAAAGACTTGTTATTGTTAAAGAAGCTACAATTATCACAAGGACATGTTATTGGTAAAAGAAGCTACATTTCACATATCATGCGTTTCAAGTATTAACTCAAGAATTTCCTTACAGAACTATTGGTGTAAAACTATCCCAAGTTACTTATTAAGGAGCCACTCCTTATTTTTGTTGGACCTATATAAATAATCAGGTTTGGAACTAGGGGTAGGCAGAAGAGGAACATGCCTAGGGTACAATGGTGCGGGGGTTCGTGGGACGAACCTCTTGTGTATGCCTTCCTACCCCTATTTCCATCCCTTCTGTAACACTGGCAGCCATGAGCAGAGAAAGGCATTAGTGAGTAATGGAAAGGAAGAGGGGTTGAGCAAGTTGCCAAGAAGTACCGCGGTGATTGCCTTGGGTGCCCACTTTGCCCTGCTGCTCCTGACCTAAACTAAATAATAAGAGCAATGGTACATTGGGTGCTTTGTCGTGGGAAATTTCTCTCGCTGTGGGCAACAAATTGCCCAAAAATACCCTAGTACTGAAAATCATTAAAATCGATGCAAGCAAACCGGTCATTTCACAGTCACACAAAAATCTAAATTCTTTTTGTTCGTTTCCACAATGCTAATTTGTTTTAATATTTTTGGGTGCTTTGTCACCCCACGGGTGTACAATTTTCCATGGACAGCAACGTGCCCCACGTCCCATTACTCATTACTCGTAGGCCTAACGTGCACATTGCAAAATGGCAAAACTCCCCTGTCCACCTGTCACGGCACTAATGAGAAGCACCATGGAGCAGTGACATGCACAGTGTCTGTCACCGATCAACGCGTTTCGCAAGCATTGCTTCTGATTTTCTGAACATTAGTGCCCGTGACAGGCTTGAGGGGTTTTGATGGCCACTGTGCACCTCTGGTGATCAAAACTTTTTGTGCCATAGACTTTACACAGCTCAGGAGAGGAGGGACAATGAAATACTCATAATAACAGTAAATATCAGCAAAAACCCACCGGCACCAGGAACAGCAAGTGAGAGTTTCCCTTTAAACATTTCACTCCGCCAGCACTTTCCTTGATTTTTAAATAGTCTCTTTCAGTGCAGTGCCAGTGGTCACGGAGAGTAAATTGTTTGCTTAGAGCGGGGGGTAAGCCTTTCTTCCCTGTAAATGTTGCCGATTTTTATTCCTACTGTCTTCATCCTTAACTTAAATTACCCAAGTGACAATACCTTTACATTTAACTTGACTATGGGCTTTTGATCTTATGCTCTTCAGTGTCTGACAACGAAATGCATTTCTCTGCACCAGCTCCAATTATATAATCTTGCCTCTGTAGCCAGCTAGAAATGGAAGAATGTAGATTTTAAAAGTTTGAGTTTGTAAGAGATGGGTACCAATATTTCCAAAGCCAAAGTGCAATGTCCCAAGTTCAAAGTGATCACATACAGAAATAGACTCTAATTTAGAAAGAAAGAGCCCCAATAACTCCTGACCAAAAGTCCTGCAGAGGTCTCTACCTCTGCAATGAGGCTAGGGAGGCTCCCTTCATCCATGGCCAAAAGGCTTGCTAGGTCAAGAGTCCACCTTTGTCTCAAGACTAGGAAGGTTTCAATTCCCCATGATGTCAACTGAAGCTTTGCCCAGGTCTGCATCAGAGAAGCACGGAAGGAGCCTAATGGGCACACAACTGCCACCCAGATCTTCAGGTTAAAGTCATAATGGGCCTATCACTCCTAGGGTTGCTATGTATTTTTTGTATTTTTTCCAGCCTAGCTGATAAAATAATATACAAGGCCAGTATTACAAATTTGCCGGTAATGTAATACCCTCATCTTTTCCGCCTAATCCCTCAGAATCTACTGGCGATACATGGATGTAGTCACTCCTCCCATCAACATCATTGTTCCTCCACTTTACAACACTGTCCTGCCCCTCTTACGTTATCAGTCTGTACCCAGCATGCCCCAGACAGCTATTGTAACCATACGTATGTCCGAAAGACATCCAGCACCACTCCCAGAATTTACTTCAATAAATCAATACTAAAGATAGTGGGGTATCTTTGAATTTGTCTCAACATTAAATTCTAGTTGAAGCCTGTGCACCGCTCACCATTAGAATCCAATGGCCCAGGTGCAGACGGCCCGAACCAAACACTTTAAAGAAGGGAGCTGGTAGAATAACTCCTCACACAGAACTACAATCAAGTTTTCAAAAGAACAGAAACATTGTAAATCTTACCCCTTTGTGACCCGGGTGCTGCCGCCCCGAGTCCGTCACTAGGGGGGAATGTTGCCAGCCAGTCTGTAAGAAGATGCAGAGTACTCCTGAGCCCATTCCACAGATCGCTCAATTCCAGACCATAGGTAAAAGCAATGTACTTTATTTAAACATATGATTAATTATAAACAGCGTCTGAGGTCTGACGCGTTTCGTGTTTGCACACTTCCTCAGAGACCTCATGTCCCATCACGTTACCCACAATTTAAACTCACCCACCCCATTAGCAAATAGACAATTAATTATTTAAATTCATTTAAAAGAGCTTTTATATATCTTAGAAAAAACTAATTGGTTAAAAACAATTACGTCAAACAGTTTATAATTAATGTACAGTTTAAATCCCGTTCAGTTTACTATTTAAAGTATCAAATCCATAAATCTAGGGTGTTCGTCACACTTTATACTTAATAATTTATAAAAGTATCTCTCCCATTGCCATTCACAATTTAATCTTATCTTGAAGTTTTTCTCTGGAGACAATTTGCAACTTGTAACCATATTAACAATTAGATATAAAAAAAAAGAAGAATTCCTACCATACTTACCGTAATTCTCTTTTCCTGGCCACTCTCCATATTAGCATTACATACGGGGGATTCCCCGTCCCCGCCCCCTGACCAGATAGTCCCTCCCTCCTAAGCCTTTAAAAGGTACCCCTGGAGCACACTCACCTTGTCTAATAAAAAGCATCTGTACTCACAAAAAGGGGTGGGAAATGCTAATATGGAGAGTGGCCAGGAAAAGAGAATTACGGTAAGTATGGTAGGAATTCTTCTTTTTCCTGGCCACTCCATATTAGCATTACATACGGATGTATATAGCCATGTCCCTTAAGCAAGGGGTGGGTAAAAAAAAAATGAGAAGTAAAATTTCCACTAATATGCAAGGGTTTTATTGAGTCGTAAAGGCCAAGTGAGCTCCAGTAGCAAAGGAATGATTGCTCGAGGAGGACATATCCAGCCTGTAATGTTTCACAAAGGTTCGTGCCGAAGCCCAGGAGGCCACCTCACAGATGTGTGGGGTAGGAACATCTGCCAATGCTGCCCAGGATGTTGACACAGCCCTAGTAGAGTGGGCTCTTAAACCCTCCGGAGCTAGCTTGCCCTGTATTTCATAGGCCTTGGAAATACACAAGGAAATCCATCTACTGATGGTAGAAGAGGCAGCGGCCTGCCCCCTTCTACTCCCAGCTGGAATAACAAAAAGAGTATCTGACTTTCTGAAGGCAGCCGAAACTTCCAGATAACGTCTTAGGCAGATGACTGGGTCTATCTTCCTTAATTCCTCTGAGTTTTCCAAATTCTCCGGAAAAATGGGAAGAGTCACCTCTTTTCTCAGATGAAATGTGGAGACTACCTTCGGCAAGAAGGATCTTGTAGGTTTTCAAGAAACCCTGTCATGAAAAAAGGAGATATGTCCTTGGGCACAAGAGAGGGCTTGCAACTCTCCTATTCTGCAAGCTGAGGCGATGGCCAGCAGGAATAGAGTCTTAAGAGTGAGTAGCCATGTAGATATTGATTCCAAGGGATCAAACGGTGTTGTTGATAGAGATTTTAGGACTAAAGGAAGACTCCATGCCGGAGGAGATTTGGTGACAGGAGGTCGTATCTTTAAGACTGCCTTGAAAAATCTTTGTACTGTCGGGTCTGCAGACCAAGTGGATCCAGATAGAGCTGACAGAGCTGAGGCATGCACCCTAAGGGTCCTATATTGTAGGCCCTTGTCCAGACCTGACTGTAGGAATCCTAAGACTTGAGGAAGGGAGATGTTATCCGAGATATATTCACTGTGTGAGCGCCAGAGCATAAATCTTTCCCATATCCTGTAGTATGTGCGAGATGTTGAAGACTTCCTTGCTTTGAGTAAGGTGTCTACCACCTCCCTGGGGAGGCCTAGTGTGGCCAATCTCTTGCGCTCAACCTCCAAGCCTGTAGGGATAGGGCTGCTGGGTTCGGATGCAGAATAGGGCCCTGGCTGAGCAAGTCCTTCCTCATTGGTAGTGGCCAAGGAGGAGTTGTTGACAACTTTAGGAGCAGGGGATACCAAGGCCTGCGTGGCCAGTTTGGTGCAATCAGAATCAGATCTCCTCTCTCCTGAATGAGCTTTTGAAGAACTCTCAGTATTAGAGGGAATGGAGGAAATGCATACGCCAGCTTGAAGGACCATGTCTGCAGTAGAGCATCTGATCCTACTGCTGTCTGGCAATATCTCCTCGAGAAGAACCTCGGGACTTTTGCATTGAGGTGAGAGGCTAGGAGGTCGCACTCTGGTAGACCCCAATTTCCCACTATGCTCTGAAAAACCTCTCTGTTCAATGCCCATTCGTGGCTTGAGATGCTGTTTCGGCTCAGGAAGTCTGCCTCCTGATTCCTTACCCCTGGGAGGTGTTCCGCCGTCAGAGCAGACAAGTTGCTCTCTGCCCACTGGATTATAGGCTGAACCTCCTGAAAAAGAGATTTGTTCCTTGTTCCTCCCTGCTTCTTGATATAGGCCACCGCACTTGTATTGTCCGTGAGGATCTTCACTGATGATCCCTTTAGGACTCTGGCGAAAGAGAATAGAGCTAGTTTTGCCGCTCGTATCTCTAAGATATTCGAGGGGACATTGGTTTGAAGAGACGGCCAAAGCCCCTGTGCCCATTCTGGTCCCAACCGGGCTCCCCAACCCCGGGATGATGCGTCCGTAGTCAGAATCTTCCATTGAGGTTGTGACAGTTGAAACCCTCTCGCTAGGTTTCTTTCCGAAGTCCACCAGTGTAGGGAATTCTTGAATGATTGGGAGAGGTAAATCCATTGCTCCCAGTCCTTCTGTTCCCTGTTCCATTGCTCTAGAAATAAGGCCTGGGCTGGACGCATGTGCCACCTTGCCCATCTTGTGACTGGTATGGTAGAAGTCATGGATCCCAACAAAGACATTAGATCCCTGGCCGACAACCTGTCCTTCGAAAGAGTCTCTGAGGCTAAGTTGACCAGACTCGAGATCTTTTGGGGAGGAAGTGAGACTAAATCCTCCAATGTGTTGAACCAGGTTCCTAGATAGACCAGGGACTGGGATGGGACTAGTTGGCTCTTCTCCCAATTTATAATCCATCCGTGGGATCTCAGATAGGAAAGGACTCGATCTCTGTCCTTGATCAGAGTTTTCTCCTCTTTGGCTGATATTAGGATATCGTCCAGGTAGTGCCAGATCGATATTCCCTCCAATCTTAGTTGGGCAATGAGGGTGACCAGAATCTTGGAAAAAACTCTCGGGGCCGTGGACAGGCCGAACGGAAGGCATCTGAACTGGAAATGTCTTCCCCCAATGGCAAAGCGAAGGAAGCACTGATGGGAACTTGCAATGGGAATATGCAGGTAGGCATCTCTCAGATCGATGGAGAGGAGCCAGTCTCCTGGAAGGACCGCTGAAATGATGGAAAAGATGGATTCCATCTTGAACTTCTGGATCCTCAAGTATCTGTTTACTACCTTGAGGTCTAGAATAGGCCTCCATCCTCCAGATATCTTCCTTACTAGGAACAGTGTTGAATAATATCCCTTGTTCCTTTGTTCCTGTGGGACTGGTAATATGGCATGCTCCCTTAAAAGCCACTGCTGATAGTGGTCTATGGCTCTTCTTTTTTCCCCCTCTTTCGGAAATGTTGAAGTTACAAACTGATTCCCCGTAGGAACCCTGAGGAACTCGAGACGGTATCCTCTCGACAGGATATCCAACACCCATTGGTCTGTGATGGAAGATCGCCATTGTTCTTGAAAAAGCTGTAGTCTGGCCCCTACTCCAATGGTATCCGACGGATAGTCAGGAGGATTTCTTGCTAGGTTGTGCCTGTCTGGATCTATCGTTTCCCTGAAAAGAGGACTGTCCTCTTTTCCACTGAAAAGGTCTGAACCCCTCTGCAGAAGACCTATTTTGCTGGTGTCCGCCCCTGAATCTTCCTGAGCCGCGAAAAAAGGGAGATTTGAAGTGCACGGGTTTTTTATCTTTCTTTTCCTGAGGCAAGAATTGGCTTTTTCCCCCCGAGGCCTTGGTTATGACATCATCTAGCCTGGGGCCAAAGAGTCGTCCCCCTTCAAAGGGTAAGGTGCAAAGACTCATCTTTGAAGAGACGTCAGCTGACCAGGTTCTGAGCCAGAGGGCTCTTCGTGCTGCAACCGCAAGGGACATAGATCGGGCTGCAAGTCTAGTCAGGTCTATTGCCCCCTCAGAGATGTATCCGGTCGCCAACTTGAGTTCTGCAAGGCTAGAAGAAATTTCTTGTTTGTCGGCGCCCTCCGAAAGGGCTTTGTCAATGCCTTCTATCCAAAAGGACATAGCTTTGGCCACCGAAATGAGGGCCACTGCTGGCTTACATGCCGCTCCGGCCACCTGAAAGCTCTTCCTGAGGTCTGATTCTGCCTTTCGATCCATAGGATCCCTCAATGCTGAACTGTCATCTATTGGTAGGGTAGTCCTCTTTGCCAAATGGATAACCGCCGGGTCTACGGCAGGGGCAGCGATCCAATCCTTGACATCTGATTCCTTAAAAGGATAAAGTTTTGAAAATCTCGTACCCTGAGATAGAAATGACACTTTTTTGGCTGACTTTTTCCACTCCGTCTTTATGAGGTCCGAGACCTCTTGGAAGAGAGGAAAAGTCTGACGGCTCTTAGAGGGGTTTGGAAGCACCTTGAGAGATACTGTACCCTCTGGATCCTCTTCTGCTCCCAGGGTCAATTTAACTGCCTTTATGAGAGGAGAAACCAAGGATAAGTCAAAGGAGCCGCTGGACCCCTCAGAGTCCTCATCTGAATCGATGTAAGAATTTGAAAATCTCTCTTGTTGAGATTCCTCCTCGGAGGAGGCTTCCGCTGTGTCCCAGACTGCATCCCTGGACGGAGAGTTCTCCTGGCTATCTTCCCAAACCTCCGTAACTCTGGTTGAAGGAGGAAAGGCTGAACTGCAGAAATCCTTCCAGCAGGTGCTGCAGAATTTTTTGCCCGGAAGAGGAGGGTTGAAACATCCCATGCATTCTGGATGGTGAGAGGAGACAGCAGCGGCTTTGCGTTTTCTAGAAGTCCCTTCTTCAGGCAAGCTGAGGAAGAGAGAGAGAGGACAGCTAATTAGAAAAGGAGAGAGAGACAAGAAAGATAGAAACAACCCAATTGAGGGACCTACCTAGCTTGGGGGGCAGAGGCATTGGAGGCTGAGGAGTCCATGAAGCAAGAAAGACAAAGCCTAGCAGGAGAAGAGAGCATGAAAAAATGCACATGCTTAAGGGCTAAGGATGCCACCATAAAAGAATCTTACCTGTAAGGCTGAGGGGAGAAAAGAAGCACGAACCTTTCCTTGGAAGGCAGAGGGTGGAAGTGAGCAGCACGAGCGCTGCCTTGTCAGGGCCTTTTATACTGCCGGCCCTCTAAAATCCGCCCCTCCAAAAAAAACATGGCCGCCTGGAGAGTGCGCCAAGCACAAAATGGCCGCCGCCAGCGCGAGGATGCGCACAGGGAGAGCGCGCTAGGCGCTAATGAGGAGGCGATGCAATCGTAGCGACCGCATTGGCCTCTGAAACCCCCTGTGTACCGGAGCGGTCGTCTCCTCCCCATACGAAAGAAAAGGTCCGCAGCATGCCAACCACAAGATGGCCGCTGGACAGGAAGTTGACTGAGACAGGAAATAGCACGCGTCTCAGTAGTAAGAGAAAAGGAACTCCTCGTGACACAGGCAACTTTGAAGAGTTACCTCCATGTCACACCTCTCTCAGCAGGAAAAGCAGAGTCGTGCTGTGGTAAGGATGTCCCTCCTGCTTAGGCCTTACACACAGACGTTTAAAACGAATGGGGGGAAGGCATAGCACTCTGCCCAAATTCACCTGTAAAGCTCGAGGGCTTAGGGAATGAACCCAACCAGGAGAAAACCCTCAGGTCAGAAGAAGAGTGAGGACAGAAAGAAAAAAGACAAGGTGAGTGTGCTCCAGGGGTACCTTTTAAAGGCTTAGGAGGGAGGGACTATCTGGTCAGGGGGCGGGGACGGGGAATCCCCCGTATGTAATGCTAATATGGAGTGGCCAGGAAAAAGTAGCGAATTCAGCAGATAAACAAAACAATGTAGGATGTAGTCGGCAGATGTTACATAATTAACTTTTAAAAGTAGCAACTTATGTCAAACACTGAGTTGAGCCCTACAGGCTGTCTAGTATGTAATTAATATATACATTTAACCTCTGTTCTTAATAGCTTTGCTTGTAAATGTCCACCTCTCTGGCCCAGGCTAACCCTTTCTATCCCTTGTACTGATATCCACTCGGCATCTCCACCATTACATTCTCTAAAATGGCTCGACACTGGGTTGTTCTCATTTCCAGATTTAATATTATTAAGATGTTCTCTAATTCTGTTTTTGAGATTCCTCATGGTGCATCCGACATATTGTTTCTGGCACTTTAAGTAAGTTATTAAATAAACAACAGACTTAGTATTACAGTTAATATAGCTCCTGATCTGAAATGTCTCCTTTGTCGCACTACACATAAATGTGAATCTGAAACACAAATCACTTCGCATGTAACACATCTAGTAGAGCCACATTTCAACATTCCATGGCTATCCAGCCATGTTTCTAATCTGAGCTCCTTGACCAACATGCCAATGTCATAACCAGGGTCGGGCCCTCCTTGCCACCACTTGGATGCCTGCTTCTAATAGTTGTTTGAATAATTTATCCCCATAAAGTATGGGTAACCACACACCCTGCTAGCCAAGGTGAAAAATAAAAAGAATAAATTTACAAAACATGGAGTGCATAATAATTTTTTTTTAAATTACATAAGATACTAAGAAAATTATCCAATGAGACTGTCTACCATCGGCAAGTCAGCCATCTTGCTGTTATCTAACAAAGGAAAATTACTACTCACGTTTTTGCTTGCTGATATTACATTGTGATCATGCATCAAGATGATGGACATAGTATTTGTTGCTTGTAAAGAAACGTGTTTAATGTCTCCAGCTGCAATTATAATACACAACACAGGGAGCTAAGCAAATTGCTCACTGAAGCATCCTTTTGCATGCAAGCCTGCTGCTTCTGGACTACAGCTTCATATAATACCAAGAACAGAGAGTCAATTGTAAATATAGAAGAGGGGCTTCTCATTGGGCATATGGAATCAGGGAACCTACAGAGCTGGCACAATGGTATTTCCATGCCAGCACTTTCTACTATCTACACTCAGCATGGGAAGGTTTAGATGCAACTAGTGCAGCCCAGCAATATAAGCCACCCTGGAATTTGAAAAAAAGAAGTGTAACTTGTCCAGTGCTCTAAATAGAGTTGCCACCTGGCTGGTACTTCACCAGCCTAGATTGTAAATTGCCACCTGAGACCTGGACCAGCATTACAAATTTAACAGCAAAGGGTTTCCCTCCCTGATCTGCTCTGATTATTTGAAGTATAATGTTTATGTAAATAGTTATTGTGGTTATTCCAGGGGGAAGCACCAGGAGGCCTAAGTTCAGCCGCCTCAGAGAGGTACCAAGACAAGCCAAGTAGTTAGATTAGATGGGCCAGATTTGTAGAGTTTACTATAGGTGGTGAGAGATAGTGGCAGGGTAGCTAGCTGAGCAGCATATGCTCCAGCAAAGAGTAGAGGCCAGTGCCCTGGCGGTAACTCTCCATTTAGGGACCCAGTGTATAGGGAGCTATGACTAGGTAGGTCCTGGTGCATAGAATGCAACCCCTGGTACCACAGACCTTGCCCATCCCCCTACCAAAAATAGATGCTGGACCTAGTGCATGCCTCTGTTAGAAAGGCATGCAATTGGTTGGTTATGTATGCATGTTTAAAGAGGAATAGAGAGTGAGAAATGTAGAGGAGAAAGAGTTTTGCAACCTTATAGTATTTACATTATATTGTAAGTTGTATATTACAGTACATTAAAGATTGGGATGTGTTAATGTCTGCTAATAGGAATAAATCACAGTGCTCTTCCTGCAAACATGCCTGTTAACAACTAAACAATATGGCAACTCCTCAACTGCATTTTTTCAGCTGGAAATTGATTTCCTGCATTTGTTTTATTTCAGCGTATTGGCAAATGTTTAATATCCGCATAATGACATTCAGAAATCGTTAATGCCAAGCATTTATGAATAGAGATTATGTTATTTACAGCACTTTTTTTCTGGGGGGGGGGCAACTGCTGATACAGTGATGACTGCCTGCTGTTCATGCCATAATGGGGTATTAGCTTTAACTAGGGACCTGGGTGCTGATGTTCACAATAAATGGTGCCTTGCCTAGATTTTTCAGACACTATTACAAATGTGGAGTGACAATTTCTCAGCAGAGTAAAGCTGCTTTTGGGGATCTTTAGATACTCGGTGTTATAATTGTTTGCTGAAAAATCCATAGTGCTTCCCCGCGGTGCCTTGATTCCCTGGGCAATGGCGCCACACATGGCAAGTCAAGCATGATATAGAAAGCAATGCCACCAGCAAAACGGGGTCGTTATGAGCAAATCATAAAAATGGGACAGCGTGGAGGGAGATTAACGGGAGATTGCACCATATAGATTTTTAAAGGTCATGTACATAAAGGACCCGGGTCATTAACTGCGGCTGTTAAAGATACGGAGAACATGATTTACAGAGATACGGTCCCACTATATTGCAATACTTTTTAACTCCTCTGTATAGCTACTCTCATTAAAAAATGCATTTCAATGTTTTCATTTCTATAATTAAAAGACAAGGAAGGGTATAAGGTTTCATGTTTGTCTGCAAGTGCTGAGAGCAAAGTGCAATTTTAAGCTCAATCACCATGTTTTTTTTCCCACAATGCAACATTCCCCCCCCCCCAGAATTCTAGCATATTTGCTGTTACAGAGGCTCAATGCTCTTCCTACTTCGCTTACCGCAACTGCAGGTGCACTTTGATGCAAATCCTTGCACAGAATGTTTTGGAAGTCTGCCTTGTGCTTGTTTGGCATATGCTCTAATATTTTGGCTCAACTGAACTTTGGTGATTGACACAGGGTGCTGTTTCTATAGGCACAGCAGTGCTCAATTCTGGAGGCAGGAAGCAGCGTTGGACTGGGTGACCTGGGGCCCACCAGGGCTGCTGCCTCAGGGGCCCCTAAACCCCGCCCCAGCCACAAAGCCCCTTCTGGCCCCCCTCCACCCCCACACGTACCTTTTTCTTCTCACAGCCACGACTGGGGCCAGGGAGGGATGTCAGGGTGGCACCCGCAATGGTTTCAGACAGGGAGCAAGTCTGGGCTGGTGGGACCCAGACCAATCCTGGTGGGAAGGACTGAGTGACTTCTATACAGAAGTGCAAGGAGCACATTTTGATGCAAGTACCTGAAAACTTTAATGAAAGGTGTTACACACAACTAACTTCAGGTAAAGTACCAGGACTGCAACTGCACTTGTGAACATAGTGGCAAGTTGTTAGAAACCCCACAGTGATTATAGTCTCTTGGTGCTTCGCTTTAAAAACTACACTATTCCAGGGTTCGCTTGTAAGCGCTGAACTACAATCCTCTGTCAGTTTGGGTGGGTGTATTTGCAGTAAGAACTATTCATGAAATTTCTGTACTGGGCATGTGCAATGCAGAATTGTCGAAGGTGACAGAAGAAGAAAGAAGAGGGTAGCAAGGTGCCCTATAAGTAGTAAGGAGTACCCTATACTAGTGCAGTTTTAATCAAAAATCTAACTTATATATGCCAGTACTGGCGACAAACTCTCAGGTGCTTAGGCCAACATTTACATATTTTAAGTGGATTTGGACTTTAATCAACCGACCAGAAGAAACCAACAGACAGCTGACTGAGCTTCCCTATCTATGGCCACTTCTGTTCGGAAAGCATATATTAGAAGACTTTATTGACATGGAGCAGACAACATTCTCTCTTTTTTTAAAACTTTTTATTATTTAATAAGGATGACAGATTATGGATAGTAATGTTCAGAATAATTTTGTCCTATGCATTGACAAATGGAAACAACAATAAAGATTATCTTTCTTCAAACTATTTCCGTGTCCTGTGTTTACTTGATTTTAGAATGTTAACAAAAAGTTGTTATGTAAGGATGTAGAGGTCCTAGTTGCCAGACAACATTCTCATTAGAGAATCTGCCAACCAGTCTACAGTCTATAGGAGAAGTTTCCAAAAGAAGATCAAACTATTCTTATATTGCTCTGAAACTTTAGATTGATATTGTCTTGTCTGTTCTAAGTAGACCAACATCAGAAGAGTTTATCTTCTTCTTCTGAAATATTTTTCGTCTGTAGCCCAGAGGGCAGAACTGACCTGCAGGTGGTGCTCTTGTTTTAATTTATTGTATATCTTGAAATACAGGAAAAAATATCTGGTGTAAATTGCTAAAGTGTTTAAAAGAGCACACTAAGCAATTTTTAATTCATTTGTTTTGAGGGTTCATATTTCCTTTCATATGAATATCAACCATGGACAACAGTGTTCACTCATTACTCGCCCATATGTTGCTGACCTGGCTATTGTAATTCTTCTTTAGAACATCCATAAGTGTGCAGACTACTATTTAATTTACACAAACTTTGTGAGTTTTTCGGAATGTATGAGCACTGGAGTTTATAATGAATCATGACCAAGTAACACCCAACGTTGCTCTTTTCAGTTCAGTTAATTGGATGCATTTTGTCACTAAAATCAAGAAAGGGTCAATATTGATCCAACTAATTTTTAGAGCTTCATGCCAGCATTTAGTCTTCATTTAGAACTTGTCATGTAAAAAAGCCTGACAGTACATGTAAAACCCAACTATCGGTATCAAAGAATTGGAGTGTGTGGTTAGTAAAACAAGTAGGCAGCAGAACTTTATTACTTTATTTGGCACAAAATGTTCTTATGTAACATGTAACAGAGCTGTAATACACATGAATAATTTTTTCTACTCATTTTATGTGCCCTGAAGCATACTGAGCAACTCAACGCTCTAGCAACCACTACTACATTCCCTTTCCAGATACTATTATCCCACTGCAACTATAGACACCATCTCTTCCTATATACCTGCTACCCCAAAGCCAGAGTCACTTCCCAGAGACTATTATCCCACTACTAGTATATGCACCATCTCTTCCTACTATATCTGCTATCCCATAGCCACTATCCCTTCCTAGAGACTATTATCCCACTGCTACTATAGGCACCATCTCGGCCTACTATACCTGCTATCCCACAGCAACAGTCCCTTCCAGAGACTATTATCCCACTGCTACTATAGGCACCATCTCTTCCTACTATACCTGCTCTCCCACAGTTATTTCCCATAAACTATTATCCCACTGCTACTCTAGGCACCATCTCTCGCTATTATACTTACTATCCCACAGCCACAGTCCCTTCCCAGGGACTACTATCCCATTGCCACTATAGGCACCATCTCTTCCTACAGTGATGCACAATGTGTTGGCTCTCTATAAATACATGTTAATAATACTATACCTGCTATCCCACAGCCACAGTCCCTTCCCAGAGACTGTTATCCCATTGCTACTCTAGGCACCATCTCTCCCTACTATCCCTACTATCCCAGAGGCTGCTACTATAGGTACAATCTATCCCTACTTTTCTTGCTATCCCACAGCCACCATCCCTTTTTAAAAATGTTAGTATCTCCAAAGTCAAAATAGAGGGTTATTTACTAAAAATTCAAATTAATCTCAGTGTGAAAACAAAGTCGATCAAACTCCCTTTAACAAATTGAACTTATTTATCAATCAAAACAAAATTGAATGTCAATTCGTTTGTATGATTGACACTCCAAAAACTCAACTTTTTTGAATAATCAGATGGAAACCCTGAGTTATATCCAGCACAAATCACGAAAAAAATAAGGTTTATTAAATGGGGCCCTAGGTGTTTCTGCTCTGTGTGTGAATATATGGTGTGTTACACTATTCCAACTTGTTATTCAGAAGTGTCCCTGTATGCTCTGTGTTCAAGGAAGGAGCTTTCTGAATTTACAGCAGTCTTGACACCCGTGCAGTAATCATGAGACCTGAACTCATGTGAGATTAAACCACATAAAAATTGCTTCTATTCATTCCAGTTCATGCATTTTTGTGCACATGAAGGGGAACCACTAAACCGTGCAAACTCAGTGCAGAAACCTGCTCGGATTATCTTAGATCAATACATGCTTGACCTGAACCACTTGATGCCTTTCTTGTCACCCCAATACCAATGAGCCGCCATCTTCACTGCTTTCTCCCACTACCAGACACTGTGTTTTTCTAAACGGAAATAGTGAGATTCTGTTAAGAATTAGATGATGATGCCTTACAACTATTTTGCTTTAATCACCATTCAGAAATAACCGAAGGCATATGGTAATCAAAATAAATAAATGTTTTTTATTGATTGATGGTGGAAAATGTTTTATTACTAATGGGGATATACATTGTTGATCCACAAACAGTCCAGCAACATTTGGGTAACCCATGGTAAAGTGATAATGTTACAGAAGATTTTGGTACCCTTAATATTAGGGGAGTCAACCTATGGGGGTCCTTGCTCTCTGGGATTGGCCTCTGTGATCCCCCTTAAAACATTGACATTTCCACCACCGAAAAAGATAAAAAAGCAGCTCTGCCTTAAAGGAACAGTAACATTAAAAAATAAAAGTGTTTTAAAGTAATAAAAATATAATGCAGTGTTGCCCTGCACTGGTAAAACTGCTGTGTTTGCTTCAGAAACACTAACTTAACCTGTGCTATATAGCCTTTTTCCAATTCCCGCCATTGCTACACAGCAGCTTGATTATTTGAACTATATTGGTGTTTCTGAAGCAAACACGTCGTTTTACCAGTGTAGGGCAACACTGCGTTATAGTTTCATTACTTTAAAACACTTTAAATTTTTGGTGTTACTGTTCCTTTAAATATACTGAGAGAGACTTTTCCTTTAAATGTATACATTTATATGTAAAAAGAAATATGTGTCCTCCATTTATTTTATTTGAATATCTCAGGGCCATCATCTTTTATTTATATAGAGCCAGCCCATTCCATTCAGCAGATCTTCTCATACATATTAAAGAAAAAAAGACTCGTGGGAACCTGCTGTGTGTTCATGCTAGGGGGGGGGCACAAACTGCAGGATCTCCTGAACATTGCTGAGATTCTGAGCCCATATACTGCAGGTATCAGATTATTGTAGATGGCCTAACCTGTCTGATAGAGTGTTTGCAATATTCAGAACCCAAGGTACACAATTCCATGCCAGACAATAAATCTGTTGGTAACTGCGAATGAGACTTAACGCTTATGTAAATCAATACTTCCTCAGATCGATATGCGGAGCTCTCTCAGACACTGTTCTTAAGGTATTTCGCTCCAGGAACTCCCATAGGAAGGATCACAGGAGATTAAACTGCCATAAAATGGTAGACTTACATTTTTAATTAACCCGCAAGTAGAGTGATCCGGAGGCTTTGATGAATATGTTATGAATATAAAGATATATGTATAAAACAGAGCACAATATGAGGATTGGCAGTGAATTTTTACAAAGTTGCATATGAATTCAGGGCTTGTTCACTGCAGAGTTTTATCCAGTGAAGAAATAGGTTTTTCTTCAAATCTGATAGGATGAAATTCCATGTAATATTAAGGAAAACAATCACTTCCAGGCAAACCACTTTAGCCATTTTCAGCCCAGAGTTTTTGCCCTGGCATGATATATTTAGGGGCAGATTCACTAAGGGTCGAATTTCGAAGTAAAAAATACTTCGAAATTCGACCCTCGAATTGAAATCCTTCGACTTCGAATATCAAAGTCGAAGGATTTAGCGCTAAACTATCGTTCGATCGATCAAAGGATTTTTCGTTCGATCGAACGATTAAATCCTTCGAATAGAACGATTCGAAGGATTTTAATCCAACGATCGAAGGAAAATCCTTCGATCAAAAAAAGTTTAGCAAGCCTATGGGGACCTTCCCCATAGGCTAACATTGACTTCGGTAGGTTTTATCTGCCGAAGTAGGGGGTCGAAGTTTTTTTTAAAGGGAAAGTACTTCGACTATCGAATGGTCGAATAGTCGAACGATTTTTCGTTCGAATCGTTCGAATCGAAGTCGAAGGTCGTAGTCGAAGGTCGAAGTAGCCCATTCGATGGTCGAAGTACCCAAAAAATACTTCGAAATTCGAAGTATTTTTCATTCGAATCCTTCACTCGAGATTAGTGAATCGGCCCCTTAGAGTCTATCAAAATTCAAATTTGTGAGGTTTTAGAAATTTTTTTCTACTTTGAATAAACTCACAATTTAAAAATACTCAAATGTTCGTGCAGTGCTACATTCATAGGGGAAGAACAGAACTGGGTTGGCGGGGCCCACCAGGTTTTTCCCACCAGCCCAGTCCGGCCCAATCCATTTGGTTGAGCCTGGATTATAATGACCCTGCTCTCAGGCCTGGGTCTGGGTCTTGGGCAGCAAGTATACTTGAAACGTTTGAGGAATTGCTCAGTGTAAACAATTGTATCAACTGTCGCCACCCTGCAGTACTCCAGTTAACTAGTTCAGGTGCTTACAGAAAATTGCTCAATTTAAAATTCAACTTTTATTTCTCTCATTTAAAAAACAGACCACGCTGCCTAATACACACAACACAACGCTGAAAATCCATTTCAGAGAAGCTGGACCATGTCCATAAAAAACACACACTTTAAAAACATAGGATGAACAAGTGGGGATATTACACAACGGTAATTAACCAGCCACAGACCAAAGTGGTATTCCAAAAAATATAGATTCGATTAACTACAAACCCAATCGCTTCAATATTCAAATCATTCTGTTATCAGCCATTCTTGTGGCAAAGTATTACATAGATTGCCCACACCTCCCTTCCGTATTTTCCCCAGAGATTACTACCTGGCTACATTGGGATCGTGTAGGAGCTGGTCCCCTACCGTCGACCTATGCCTCCCGACGCGTTTCACCGGTTATCCGGCTTCTTCAGGGGCATAAGTGAGTTGCGCGTGTTCAGTACGGGTTTAAATAGGGTTCCGGTTTCCTTGCAGAATTGAATGCGCCTTGACTTCCGCATACGTCACCACAGTCACGTGACGTTGGATTTCTGCCTACCGATCGGTTCAGCGCTGCTTCTGTCTAATGTGAGCATGCGTTTCCCTGCATGCGAAACAGCCACTGATACGATCACTATACGCTCACCATTGGAACAGTGCGATTGTGGAATATATTGAGCGTCTAAGCTTCTGCCATATTTATTTCTTGGTATGAGTATATGACAGTCCAAGTATGCCCATAATAGAAGTATTACCATCCATAAAATTATTATTATATTTAATTTTTAAGTTGCTTTAGTGCATCTCACTTAAAGCTTTATAGTTACATGGTATTGGGCATACCTGATACACAGTACATGTTTTTTATCTGTAAATACAGTTTGAAGGCATCAGTCTTGCCAGATTTAGAAGGTGGAATGAACCCAAATACAGTTTCCTCAATACTGATGTAATTATTGGAATAATTAATACTTTAGAGAAAAAATCTAAATCAAAAATAATCATGAAAATAAAGACTAATAACAAAATAAATGAAGTAACCTTAAATATTATACTATAGGAAGTGGCTGAATGTGAAGCCCTCATTCAGGCCAGCAGGTACCTTGGTATTTAACCAATAAATCCATTCTGCTTCGCGTTGAAGTAATTTATTATCTATGTCCCCAATTCTGGTGGTAGATTTAATGTGTTCCACAGCAGTGAATTTCATTGCTCCATTATCTCCATTATGATAAAGATTAACATGGTTAGCAACTGATGTGTTCCTTTTATTACGTACATCTCCTACGTGTTCTAATATACGTCTTCTAAACTCCCTTTTTGTTTTTCCTACATACTTCTTGCCACATACTCAGTCCATGACGTATATTACCCCCGTAGTTTTACAATTCATAAACTGTTTAGTGACGTATTCGTTTATATCAAATCTGCCAATGATTTTGGTGCTTTTGCATACATATGGGCAAGCTAGGCAGTCCCCACATCTATAACATCCCTTGGTATTGTGTGATAACCAGGTTGATTGTATTGGATTCCTATAATGACTTTGTATAAGTCTATCCTTTAGATTTTTGCTTCGTCTATAGGTTATTTGGGGGTAGTTACCAATGACTTCTTTAAGATCTAAATCTTGTTCGAGAATGTGCCAGTGTTTTTGTAGGATATTGAAGATTTCTCTATATTGACTACTAAAGTCACCAATCAGTCTTATTTGTTGTTTACTATTTGTCGACTGTTCCAATTTTTTATTATTGTTATTGTTCTTTCTGGGGATTAACAGACTACTTCGATCTGATTCCAAGGCTCTTTTGTACGCTCTTTTTAGACAATTGTGGCTGTATCCCCTCTGTTTGAACCTGTCATAGAGTTTCTTCGCTTCAATTTTAAAGTTACCTGGAGTGCTGCATAACCTTCTAACACAAAGGTATTGTCCTGTGGGTATCCCTTTAATGAGATTACTCGGATGTTGGCTCTTGGCGTGTAACAGATTGTTAGTGGCGGTGTTTTTCCTATAGACCGAAGTCTGTAAGTTGTTCTCTTTATCCCGGTAGATATGAATGACAAGAAAATTGACTGCCTCATAACTAATTTCTGAAGTGACTCGTAAATTAATTGTATTTGTATTCAGTTTTTTGACAAATTCATCAAATTTAGTTGTGGTTCCGCTTCATATCAACACTACATCGTCTATATAGCGCAGCCATAGTGTGATATATTGTGAATATTCCACTAGGTCATCACTGAAAACAAAATTTCTTTCCCACCATCCCAAGTATAAATTGGCATAAGCAGGGGCACAGGTACTACCCATGGCGGTCCCCCTTATTTGATGATAGTATTTTCCACTAAAAGTAAAATAATTGTGTTTGAAGATGAACTCTAATAGTTCTAATATAAACCGATTGTGTTTGCTGTATTGTTGACCTCTTTGATTGAGGGTGTCATTTATTGCTCTTAATCCAATCTCATGTACAATACTCATATATAGAGATTCCACATCCAAACAGGCTATGAACTGATCCTCCTGAAGGGTGATTCCTTCCAGGTGTCTCAGTGCATCCATGGAATCTTGTACAAACGATGGTAAGCTCGTTACAAATGGTTGTAGAATTTTATCTTGGGCAGCAAGGTTTTAGGGGTGGCCGGCAAGTTTTTAGAGGCGGCATGCTCACCTAAGGAGCAACAGGGATGCGTACTTCTGTATTCGTAATCCCCAGTGCTCCATCGCATATGGGGGGTCGTCTTTGTGCTCGCGAGGGCGCAGTGTGTTAGGATCCAGCAGCATAGGGGCACCCAACCCAGAGTCCGGGCCTACCTACCTGTCACCCTTTTCATGGAGCAGGCACGGATTTCCACTAGTGATGTGCACACCCAGCCCAAGTCCATCCACACCTGCCTCCTCCCCTTTATTTATAGGCTCGCGCTGACCCACAAAGGACCCATATCACTAATTTTCACTGCTAAGGCTTACCCAGGCAGCCTGTCAATGGATTGGTCCTAAGTGATCATGCATGGATCATGCAAAGATGTCAACTTCCCAGGGCCAAAATCAGGACCACATATTACCCCCTTACCCAATCACACCCAGTTACACCCAGTCCTGGATCCCTTATCCAGCACTAAAAATTCCCAGGGAGCCCAATTTCATTAGACAAGGTACAAAGGGGGAGGGGTGGAGTGAGAGCAGGGTGTGGGCAGAGAAGAAACAAATTGCAATATTTTCTCATGACCAAATATTGATAAAACTTCAATCTACTATAAATGGGGCAGGGGACATTTTTTCTAAAAAATTTTTGGTTTTGTACTCCAGAGTGCCGACTACTTAGTCCCTTTTTTATCCAGTGGATTCAGCCACAATATAAAATGTACATTAAAACACTGTCATTTGCTGAAATTGGTTGTAAAGCTTTTTCTTCCCATTGACTGGAGCTATTTGTCTGAACAATCACTTAATGAAGACATTGCTCCCTTTCTTTCCCCCTGCATTTTCATTACAAGGTAAATCTGATTACTTTGTCTTTTTTAGACACTCTGTCACCTATTACCAGTTAATGATGTTTTGATCCAAATGGGACCCAAGAAACGCAATGGGCAATTTAAAAAGCAGCCGGGCCTTCATCGATCGATTGTATTAACCACAATCAAGTTCCCAAGATATTATAAGAATCAATGTTTATTTTTTATATATATTTCTAGGCAGAGTGGTGAAGATAATTGTATTTTGCACAAAAATATATAAAAAAAAATATAAAAAATGCGAGAAAGACCAGGGACATACTTAATTAAAAACCTTCTTCAAAAATACATGTTCAAAGATGAATACAGTACTTTCTTTTTTTTTAAAGGGGGCTTATACCAAAATGACTCCCACCTAGCTTTCACAAGGCATACAGGATTAATTTATGTGATGTTAAATATCTTGCAATGAGAATGATCTGTACATCATTGTAACGTACTAGTTAGTTGGAACCTTTGGTGATTGCGGGTACACACTGATGCACAGGGCACCCCTGTGGATTCCGGTGTTCACTGCCGTTTTGGGGCCCCGGGCTTTCTGCTTGCGGAATCTAGTAGTGCAAAATACTAACAAGTCCAAAACAAGGTACTGGCAAGGATTAAGCAAAGACGTAGTCGAAGGTCAAGCAAAAGGATCAGGGCAGATGGCAGGAAACAGAGTCAAAAAGTCAGGCAGAAGTCAAAAACCAGGAATTCAAACAGGATAAATACACTTCTGCAGGATCAGTAAACTGAAGTCTGCTTGGACACTCTCAAAATGGAGGACTGGGCTTTTAAAGCTGTTTTGGCAGCAAGAATTTGAATTTGTCACCTTTTCATGACATCGCGACACAAGCGTCATGACGCTCAGCATTAAGCGCTAGCGTCACTTTAGCCCTGAGCCCGGAAGTGAGAGAGACACGCCAGGAGGTAGGAGATGGAGAGAATCTCTCGGCCCATCTCATAATCATACTGTTATATAACATAGGGAAGAGATTATTGTGAAGGTGTGGTTTTCTGATATTACACTGATGATAAAATATAACAAGGACAGATCTAGTGCTGTATATGTGTTAGAAGATCAAAAAAGTAGCCATGTGTTCACAGAGCAGCTGGATTCCCATTGGATGATTCTCCTGCATTAATTAGGCCATTGACGTATTGTTATCCAACAGTGCTCCTGCCAGGTTTTAACTCTTGTTGACATTTTTAACTATGCTTGGGGTTGCCAACCAAGACAATACTAATTGGACCAACCTGCCCCCTGCCCATCAGCTGCCTCCCCCACCACCCAGCTGTCACTTACTCAATTGCTTTTTTTACCCTCCCACCAGTCTACTTGCTGGCTCAACTGCCCCAGGGCGCTTGCCTTCCCAGCCAACTGCTTTCTGGCAGGTTATTGTTTCTCCTACTCAATGTAACTGAGGGTGTCACACTGGGACATGGATTTTTACTATTGAGTGCTGTTCTTATATCTACCAGGGAGCTGTTATCTGGTTACCTTCCCATTGTTCTACTGATGGGCTGCTGGGGGGGAGATGACATCAGTCCAACTTGCAGTGCAGCAATAAAGAGTGACTGAAGTTTATCAGAACACAAGTCACATGACTGGGGGCACCTGGGAAATTGACAATATATATAGCCCCATGTCAGATTTAAAAATAAATATAAAAAAAAAACAGTTTGTTCTTTTGAAAATGGATTTCAGTGCAGAAGTCTGCTGGAGCAGCACTTTTAACTGATGCATGTTTTCCCATGACAGTATCCCTTTAAGGAAAAGTGGGATAGAAAAGGTCACACATTATAGAGTGGGTCAAACCAATACACCTAGGAGGTAGAACTTGTAAAGGATTAGTCTCACCACTCAGGCATACCTCCAGGAAAACCCACTTGGAGGTAAAACTAGCCTGAGTCACTTCAAAATCTGTGATCCCTACACATAATCACATGAAAACTCCCTGCTGCCAAGTAAGATCTGGGCTGGCATCCTGTCAACAACTCCCATTTCAGCTCTTCAGCTTCTAGTAATCTGAGTACATTAGATAATAGCAAGATTGCTGATATAATTCTAATTGGTTGAGTTCCACCTACCCTATTACCACCAGACAAACCCTGGGTGGCTAATATTCATTAAAGATTGCAGTGATTAAATAATTACTTTACACCCATGACTGCATATACACCTCCTTCATTGTTTTTGCTCCTTCATTGTAGTGGAGAAAACAGATTTGTAATAACTTACTTTTCATTTAATTAAAATATTCCTAATTGCTAGACAGATCTCTCAAAGGAGTCTGCAGTGATAGAAGTTTCTTTTATCAGATGTGATTTCCATATTGAAGGATTTATCTAACTGAATCAACAGTTTCACAGACAGGATGCCAATTGTATTGCAGTTTGTACTCAAGTCATTACAAGGAAAGAGGCATTAATATTCCTAATATAACAATGTTTATAGTAGCAGCTGGGATAGTAGTCTCTGGGAAGGGACTGTGGGATAACAGGTATAGTTAGAGTGGCCAACTTTTCTGGAAAAAATACCAGCCTTCCTATATATTTATCTTTTTTTCCCTATTAATAACATTGGGATCATAATTTTTACTGGAAAGGTGGGTAAAATACCAGCCAGGTGGCAACCCTAGGTATAGCAGGGATAGATGGTGCCTATAGTAGCAGTGCGGATTGTAGTCTCTGGGAAGGTACTGTGGGATAGCAGGTATAGTGGGGAGAGATCAATGCTTATAGTAGCAGTTGGATTATAGTCTGTTGGAAGGGACTGTGTTTGTGGGATAGCAAGTATAGGAGAGATCAATGCCTATAATAGCAGTGAGGATAATAGTCTCTGTGAAGGGACTGTGGCTGTGGGACAGCAGGTATAGTGTAGAGAAAATGAAAACTAAAATGAAAACTAAAGTAAATCTCCCACCACCCTTCCAGCAATGTTTAGATATTCAATGACCTTTAATCCAATTTCACTCAGAGGTGAAGTGAGGACTTAGTTGCTTTGTCTTTGCCGCAATCCATTACCCTGACCAGCAAACCTGCAAATTAAAGGAGCATTGTGGCAGGCAGAAGTAGAGGGATATACTTTCATGTTCCAGCTTCCTGTTTATATAGGGGCACATGTGAACTGGAAGGCTTGATATAGCGAGCATTTATTTATAGTCTGGCTCTAGTGTGCATTGGGAGCACTGTGATTTAGATTGCATGTGGGAACCCAGTGGGAACCTTTGCTTAGTAACAACTTGGCTGTACATAGGAACAATTTATTGGGACCAATTTTTCAACATTTACTTTTTTCTCCTGCTCAATTTAGATTTCTACAGGTGGCTGTCATGGTCTGGGCTGAATTTATAAAGTTATGGACTATAAATTTGCACGAAACACTTATGGAAAGTTCATGTTTCATATAATTTTTGAGAAGCAAGTTACTAGTACCGTATTAATTATTGATTGTAGAGCTTTACTTTGACTTTCTTCTGTGCAGATTTTATTAGCTAAGCTGCCCTGATTTTAGGCTGGTTGTTCACAAGCATCCATATCAATGTTTACAACTCCTGTAGCAGGAACCCACCATAACAGAAAGAATTTCTGCATCATTGCTAAGTTCCCCAGAATCAATAGGGGCATCTGCACATAATTCTTCATAAGGGTCAGATGAACAAATGGACACTCAGCTCATCTCGTTTATGGGTGGGTATATGGAGTCTGTTTGGGTACAAATACCCATTAAATAGCCTCAAAATATGCACAGCCTTGTGCCAATTTTAGCTTGAATACATTTGTGTTGGTAGTTGAACCCTACAGACCCTTTTATTGTGTCTAAAGATTCTGTCCAGTAGTGTGAGCCTCCTACTACTTACCCGTAGTTGATGTAAGATCTCAATGCATATATACTGTACAAGATGTAACCCTAGCACTGTGCTTATACTTAGTACTTATACGTCTGTCTATACCCTGTAATGTGACATTTAACAGGTTACTACATATACTAGATGGTTACATCTACCATGTTCAATAAACTTGAATTGTTAAAAAAAAAAAAGATGATCACACAAAGTGTCGCACTTCTCCATGCCATTGAGCTGTCAAGGAGGGGGACACAAGGGACTGAGCTAGGGGAAAGCCAGAGAGGTGCTTCCCTGGTGTAGCTCCACCTTTGCTCCCTAGGCATGTGCCTCTGCTGCCTGCCCCAAGTCCCGGCCCTGGTGGCTTCATGCAGGTTCATTTAGAAGATGATGAGTGGTAATCCTTCTAGAATTGGGTTTTTATCATTGCCTAGCCTCCTAGTCCAGCCAGTATATGGCTGTACTAGATGAAATCCATTGATCCTTACCCAAGATGGTGGGCGCATGTAGGTTTTTTCAGATGTGATGATGAGTTTTAGTCCTTCTAGAATTGGAAACTGAACACAGTTGTCACCCGGCCAATGATTAACTTGCTTAGCCTGTAAATCAGCTGCTGAGGCCAGGGGGTATTACAAATGACTCCATTATGTCATTGCCCAGACCCCATCTGGTCCTGCTGGTAAAAGCTTACACCCACCCTAAAAGTGACACCCCCGATTTAAAGGGTGATACTATAGCATTTAGGTAGACCTGGGTATGGGTGCACAGATAGATTTTTGACTGCCCTTGTACAAAATTTTCCCCTAAATATCACTGCTTCAACATCTTCTTTAAAGCACAAAATAATTTTATAGTTTCCTATGCATTTTTTTTGACATTCCGGGTGAATTCAGGCATCAAATTATTCGCCTCTCTTGTATGAAAATTCCTCAGAAATATGTGTTTTTTAATCACAAGGTGAAAAGATTTTTCCTTGCAAAATGTGATATAATACAGCTATGTATAAAATGTGCTGGAAGAGGTTATTAGCCTGAGTGCATTTGTTCTTAAAAGATGTATTTTTTTAAAATATTTTTTAGCTGAAAATGTGACCTCTCCCGGTGTGTACAGAGCTTGCCTGCGGGGGTCATATTTTTGTTGCTGCTTTGGATTGACTGGCAGATTGATGGGCACAAAATAATAAAGAATGCATTCATGGCAAGTATATCACCAAATGGGTCGTTAAGACATGCTGAAGTGCCTTATCCAGCCCTTCCGGAGTGCTCCAAAGAGGTCATGTATCATCTCGCTGATGTCCAGTCGGGGGAACACTGCGGGGCTCCTGCCAAAGAGACCATTAGAGCCCCGCGGTGTGGCCTGACTATACGGCAGCAGCTAGTTTTATGTGTTTGTTAATCTGAACTGACACTTCTACGATAACCATGGAAAGGAGGAGAAAGAAACACATATAGATAGATATAGATACTGTATAAACACCCTGAAATTGGGTATCATTCATCTATAGAGATGTATCCACTCCACTTGACAGCTCTCCTTTGGAGAGTACTTGGGAGCTGGCATTCAAAGATCAGAAGGGCAGACATAAAAAGACTCAAAAAAGTGCACAATCCCATGTTTTATTACCCAAAATGCAGCATTTTTTCCCTGAATGTCAGCAGAATTGGTAAGTTATAAGCAGCAGTTCCCTAAATTTTAGGAATCATTTTCAAATGCACCTGCAGGTGTAATTGCTCCAAAATGGAGATGGCATATTGACACAACTTATAAACCGCTGCTATTGAAGCTGGGGATCCCTGGAGCTTCCACCATGCTGAACCTGGTAGCAGCTTATCCGTCCTACAATGGGTAGCGGCAATAGGTGCCTTTTTTACTGGCATGTTGAATGTGATCAAGAGCATGGTCACAGTTATGCTAGAATTATTGTAGGGAAATACTGTATAATGGGGAAAAAACATGGCAATTTGTGACCAGAATTGCAATTTGCACACTACATGTGCATTTGCAAATGGCCCTTTCAGGGCCGGATTTACATAGCAGGCTCCCCTAGGCCCACTGCTGTTCTTTGAATCTATACCCTCCCCTTAATAGGGATTGGCTCATGGGAAATTTCATCTCCAGCGCATCCCCAGTGTTTTTGAACCAATGTGGGTGTGGTTGGGCAGCATGCCGCCCCCTAAAATCCTGCCACCCTAGGCCCGGGCCTTGGAGGCCTTTCCACAAATCCGGGCCTGGGCCCTTTCTGTGTTGAAAAGGTGTTACTTGCACAAGCTCAGGGTTTAAGGTGATTACAGGGTTCCTTTAAAACAATGCATGCACTTGCACCTATCTGAGCAGGCTGGACTTGAGGGTAGTTCATCTTTCTGTTGAAGGAACAGTAACACCAAAAAAATAAAAGTGTTTCAAAGTAAATAAAATATATTGTAGTGCACTGGTAAAACTGATATGTTTGCTTCAGAAACACTACTATAGTTCATATAAACAAGCTGCCGTGTGGCAATGAAGGAGATTAAAAAAAGGCTATATGGCACAGGTTGAATAGTGGATAACAGATAACACCATTATGTTCTACAGAACTTGTCTGCTATCTACTGTGTAACCTGACCCTTTTCTCCTTTGTATGGCTGCCCCCATTGCTACACAGCAGCTTATTTATATAAACAATAGTAGTGTTTCTGAAGCAAACACAGCAGTTTTACCAGTGCAGGGCAACACTGCATTATATTTCTATTACTTAAAAACATTTTAATTTTTTGATTAACTGTTCCTTTAACTTTTAGTATTTTATAAAATTGGCTTATTCTAAGCAACTTTTCAGCTGGCCTTCATTTTTTCTTTTTTAGTGTTTGATAGTTCTAAAAAAATTTTCATGGTTATAGTAAATCTTTTCAGCTTTCAACTGAGGGTCACTGACCCCCATCTAAAAAAACAAATGCTCCGTAAGGCTACACATTGATTGTTAATGCCTCGTTCTGTTCAGTCCCTCTCCTATTCATATTCCAGTCACTTATTCAGATCAATGCATGGTTGCTAGGGTAATTTGGACCCTAGCAACCAGATTTGCTGAAGAGTTAACCAAGTCAGCTTTAATACTGATACTATTGTCTGAATAGCTGCCTTTCATTTTCAGTCACATCTCGGTAAAATGTGCCTCGTTTAGGTTTCCTAATGAATCTGACAAGTAGCAGAGGCAGTCAGCTCGCTAGGTGCTGGGCAGATGGTATCTACTATATCTTTGTGCGTCTGTTCTCTGGAGTGGATCAATCTAATGGAATCACAGAGTGAGTGCTGAAGCCTAATTGGATAATGCAATCTTGTGACCAATATGTCTTACAGACAGCAATTAACCTTCTCTCTCACTCAGGCAAAATAAATGTAGAAAGGGTGTTTTTTTTCCTCCCTGAAGACTCTGCAAGTACCAATGCTCCTGCATTATATGCAGAGAATAGTACAGAAATATATGTATTCATCAATCCATTAGAAATCCATAGCTATCCAGATCTGGCACAGCATGAAACACTTTGAAAGTAAGGGGTTTAACCTGCAGGCCAGGACTGGCACTCTGTGGGTTCTGGCAAATGCCAGAGGAACCGCTGTAAGTTGCCATAGATAATAACTATTTATTGGGCTGAAGGGAGGGTGTTTGGGCCTCTGTGTTCTTGAAATGCCAGGGCCTGTTTTGAATACCAGTTAATCTAGATGTACTATGCCCAATATTTGCTGCTGGCTTGGCCATTCCTCTTTTATATTTGGCTCTTGTAAATGCCAGCCAGACTGGTTGGTGACAGGTAGATATTGGGCAAGGATTACATCCCTTGATGCCGTGCTCTCCCAAAGGGTGCTCATAGGTTTTTTTGGGTGCTTAATATTTCATGAGAGTGTAAGAGCTCTCTACTGCCCTTGAGTAAAAACAGAATGTTGCTGTTTTGCAGTTTTATTGCATCCCAAGCTATAATGCTAGATATACTGTGATAATTGTCTCTTCCAGCACCATCCTTCATCTCAGTGTAGTCAACCATATAGAGATTAAAGGAGAACTAAAGCTTAACTACAGAAGTAGGCTAGAAATGTTGTACATAATTGTAACCCTTTCTTGGCAGGAATATCCAGTATAGTATAGATCCCAAGCCTCCGCTAAGTGGGAGATTTGCTGGGTTTGGATAAGTTAAGTGCCTCCACCCAGGGCTAAAACCAGATATTGGTGGCATACAACTCCCTGGGAACTGCAATAGCAGTGATTTTGGTACCAATTGTAGCAGACAATAAATCACACAATAGGCAGATATGCAGTAATATGTAATATTAGAAATACAATATATGCAATGCAATAAGAACAGTGACATAACAATAATACAATGAATAATAGACAATATAATAAGTATCACCCTTTGTATGAAAATGTCCACTGTCACTTTAAGAATGGTGAGAGTGCACACTATGGTCTGCAGGGATATATTAGTAATCCCAAATTAGTAAAATCAGAGTTATGTGTTGAAACACCAGATTGATGCACCCCGGGGTGTGTAAAGTGAAGGTCTCAACTCCCAGTGGTAGTGAAAAAGAAATAGATCCTGTGAGGCAGAGCAGATACAGGGAAGCAGTCTGGCAGATTTAATCCACGCTGAGCTTGGAATGCTGGTGTAGGGAAAGGCTTCCTAAATTCCTGAGGAGATCCACTGCACCTTTTTACGGAGGCTGATGGGAAATCCACAGTCCAGATCCGGTGTACACAACGGCAACTCACTGCAGGGTTGAAGTCCTATCTATCCTACAGGGATTACTTCCCTAGCAATAGCTCAGGCAGCTGCACTAGTTCCACTCACTATGATGGCTGACTGGAAAGGGTTAACTTACTCCCTGTGCTCTGACTATGGGATTCCCTATTTCCTGTTCCTTTCACATGGCAGTGGGCACACAAAGGGTTAATCCCTCCTGCCGTGAGAAAGGCACAGGAAGTGACGAATAAAAGGACTTCCCCCAGCTCTGGCGCCCATTCTTTTTCTTCCTGTCATGCAATACCCCCACAATGTACCAGCAGAGCCGCTCTCCTCTGTTTGAAGCTCCTCTGGCCGAGATACAGGTTCTCATGTGAGCCGCAGGAGAAGCCGGCGGGCTTATGGCCATCCGTTGCCTGCAGCGCTGTAAGTCGCAATGCCGATCTTCAGACGGCGCATGCGCAATAAGACGCTGATGCGCCCTATGACCTCACGCCTAACCCGGAAGCACTACTGCGCATGTGCGCACTTCCTGGTAAGATTTAAAGGGACGGGAGGCGTGGTATAGACAAACATTTCAACCATTTTATGCTGTTTTTTGTCTGGCGTCTTACTGCTGTTAAAAAGAAGCAGAGTGCTTGAAGTAGTGCATTGCTGGTCCCAGGTGTAAGTAGTTACCTGTGGATATGGATTAAATCACGCTGGGAGCTCAGGTTTGGTAAAATGACTAACCTGTGGTGTGCATATCTCTTGCAGGCTGTCTGTAATGAGTCACAGGCGTTCACACTCAGGCTCAAGGGGGTAAGCATTATCTAAGGAGAGAGCTTCTGGGACAGACTTTTCAAAATGTAAGTAACTTTACTCCTTTTTATTTATAGGAGCCCATCACAGGAAAATCAGCCAGAAAGATGCAAAAGTTCCAGACGGGAGTGTATAGCATGTGGTGAACCAGCCATGCTGGATAAAAGGCTGTGCAAAAAATGCCTAATGGAGGCTAGCAATCCTCCCATGGAACAACTGAATAGCATGATGGACTGGATGCAATCCACCTTCAAGCAATCCATGGCTACTATGGTAGATGAAGTCACGGGTAAAGTAATGCATAATCTGAGTAAACAAGGATGCATACCTGCTGCCAGTGCAGGGACGACAGCCGGATCATCTAGAACAGTACAAGAAAGAGACTCTATTTCCTCTGAAGGGGAAATATCAGAAACAGATACAGATGAAGCAGAGGAATCAGCTTTCAATATTGATTTTATTGAGCCTCTAATAAGACACATGAGAATCACACTAGACTTAGATGAAGAAGAACAGCTACCCAAACAAGATAAAATGTTCAGAACTAGAGAAAAGAAAACACAGGTGTTTCCGGTCCATGATGTGATTGCTAGCATGATAAATGCCGAATGGGAAACCCCTGACAGAAAAATGGGGGAATCTAAGAGGTTTAACAGAATGTTTCCTTTTTCAGAAAAAGATGTGAAATCATGGAATGCTGTTCCCAAAGTAGATGCGGCAATCACCAGAGTGGCTAGACGAACAACATTGCCAGTTGATGAGGGTGTTTCCCTCAAAGATGCCATGGAAAGAAGGCAAGATGCCATTCTAAAGAAGCTGTACCTTGCAGGAGGAAAGGCTTGCAAAACAACGGTAGCAACCACATCACTTACCAGAGCCAACAGCATTTGGATATCTGAGGTTGAGAAAGCGGTTAAAGAAGGAGCAGATCAAGATAAAATTCTGGACATAATTCAAGACATTAAAACAGCAAACAATTTTGCTTCTGAAGCCTCCCTTGAGGGAGCAAGGGTGGCAGCCAGATCCATGGGCCTTGCAGTTGCAGCCAGACGAGCACTGTGGTTGCGTCATTGGCATGCGGACTCTCAGTCCAAGCATAACCTCTGCTCCCTGCCATTTAAAGGAGAATTCCTTTTTGGGGAACGTTTAGATCAAATAATCTCCAAGGCGTCAGCGGGAAAATCAGCTTTTTTGACGCAAGATCGCAAGGATAGAAGGAATTTCAGAAATCAGAAACCATCATTCCGGGATACCAAACAATACAAACCAGGAAAGCCCTTTGTCCATCAGCCCTGGAGATCCAGGTTTCGTAACCAAGACAAAAGAGATCAGAAACCTGAGAAGAAAACAGCATGAAGGTGCGCGAGCCCCTCTGGCCCAAGTAGGTGGCAGATTAAGGGCGTTTGGGACAGTGTGGGCTCAACATATACAAGATTCCTGGGTCATCAATACGATTGTGGAAGGTTATGCATTGGAACTGATGAATATACCCCAAAAGAAAATTTGTGTCATCAGACAGACAGAGATCAGACCAAGACAGAGGATGTCTCCAATCTGTCATCATGGATCTCTTGGACAAGGGGGTCATAGAGGAAGTTCCAAAAAGAAGTCATTTTTCAGGAATATATTCCCATTTATTCCTCAGACAGAAACACAACGGTTTGATTCGAGTAATACTCAACTTGAAAAGTCTCAATCAAAATCTCCATGTAAGAACATTCAAAATGGAATCCATCAGAACAATTACAATGCATATCTGCCATGGAGATTGGATGGCAAAGATCGACCTGATGGACGCCTACCTTCATATTCCCATATGGGAACCACACAGGAAATTTCTGCGTTTCTTCATTTTGGGGAAACATTTTCAATACAAGACAGTCCCTTTCGGGTTGGCGACAGGTCCCAGGGTATTCACAAAGATCTTGGCACCTCTTTTAGCACACCTTCGTATGAAAGGAATTCAGATCTTTGCTTATCTAGACGATCTGTTCATAAAAGCTTCTTCTTGCCAGTTGCTGACCGAGCACTTAAGGATTGTGGTAACCACTCTACAGAGTTGGGGCTGGTTAATAAATTGGGAAAAGTCACTTCTGACCCCGACTCAAGAAATATTGTTCTTAGGAACAACAATCAACACACAGGAAGGCCATCTGAGACTCCCCCTAGAAAAAATACCAGATATTCAATATCAAGTACAGCAGATTTGCGCAAAACACAAAGTTTCAGTGAAATTCTGCTAGCAAGTCCTCGGGAAACTGAGCTCTACAATAGACTCGGTCAAATGGGGAAGGATTCATACGAGAACACTACAGATGGAATTCCTAACACAATGGAGCAAGGGCCATCCAGAGTCGAACCAGACCATTTCTTTATCAGAGAAAACTATACTATCCCTAGCTTGGTGGTTAGAAGAAAAAAACTTGAAAAAACCAATATCTTTCATGCCAAAGATCATGGAGACAGTCACAACGGATGCCAGCAGAATAGGCTGGGGAGCACATTGCAGGACACAAACGTGCCAAGGAATTTGGTCCAAGGAAGACAGCAGAAAGAGCTCCAACTGGAGAGAATTGAAAGCAGTCCTACTAAGCCTGATAAGATTCCACGAAATAGTCAGAGGAAAAGAAGTCCAGATAAAGTCAGACAATCTTACCGTGGTCAATTACATAAACAAGCAAGGGGGCACCAAATCAAAAACCTTATTGACCACGACCATAGCTATTTTTTCGTGGGCGGAAGAGAACCTAATAGGTCTGTCGGCCTGTTACATACCGGGAGTCCAGAACTGCCTAGCAGATCAGATCAGCAGGAGATTCCCGACAGTGGGAGAATGGGAACTCAGTCAAGAAATTTTCAATCTGATCAACAACAAGTGGGGTCCCTTCTCCATAGACCTGATGGCAACATCTCAGAACAAGAAGATCGCGACATTTTGTTCTTGGGGAAAGAACAGTCAAACGATATTTTGGGATGCCTTTTCTTTCCCATGGAAATTCCGAATGGCTTACATCTTTCCACCTCTAGCTGTGATTCCGAAAGTCCTCAAGAAAATCAGGACAGACAAGGCAAATGTGGTCATTGTGACACCTTGGTGGCCCAGAAGAGCTTGGTTTCCGACACTGATGGAGCTCAAACAGGAAGAGCCATTCCACCTTCCAATAGTTCCAACTATTCTCCACCAGGGAATGGTGTTACATCCGAACCCAGGCCGTTGGGCCTTAACAGCCTGGAAACTGAAAGGCTAAAGCTTAATCGGTTGGGATTATCAGACTCCACAGTATCTACCATATTAGCTTCAAAGAAAAAATCGACACACATAAAGTACGCCAGAACTTGGGAGGTCTTTATTGATTGGTGCAAAGCAAGAGGTCATGACCCTCTCAGAATATCTGAAGTCACCATCATAGAATTTCTACAAGCAGGCGTAGAACGCAATTTAAGTATTTCTACGCTTAAAGGACAGGTGACGGCGATTTCAGCACACACTGACTTTCACTGGGCTTCGGGTATCCTATTGAAAAGATTTTTTCAGGGATTGAAAAAACTTTGCCCTATCATCAGATCAGAAGTTCCACCTTGGGACCTATCGTTGGTCTTAAAAGCGTTAATGGAACACCCTTTTGAACCATTAGAGGAAGCATCTTTAAAAAAATTTGTGCCTCAAAACAGTATTCTTGTTAGCCATCACATCTGCCAGAAGGGTAGGAGAATTGCAGGCATTATCAATTAAACCGTCTAAGCTATCCTTCTTTCCAGACAAGGTGGTACTCAGAACGGAAGATAGATTCATACCCAAAGTACCATCTAGATTTCATCAGCAACAGGAACTGATCTTACCTGCATTCTATCCGGAACCACAAAATCAACAAGAAGAAAAGCTTCACTCCTTGGATGTAGTCAGATGCTTACGGATTTACCTTAAGAAAGTGGCAACTTTCAGAAAAACAGATTACCTTTTGGTGACCATTGGAAGTAATAATTCAGGAAACAGAGCTGCTAAAAGCACGATTGCAAGATGGTTGAAGCAGTGCATCGTAACAGCATATTCATTACAGTCAGCACCTGAACCAGCACCTAAAGCACACTCCATCAGAGGGATGGCAGCTTCCTGGGCACTCAGAGCCCAGGTATCAGCAGAAGAAATCTGCAGAGCGGCCACTTGGTCATCTTTTTGCACTTTTTCCAAACATTACAAATTTGATACATATTCTAAGGATCTAGCCTGTTTTGGGCATTCAATTTTGGAGGCGGCTACTGCTGAATAAATGTATAACTGCAGTACTTGGTCTATATTTGTTTTGTCCCTCCCTAAATGCTTAGCTTGTTAAGTCCCTTTGTGTGCCCACTGCCATGTGAAAGGAACAGGAAAACTGAAAATCATATCATACTTACCGAGATTTTCATTTCCTGGACTGGAACATGGCAGTGGGCAGGGGCTTCCCTCCCAGGGGTATTGTAATCAGTCAGAAAGAATGGGCGCCAGAGCTGGGGGAAGTCCTTTTATTCGTCACTTCCTGTGCCTTTCTCACGGCAGGAGGGATTAACCCTTTGTGTGCCCACTGCCATGTTCCAGTCCAGGAAATGAAAATCTCGGTAAGTATGATATGATTTTCAGTTATAATATTCTATAGGTGAAATCCTTAGCTTCCTACTCAAACAAATCAGCAGGAACACTCACCGCAGAGAGGAGAAATCTCAGGCTGCCTCTCAGTAGTTCTGTGCAGAGACCATGCTTTCTTCTTACTGATTAACCTCAGCCTCACTTTCATTTTGGCTCCAAACTTCTTTCAGAGAGGTCATAAGGTTGGAAGCAAATCCTTCTTGCTGATTGGCCAGGCTGTGGCTGAAATCTGTCTCACTGCAGTGCAAGCAGCAGCCATGCTTTTGGTGGCTCCAGATTTAAAGTCACAGGGTTATGCAGTTAGGGAAAGGGCAAATAACACTTCCCTACATAATGTTTTGGGCTTCTGTACCAGCCCAAGGCAACCACAGCGCTTAAGCAGGGAAGATCTGTGCCTCCAAACATGCCCCAGTAGCCCCATCTTCTTTTCTGCTGATTCACTGCACATGCTCTGTGCTGCTGTTAGGGTTGCCACCTTTTCTAGAAAAAAATACCGGTCTTCCTATATATTTATCTTTTTTCCCTATTAATAACATTGGGATCAACCATCATTTTTCCCGGCCAGGCTGGTAAAATACCGGCTAGGTGGCAACCCTAGCTGCTGTCAGTTACTTTGCTTAGGGACCCACTCACAATTTACAGTACACATTGAATAGAAATATCTCAATATAAGGCTGATTAGTAATTAATACAGATACTACATGGCAGCACAAAAACCATGCAATTAGCATCAGAATATAATAATCAGCCCTGTAGCATCATCTTATATTACAGATCAATCTAATTTTTTGAACACCTCCCAACTGTCCCTTTTTCGGAGGGACAGTCCCTCTTTTGACAGCTCAACTTGCAGTCCCTCATTTGCACTGGAAAGTCCCTCTTTTCTCTGCACTGAACAGCCAGAAAAACAAAGTTTCAAACTTAATTGGCTTTTGGCAGAGAGCCCAGAACAGCTAACAGGTGCAACTAAGATGCTTTGTAACAATTTTGAGATAAGAAAATAAGTAATTTCAAAAGTTTAGATAAGGAGAAATATTTTCTACATTATATAACCTGCCAAATTTGGTCAAGTGAACATGGTAATTAGGGGGTGTGGCCACAAAAATAGGTGTGATCCAAAAAAAATGTGCCACACTACATGGCAAAAAAATGTTGTCCCTCTTTTTACTTCCAAAATGTTGGGAGGTATGTTTTTTGTTTGATAATTTGCGACGACCCCTAAGCTTAGCTTTTCAACAACTGCTTAGAGCCCACTGAGCATGTGAGTGCCGCAGACACTTTCCAAGATGGTGACACCCTGTGACAAGTTTGAAGTCCTGGATCATTGCTGCTATTGAGAAGCTGAAACTTTAGGCTGGTGCAATAAGTTCATTATATGAAACATGGCATTTTATAGCCATATTCATTTTTAGGGTTTAGTTCTCCTTTAATATGCCATTTTTGCTTGCCAATATTTGCACTGACGTCAGCAATTGTAATGGCTGTTGGAGTGCTCTTTTGGTATTCAGAGATAGACACAAAGGGGTGCAAAAAATGGCTACAATACTCAATTTGTTTTCCAATTCGCCTTCCTTCTGCACCAATATCTCTAGCTGCCCAGGTGAATACAGATATCGGGTCTGCTATCCAGAAACCTCCCATAGACTCCATTGTAATCAAATAATTCAAATTTTTAAAATAATTACATTTTTCCCTATGATAACAAGATAGTAGCTTGTACTTGATCACAACTAAGATATTATTAATCCTGATTGGAGGCAAAACAATCCTATTGGGTTTAATTACGTTTGAATGGTTTTTTAGAGATGGAAGGTGCTAGTCCAGGTGGGCCCAGACCACCAAGTCCAACGATGTTATCAGAAGCTCCTGAAGGGGCAGAAAAAATTAATGAAGGTTTAATGGAGTAAAATATGCTTATATTGACAGCCAAATCCCAACCTGCAACCCACAGATCTGTTGTACCCGACCCGATGCAGGACTCTACTTTGGGAGGCTTACCTTCTATACATGCCACACTAGATTGCACCTGGGCCTGCACCGCTGTGGGCCTGCCGGAAATTTCCACAGGTTTTTGATGTAGAGGTGATGGTGCAAGATTGATTTGCACATGCAAATCCCATGCGCAAATCCTGCACCAGGGCCCATGCAAGTATAGTTATGTTAGTGTGTACAGGGTTAAATTCCCAGCAAGCTTTGTGCCATTGATCAAAATATCACCAACACTTCTGGTAACAGAGGCGATTGCACGTCCCCGTTCTCCACTGGCACATAATCTTCATTTTTTTCTAAACAGAAAAGTTCCAAATGTCGCAGAGAGCCGGCATTGTACTGGGAAAAGAAAAGTGCCACTTATTGATTGAGGTTTTAAATGATGCGGCTAATGGTCATATTGATGAATGCAGGAAGTCACATGAGACAACGGCGAACAGAATGTCAATTCCAATTATAAGTTCAGTACTAAATAGTTCATTAACGGGCCCGGTTGCTATTGTATTGTTTCACGTACGGAATACAAATCGGATTTGAAAGGGAAATGCGGAGCGTGTAGTAAGTACATTTCATTGCTTCCTGCTCACCATAATTCTGCTGGAGATAAATTTGGCTTTAAAGAGGAGCTGCCATCACTCATCACAATAAAAGGTTCACCAAAGTGCAGTAAATGTTAAATAAATCTGTTTCTTAATAGCCTTTATTACTCTTTCTCCTAGTTTTTGTGATAGTTAAACCTCTGGCTGCAAATTCCTTGCTCACGCTGCCATTCACAGACTGATACCAGGTAATATTGCCCACACCAGGTAGAAAACATAGGCACCTGTGCTTTAATGTAAATTGTTCAGTTAATTAACAAACATATCAGCTCAGTGTTAACCCACCTCAACTGTCACCCACAGTGACAGTCCTGTCAACTGTAGTCAGTAATTTGCACCCAAAAATCTTACCCCTGTCCATAAAATTCATTGAAGTGTCACTCTGATCCTCAGAAGCATTTAGACAGGAGATCAATGACAGGGGGCATAGCCTGAATAGGGGTGTGGCTGAGGTGTAGTGGGCATGATTAAAACAAACATGGATCTACAGGAATCTATGCAGTCAATTATTTTTGTAGTATATAATATCACCATCAATTAGTAGTTTTACAGTGCTAATGTAGTGATATTAAGCAACAACACCACATGTGCCTGCTGGAAACTGTCGGTAGAAAATCACATTAAAAAAGGATGATTTTATGCTCACTAACTTTATTTTCTGGGTCAGACTTGCCCATTGGAATACTGAGGAATATCCCAGTAGACCCAAGACTGGTCCTGCAGCCTCTGTATGGCTGATGTTTTTCCTGTCCAGGCTGCAGTCAGGAAAAGGTATATGCAATATGGAGATTTATAGTCAAGAAAGGATGGAAGCAGCACTGCCCCGATCATGCCTGTAGTGTAGCCTTGTCCCTATTCTCCTGCTTTTCTCCTGTTGGATCCTCTCCTTCCCTTTGCAGTCTAGAAACTCACCTCCCTTCCCTGAGAGTATTTATTTTTCCTTTTGTTTGTCTTCCCCATTGCAAAGCTATGTAGAGAGATCCTTCAGAATCCCTGCAATAGTCTATGAACCACCGGGACTGGACAAGCAGCAGAAGTGTTCCGGTGTTCTGAAGGGTTTCTCTGCATCGTTTTGCAATGGGGAAGACAAATGAAAAATAATAAGAAAATCTTCTCGTATTAAAAGAGGCAAGTTTCTACACTACAAAGGAAAGGGGAGAAATTACAAGAGAAGCACAACAGAGGCAAGTTAACAGCTAACCAATGTTCTAACAAGAAAGCCAAATAATAAGGATGAAGCCTGTAGGGGGGTGCACTGGAAAGTAAAAGTAGTGCACAGGAATGGTGGGGAACATTAAGAAGGGGAAAAAGGGGAAATGGTTAAAGAAAGAAAAAATGTGACATGTCTATGGTTAATGTACTCCTGCTTCACCATAAGTCTCTTTTTGTCACCATACCACAGGCAGCGCTGAGTTGCACAGCAGCCAAATGAGCCTTTTGCGTCAACAGACTTTTCTTTCCCACTGACATAATTTTCCTTTAAGCTGGACATAAATCGGTTGGGCAAGTTAGAAAAACCCATTGGACAATGGGCTTATTAGGCTAAGGCCACACTAGGCGATAGCGCCGCGATTTGACTCGCGGCGACTTTTCACCGCGACTTTTAAGCCGCAATCGCTGGGGAAACTTTTGTGCTGGCGTCTATGGGGAATCGCGAAAAATCGCCAGCGTAAAAACACACGCGGCGATCTTTTTTCTATTGTCGCTCGAAATCGCCTAGCGAGGCAATTTCGAGCGACAGTAGAGAAAAGATCGCCGCGTGTGTTTTTACGCTGGCGATTTTTCGCGATTCCCCATAGACGCCAGCGCAAAAGTTTCCCCAGCGATTGCGGCTTAAAAGTCGCGGTGAAAAGTCGCCGCGAGTCAAATCGCGGCGCTATCGCCTAGTGTGGCATTAGCTTTAAGGTAGTCTTCTGCCGACAGACTCACATTATAATCAGATCTTTTGCTCAGGACCCAAACGTCTTGCATTTTTGAATATAGTGGCGCAGAGTCCTGGAACTAACGTGAGCCCTGTTTCTCCTAGGACTAACCATTATACAGTACGTCTACTCAAAACTGGTAAAATATTCACGACTTTCACAAATTAATGGTTTCTCCTCTAGAGAAAGAATTAGTGAATATGCAACTGAAACACAGTTTGTCTCCATTCTGGGCAGCTTCCCGTTCAAAATGTACTAAGCACCAGTCAGACGAATAACTGTATTGTAAAGATCTATGTGTCATGATAAAAAGCTGGTTCCTCTGATGTTATTATACAGAGCCGACCTGTGTTTGTGGCACCGTGTGCTTGCAGGCACCTTAGACAAGTGCCTATTCTGCCTATTGATGTATGACTTTGATGTATCATTATACAGAGCAGACTGCTCATTATAAGCTTGCAGATAAGCGCTCTCATTATACAGAGTGCTCATTATAAGTGTATAGTCAGCACTGTCATGTATTTGTACTGCAGGATCTCACAAGCAGTGCCTTGTTTAAGCTGACCGTGCACAGCCAGATTTAAGCTGCCGATTTGGCGAGTGTATGGTCTCTGTCCTACAGCCTATCTGATCTAATAGATATATGGCCAAAGACCACATCAGATGATGTGGTCCTCTCCAGGCAGCCTACACACTGTTCAGATCATCCCGATAGAATAATCAACCTTTGTACTTGATCCCAGCTGAGATATGATTAATCATATTAACATATTGAGATCCAAAATATGGAAAGACCTTTTATCCAGAAAACCCCAGGACCTGGGTCCCATACCCGTGTGGCAAATTACTTTTTTGAGAAAAATAAAAAATCTTCCCAGCCGCCGATGGAGACTTGTGACTAAATCCAGTGGTTAAGATAAGTGGGTTACAAAGTGCAATATTCTTTGCATGAAAAGTGGAAATAACATCATGCATGTCTGGAAGTGATGTAATTTCTGCAAACTGGGGGAGCACTTAGGTCCAGAGCCTCAGGCCAGGGTCTGGTGTCCTGCTGGTCCAGTCTGATCCTGCCATAAAATGCAGCATGCCTATATAGTTGTATTCTAGCAATATCTGGGTAGTCCTTCACTGCTATAAAAAATGTATGTCCCCTTTAAATGAGGAACTGCTGTCGAAGCCCAAGTTATATGAAAGCAAGGAACACTACTCCAGTTTGTTTGGAAAGTGCTTTATTTTAGCTCTTTCCCTACTTTCTTTGTAAATATTTTTACAGATATTTATATTAAATTTCACCCCCCCCCCAAATTTATTTAGGAATCCAAAAAAATTGTTTCCTGGGGCTTTTTGAGCTGGCTGTGAGAAGAAAATAAATGGAGGTGTCACAGTGATGGCGCAGTTGGCAATTATAAATGACACACATCCAGCAAAACTCCAGTGTCACACGTGTAATTCTGATTAATGATCTGAGCAGTCAGGGAGCAGTAAATATTTTATCCACAAGAAATCACTGGGGGGTACAGACAAAACTGCCCGACTGCACTTTCTGTGCAAGGCTGGAACCGAAATCTAATTGGATTTCAAAAGGCAAATGAAAGGAGACACGTAAATAATACATCCGAGGTGTTCCTAATCCCCGTGTAATAATGATATATGCTTGGGAAACACTGTCATTAAATATAAAACTGCAGATATGGCATCTCATGATGGTTGGGCATCCTGCATCCTGCCCCCTAGCTCTACAATTAGCCATCCCAAACAATTACATATGAATGAAGGTTCTCCAATTGGAATCCTGCCAGGATTAAACGTATATCCCGTTACTGGGGCCCCTCTGCATCTAATACAGAGATTTCAAACACTGTGGCAATTCTGCTGTTATTGAGCTACAAGTCTGAAGCCTCCCATATAAGTCCCATAGCTAATATTGTGGCTAGAGGAAGACCACTCAGTGGAGAAAGAGAGAATGGTTGGACCAGTTAGAAACATGCTGACTTGAAGGATAAAGAAATTGAAATATACAGGCAGTTATAGTGGAGATTGGCTTATTAGAGGGTGTAACTTGGTTGCCCAGGGGAGTAACTGGACAGATCAAGACCATAAATGGGTAGGCTGGTGGGGGAAGATTCTAAGGGTACCAGAAGTTACAGTGAAGGTAACATTTTAATACTGGCCCAAGCCTTAGAAATATTTTACTAAGCAAAATAACTGCCTGATGGCAACCATTGTTGGGTGGTTGGTGCTTTCATGCATTAGATAAAGTAACAAAGTAACATAGTAATTTAGGTTGAAAAAAGACACACGTCCATCAAGTTCAACCTTTTAACCGCTAGTTGATCCAGAGGAAGGCAAAAAACCCCATCTGAAGCCTCTCCAATTTGCCTCAGAAGGGGAAAAATTTCCTTCCTGACTCCAAAATGGCAATCGGACTAGTCCCTGGATCAACTTGTACTATGAGCTAACTTCAATAACCCTGTATTCCCTCACTTGCTAAAAAGCCATCCAACCCCTCATTAAAGCTATCTAATGTATCAGCCAGTACAACTGATTCAGGGAGAAAATTCCACATCTTCACAGTTCTCACTGTAAAAAAAACCCTTCCGAATATTTAGGTGGAACCTCTTTTCTTCTAATCGGAATGGGTGACCTCGTGTCAGCTGGAACGACCTACTGGTAAATAAAGCATTAGAGAGATTATTATATGATCCCCTTATATATTTATACATAGTTATCATATCACCACTTAAGTGCCTCTTCTCCAGAGTGAACATCCCCAATTTGGCCAGTCCTTCCTCATAGCTAAGATTTCCCATACCTTTTACCAGCTTAGTTGTCCTTCTCTGTACCCTCTCAATAATGTCCTGTTTGTGTGATGGAGACCAAAACTGTACGGCATCTTCTAGGTGGGACCTTACCAGTGCTCTATAAAGTGGAAGAATGACTGCTTCCTGCCTTGAATCAATGCCCCTTTTAATACAGCTCAAGACCTTATTTCACCTTGACTGGCATTTCTTGCTACAGCCAAGTTTATCATCTACAAGGACTCCAAGGTCCTTTTCCATAATGGATTTGCCTGGTGCAGTCCCATTAAGGGTATAAGTGGCTTGGACTTATATGCATGACTTAACATTAATCAACATTGAATCTCATTTGCTACTTAGCTGGCCAGATTTGTCAAGATCCAGTTGCAAGGATGCAACATCCTGGATGGGATTTATTTGGCTGGATAGTTTTATGTCATCTGCAAACACTGATACATTCCTTACAATACCCTCCCCTAAGTCAATAATGAACAAGTTAAGTAAAAGTGGACTAACTAAGAACCTTACTCCAAGTAGAAACTGTACCATTAACAACCTCCCTCTGTACCTAATCCTGTAGCCAGTTTCCTATCCATGTGCAAATGACCTTAGTTTAGAAAGCAGTCATTTGTGGGGCAAAATCCAAATAGATCACATTGACTGCCCCCCCCACTGTCCAGCATCTTACTTACATTTTCATAAAAAGCAATCAAAAAGCCTTCAGATAATTTGCCCACCACAGATGTCAAATTTACTGGCTTATAATTGCCAGGCTGGAATCATAATCCCTTTTTAAATATTGAAATTACATAATCTTTTCTCCAATCCATAGGTACCATACCAGATGAAAGCGAATCTGAGAAAATCAGAAATAGGGGCTGGTCTAAAACTGAACTAAGCTTTCTTAGACCCCAGGGTGTATGCCATCAGGCCCTGGAGTCTTGTTTACATTAATTCTTATTAAAGATTTATGGATCATATCCAGAGTCAACCACTGACTATATTGGGCTGAGCCATTACTGCAGCTATGAAGTGATGGACCTTCCACAACAGGCAACTCTGATAATCTTTTCATTGATTTGGGTTGCATTCTTGTAAATGATTGAGTCACTCTCTCTTTCTCTTTTGATTGTAAACTGTCCTGATGAAAGACTGCACAAGGTTGATGTTTTGATGAAGGTACTCTTAGCCAATAGCCTGTATCTCCTTCATCTTCAGAGTCACTTGGACTTTCACTGTTAGTCTCTTTGTTCAAGTCTCTGTTTCTTAAACATCTTTTCCTTTGCTGTGGTTGTTTCTTCTTTTTACCTTCAGTTGTGTGTGATAAGTCTACAGAGATCCACTAATAACAGTAGGTTTCTATGTAGTGTTCTTGTCTTTGTTTTATCCCCGGATTCCAAGTAAACCATATAAACTGGGGTGTCATTGATCTGCTCTTTGACTATGTAGATATCTTTTTCCCAGTATGACCTAAGCTTACCGGGTCCTTCTCTCTCACTGTTATTTCTGACCAGTACTCAATCTCCTGGATAAAGAATCACGCCTCTCATTGTCATGACCGCCACCCAATACCAGAACAAGTGCCAAGTACCCTGGTCTCGGCTCGGCTTCACCAGTAGTGTGACCACCTTTGGGCTTTGGGAGGAGCCCTCAGCTTACTTGGGTGCCACCTGGACTTAACGAGAGGTACAAGGTGAGATGTTCTGGCTGGCAAAGGGGCACGGCTGGCAGCAGAGTCTTTTGGCCCGAAGGTCACGGTACAAAGGATTAGGCAGAAGGATGGTCAGACAGGCTGGGTCGAGGCAGGCGATCAGAATCGTCAGGCAGGCAAGGGTCAAAACCAGGTAGTCAATCAAGGGGTTAAGATAAAAGAGTTGTCGTAGGCAGGCAAGGGTCAGGATACACAGTTCTATCACGGGCAAACGGCCAGCACATTTTGGCGTGAGTTTTGAATACTATTTAAGGGCCACTTAAATAGTATTCAAAACTCGCGCCAAAATGTGCTGGCGCAAACACGCCAGCGCGCCTGCACCTTAAAGAGGCACGCAGGCGCGCCACACAAGCTTTGGGATGCAACCCATTTACAATAAAGAAAGGGGACTCCCCAGAGGAAGAATGGGTAGCATTATTGTATGCAAATTCTGCCCAGGGTAACAGTTCCGCCAAGGGGTCTGGTTGTCAGACAAATAACACCTGAGGTACTGTTCCAAGGACTGGTTTACCCTCTCAGTTTGACTGTTGGTTTGGGGGTGATAAGCAGAGGAAAAGGATAACTCAATCCCAACAGAACAGAAGGCACGCCAAAACTTAGAAGCAAATTGAACCCCCCTGTCAGAAACAATATTTTCAGGAAAACCATGAAAATTATGGGTAACAAATAGGTCAGCCAAAGTCTTAGCAGAAGGGAGGTGTGGAAGGGTAACAAAATGGCTCATCTTGCTAAACCTATCCACCACCACCTAGATCACCGTTTTCCCCTAAGAAGGGGGTAAATCAACAATGAAGTCCATTGACAGATGGGACCAAGGTTTTTCTGGAATGGGTAAGGGTAACAGACCCTGGGAAGAATTTTCGAGAAGACTTTTATCTTTGGCAGTCTGGGCAGGATTAACGAAGGCCTTAGCATCCAGTTTGAATGATGGCCGCCAAACATGACGGGATAACAGGGACACCGTCTTTGAAATGCCTGGATGCCCTGCCATCTTAGAATCATGAACCTCCCTCAATACTTGCTCCCTTAACTCCTGTGGTACAAACCATCTCCCCGAAGGGGTATCCGTAGGAGCAGATGTTTGGTGAGGGAGCAATAGAGAAGAAAGGTCAGATTCAAGGGTGGCTATGATCATTTCTCTGGGAATAATGGGAGTACACTCACTAGAGTCAGAAGAAATGGATTCGAAACTCCTAGAGAGTGCATCCGCCTTAGTGTTTTTAGTCCCAGGTCTGAAAGTCAAAGAAAAATTTAAACCTTGTGAAAAATAGAGCCCACCTAGCCTGCCGTGGATTAAGGCGTTTAGCGGACTCTATGTATAGTAGATTTTTGTGGTCAGTATAGACCGTCACCAGATGTTTTGCACCCTCTAGGAGATGCCGCCATTCCTCAAAGGCCCATTTGACTGCCAACAATTCCCTGTTACCTATATCATAATTCACCTCTGCAGGTGAAAACTTCCTCAGAGGCGTCAACCTCCACAATAAAAGGAAGTTGTAATAAAAATACCTTGCCCTGGCAGTCTAGTGGTGTGGCGGGGACGCCTGCCGCACTTCCGGCTTTTGAAGGTGCATGCGCGCTGGCGCGATGACGTCAGCGCGCAATGGCGCGAAATTTAAAGTATTAAAGGGGTATTCATACTGTTTGTCATTGCCCGTGATAGGATTGTATTCCTGGTACTCCTGAGCCTTGTGCTATTTGTCTGCTTTCTTCTGAACCTGTCTGATTCCTGTTGTGACCCCTGCCTGGCTATTTTGACTATTCTGACTTCTGGATCCTGACCTTTGCCTGCTTACAACTACTCTTCTGTTAACCCTTTGATTGATCACCCGGTTTTGACCCTTTTGCCTGTTTGACGATCCTTGCTATCTGCCTGCCTCGAACCCAGCCTGCCTGACTACAATTCTGCCTCATCCTTTGTACCGTGACCTTCGGCCCAAAAAGACTCTGCTAACAGCCGTGCCCCTTTGCCAGCCAGAACATCTCGCCTTGCACCCCTCGTTAAGTCCAGGTGGCACCCATGTAAGCTGAGGGCTCCTCCCGAAGCCCAATGGTGGTCACACTACTGGTGAAGCCGAGCCGAGACCAGTGTGCTTGGCACTTGTTCTGGTATTGGGTGCCGGCCGTGGCAGAAGTGCAGTGTCGGGGTGACAAAGGATTGGGGCAGAACTGAACTCCTTTTTGAGGAATTCAAATGCTTGAACAGCCTCAGGGGGCCACATGCTGGGATCAGCGCCTTTCTTGGTTAAATTAGTGATGGGGGCCACAATGAGGGAAAAATTCTTAATAAACTGACGATAATAATTAGCGAAACCGAGGAACCTTTGGGTTGCACATAACGAAAGGGGTTGAGTCCAATCCAGGACTGCTCTCACCTTGCCTGGATCCATTTCTAAACCCTTGCTGGAAATGTTAAATTCCAAAAACTGAACAGAAGAAACCCCAAAAGTACATTTCTCCAGTTTCGCATAAAGATTATTCTCCCTCAGGCTTAGTAAGACCTCACGAACATGTTTTTGATGCTCCTTCGTGTTGGAAGAAAAAATCAGGATATCGTCAAGATAGACCACTACGAATATCCCCAACAGATCCCGGAAGATGTCGTTGACAAACTTCTGAAACACAACGGGAGCGTTACAGAGACTGAATGGCATTACAAGATATTCGTAGTGGCCACCCCTGGTGTTAAATGCAGTCTTCCACTCATCACCCTCCCGGATACGTATCAGGTTATAAGCCCCCCCAAGATCAAGTTTGGTAAAGACCCTAGCATCTTTAACCTGATCAAAAAGTTCAGAAACCAAAGGGAGTGGATAGCGTTTTTTTATGATGATCTTATTGAGCCCCCTATAATCAGGCCCGGATTTGTGGGAAGGCCACCTAGGCCCGGGCCTAGGGCGGCAGGATTTTAGGGGGGCGGCATTCTGCCCAACCACACCCACATTGGTTCAAAAACACTGGGGATGCGCTGGAGATACAATCTCCATGAAAATTTGCATGAATAAAGGGGAGGGGACAGGGGCGACAAATGGCAGTGGGTCTAGGGCCGTCCGCTATGTAAATCCGGCCCTGCCTATAATCAATACAGGGGCGAAGACCACCATCTTTTTTCCCGACAAAAAAGAAGCCCGTCCCCGCAGGGGAACTAGAAGGTCTGATGAAACCCCTTTCTAAATTTTCCTTAATATACTCTTTCATTGCCTGGGCTTCGGGCAATGAAAGAGGGTAGGTTCTAGCACGAGGAAGAGTTGACCCAGGGACAAGATCTATTGGGCAGTCATACTGCCGGTGTGGGGGTAAGGTTTCTGCTGCCTTTTTAGAGAAGACATCAGAAAATTCTGCGTATGCAGCAGGTAACCCCTCAAGAGATGTAGTTGCTACTACAGAGGGAAAGCATACCCCACCACACATAGTACCCCATTGAACCACCTACCTTGAGACCCAATCAATCAGAGGGTTATGCCTCTGGAGCCACGGTAACCCCAAAATAAGAGGAGAGGAAGCACCATCTATGAGGTAAAAAGCTATCTCCTCACAATGCAAATTATTAATACACATGGAAAGAGTTACAGTCTCCTTAGAAATTACTCCTGACCCAAAGGGTCTTTTGTCTGCTGCCATAATTCTCATGGGGGCTCTTAGAGGAACTAAAGGTATACAGAATTTAGCTGCAAAGGCAGAATCCAAAAAATTACCTTCCGCCCCTGAGTCCACAAATGCGGACACCTTGACAGAGCCCGTAGGCCAGGTTAGTTTAACTGGTAACAAAACCTGAGGCAGATTGAGGAGAGGAAACTCCTGCACCCAAATGGAGCTCCCATTTTCCATTTAGGCTTCGGAGTTTCCTGGCCTCTTAGAAAATTGGTTCAGACAATGTCCCTTTTCACCACATTACATGCAATGACCCAGGGAACGCCTGCGTGCCTTTTCCTCAGGAGTTAGATGGGATATGCCTAATTGTATAGGCTCCTCCTGAGGTAGAGGCACAGAGGGGTTAGGAGATTTTACATTGGTCACCACATTAGATCTTATATTAGTAACCCCAGAGAAATTTGTACTCCTCTCATCCCTTCTCTCCCTTTGCCTTCTATCTACCTGGATGGCAAGGGACATGAGACCATCCAGGTTAGAAGGTAGGGACTATCCTTTACTGAATCAGATAACCCCAAACGGAATTGACTCCATAGAGCCAAATCGTTCCACCCAGTTTCCACTGCCCACCAGCGTAATTCGGTGCAGTACACCTCCGCATCCCTTTTCCCTTGGCGCAACTCACGAATCGCGGTATCGGCAGAAGATACACAATCCGGGTCATTATAGAGGATTGCCATGCTGTTAAAGAAAGTGTCAAGGGAAAAACGAGCAGGGTCAGAGGAAGGCAGCCTGAGGGCCCAAATTTGGGGGTCACCCAAAAGCAGGGTCATTACGAACATTACTTTCTCCTCACCGGATTGGAATGAGGGAAAAAACTAAGGTATAACTTACATGCCTCTTTAAAGAAGAAAAATTGAGTGCGATCCCCACTGAATTTCTCGGGGAACACAATTTTGGGTTCATGGGGTTTAGATGAGTTACCCCAATTGGCAGAAGAACCCACAGGAGGTGCACGAACGGGATTAAGAGGCTGCTGCGAAGGCCCCAACTGACGGGTCAGATTGTGGAACCCTTGAAGCAAATACTTCTGCTTTTGCTCTTGCTCTTCCATACGTTGCAGCAAAGTGGAGAGCAACATCTCAGTGGAAGTTTGAGGGGATGGAGTAGCAGAGGTAGCAGCAGCTTCGTGACCGTCGTCCTCCATGGCCCGTGATAATGTCACGACCGGGACCCAATACCAGAACACGTGCCAAGTACCCTGGTCTCGGCTCGGCTTCATCAGTAGTGTGACCTTTGGGCTTCGGGAGGAGCCCTCAGCTTACTTGGGTGCCACCTGGACTTAACGAGAGGTACAAGGCGAGATGTTCTGTCTGGCAAAGGGGCACGGCTGGCAGCAGAGTCTTTTGGGCCAAAGGTCACGGTACAAAGGATTAGGCAGAAGGATGGTCAGACAGGCTGGGTCGAGGCAGGTGGATATCAGAATCGTCAGGCAGGCAGGGGTCAAAACCGGGTAGTCAATCAAGGGGTTAAGCTAGAAGAGTTGTCGTAGGCAGGCAAGGGTCAGGATACAAATTGGAGAGTAGTCAGGAACAGGCTGGGTCAAACACGAAGAATCATTTTCAAAATCAGAATAACTGGAAATGGCACAAGGCACAGGAACCACAGAACACAGTTCTATCACGGGTAAAGGGCTGTACACTGAATGGCCCTTAAATAGTATTCAAAATTCGCACCAAAACGTGCTGGCGCAAACACGCCAGCATGCCTGCGCCTTTAAGAGAACGCCTAGAACAACATGGAGCCGGCGCTTGAGGTCCATGCGGCGGGCGTCCCGCCGATGGTGTGGCAGGTGACCCCGCCGCACAGGTACTTTCATTACACTCATCTTCTAATCATAGTAGGATTTTCCCCTTGAACTTGATTGTTTACTGTTTTCACAGGCAATTTGATATGCTTATTTCATCCTCTTATCCCAATTTTCAGCATATCCCTTTGTGGATACTCTCTCAAAAGGTCTATGGGCAAACGTGGATGTTGCCCATTCAATAGGAAAAAAGGTGAATATCCAGTGGATTCATGCCGTGTACAATTATATGCATGTACCATTTGCTTAAGGTTGTCTTTCCACCTTTCTTTCTCCTTATCACCAAGTGTTTTTAACATCTGCAGCAGAGTTCCGTTGAACCTCTCAGCTGAATTGCCTTGAGAATGATAAGGTGATGTTCTCGAATATCTGATACCTGCCAGTTGCTGAAGAGTATGGAACAACTCATTTTCAAACTCTCACCCTTGGTCATGGTGCAGCTTTGCTTGATATCCAAAGTGTGAAGTCATTGAAAATACGCTCAGCAGCAGTAAGACCTGACTTGTTTTTGAATATAACAATTTTACCAATACCCAATATTTAACATGGGGTAAGTTTGAACAAACCTTGTGAAGTGATCCACCACTACCAGGATATATTCATATCCCCCTTTACTGGTGATATAATTTTCAATCTCTTTTCTCATAAATGGCCAGTAGAATCTTTCTCTTCCTAACCATACTAATCTCTCAGTACTAACATGACCCATGTCATCATGAAGATATTTCAAAGTTGTATGTCTGTACTTGGTTAAAAGGACTAGTTATCGCCTTTTTCAGGTTATCCTGTACAAGAGCCCTTGTTCCAGGTGTAATTTACTCCACTCATACAATAATCTGTGTGTTGCTCCATTAAGGGCCTGTTTTACATTTCGCTGTAGCACTTCTCCTACTTCTTTGAGTCTGATGACCTCCCCAATCACTGGATCCTCACGCTGCGGCTGCAGGGGGCCCAGGAGGTATAGGGGGGCCCATGAGGTCCTAATTATTGAGCAATTTTAACATATATTGGTAAAACAGGGCAACCTCTGGATATGTTGAGGGCCCTAAAATTAATTTTCTGTGGGGCCCAGTAACATCTAGTTACGCCACTCATAATACTGAGAGCTGAGAGCAGCAATCCAAGCAACATCTCTCTTCTGGTCTGCTTTACTACCATCCCAAGAGGCACAAATCACATCTGTACACTGTACCATATACTTATCAACTAGACCCAGTGAAGGCCTACTGCATTTAGCTTTGCAGTACTCATGACATATGCTAAAGGATTGTTATCTGTGTAAACAGTGAAGTGTGGTACATAATAGAGGTGATCCCTGAATTTCTCACACACAGCCCATTTCAAGGCCAAAAACTCCAGCTTCCCACTATGTAGTCTATAATTCTTCTCTGCGGGAGTTAATGTACGGGAACCATATCCTTTTACTCTGAGCTTCCCATCTTGATGTTGATAAAGGACTGCACCAAGCCCCTGTTCTGAAGTATCAGTGTGGAGTGTAAATGGGAGATTGAAATCAGGATAGGCTAAGACTGGTGGACTGGTAAGCATGTCAACAAGCTGATCTAAAGCCTACTGTTGTTGTGCTTGTCCACAGGATTGCAGTTCTGGATGGTAACTGGGGTCCTTTAGCTTTGGAACGTTGGGACTGTTTTGGTACTGGCATTAGCTTCATTTGCAAAAGCTCAAAAATTGGTCTAGCAATTTGTGAGAAGACCTGAACATAGCTGCGATAGTAGCTGAGAAACCCCAACAATCTTTGCACATCACTGACTGTCTTGGGAATCTTCTCCTTTAGATATTTTACGGCTTCAATATACTTTGTGTCAATTTACTCCTTCTGCTCATACTATACAACCTAAATCCCTCACTTCATTGCAAAACAGTTCACATGTCTGTGGCCTTAACTTCACACCATGCTTCTGAAGTACTTTCAGAACTTTACGGACCCCTTCAAGGTGCTCCTCAAAAGATTTTGCATAAGAGGACATCATCCAAGTAAGGGAATGCATAATTATACATAATCTATACATAACGATAATCTATACATAACCCGAGTGAGCCATCCTTCTTTCAAACGCATATCACAGGAGCAGCATATGGTGACCTTGAATTAATTATCCATCCCTTTGCCAAGAGGTCTTGGATGTAGTCCTTGACTTCCCTATACAAAGGTTTTGGTGTTGCTGTGTAAGCCTTTTCTACTGGTGTGCAGTGTCGGACTGGCCCACCAGGATACCAGGAAAACTCCCAGTGGCCCCAGGTGTCAGTGGGCCCTCATGCTGCTAAACATTTGGCCTATTTCATGGCCATTCCCTATTTTTAAGAGAACAAAGAGGCCAAATAGATGGAATAATAAATGATAGTATGTAAAGAAAAGACACTAGGAGAATAAAGGTTGAGTGAGGAGAGGAAGAATAATAGTTCTGAGAGTGGGCCTCCGGTCTAAGGTTTTTGGGAGGGCCTCTGATCTAAGGTTTTTTGGTGGGCCCCTGGTGTCCCAGTCTGACACTGCTTGTGTGTCATCTTTAAGATTTAGTGACATTTGCAAACTTGGTATGCAGCCTATGTCCTCATAATTTCTTGCAAAAGCTGCCAATTCCTCATATAGCATGCATTTAACAGTCTCTTGTTGTTTTTTGCTAAGATGACTTAGGTCAAGCGGTGGAAACCAACGTATTGATAACTGCTCTTGAGATAAAGAAGTACTGTTTCTCGCTTTCATTTACCATTTCTGTTGGTCTGGCATATCTCTTTCTACAATCTTGTGAATGTCCTGAATGCTGCCAATAACTGCTCTAGGTTGGAGGATGACATCATGCTTTGTACGATTTCCTACAGGCACTACCAAGTAGGGGATTTTGCTGTTCTGGATTTCCAGAAGACCCTCTCCTATGTCCAATTCTTCCATAGCAAAACTATTCTCCTCTGGCTGATTCATTCACTTCAAAGTTTGGTGGTACTCTACACCTCATCCAAGTCAGTTTCCCAGCTGGAATGACTAGTTCTCTTTGACCAGTACTTAAGCGTGTATGTGAGTTTCCATCTTTTTCGATTTGAACCAGATTCACTGTGTCTTGCTTTATCACTTGGGACTGAAATAGCACTACATAGAAGACTAACAAGAGTAGTTTTTACTCTTTCCGGCTGCCCTTGAATTAGTTCTTCGATGATGTTGAACCCAAGCAGGGGTCTGTCCATTGGGTGGCGACTCACTAGAAAAGAAACATTTATTGCTAAATCAGGGTTTTCATTTCCTAGCATGTTTACAGTTATCACCACCCAGCCATCAAATGGTTTTAGTTCTCCATCTATAGCATACACTTCTAGTTTATCTTCACCACCAATAAGCTCAGCAAGTGGTCTAATTGGCAAGTTCAGTAAGTGTTTGTCCTTCCATTGCTTATCTATAACACTGACCTGAGCATCAGTGTCTAATAAAGCTGTGATAGTGAGACCATTGAAACTGCATTTTGCCAGGGCCTTCTTTCCAATAAGTTTGATGATTATGATCATTTCTCTTTGCTGGTGGATCTGATGAGTTTGGTGATAGAGTGGTAAATTGTTCCTTGGGTTTACTTGCTTCTGTACAGTCAGATTGAGACTGTTTTGGCAGCCCGGGCACTGTTTGTCCCTGTACAGTGACCGATTCTTGAGAAATGCTGTAACATTTTGTGCGTAGGTTTTTCCCTCTTCCCCTTGTTGAAGAGCTGTTGTGACCTGGGGCACCACGTTGAGTCAATTCTGGTTGCTTAGGAGGTATCCTCATTGAGTTGACAACTTTAGTTGTTTTTTCAGTCAAACGGAGTATAACATCAGCTTCAATCTTACTATCATGACTGACCTTGTCGGTTTGCTTGTCTTTCACTTTTACTGTTTCTAGCTAGGCACCATGTGAATTTGCATGTTTTTGATTTGAATTTGAACCAAGTTATTTTTCTCTCATTCCCATCACTTGTGAGCTGTTACTTGCTTCAGTATAGTCTCTTTAGTAACTTGCCTGCCTGACAATAAGAGTTTCAGCTCTCGCCTAATGTCATTGTGTTTAGAGCCTATGACCTGGTACACTGTGTGCAAAAAATACATCCTAGACAGTATCTGGATCATATTTGATGCTGGAATTTACTTGTTTGGATTTGAAAAGAACTAGTCTTTTTAACCCCATGACCAGGTATAAGAACTGCTGTCGACTCTCTCATTCTTTCTGTTGAGTGAACATTAGCTCTTAAAATTCTGTTCTTTTCCCCAAGTTGTGATTGTAGGAAACCCTTGAGTTCAGTCACCATCATATCATCATTGTTCATGAGCATATCTTTAAAATGGCCAGGCTTTATTATTCTAAGCACCCCCTGAACAATTTTAGTTTCACTGAAGTTCTCCTTCATACCCTTGTCTATTTGCTTGCAGGTGTTGTTGTAAGTGATATCAGATGTGTCGTCACTAATCTGACCTCCATGTATTTTAAATTCTCTGAGATGAAGGTAAAGGTCCCTTATGGAGGTTTCTCTCAGATTTCAGGTGTTTTCCTGAGTCTGCTTGGTTGCTATGACAGTTGTCTGGGTTGTCAGAAAGCATTTTACAAGGAGTTACTGTTTCAACCTGTTGTGCTGTGGCTGTACTCTGTAATTTTACCCCTTCAGCATTCACATTAGTGCATAAGCTGGCCTTGCTCTCAGAAACCATTGCATCAATTGCATTTTGAAGCATTAACAGTTCAGCCATTCCCCTATCCTCGGATTCTAACAAATATTTACTATACATGAATGAATGGATGTACTCAAAGCAACCCTCTTCATTTCCCATCTCAAGCTGTAATGGGCCTGAATCTGGTACTGGGCAATCTGGAGAATCTGGAGAAGTTTCTCTGCTGGCCAGGTGAGCAGGCTCTTGCTCCCTTATATAAGTTTTAAATCCTGCCTAACAGACATACCCCTCCTCATCTTCTTGCCTCTGTCCCTCCAAAACAAAGTATATTAACTGCCCAGTCACGTGACTCATTGGCCACACCAGTCATCATATTTTCATGCCAGACTCTCCAGTCCTCCCATTTTACCAGTCAGGCTCCTTGCATTTGCAAACATACATTTAAAGGAATTGTTCAGTGTGAAAATAAAAACTGTATAAATAGATAGACTGTGCAAAATAAAAAATTTTTCTAATATAGTTAGTTAGGCAAAAATTTAATGTATAAAGGCTGTAGTGACTGGATGTCTAATATAATAGCCAGAACACTACTTCCTGCTTTTTAGCTCTCTTGTTTTACACTGACTGGTTACCCTGGTTACCAGGCAGTAACCAGTCAGAGAATTGAGGGGGGGGCACATGGGTCATATCAGTTGCTTTAGTATCTGAGCTGAATGCTGATGATCAATTGCAAACTCACTGAACAGATATGTACCATGTGGCCCCCCTTAAAGTTGCTGACTAACTCAGAGTTATAGAGCTGAAAAGCAGGAAGTAGTGTTCTGGCTATTATGTTACACATCCAGCCTTTATACATTACATTTTTGGCTAACTAACTATATAAGAAACATTTTTTATTTTGCACAGCCTGTTTACCCAGTATTTATTTTCACACTGAACTGTTCCTTTAATACTGGTACCACTTTGAACAAATGACATGCGTTCCTCCCTATCCTTAACCTTAACAGTACCCCCAACTAAATCTCCTCCCCCATTTTTCCTTCCTTTGCCCACTATCTCATCTAACCTGTCTTCCACTGAATCTTTTACTGAACCCTCCCCCCCACGCCTAGTTTAAAATCTCCTCCAACCGTCTAGCCATCTTCTCCCCCAAAACAGCTGCATCATCATTGAGGTGCAGCCCATCCTTAGCAAAGAGCCTGTAGCCCAGTTCGCCAAAAACCCTTCTCCCTACACCAATCTCTCAGCCACGCATTAATCTCCCTAAGCTCCCGCTGTTTTCGTTCCTCGTGGCACATGTAATATCTCTGAGAAAATTACCTTGGAAGTCCTCGCCCTCAACTTTGCACCTAGTTTTTTAAAATTGTTCTTGAGGACTTCACCACTTCCTCTAACTTTGTCATTGGTACCTATGTTTACCAAGACTGCCAGGTCTTCCCCAGCCCCTCCAGCCAATAATCTGTCCACTTGTTCCACCACATGCTGAACCCTAGCAACAGGCAAGCAGCAGACGGCAGGAAGGGTCCTTACCCTATCCACCTTTCTAATAATTGAATCCCCCTATAACTAGAATTTGCCTTTCATTCCTTGCTCTCCCCCCACCACCCGTATTAGAGCCACTGCCTCCCAGGGTCCCAGAGTCAGCCTGATCCATACACACCAGTTCATAGCTTTGCTCCCCAGCATCTTCAGCCAAAATGGTTCCCCTTAGAAACCATCTCAGGATAAAACACAAAAAGAAAATAAATGCACTAAATGTATCTACCAGTTTACCCCAAACAGAAAAAAAAAAAAGAAAAAGCTGTTTGTCTCAGAGCACATGGCAGTCAGTTATTTGTACTTACTCCCTTCTTGCACCCAGCATGCACAGCAAACACCAACGCCTTAAGGCTTTAAACGCTGCCTAACACTTAATTCACATGCAACACTTAGATCTCATGCAACACTCGCTTAGCAGCTCCCACACTCGCTTTGAAGTCACAGAGTTAAGGATTCAAACCTAATAACAAGACAATTACATAACTCATAATATTGGCAATGTATCAGTAGGATCAAAGGAGGCCATTTTGGGTATAGACGTTCTATACCTGCGACAGTATAAATATGTCTGTAGAATGTGATCCATCCATAGGTGCTTTGCCAAGGAACCACCATTAAGGACAAGAAACTCCTCCTTGACCAGTTTAAGTTCCCTGAAGGTCTGACCTTTGGTCAGGGCCCCACTTAATTTAATACGAGATTATAGACATAGAACTACATTGATGTATCAGCCATTCAGCCATAGTTCCAAGGATATCTAGGACAGCAAAATAAGTGTTCATCAATAATCTCAGATTAATTGACCTTCAATAAGAGCTTTTAGGTGTATTCAGGATTGCAAATAGGCATTCTCCCTAATTCTACCCTAATCCTCAAAATAAGCCCCCTGAAACTGCTCCTGCCACCCCAGTGGGCCCAGTCTCATAGTTTGGAAACCAATGAAAACATTATAGCAACCAGACAGGATTTAAGGTTAAAAAGTGGCAGAACAAGGCAAATCATTCAATATCAATAAAAAATAAATAAATAAAAATACTAAATTGTATAGACAATTCTTTGTATTCTAAATGTGAATATATACGTGAACGTTCCCTTTAAGGCGATAAACTTTTTTTTTAGGGCATATATCTTAATGTTCACTCTTCAACAGATCTTATGATCCAATTGAAGCCAATTCACGTCAGTTTATGAAAAATAAAGTAATGCTTCCACTTGCCTCGGCTGAGAGTGAATGAGGGTCCTAGCCCTGATTATCTTAGCACAAAGTAGCTGTTCTCTTGCAATGCTGATAAACACAATACATCCTGGAGCCTATGGGCTGCTTTGTGTCAGTCTGCTATGGTAAATTCCCTTACTTAAGCAGGAGCAAAGGCTGTTATTCTGTGGCTAGTGATAAACGAAAAAAGCCCAGCAAGCCTATAAAGAATGTCATCAATGTATCCTGTTCAAGCAATAAAAGGAAAGGGATGGAGAGGGGAGATTTGTGTCACCTGAAATTTGACAATTTACTCTAAATGTAAAATATGTCACGTCTGAACATACAATAAAATTTCTCCTGAAAAAAAGCAATCAAGCTGAGCCCTCCATCCTTTGTATGAGCTTTGCCTTTCATAGCCGAGCGCAATAGATTAGAGCCTGCTGAATACTCAGAGAGGGGGGTAAGTGATCGTTTTATTCCAAAGCCAGGGTTACCTGCTTCAACGATTTGTTCCAGACACAATAAAGCTTGTGCTGTGCCTGCAAAAGGGAAGTCTGCTGTGTTCTAAATGGTCCAGAATATAACAGATAATGCTGATGAGCAATATAAATAGTTTTTCAAGGGCAAAATATACAAAACTTATTGAGAGAGTTTATCTTCTATGTATTTTGCCAAGTACAGACAGTAAAACACAAGGGCATAACTTGCCCTGAGGCTGCCGTCAAGGGGGCATACGGGGTACTGCAGTCAGGGCCACATGAGAGATAAAAGTGGAGTTTGCAAGAGAGTGGGCAGAGTATGGGTGGATTGTGTCAGGTGTTTGCAGGGCCAGAACTAGGGGTATGCAGAAGAGGCAAGTGCCTAGGGTGCAATGGAGGAGGAAGAGCACTAAGACCCAAGGCACATACTTCTGCTGCCCCTCTTAACTCCGGCTCTGCACATATGATAGAACCTCCCCTCTCTGACATCATCTGACCTCCCCAAGCCTTCATTGAAATCTAAAATCTGACCATGAATATGGGGTTCATAAATATTATTGTATTACAGCATCCCTCATTCACAAAATAACAACTTGTGTCATGTTTTTGCCTCAGACCTATGGATGGAGCTATGTAAATCCTGAACAATGGAGTGTTCTTGGAAGGCGGTGGTACTGTTAGTGTTCGCTTCCCTGGGAATCCAGTACACGGCCATTAAGTCCTTGAGAACGGCATTCAAGTCTCCTTGTCAGGTAATGGGAGGAGAGAGTCGCTGCTTCCAAAGAGACCTCAGAGGTAAGAAGGCTTGTTAATGGCTCCAAAAGCATCATCAGGTTAAAACTAATTATAGTTATTATGCTTTATATAGTAAATTATGTACCCCTATTGTAAAATCTAGGGATATGACAAGTCCATTTTTTATAAAGGGCATTGTCATGGAACTGTAATATATTTATGCTGGCCAACTAAGTCATCCCAAAGTGGTTGTGCTCACCACTAATTTTTAAAACCATTAGACGGGGGAGCAATGAGGCTGTGACCACAAAATACATACATACACATTATATATATATATATATATGCTGGCGGCTTGAACACGTAACTTTTGGGGGGAATTAGTCAATGGTGAGCAGGCAGCATAGGACAGAGAAGCATAAAGACAGGGACACACAGCTTCTTCCACTTTAAACAAACACAGTGAATTATCCACAGACACAGGGGTGACCATTGTATCATACAAACAAATCATAAAACAAAACCTAGCCCACTGGGCACTACTTTCCAACTTTGGAGCAGTCCCTGACTAGGCTGGGCCCCTTGTGGACTACCAGCAAACAAAACAATGTTGTGGCTCACCCCTGTACTTACAGGACTCCTTCCTGGTAGATTTTTTTGCCGGCGGCGCAATCACTAGTACTCACAGAAGCATGGGGTGGTAGGAGCACCCCCTCAACTTTTGTGCTAGGCAGTTGCCTTCCATTCTTACCTTGAGTTCCGGCCCTTTCCCAAGCTGGTATATAAGAAGGCCATCATGCAGTTATACTGCTTCCATGAGTTTGTGACAGATTGCCCTTGGTAACCTAAAGAGCTGAAACTGTATTTTTTTAAAAAGAAAGGTATGGAAAGGTGGCGTTTCCTCAAGCACCGCGAGGGGTGGGGGGGGGAAGTGCCACCTTCTCAATATGGGAAAGCCCAGGTTGAAGGGCAGACTAAGGATAAATTGTGCAACAGTGAAATTTGCATACCAGATTGTTCTGCTCCTACAGCTCTTGATACCATCTATAGTGATGGGCGAATTTATTCACCAGGCATGGATTTGGGATGAATTTCCATGTTTTGCTGCCCACTAATGTTTTTGCAAACTGCGGTGAATATTTGCTGGCATAAAAATTGTTGGCGCATAAAAATTTGTGCATAAAAATTATTCAGACACCTATTGACTTTAATGCATTTGGACAAAATAGTCGCAAGTATAAAAACGAGACAGAAAAAAGCGAAACCGTACAGATTCGCCCATCACCATCACTGTCTGTGAGCAATATTAATCCAATAACAGGAACAGAAAGGACCACACTACATCATTTTGTATGTCCCCAGCAACTGTGTATGAGTCTGATAGTATCTGCTAGTTCCTAAATATATAATGAAAGATTTATGCTAGTAATTGAATTTTTACATGTTCTGACATCCCCCTACCTGATACGACTAAAAGAATTGTAGTTCCACACTTATATATATATTAGTGTACCGAGCAGCACAGGGGAGACATCAAGGTACAAATCAGCAGTTAGGCACGCACTCCACAGGACTCCAGGTAACGGTAAAAAGGTTATTACTTTATTGCACAAACAAATATCAACCTAACGCGTTTCGTATGTTACCACACGTAATCATAGGCATTAATGACAATTACAATCACATGGTTTAAAAAGCATTGGAAGCTTGCGTCACTTAGGACGTACTTCCTCCTTAAAAATTTCTTAACTCTTTCAAAGCTGTTGATTGTGTTCTAAAGTTTTAGTTTTTATTTATAAAAAAGATTCTTACCAGTTATTTTCTATTCAGTCTATAATTATTTATGTTTTTCTCAACTTCACCAACATTATGTCATATCGTTTAACCCTTTAAGTGCCACAGAACGTAGAATCTACGTTCTGTGGAAAAGTAACTTGAAATGCCACAGAACGTAGATTCTACGTTCTGCAGCACTTCCGGGTTCTGGAGCGGAGGAGCGGCTGTTAGAGCCGCTCGCTCCGTTCCGCATCGATCCCCTGCCCCTAGGCAACGAGCAGAGCAGGGGATCGAGTGGCCCCTGGGGCGCGATCGCCCAGGGGCCCAAAAACAGCAGCAGGCACGTGTAACTTACGTGTCCTGCTGCTGCAGCCTACACCGCGCTGGATATCTCCGCCCCCACAGCACAGGCACACAGAGGACGTCGCAGATCTCTTCCTGAGGCCCTTCCAGATCGCCTGCAACAGTATCCAGCAATTTTTTCAGGTTAGTGCAACAATTACACACACAAACACACCAACACACACTTATTACAGTAATACACACTTAGATTCACACTTACACATACATTTTTGGGGATTGGGGGGGTCACTTACACTCACTGCACTTACACACATGTGCACACGCACACACGCGCACATAACATGTAATTTACCATTTGTACACACGCACACGCACATACATGGCATTGTGGCTTTTTTTTTTTTTTTCTTATCGCATCGTTTCTTTTTTTTGGCTGAAAAAAATGTTTTATTGCCATTACGAATAGCGTATTCGCTAACCGTACTGTGCAATATCTTTTTTATGTTATTTCTGTGATTATATTGCAATTTTGGGTATTTTGGTGCATTTTTAGCCATTTTATTGAATTTTTAGCCATTTTATTGCATTTTCATCTCTGCGTATGTTGTGTTCACTTGTTTCTAGCCGTATAACCTGTTTGGCCCAGCTAAAATATTCAAACTGTGATTCTGACGGCCGATAACACGAGTCTGGAAAAAAAACATTGATTTTTGTGGTTTTATTGGATTTTTTTGCATTTCACTCTTTACTGCCTTATTTTGTTTTGCCTTGTAAATTTTATTTACTATATATCCATTTGGGGGTCTCTGTGCGCCACATAGTTTGGTATATCTATGCATATTGGGCATCAAAGTGTTCAGTAGACCCCTGGCGTTCATATTTAGGATGTTTTATGCTGATACGTTACGAAATGTGGGGCATATAATGGGGTAAAATTCAAGCTTTGTGACGATTTTCAGAAATTTGATAAAAACCGTTATGTTCAGCATTGCTTTGCAGTTTGGCAGTTTACAGTAGAAACATTTATTTACCCATATTGTATTCGTCAGAATGTGTACTTTCTGAAAATATATGGTTTTCTGGGGTCTCTGTACTGTTAGGGGGGTCTAATGTCGCATAATACACACACCAGGTGCTCAAATTGAAGCAGCCAGCACGTCAGCCGTGAAAATGTATATACACTATTGTCATTTGGGGGTCTCTGTGCGCCACATAGTTTGGTATATCTATGCATATTGGGCATCAAAGTGTTCAGTAGACCCCTGGCGTTCATATTTAGGATGTTTTATGCTGATAAGTTACGAAATGTGTGGCATATAATGGGGTAGAATTCAAGCTTTGTGACGATTTTCAGAAATTTGATAAAAACCGTTATGTTCAGCATTGCTTTGCAGTTTGGCAGTTTGCAGTAGAAACACTTATTTACCCATATTGGATTCGTCAGAATGTGTACTTTCTGAAAATATATGGTTTTCTGGGGTCTCTGTACTGTTAGGGGGGTCTAATGTTGCATAATACACACACCAGGTGCTCATATTGCAGCAGCCAGCGCGTCAGCCGTGAAAATGTATATACACTATTGTCATTTGGGGGTCTCTGTATGCCACATAGTTTGCTATATCTATGCATACTGGGCATCAAAGTGTTCAGTAGACCCCTGGCGTTCATATTTAGGATGTTTTATGCTGATACGTTACGAAATGTGTGACATATAATGGGGTAGAATTCAAGCTTTGTGACGATTTTCAGAAATTTGATAAAAACCGTTATGTTCAGCATTGCTTTGCAGTTTGGCAGTTTGCAGTAGAAACACTTATTTACCCATATTGGATTCGTCAGAATGTGTACTTTCTGAAAATATATGGTTTTCTGGGGTCTCTGTACTGTTAGGGGGGTCTAATGTTGCATAATACACACTCCAGGTGCTCATATTGCAGCAGCCAGAGCGTCAGCCGTGAAAATGTATATACACTATTGTCATTTGGGGGTCTCTGTGCGCCACATAGTTTGGTATATCTATGCATATTGGGCATCAAAGTGTTCAGTAGACCCCTGGCGTTCATATTTAGGATGTTTATGCTGATAAGTTACGAAATGTGGGGCATATAATGGGGTAAAATTCAAGCTTTGTGACGATTTTCAGAAATTTGATAAAAACCGTTACGTTCAGCATTGCTTTGCAGTTTGGCAGTTTGCAGTAGAAACACTTATTTACCCATATTGGATTCGTCAGAATGTGTACTTTCTGAAAATATATGGTTTTCTGGGGTCTCTGTACTGTTAGGGGGGTCTAATGTCGCATAATACACACTCCAGGTGCTCATATTGCAGCAGCCAGAGCGTCAGCTGTGAAAATGTATATACACTATTGTCATTTGGGGGTCTCTGTGCGCCACATAGTTTGGTATATCTATGCATATTGGGCATCAAAGTGTTCAGTAGACCCCTGGCATTCATATTTAGGATGTTTTATGCTGATAAGTTACGAAATGTGGGGCATATAATGGGGTAAAATTCAAGCTTTGTGACGATTTTCAGAAATTTGATAAAAACCGTTATGTTCAGCATTGCTTTGCAGTTTGGCAGTTTGCAGTAGAAACACTTATTTACCCATATTGGATTCGTCAGAATGTGTACTTTCTGAAAATATATGGTTTTCTGGGGTCTCTGTACTGTTAGGGGGGTCTAATGTTGCATAATACACACACCAGGTGCTTATATTGCAGCAGCCAGCGCGTCAGCCGTGAAAATGTATATACACTATTGTCATTTGGGGGTCTCTGTACGCCACATAGTTTGGTATATCTATGCATACTGGGCATCAAAGTGTTCAGTAGACCCCTGGCGTTCATATTTAGGATGTTTTATGCTGATACGTTACGAAATGTGTGGCATATAATGGGGTAGAATTCAAGCTTTGTGACGATTTTCAGAAATTTGATAAAAAACCGTTATGTTCAGCATTGCTTTGCAGTTTGGTAGTTTGCAGTAGAAACACTTATTTACCCATATCGGATTCGTCAGAATGTGTACTTTCTGAAAATATATGGTTTTCTGGGGTCTCTGTACTGTTAGGGGGGTCTAATGTTGCATAATACACACACCAGGTGCTTATATTGCAGCAGCCAGCGCGTCAGCCGTGAAAATGTATATACACTATTGTCATTTGGGGGTCTCTGTACGCCACATAGTTTGGTATATCTATGCATACTGGGCATCAAAGTGTTCAGTAGACCCCTGGCGTTCATATTTAGGATGTTTTATGCTGATACGTTACGAAATGTGTGGCATGTAATGGGGTAGAATTCAAGCTTTGTGACGATTTTCAGAAATTTGATAAAAACCGTTATGTTCAGCATTGCTTTGCAGTTTGGCAGTTTGCAGTAGAAACACTTATTTACCCATATTGGATTCGTCAGAATGTGTACTTTCTGAAAATATATGGTTTTCTGGGGTCTCTGTACTGTTAGGGGGGTCTAATGTCGAATAATACACACTCCAGGTGCTCATATTGCAGCAGCCAGAGCGTCAGCCGTGAAAATGTATATACACTATTGTCATTTGGAGGTCTCTGTGCGCCACATAGTTTGGTATATCTATGCATATTGGGCATCAAAGTGTTCAGTAGACCCCTGGCGTTCATATTTAGGATGTTTTATGCTGATACGTTACGAAATGTGTGGCATATAATGGGGTAAAATTCAAGCTTTGTGACGATTTTCCGAAATTTGATAAAAACCGTTATGTTCAGCATTGCTTTGCAGTTTGGCAGTTTGCAGTAGAAACACTTAGTTACCCATATTGGATTCGTCAGAATGTGTACTTTCTGAAAATATATGGTTTTCTGGGGTCTCTGTACTGTTAGGTGGGCTAATGTCGCATAATACACACACCGGGTGGTTATATTGCAGCAGCCAGCGCGTCAGCCGTGAAAATGTCTATACATATTGTCATTTGGGGGTCTCTGTGCGCCACATAGTTTGGTATATCTATGCACATTGGGTATCAAACTGTTTAGTAGACCCATATGTTTATATTTAGGATGCTTTATGCTGGTAATGATACATGGACAATACGATGCTGGAAAGTTGAAGCTTTGAGGCAATTTCCAGATATTTCACCAAAACCGACAACTTTGGGAAAGCCTTGCGACTCAGTAGTTTGGAGCAATAAGGCATGGGTACCCATTTTAGATTCTGTAGAATGTGTACTTTCCAAAAATGTATGGGTTTGGGGGGTAAACATATATTTCTGTGTTTTTACCCCACAAAAATGCAGTCAATGTGTTGATTTTTCATTAGCTGAAGTTACCCACGGGACTGTTTGTATGCGCTAACTTCATTTTGGGGCCTCTAAATGCCAGATACTTTGGTAAACCTATGAACAATGGCCACCAAACTGTTCGGAGGAACCCTGGCAATCATATTTAGGGTGCTTTTTCTTGGTGCATAACGATACATGGGTGATATGGTGCTGAGAAGTTGAAGCTTTGAGGAAATTTTCAGATATTTCACCAAAACCGACAATTGTGGGAAAGCCTTGCGACTCAGTAGTTTGGAGCAGAAAGGCATGGGTACCCATTTTAGATTCGGTAGAATGTGTACTTTCCAAAAATATATGGGTTTTGGGGGGTAAACATATATTTCTGTTTTTTACCCCACAAAAATGCAGTCAATTTGTTGATTTTTCATTAGCTGAAGTTACCCACGGGACTTTTTGTATGCGCTAACTTCATTTTGGGGCCTCTAAATGCCAGATACTTTGGTAAACTTATGAACAATGGCCACCAAAATGTTCAGAGGAACCCTGGCAATCATATTTAGGGTGCTTTTTCTTAGTACGTAATGACACATAGGTGATATGGTGCTGGGAAGTTGAAGCTTTGAGGCAATTTTCAGATATCTCACCAAAACCGACAATTGTGGGAAAGCCTTGCGACTCAGTAGTTTGGAGCAGAAAGGCATGGGTACCCATTTTAGATTCTGTAGAATGTGTACTTTCCAAAAATATATGGGTTTTGGGGGGTAAACATATATTTCTGTTTTTTACCCCACAAAAATGCAGTCAATTTGTTGATCTTTCATTAGCTGAAGTTACCCACGGGACTGTTTGTATGCGCTAACTTCATTTTGGGGCCTCTAAATGCCAGATACTTTGGTAAACTTATGAACAATGGCCACCAAAATGTTCAGAGGAACCCTGGCAATCATATTTAGGGTGCTTTTTCTTAGTACGTAATGACACATGGGTGATATGGTGCTGGGAAGTTGAAGCTTTGAGGCAATTTTCAGATATCTCACCAAAACCGACAATTGTGGGAAAGCCTTGCGACTCAGTAGTTTGGAGCAGAAAGGCATGGGTACCCATTTTAGATTCTGTAGAATGTGTACTTTCCAAAAATATATGGGTTTTGGGGGGTAAACATATATTTCTGTGTTTTACCCCACAAAAATGCAGTCAATGTGTTGATTTTTCATTAGCTGAAGTTACCCACGGGACTGTTTGTATGCGCTAACTTCATTTTGGGGCCTCTAAATGCCAGACACTTTGGTAAACCTATGAACAATGGCCACCAAAATGTTCAGAGGAACCCTGGCAATCATATTTAGGGTGCTTTTTCTTAGTACGTAATGACACATGGGTGATATGGTGCTGGGAAGTTGAAGCTTTGAAGCAATTTTCAGATATTTCACCAAAACCGACAACTTTGGGAAAGCCTTGCGACTCAGTAGTTTGGAGCAATAAGGCATGGGTACCCATTTTAGATTCTGTAGAATGTGTACTTTCCAAAAATGTATGGGTTTGGGGGGTAAACATATATTTCTGTGTTTTTACCCCACAAAAATGCAGTCAATGTGTTGATTTTTCATTAGCTGAAGTTACCCACGGGACTGTTTGTATGCGCTAACTTCATTTTGGGGCCTCTAAATGCCAGATACTTTGGTAAACCTATGAACAATGGCCACCAAACTGTTCGGAGGAACCCTGGCAATCATATTTAGGGTGCTTTTTCTTGGTGCATAACGATACATGGGTGATATGGTGCTGAGAAGTTGAAGCTTTGAGGCAATTTTCAGATATTTCACCAAAACCGACAATTGTGGGAAAGCCTTGCGACTCAGTAGTTTGGAGCAGAAAGGCATGGGTACCCATTTTAGATTCTGTAGAATGTGTACTTTCCAAAAATATATGGGTTTTGGGGGGTAAACATATATTTCTGTGTTTTTACCCCACAAAAATGCAGTCAATGTGTTGATTTTTCATTAGCTGAAGTTACCCACGGGACTGTTTGTATGCGCTAACATCATTTTGGGGCCTCTAAATGCCAGATACTTTGGTAAACTTATGAACAATGGCCACCAAAATGTTCAGAGGAACCCTGGCAATCATATTTAGGGTGCTTTTTCTTAGTACGTAATGACACATGGGTGATATGGTGCTGGGAAGTTGAAGCTTTGAGGCAATTTTCAGATATTTCACCAAAACCGACAACTTTGGGAAAGCCTTGCGACTCAGTAGTTTGGAGCAGAAAGGCATGGGTACCCATTTTAGATTCAGTAGAATGTGTACTTTCCAAAAATATATGGGTTTGGGGGGTAAACATATATTTCTGTGTTTTTACCCCACAAAAATGCAGTCAATGTGTTGATTTTTCATTAGATGAAGTTACCCACAGGACTATTTGTATGCGCTAACTTCATTTTGAGGCCTCTAAATGCCAGATACTTTGGTAAACCTATGAACAATGGCCACCAAACTGTTTGGAGGAACCCTGGCAATCATATTTAGGGTGCTTTTTCTTGGTGCGTAACGATACATGGGTGATATGGTGCTGGGAAGTTGAAGCTTTGAGGCAATTTTCAGATATTTCACCAAAACCGACAATTGTGGGAAAGCCTTGCGACTCAGTAGTTTGGAGCAGAAAGGCATGGGTACCCATTTTAGATTCGGTAGAATGTGTACTTTCCAAAAATATATGGGTTTTGGGGGGTAAACATATATTTCTGTGTTTTTACCCCACAAAAATGCAGTCAATGTGTTGATCTTTCATTAGCTGAAGTTACCCACGGGACTGCTTGTATGCGCTAACTTCATTTTGGGGCCTCTAAATGCCAGATACTTTGGTAAACTTATGAACAATGACCACCAAAATGTTCAGAGGAACCCTGGCAATCATATTTAGGGTGCTTTTTCTTAGTACGTAATGATACATGGGCGATATGGTGCTGGGAAGTTGAAGCTTTGAGGAAATTTTCAGATATTTCACCAAAACCGACAATTGTGGGAAAGCCTTGCGACTCAGTAGTTTGGAGCAGAAAGGCATGGGTACCCATTTTAGATTCAGTAGAATGTGTACTTTCCAAAAATATATGGGTTTGGGGGGTAAACATATATTTCTGTGTTTTTACCCCACAAAAAATGCAGTCAATGTGTTGATTTCTCAGTAGCTGAAGTAAAGTCCTGAACAATTTGGATGTGCTAACTTCATATTGGTGTCTCTAAATGCCAGATACTTTGGTAAACCTATGCATAATGGGTATCAAATTGTTCAGTGGACCCCTGGCAATCATATTTCAGGTGCTTTTTCTTGGTACCTAATATAGTTTGGGATATGCAGAGCAGCAAAATAAAACCTTTGAAATGATTTTTCAGAATTTTGAATTTTTTGTTGAAAAACCGCTATGTTCAGACAAGCTTTTATGTTTGGTAGTTGGGAGTAGAGAGACATAGTTACCCATTTTGTAATCGGCAGAATGTGTACTTTTCAAAAATGTATGGTTTTCTGGGGTAAACCTACGGTTTCAGGATTTTTTGCCTTGGAATCTAAAGCATGCTGTTTTCTGCCTTAGTGCTTTCAAAATTCGGTAATATACTGCCGGGAGTTTTTGCTGTACAGAAATCCTAAATCTCCCTAAAACTATACATATCTGGTATTGGCACGTTCGAGAGACATAAGGCTTTCCAAATCAGTTGGATTTTCATCCGTAAAATGAAATATTTTTCTGGTATAAATTGATATACGATGAAAAATGGTAATTTTTCATTTTTTTTTGGTATTTAGCACTATAAATTTTTTTGCACAGGTGGAAATACATGAAAACTCAGGCAGATTTAGAAAGCTCAGTTTCTACCGAAAAAAACAATGTATAGTTTTCCTAGGTAAACTATAGGTTTCCCCTCAGAAAATGCCCCTAAAGTGAGAGAGCACAAAATGTTTCAAAAACGGCTGGCATTTCGCGTAACCAAAATGTGAAATTCTGCTGGCACTTAAAGGGTTAATGTATCTCTTACATATTTTCTCTTTAAAAATAAGTTTGTTTCAATCAATTCATTTACTTTGTTTCAATTGCTAGTCTTTCACTTTACTATCTTATGTAGCTTTAGATTTATGAATTCCAGACCTATTTGGTGATTCTGAAACTTTTATTGGGGCGGAGGGTTATTATTTTCGCGTTAATCTTTCTTTTACATTTTTTGTTATGTTGATCTATTCTTTCTATTTCTTTTCTCTTGTATATATTTACGTATGACAGCTTACATCCCATCTTACATTTAGCCCCTTGGGTTCTCGTGTGTCCAATAGAAAAATCCATTTAACTTCTAATTCCAAAAGTTTTTTTTGTTTGTTTCCCCCTCTACTTCAATTTATCACTTTGTCTATTCCCTGAATCCGTAAGTAGGCAACATTTCCTTGATTGCATTGGGAAAAATGTCTAGATACTGTGGTAGCACTGCTTTCTGCCCCTATCTGACTTATATGTTCTCGCATTCTATTTTTTAAGGGGCGAGTGGTGCATCCTACATACTGGATGCCACAATGTGTACATGTTAACAAATACACCACATGGCTTGTATTACAGTTAATAAAACAATTGATATTGTATTCTTTTTGTGATGTTGTACTTACAAATGTTTTTGACTTATGCATCTGTACACATGTAATACATCTTGATGCTCCGCAGCAGTTCGTGCCCTTCACTTCTAGCCAATTCCTTCTGTTTTCTTTTCTTTTAAATTCACTTGGGGATAGTATTTGTCCCAATGTTGGTGCTTTTCTACTTACAAAATTATACCCCTGTATTAGTACCTCTCTCAATTTACTATCATTATAAAGCATTGGTATATGTTTATTAATAATCTGCTTTATTTGAGTAAATTGCCTGCTGTATGAGGTAATGAATAGTGGTTTTTCCATTTTATGGTGTTTGTTAAAATTTCTCGTTTTTAACAGGTCCTCTCTGGTTTTTGAAATAGCTGTTTTAAATGCTTTTTCTAGTTCTTGCATTCGGTAGCCCCTTTGTAGAAATTGATCTCTTAAGTTACAGGCTTTACTTAAAAATTCTGCTTCTGTGCTACAGTTTCTCTTAAGCCTACAGAATTGTCCTATTGGTACCCCTCGAAATACATGTCTTGGGTGACATGAGTCTGCATGCAATAACGAATTTCCTGCACATTTTTTGCGATATACTGTAGTTTGTACCTCACAATTTTCATGGGACAATTCTAAGTCTAAAAACTGTATATTTGTGCTATTAAATGTGCCCATTAGTTTTAAATTTAAATCATTATCATTTAGTGTTTCCAGATATTTTAAATATGTTTTCCCATCCCCTTTCCATACAAAAATCAAATCATCTATATAGCGTTTATAGATAATGATTGCACCCGTGTCCTTTATGTTACCTTCATATATGTGTTTCTCTTCCCACCAACCCATGTAAAGGTTGGCGTATGTGGGCGCGAATTTCGCACCCATTGAGGTCCCACATATTTGAAGGTAATGTGTTTGGTCAAATTTAAAAAAATTGTGTTTTAATAGATATTCAATTGCTTCTAGGATAAATTCCTTAGTATCTGTGTCATAATTACTGTATCTTTCTAAGTGGTATCGAATTGCATGCAGACCTTTTTCATGGGGTATACAGGAGTAAAGACTTGTTACATCGGCGGTTGCCCAAATATAATCTGATTTCCATTGAAAATTTTCAAAGATTTGTAAAACCTGCTTTGTATCCCTTAAGTACGAAGTAAGTCTTTTCACTAAAGGTTGTAAATATAAATCAATTAACTCCGAAAGTTTTTCATTTAATGAGTTAATCCCTGACACTATAGGTCTCCCTTTGGGCGGAAAGACCGCTAAGCAGAAGAGCGTTCCAATATGCAATTTTAACGATACGGCGGGTGGTTAGAGCGCTCCAGTCTCTAATTCTGTGAAAGTATACCGAGCAGCACGTCTAATTATTATAGTTCTATGACCCCCATCTAGTGGTGAATGTGTAGCATAACATCATATCTAACATAATTCTGAAATTCTACAGTGGGGGTGCTGCTCACGCCTGTCTCCTGGACAATCAGTAGAATGTGTCTAACTTGCCCTGGAACATGCAGGTTATAAACATAGGGTAGTACAATAGCTCAGTAGTTAGCACTATTGCTATGCATTGCTAAGGTCCTGAGTTGGATTCAGATCTGGGCACTATTTTCAAAGAGATTGTATTTTCTCCATCTTTCTGCAGTCCTTGAATAACTAAAAGTAATAACTAAAACAACCCCCCCGCCCCTCCCTAGGACCCTACACGTGGACCAAGACGTCAATGATACATATGATTAAGTACCCCTATAGCAGTGAAGCACATTTGGATATCTCATGTCCTGGTAAATGTTTTATGCTGTTGACAATGATCTTATAAAACCAAGATGATCAAACAGGAGAGTTTTAGAAAAGCTTTATATGCACTTTAAAGAAACTCTGTTCAATGTTCAGGATTATCGGCCTGATGAATGCAAGAAGATCCTCCGATCAGAACCCAGGCTGTTATGTGAATTCCCAGTTCCTTAATCCCACCATCTGATCAGGAGGCATTAGCCCAGTAATTATTGCTTCAAGCCTAACCTTTGCTGAGATCACCACCACCACATAACAAGGTTGCAGCTATAGGAAAACATTTGTGCATCGGTCATACAATTCCAAGAATATCTAGGGTAGCAAATAAGTGTTCACCCTCAAATTACCCTTGTATGACCTGTTAGCTGAGCATTGAAGGGGTTTCTAGCAAACTGGCACTACCGCCACTGATTTAGAGACCTCCAGGGGGGGGCAGCCCACAGTTCGGGACCCCCTTAACTTCTGTAAATGAGGAAGCAATCTATCCATTCTGTTCTATAGTCAATGCGTGACGCTGCTCAACATTGGTGGCCTACCAAAATATAACTGTTCTCTCTTCAGGCACAGATTAATGGGAAAGTCTCAAAGTCCTGGGCCTAGGGCAAATTTTTGAGGCGGAAATCCACCCTGCTGGCTACTGCTAGTCATGGAAGGAGGGAGTGATGTGTGCCGCAGGGGTGTGTTTTTACTCCCTGGCCAAGGTGGTAAATCTTTTCCAAATCTGGCCCTGCCTCTCTTGTAATGTTTGGATTGCACAGTAATCTCCCAATAAGGATACAAAGTGACAGTTTGACCTGTAGGATACAAAGGGACAATGACTGCTAGTTATGGAAGGAGGGAGTGATGTGTGCCACAGGGGTGTGTTTTTACTCTCTGGCATAGGGGGTACATCTTTTGCAAATTTGGCCCTGCAATGGTTGGATTGCACAGTAATCTCCCTGTGATTAAACTGTGACAAAGTGCCAGTTTGGCCTGGACAAGGGACAGTTTGATGAAATGTTTATGCTAAAAAAGGGTATGTTTGGTAATGTTTCCTTTATTTTGGCTCCTGCAACACCTAATAACTGGAGGTCCAGAGGTCTGACACCCAGAAAATATTATTAGAAGCATAAGCTGCACCATCAGTGATGCTCAACAGAGTTGCCTTTAAAGGGCATATTGGAATGAATCATTTCTGACATATAGCAGACTGCGGAACTGCGGATGTGCCGCGGCAGTGATGGACGGCATTCACGCCCTTTGCCAAGCTGCTGTTGGTAGCAATCATTTAGTGCACCTCCAGAGAGCACAGGGAGACGTTTATTACCTCTATTATACATCATTAATTCATTATGCATCATCACATTTTTTCACCTTACAAACAGTTCTGCATTAATTAAAAGGCAATTAAGATGGTTAACATTTATAAATGGAGTGCCAGAACACCAGCAGTTTTTTCTGAAGTGCTCAGTCTGAACTTTCAGAAAAAATAAATCCTCATTTTCATTCTGCCAGCTTAGTGAAGTACACACAGTTATACAGGTCAGCCCAATAAAATACTGGCCAAGAACATCTTCCGAAGTTATACATTTGATGATTAAAAAGCGCTACAAGAGTCATAGCATTTAACAGCGGATGATGTATGCTTTCATTTCCTTTATAGTTTTGGAGAAGTAAATATTTAACAAGTTGTTATCAATTCAATATCCCCTATATAGTGTGACCATATGATTATAGATCTTATAGAGAAAAGGCAGCACATAATGGTGGTATTACAGTATTCCATCTCTTTCCACAGTAAAACTTAAGGTTGGACTGGCCTGCCAGAGGATCTCCTGGTGGGCCCCAGCCCTATTGGGATTCAGTCAAGGATAATTCCAGTGTGCCCTCTTATGTCCACCATAGGTCTATTAACACCTATTACATTGTGGGAGTGGGCCTTCAGTGTCAGGTTCTGTGATGTTCTCTAGGAGGCCCAATCCAATCCTAACAGAGGCATGGTGGAGAGAGGGGGCATGGTGGAGTAAATAAATTTGTCCCATGAGGTTTTGGTGCCCAAGACAAGAATGACACCTACTCCCTCTGGCTTGTCACTTAACCAGCCCTACTCTACTTGCTTACCTGCTCCAGCTCCATGTTGCATAGTTCTGCTTTTGGATATGTAATACCCACAGGGCTGGAGTTAGAGAAGGCAGAAGAAGCATCCATAGCACTCTCCCCATGGTGCACCCTAATCACATGCCTCTGCTGTTTACCCCTAGTTCCAGCCTTTGCTCTATGTTCTACTCATTTAATAGTGGCAGGTACTCCAGAATCTGGAGAGATCTGTAGAATAATTAAGTGTGTACCAAAAAGAATCCAATTCTTGGCAAACCAGGGCAGAAGGTCAGGGTACGCCAGACTGTGAAGCACAAAAGTCTTATTTTGTCTTACTTCATCACTAGCCTGTCCAAAGGAGCTAATTCCCCAGGTTCATGAATAGCAATTTCCTCTCCATATAGTGAACACATACAGTACATCTATATCATGACTGAGAGCACAGGCAGCATGGCATTGCATTTTACAATCTCCACCCACAGTGACTCTGTTTAGGATATCTCTCAACTGCTAGTCACCCTAGATATGTACAGCAATCCTTATTCACTGTCCACTTGCTTGAGTTGGCTCAACACTTCTGTTTATTTATTTATTCTTTAGAAGATTCTATTTTCTAAAAACACAAATACTAAATTAACAGTAAGAAAGAAAAGTACAGGGAAGGAAAGGGAGGTCAGTTTATTTTTGTTGCTAGCAGATACGATCCATGATTCATAAGCAACTTTAGTATATATTGTTCTTTTAAAAGCAAAACCTAGTGTGTTATGCTTTAGAGTCAATAAAGAACCCCCGTGTATAGTACTAAAATAATAAGGCAATAATGATCGTAAGTCATATATTAACTACAAAACCCAGTGTCTTGCAGCAAATCTTTCATTGACATCAAGTGGAAGCCATCGCAGAATGAACTCATATTCTTTTGTTCTTATTGTTGCAGATAATGCGTCAAGGTTATTGTGTGAAGATCTTGGCCAAGTCAACAGAAAGCATATCATACTTCTGGCTACCACAAGAAGTGGATCTTCATTTCTGGGACAGATATTTAACCAGAACCCAGATATCTTCTACTTGTATGAACCTCTTTACCATGTCCAGAGGGCATTCACCAATTCCAGTACCCGGATGCAGAAACAGATAGATAGGAGGTCTCTTCTTGGGGCCTACAGAGATCTCCTACATAATCTCTACAACTGTGACTTTTACTTCCTAGAAAATTATCTCAGGCCAGCACCCAAAGATCACGAGACAACTTCTTTCTTCAGACGGGGTGCTAGCAATGCTTTATGTCTACCTCCTGTATGTGAACAGCTACATCCAATAGAAGAACATCTGTGTTCAAAAAAATGCCGGACAGTCAACTTGACTTTGGTCTCCAAATCTTGTCACCAGTATAAACACATGGCCATAAAAACTGTTAGGATCCCTGAGATCAATGACATAAGAACTCTTGTGGAAGACCCAAGACTGAATCTAAAGGTTATCCATTTGGTAAGGGATCCAAGAGGTATTCTAGCATCAAGGATTAACACCTTTACAGATCTTTACAGGGCATGGAAAATTTGGAACTCATCAGGAAGAAAGCCACACCACATAGACCTATCACAGATCACCACCACTTGCACTGATCTCAGTAATTCCGTGGAAACTGGTTTTAGCAGGCCTACTTGGTTGAAAGGCAAATACATGCTTGTAAGGTATGAAGACTTAGCAAGAGATCCAATAAGGAAGGCTAAAGAGATGTATGAGTTTGTAGGCCTGGGGTGGAAAGACAATGTCCAGAAGTGGATAGAGCAGAACACAAATGGTAATGGAGTTCCCCTCGGAAACTTTAAGTTTACAACAAGCAGGAACGCAGCGGAAACAGCAGAGAACTGGAGACTGCACCTATGCTTGGATGTTGTCCTTGCCCTCCAAAACATGTGCAATGTAACCTTATCACTTCTAGGGTACCAAGCGGTGCACTCAGCTCCTCAACTGAAGAACCTCTCGCATACTCTTGTTGAGCCAAGAATATTTTTGCCATTTACGTAAAAAGAGCGGAGACTGGAGGATATTGGCTTCTGTGACTTTAGCAACAAATTCATCAAAGAACATGTTCAGTTTTGAAATGGTATTTAATATGGACACCGAAATCTTTCATGTTGCAAAGTTTGACTGTCTGGAGAAAAAATAAAAACAAACGTTTTTGGGGTTTTTTTTCATTTAAATGTAGTGTTGCTTTATACTGCAAAGATATGTCAACCCTTAATAATATGTTTGACTGTGCTGGTAGTTGTGGTCCACCAATAGCTGGCAGGAGCAATACTGATATGGAAGATTAACTGGCCCGTGCATTGCCTATATGTATGTCTGTTGTATCTCAGAATGTACTCAGTGACATAACTTAAAGGAGAACTAAAGGTCAACAAAAAATTAGAAATTCTATTCTTTATCTTTTAAGCTTCTGTACCAGCCCAGGGCCACCACTGCCCTTCAGCAGGGGAGATCTGTGCCCCTAAATATGCCTCAGTAGCTCCCCATCTTCTTTTCTCCTGATTCCCAGCACAGGCTCTGAGCTGCTATCATTTACATGAGCATATGGACCAAATCACAATATACTTTATATATACAGTGTAACAATACAAGGCAATTCTTAAGTAATTAATTGAGATTCACATTGCATGGAAGCATAAAATCCAATGCATTCTGCATCGAAAATAATAAATAATCAGCTACAAGAACAAATGGAACTTCACTTACTCAATTGTTTTGATAATTTCACCCTAAACTTACCTTTCCAACAGCAGCCCAAAGCACACTGAGGATGTGCAGTGCCACTGACACAAAAGATGCCTAACAAGATCCAAGATAGCGGGCTGCTAATGGCCAACTTTGAAGGTCTGAATTAATATGGTATGTATTACAGTAAGTTCAGTTTAGTTCCCTTTTAAAGTATATAGGCCCACATCAAAATCTTTATAGGACTTACCATCCCCAAAAAATTATAAGAATAGTAATAAAAACCAATAAAAACAAAAAATAAAAAAATAAGAATAAAGTATTAGAAGACACTGAGGGGGCTCCATGTTGATGCAGGCCAAGTTCTTTCATACAGCCCATGGAAACTGAGATGAGTTCTAATATCTTGTATTTTACAATAGGGGTGCATTTTTCTTATAGAAGTTTACAATCCCTCAACCAGGCTCTGAACCTCAGGCACATGAATATGGTCCCTTCCTTTGTAGCATGTAAAGAGACAATAACATTTGTTCACAGTGGGCAATGTTATGTCTATGTGTTTGGCCACATCCAGTGAAGCAGAGTGGCAGCTCCTGCTCAAAAACAAATGATGAGTCAGACTCTCTGCAGAGCAGTTTAGTAACTTCATGTCATCAGGAAGACTGTTATACAACTCTTGACATTTTTAAATCCTTGTTTTTTTATTTGCCTTAAATTTGTATTGCATGTACTGGATATGGTTGCAAAATAGTAGCTTGAAAATGCCAGAAATGAGTCGTCATGTTAGCATGGAGTTGTTTGGTGGCTCTTTTAATCCAAGTACACCCCACCTCTTAGATTTTCACACTTAAGCGTTCTGTGTTCATTGGAGCATGCTGACATATGTCTCTTTGTAGAGTTGTACAGCCCTGTCCAGCTTCTCATTCTCCACCTCACACCACCTTGTATTAGTTTAATAGGCTATGCCATATGTGGATTTATAAAATAGGATTATAACACAATAGGAGACCTATAAGGGGTGATAAGCAGGGTTGTGGCTAGTCTTCCAGAAAGACCATAGCTGCATAGGCAAGACTTTGGGTCTGGCCACACGAGCATATTTGGGGAGATTAATTGCCCCATCGACAAATCTCCTCTTCTTTGGGGTGTCAATCTCCCCGAAGTGCCTTGCCCCTGCCCTCCGCTAGCTAAAATGAAAATCGCCTGGGCCAAGGCACACGCGGAGCTTCGTTTTCCAAAGTCGCCAGAAGTTGCCTCATGTAGCCATGCACCTGTTGAATTTACACCTATCCAAACCCACTGGCATCTAGTTAAAGGGGTGGTTCATCTTTAAGTTAACTTTTAGTATGTTGTAGAATGGCAAATTTCAAGCAACTTTTGCATTGGCCTTCGTTTTGTAATTTTCATAGTTTTTTAATTATTTGCCTTCTTCTTCTTGATTCTTTCCAGTTTTCAAAAGGGGGGTCACTAACCCCATCTAAAAACAAATGCTCTTTAAGGCATGGATTGTTATTGCTAATATTTATTCCTCATCTTTCTATTCAGCTCTCCCTTATTCATATTTGAGTCTCTTATTCGAATCAAAGCATGGTCGCTAGGGTAAATTGGACCCTAGCAAGCAGACTTCTGAAATTGCAAACTGTGATTTTTGAGTTAGCTTTTTTTTCAGCAGCTCTCCAGTTTGCAGTTTCAGCAATCGGGCTGCTAGGGTCCTAACAATACTAGAGCAATATTAAATTGATAGTATACTCTAACCCATCCACACGGTCTCAAAGAGAGGTATGGTACTGAACAGAAAAAATCCACACTAATTAAAAAAAAAAAAAAAACTTATATATTTATAAAGCATAACCTTTATAATATAAAATACCCAGTGATTTCAGGCCTTTAGAATAAGCATAAGGAGCCTTTCACTTACTCATAAATCTTTAATCCATCAGTTTGGAGCCTGGAGGCAAAATCATCCTAAAGAATGTATGAAGTGTACAGCAATGTTACCGGGGCAAATTTATACTGTATCTAGTGTATTAAAGGGTGGTTCACTTTAAAGTTAACATTTAGTATGTTATAGAATGGCTAATTCTAATTTTAATTATTTGCTTCCAGCAACCAGACTGCTGAAATTGCAAACTGGAGAACTGCTGAATAAAAAGTTAAATAACTCAAACACCACCAATGACCCCATCTAAAATCAAATGTATTGCCATTGCTACTTTTTATTACTCGTGTTTCTATACAGGCCCTCTGCTTTTCATATTCCAGTCTCTTTTAAATCAGTGCATGGTTGCTAGGGTAATTTGGACCCCAGCAACCAGATTGCGGAAAATGCAAACTGGAGAACTGCTGAATAAAAAGCTTAACTCAAAAACCACCAATAAAAATTAGCTTCTATAAAATCAATGTTGTTGGCAGGAAAAGGGGTTAATTGAATTTGGACAGTGAGAGCGGCTGTATTATTTCTACTTAACCCTTTAATGCAAAGTAAATGACACCTTGGGTTTAATTGTTAGCACTTTGGAAAATTCAGCAAACATTCCACAGTTTCTCACCCAGAGAAACTTATTATTAACTATTATTTCCCCGTGTGTGTCCAATAGGGTGCAACTCATTCACTTGTATTATAGGCCACAGCCCCGATATGTCCACTGGAGGGCACACTTTTGTGCAAAGCCTATATCTAAGCAGGGTATACCACACTTTGAGTTAAATAAAAACACAAGTCGCAAGTTTTTTGGGCCTAAGATCAGCATTTCAAAACCTGTTTTTATTATTTTTACAAAAGAAAACCCCAAACATTGCTTTCTGCCCTAAAATCGAATAACGATCACATTGCCAACAACGCTAGAAAAATAAAATGCGGTTTACAGGAGAAAAGATATTTTATTATATCTATTCAGGCACAAAAAATATCACACCACAATTCACAGTTCTAGTGGTCGACTATATGTGCACATATCTGAAAGGCTTTTATATATATATTGGGGGGCTAGAACTGTACTCTGCACATTGAGGATCTGCTTATCAACTACGAGACACACACACAAACTGATATATTGATAAAGAAATAGGGTACCACATGCTTACAAAGTCAGGGGGTTATAGTCTCATAACAAAACAAGACTGTTAAAGGGGAAATAAAAAATCTCTTGTATACAGATGGCAGTGGAAATATTAAAGGGTATATAAGTCCCAGAATAAAAACAGTTGTGTTTAAAGGCTGATCATTTCTTGTTTTTGGTTCTGGCTACTGGAAAAATGGAGCAGATAAATCAGTAAAACAGCCTACAAAGCATAGTGGGAACTGGAGTCTTAGCTGGAGAAGAGCTGACTTCGGCTACAGGGTTTCAATAGTCAGAAACAGCAGTGACTGCAGCTTACAGTGACAAACCTTTTTAAAACCATTGATTATTTGTAATTAATGTATATGGGGAAAGTTACTATTTTTCTATTACTATTTTTCTGTTACTATTTTAAGTTGTAATTGGATTTTCCTTGGTATGTTGTACAATCTAAGACAGACCTATACGCAGAGGGACATTGTAACCATTGGCCAATGTATAGGGGATTAAAAATAATGTCCTCTCAGACTTTAAGATATCAGTTGGGGAAATTGGCCAAAACTCTACTGTACACTTGACCTGGATCTCTTATCTGGTTGTTAGGGGCATACTTGCCTAAGCAACCAGCCAGTAGCCTGAATGACAGAGCATATTTTGAATAAAAGAGGCAATGTGAATCAGCCAATAAAAAAAAACATCTGCTTGTCAGTTGCAGACGTACATGGATAAATCCAGGCTATTCTCATTCTGGGTTTTACTTGCCCTTTAAAGCGGTATACATATTATCAAAGAACAACACAAGGTATACATGAGGAAGTTTAGTTTTAGGAACCTCCTAATCTACAAGGCACTAATATGTGCAGAAGAACGACTTAATGGATATAATATAGACTAACAAACATAATAGACGTCTATGTTAAACTACAATTCCCAGCTTCAATCGGCAGGGAGTTGGGAGTTAGCCACAATGGAGTTTAACGCCTTAGATCACAGAAATAAAGAGCAAACTAACATAAATAAAGAAAGAAAATAAATGGAATCCCACAATGATAGACAATGTCCATAACCATTGCAAAAACCAAGCATAATTTTTATTGTATAGTAAACATAAATATGAACATTTTTTTTTTTGTCTCAAGGTGGAGGTGGAGGACTAAAGGGTTGAAATCCTGGACAAGTAAAAAATACAAATGAAACACTTGTAAAAATGCAGCTCAGAGTCCTTCCTCCCCCCATAGAATTCATTGCATTGATTGGAGTTTTTCCTGTGTCTCTCCGGTGATAATCTAGAAAGCAGCCAGTGTTCTATTCTGCTCTACGCTAGAGTCATCCCAATTGTTGAACTAAAGTAGTGTGTTTCTCTCTTTCTCTTTAGGAAAGGAAACGGTTAAAGCATATCCAGGCGGGTCGAGACGGCTGAACATTCACAACAGACATGACTGTAAATGGATTTGGTTTAGGAGTCATAAAATATAACATTTGCATTGCAGTTTCAATGAGCCTTCACAGTCTGCCTGCTGTGACACCATCAGCTAGTTCACAAGCACCGCCGCACCCTGACCCAAAAACCAAAAATGAGAAAAAAAAAAAAAAAAGAAATAGTAAAAAATGTCTTCGATGTTGCGGCGGATACTCATTTGTGCGCGGATGCCCAGTCAGTCCAGCCTATGATAGTTCTCTCAATAAGGAGTTCTTTGCTCAGTCAGACTTGTCTTTCTTTTTTCCTGACACTTTACTGGAGACGGCAGAACCCACAGCCGCGACACTCCCGGTTACGGCAGACACGCTGCCTTTGACAATGCCGACACCTATACTTGGCACCGACGTCACTGCTGTTTTGGTCACTTCGAAGCTCTTTCCTCCAATCCAAGCGACTCCTCCGATCGTGGCACCGACAGCCCCTTTGGTCATGCTGAAGATGCCTCCTGTTACACGAGAGATCATGCCGGGCTGCTGTTGAGGGTGGTCCTTAACGGTACCTAGGGGATCAGACAGAAGAACATTAGCAAATCTGCATCATTTTAAAGAAAAACAAATGAATATTTAAGCAGCAGTTTATATCAAATTAAGTGGCATATTAAATATATTTACCCGTTTGCCCTTTTACATCTCTTGCCTTGAACCACCATTTCATGATGGTCTGTGTGCTGCTTCAGAGGTCACCTGACCAGAAATACTACAACTCTTAACAGGAAGAAGTGTGGAAGCAAAATACAGAACTCTATCTAAGTGGCTCATGTGACCTAACATTTATGGTGTGTTTGCGTGCACCGTGAATCCCAGGGGGCCCTTATTTTTGAAAATGATTATTTTCTATTTAGGATTAACCAATGGCACATAATTGTAAAAAAGTATATTATTATGAAAATGGTTTATTTACATGAAGCAGGGCTTTACTGTACATATAAGCTGTTTTATGCAATACATTTTTATAGACACCTACATTGTTCTTGGGTTATAGTTTTCCATTAATGGGATGGAAAAGCTAATATATCAATTGCAGAGAGCTGGCCTGTTTGTACAGTGCCATGGCCAGAGTACCACCACCTGACACTTTGGAGAACAGAAAGAAGACAACTTAACTATTGCAGATCCCTTTAACCTAAAGACAAAGGACTGGGGGGGGGGGGGGAAGGGGGTTCACCCACAAGAACTGAACCTACAGACAATAGCCAGTCCAATCTCATACCAATGCTCCCTTCCACATTTACATCAATTTCAATGCTGTGAGCCCCTAGACACAATTGTTCTTCGCTCCCCCCACCTATTCCCCTGATTGCATTGCTCTACTGGGCACTAGAAGGAGATTTAAACAGCTGTCATGACTCCCATCCAGTCCAAAGTCTAGATGTAGCCAGTGGGCCACATGTCCCTAGGTGCAGGCCTATGTGGCCTTCCTAAAAATCCAGTCACTCCAATGACCCAATAGGCTCATGATAAACCTGCTCATTAATAGCAAATATATTCTTATTAACAAACTTTGAACAAGACAGAAGGCAAAGAGCAAATTACATCAACCAGTGGCTCTTGCTGTATCAATCATTTGGGCTGGGGTGTGTGCATATGGAATAGAAAGGCGGCCATATTGCGTATCCAACCAACTGGCTTGAGGACTGATAGGTCAGGTACTGACAATACAGGTGATTCCAATGGGAACATGGACAATGTATGTAGGAATTCTCTGCTCTACCTATATATAACTATCCATATGTCTCAGGATTTTGGGCCAAGACAAAACAGAGAATGAGAAAATTCAGTGCCAATCAGGATGTGTGTGGAATAAATGCCAGGGAAATAAACAGCAGCTGTGAGAGACTGCCAGAACAAACACTGCACAGAAATTAAACATCAGTTCTGCTGAACACCACTTCCACTTGCAACAAGATGGGAATATTTGTTTAAGTGACCATGGTCCGGGTCTGCCTGTACCTGTCTCCTAGGGTCATACCTATAGCCTTACAGGGACCTACTTTGGACAGAGTGGCCATTCATTTGCTTAATATTTCCTAAAAGCAACTTTATTGCTTTAAAAGGAAAGCATCCTCTTTAAATTCTCTCTTTACAGTCGAAAGATATGAGAACAGGTTATTCGGCATGAACGGTCTCATAACCTGCATTTGGATCAGTGAGTGCAGCCACAGACTAGTGAAACAGCGCCCTCAAGTGGCACAGCCATCAAACATAGCAAAAAGTATTTGGATCTATTAATGTCTTATTAAAGGAGATCTAAATCCTACCAAAAAAAACTGTCCTACTGGGCCCCCTATTTCCCTATATAAGCTGATGAAATAAAACAGTTATAGATGCAAGAGAACGGACCAATGAGAATGCGGATTCCCAGCCATCTTGCTATTTGGATCATTATCATACACTAGAATCTCAGCATGCTTTAAACTTGATCATATATTAAAGTATGCAGCGATTTAAAGTCCAGTAAATAGTGGTTGAACAGTATTCAGATAATATTTAAGTGTACTGTAATATCGGCAAGTGGATCCACACAATTTTGGAAGCCAATTATATACACAAGTGTAGATTCCATTTAATGAGTGTTGCCAAAGAATATGTTATTTAAAAGAGAGAGAACTTGCTCGGTAGGTTTAACAAGCTGCAGTCAGGCTCATTACTGTCTCAGGTGATTAAGGCCTAAGGAGGGTGTTTATGAAGTTCTGAAGAAAACACTACATGTAATTTTTTTAAACAAATTCATAATGTTGCTGTAGGCGCTGGAGGTATAGCAGTCCCTCTCTGGACTAGTACTCTCAGTTCCTGAAAGGTCCGTGTTGCCCTTTTGGATTCTTTTTACTTATAGTGCCCCCATGACTTTGCATGGGCCTCATGTACCCACTTGTCCACTGTCTGCTGTCTGCTTCCAGCCCACTCAATAGCAGATCATCTATATGCTATATTTCATAGGCCTTAATATAAAAAAAATAAAAAAGAATTCCTCCCTACAGAAGGTGCCAACATTAAGTTTTGTGCCTTATGTATAATAAATACACTGTATCAACCCTGCTTGTGCTTTTAGGCAGTAAGAAGGTGTCCCTATCCCTTGCATTGGGAGAATATAAGACATAATATGTTACTTTGTATGTATTGACATTAAACAGACAGTATTCATGGGTGGGACTAGGATCATGGGGAAGGGGCTCTTGGATTGTCAGTTATCTAACCTCCTAGTGACTGGACCATGTTCCTAAAAAGCCTGATCCCAGGCTCAGGGGGCATTGTGTGATTTGGCCCCCATGGTCCTCTCAGCAACATCCTCTGGCAGTCCGAACAGTAGGGATGGCACCCCTGGAGGTGCATGGAGAGCTGGTAGTGGGCAATGCCCATTGGATGCACCTAGAAGGCCAGATTACAATCCTATAGACTCCTGCAACTATGGCTGAATGTCTGATACACTGATATTTTCTATATCAGTACCCCTTCTATGACCTACACTGAGTTAAGGAGGAAAGAGCCTTCATAGCCAATTATGAGAATAAGAGGTTTTTTTTTTTATTTAGGTTAGGTTTTCACTGGACAGGTAAGGCTCTTGTCTTTGGGACTAATACCCACAGGTCAGTGGACATGGGCAACATCTGTTATTGAAAGTAACAGATACAGTGAAAAAGTTGTGCGTGTTTTCTCTGCATTAACAACATTGGCTGCTTTATGGCAGAGATTCCAGATACACAGATCTTAAAATGCATATGGCAGAGCCAACTACCCTTTCTCTGAAATACGTATATACATCTTTAGATGCTGGCTATATGACAGAGCAAACAAAACAAAAAACTTTAGGCAAGCTGATTCCAGCCTCTACCAGGAGCATTAGCCTCCTTCATTGGCGTCCAGAACCCTTGCGCCAGCTCAAACATACCCAAGACTTTCAGGCTGAAATAAAGCGAGTGTGTTCACACTAGTGGTATCTTATTAAATAGATCGGATGGCAGCATCTATAAATAGCAGTAACAATTATACAGGAGTATTGGCCCTCGGGGACAGTGTTTTCACCGTTACCATCTCCCTTCTGTGCACTTACTGCTTCCCACGAGGAGTCATGGAGGTCAAATGAAACCTGAAACCTGCTTTATACCCCCAGGCACCCTAATTACAGGTTCTCCATCAAATGGCAATTGTCCTCCAGCAATTAAGTTACAAAATAACCCCATGTGCCATTTTCCTAATGTGTATGCAAATGATCAACCTACAATATTGTAATTTTTACCTTAGAGCAGCTACTAGGTTGAATGACTGTTGGTATAGCTCCGAACAAGTCTGTTACTACATGTACAAGTATGGGATCAGTTATCTAGAATGTTTGGGACCTGGGGTTTTCCGGATAAAGGAATTTGGCTCTCCATACTTTAATAAAAAAACAAAAAACAAACCTACCCCCCCTACCCTACATAGACCCCCCTCCCTCCCAGCCTAGCTGCTACCCCGGGCAAATGCCCCATACTCTTTATTTACCCCTCCGTGCAGATTCTGTCCATCGGAGTTCATGGCAGCCATCATTCTCCTTGGCAATCTTCAAAATAAGACCAGTGTAGCAGCGCATGTGCAGTTGGAGCAATTTTCTATTTTGCAACAACTGCACATGCGCCGAAGCGCACGAAAATTGCTGAAGCGTCAGTCTCATTTTGAAGATTACCAAATCGGCTGAAGATGGCGTCCGTGAAGTCGCCCGTTGGACAGATTCTGCACGGAGGGGTAAGTACAGAGTTAGGGGCATTTGCCCGGGGTAGCAGCTAGGCTGGGGGGGGGAGGGGAGGAGGGAGGGGGTCTATGTAGGGTAGGGTTTATTTTATTAAGGGGTTGTTTCTCCTTTAAAGGGATACTGTCATGAGAAAAATAATTTTTTTTCAAAACGCATCAGTTAATAGTACAGCTAAAGCAGAATTCTGCACTGAATCAGTTTCTTAAAAGAGGAAAAAAATTTTTTTATTATTTAATTTTGAAATCTGAGATGGGGCTAGACATATTTTCAGTTTCCCAGTCATGTGCTCTGATAAACCTCAGTCACTCTTTACTGAAAGTTGGAGTGATATCAACCCCTCCCTTTTCCCCCCCATGCAGCCTAACAACACAACAATGGGAAGGTAACCAGATAGCAGCTCCATGACACAAGATAACAGCTCCCTGGTAGATATAAGAACAGCACTCAATAGTAAAATCCAGGTCCCACTGCAACACATTCAGTTACATTGAGTAGGGGAAACATCAGCCTGCCAGAAAACAGTTCCATCCGAAAGTGCTGGCTGTTTCTGAAAACACATGACCAGGCAAAATGACTTGAGATGGCTGCCTACACACCAATATTACAAAAAAAAATACTTGTTGGTTCAGCAATGACATTTTAGGTAGTAGAGTGAATTATTTGCAGTGTAAAAAGTGTAATTTAGAAATAAAAACTACACCATAAAAATCATGACAGAATCCCTTTAAGTCTACTAACAAAATTATTTAAACAGTAAAAAAACTCAGTAGCATTGTTGCTTCCAATAAAGACTCATTTTACTTTAGTTGGCATTAAGTACCAGGTACTGTTTTATTATTCATAAATCATTTGAATTATTTGATTCAAATGGAGTCTATGGGAGATGACCCATCCATAACCTTAAAATTTCTGCATAACGGATACCATACCTGTATTATGGCTGGCCACCTTTAAACCTCACTTTAAAGTTGACAATAATATGGCCTACAGGGTGATTGGTCAGATACCAAATGGTGCTGGCCTATGTATGACTGCCTTTACAATGGAGTTGTCCATATGACACTGTACCTGCAGGTGATTCAGCCACTATAGCAGCAAATTAGGGTATATCACAAAGTGGGTAAATGCAGTCTCATGCTAATAACCGCAGCAGAATTTCCTGTATTAAAGTGAAAGATAAACCCTATACTGGTGATACATGGGAAGGTTTTATGGCAGTGTGCCGTTAGCCCACATATAGCAACAAGAGAGGAGGCAGGGTACTTGGCTCTTGTAAATTTGTCAGATCACGGATAGGTATCTAATCTAAGGAACAGGCTGCTCTTTCAAGATAGTTTTACAGACACTGCTGCTTACACCCAACATATGGTGCCCCAATTCCCAACTCAATAAAGCCAGGTGCAAATACAATACAGCAAGTTCCCTTAAGTAGAAAGGCAGTTACCCTCTGGCGGCTCCTCACACAGGTACGAAGGGACGGGCTCTTCAATCTTCTCTGTCTGACTCATTACGCCTGGGGAAATAACATACACAAGGTTCATAGTGAATTCATGGGAAAACAAAGCTATACTTTCAGCAGGATGAATAAAATAGTGATGGCTGTTTATTTTGCAGAGAAAAGCTGGGGCAGATTAGAGGGCAGCAGAGAATGCAGTTACCCAGGGGAGGCAGTGAGACAATTATCAGCTGTGCCGTCTCTATAAAAAGCAACATCATGTGGCACATTCACATCCCAGTATGGAATGTGGCAGTGTAAATAACCACAGTAACCTGATAATACATCAGCCTTCTGAGACTCGTTATACTGCTATAAAGTCTATCATTTGTGATGGAACAAACTTGACATAATAAAAACACCTTTGAGAGTCGGATATTGAAAGGGGAACTATACCCCTGTAGGTCTTTGTAAAAACAAACCACATAAAAACAGCCCATGTGTAAAACACATTTCATATAAACACATGCACACACATTGGCCAAGCATTCGTGCCCAGCTGTCGTTTTGTTGGCCTGGAGATGAAACAGCTTTCTTGTGTTGTTAAAGGAGTGTTTCACCTTAAAGTTAACTTTTATTATGTTATATTATACAATGGTCATTTGTAAGCAACTTTTCATTTTCATAATTTATTTTTTTATATTATTTAAATTGTCTTTTTTGTCTGACTCTTTCCAGCTTTCAAATGGTGGCCACTGACCCCCATCTAAAAAACAAATATTCTCTGTAAAACATAGTAAAATAGTAAGTTAAGTTGAAGATACACACATTTTATGTATATATATTTAAGTTAGGTTGAAAATACACACATTATACACACACACACACATAAACAAACACACACACACACACACACAATAGACTAGCACTCCAGTAGATTTTCAAATGGTCTATTGTGAAGGATACATACTATTATTGACCATAGCACCCACTCCGAACCGTGGAAGGAAGAGTGCAAGTACTTAAAGAACAGAGATAGATATATATATATAGAGATATATATATATATATATATATATATATCTCCTGCATAACTGCTAGTTAAGCTACAAATTTATTGTTATTGCTACTTATTTTTTCCCATTTCTCACCTTTCTATTCAGACCCTCTCCTATACCAGTCTCTTACTCCAATCAGTGCATGATTGCTATGGTACGGTGGACAGGGTGATAAGTATTGTATTGTCTGCCCCAGGCCTACAAAGCCCTTTCATACATGTATGGGTTCTTTTATCCAGAATGCTGGATTTAGATATAGATAATGGGCCCTTCTGTAACATGGAACACCAAGTCCTCATCTTCAGCAAACTACAGACAGATACTTTTGCATTCAACTCACCTGGAGGAGGCAGAGGGCAATTATGGGGGTGTTGGCACTGAATGATACATTGGGCAAAATGCATCCCAGGTGCCGCTATCCTAACATGGGTCATCTTGTTCTACACTGCCATCTGAAGGAGAAAAGTGGACTAAACCCATGAGCTATCTGTACCATGAATCTAAAGAAGCAAGGATTTTTTTTAAACAATAGGCGAGACACATTTTAGGCCAAGTGCTATTTACTTGTCTCTTTGTGCACACAGGTGTTACTCGTCCCTTCAGCCAAGCCTGCAGCATTGTGAGCAGAATATTTGTATAATGTGCATGCAAGTCCTTCTGAATACACAGGAGACTGTACCCCACCCATGCAACGTTATTTGCACAGACTGGAATACTGATCAGCAGCAGGCTGTTAAATGATCGTTTTTTGGAAAGGTGTGTTCCAGCAGGAGCAGCAGAAGTTTCAGGTTTCATGAAACAAAGGAGCCTGTGTCTTAAGCTGGCCATAGATGCAAAGATCCGATCATACGAATCATCGTATGATCGGACTTCCCCATCTCCCGACATGCCACTAACCTTTCAGATCAAAGTCTTACCAGTGAGATCAAATAAAGTAGTTAAAGAACAGATCAGCCAATGTTCTGCCCCTGACAGCAATCGTACGATATCTATATCTATGTCGGACAAAGCTAGTGACAGTCTCCCACTGAAAATCGTACGATCGGCAATACATGCAAAGATATTAATCGGCAGCGGACGGAAATTTTGTAACTTATCCGATCAAACAAACGACCAATCTCCGTCGGGCGAAATATGTCGGGACTCTCCACACACGGTCCGAAAATCGTATGAATTATCGATTCGTATGATCAGATCTTTGCATCTATGCCCAGCTTTAGAGAAACAGGTGGTCTGTTGGGACAGGAAGCAACACATTACTGCTAGCTGGCGTGACGTCACTTCTGTGCACCGGTTTTTTTTTTCCGTCCAAATTGGAGCAAAAATCCACAAGGTCTGAAAAGTCGGCAGCCTTTAGTACAGGTGCTCATTCGGACATTGGGTGCCAACTGTTGATCAATAACTGATCATCATGTTGACAGAGGATCATAATGTGCTATGGACGTAGTCAGAAGATGGCAAATATGCCCAATCTAAAGTGGAGCAGGGGATGCCTGGGTAGCTAGGAGAGGACAATGGTGGTCTGCCCTGTTATAAACTATCCCAGGCCGTTGCCCCTCTTGCGTCATGCACTAGCCATAAGTCGTTTTCAGCATCTTCCATTCAAACACTGCCTGGTTGCTAGGGTAAATGAAACCCCTAGTAACCAGAGAGCTGCTGAAAAAAAAAATCCACAATAAAGACAAATTGCAAATTGTCTCAGTTAAATTTAATAGGAGAACTATCCCTTTAATAATAATCTGCATCAAACATTGACTGGTGGATACTGGTTACTAGTCCCATTGCAAACATTACTATTTTTATTATATTAACTCTAAAAATCATCTATTTAACTTTCCCCCCATAATGTTTAAAACCTAAACTGGATTAACTCTCTTGTTAACACACGTGTTAAATGTGCTGAATAGGAGTAAAAAGTTTTCATTTAAATGAGCGAATTACAATGGTTGGACAAGTCAGCGATCTCACAGGAAACGGTGCCAACTAAAAGCCTTGCAGCCACACCAGAATGTGCAACAGTTGCATCAGACCCGATAAGATACAAAACACATTTGTCCTACACTCAGGAAATTTCATTAAATTAAAACTATAGCTAAAGCTATATACGGATGCTTTTGTTCAGTATAAGACAAAAAAAAACATCAGAACAGAAATGTTTCTCTCTGGGCAGGCAGGAGTTAATAGCAAAATAAACATTCAAAGAATCTAGAATTACAGTTATCCCTCCTCAAATGCTTCCCGTTGGGATGGCAGACTGTAATTCTAATGGGCAGCAAGATGGCTGCAATAAACAAAAGAGCGTTTAGCCAAAAAGCACAGGGAGGAGAGGGAGTGCAGGGACAAGGCTCGTGTACAGAGCATAGGGAGGTTCTCACTCCGTGCAGTGACGTGGCAGAGATTATCTTTTTATTCCATTCCTCAGCTGTGCCACGCACCACATCACTTACATGCCAGGGTTCTGATGCAAAAAACGCAAAGCAGGGTGGCCAGCACAATTCCACAGATTCTGTCCTTTTAGTGCTGAGGAATTTCGCATAGATACAGGAGCAAGCATGGGCATGCTCAATCCTTGTTGCACGGACAATAGCTTTGGGCCAGCAGGTCAGACTGCTCCACTATATAGTGCAGCCTGTGTTAACCCCATCATAACTGAGCAAACTCAATAAAAATGACTGAGCTGTTTGATCAGCAGCAGCACTACACGGCTACCCCACCAATCAGGTGCATGCAAAAGTTGCAGTAGAGTTAAAGGAACAGTAACACCAAAAACATTGTTTTAAATTAAATTAATGAAAATATCATGTACTGTTGTCCTGTACTGTTGTCCTGCACTGGTTAAACTGATCTCTTTGTTCATATAAAGAAGCTGCTGTGTAGCAATGGTGGAAATTGAAAAAAAAGGCTACATGGCACAGGTTAAATAGTGGTTAACAGACAACACCATTATGTTCTACAGAGCTTATCTGCTATCTGCTGTGTAACCTGAGCCTTTTCTCCTTTGAAAGGCTGGCCCTATTGCAACACAGCAGCTTATTTATATAAACAATAGTAGTGTTCTGAAGCAAACACAACAGTTTTACCAGTGCAGGGCAACACTACATTATATTTTTTATTACTTTAAATCATGTTAATTTTTTCATGTTGGTCCTTTAAACCAGCCTCTGTGCCACACCTAGCAATTTGCAGAAACTTACATGATTTCAGTTAATCGCGCTGTAACCTTTAAATGAGCCGAAGACCCATCTGAAGGTACAACTGTAGCATGAGTCACACACACACAGCAGTCAAGTTTGTGGAAATCCGACCTGCAGGTTGGGAAATATTGGGTTAAAGCCAGGGGCCATGAGTGAAGGAGAGAGCCTCCCTGTGGTCTGTACATAAGAGACGGAATCCTGAATTATATTCCTGAATGAGCTCCTTGTGTCCTTTGGGCAGGCAAATCTAACTCACCATTTACATGGCCAAATGGGAAAAAGAGCTAGGTTAAAGGTAAACTACACTCATCTTGTGAGTGCAAGACTGCGGCACAGACTCACTGCCCTATCCAGACAGCTTTCCTCGTCTGTGCGGCACCGGAGGTATAGCTGTAGGGAGGGCTTGGGGCCCACCATGTCTGGCCGCATCACTTCCTATCCCCGATTACCAAACTGGAGCGAGCTGTGGTTGGTTATTGCCACCAGAAAGCCAAGGAAAAGTGCTACAACCAGCTGCTGACGCCACTGTATTTTCCACTTGGATAAAGGGAAGTTGGGTCGTTTTTGTCGCACATGGGTTTAGTTCTCCTTTAAGTAATTAGTGCAAGATTTAAACTGGTGTGCCTATGTACCTAGTCTACACAATGGAAAAGCTCTGAGACAGTTAAACACAGACTAATTTAGCTTCAATCCCAAAACCAGAGGAGAAGCCCGCCCCTTTCAAAGTACTCCCAGTAAAAAGTCACTGGTGAGGACAGAGGAGCTGATGACGCCGATTGTTTCCGACAAAAAAGCTCCCAGGTGACTTTTATTCAGTGGCACAAAGGGAAAGAGCAGCAACTAAACTTAGCACTTGGATCCATGCCAAAATCCAAGTGGGCCCCAAATCCTAAACTTTTCTTACACATACAAAGTAAAAAGGGGAGGGGCCCAACAGCTCCAGCAATTAACTCCCCCTTCCTGCACATGAGACACATAACCCTCTCACACAGACCCCCTAGGACACAGTCGTTTTTTTGGGGCTTGGAATCAGCCTCCAAGAAACTTTAACGCCATTGGGTCCACACAAAAAGTCTGTTCCACTTCAGCTACTGCATCTGCAGCCAGTTTAGTGAGGGATGCTGGGAGATAAAAGTTCCAAAACATATAATGTCTAGCTATAAATATCATAAAGTGGTATATAGTAATGTCTCATGCACGAGTTCCAGTGAATATAATGGCACATGTTAGATTTTCATTGTAGCTGCTGAACTACTCTACTACCCCCTGCATCCTCTCCAAACAGATGTAGATGAACAACCTTTTGATGACCCAAGTTTGGATCTCAATCGTTTATTGGCAAATCTATGCAGGCCCTTTATTTAGTCCTCCACCCAGCTGTTCTGTCATAATAAAAGAAATAGAATTCTAAGCAACTTTCTGACATAAATTTGAATTATTTAAAATTTAATTTGTGAATAAAATTGCTATTGAAAACATTGGGGGGGGGTCTGTCCATTTCTGTTTCTATGGTTCTGACAGTGTAGCAGAAATCCACTCTCCTCTAGGTGAAGCAGCTGGCTTCTTCCATTTTGTTTCAGGAGTCAGAACCAGCAGCGCAGAGGACATAAATCGCTAAACAGGTCAATTACATTTGCAAATAACTATAAATGTTTAATGTATGCAGAGTGAACAGTTTCTTAGAATTACATTGCATTTCATCAGGCAAAGAAAAACAAATACATTTTGTGGGATTAGTAATCTCAGATGCTGTAGGCCTCCAAATCCCAGCATGCTTTACTGAACAGCTGAAAGTGACAGGAAGTTCCTTTAGATAAATAAATGGTAATGACATTATATAAAAATCAAATAGGAACAAACTAATTGTATTCCAGGCCTGGCTTTGTACTGTAAGCTTATGAATAAATGGTGCATATACTGTATATATAATATTATGGGTAATATAACTATACATGTTATATAAGCATCACATACAGTATAAACTGCGCTGCACAGTTACCTATATAAATAAAGCTATATAATCCCAGCCTTTATCACATACCTGTATACAAAGCTTTCAACCACAACCAGCAGACAGCGAGCAGCAGCCCCCAGGAGCAGGCACAAGAAGATGCCCGAGCAGTACCGAGCTTCACTCACGCCGTCTCTCCGAGCTCAGACTTGACTCTGCTGCTGCGGCTGCTTGCAGACGTGGCGCTTGACGCATTCCTCCAATCCAGCCAATCAGCACCGAGCAGCGCTCGTCCAATGGCTGCAGAGCGATGGAGAGTGACGTGGAAGGTGCCCAGATGTTCCAGAAACACCGTTAGCTGAGGTGTTTAGCTGCGCTCTGGCAAGATGGCGTCGTTGCCGTGTTACAAAGCCCCTGTGTTCTGTGCACGCACGTTGTTAGATTCTTAAAGGGGAACGCCACCCCAAAACAGATTTTCTAATTAAAAACGTGTTATCATTCTGACAAACTTGACACACGTTTCGCCTTATAGATGAGATGGTTTGACCAACCTGTTGAACTGGGGAGAATATTTCAATGGAAATAAAGATGTAGGGGGGGAAAAGTTTGTTCTATATTTGACTTCCCATAAATAGGTAAAATAGTTGCATTTAGGAATAAATTGTAGCTTTTTGGATTGATGAAAATGTTGACTGTTTATGTATTTTGTTTAAGTTAACATGCTGAGAGAAATATAGATATTACCATGTTTAAGGGCCCATTTATAAATTTATGTGCCAGTGTCGACTCGGGCCACAGGCCCATGCAGTTTTCAGCTACTTCCAGGCCTTCTAAGGTGGCTGCCTGCACCCTGCATTGGATACCCAGAAGAATCCCTGTACTATACTGTCCTGTCAGGATTCCACAAGGCATCATATTGCTTGGTTAGCTGAGCCCAGGTGCCCCAAATCCCAGTCATCAGTTTACTGCTAACTTTGGTGGCGCCCTGCGCAGTGAGTCTTGCCAAGTAAGTAGAACGGTGACTCAATTTTAAAAAGTTTCTAATCAAATTCTATGTGGCAAATTTAGTTAAGGGCAAATTTTCCCCTCGGAAGGCTTCGCCTAACTTTGCATGACTTTGTCAGATGTTAATTCTCAACAAATACGCGTATTTATCAAAATGCAAAGTTTTGTCTCAGCAAATGAAAGCTGGTGTACTTTCGCCAGCGGAACTTCATCAGCGCAAACGCTTCTAAGTGATTTTTCCCTAGCGTTACTGTCTTACAAATATTAAATATGGTGCATACAGGTCATACGTATGTCTTTATTAGTGGTTGTTGATGAAATTGCAGGAAGTGCCCACTTTTTATTAAAAATGTCCAAGGAAGCAAAAAAAAAAAGACAAAATCAATCCTAGACATGAGCCCACCCTAAAACAAATGTGTCATGAGCTTCAAATGGTTACAAAAGTGCAATTTTCTACAACTTGTAAACATAATCCCACATTAAAATATAGGGGGAAAAACCCAGTGTTTTGTCTTTTTTTTATGACTTTTTTGGCATACAGGATATGATGTCACTGACATAATGTTGAGGATGAAGCTTCATCTTATCAATTCACCAGGTAGAACCTGTCAAACAGGCTCTGGCGAAAGGGCACAAAATTTCTCTAGCGATGAGCTTTTTCGCTAGCAAATTGTCCTTAACACCTTTTAGTAAATCTGCCCCCGTGTCTGTCATGCCAGAGTTGTCAACCAACCCTATGTCATGAGAGAGACTATAGGCTGACTACGGGGGTGGGGAGCTACCTAATGGCCAATCACAGCAGTTATTTTGCACCACCCAGGAATTGATCATTATCTCCCTCATGACATGGGGTTGGTTTGATAGCTCTCCATTACACCTCGTCAGGGCCGTCATCGGGGGGGGGACAGGGGGGACAAGCGTACCGGGCCCGGGCATGAAGGAGGGCCCGGCAGCGCTGCATTTTTTGAAGTTCCGGGCCCCCCTTACGAGCGCCCGAGCCATACGTCCTCCCTCTGCGTTGCCGAATGCGGAAGTGCCGAAAAGCAGAAGCCGATGCGCCGAAAAGACCTGAAGTCACGGAAAAAGCCGAAGTCCCGAAGCGCTGAAAAGACCCAAAGTCACGAAGCGCCGAAAAGACCCGAAGTCACGAAAACAGCCGAAGTCCTGAAGCGGCGCAAAGACCCGAAGTCACGAAAACAGCCGAAGCCGAAGTCCTGAAACGGCGCAAAGACCCGAAGTCACGAAAGGAGGCGAAGTTGAAGTACTGGCCACCAATTTTTTTTTAACTTGTAAGGGACCCCTTGCCACCAATGTTTTTTTGTTTTTTTAAATTTTTTTTAACTTGTAAGGGGGCCCCTGCCACTTTTTTTTAATTTTTTTGGGGCCCCAATTTATTTTTAACTTATAAGGGGGCCCCTGCCACCAATGTTTTTTTTAAAAAAATTAAAAAAATTTTTTTGGGGGGCCCCAAGTTTTTTTTAACTTATAAGGGGGCCCCTGCCACCAATGTTTTTTTAAAAAACCATTTTTTTTTGGAGCCCCAATTTTTTTATAAGAGGGCCCTAACCATCAATAGCTTTTTATAACTTGTGTGGGGGGGTTACTTTTTTAGCGCTGATGTCTGTGTGGTCTTTTTACTGCGATGTGGAGTGGGCGGCATATGGGTGGAGCTTGGTCGTCAGTGTGGGCGGGGCCCAGGGGGCCCCAAAAATTTTGTTGTACGGGGCCCCGTGATTTCTATTGGTGGCCCTGGACCTCATGGTGCAATTTGCAAATCTGACTGGGGCAAGGTGCAAAGTGGAAAATCAGACTGCTTTTTTCCCACTTTTTCAAATGCGTTCTGTTTTTGTAAATGAGTCCTCAACTATTTACCCTCTTTATTATAGAATTGCAACTGTAAGCAATGTTTTCTTGGAGTGATTTAATATTTCATTATCCATTAGAGAATAAAGGTGGACATACACTGGTTTGCCCAGACCAAATTAGCAGCTTATTTGCCTGTATATAAGACACACAAATGGGGCTTGCCTGTCCGATATCTGGCTGAAAATTTGTCAGGCAGGTTTGAAAATCCCATTAGACAAGGACGGCATTGATGTGTTAAAGCAGTCCATGTCCAACTGGTCTCTGTAGGCCCTGATGTATGATCAGGCCTATTTGGGCTTGCCTGTGGGTAGGCAGTTCATGCCCAGATCCAGTCATTTGGCAACCTCAACAAACAAGTAGATCTGGAAGTGAATTCTCACCGTAAGCCATATGGTAACTCTTTGTCAGTAAGTGCAAATAGGTAGGCTTACTATTTAGTAAAGTATTTACCAAATTTGCTATTTTTTTTTCATTCAAAAAATGTTCATCTGCTCTTAGGATAGAACTCCACGGGCGATTTTAAGTGTGATACCATCCATTCTGACGATCTGAGACAAATCACAGGCGTCACGCCGGATGCGACGAATCTAAGGAAAGTAATAGGAATGTCGGACGTTGTCGCTGCGTGCATCCAACACTACACGACTTCATCTGACAGTCGTGTCGGATGCACGCAGCGACAATGTTTGACATTCCTATTACTTACCTTAAATTTGGCACATCCGACGTAATGCCTGCTATTCATCTCATGCGTCAGAATGGACGGTATCGCACTTAAAATCGCCCGTGGAGTTCTAGCCTCAGGCTCTGTAGACCAGAGTCATTTTCCATGGCCCAATTGTAGAAATTCTTTCCTAGCATTTAAAATATCTGAAATACATTTGAAGAAAAAATGCCTAATTTTTTCCCTTCTCCATTAATTTCTATTAAAGTACATTATTTCACAGAATGAATTGTCTTATTAGCTTTAAGCTGATGGAAGTGTATCGGCTCATTACTTATGCTTATCTGTAGACGTCTTTGCACAGTGTGGCAGGCAGTGGGGTAAATAGTAGTTACTGGGCTCCACAGCAATGTCATTCTGGGTCCACCTTTAGTTACACCTTTACTACCAGGAATGGAGAAAAGTCCCTGCACAAACAACTAGTGCAGATTCACAGTTACTATCCGGTTTGGATGTCAGAGGCTCTATCTCAATCTTAAATCTAATTTTCTGACCCTATTAGCATGGAGTCAGTCTACCCTTTCTACTCCCAGCTTGGGCCCTCAGGCAATGCTGCAACCTGTAAAGCTTTCCATGTAGCACCACCTTCCCTGCCCACAAGAATGCTGGAATTTGTACAACAACCTTCTGCAGCACCAACTGCAGCCTGCCTAGGGATGTGCTGCCCTCAGTTTCCATGTTCTTTGGCCCTACAATTTGGTTCTTCCCAAACTTACTCAGTAGCAGATAGCAACACAATTATTGTAATTGTGCAAGCACCTTTAGGCAATTGGATGCCTCCCCTGAACCTATTAAATAAGGTGGCATTTGTTGCCACTATAAAGATTTTCCATGATGAGGATTTTCTGCACAGCTTTGTAGGCAATGTTCTGTCCTCTATACAAAGGAGGAATTATTTAAAACACATGGGATAGAGTGAAAAATGCATATTAGTTCTAAAACCAATATGTTCTTTGCACTTTATACCCTGCCCCTTGCTTAGTGCCCATAGGCACAGAGTGTGGAAGTTGTCACCTGGCCAGTATTTTACCGGCCTGGCCATAAATATGATGGCTAAACCCAATGTTATTAATAGGGAAAAAAGATAAATATATGGAAAGGCCAGTATTTTTTTCCAGAAAAGGTGGCAACCCTAGGCACAGGTAGAGAACAAAGACCTTTTTTTTTAACAATTCTTTTATTGAGCACACAAAAGCATTTATATACATACATTGTCAGAACCGTAGTACATTATGCTGAAGGATGCTTATACATGTTCTGTAGGTAGTTACGTCAAACAATAATAAACTGTACATAATAAAGTAACATAAATCATAACAAAAGGCATGGTGTCATTCTTTCCCACATTTCCCCCCAGGTTCCTAATTTGGGCGCCAGTGGTAAATACAGATAGAAGAGACCCCCCCGTACTAAACCATTGCTATTCCCAAGTATTCCACAATAGTACCCACTATATCCTGATCAAGGTGTCTCAACCTCAGGGTCATCATCTATCTAGGGATCCCAAACTTTAGTAAATTTCTCCGGACACCCGCTTTTTATATATGTTAATTTGTCCTGTGTAAGTAATTCAACTGAGTCATTTTGTCCCTACTACTAATGACCCCTTCAAATGCCGTGTCAAGTACATTCTCCCATACTTCGTCAGTAATCTGCGGAACATCCCTTTGACATTTCGCACATAGCTGATTAAGAGGGGTGCGACCTGCCTGGACGAGTTGCGCATAAAATCTGGACAGAGGCTTTTTAAAGTCTGGAGAATGAATACCCAACTCCAGTGTTGTCGGCGTGGTAAAGACCTGCAATTCTGTTATGCATACAGCACTTCCTGCAGTTGGCAGTGCTGCATTCATGATTGGCAGGAAATGATGGCAGGATGCACAAGTTAGGGGGTTGCAGAGGGGAGCCTAGGTGTCTAACCCCCAGCCCATCATTCATGAAAACACTGCTGCTGAATGCAGGAAGTACTGTATCAATGATGTACACACAGTTCTTTGTATTCCATTTTGGATCACAAAGACCTGTAGCACTTTGAAATAGTGCAGGGCAGCCTCGGAAGTGAGAAAATCATAGTGGTTTGGACTTTGGGCCTTTTTTTGCACTTTACACCCTACCCTGCACTTAGTAAATAGTCCCTTATATTCTGCCATTTCCACTATCAAAGGTATGCGTGCTAGTTGTGCATGCTGGCTTTTGAAAACTATTTGTCTTCAGCAAGTCAAGTGTGACGCTAAACAATAAAAATACACTCTTAAAATGCACTCTCATAAATGCAAGGAAGCAGTATGTACAGAGGGAAAATATTTTAGTATATTAGCCCCATATTCTTTATGAATGCTGGAAGTTAAACGCATAACTCAATATAATTCTTCCAGGCAGAAATACATACATAGATACATAGTAACATAGTAAGTAAGGTTAAAAAAAAGACACATGTCCGTCAAGTTCAACCTTTTAGTTTTTTTTATCTGCTTAACTGCTAGTTGATCCAGAGGAAGGCAAAAAATCCATCTGAAGCCTCTCCAATTTGCCTCAGATGGGGAAAAATTCCTTCCTGACTCCAAAATGGCAATCGGACTAGTCCCTGGATCAACTTGTACTATGAGCTATCTAATCTATCTAATGTATCAGCCTGTACAAATGATTCAGGGAGAGAATTCCACATCTTCACAGCTCTCACTGTAAAAAACCCTAAATATGGGTGACCTCGTGTCAGCTGGAACGACCTACTGGTAAATAAAGCATTAGAGAGATTATTATACAAACCCCTTATATATTTATACATAGTTATCATATCTCCCCTTAAGCGCCTCTTCTCCAGCGTGAACATCCCCAATTTGGCCAGTCTTTCCTCATAGCTAAGATTTTCCATACCTTTTACCAGCTTAGTTGCCCTTCTCTGTACACTCTCTAATACAATAATGTCCTGTTTGAGTGATGGAGACCAAAACTGTACGGCATATTCTAGATGGGGCCTTTCAAGTGCTCTATACAGTGGAAGAATGACCTCCTCCTCCCGTGACTCTGCCCCTTTTAATACAGCTCAAGACCTTATATGCCCGTGATGCTGCTGACTAGCATTGCTTGCTACAGCCAAGTTTATCATCTACAAGGACTCCAAGGTCCTTTTCCATAATGGATTTGCCTAGTATAGTCCCATTAAGGGTATAAATGGCTTGGATATTCTTACATCCCAGGTGCATAACTTTACATTTATCAACATTAAATCTCATTTGCCACTTCCTGGATGGAATTCATTGGGCTGGATAGTTTTGTGTCATCTGCAAACACTGATACATTACTTAATGAACAAGTTAAATAAAAGTGGACCCAATACCGAGCCCTGAGGGACTACACTAAGAACCTTACTCCAAGTAGAGAATGTACCATTAAAAACCACCCTCTGTACTCGATCCTGTAGCCAGTTTCCTATCCATGTGCAAACGACTTCATTAAGCCCAACAGACCTTAGTTTAGAAAGCAGTCATTTGTGGGGCACAAGAATCAAATAGATCACATCTGACATTTGTCTGACATGACCTATCCTTCATAAAGCCATGCTGATTGCTGCTCATAATGCCATTGACTAGGACAAAATTTTGAATGTGATCCCTTAACAAGCCTTCAAATAATTTGCCCACCACAGATGTCAAGCTTACTGGCCTATAATTGCCAGTCTGAGATCGTAATCCCTTTTTAAATATTGGAATAACATCAGCTTTTCTCCAATCCATAGGCACCATACCAGTTGAAAGTGAATCTGAGAAAATCAGAAATAGGGGCTGGTCTAAAACTGAACTAAGCTCTCTTAGAACCCGGGGGTGTATGCCATCAGGCCCTGGAGCCTTGTACCCCCAGCCAAATCTCCTCCCCCATTTTCCCTTTCTTTGCCTACTATCTCATCTAACCTGTTTTTCACTGAATCTTTTACTGAACCCTCCCCCCCATGCCTAGTTTAAAATCTCCTCCATGCACTAGGGGCACAAGAGCATAGACCCATAGTGCTTATACATGTAGCACATTTACCCATTTGAAATGGCTGTAATGTACATGCTGTGCTGGATAGACAATCTAGTACAATGTGCACAGTACAGCATCAGGGGACCCAGGCCAAATCTGCCCTTACTGCCTGCCTATAGTCCTCTCCTCCTCCATTTCCCCTTTCTTTGCCTACTATCTCATCTAACCTGTTTTTCACTGAATCTTTTACTGAACCCTCCCCCCCATGCCTAGTTTAAAATCTCCTCCATGCACTAGGGGCACAAGAGCATACACCCATAGTGCTTATACATGTAGCACATTTACCCATTTGAAATGGCTGTAATGTACATGCTGTGCTGGATAGACAATCTAGTACAATGTGCACAGTACAGCATCAGGGGACCCAGGCCAAATCTGCCCTTACTGCCTGCCTATAGTCCTCTCCCACTCCTTAAAGGGATACTGCCATTGAAAAACATGTTTTTTTTAAAACGCATCAGTTAATAGTGCTACTCCAGCAGAATTCTGCATTGAAATCCATTTCTCAAAAGAGCAAACAGACTTTTTTATATTCAATTTTGAAATCTGACATGGGGCTAGACATTTTGTCAATTTCCCAGCTGCCCCTGGTCATGTGACTTGTGCCTGCACTTTAGGAGAGAAATGCTTTCTGGCAGGCTGCTGTTTTTCCTTCTCAATGTAACTGAATGTGTGAGGCATGGGTTTTTACTATTGAGTGCTGTTCTAAGATCTACCAGGCAGCTGTTATCTTGTGTTAGGGAGCTGTTATCTGGTTACCTTCCCATTGTTCTTTTGTTTGGCTGCTGGGGGGAAAAGGGAGGGGGTGATATCACTCCAACTTGCAGTACAGCAGTAAAGAGTGATTGAAGTTTATCAGAGCACAAGTCACATCACTTGGGGCAGCTGGGAAATTGACAAAATGTCTAGCCCCATGTCAGATTTCAAAATTTAATATAAAAAAATCTGTTTGCTCTTTTGAGAAATCGATTTCAGTGCTGAATTCTGCTGCAGCAGCACTATTAACTGATTCATTTTGGATTTTTTTTTTTTCCCATGACGGTATCCCTTTAACTTGAGCAAGTATGAATTATTCACAAGATAAAGGAAGGATAGGGGGGGGGCGGTTGTGACTCCTCCCACCTGCCCCTCTTGCAGGGCTGTACTTAAAGGGGTGGTTCAACTTTAAGGTAACTTTTATTATGTTATAGAATGGCCAATTCTAAGCAACTTTGCAATTGGTTTTCATTTATTTTTTTAAAGTTATCTGGCTTTTTCTTCTGACTCTTTGCAGCTTTCAAATGGGCGTCGCTGACTCCCTTCTAAAAAACAAATGCTCTGTAAAGATACAAATGTATTGTTATTGTTACTTTTTATTAGTGAATCTTCTATTTAGACTCTCTCCTATTCATATTCCAGTCTCTTATTCAAATCAATCCATGGTTGCTAGGGTAATTTGGACCCTAGTAACAAGATTGGTTAAGATGCAAATTTAGGAGCTGCTGAATAAAAAGCTAAATAACTCAAAAACCTTCAATAATAAAAAATGAAAACCAATTGCAAATTGTCTTAGAATATCACTCTCTACGTCATACTAAAAGTTATCTTGAAGGTGAAAAACCCCTTTAAGCCAATTGGGCCAATTAGGCACTGGGCCCTGCACCAGCCCCGGCACCCTGGCTGGAAACCAGTACACCTCGATTGAATTTTTTTAACATGGTCTGGCCTGAGGGCAGGCTGCAAATACAAGGATTGGCCAACGCATTATGACAGCCCGCAATGTGGCATGACGTCGCCGACGTGGGTGGGACCGTTACCACCAGTACCACTGCAGCCTTTCTGGCCTGTCCACCACGCCACATGCACCATGGTTGGCACGCAGCCTGCAGCCTGCTTGTTCCAAAGAATTATTTAGGGAGTCATATTGGTGCCCCCAAGGTACGGAGGGAATCATTTCCTCTATTGATTCATATTGTATAATAATATCCTGTGCACTGTGCAGCCAGGGAACTAGGGGGCATTAGGAGCCCAAGCTGTTTCCTGCAGCAAAGAGCTTACAGTCTAATTATGCAGCCGATATTTATATATGGGTCACACCTGGTGCAGTTCCAGATTGAAAGAACCTCACTGTTGAAACTCTTCAAGGGAAAAAAACACAGCAAGTCCAGTTCATTTGACTTTTTTTTACAGATATACCATGACCTAGATGAATGAGAATCTTCACAAACTTTTGTCACACCAGTTTTTTTCCAGTAAACATGCAGAGTGCCATAGATTAAAAAGAATACTGGAGCTGTTGAATCTACAGAGAACCCATACTTCTAAGTAAGCTGAGCCCACATATGCTGGGCCTTAAATATTAGACCAGTTGCCACCTGGGCCTGGGGTTGCCACCTTTGTAAACAGTTCTTGCCAGCTGGTGGGGGGACAAGCACAAGAGGGGACAGGCTGTGCCATAAAGGGGGCAGGGAAATTGACATAAAGGGGAGGACTGATGATGAAAGGGGGCAGGCAATGGTGCATTGAGGCACTCAGGGGAGGCAATGGATTGGATCAGTGAAAAAAAAGATTGGGTTGGAACAGGGGCTCAGCTTACATTTTATTTTCATAAATAATATTGGCCCAGTCTTTGGCAGGTATTTTTTTTTTGTTTGTTTTTTTAAATGCCGCCAGGCAGCAACCCTACCTGCCCTACCTGGCAGCAACCCTACCTGCAAAAACATGGCCTCACTGACTCCAGCACCCCCCCCCCCCATGTGCCTATATACCGCCACCCTGGGCTATGCTGAACTGGCCTACGGAGTGTCAGCCAGACAGCGCAGCCACGACCACAAGACACTGTACCTGGTGATCACAGTATATAATTACCATCTATGGCACTGGCGATGTCGTTATACTTTTGGTTCGGATGTGACTCCTGAGAGCATTGTTAAATCCATCATGGGAGAGTTGTGGTATACTCGCTCCTGGTACACCGCTTCATTATGAGGGGATTTACTCTGTAACCTTCAGGCCATGGCAGTTTTCCTTCTATAATGAGTTTCTTTTAGTATTTCTGTCATATGCCATGATTTTTCTTCTTTTTTTAGGTATTTTCAATGGATTTCAAGCCTTTACGTTTATTATTATGGCAGGTGCTTTGTTTTGGGGGTCTTCTTTATCTTTTGGAAAGGGGACGGGGTTAGGGAGGTGGTGGGCTCTGGATATTTTGGTTTAGTGGAGGGGAATGGAAGCCAGATTGGACAGAGATAAACTGGCTATCCATTGGGTGTTGTTGGAATTGGTGAGGGTGTGGGATGGGGAGGCAGTCAATATGGACAAAGGTGTGGACTTTGATAGTTGGCTGTCCTCATATGGGTGGAATGGGGAGGGAGTCTTCTGGTGGTGGGTATCTTAAGTGGACTTATTTAACCTGCCGTTAATTTTATGTTCGTTTAAGAAATTATGGTTTGTTTCTTTATTGTAAGTATATATTTTAATAAAAATCCTATTTACCCGCTGTAATTTCAGTTGTTGCATATTCTACCTATTCCTCCTGCTTGCTTGTGCCGTCTACCTATTAAGGGGTGAAGACACACAGAGCTACTAATAGCAGTTAATTGTCACTTCTACAAAATAGACAATTGTGATAACTGGCTTTACTACATGTGTTTTAGGAGAGGAAATTCTCTGTATTTTCTATGGCATGGTATTTTATGGCATTTTGTTGCCAAAGCAAGTAGCTGCTACTAGTAGCTAAAACACATGTAGCGCCTAAGCAAAAATAATTATCACTGTTCTCTATTTTGTTGCCATGACAAGTAGCTGCTACTAGCAGCTCCGGGTGTCTTCAGCCTTAGGGCTAGGCCACACGGGAAGATTTCAGGGAGATTAGTCGCCTGGCGACTAATCGCCGCGTCTAATCTCCCTGAATGGCTTGCTGGTATCTTGCGCCCACTAGCACTAAAGTCGCCTGCGCCTATTCACACGTGGCGACACGTTTTTCAAAGTCGCTCGAAATTGCCTCGTATCGCCGCGTGTGAATAGGCACAGGTGACTTTATCGCTACCGGGCGCGAGATACCAGCAAGCCATTCAGGGAGATTGGTCGCTCAAAGACACGGCGATTAGTCGCCAGTCGACCAATCTCCCTGAATCTTCCCGTGTGGCCCTAGCCTTAGGCTAGGACCAGACGGGACAGAAATCAGCTTGCCAAAATCTGCAGGCTGATTCATCCCCAATCACTAGTCAAATCTTTCTGTCTGCTCGTGTCTGGAAGCCTTGTGTCGGCTCCAGCGCAAACAGACTCAGCGGATTGAAATGTAAAGTATTGGTTTCTTTTCTGAAATCCGCCAAGATTTTGGCTTGAAATGTAAAGGCTTGGTTTCAGTTCTGAAATCCGCCAACTCTGTTCGCGCCGGAGCCAACACAAGGCTTCCAGAAGTCAGCTGACAAGAAGATCCGGCTAGCGGTCGGGGGCTGAAATCAGCCTGCGGATTTCAACAAGCTTTTTTCTGCACCATCTGGCCCTAGCCTCATAGAAAGTGCAGCCCCAGTCTGAAAATTCTGTCTCTACCCAACTCTTGTTACCCATAGTGCACTACTATACTGTATATTTTCATAATGTCCCAGCATGTATGCTTCAGCACCTGGCCTAAATACAGAAGATCAAGAGATAACCAGAGATGTTTGCGTTTGTTTTAGCTATTTACACAGTTGGGGCACGCCCAGCCTAATTCTTTATAATCTCACTGACCATACAGTGACAGACAAGCCAGTCCTGTAATACCTTGTTTGTATTTTCTCAATCAAACAGCAGCTGATACAGTATTAATACGGTATATAGACTTTTATCAGGCTCTATTGATAAGCAGTGATGCACCACTATATACACAGGAGCTATTGCATACTGACACTGAGCCACAGTTCCACAGTTAGCCTCAACTATCTGTTCTATAATCCTGGTTAATATACAGACTACCAGTAGTTAAGTGATCACTGTGCCCATAAAGCTAAAGTTGCACCGCCAGTTAGGGTTGCCAACTTTTCCAGTTTAGTAAACAAGAAAATGGCCTTGGGGGGAAGGGCAGATTACATTGAGGGGTGATATCAGGGGGCAGTTGATGATGTTTAGGGGCAGCTAAATGGCATTAGGGGGCAGTGCAGTGATGTAACAGCAGGGAGTTTAGTTTTGTTGGGTGAAACCGACAATCCAAATTTTCCCCAATCTGCCTTACAACACCCCAGTTCCTCCACAATCCCTGCCCCCTTTACATCACTAATTTTTTTAGAAAAGGGTGCATTCCTGCATACAGAACATTTTGATTAGCATGGTCCACTCTTATTTCTCAACCACTGCCTACAGCCTTGGGGATAGGGGTGCCACCCTATTTAATGTTGGCCTGGTTGAATGTGATTTATTAACCAGAACAAAATATTTGCATCTAAAGTGTCTGTTCCAAAAGTTTACACTGGAATGCTGGGGAAAACACTGCATTGGGAGAAATTAACATGTCAGTTAAGCCAGTCCAATGTGTTAGATACAAAGTTGTCATTTAGTGTTTATTTTTTACTTTTATTTCATCATTTGTTTACCTTTGTAAATAAAACCAAATGATTTTGATGCATTGCTCAAGCCCCATGAAGCATTGCATAACCAAGCAGAAAGATGAATACATGATCACTGTTTAGTTGTTACAGAGTGCTTTTGTATATTATTATCTGGTTCTCACAGGTGTCACATGAGCGTCAGTGTAAGGGCGCATGCATTTCTGGTGACAGGCTTGGAAATCATTGCAGTGAGATATTTATTATTTATCTCTTGCATAACTGTGGTAGCTAAACCAGGGTTGTATTGGCTCCCATGCTTACCTTACCTTTATCTTTGACTTGAAATTGCTAGAGCTTACACTCCCCTACACTTCAAGACCAGAACTTCAGGTTAAAACAAGCAGAAGGTTTTATACCACCCATAATAACGTTCCACCAAAAGCAAAGTTATCTCCTCTTGGAAGAAAACCCCCTGGGCAAAATAAACCAAGGGTCATGTGACAGTGGGTGTAAACGAGAGAGGACAAACACAATGAAAGGAATTGAGGTGATATTTGGAAGCCTGTGTGACATGAGGCTCATTGGTACTGGTATTATTTGGTACTTTTTGGTAAATGTAAAGCAGGAAAAGCCATCAGGGGTTATAGCTGGGTTGGATCATTGGTGGGTCCCTCAAAAAACAATACTTGTGTCACAGAGTACCCCTAATGTTACAGTTCTGCAGGGCTCTAGAGGAAAAAAGGAGTATGGAAGCAGCTTTATTCATCCATTCTGGAGCTCAAGGCACTCATGATATTTAATGCAGGGCAGTGTTCAAAGGCCGAAAAACATAGTGGCTTGCACCTGTTATTTGCATTATTTAAATAAATTGCAACTGTTGTTGCCTGCAGCCTATTGTTCCCCTGCCCTGGGACACCTGGGGGGGGGGAGTTGCCACAGTAACCACTGCAATAGATTAATTTAAGCAAACTGGCCACAGTTTCCTTGATTTGGCTACCTACTATTATCCTTATCCAAAATATTTACTTGGCACTTTACAGAAATGTTATTCATCTCTGTCCCTGAACCAGTGCAGCTTACAACCTAAGCTTCCTACTTCTTGAAGTTAGTTTCAAGTGAGTAATCAAACCCGGGAACCCAGAAGTGCAAGTTAGCAGTGCTGAACACAGAGCCATCGTATCACCCATAGCAGTTACAAGTTTGCAGAAACCAAATTCTAGTTCTTTATATTAGTGCCTAGGGGGGATGGCATGGTTATGTGGGGGGAGGGGTAAGTGACAAACAGCTGCTAGGGGGGACAAGGGCCTGAACTTGGGGTAGGCAGACAGAAAATGTATGTGCCTAGTGCCCCATCACCACTGACTGGGGTACCCAGGGCCTCGTCCTGCTCCACCCCCAGCTAGGGTTGCCACCTTTTCTGGAAATAAATACTGGTCTTCCTATATATTTGTCTTTTTTCCCTATTAATGACATTGGGATCAACCATAATTTTTACCGGCTCCTTATTCCTGTAAGAGCAGAAGCACAAAGCCTGTGTCTGTGTGCTAGCAACCAGCTATTCAGTGCAGTAGGAAGTGACACAGCAGCTAGTGAGTGGCTGGCAGGAAGAGGAAGTCACAGATACTGGCAAAAGAAGAGAGCCTGGCGTAGAGAGCCGCATGGTGGACAGAGAAAGAGGCCAGAGAGCTGCTGGTGGGCCCAGAGAGATGAGAGGCTGCACCAAAAGCATTCATTAGGATCGGGCTGGCACAGGGAAGCCAAATACTGTGCCTGGAAAGACAGAGAGTGTGAAAGGAATACAGACTGGAGGAGCAACCAGAAGGAGATTCCTATCTGAGCATCCAAAGGGGCTGGTAGTGCACTGTATGCTGGACTTGCCTGGAGAGAGCTCTAAAGTATCCAAAGAGGATTTGGAGTGAGTATCCTGTTTAAAGGGACAGTACCCTAAAGAAGCGCTTGAAGATAAAGAGACTGTTATTGAAAGGACATTAAAGGACTTTGTTTCTTTTAGTTAGATAGACAGATTGCGCTAGCAAGTTAGTTAGTGAGGCCCTATTGCCACCGGTTAGGAGTGCTGCATATATTAGGTGCCCATTTATTTTAGTGGGGCCATCCGTAGGTGCATTCCTGGATCCCACTAGGTGGAGGCACTGCGATAGTAAGTACCAGGTACCCAGTCACTCCCAATACCACTGCGGAGTGGCTCAGGTTTGTCCTGTGTCATCAGGTAAACGCCACACGTGGAGTGTAACCGACAATGGGGTGTCGAAAGGGTTACACCAGATGTTGTTGATTGATGTCTACTTACTTCATGCAGTGTATCTACATGTCAAATAGAATAGTCTCCATAGATAGATCTCTTGTATCAAATAGATTTCTTGTCTGCATTATCATTATCCTGATTAAGTGACCAAATGGTATTTAAATGCTAGGCAATTAACCTGGAATGCAAAACATGTCATTATATAATAATTTATACATTATATAATACATTCCCAATGTGCAATAAACAAGCTTTCCTCTGACACTGAGCAGGATGGCATTATGTAACCAGAAGGAAATCATAATTACATTTGCCATCCTAATTATTTAGACACATAAAATAGTGGAGCATGCCTGGCACTGCCCAAACAGAGAAAAGATAAGTGGTATACAGGGCATCATTGTCAGTCTTGCTTAATTTAATCCAGGGTTGGACTGGCCCACCGGAACACCAACCTTATGGGCCCCCTCCAGTAGCATAACTAGAAATTAATGGGCCCACAGCAATTATTTTTTAGGCCCGCAAAATGTCTAGATGTTGACCTTTTTTTTAAACTAATATTGATATTGAAATTGTATATGAGTTTGGGCTTCCTGCGGCCCCTATACCTCCAGGGCCCCCCTGCAGCCACAGGGTCTGGTTCCTCTGTAGTTACACCCCTTGCCCCCGCCACCTACTACAAGCCACAAGTCCCACAGCAATCCAAAGTGTGTGCCATATTGGTTGGTAACCACGGGCTGCAGTTAGCGGTGGCATTATACAGCACAAGGGGATATGCAGTGGCCCTGGTGGGGACACAAGCGAATTGGTTCCCAGTGGGCCACTTTAGTCTGATGCACACATGTATTGGTCACCTTGGTATTGGTTACTAGACCTAAGGTGACCTTGCATCTTTAATTAAATTATACTACAAGGCCGCTGAGAGTGATTTGGCTATACCACCTCAGCATTGTTGCAAGAAAGGACATACCAAGATGGAACTTTAACTTGATTTTCACATGGAGGACTCGTCTTGTTCTGTATAAAAAGCTCCTTAAAGGGAATATATTATGTTGGCAACCTGACAGAACCAGTGCAGAAACCGCCTAACCACTGTAAGATTATAATACCACTGTTGTGATTGTCTGCCGCCAATAGTCTCCAGTGCATACAACCCATAGTGTGGCTTGGAGAATAAGCCACACTTTTTGAGAGGACAGCTCGTCAACAACCGGAAATATATGTTTATCAAGGTACATCTACGACCTGTGTATGGCCCGTGCATGGACCTTTAGATGTCCATGACCTTTCGCACTTTATTTCTCCAGCACCACTGAATTCTAGGTGGGTTGACCTGGTTCTATCTAACCCTATTCATTATTCACCCTCACCTTCTTCATAGTTTGAGGGTGAGGTCCCTAGTAACTTATTCATTACACCTTTAACCTACTCAGAATTCAGTTGGGGGTTTTACAATCAATGTCTATCAATAATCTGTATGATCTTCTGTGTGTGTTGGTCCCTTTCAGAGAGGTTTGGCTAATCAACCTTTAATGTGGTCACATTCAATCTACATTAAACAACATGTGGCTCAGTTCTATGAAACCACCATATCAGTCATACTAAATAAACTAACAATGTACAATCAATGGTATTGAATTATACCAAGAATCGAAAGGGTAAGTATTGTGACATGCACCTACACAAGGGTGGGTACAGGCAGTGTAGCCTCTCTCCCTTACACTTGTTTAACTAGTTGGTAATTGTAGTGTATTATTACGCTATTACTAATCCCTGGTCCATCTGGATAGGATTCTACTAGTCGGGAGGAGAAAGGCCGTATAAAGGGCTGGGGAACTACAATTGGTAAAGCAGGAAGTCAGTTGAAGATACAAATCTGTGATTAGCTATAAGTGCATGCACAAAACAAATAGGGAAATTATTAACTGGCAATAGGATCTATTGATTCCTATGGGGTTTAAAGGGGAAGTTTCCATTAAGTATCATCATGCTTTATTTATATAGCCATTTACCCAGCACTTTACATGAATTTATAAGAAACAGGGGTCAATACAAGACAACTGGAATTCTGTCCAAATATACAAAAAAATCTACCAAACTGCCAATTGTCTTTGGATACAGCTGTCTGCATTATATAAGTTAATTTTAAGGCAAACTATCCCTTTAATAGACTCCTTTCTTGCTAGAAACTACCAACATTGATGTGCTGGGAGATGCAGTTTAACTGGAGAGCTATGGCTAGAAGACATACAGCATCTTATACAGCAGGTGAGTCAAAATAACAGCCCTTCTGCTGACAATAAATCTATGCAAATTCTTAGGTGGCTATTTTTTTAGAAGGCTAGAGAGGGAAACTGCAGTTTAAGGGCCTTGTTTTATTTATTTAACTTTTCTATAATTATGATTTTCAAAATGCCTTAGTATAATGTCCTTCAAGCTATAATAGCCTGTCTACTACCATGTCTAAGAGAAAGATTCCACCAGGCCCGTAAAAATAACATTTGAGGGCAGTTTTATTAAAAGGGATGCCTTACTACAGAAACAATGTAGCAGAAAGCAGGCAAAACTATAGTTCCCACAATGCCTTGGACACTACAGGGATTCTCCCTGGCAGTGACTTCATGCTTTGTTAAACCTGCCGAATGGGAAGGGGCTTGGATGTATATGTGAACTTTACACCATAAGTATGGTGGATACGACAGCAATATCTCAGGTCATGTTCACAATCTTATCAAGTCCTCTGTTTAAGTGATTTAACTTGTGTGCCTTTTTATATTGTGTACCTTTCTCCATGTGACACCACCGATTTCCACTGCGCTCCTATTGTTCCTGCACATGACGTATATACATATATATAGATGGTTTGAGGCTGTTCTTGAGAAGACCTGACATTTGAGTTTATACCTTAAAGACTGCATAATGTTCACCTGATCTACTCCATGGAAGTGCATGTTACACATATATATCTGTACACATGCAACTGTGTCCTGAGCAATAGAGTGTCATTTCTTCTAAAGTCTATGGAGAATGCTTCATCCTAGCCAAGCAATATGGCAGCTCCTACTCGCAAATGTATAAAGCAAACATGAAGAGAAATAATATTCTGTACACAGCCACACAGTCAGCCATTCTACGTTCCCCACGGTATCCAACCCAAGTAAGGCACTCATTAAGCTAGCAACTTACTGGAGCTAGTTCACATAAGACCAGTGGTGAAACTACAAAGTGAACAGAGGGTGCATCTGCAATCGGGCCTGCCCCAAGGTTGGGCCCACTGGTTGACTTGCGTTGGTGCACTCAGAATCCACAAAAGCGCTGCAGGGTTCACAACAGATGGCACAGGGGATTCTGTGCAAAGGTAGGACCTTGGAACAAATGTTGCCTTGATAACAGTAAGCCTTTAGTTACACTACTGCATAAGGCCACCCTAGGTAACCTAGTCTCTTTCATAGTAACACACTGGCCGAGCTGACACTTAAAGGGGAATTAAAGTCTAAAATAGAATAGTGCTAGAAATGCTGTATTTTGTATACTAAATATAAACATGAACTGACTGCACCAGAAGCCCAATTAGAGGGGGCTGTCATATTGTAACTTTGTTAAACATCTTAGCAAGACCAAGACTACGCACATGCTCAGTCTGGTCTGGGTTGCTGTTGAAAGGGTTAAGCTTAGGGATCGTCATAAATTATCAAAACAGCACAAGTCAAATAATATCTGCCATAGAAGCAGATACAGCAAGACTGATTAATAATCAGAATATGCAGACACAGTCGCCGGCTGCTTTATAGGGAAACAAACAAAGTTGCTTGAGGTCAGGAAAGTAAGGTGGGGGGAGCTCCCTCCTGCCGTTTGAAAGTCTGATCAATTCACTGCAGAGCAGTTAGGGACCTTCTGAAGTTTCCTATCCTCAGCAGTTAGAGCAAGTAAAACGAAGGGGGGATTTCAGTGCATAAAGTTACATTTCTCATAAAAACGGTACACATTTTTTAATCAATATATATTGGAGATAGATTTCTTTTTCATCAAAGAAAGTAAAAATGGGATTTTTTTTTTGCCTTTACATACCCTTTAAGTGACTGGATAATGGGATATTGTGACGGAACTGTCAAAAACCATCTTTGTAGAACTAATGAAGAACTTCCATTTTTCCCACATGTACAGTGGCTTCATGGGCTGAGACAGATCCCATCTTGTCAAAACTGCGCTTACCCTTTCCCCTGAGCTGCTATTCCTACCCAGATGGTCATACAGTACTGGCGAAATTGGCCTAACCAAATTTAGGCTGCTATGGCCACCTCTTTCTGTTTTTCTTACTCAAGCGACTCTGCCTTCTCATTAAGGAGATTATATGTACAATGAGATCAGTGGCCCTTCAGGCACACGTGGGATAGACCAATGTATTCTCCCAGGCCAGGCAGGAAGATGGACCTTCTATACATTAAAGGAATTGTTCAGTATAAAAATAAAAACTGGCTAAATAGATAGGCTGTGCAAAATAAAACATGTTTCTAATATAGTTAGTTAGCCAAAAATGTAATGTATAAAGGCTGGAGTGATTTTATATATAACATGTCAGTCTGAACACTACTTCCTGCTTTTCAGCTCTCTTGGTTTACACTGACTGGTTACCCTGGTTACCAGGCAGTAACCAATCAGAGACTTGAGGGGGGGCCACATGGGTCATATCTGTTGCTTTTGAATTTGAGCTGAATGCTGAGGATCAATTACAAACTCACTGAACAGAAATGTACCATGTGGCCCCCCTTCAAGTCGCTGACTAACTCAGAGTTATAGAGCTGAAAAGCAGGAAGTTGGATTCTGGCTGTTTTATTAAACATCTGTTCACTCCGGCCTTTATATATTACATATTTGCCTAACTAACTATATTAGAAACATTTTTTATTTTGCACAGCCTTTCTATTTACACAGTTTTTATTTTCACACTGAACTGTTCCTTTAAGGCCTACTGGTAAGGGGGAGAGTAATCTTGTAATGGGATTTATACCTGTCTGTTGTGTGATGAGCATTAAGCTACGCAGGTTCTGCTGAATTAAATGGACCCCTGCCCAGAGATCCTTTAGCAAAATACAATTTACTCTATTCTATAAGGCAATGTTGTCCATCTTTTCCCATGTTGTGAGTCCAATTCTATTAAAACAGTAATGTCATAAAAACAATCCACATTTAAATGTAAAAATGAGTTGGGGAGCAACATGTGTAAAAAAAAAGTTCTTGTGGGATCCAAATAAGGGTTGCTATTGGCTCTGTTTGGCAGTGCACCTGGCTTATATGCAACCAAAACTTGTAGCCAAACATGCTTTGAATTCGTATTCAAATATAAGCATCTGCTTTGAGGCCACTGGGAGCAACATCCAAGGGGTTGGTGAGCAATATGTTTCTCCAGAACCACTGATTGGGTATCACTGGTGTAGAGCATGGGCAGATTGAGTGCTACCAGTTGGACAGCAGTTGCCTTCATGAAGGCTTTAGTTCATTTTGGAATGTTTTCATACAGGCCTTGCTCTTTGTTTCTCATGGGATATAGGACCTTGAGCTCTTTTTGTGACGTGGAAGACATTTAGATCTTCTTTCCATGGAAATGCCATGGAAAGCATTGAGTTTTTTCCTGGTTTTGGCACCACCATTCCTGAATTGTTTTGCAGTGTGTATGGGACAGTGTCAGAGGAACATCCTCTGGGGGCAGTGTTTGCATCACAGAGTAGAGTCCTGCACGGGTCCATTTTTTGGGACCTGTACCCGACCCGTACCTGCAACCTGCAATCCGCAACCCGGACCCGCAACCCGCATTCTTACCCGCTACCCGACCCAACCTGCACGTACTTTATCCGCAACCCGTACCCGCGACCCGCTGACCATCATGAATCAGGAAGTGCTGTCATTGTAAACCGGAAGTGACATCATCGGAAGTAGTCGTGATCAGAAAAAAAAGGAGTAAAACAGGAAGTGCTGCCATTGTAAACCGGAAGTGACGTTATCGGAAGTAGACGTGACCAGAAAAAAGGAGTAAATAACGCTATTGAGAAGACCCGCCGCCCGACCCGCAGAACCACCGACCCGCGTCTGTACCCGCACCCGGAACTTCTATCCGTAACCCGCAGGGTACCGCAGGTTTTTGTGGGTAACGTGCTTTTAAAGGGGTGCTGTTGCAGGAAAACATGTTTTTTTCAAAACTTATGAGTTAATAGTGATGCAGAATTCTGCACTGAAATCAATTTTCCAAAAATTTGAAATCTGACATGGGGCTGGAAATATTGTCAGTTTCCCAGGTGCCATCAGTCATGTGACTTGTGCTCTGATAAACTTTAGTCACTCTTTACTGCTGTACTGCACTGTGACTAGGGTTGCCACCTTGCCGGTATTTTACCGGCCTGGCCGGTAAAAATTATGTTTGATGCCAATGTTATTAATAGGAAAAAAAGGCAAGAATATAGGAAGGCCAGTATTTTTTTCCAGAAAAGGTGGCAACCCTAAATGTGACTGATATCACCCCCTCTAGCAGCTCATCAGCAGAACAATGGGAACGTAACAATATTTCAGCTCCTTGGTACATAGAGAATAGTACTCAGTAGTAAAAATCCAAATCCCATGTGACTCCTTCTGTTACATTAAGTAGGAGAAACAATAGCCTGCCTAAAAGCTGTTCAATCATGAAGTGCTGGCTCTTTTTGAAAGCACATTACCAGGCAAAATGACCTGAGATACACAAAAATTACAACTAAAAAAATACACTTGTTGTTTCAGGAATATAATTGCAAAATTGTTATTTTCAGTGTAAACAGTATAATTTAGAAATAAAAACTACACCATAAAAATCGCTTTAAACTGGCTTCACTGAACTTAGTGTTACTCTCAGGATGGATGCCAATGCCATTATGGATTTACCACCATGTTTCATAGTTGAGGGGGCTTTTCCTGATTGTGGGACAGGCGCAAAAACAGGTCGAAACTGACAATTTTTTTCAGCACCTCTATCTGGCTCTAGAATGTAGTAGAAGACAGACCTGTGTTCATATGGAAGGAGATGGAAGGTGAATGAAAGTTTACTTCCCTCTCTTGTTACCTGCTTAGATGTATCTGCTTTGATATTCCCCCCATGACCTATAAACACTTCAAGTTAAAGCAATCATCATTATTTCCATCAATGATGGTTCAATGCATATATCAGTAAATGTCAAGCATGAATTTAGGGCAGGGATGAGAGACCACAGAACCCCTCAGTTACTAATATCCTTATAATTTGCAATAGGGGGTACATTATCCCTTACAATACATCAGTGCTACTCAGAGTTCCCTGTTTAACTCAGCCTGCAGGCTTGTGCGTTTACTTGTTCACAGAACCCCTTGGTGACTTCTAATATCCTTATAACTTACAGTAGGTGGTACATTATCCCTTATAATGCACAAGTGATACTCAGAGTTCCCTGTACAACTCAGCCTTGTGCCGTGTGCCTTTATATGGTCACAGAACCCCTCAGTGACTTCTAATATCCTTTTCATTTACATTAGGGGGTGTATTATCCCTTATAATAAATGAGTGATACTCAAAGTTCCCTGTATAACTCAGCCTTCAGCCTTGTGTTCTTATATGTTCACAAAACCCCTCAGTGACTTCTAATATCTTTATCATTTACAGTAGGAGGTACATTATCCCTTATAATAAACAAATGATACTCATGTAAGATTATGAAAATAAGAACAGTTATTCAGTGTAGTGTGGCAAAGAGATCACCAAACAATATATGTAGAGACAATTATTTTATATATTTGGACAATATTTAAATAAACATAAATCATAACAGAAATGAAAATTATATTAGAATAAAAATACAATAAGCACATAAACTTCATAATATACACTAAGGACATACTCTACTTTAAGTAGACACACTAAAATGTCACACAATAGCCCAACCACCTAAATATTACCCCACACCTATGGACACTCTATATAACCTTTAACCCTAGAAGATCACACTGCCTATGTATACTTCTCCTTGATTCTGTTAGGTGTCTGGTCCGCAATGCAAGGGTTCCCTCCGGTCTGGTAAGGTGGTCAGTCCTCTCCTGAGCCCTGTGTGTCCACTCTGCCCAACTGTAGAGAGATGGACTTCTAGAATTTATTAGTACATTTGAATGATGCTTAAAGGAGAGGGAAAGGTACTGAAGCAGTTTATTGTCAATAGATTAGCCACAATAGTGCAAGCTATAACACTATATTTATTCTGTTGAATGCTTTTCCATACCTGAGTAAACAGCTATAAGCTCTCTCTGTTTGTTTAGGATACTGCTGCCATATTCACTTGGTGTGACATCACATCCAGCCTAAGTTTCCCTGCTCAGTCATAGCTCTGGGCTCAGATTACAGCAGGGAGGGGAGGAGAGAGGGGGAGAGTAGCAAACTGAGCATGCTCAAGCCCTTAGCTCTGGAGGTTTAAGCTGAAAACATGAAGTCAGATACAGAAGCCCATGTATACACAATAGAAGGAAAGAAATGCTGTGTTTCTTTTGACAGAGAGTCATTACTTTGAGGGTTTACTGGTGTATTTATATAGACCTTTCTGATAAAGCTTACTTAATTTTAGCCTTTCCTTCTCCTTTAAGGTGGCCATACATGGTCAGATTAAAGCTGCCGATATTGGTACTTCAGACCGATTTGGCATCTTATCTGCCCGTGTATCGATATCAGGCCAAAAATCAGCTAGTGGATGAGGTCCTGTGACCTGTCGGCATCCATTCGCAGCCTAGTAATCAGATTGTTCGGCTTTAGGGCCAAACTTTTGGATTAACCCATTATTGCCCAGCTGTTAGTGGGCATATTGGGTTAAAAAATTGTTTTTACTTAATGAAAAAAAACACCAAGGCAGTTTTAACTTTAAATGCGCAAAGTCTTTTTTAAGAAATTACTTACGGATTCTCTGCTTGCGCTACTTTTCAGAAATGGCGAGAGGGCAACGATCCATCATGCGGCACTTGATTTCTCCTCCCTAGCTATCTCCTATAGAAGGTAGGGAGGAGAAATCGAATGCTGCACAATGGATCGTCGCCCTGTCGCTGTTTCTGAAGAGGAGTTAAAACTGCCTTGGTGGCTTTTTTTTTTACGTTAAGTAAAAACAAATTATTTTTTAAATTTTTTTTTTGTTATTGGTCTTTTAAGATCCGCTTGTAAACAAGCGGATCTTAAAAGACCAGTAACATGTTGGCGACCTCGCCAAACGAGCAGATCTAATAATGTATGGCCACCTTAACATATACTAGTAAGTCACAGGAAGTTACCCTTCCGCCATTACGGATATACATGTTTCCATGTCTCCTTCCAGGAACTTGAAGTCCTTGCCCCTACCTGATTAACTGATTAGCTATTCAATACTGGTTCCAGCAAGTCAGACCCTTTTTTGATGTTAATTGGGCTTTTAGGTGTGACAAGACTGTTGCCAGGCCTTTGTTTTCTAAATTAAGGAGGACTTCTATTGTTTGTACCAGACAACCAAGTGACACTACTTATAAGGCTGTTCCCTCTCCAAGATTAATTTCTCATTCTCATATTAAAGAAAAACTATACCTCCAAAATGAATATTTAAGCAATATATAATTTATATCAATATTATATCATATTAAAGAATCTTACCAAACTGGTGTATATATATATATTTAAGTAAATATTTCCCTTTTACATCTCTTGCCACCATTTTGTGATTGATGGTCTGTGTGCTGCTTCAGAGGTCACCTGACCAGAAATACTACAACTCTTAACTGTAACAGGAAGCAAAGGACAGAACTCTGTCTGTTAATTGGCTCATGTGACCTAACATGTATGGTTTGTGTGCATTTTGAATCCTATGATCACAGGGGAGTGGCCCATATATTTTAAAATGGCAATTTTCTATTTATGATTACCCAATGGCACATACGACTTAAAAAGTATATTATTATGAAAATGGTTTATTTACATGGAGCAGGGTTTTACAAATGAGCTGTTTAATGCAATATATTTGTATAGAGACCTACATTGTTGTGGGGGGTATAGTTTTCCTTTAATTAATGTAAAAACCATATAGTGTTCACATACATTTTACAATAATATTATACCCAGAGTTCCCTAGCCTACAGCCTTGTGACTTTATATGGCCACAGAACCCCTCAGTAACTTCTAATATCCTTATCATTTACAGTAGGGGGTACATTATACCTAATATGGTTTTCAAAATATAACGATGACATTACACATTGAAACTAATGTTATGAATACAGAACTATAATAAATCAATGTGGATGTTTATGTTCCCAGGAAGGGGTTAAAGAGGCAGAATTATCTCTTCCTCCATGTAATAATTGGTTGGTTTCTCCAACACGTTGTTGAAATCATATGTCTATGCGAGTGAGTTGGGATGCACTGATCCAGGGTTGCCAGGTTGTGCGGGTTTCCAGCCAAATTAGGCTACTAATTTAAAACCCAGATGGGTTTTGAAAGTACAAACTAGCCAAGGTACGGATTTGGGCTACTTTTTGGGCCTTTGGCTGGAAACCTGACGAAGTTTTTTCTTGCCCTAATGTGCCAAGCCTGCGTCTCCCAATGTATGTTGGGTAATGTAGTCTTTAGCTAACAATTTGCTAACTGCCAAGTTTAATGTAAGACTACAATACCCAGCATGCAATGGGACTGACTTGCGTAGAAGTTGGGCGTTATCAGGTTTTGGGCTCTGTACCCCAGTCTTCCGTCCCTGCATTCTCGCATTTTCTGTTGCCTTTACTCAATTACTGTTTTACTAATATTTATTGAAATTGTATATGTATTAGGGTCTTATGGGGCCCCTATACCTCCTGGGCCCCCTCTGTAGTCACCCCCCTGGTGATGGGCGAATATGTCCCATTTTGCTTCATGGAAAAATTTGTGAAACAGTGAAAAACCGCGTATTTTCACATATGTTCATTTATTTTTTAGACGTTTTCCACTGCACACATTGGGCTATTTTTGGGCTACATTTGATGTGCCTCTTGGCTTGTTTTTGGCTGGTTTTGTAGCTTACTTGGGCTGGTTTTGAAAATTAGACCTGGCAACCCTGCACTGATCAAAGGTCACCGGGAGATGCTGCTGTTGCTCTTAGAGGATTTATGGTTTATTCCCCCCACATAGAGGTAGGTAATGCTTGTGGATTAACAGAACTGGGAGATATTAAAGGACACTGCATGCAGTTAGTACATTGTACAGATATAGAATGCAACTCCCCCCCTCCCCCACCACAAAGGCGTGCAAGTGGTATGGCTACCTCACAATTGTGCAGTTGGGCCAGTCAGTATGTTCCCAGGCCATAGTCAGGAAGGGGTTAAAGTGGCGGAACTATCTCTTCCTTTATGTAATTGGTTGGTTTCTCCAATATGGTGACAACATCATGTGTCTATGCCCCAGTGATTTGGACTGCACTGATCAGAGGTCGCCGAGAGATGCTGCTGTTGTGTTGCTCTTAGAGGATTTATGGTTTATTCCCCCACATAGAGGTAGGTAATGCTTGTGGATTAACACATATGCACTGGAAGATTTTAAAGGACACTGCATGTAGCTACTACATTGTATATAGAACATTACTTTGAATGCAACTCCCTGCCCCCTCCCCCACCTCAGAGGCGTGCAAGTAGTATGGCTACCCTCACAATTGTGTAGTTGGGCCAATCAGTAGCCCAAGTGAATGTGAGAGTTTAATTGGACCTAAATATATTAACTGAAACTAGATTAATTTTATGTTTCTGCACCTCTAAAATAAGTTTTATGTGATTTCCACATCCATCTTGGCTAATTCATAATGCAGTTTGCACAGCTTCATGGAAATCAATGCAGTCTGCAGCATGCAGCATACACCTACAGTAACTCCTAGCTTGCAGCATTAGTAAACTGTGTGTGTGTGTCTGGGGAGAAGTGAAATTTATTTAGAGAACACATGAAGTAGAATGTTCTATCATAGTTAACTAGGTGCAACGTAGGGTTGCCACCTGGCCGGTATTTTACCGGCCTGGCCAGTAAGATGATGGTTGATCCCAATGTTATTAATAGGGAAACAAGATAATATGGGAAGGCTAGTATTTTTTTCCAGAAAAGGTGGCAACCCTAATGCCACTTGCAGTGATGGGTAACCAGCACTGCAGCATGCACAATGGCAGATTAATGAGATATGAGACCCCTAAGCTACAGTTGCCACAGGGCCCCCTTCCAGGCTACTCCCACTTCCATAAGTTTAGATACTGTATATACAACCATTATCTTCCAAAATATTAACCATTAGTAATAGTAAAATAATTGGTGACAATAAAATGCAGTCAGCTGCTGCTGGGCCCTGTCAGTTGCTGTGCTGCAGCCTCCCCCACCCACAACAAGAGTCAAAGATTAATGTGTAGCTACGGTGAATCTGACCTGTTTGGCTTTGCAAAAAAATTAGCTAAACGCATTTTATGGGCGTTTTTTTTTTTTCTTCTCGCAACAGTTTTTTACTATCCATTAGAGTCTATGGGTGTTTTTTTTTCTCGTGGAAATCTTCTGAATCGCAGGGAAATATATCGGTCATTCCTATTAATTTCTCATTATTAATTAACAAAATATAAAAACCATAGTCATGTCCATACAAATATTACAATAACCCAGAGTTCTCTGTGTAACTCAGCCTGCAGCCTTGTGCCTTTATATGGCCACAGAACACCTTGGTGGCTTCTAATATCCTTATCATTTACAGTAGGGGGGTACATGATCACTAATATGATTTTCTTAATATGACATAGCATTGCATAGTGAAACTAATCATGGTGAGAATGCAGAAATATAATACATCAATATGGATGTTAATGTTTCCAGGCCATAGTCAGGAAGAGGTTCAAGAGGGGAACTATCTCTTCCTCTGTCACAATTTGTTTGGTTCTCCAACACAGTGATGATATCATGTGTCTATGCCCCAGTGAGTTGGGCTGCACTGATCAGAGGAGATGCTGCTGTTGGGTTGCTCTTAGAGGATTTATAGTTTATTCCCCACATAGATGTAGGTAATGCTTGGGGATTAACAGGGGTGCACTGCGAGATATTGAAGGACACTGCATGTAGTTACTATATTGTATAGGACATTCCTTTGAAAGCAACTCCCTGCCCCCCTCCCCTGCCGCAAAGGCGTGCAAGTAGTATGGCTACCCTCACTATTGTGTAGTTGGACCAATGGTAGCGCAAGTGAATGTGAGAGTTTATGCAGATATCATGGGTGGAATTGGACCATTATATAATTAATTAGTAATTATATGTTTGTGTACCTTGAGAAGGAAAGTCATATTGCACTTGGGGGTGCCAAATGTTAGGCACCCCCAAGTGATTGTATTTACTTACCTGAAACCCCATGCTTCTATCAGCAGAAAACTGCACCGACCCGGGGTTATATCAGTAAGCACCACAGAGCGATCCTCTTCCAGCTTCTTCTTTCTTCAAATTTCCCGGGGCAAACACATGCGCAGTTGAACGAAATAGCCGACTTTCTAGTTAAAGTTCGGCTTTTCATTCTACTGCGCATTCCCAGCTGTGCGAAGAAAAAGGAAGACAGAAGAGAATCGATTTGTGGTGCTCATTGGTATAACCCCGGCCTGGTGCAGTTTTCTGCCTATAGGAGCACCAGCCCGGGTTTCAGGTAACTCAGTACAATCACTTGGGGGTGCAAGATGACTTTCCTTCTCCTTTAAAACAAATGTTTGTGTTTCCCACATCCATCTTGGCTAATTCACAATGCAGTTTTCACAGCTTCATGGAAATCAATGCAGTCTGCAGCATGCACCTACAGTAAATACTGATTACCCTTGCAGCATTAAGAAACTGTGTGTGTGTGTCTGAGAAGTGGAAACTCTTCAGAAAACACAGGAAGTAGAATGTCCTATATCTTATGCTAGTTTAACTAGACGCCTCGTGTAGTGATGGGTAACCAACAGTGCAGTCTGGAGCATACACAATGGTGTATTAATAATGAGATGTGAGTCATCTAGGCTACACTTTCTACATGACCCTCTTCTAGGCTACTCCCACCCAAAAAGTTTAGAAATATACAACAATTATGTTCCAAATTATTAACGATTAGTAAGAGTAAAATAATTAGTAACAAGAAAATGCAGTCAGCTGCTGCTGGGCTGGGACGGTCGTGTGCTGTGCTGCTCCCTCCCCCCTCCAAGAGTCAAAGATTGTCTAGCGATGGGCAAATCTGACCTGTTTCACTTTGCAAAAAATTTGTAAAACACGCTGACGTCAACGGCCATTTTTTCGTGTGTCAATTTTTCTATTTTCTCGACTAAATCGGAAACAAAACATTTCTCTCATCCCTATTAATGTCTCTTTATTAATTAACAAAATATAAAAACCATATAGTGTCCATGCAAATTTTACAATAACCTTACACTCGGAGTTCCCTGTGTAACTCAGCCTGCAGCCCTTTGCCTTTATATGGTCAGAATAGCTTCTACTTTCCATATCATTTACAGTAGGAGGTACATTATCTCTAATATTTTCCAAATATAACAATCACATTGCACAGTGAAACTAATGGTGAGAATACAGAAATAGAATACAGTAAATCAATATGGATGTTAATTTTCCCAGGCCATATTCAGGAAGGGGTTAAAGAGGCGGAACTATCTCCTCCTCTGTGTAACAATTGGTTGGTTTTTCAAACACGGTGATGACATCTTGTGTCTATGCCCCAGTGAGTTGGGTTGCACTGATCAGAGGTCACCGGGAGATGCTGCTGTTGCGTTGCTCTTAGAGGATTTATGGTTTATTCCCCCACACAGAGGTAGGTAATGCTTGTGAATTAACAGGGGTGCACTGGGATATATTAAAGGACACTGCATGCAGTTAATACACTGTATAGAACATTCCTTTGAATGCAACTCCGTCCCCCCTCCCCCGCCCCAGAGGCATGCAAGTTGTATTGCTACCCTCACAGTTGTGTACTTGGGCCAGTCAATAGCACAAGTGAATGTGAAATTCTATGCAGATAGCCTAGGTGGAATTTGAGCAGGCCCAGACTGGCAATCTGTGGGTTCTGGCAAATGACAGAGGGGTTGCTGTATATTGCCATAGGAGTGGTAAGGGGCTGTTTGGGCCTCTGTTTACCTGAAATGCCAGGGCCTATTTTGATTCTCAGTCCAGACCTGAATTGGAGCTAAATATATTAACAAACTAGATTAATGATATGTTAGTGCCTTTAAGAATGGCTTGGATGATCTTTTGGACAGACATAATATCAAAGACTATTGTGACACTAAGCTCTATAGTTAGTATAGGTATGGGTACATAGAATTTAATTAAAAGTAGGGAGGGGTGTGTGTATGTATGGATGCTGGGTTTTCATATGGAGGGGCTAAACTTTGTAACTATGTTTGTGTGCCTTTAAAACAAATTTTGTAATTCCCACATCCATCTTGCTAATTACCCTTGCAACATTAGGAAACTGTGTGTATGACAAGCTATCAGCCACAAGCAGTGATGGGTAACAAACAGTGTTCAGCATGCTCAATGGCGGATTAATGAGATGTGAAGCCCCTAAGCTACAGTTGCCACAGTGCCCCTCTTCAGGCTACTCCCTTTCCCAAAAGTTTAGAAATATACAATTATCTTCCAAATTATTAACTATTAGTAATGCTAACTAACTAGTGAATAAAATGCAGTCAGCTGCTGCTTGGGCCCTTCGGGAGCTGTGCTGCCCCACCCAACAAGAGTCAAAGATAAATGTCTAACGATGGGCGAATCCAACCTGTTTTACTTTGCCAAAAAATTAGCAAAACGCATTTAAGTAAATGGGCATGTTTTTTTTTGTTTTACTTCTTTGCAACATTTTTTTTACTATCCATTAGTCTAAATGCAGGGCCAGATTTCACAGAATGGTGGCCCAAAGCCGCATGGTCCCAGCGCCAGCCGTTTATCGCACGCAACCCCTCCCACCGGGCTTGCGTGCGCTTTCAAGTATCTGAGCACTGGGGAGCTTTGAGTCCCCCGTACACCTTAGAATGTGGCTGGGCGGCATGCCACCCCTAAATTTTGCTGCCCTAGGCCCAGGCCACAAATCCAGGCCTATCTATGGGTGTTTTTTCTGGGTTTTTTTTTCTCGCCAAAACCTACTGAAATGATGCGAAATATTGAGCTAATTTTTATTATTATTATTATTATTATTATTATTATTAACACAGAGTTCCCTAAATCAGGGGTCCCAACTGCCGGATTATTATTATTATTATTATTAACACAGAGTTCCCTAAATCAGGGGTCCCAACTGCCGGGCCGTGGACAGTTGTGAACTGGGCCGCCAGCGTGCCCAAATTGGATGCCGTCCCCTCCCCCGGGCCAAAAAAGTTTGGTGACCGCTGCCCTAAATAACTTAGCCTGCAGCCTTGTGCCTTTTATGGTCACAGAACCCCTCAGTGACTTCTAATATATTTATCATTTACAGTAGGGGTACATTATCTCTATGGTTTTCCAAATATAACCATAGCACTGCACAGTGAAACTTGGTGAGAATACAGAAACAAATCAATATGGATGTTAATGTTTCCAGGCCATAGTCAGGAAGGGGTTAATGAGGCAGAACTATCTCTTCCTCTGTGTAACAATTGGTTGGTTTCACCATCACGGTGATGACATCATATGTCTATGCCCCAGTGAGTTGGGCTGCACTGATCAGAGATCACCGGGAGATGCTGCTGTTACGTTGCTCTTAGAGGATTTATGGTTTATTCCCCCCTCCCCCATAATGCTTGTGGATTAACAGGGGTGCATTGGGAGATATTAAAGGACACTGCATGTACAGTAGAACCCCCATTTGACATCCCCTGATTTAAAGTTTTCCCTCATTTTTCATTGTTGTTTTGTGGTCCCACCTATATATTATGCATAATACATTTCCCTGCTTTCACACCATTTTTTTCTGGTCCCCTGAAAAACGTAAAATGGGGGTTCTACTGTCTTTAGTACATTGCATAGAATATTCCTTTGAATGAAATTTCCTGCCCTAGAGGTGTGCAAGTGATATGGCTACTGTCACAATTATATAGTGTTTGGACTGGAAGTCAAAATAGGCCCTGGCATTCCAAGTACAAAGAGGCCCGGACTGGCAATTTGGGCCTCTGTGTACTTGGAATGCCAGGGCCTATTTTGACTCCCAGACCTGTTCCCAGCAGCCCACAAAAGAGTGACTTTCTATGGCAGTTGGGCCAATAAGTGGCACAAGTGAATGTGAGAGTTTATGTAGATATCATAGGTGCCATTAGACCTAAGTATATCAACTGAGGTTTGTGTACCTTTAAAACAAACTATATGTGATTCCCACATCCATCTTGGCTTATTCAGAATGCAGTTTGCAAAGCTTCATGGAAATCAGTGCAGTCTGCAGCATGCGGCTACAGTAACTAATTACCATTGCAGCATTAGGAAACCGTGTGTCTGGGGAGAAGTGTAATCTGTTATAAAAGAACACCGTAGAATATCCTATGATAGCACTAGATGCCAGGAGCAGTGATGGGTAACAGTGCAGTCTGCAGCATACACAATGGCGGATTGATGAGATGTGAGGCACCTAGGTTACACTTTTCACAGGCCCCTTCTAGGCTTCTCCCAATCCCAAACATTTAGAAATAGACAACAATTAGCTTCCAAATGATTTAGTATTAGTAACAGTAAAATATTATTTGTATTGTATTTACTGTGTTGCAGCAGTAGGCTTACAGCTGCTTCTGCTGCTGGGCTCAGTTGGGTGCTGTGCTGCCCCTCCCCCAAGCCCCCTTCCCCCGCATGGCCGGTACTGGCTTGCTTGCTGGGGCAAGATTTGGCAAGGAGTGTGCTCCCAAGCTCTATAAAGTAACACATCAGTGGCACACAGGCCTGTAGAACAGTTAAATAATTAACACTAATATAAAACAATTGAAACTTCCCCATGGGCCCGAGCACTCTGGGCCCCTAATGTATATCCTAGATTAGCCTATGCATTAATCCGCCCTTGAGTATACAAGTTAATAACATATTTCAGAGTGTGGGATCTTGACTGGTTTTACAAGGATGACTTGGCAAATCTTGTTTGGGATAAACAAATACAACCTAAGCGGATAAGCTTTGTGTAATTATCAGCCAGACCAGGAGGTGGCAGCATTGCCTCTTTGTAGCCGGGACTGGTGTTTATAGGTCAGGAGCCAATTTAACTATTAGTCATTTTGAAGTAACATATGGCGTTATTAACACATTAAGACCGGGCCTTGATTTAGGGTCAGGTTTCATGTCACACTATGTGACCTGACTGAATCCAGACTCCTGGACTATTTATAACCCATCCTAATTCATTGCATAATCTCTACAATTGATCTCTATCTGTAATTTCCTAATTTATTCCCCATGAATAACTTTCACTAATCTAACAGTATATAAACTGTGCCTTTCTAGCTTTCATTTGTATTTTGCCTGACGAAGGGGCCTTGGTGCACCGAAAGCTTGCAATGTATTTTTATTGTTAGACAATATAGGTTCTACAATACTTTTTGTATTTGTTTGTTGTTATTTTTGCTACTGGCTAACCTGGTACCACAGTTTTTGTCTTGAAGTAACAGTAAGTTAGGTTGAAAAAAGACACATGTCCATCACGTTCAGGAGGACAGAGAGAAACAGAATGAAATTCTAGGAACAAGGGAAGCAAATACAACCAAGCAGTTTGGTTACACCTGTTGTTACTTTCCCATTTTTTTTTTATTGCAGTGAGTAGGTTTTTGGAGATTACACATTAACCATAGGATGCAATAGGTTTTACTGCTCCTTCCTATGTTTTCTTTTGGGCAAAGTCACTTCTTTCTCATGTTGCCCTTCCCAGTGCCCACACTGAATGCACTTGGTGCGTTTTGATGATCTAAATCCAGATATTTTCCCTTTTTGGATAGTTAAATAAATTAAGGCTGGGGCATCTTTAATTTTGGTGGATCTAAGGCATTGGAAGGCATTTTACTCTACGATACCTGCTCTCATACAGTCCCTTCCCAGAGATGTTTATCCCACTGCTACTATAGGTTCCATCTCTCCCTACTATACCTGCTATCCCACAGCCACAATTTTTTCACAGAGATGACTGTCCCACTGCTACTATAGGCACCATCCATTCCTACTATACCTGCTATCCCACAGTCCCTTTCCAGAGACTATTATCCCTCTGTTACTATAGGCACCATCTATCCCTTCTATACTTGCTATCCCACAGCCACAATCTTCCAAGATACTATTATCCCACTGCTATTATAGGCTCCATCGCTCCCTTCTATACCTGCTCTCTCAGTCCCTTCCCAGAGACTATTATCCTCACTGTTACTATATAGGCACCATCTCTCCCTACTATACCTGCTACCCCACAGTCCCTTTCCAGAGACGATTATCACACTGCTACTATAGGCTTCATCTCTCCCTGCTATCCCACAGCCACAATCTCTTCACAGAGACTATTAGCCCACTGCTACTATAGGCAACATCTCTCCATCAAGAGATGGCTACAGGCCCGGACTGGCAATCTGTGGGTTCTGACAAATGCTAGAGGGGCTGCTATAAGCTGCCATAGAAAGTCAGTATTTAGTGGGCTGGTGGGGCTGTTTGGGCCTCTGTGTAGGCTGATTGGGCCTCTGTGTACCTGAAATGAGAAGCAAGAAGAGAGAGAAGAGGTAAAGAGAGAAAGAAGAGATCAAGATCAAGCCAAAGGGAGATCAAGAAGGAATATCCACGACAAAGGATCCCTACCTCACACATAGTTACTAAGAACAAGTCAAGACCGACCATATAGCTTCGGAGCATATCTAGCTTCCGAGAAGGGGGCTGACCACCTAGTCAGATAAGGCAAAAGCTCTACACAAGCAACATCAAGTCAAGTCCAGATCGTTAAGCCAGTCCAGAGCAGGTTGAGGGGGGGACTGTGTCCTGTTAGTATAGGATTCATACTGCAGTATCCAGAGAGTCCAGATTTTAGAGAATTTCGTGGGACAACCACGAGCTGCATAAATTTGTTCCAAGGTCGGTAGAGTTTGCTCAACCAATATTTTCCAAAGAGTGGTTGTAGGTGGGAGGTCATCCTTCCATTTCATGGCAATTGCCTTTTTAGCAAAAAATAGTAGAAAAGTGAGCAGTGTTTTTTCCGTCCGTGAAGTAACAGTGTCATCTAGGTAGTTAAGTAACAAGACTGAAGGGTGTATTTCTACCGGTAATGCCATTAGCTGAGAGATGCACGCTGCTACTTCAGACCAAAAATTTTGTATAACGGGACAGCTCCAGGCTAGATGGAAAAAGTCAGCATGACCACTTTTACACTTGTTACACACATCCGGAAATGTGGGGTTGATTCAGTGCAAAATATGAGGCGTGTAGTAGGCTCTATGGAGATACTTGAATTGTATAAGCCTATCCCTGGATCTAATAGGGGCTGAATGGATTCGGCAAGGATAATTTCCAATTGATCGACCGTGAGGTCAGGAATATTTGTAAGGTCACCATTGGGAATCAAAGTACACGTTCCAATCTGGCGGTATATAGCAGAGAGTGGTTTGACTAGTTTTTCTTTCCTAAGCAGCTTTTCAAGGGGGGGTACCTCTATGGTAGGTGGGCCAGAACGAAATTGCTGATTAATGGCATGCCGGAGTTGCAGGTAACGGAATAGCAGCTTGTTAGGTACATTAAAGTTATCCTTAACTTGTTGGAAAGAGAGCACTGCTGATTGTGTTTACAAAGAAAAGGTCATCCCCCATCTCTAGCTTGGGGCACAGGGGTGCTTGGCATTATTACACAGGGCACACACAGTTGTACAAACACTTTATAGAGAAACACTTGTTGCTGCAAAATGAGTGCTTTTGACTGATTAAAGGGGATACTGTCATCAAAATAAAATTATATTTGTTTCTGGAAACAAAGTGAAACGATTCTGTTTAAAACTTTGTGCCCTTTCCCAAAAACTGTTGCTTATTTACCCTTCTGTAATTGAAAGCATTATACCAGCAGCCAATGACTGAGCTAGAAAACATTAAGTGGTTTCTTTGCGGAGTAAAATGAAGTTAGAGTTAAAATTGTGACCCAAAAATCACTTTAGAAGAAGTAGCTGGTCCACCCCCCCAAGCATCACAGTTCCCCATAATGTCACCAGCCTGCCCCTGTTTGTCCGTTGTCTGGGTTTTTGCTGCAGACAAAGGTGGCAATCCTAGGTGGGGAGAACCTGCTAACTTCGGCATATGAAACCCTGTGATTATTGATTGCTACCCTGTTGGTATATGTTCGTTTGGATCATAGAACCCCCTTGACAAAGGCTTACGCCGAAACGTTGGGGCCATTCTCATACTGGTGGTAGGTGTATCTGCTCCTTGCTGTATAATTGTAATACTTACTGTTTACTGTTATGTAATTGTGGCTATGTTTAACGTTAGGTATATACCATGTAAGCTTATGTATTGTATTATACAGGCCTACTATTGTGGCTTTGTGTGTATTATTTGCATAAACAAGTAAAACTTTATTTTAAATATACCATACTTGCCTTCTTTTGAGTGTGCATACCTATCTATATATTATTATTGATTGCTACCCTGTTGGTATATGTTCGTTTGGATCATAGCGAGCCCTCCTAAACATTATGGAGTCCTTTGATACTAATTCAGGCAGCAGACCTTATGGAGCAGATTAATCAGCAGTGGAAACTTCTCCTTACCACCTGAGCTCAACTAAACACAGACTACTGAGAGCCAGCAGTAGTCATTTTATTTACAACCCCAATCTCCCCCCCCCCCCCGCTGGCATTTACAGTGTAAGCTACTGGTCAACTCCTTCTACAAGTCATAACAAACTCGCATAGCCTGCTTGTCTGTGGAACCTCTGAGGTGCTTCTGAGCACTAACATAATGCTGCGAATCTCTTCTTTTCAATGGTCTCTCCTGGAGGCATGTAGATATACAAACGTACATACATATAATTTTATTTACATTTACATTGGTAAAAACACACAATAGATTCCTTTTCCAAACCATTTCTGCACTTGATTAAACAAATCACCTCTTCTTTTTTTCCCCCATAGCCATACCCTTTCATACATTCATTGCTGTCATAAAAACACTCTTAAAAGATGTGAGAATCCCATGAAGTTATTCCTCAACACAAAATACTCTTGTCTGGCCCAACAAAAACCTTATGATCATAAATCTGTAAAGCTGGCTGAGTTCACCTACGGGGAGTTTTTATTTTTCCCATTATACCATTTATTGCTTTCTTGTGGTTCTTTTGTATTATGCATCTCTCTTATTGCTGCTCTCCTCCTATTCATTCTTTTCATTAGTTCCACTGAGTTTCCCTGCTCAAGGCGACAGCCTCTAAAACCCTTTCCTGGCCGCCCAATACAGACCATATTGCTCACGTACTAACATTTTACCTTCATTGTTTATGGGAGAAGAAAATAATTTTTAGAACATTTACCTTGCATTTAAAGTAAACCTATATGTTCAGCTAGAATGCTTAACTAACATTCCTAAAAAGGAATCCCATCAAATTGACATATATGTCATAAATGTTGCCCTTTTACACCTTTTACCTTGAGCCGCCATTTTGTGATGTTCTTTGTCGCACACTGGTCACCTAGCAGGAAGTGTAGGCATAGTAGTAGTAGTAGTATTGGCTGTAGTAACTCGGCATGTACATGTGCTTTTGGCTTGTGTGAGCACAGCGCCTCCTGTTAGACAGGGGGTGGAGTAAGTAAAATGACAGTGTTTCAATGTCTCTTGGTATTATAAAACAATATTTTTCATGAAAGTCTTTTTTTATATGAAAGTGTTTTTACATTATGGAATATATTTTTAGAGATTTGTCTTGTTCAGTTGTATAGTTTCCCTTTCAGTTTTTAAAAATGGTGCCCTCCACCACCCTGATGGGCTTAATGTGAAAGTTGCTACCCTGCTTTCCCTGTACTTTGCTACTCAGTCTCCATGTAATTCCCCGTGTAGCCTATGCCAGCTGCCTTCAAAGACTGTTGAGGTATGTGACAACAATGTCACTCAAGGGAGGTCTAAAAACTGGTTTGTGACCTATGATTGATCAAGCTCTGCCTAAAGAGCCCACCAATTCTTAGTCTGGTGGGCAGATAGCTGTGTGTACATAACATGGAAGAAGTGCAAAATTAAATGTCATACTTTAAAAAGTGGTCATTAATCTGTGGTTGAACTGTTTGCCTCTCTACATTGAACTGTTGCTTCTCAGCCCATGTTATTTAACTTTCATTCTCATTTCCCTGTGATCACAGACTGTGACTTTCCCAGCTGTATTTGTTAACTTTCACAAAACCTCTCCTCCTGGAATGCCATAAAGATCCTACAGCTGCGCTCTTTTATTAACTGAACTATTCTCACTTGGCAAGAGGTACGGATCTGAAAGCATTAGTCATTACCTCACCCACAAGGTGACTTAAATACTGTCATACTGTATTCTGTCAGTCTGTGGTTTCAGTAAGTAGGGAAACATGAAACCGTTTAAGGGCAGAACGGTCCTTGTAGCTCTTAAAGGGATCCTGTCATCGGAAAACATGTTTTTTTTTTTTTCAAAACTCATCAGTTAATAGTGCTACTCCAGCAGAATTCTGCACTGAAATCCATTTCTCAAACAGATTTTTTTATATTCAATTTTGAAATCTGACATGGGGCTAGACATTTTGTCAATTTCCCAGCTGCCCCTGGTCATATGACTTGTGCCTGCACTTTAGGAGAGAAATGCTTTCTGGCAGACTGCTGTTTTTCCTTCTCAATGTAACTGAATGTGTCTCAGTGGGACATGGGTTTTTACTATTGAGTGTTGTTCTTAGATCTACCAGGCAGCTGTTATCTTGTGTTAGGGCTAGTCCACACGGGGAGATAGCGACGCGTTTGCGGTCGCGGTGACAAAGCATTAAAATTTCAATATAGCTGATATGCAATTATCACAAATATTATAATTTAGTGAATAAAACAGTGTAAAACAATGTGTAAAAAACAGTGCATAAAATCAACCTGTGTTTTAACTTTGAGCACCGTAATACATAATAAATAAATAAATATGTATAGATATATATCTATACTATATTTAGTTAGTTAGTATTGTTATTGTTGTATCATGTTTCTATATATTCAGTGTGTGCATTTTGAATTTGTTTTGCCTTTTAGGAATCGGACTCCTGAGTTCCATGCCCATTTGCTTAGGTTTTTGCCCTGGGATCTAATTTGGCAGCAATCAACACAATGTCCTACCCCCTGAGTCACTTTCCAGGTATGCATTCCCAGTACAGGTATGGGTTCCTTTATCCAGAAAGCTCTGAATTACGGAACAGTCATCTTCCACAGAATCTATCTAATCTAACTAAACAGTTCAAAATTCAAATCTACCATTTTTCTTTGTAATAATAAAACCATACTTTGTACTGGATCCAAACAAAGATCGTTAAGCCTTGTTGGAGGCATATTGTAAATGGGAAAGAATTAATTTAATAAGTTTCCATTCTAGTGGTGAGCAGATCAAGCCAGTCCCTGGGGAACCCATGGATTTAACCATGGGGCAGGTGGGCTTAGTAAATTTTACATGCACTTTAGGGAGATAAGAAGGCCCAGAGAAAGAGACCCATTCTGCTTTATCCATTACCCTTTATGCACCTTCTCCTTTGAGCTGCTACCATTCTAGGTCAGAAAAAAGGGTCTGTTTGGATGCCAGATTTAAACATAAACTCTAAGGTCAGGTTCATTTTATTACTAGCCTCAAACCAATGGTAAAGTAGCAAGGGGGAGTCTGTAGCGAACTATATTAGATAGGGACACGCCCTAGCTTTATATCTTGTACTTTAATATCTTTATAAATCCTGTATCTGTCCAGGCTGGGGTGCCCTTTTCCACCCCATGCATTCGCATGTTCCCCCCCCTGGCACCAGTGCAGGGTCCTGCTGGGGTGGGTGGAGAGCAGAGCCGTGCCAAAACCTACACAAGGCATGTCACATCATTCTGGGCTACAAGTTACTGATTCTACCTCCGTGCCTCTTTTTTTTTAGATACATGATTAGTCTAATAGCTGCCCCCAAACCATTTGCTGGCTGACACTGTTCCATCTCCAAGATAACATCACCACACCAATGTTTTTGAGCTTATATTTACTATTGTTCCTGACAGGAGACGTCCCCCTAAGAAAGATCTCCCCTCTTTCTCCAAAAGTCTCCACGTGTGCTGACCAATGGCTCAATGCAAGAATGAAGGCATTAGCGACTACTTCTGCCTTCCAAACTACGGTGATAGAAGACCAGAATACACAGGAGGCTGTGGACTCAAAACATCCACTGGACTATCTGTCAAGGAAAAGAGAGAATGATCGGCTTTCTGGTGTTATAAAGCAAAGGTTAGAATATTGGGTGCCTTTGTTTTACTTATTGCATGCAGGAATATTTTGATTCCACTTCAAGATTTTTATTTCACCCTAGGAAGAGGCAACTGCCAAAGAGCACACTGGTGAAAAATATTTCCGCTATAAAGCCAAATAAATGTCCAATGGGGTGTAAGGATCTAGCAGATATATTAGATCTTATTGCAAGAAACTGCTGCAGGAACATTATCGTTATGGCTGGAGCCGGGATAAGCACAGCTAGTGGGATACCGGATTTTAGGCAAGTGCCATATTCATTCTTAGGCTTTTGTTCTTTTTTAATCACCTTTTAGTTACAAACACATGGTCATTTAAGAACTGGTATGTTCTTTCTAGGACATACTAGTTATGCCCAGCCATGCCACTGACCTCTGCAATAGCTCCTGAGGAGCACTGGAAGGGGCAGCATGGTGGTGTGCAGGACTGCCATCAGAAATCACAAGGCCCTATACAACAACATTTCCTGGGCCCCCTGGGCTGCGCCCACTGCAAGCCCCATTTACAGGTCCGCCCCCCACAACACAGTAAAAAAACAAAAAAAATATTGGTGGCTAGGGTTCCCACATGTTGATAAAAAAAATAAAAAGATATTGGTGGCCAGGGCCCCCCATAAAAAAAAAAAACATTTGTGGCCAGGGCCCCCCCCATTAAAAATATTGGTGGCTAGGACCCCACATGAGAAAAAAAAAATTGGTGGCCAGGCCCCCCCCCACATTATAAGAAAATTGGTGGCCAGAGCCCCTTAAACCTCCATGCCTTCCCGAAGTCAGCAGCTCTCAGAAATATGGGGGATATTTACGTACAGTGAGAATGACCCAAAAGGTTTTCAGAAGACCCTCTTCCAAGGTTCTTGTCTGTGCCAAGTACCTAGTTCATAAGTAGACATTATATTCACTGCTCTTTCCTATAAATGTTCAGTCAGTTTAGGACTAGGAGTGCTTTGGTTAGGTTTTAGGTGTTTCTCCCGGTATCACCGCCATCACTGTCATGGTAATGAAAATACCATTCATAAAATTATCTTATGAATACAATCACTACATTAGGGTGAGAGCCTTGTGATTATGGCCCATACTGGAAGGTGTGCATGATTCTTCTATCCACTGTGGCAATTCCACGAGTGGTTTACTAACCCGTAACTGCTGAGCATTATGTCCCATATATGTGTTTAAAGTACTCTGAGGTTGAAAGACCTGAGACCCCCCCCTAAATTCTTACCCTATCCCCAGCTAATATAATATTAATTTCCCACCAGATCACCTGGCTCAGGAATCTATGACAACCTGCAAAAGTATGACATTCCATACCCGGAAGCCATTTTTGACATCAACTACTTTGTATGTAACCCAAAGCCTTTCTTCCACCTGGCCAAGGAACTGTACCCCGGGAAGTACAAACCCAACCTCGTCCACTACTTTGTAAGGCTGCTGCACGACAAAGGTCTGTTGCTGAGATGTTACACCCAGAATATTGATGGCCTAGAAAGATGTGAGTATAGCCCCACAACAAACACACGGAATGCTGAGATTCCAACACTTTAGCCACTAGAAGGCAGACATTTACATTTCAGTAGGGTGAGAGGGCTCATTTGCATAACAGATCATATATTTGCTATACAATGGGTTTTTGTACTTGCAGTATGTACTGATAACCAGAGGTCACATGTCAACCCATTCTCAAACATTTTCATATTCAATTACCTTGTTGAGGTTATGAATACATTTCAGCTGTCCTTTATTTTCATGCAGTGGCTGGCATTCCTGTTGAAAGAATCGTCGAAGTGCATGGCACCTTCTCATCAGCATCTTGCAGCTTGTGCTACACCCCATTCCCAGCTAATGAAGCCAAGGTAATCTTCAGGGGGCTGTATTTCCTCTAATAAAAAGAACTTGCAGGTTTAGTCTTATCAACCCCCCCCTCCCCATAGGTCTCCTATTGTGTTATAACCCACTAACAAGAAAAGGGGTGTGATCTGATGCTACCACTGAAACTGTAGAATATAGTGTAGGCAACTTTTATGGGTGTTCCGACAGAATTATAAGTCACTATTATCATTTCAGGAGTTGATCTTTGATGGGATCCATCCCTGCTGTACGTTCTGTTCTGGGCCTGTGAAACCAGATATTGTGTTCTTTGGAGAAGACCTGCCAAAAACCTTCACCCAAGCTTACCAGGACTTTCCCAAGGCTGACCTCCTGATTATTATGGGGACGTCATTGAAGGTAATCACTTGTATTATAAGGGATAATGTACCCCTACTGTAATTATAAGGCTATAGAAGTCACTGAAGGGTTCTGTGGCCATATAAAGGCACAAGGCTGAAAGCCAAGTGCTTTAATTCAGGCCATGGACCATCGAGGTGACATCTAATATCTCCGTACTTTAGAGCAGGCATTTTTAATGTCTTGTGCCATGTCACTAAGCAACAATTAAAATGCATGACATCACTAAGCTTATAAGGATACCATTTACAGGATATTCATGGCATATATTGCATCCTCTCCACAGATCCAACCATTTGCCAGCTTGGTGAATATTGTTAAACCTAGCATTCCGCGGCTTTTAATTAACAGGGAAAAAGTTGGTCCCTTTGCAAAGAAACGCTTACGGAGGAGAGATGTAGCGGAATTAGGTGACCTATGTGACATCACCCATACAATGGTTAACGGGTTATGTTGGGAAGAGGAACTAGAGAAACTAATGAAATCCCCCACGGAGCAGGTAAATGTAATGTCTTTTTATTTGTCACTAAGCACAGGGAACATAATCTGGTTGTGAGTCTATAAGGGGCCCCCATGTTTGGCTATGCATGAGCTAACCCGATATGGCCACCTTCCTATTAGCAGGAAGTGAAGATGAGGTGTGGCCATGCACTGATACATTGGGAGGAGTCAGATTTCAGAATATTTCTGTTTGCCTTTTCTTTAAATTATATATATAATTTTTTTTTTTTAAGGCAACTGGACACTAACTTCAACTGAGAATATCAGCATTGTATCCTGCCTTTCTGCCACACCCCTGATCCAAAGAAGCTCCACCCCCGGCAGGCAAATATTGTCTATTAGAAGAACTGAGGATGGAAAAACATATAGCTTCCCACCAGAGACTTATTTTATATTTCTTGGATACTGGAGGAAGGAGACGTTTACATTACAACATGCTGCTGGGCTTTTGTTACAAATGTATGTAAAATATATATATTTATTTATAATAGTGATGTTTATTTATATTGAACCCCTTTTTTATGAATTTTAGAAAGATTTGGGAATAAAACGGTTTTAATGAATTTTGGTGGTTTCTAGGTCTGTTTTGGCTAGTAACACAATGGTGAGGCACAAACAGATGCCTTGGGAGGTTCAGTTGGATCCAATAGATGGAGATGTGAGGGATGCTAATCATAACCCTGCCTCCGATGCAGGCCTGGACTGGGAGTCAAAATAGGCCCTGCCATTACAAGTACGCAGAGGCCCAAACAGCTCCCAACCAGCCCACTCTATGGTAACTTTCTATGGAACCATACAGCAACCCTTCTGGCATTTGCCAGAACCTACAGATTGCCAGTCCGGGCCTGCTCCAATGTACGATTAGTTGCACCTTTAACTGAGCATGTAAGAGGGTAACTGGCTAGTACATAGGTTTTCCAGACCCATTCGTACAGACTGGATCATTGTGCTGACGTACAAGTGTCTCTTGACAAGATGAAAACAATATCAGTCACAGTGACTAGACCTCATGTCAAGAGACGGCTCTCTGCCTGTCTGTTTTTATCTCCCAGTTGTATTATTATTGCTTCTATAGTAGCAGAGGTAAAAAAAATAGGACTGACAGGCCCGGCTCAGAACAGCTTACAATCTATCAAGTCTTGGTAGCAGCCTTACAAATACTTGACATCTGTGTTATGTTGCTATGGTTTATGTAGGGTCTGCCAAAAAAAAACATGTGGGTGAGCAGGAGGCAAAATTGGATCAAAAACTGCAATATTCTGGCCTGCAAGATCAATTACGAGAACTCCATCTGCAGGTATTCTAATCAGCCCTTAAAGGAACAGTTAAGTGTAAAAATAAAAACTGGGTAAATATAGGCTGTGCGAAATAAAAAATGTTTCTAATATAGCAAAAATGTAATGTATAGAGGCTGGAGTTGCTGGATGTCTAATATAACAACACTACTTCCTGCTATTCAGCTCTCTAAATCTGAGTCAGTCAGTGACTTTAAGGGGGGCCACATAGGACATAACTGTTCAGTGAGTTTGCAATTGATCCTTAGCATGCAGCTCAGAACAGTTATGACCCATGTGCCCCCCCCCTCAAGTCACTGATTACTGCCTGGTAACCAATCAGTAGAGACCAAGAGAGCAGCAAAGTAGGAAGTAGTGTTCTGGCTATTATGTTACACACCCAGTCACTCCAACCTTTATACATTAAAATTTTCACTAACTATATTGAAAAACCTTTTTATTTTGCACAGCCAATTTACTCAGTTTTTATTTCTATAATGAACTGTTCCTTTAAGATGCAAATGCCTATAAAAGCCCCCTTGCTGCAGGGCTGACTTTCCAGCAGCATCGAGTAAAAACATTCTGGGAGTTGCAGTACAGCAACCTTTACATTAAATTGCATTAAAATGTTAAGAATGGCCAATTCCAAGCAAAAATGGCCTTCATTTTTTATAGTTTTAAATGATTTGCCTTCTTGTGACTCCTTTCCAGCGTTCACATGGGGTCACTGACCCCATCTAAGAAACAAATTTTCTGCAAGGCTATAAATTTATAATTGCTACTTTTTATTTCTCCTCTTTCTATTCAGTTCCTGTCCTATTCTTATTACAGTGCCTAATTTAAATCAGTGCTTGGTTGCTAGGTTAATGTAGACCCTAGCAGCCAGATTGCAAACTGGAGAAAAAATGTAAATAACCACAAATAAATGAAATGTCTCTCTCAGAAAAAGAGTGACATTACGGGGCAGATTTATTAAGGGTCGGATTGAAAATTCTATTTTTTTTTTTTTTTTTTTTTATGGTCTAAACTCTCAAATTTGAATTGTGAATTATCCAAACTCGATTCGAGTTTTAATTTGAATTTGAGATTTATCATACTCTGACACTTTAAGAACTCAAATTCGACTATTCGCCACATAAAACCTGCCAAGTTTATGTATAAGTCAATGGGAGAGGTCCAGGGACCAATTTGGACATCTTAGTAGCCTTCCTGACATTCAAGTTTTTTTCAGAGAAAAAACTCTAATCATGTTTAGTCGAATTCGTTTTGATTTTTGAGTATGTAAAATTTGTCCCAGTTCTAGATATTAGATTTCTTTTATAAATAACCCCCCCCATTCGAATTTCAAATATATTCAAATGTAATCGTTTTAAAACTAACATGAATTTGAAATTTGACTTTTAATAAATGTGACTCTTCTGACTAAACATAACAAACAGTAATAACTCTTTTGATCAAAACCAGTCAATTTTTAATTATCATGCAGTCGGCCGCAATGCTCAGCCCCACAAGTCAAATCTGATTGGACTGCTAAAAAGTCTCAAACGGAAAGATTTTAATTTTGCAAAAAGATTTCATGGAATAACAAATTAAAGGGTAAAGTCACATGTGGCGATTTAGCTGCGTTTTATTTCCGTGGCTTTTCGCAGGATGGCTTTTTTTGTGTGTGGATAATCTCCCATTATAAGGGTAATAACGTGGCCCATGTGTATTCACACTCATGGAGGAGGAGTTAAAAGTATTTGGAATTGCTCCCCCTTCATTCCAATAGTAATCAAGTGTACCCAGGACTGCCAACAGAAATCAACCATACAACAAAATTTCCTGGGCCCCCTGGGCTGCGCCCACCTACAGGTTTGCCCTCCCCAACCCCCACCACACAGTAAAAAAAACAAAATATTGGTGGCTAGGGTTCCCACATGTTAATAAAAAGATATTGGTGGTTAGGGCCCCCCCATTAAAAAAATATTGGTGGCTAGAACCCCACATGAGGAAAAAAAAAAACTGGTGGCCAGGCCCCCCCCACATTATAAGAAAATTGGTGGCCAGGGCCCCTTAAACGTCCATGCTCTCACAAAGATAGGGGGCCCGGCTAATCAAGTAAGTGTGGTGTGGCGTGGCCCTCCTTACCCTCTACAACTCTCCCCTGTCCCCACCTGATGGCGGCCCTGTGTGTACCAGTGGGTAAGGTGAATATCACTTGAAAATGCATTAAAGGAACAGTAACATCAAAAAATAAGTTTTACATGAATAAAAATATAATGCAGTGTTGCCCTGCACTGGTAAAACTGGTGTTTGCTTCAGAAATACTACTATTTATATAAATAAACTGCTGTGTAACAGCAGCCATTCAAAGGAGCAAAGTCTCCGGTTACACAGCAGATAAGCTTTGTAGAAAATAATGTTATCTACTATTTATCCTGTGCCATGTAGCCTTTTTTCAATTTCCGCCATTGCTACACAGCTACTTATTATAAACAATAGTAGTGTTTCTGACGCAAACACAGCAGTTTTACCAGTGCAGGGCAACACTACATGATATTTTCATTACTTTAATACACTTTCATTTTTTGGTGTTACTGCTCCTTTAACCAATGTTTGCGTGATCACTGCCTGACCTGTGGGGGCACACCTGTTAGCACACTGTGCCCATGGGTCACAAATTAAAAACTAGGGATTAACCGATCTGCCTTTTTCAGCAGGATTTGGATTTCGGCCGAATCCTTCTGCCCACCTGAACCGAATATGAATTTGCATATGCAAATTAGTGGCGGGAGGGAAATCATGTGACTGTCACAAAACATGTTTTTCCCTTCACACCCCTAATTTGCATATGCAAATTAGGATTCAGTTCAGTATTTGGCCGAATCCAAAATAGTGGATTCGGTGCATCCCTACCAAAAACTACAGAGTACATCCTTGCTTTACAGCAGGGATGTCCAGCTGGAGGCCAGAGGGCCTCTTGTGACTAAAGATACAGAACACACTTAAATCGCCATGTGACTTTTCCTCCAACAAAGGAACAGGGGCACTTTTACCAAAAACTTTTTTTTATACATCATTATGTGGAAAGATAAAATTTGACTTATGAAAAGTATAAATAGCAAAAAAAACAAAAAAACAAATGCAGGTTATCCTTTAATCCGAATCTGAACTGCTGTCCTCGGCCCTTTGAGCATGGAGCGTCTCTTCCAGCGGGGCCATCGTCCCGTCAGGTTTCACTCCCATTGGTTTGATCAGCTCTTCTCTAGAAAAGAAAAAAAATGTGATTTGGTGAAATAACATTTTCCTTTGCTTCTCAAATAAAGGCAGAGAACAATAAAAGAGGCCTCAGAATAAAAGGCCGCAGCCATATGGATGGAGTCAGCCAATTAAAATGAAAGAGGAAGATGAAGTCAGGGTTTAATGAGCTGCGAATTGTTCAGAAGGCCTTTTATTCAATTTTTTTCCCCTAATTATTGTATAAAGAGAATAAATTGCTGGTGACTTAGCCTTTAAATGGTTTCTTGCTAATTAATATAAGAGGTTAGATATATCTTTCATATCAGTTTAGAAATAAATTGTAACAATAGCAACTGTCAGCTCTGTAATTAAACTCTGGCGCCTCTGCTGGCACTTGGAATAAGTCTTGCAGTTTAATTACAGAGCTGACAATCATTATAATCCTTTTAAAGCTCTCAAATGTTAATCCAATTAAATCTATTCCATGAGCTCCGCCGTCGATCAGGAACTCTACATCACCGACTCCAGTTAATACATAGGAGCATTCAATTAACTCTGATTTACACTAACACTACTTGTTAATTGTATCTTGTCAGCAGGCTGCACCCCATTTCAGGTACTGCGGTTTAGTACTGGTTCTGAATTTGAATGATATGCATTGTGGGCCCCTCCCACCACATAGAGAGATGCTGCAGGCCTGCCCTCAGGCCCTTCTTTGTTTACATGATACCTAATCATTGCAGCCATGGTTGTTTTGTAACTGTCAGTTGCATGATGTAGCTTTCATTAACTGCTATGTCTGCTCCCATAGAAACAGATTAGGCAGCTTGCTGGGCAGTATATAGGGCCCTTGGGCAGGTCTGGCCAGCCAATATCAACTGGCAATATATCTATATCTATCTATTGGAAAGTTTTAAAATACCCCATGCACCCAACGTGATAGCGGCCCTGGCCTGCTGTATGATCTATATAAATATCTGGATGGATATTTAATATCCAGTCGGATGAAAACCACATCGCTATGCAATCATTTGCTTAGTGGTGAATTGTGTGCAATTAGTGCATCCCAATTTGGGCCATTGCATTGGTGGCCAAACAGAGTAATGATCTGCTCCCTTGTAGCAAGACCTTATCCCTTTGAACCCGGAGGGATTTGGTTAATTGATGGCACAGAGCAGGCTTAATTCAAGCTCGCTCTAGAAGTGTTATTGTTTTCCAGCCAATGTTAGGCTGATAATTGAAATTCTTGTGCTGCAGTTACTGCTCCAATTACTAGAGTCCTTAGTAAATGCAACAAAAGGCCGAGTATGTTACGTAACGCGCACTCACTATAGGCCAGCTCATTAAAAATACATAATTACAGACTAATTGTTAAGGTGATGCTGTTGATCCAGCTCTGTTTGTTTGTTGTCAGTGCAACAGGGCACCCAGAAACCGTCAAAACGGTAGCAAGACAACCTATAATCACCACTAGGGGGAAGCAGAGACCAGGAAAGGTTCCAGGTAGGAGGGACACAGAGGCAGCTAGAGGGGGTATTTATTTGATCATAATCTACTATTTAAATGATCATTATCAAGTTAGTTCCCCTTTAATAACAGTAAATAGGGCCCTTACCTTTTTTTTACTTGCAGAGACCCTACAAATCCCTACTTAACTTTAGTCTGCCCTATTGGTTACAATCAGGCATGTGCATAGTTTATATGTCTCAATGAAAATTGGATTGCAAGCTCTAAACCTGGGGGTCCACCCAGTCCAAAAAGGAGTTTGTCGTTCTGGTTTTCAACTCCAGTCCAGGCATCCATGGTAGGTACCCCATCACAGGGGGTAAGTACAGTGTTCGAGTGGATTATTAGATGCAGATGGTGCTAACTGGAATACATTTCATTTAGGGTATAAAAGAGCTGATGGGCTGGGGCTGCCACCCAGCCGGTATTACAAATTTACCAGCAATGTAGCGCCGGTAAATTTGTAATATCCATAAAAAGACCCCTCGGCCTACCCCCAATCCCCTGTAGTAAATTTAGCTTTTGTCCTCAGTCTTAAAATCTCTGTGCTGTGACCCACCCCTTTTATGTCACAGCCCCACCCATTTTGATGTCACACTCCGCCCCTTTTTGTTCCCGCCCGCCACCAGCTAGTAAAAAGTTTAGGAAAAGGTGGCAACTAGACATCTTCTGCCGCTTTAGCAGGCCGTATACTCAAGAATTCTAATAGGACATGACTGACCACAGCACCAGACACGCCCATGCAATCGCAGGGCACTAAATGGTTAAAGGGGTTGTTCACATTTGAGTTAACTTTAGTACACAGAACAGAAAGATGAATAAAAAGTCAATCAATAACAAATTTGTAGTTGTACAGAGCATTTGTTTTGAGTGACCCTCATTTGAAAGCTGGAAAGAGCCAGAAGAAGATGGCAAATAAAATATAATTGAAATACTATAACAAAGAAAAAATCTATTGAAATTGAAAAGTTGCTTAGAATTGGCCATTGTATAAAATACTAAAAGTTAACTAAGTGAACCACCACCTAAGGTTTGACCACCTCTCCAGCAGCTTGGAATAATCAGCCTGCCTGTTGACCCCTGGCTTTTGCCTCTTTTGTGCTATGACAATGGGCCTGTAGACATCATGGTGAGAATTTCGCACAGAGAGATGGTGTAATAATGGCACAGCAAACACTCTGTAATTGCAAAGCACTGCCAAAACAAACTGCCCGAGGAACTTTTCTCTTTTCATCTGCGGCTCATATTCCTGGTTTGTGTGGCAGTTTGATTGGATTCGGCCTTGAGAATGTATTGCAGCCCAGACAAGCCCAGTTTAGTTGGCAGGGAACACTCTCCCCCCCCCCCCAACCATATTAAAATCTCCCATACCTTGAAAGTTTATCGAACATGTTGACGAGTTTCATTGCCTCGTATTCCTTTTGCTCCTCAGTCATCTCATCCATGGGGTTTGGTAAGGGCTCTTCCACGTGGCCCGTTATAAGATTAATACTGAAACATAATGGTACATACATATTACATTCATGAAACGCATTTTGCTTTGTCAGGTCCTAATAAATATATTTTTACTTTTTTCTCACGGTGAACGTATATTTATGAGGCTTACGGAAAGCTACTTATTACATTAAAGGAGAAGGAAAGGCTAAAATTAAGTAAGCTTTATCAGAAAGGTCCTAAATACACCAGTAAACCCTCAAAGTAATGCTGCTCTGAGTCATCGGTCAAAAGAAACACTGCATTTCTTGCCTTCTATTGTTTATACATGGGCTTCTGTATCAGATCTCCTTCTTTCAGCTTAAACCTCCAGTGCTAGGGCTTGAGCATGCTTAGTTTGCTCCTCTCTCCCTCTCCGTTTTCCTCCTCCCCTCCCTGCTGTAATCTAAGCCCAGAACTATGAGCGAGCAGAGAGAGACTCAGGTAGGAAGTGAGGTCACACCAAGATAATATGGCATCTGCTATCCCAAACAAACATAGAGCTTCTAGAGCGGTTTACTCAGGTATGGTAAAGCATTCTACAGAATAAATACAGTGTTATAGCTTGCACTATTGTGGCTAATATATTGGCAATAAACTGCTTCGGTAACTTTCCTTCTCCTTTAAGCCAAAGTGCAGAGAATACGGGTTTATTGGATGCAGATAATTGTTTATAAGCCTGGAGGTACAGAAGGGCAGCTGCTATTGTTCAGAACTGACTCATAGATTCTGGTTGGTGTTGGAACATTCAGGCAGCTCCTGGTGTCATGGAGACCCCCATATATACTACACAAGCACACAGATAAATAACTGAGAATGTATTTATGTGGATACCCTTTCATTGGCCACTATACACTTAGATTACCTGCTGAAGTACAGAGGTATACCTATGCTGTATCTCTTTGTACAGGCTACGAGCAAATATAGGGGGCTGTTCCTGTTTGATTGTGCCTAGTACACGGCAATACCTATATTGGCATATTAAGACAATGGCAGCTTGTACAAGGCTCTTCATAATACTCACTTTGGTTTTGCCTGTAAGTACTCTTCGGTGTCTGTATCTTCATCATCGGAATACCAGCGATCCCCTCTACCCCCAGCCAAGAGGCCACGGGCAGCAAGCAAGCCAGCCGCATTGCCATACCCAGTATACTTTAACAGACTGTCCACTGCAACAAGAAAAAGAGGCATCTACATTTAAAATATGATGAAAACCTCAAGGCAAGCAAATTGCCAGCTCCCACACACCCCTCCCTATACATTCAGATTAGCAGAGAAGGAATGTTATGTGAACATGCTCTACAGTCTGACTGAGGGAAAATCAACAGAAGAGCCCATGTCTTTACATTAGGTGTTTGCCCTTTGAATAAAGCCTGATGGCAAATTAACGTGTGAAAGTGATGTTTATCTATTTCAGGGGATATAAATCGAGGCAGGGACATTCTTTATTGAGTGTACACCCACACCCTTGTCTCAGCCTTTACATCACTTGCAAATTTGTACCAAGAACACTACGAAGCAAATCATTCCAGACATTCTTATTTGTGATGTGAAAGCCCTGGGTAAACACATTAAATGTAGGCAGGGGGTGAATTAAAGGGGAACCAACACTATAAATTTGCCAGTACTTGGTGCCTCAGAACTGTTGCTATGGAAATGAGTCAGTCTCTAGCTGCTCTTTGTGGCGTACTCTACAGAGATGTATGGCTCACACAAAAAACAGTGGGCTGTCAGCAGTCCTTGTTCTTCCATGTCAGCCTGAAATGCTCATCAGTTTGCCTCTAAATGGAAATGAAACTCCTGCTTAAAGGAACAGTAACGTCAAAAAATAAGTGTTTTAAAGTAATGAAAATATAATGCAGTGTTGCCCTGCACTGGTAAAACTGCTGTGTTTGCTTAAAAAACACTACTATTATTTATATAAATAAGCTGCAGTGTAGCAATGGGGGCAGCCATTCAAAGGAGAAAAGGCTCAGGTTACAGAGCAGATAGCAAACAAGCTCTGTCTAATGCTGTTATCCATTAGTTAACCTGTGCCATATAGCCGTTTTTCAATTTCTGCCATTGCTCCACAGCAGCTTGTTTATATGAACTATAGTAGTGTTTCTGAAGCAAACAGATCAGTTTTACCAGTACATGATATTTTCATTACTTTAAAACACTTAACATTTTTTGGTGTTACTGTTCCTTTAAAGTTCCCTGTTTAACTCAGCCTGCAGCCTGCAGCCTTGTGTCCAGATCCCCTTAGTGACATTTAATACCCTTATCATTTACAGTAGGGGGTACATTATCCCTTATAATACATGAATGATACCCAGAGTTCCCTGTATAACACAGCCAGCAGCCTTGTGGTTTTAAATGGTCACAAATCCCCCCTCAGTGACATTGAATATCCTTATAATTTACAGTAGGGGGTACAGTAACCCTTATAATACATGAGTGATACTCAGAGTTCACTGTATAACTCAGCCTACAGCCATGTGCCTGTATATGGTCACAGAATTCCCAGTTACTTCTAATAACTTTATATTACTGACTAACCCAATACAGTCACCAGACCTGCAGCCAAACATACAGTTACCTCGCTCTTTGCAGAGAACAAACAAGAATTCTGCAGCTATTTGCTTTACTCCCAGATCCACGTGGGTCATTAGTCGCACCAGTTTGTTTCTGACCGCGGTTCCCACTTCTGGCCGGTTACTTACATCTCTTAATGGTGGTAACACCTATGTATGAAGCCAAAAGAAGGCAAAAACAGTGAGGTGTCATTTAACAGTGTTGGCAGAGAGGAGGGTTTTGACCACCACTAGAGAGGTCGGCAAAAGTGTGCCAGTAACCTAAATCTTTTCTACAGGGAAATGGCACACTAATTAAGAAAATGGATGGTGACTAAGGGAGGTTTTTGCGTTGCCTTCTAGAACTTAAAGAGATACGGACACCAGAAAATAACTTTTTTTTTTTTTTTATATATATCCATCATAACATTATCTTTGAATACTATTTATTATTTTGCCATAAAAGTATTTGCCTGATGCTTTTATATTACCCTTCTTACCCCCCATGTTCCTTTATGAGGGGGCTGCCATATTTGTACAGCAGTAGTCAGTTAGCATTAGAAACGCTAAGGGTGTGGTCACACGAGCAGATCCGGTAGATTCGTTGCCTCACATGGAAAGTTCGGACGACTCAATTCATTTTAGCCGGCGGAGGGCAGGGGGAAGGCAGTTCGGGGAGATTGTTGCCCTGAAGAAGAGGAGATTTGTCGCTGGGGCTACTAATCTCCTCGAATCTGCTCGTGTGGCCAGACCCTAACTAACAGACTAAGATGGGACAGTCAGGTTGGCAAAACAATAATTACTTACAAAAGCAGAGCTATCAGCAAAAAATGATCAACGTGACACTTTTAATGTAGATTAATATTTTGGAGTGCCCGTATCACTTTAAGCTAGTACAGGAAGACTAGTCATACTGGTGTTTGGCTGTTGGGCAGGACATTATCTGTGCTCACTTATCTAGTCTGCCGACCTGCACACTGTAGCAGCCAAAGTTTGAATTGCAGCTTGTGCCATACCAACATGAATGACAGCTAGCTTCATACTTGGTTATTGAAACGACATATTTAATGTTATTAATAAAATATGAAGCAACTTGTCCTAAAATTCAGTGCAATTTCCCCATAATTCAGTGCATATTAGGGACACCTGCATTAAATTATGGGGGTTATCCGCACTGCCTACATCATATTAAAAAGCCAACTCTGGCACTGCAGCAGCACCAAAAATAACCCTAAGTATATTAATGTCTATAAGGCTAAAGTTATGATTTGTTAGCTGTACATTATGAAGATACTGTAACCTGTATAAAGCAATAGGCACACCCCTCATAACACAACATAGGGTGCTATTGCCGCATTAAGTTACTTACTCCCCAGCAGAAGATGCGGGTGCAGCATCAGGAATGTGCATAATTGACAGCTGGTCAGCTTTATTGCATGCATAACAACAAGCACTAAAGTAATGCTAGCCCTTTCTATCCCACAATCACATTACTATGGTCAATGACAGACTATTATGCAGCCTGTGAATGATAATTAACATCCCATTTCCTGATTCAATTCTGAGTTATTACCTCTGCTTTAATGTACTTCCTGATGGGTCTGTGAGATCTGGAACATTCTGTGAGCAGGCTGAGAACTGGAGTCAGACCTTCTCTGTAGCTGCAGCCCTAAAATAATATATATTCATATAGTACCCATTAATAACCTAGAAAATGTATCCTTGTAAGTGGTGTTTAGTGAAGTCATCTTTTATAATTAGTGCTTAATAATGCCACTTGTGCCATTTAAACAATAGGATATTAGAAATCACTTTGGAATTCCATATCCTATGCTTTTATATGGTCATGAAACTCCTCAGTGACTTAGTTATAATGTACAGTAGTGGGTACATTATCCCTTATAATACATGGGTGATACTCAGAGTTCCGTGTATAAATCAGCTTGCAGCCTTGTGCCTTTATATGGTCACAGGACCCCTCAGTGATGTATAATATCTTTATCATTTAAAGTAGGAGGTACATTATCCATTATAATACACGAGTGATCCTAAGAGTTCCCTGTATAACTCAGCCTGCAGCCTTGTGCCTTTTTACGGTCACAGGACCTCCCAGTGACATAACATCCTTATAATTTACAGTAGGGGTTACATTATCCTTTATAAAACATGAGTGCTCCTCAGAGTTCCCTGTATAACTCAGCCTGCAGCCTTGTGTCTTTATATGGTCACAGAACCACTCAGTGACATCCAATATCCTTATAATACATAAAAGCCACGAATATCTTGTAAATTATAACCTTATAAATGGTAAGTTCTGATGTCATCAGTTATAAACGGTGAGTTCTGATGTCATTTCTGTCACATGACTCACTGAAACTTGTGTATTATAATAAAGTACCCCAGTTGCAAAATATGAGGATATTAGAAGTTACCTCGGAGTTCCAAGACCTGTATAAAAAGCCTTGTATTTTTATAGGGTCATGAAACTCCTCGGTAACTTATAATAGCCTTATATTTTACAAGAGGGGGTACTTTATTTACTATATAATTTACAGTGGGGGTACATTATCCCTTATAATACATGAGTTATACTCAAGAGTTCCCTGTACAACTCAACTTGCAGCCTTGTGCCTTTATATGGTTAAGGAATGCTGCACTGGTTTCTAATATCACTGTAATTTATATCAGGGGTTGTATTATATGATATTTTAATTAATTATATTATGAATTAAATATCACAGAATTGTGTATATAAAAAGGCAGAATATGTTATATGTCATTTTATCTAAGAGATACATGTACCTTATCTATTCTCTTTTCCATGAAGTTCAGTATAACCTGAATGGCTTCCATATTCATGTGATTGTTATTTGCCGACATCGCCTTGTTGGAGGGGTTAATGAGAACATCCAGACAGGACACAGGCACATTGCTGAGTAAGTTAACTGTATTGCTGAAAAACAAAAATACAGATGACATTAGTGAAACAAGCAATGCAAATAAAAAAAAATCATAGGGTTGCCACCTGCCCGGTATTTTACCGGCCCGGCCAGTAAAAATGATGGTTGATCCCAATGTTATTAATAGGGAATAAAGATAAATACTGTATATAGGAAGGCCGGTATTTTTTTTCCAGAAAAGGTGGCAACCCTACATAGAAATGACAACTACGGTATTAGTTTAAACAGGGCAATAATATCATTGTGGAGACAAATAAGCATCTTATTTACTCCTATTCTTCCATTACACGCAACACAGCATTGGAAAGCATTTTGTCATCTGAAAAATAACAAAAATAAACTTCCTCCCTTGTTTTACACAACCTGCTGGCCCACTTGGCCATGTTTTTCTTTTTCTTAGGTGGTTAACTTAGTCAACTTAGTATGTTATAGAATGGCTAATTTTAAGCAACGTTTCAATTGGCCTGCATTTTTTCTTTCTTAATAGTTTTTGAATTATTTGCCTTCTTCTTCTGACTTTTTCCAACTTTCAAATGGGGGTCACTGACCCCGCCTTAAAAAATTAATGTTCTGTAATGTTCTACATATGTATTGTTATTGCTACTTTGTATTACTCTTCTTTCTAGTCAGGCCTCTCCTATTCATATTCCAGTCTCTTATTCAAATCAATGCATGGTTGTTAGGGTAATTTGAACCCTAGCAACCAGCTGGCTTAAATTGTAAACTAAGAGCTGCTGAATAATAAGATAAATAACCTTAAAAAGCACAAATAATAAATGAAAACCAATTGCAAATTGTCTCAGAAAATCACTCTCTATATTATACTAAAAGTTAATTAAAGGTGATTACACAAAAAGAAAGAGAAAGTATGACCTATATTATTGCACCTTCCCACACTTGTTATCTGAGTTCCCAAAGAAAAAGGTAAAACATAACTTTTATTGATCACATCCTAAAATTAATATGATACGAAAATTGGTGTAAGGTGTGTGTTAAAACAAAGTTTAGGTGAGGTGTATGATATCTCTATCAATGAATGGTGCTACCTACTTTTTCTCTAACATTAATTAAAGGTGAACAGCCCCTTTAACTAATTGATATTCTATAAGAATCTGAGATTCTGATAGAGCTGCAAAATAATAAACTTCCCAATAGATAATAAATACATACATACATAATGTTTGAAGTGGAAAGAAGTTGGCAGGAGTTACCTCTGGTTCAGTCCTGTTCCAACAGGAACCCTAGTTGCATATTGTAGGGCAGCACTTGCAGACACTTGGGGGCAAATTCACTAAGATGCGAAGTTGCGCCAGGCGCAACTTCGCCGCACTTCGCCAGGCGTAGTTTCGCCAGGGCTCCGCAAATTCACTAAAATCCGAAGTTGCGCACAGGGGTAGCGTAAGGTTGCGAAGTTGCGCTAGCGTTGATTCGCTATATAAAGCGAAGTTACGCTAGCGAAGGCTAATTTGCATACGGCGCGAAATTCAAATTTCAATGGAGGAACACGTATCTGCACTACAAATGCCTAGAAAACCTTCAAATCAGCAAATAAAAATTTTATTTTGCCCTACACATGTGCCCACTGTCTAGGTAAGTTGCCATGAGTCAGGAAATGTAGGGGAGAGGAAGGGGAGCCCCAAAAAATTTTCGATCTTTTTCAGCCTATCAGCCATCATGTAGAAAACACGCCAGCGTTTTTTTGGGGCTTACAAAAAAAATTGACTTTTTTTTTAAACAATCCCTATCTACTCTATTGCGCTTCGCCAGGTCTGAGGTGGCGAAGGAAGTCTAGCGTAAAAGGTAGCGTTCAGTACACTGCGCAAGTTAGTGAATTTGCGTAGTTTCATCGCTAGCGAAAATTCGCCTGGCGTAAGGTTGCGAAGTAACACTAGCGAAACTACGCCAGCGTTCGTTAGTGAATTTGCGCAGTAGCGAAAATGCCAAACGCTAGCGAATTAACGCTAGCGTTCGGCGCTTCGCGGCTTAGTGAATTTGCCCCTTGGGGTGCAAATGTAGCTACCTACTGTATATACAGCAGAGCTTCATAGCACAGAAATAATGAATTAACTAAATAATTAAATGAATTAAATAAGTAATTATAGTAGTTTGGATCTTGTTTGGCCACCTTTTGTGTGTCAGTGGCACTGCACATGCTCTATGTGCTCTGGACTACTGCTGAGAAGCTTAAGTCTGGTGGTGTTATCCATCATGAAGCAGAAACCGAGATATGTTATGGAAGCCATTGATACAGGGCTGCTTAATCCTCCTGCAGAATACACTGGATTCTGAGCTGCCATGTAATGTAAATATAAATTAATTATTAATCTGCCTTGTAGAGTGACTTTTATTCTGTATGTATATTGTGAGTGGGTCCCTAAAGCTCAAGAAAGTGACAGCAGCCCAGAGCATGTGCTGGGAATCAGCAGAAAAGAAGATGGGGAGCTACTGGGGGCATCTTCCGAGGTATCATATTTCCACTGATAAACGGCTGTGGGGGCCTCGGGCTGGTACAGAAGTCCAACATTATAATGTGCTGCATTTATAGTGATACTCAAGAGTTCCCTGTATAACTCAGCCTGTAGCCTTGTGCCTTTATATGGTCACAGAACCCCTCAGTGACTTCTAATATCCTTAGAATTTACAGTAGGGGGTGCATTATCCTTTATAATACACACGTGATACTCAGAGTTCCTTGTATAACTCAGCCTGTAGCCTTGTGCCTTTATATGGTCACAAACCCCCCTCCTTATATAAATCCTTATAATTTACAGTAGGGGGTACATTATCTCTTATAATACATGAGTGATATAATCACTGTTCCCTGTGTAACCCAGCCATGTGCCTTTATATGGTCACAGAATTCCCCTATGATTTATATCGCTGTAATCTATATCGGTGTCTCTGTCTATCGCGGAAATTATGGTTTCCACTGAATGCAAAAAAAAACTACTCATCATTAGGTGAAAAATCACCACAACTGGTCTTTAATATCACCAAAAATCATCAGTAATATAATCAAATATGAGAGGAATCTGCAAAATGAGGGGCTCCTCCTGGATTCCTCGTTATAAAATACAATTTTGATATGGGAAACGTCTCTAGTCAGTGTATAAACCTGGCTCATGGGTTCAACTCTTAAAAACCACAAGACCATGAAAGCATTAAAACAAATATTTATCAGCCTGGCAAATTCTCACAGGTAGTGGCAGCAGGCACCTACAGTCATACAACCTCACAAAGAGGAGAATGAACCTGAGTCTGTTCTAAACTGCCGAGGGAATTTCAGAGCACTGACATCCTGAGTAAACACGGCTACAAGGAGATCACGCTGCCCATTACAAACATGCGTCATATGGTGATACAGTCCCAGACTGGAATACTGCATATTCTACACTGTACTGTTCACACAACTGACAACTGTAAACTGAAATGGGATTAAACACCAAAAACACACATACAAAAGCATACGTAATTAGGTCTCACCGAGAGTGATACCTCTACCATAGGCATTTTAATTTCCTTGGGACAGTCACATAAGCGAGTACAGCCGCCAAATTTAGTGGTTTAGAATTATAAAAACAAAGTTTTAGGTGAATTTAAAATCAATATGTGGTAGGCCCTGTAACATTTAGTTATGCCTCTGCATATAGGAATTATACACAAAACAGGCATTTGTACCATATTTAACAAAAATTATAAAAGTTTGACATGAATGATTAAAGAATTTGCATAAAGAGTTCCTTTTGATGACTGTAGTTTATAGGCATAGTACATCTCAAAATTAACTTTTGACATGATGTAAAAATGGTATTCTAAAACAAACTGCAGTTGGTCTTCTTTATACATTGTAGATGTTTTTTTAATGTTCTGCAGCTCTAGAGTTTGGAATATCAGCCAGCTAGATGTTAGGGTCACCTGTCACCCTAGCAACCAGGCAGTGGTCTGGATATAATAATGAAAAATGGCAAAACAGCAAAGCAAACTTATTCCAAAGCATGAGAAATATTAGGACCCAATGAAAAGGTGTTAAGAATGAGATAATCTTAAAGAAAGTAAATTTAAAAGTGAAATTTCCCTTTAAGACTGCTGAAATTCTTCTTTGCAGCTGGTCACATTTAAAACAATAGACAATGACCAGACTCGTGTCTTGTAATAATAATAATAATAATAATAATAATGGGAGTTGGTGTTAGAGAAGGGAAGAGTACAATAAGAACGGGCAGAATAACGAAGGGTGGAGATTAAAGGATTATTATAGGCCATTATTGTTAAGGTAACATAAACCTACTTATTTCCCTTTCAATCTTTAGATGCACTTTAACCTCCAGTTAAACAAATAAAGTCATTTATGAATGATAAGTTAGACGTGTTGTCCCCATAGAGAATAATGCTTGGTACAGCTATGGGGAAATAGAAATGTATTTATATTTTCTGTGACATACAAACACCAAGCCACGCATTCTGGGAAGTTTCACATCCGTCAATTTGAAGTCTCTTGGGAGACCAATATTACAGGCATTTTAGTGGTGCTTCCAAGTAAAGGAACCTCCTGAGACATCCACTACCTCTCTCTCTACAATGTATCAATCACTTAAAGGGGTTGGTCACATTTTAGAACAATGTAGAGAGTGATAGTCTGAGACAATTTACAATTGGTTTCCATTTTTTTATTATTTGTGGTATATAAGCTATTTTACTTTTTATTTAGCAGGTCCAATTTGAAATTTCAGCAATCTGGTTGCTAGGGTCCAAATGACCCTAGCAACCACACAATGATTTGAATAAGAGACTGAATATGAATAGAAGAGGCCTGAACAGAAAGATAAGTAATCAAAAGTAGCAATAACAATAAATGTGTAGCCTTACAGAGCATTTGTTTTTAGATGGGGTCAGTGAAGATAAAAAATTAAAATAAATAATTTCCTTTCCCTGATAATATCATTCAATTTGGAAATACATGCCACATATCAATTTATACTGTGAGCAGCAATTATGACCTGGAAAGGACAATTCTTCTGGTCCTATGCACAGGCCAAATCTTGGATACAATTCTTTCAACAATACTGTCTTCCAAGCACGTTCCAGTTTCTTCCTTACAATAAAAGAACGCAGTCTCTGCATCATTGAGCAAGATTAGGTCCTATTATAGCAAGCTGCTGTGTCCTCTGATCATTGTCACGTTCCTGACTGTGTTGTTTGTGGGACACAAATAAATATGACATTTTCCTGGTACCAAAAAGTTGGTTTCTTTGCAGGAATCTTCACACAATGGGATCTGCATTCTTTCCATAGCGGGTCGAATCAATGGTATGTTCCATTGCTCCCTCTTTTCTTTGCCAGCAAGCATTAATCACTTTGAGATGACATTCATCCCCTCAGCCCCCAACCCCCTCTGACTAACTGGCTTCAGCTGCAAACCTTAGTTCCCCTACTCTGGCTCTTCTTATTTGGTTCCAAATACCTGTCTCGCCAGGCTCAGCTTCCTGTACCCCTCTTAGGCTACAGACACACAGGCTGTTTTCAGCGGCTGTTTTCAGCCTGAGAAGCAGATCATCTCAGTGCCCCTGCTCCATTGATTTGAATGAGATCAGTGTTCGGTCATACACACTTTGAGATCAGCCCAAATACACAGGCTGACAACAGCCGTTGAAAACAGCCTGTGTGTCCATAGGCTTATGGGACATGGAACTTATGCTCTTGGATACTTTTCAGCCTGAAAATACTTTTGGGAGCATTTGGGGATGAAAAGCTCCAGTACCAGCACTGTCCCGTGTTATCACTGTGTGGCAGACAGGTTGTTTTCTCTGCAGGCAATTATACACCAGCGGAGAAAAGCCAATCCACTGCCTTCTGCTTCCAGTATGCGTGTGCACTGACTGGCACAGGATCTGCCTATCAGTGCACACAGATAAATATCTGGAGAGATTTCTGGAGATGTTGCCCATAGCAACCAATCAGATCTTTGCTTTTATCTTTTAAGTTATAGGTGGCTGTTTAAATCGAATTGCTGATTGGTTGCCATGGGCAACATCTCCAGAAATCTCTCCAGATATTTATCTCCAATGTTAGTAAACATGCCCATATTATTTGTATGTTTGCGTCAAAATCTGATCTGTGTATGCTGATAATATATTATTATGTATAAGCTCTAGGAAATGAGGAGTATCTCGCAAATAAGACTGTGTTGATTGAACTACTGGTTGTAATATATTGTCAATATATATGACCAATGGATGTAATAATCCATCTCTAGCAGACATTATCGGTCTACCTGGGGGTGAAATCAAACAAAAATATATATATATATTTATACAGATACAGTCACGAAAAACTTTTTACAGAAAAATGAAGTGTCCCATATGGTCCCATATGGTGGTAACTATCAATTTTTAAATAACATCACTTATCAATACTAACCTGTGCAGCTCTTCAGTTTTATCTGCAGATGGAGCCTTCGATAACAAGATGTGGCGCAGAATGGCAGCCAAATACCGGAACTGGTGCGCATCACTCTGTGCAATGAGAACAGCATAGTGTTTTTTAGTAAAAGAAATGTCAAATTTTAAACGGCTTGCTGAGACTAACAGGGTGTAAAATAAACACAAGAGGTAGCCTGGCCAGGGGCACCATCGGTATTTCTGTCCCTGAAGCCATCATTTGACAAGACACAATGGCGTAACTATAGAGGGGGCAGACCCCGTAATCACTGTAAATTAAAGGGATACTTTCATGGGAAAAAATGTTTATTCCAAAACGCATCAGTTAGGAGCTGCTCCAGCAGACTTCTGCACTGAAATCATTTTCTCAAAAGAGCAAACAGATTTTTTTTACATTTAATTTTAAAATGTGACATGGGGCTAGACATATTGTCATTTCCCCAGCTGCCCCAGTCATGTGACTTGTGCTTTGATAAATTTTAGTCACTCTTTACTGCAAGTTGGAGTGATATCACCCACCTCCCTTTCCCGCCCAGCCTAACAACATAACAATGGGAAGGTAACCAGATAGCAGCTCCCTAACAGAAGATACCAGCTGCCTGGTAGATCTAAGAACATCATTCAAAAGTAAAATCCAGGTCCCACTGCAACATATTCAGTTACATTGAGTAGGAGAAACAGCCTGCCAGAAAGCAGTTCCATCCTAAAGTGCTGGCTCTTTCTGAAAGCACCAGGCAAAATGACCTGAGATGGCTGCCTACACAACAATTTTACAACAAAAAAAAAAAAAAATACACTTGTTGGTTCAGGAATACAATTTTATATTGTAGAGTGAATTATTTGCAGTGTAAACAGTGTGATTTAGAAATAAAAGCTACATTATAAAAATCATGACAGAATCCCTTTAAGTTTAGGGATTTTAATGTGTGCTGCTGGTTGCAGCCAGTACTCAGAACTGTATGCAGGTATTCCTGTAGGCCACTTGTTAGAATACTTGGTGGCCACTGTAATTGCTACTAAGTACCAGTGGTAAAAACATATCATATATTGGCACATAGACCCTCTGGCATAACAGCTGTAGTTAAATCACCCTGTCCATCTGTTATTTTTATCAGTGCTAACATACTCTGAGGTATCTTGAAATAAATGCATGTATACATTGAATATACACATTACAAGCAAAAACACAACAACCAATGCAAGAGGTAAAAAGGGCCTAAAAAGAGAAGTATGGTGTGAAGCATACTGAGCTGTGACAGATGGAATACTACTCAGAAATGCTGGAGGACCATCTAATCAGCACTTTGGACCCCTTCTGATTTCCAATGAATGCCAGAGGCGGTCAAAATGGCAGAATGAATAAGAATTAAAAGAATCTGAAGACTTTAAACACATATTTTGGTTCCTGTAACACATCCCACCATACGTCAGCTCATAAACCAGTTAGACCAGTTATGAAAGAAGCTGCAGATTCAACAGTCAGCACTGAACAGTACCAACAAAAAGTGACAGTCATTAAGACATTGGGTTTTGAGTTTAGGTCGATTTAGGAACTAGGTTAGCTCCTTGTCATATAGAGCAATTCCCTTAAATCCTCAGTGCATCAGACACCACAACAAACACTGCAGTCTTGGAGGGCAGGGATGGATTAGAACGGAAAGTAACAATTACAGTTAATTTTTGTCTTTATGTACAATTAAGATGGGGTCAGTAAAGTAAAACCGTCTGTGAATTATGCAGTATAGACAGTTACTGCCCAGAATATACTTTTAGGATATGCATAGCAAAGTCATAGCTTTTTGAGCCCTGCAGCTGGATAGAAGTGCAAAAATGGCCCAGTGTCCCATGTTAAGGCACCAAGGGCTGATCACATACCTTCTCTGCCTGACTGAGCCTTGGCTGACAAGCAGAGAGCATACAACGGGCCACAAACAATGCAGATTGCACAAACAATCCAAAAAGCAAGAAGTGAAGTAGAGCTCCAGCTCCTCCATACTTCCTCATCTACCACTGCACCAATAAGTGCTTGACATCGGCATCAGCAAATTACATTTTCTAACCTGTCCAAAATCCATATTGGTTGGGCTCAACGGGTCACCACTTAACGTTAATCGTATGAAAGTTGTTTTGTATAATCTTATCTATCTGTAGATGACCAGTTAGAGCAATTAGTCACTTGGAAATGCCTTACAAATGACATTAAATGGAGCTTTTCCTTGACTTTTCAAAATGTTTTTCCAGACTGACATTCAAATCCCTAAACTAAAGGCACAGTTTCATGTGGAGTCCACTTCTTTCCAAGTGTGTTTTGTAAGCAGGAGGAAAGAAACAGATCATCTCCTAACTTTCCTTTATGTAGCTCCACTGAAAGGCAGTGTCAGCCATAATGCAGCTACACAGAACAGAGATCAGCTGAAAAACCCAAAAGCATGCACTTTCACATGGGCTGCACTCAGGCTCACACTGCATTTGTCCATAGTCCCACATAACTTACTCAAGCTTCTAAACCCACATGATCTCAATAAAAATTTGTGCATCTTAAAAATCAATGAAAGATCTTACCTCACTGTGGACATTCCAGCTGTCAAGCGTCACATTAAAAAGAGCTTTTAATGCTTCAATAGTACAGTCCGTCTCTTGCACAGACAGCGGTGGCAGATTTACCTCTGTTACGGTCTGGTATTTTTCTGTCCACTGGATCCCAAGAATGCTCTCGAGTGTCTGGGTGAGCAGAGGAAGACCCTGCAACTCCTGCTTTAACCGCACTCTAATATCTGTGTGCAACAGTGTCAAGAGGAAGAGAAGCCGCAGTGCAAAACAGCGAATGTCATTGATCATGCGCTGGTCCTTGCACTTCCTTAAAAGGCCGCACAGTAAATTGGCAAGGTCCAGTTCTAGGCTTAGCTTCTGGGCTTCCAGACTGTTAAATACAATATTGCAGAGACACTTTAAAGCTTCTACGACAACAGGAAAGTCTGTCACTTCGCCTAAAGAATTGAGCCGAGGATCCAGTTTGGCCATTCTCATGAGGATCTGCAGGTTCTCCTTGGTCGTCACAGGAACCAGAACCTTTTTATCTCGTGACAGAATTCGCAGAGCTTCCAAGCACATAATCTGGCAAGAGGTGTGTGTTCCTTTATCGAGGGCTTGAAAAAGAGCTTCACATAATTTCTGCAAGAAAAAAATAAACAAGCTTTACTATAACCATGGAACGTTAGTATCCTTACATGGGCAATTCACCTTTAAATTAACTTTTAGCATTATGTACAGTATACAGTGATATTGTAAAATAATTTTGCATTCGTTCTAATTGTTGTGGATTTTGAATTAAGTTTATGTTCAGCATCTCTCCAGGTCAGATTGTAGCAGCTACATGGTTGCTATGGTCCAATTCCCCTAGCAATCAGGCAGAGGTTTGAATGTAAGGCTGAAAGATGAATAGGAGAGGTCTTGAATAGAAAGATGAGAAATTGTAGTTATTGTATTTTTGAATATATCAGGCAGAAGCTGAATACAAATAATTCAAAAGTATATTACAAAGACAACATGAAGAGATGCTAAAACTAAAACATTTTATAACACACTAAAAGTTAAAGTGAACTACCTCTTTAAATGTAAGGTAGACTGATGCTTTCTGCTATATCCATCAGATAAGTTTAAGCAATGGATTATATAATAAACCTAAAGGAAAAGGAATATTCAGAAGATCAATATTAGTCATTAGTAAAACTGCTGAATAATCAGGCATGGTTTTCTTGTCTGCCCTAAAGCTGAAGGAAGAGGTTTAACTTCTTCACCACCAAAAGGAACTATAGGGCTTTACATGGGTGTTTGCTGTTGCGCCAGAGTAAACGTATGCCCTTGTCCAGCCTGCATGCTGCACCTTTCCATGCACCTTTCCATGCACCTTTCAAAAGCGCAGATTCTGAACTCATATTTTTCATCTGTCTACACAAATAAGGAACCAGTAAGTGAAGGTTTCCTTCTTAAAAGTCCCAATTCTAGTAATACAACTAATGATGCATGGTTCACACATGAGGAAATTCAAAAGAGACTAGAACATGTTAAGATTAACAAAGGTCCGGGCCAGATGGTATTCATCCCAGGGTACTTAGCAAGCTTAGCTCTGTGATTGCCAAACTTCTTTACTTAATTTTTCAGGATTCATTGAGATCTGGCATAGTGCCTAGAGACTGGCGAATTGCTAATGTGGTGCCTCTATTCAAAAAAGGATCCCGTTCTCAGCCTCAAAACTATAGGACAGTTAGTCTGACGTCAGTGGTAGGAAAGCTTTTCGAAGGGTTAAAAGAATAGTTCAGTGTGAAAATTAAAACTGGGTAAATAGATAGGCTGTGCAAAATAAAAAATGTTTCTAATATATTTAGTTAAAGGCTGGAGTGACTGGATGTCTAATAAAACAGCCAGAATCCAACTTCCTGCTTTTCAGCTCTATAACTCTGAGCTAGTCAGCAACTTGGTACACATGGTACATTTCTGTTCAGTGAGTTTGCAATTGATCCTCAGCATTCAGCTCAGATTCAAAAGCAACAGATATGACCCATGTGGCCCCCCTCAAGTCTCTGATTGGTTACTGCCTGGTAGCCAGGCTAACCAGTCAGTGTAAACCAAGAGAGCTGAAAAGCAGGAAGTAGTGTTCTGACTGACGTTATACATCAAATCACTCCAGCCTTTATACATTACATTTTTGGCTAACTAACTATATTAGAAACATTTTTTATTTTGCACAGCCTATCTATTTACCCAGTTTTATTTTTACACTGAACAATTCCTTTAATAAAGGATAAGATACTTGACTTCACAGCAAATCATAATACTATGAGTTTATGCCAGCATGGTTTTATGCGTAATAGATCTTGCCAGACTAACTTAATTTCTTTTTATGAGAAGGTAAGTAGAGACCTCGATTCTGGCATGGCAGTGGATGTGATTTACTTAGACTTTGCTAAAGCATTTGATACAGTGCCACACAAAAGGTTACTGGTTAAATTAAGGAATGTTGGCCTGGAACATAGTATTTGTACCTGGATAGAGAACTGGCTAAAAGATAGACTACAGAGAGTGGTGGTAAATGGAACATTTTCTAATTGGACCAGTGTTGTTAGTGGAGTACCGCAGGGCTCTGTACTAGGTCCCCTGCTTTTCAACTTGTTTATTAATGACCTGGAGGTGGGCATTGAAAGTACTGTTTCTATTTTTGCAGATGATACTAAATTGTGCTGAACTATAGGTTCCATGCAGGATTCTGCCACTTTGCAGTGATTTGTCTAAATTGGGAAACTGGGCAGCAAAGTGGAAAATGAGGTTCAATGTTGATAAACGCAAGGTTATGCACTTTGGCAAAAATAATATAAATGCAAGTTATACACTAAATGGCAGTGTGTTGGGAGTTTCCTTAAATGAGAAGGATCTAGAGGTCTTTTTAGATAACAAGTTGTCTAATTCTGGGCAGTGTCATTCTGTGGCTACTAAAGCAAATAAAGTTCTGTCTTGCATAAAAAGGGCATTAACTCAAGGGATGAAAACATAATTATGCCTCTTTATAGGTCCCTGGTAAGGCCTCATCTGGAGTATGCAGTGCAGTTTTGGACTCCAGTCCTTAAGCAGGATATAAATGAGCTGGAGAGAGTGCAGAGACGTGCAACTAAATTGGTTAGAGGGATGGAAGACTTAAATTAGGAGGGCAGACTGTCAAGGTTGGGGTTGTTTTCACTGGAAAAAAGACGTTTGCGAGGGGACATGATTACACTTTACAAGTACATTAGAGGACATTAAAGACAAATAGCAGGGGACCTTTTTACCCATAAAGTGGATCACCGTACCAGAGGCCACCCCTTTTAGACTAGAAGAAAAGAACTTTCATTTGAAGCAACGTAGGGGGTTCTTCAGTCAGGAGAGTGAGGTTGTGGAATGCACTGCCGGGTGATGTTGTGATGGCTGATTCAGTAAAAGCCTTTAAGAATGGCTTAGATGATTTTTTGGACAGACATAATATCAAAGGCTATTGTGATACTAAGCTCTATAGTTAGTATAGGTATGGGTATATAGAATTTAATTAAAAGTAGGGATGGATGGGTGTATGGATGCTGGGTTTTCATTTGGAGGAGTTGAACTTGATGGACTTTGTCTTTTTTCAACCCAATTTAACTATGTAACTATTTAGGTACAATTAATTAACTTTTGCACTATATTCTGTGTGTGTTTCCCTGGGTGGTAGGTGCAAGTATGAGAATGAATGTTGCATTATAGGTAAGAAAAAAGCATATCTTGCAGCACAGTTTATTGCACCCTTTCATTAATCATAAGGGAAAACTGCATTCGAGCCAAAGAAAGGGCACAGATACTTGCCATTCTTTTCTCTACATCAGCAGGATCAAATTTAAACATGGCACGGTTCTGTAGGAAGAAAGAAAATAACACTGTAAACACAATTTTTAAAGCATTCAGTTAAAAGAAAAAATTATAAACAGGCCTGGGCAATTAAAATTGTCCACCCAAAGCCTACATATATATGCATATATTTTATTATAGAAATGTATATACCTAGTATTTTTTTATTAGAAAGCCTGTCAGGTTACTTTAATAACAAATATAGCACTATATGTAAAGACAATCTGAGGGCTTTTGGGACCTTGTGAAGGAGAAAGACTTCGTAAGCTGGCTATACACTGCTAGATCAATTAGTTTGGCAAGTTTGGCAAGGTTGGCAAACAAATTGATCGGGGCCTGATTTAGCCACCCACATGCTGGGGCAAATCAGGCTGATCCGATTGCTCTGAGTCATCTGTCAAAAGAAACACTACAATTCTGTCCTTCTATTGTGTATACACGGGCTTTTTTTTTATCAGACTTCGTGTTTTCAGCATAAACCTCTAGGGCTAGGGCTTGAGCATGCTCCATTTGCTCCTCTCTCTTCCCCCCCCTCCCTGCTGTAATCTGAGCCCAGAGCTATGAGGGAGCAGAGACAGACTCAGGCAGGAAGTGATGTCACACCAAGCTAATATGGCAGCATCTATCCTAAACAAACAGAGAGCTTCTAGAGCTGTTTACTCTGGTATGGTAAAGCATTCTACAGAATAAATATAGTGTTATAGCTTCCACTATTGTGGCTAATCTACTGGCAATAAACTGCTTTGGTAGCTTTCCTTCTCCTTTAAGAGGGGCTTGGATGATTTCTTGGACAAGCAGTGATACTATATACTATAGTCATACTAAAATCTACAATTAATATAGATAGTGGTATACATATACATACTTTACTCTAACTATAGCACCCTTGCACCCATCCCTGACATTAACCCACTGTAGGATTTAATAATAATGTGCACTAATGGTGTATGTATGTAGGGATGCAGCAGAAAGGAACTAGGAAAGAGCCAACAACAGTGTTTGATAAATCTGTTCTCATGGTCTGACTCTTGAAACAATGTAGCAGAAGCCAGTTCTGCTACAGTCAGAACCAGCAGTGCAGAGGGTCAAGCAGATGCTGTTTTCAGTTGCAATTCCATTTACCAAATTACCTTAAAACCACAGACAAGTTTTAATTAACATATGTTGGAAAGCTGCTTAGAATGACATTTTCTTTGACTACAGTTTTATAGCTGGACGTCTCTCTTTAATCTCTTCTCATGAATAGGATTTATTTACTCATTGCACTTATCTTTCATTTTAATAAGCTTATGAAAGAGATGAAAGGGTAAGGAGGCCGTGAGTGCATGTAGCCTGATGATCACTGACGTCTGAGACTACCTCAGGACATGGGCAGATCTTATTATTTGTGAAAGCCGATTCTTAGCTGCTCTTATTTATTTATAAGGGATCCTCCCTGCCGAGCAAATTACCTATTCTGAGGCGCAACAATACAATACCCAAAGTCGGCCCTTGCCACAACCCGTGTCCACTATTCCCTCTGTATTAAAGTACCTGGCTAAATAACTTTAACTGCAGGAAGGCGAAGCTGCCCTGTAAAGTCATGGCAGCTGAAATACATATTTGGTGAAATGAGAGCAAATAAGTGCAAGTAATAGTGAAACTATGTCAAGGCCTAGTCAGGAGCCCCATGCAGCGTCGCACAGCATGTCCTGGAGCTGGAAAGATCACCAAGTACGTCAGACAACAAACATCAAACATTTCCTATATGAAAATTGCCCTGATGTTATGTCACCGCTTTCCTGTCTCCAGCAATTTGTTTAAAGGGAAACTAACAAGGGTGAAGGGGGGGTGTGTGTGTGAATTTTCCTTTGTAATTCAAACATGACCAAAGTGTATGGATTCCAAGCACTATTCAGTAACGCACAATGCAATGTTATATGAAAAAATAAATAGTACAAACTAACAAATATAACCCAAGTGAATTAAAGGGCAGGTAGAGCATCTTGGTTTTTTTATTACTCTTATGGTAATAAATTTTACCAGCGGTTTGTTCATACATTCTTTCAATGGTAGACAGGGCAATATCAGGACACACCAGGCCAACTGCCACTTTAGCAAGAGACAGCAGGCAATGGGGTCCATTTTGAGTTACATAGTTAAATAGGGGTTGAAAAAAGACAAAGTCCATCAAGTTCAACCCCTACAAATGAAAACCCAGCATCCATACACACACTCCTCCATACATTTTGTGCTGATTGTTGGCAGTTTTATAGTATAATTTGGCTTGGCCAGGGTGGATCAGGGGAATGGCCATGACATCTAATAGGAATTTCTTTTTAATTGGGGGCCCTGCAACCTTAGTAGCATGGGACCCCAAGATTACAGATTCAGACTACTGCTTGCTTATTTTTGGGCATGTAAAATAATGTTGGGCATGCCCAGTTGTACAGTGGGACAAGTTTGAGAATGTTTATGATATGTTTGGCAGGACATACAGTGAAAAGATGTTCAATAGCGGACAGCGATGATATTGCCGTGAAAATTAGGTCCATAGACTTAATGGGTCTAAAAATGCACTAAAAATTTGTCGCACAATTTATCGCGCGGCAAAAAATTCTGTACCCATAGACTTCAATGCATTTCGGCAAATTATCACAGTTTCGTTGAAAGCAAAGGGCAGTGTGCATTCAAACAGTGTGTAACTCAGCCTGCAGCCTTATGCATTTACAGTAAGATCCATAAATATCTGGACAGACAACTTTTTTTTCTAATTTTGGTTCTATGACACAGGACAGAAACAGCCGAATAAATTCTGAGGTTTTCAGAGACACTGTCTGCTCAAATCGAAGTACAGTCAAATTGATCGGGAGGCGTTTCATAATACAGATGGACAATGACCCAAAACATACAACCAATGCAACCCAGGAGTTTATTAAAGCAAAGAAGTGGAATATTCTTGAATGGCCAAGTCAGTTACCTGATCTGAACCCAATTGAGCATGCATTTCACTTGTTGAAGACTAAACTTCAGACAGAAAGGCCCATAAACAAACAGCAAAAGAAAGCCGCTGCAGTAAAGGCCTGGCATAGCATTAAAAGGGAGGAAACCCAGAATCTGGTGATGTCCTTGGGTTCAAGACTTCAGGTTGTCATTGCCAGCCAAGGGTTTTCAACCAAGTATTAGAAATGAACATTTTATTTTCAGTTTTTTTAATTTGTCCAATTACATTTGAGCCCCTGAAATGAAGTGATTGTGTTAAAAAAAAGCCTTTAGTTCCTCATATTTTTATGCAATCTTTTTGTTCAACCCACTGAATTAAAGCTGAAAGTCTGCAGTTCAACTGCATCTGAGTTGTTTAAAGCATTTAAAATTCATTGTGGTAATCTACAGAACCAAAATTAGAAAAAAAAGTTGTCCAAATATTTATTTATGGACCTAACTGTATATGGTCACAGAACTCCTCAGTTGCTTCTGATTCAAGCGGGGTGTCCGGTAGGTATTCAAGCAGGGTGTCCGGTGGGGGGGCAAGCAGGGTGTCGGAAGCTGGGGTCAGGAAAAAGTCCAACATACAGGGCGCAGCATGAGGGGGTTGAAAGCAAAGGGCAGCATTCATTCAGAAAGGGTACAAGGGGCAAGGGGACCAGGGAAGGGTGCTGCCTGAGGTGGTTAAAAGCAAAGGGCAGGCTGCATTCAAACAGGGTGTGGGGAAATCATGCAGCATGAGGGGGCTGAAAGCAAAGGGCAGGTGTATTGAGAGAGGGTGCAAGCACAGAGCAGGGTGCACTCAGACAGTGTATAGGGGACAGGAGGGAAGGGTGCACTCAGGCAGGGTGCAGGAGGCTCTGTAAACACTGACAGACAGCACAAAGCATCCCGTTAATAATAAAGTGCAATTGTGACAAAAAACACAGCAGTCAGTGACAAGTTCTGCAGCAGGAGTTACCTCATCGTTATAGTGTTTAAGAGCAGATTCGATTCCATTGTTCTGCCCCAGGCACACGATCTCCAGCAGAGCATCTAACTCCATGTCTGACAGGAAGGTAGAAGGAACTTCAGGATGAACTCGAATCAAATCCCTTCCCTTCTACATGCACACAGCTCTCGCTCCAGCACTAAGCATGCGCACACACGGCCACACGTGCAACCTACCTCACTGCTTTTCTATCCTATGCTACTGCTGCTAATGCCTTCCTCCACACAGCGCAACCTAACTTAGTCACTCCCCACTCTACCGAACAAGATTGTGGATGTTTACAGCTCTGCCTAACTTGCTATGCAGTTACTGTGCGCTTCTCTCTCAAGCTTGGCTAAAGGCGTGTGACAGCTCTACCTAACACCTCAGCCTCATCAACATCCTGTGATTACAGTAAGCAGGAAGTAGGCAGGAAGCTACTGAACATACGCAAGGAATAAAGTGAAAGAAGAGGGTTTTTTTTTATGTTTTGAAGAAGCTTTATTGAAATGTGTATGTTTTCCTTCATTCTGTTAAAATCAGAAAGTTACTATAGATATGTGGCCATCAGTGGGTCACGTGCTTTTGAGGAATGTATCATACTAAATTAATTTCAGTAAAATGATAAAATTAATCATGTATCTAATGTGAGGACTGTATAGGTAGTCCAGGTTTCAAAGGTTTCCAACTGGTTGTCTGTGTAGGTTATAAAAAGAGATTTTTATGGTTCGGGCGGGGTATTTTACCGGCCTGGCCGGTAAAAATTATGGCTGATCCCAATGTTGTTAATAGGGAAAAAAGATAAATTTATAGGAAGGCTGGTATTTTTTTCCAGAAAAGGTGGCAACCCTACTTGCGGGGGGCATTGAAGTAGGGTGTTGGGGGGGCATTTAAGCAGGGCTTTCCGGGGGCATTCAAGCAAGGCATGAGGGAGGGCATTCAAGCAGGGCGTCCGGGGGGAATTCAAACGGTGCATCAGGGGCATTCAGATAGGGTATCCAGGGGGCATTCAAGCAGGACGTTGGGGGGCATTCAAGCAGGGCATCAGGGGGCATTCATGCAGGGCATCCAGGGGGGGGACATTCAAACAGTGCATAGGGGGGCATTCAAGCAGAGCATCCGGGATGGGGCATTCAAACAGGGTGTCAAGACTGGCTATAGGTGTATGACAGCTCTACCTAACTACTCAGCCTCATCAGCATTCCTGAGCTACAAGAAGTAGGCATTCAAGCAGGGCATCCGAGAGGGCAGTGAAGCAGAGTGCATGGGGGTGCAGCAAAGATCAGGGTGAATTCAAACAGAGTTTATGGGCTGAGGTCAGGGAGAAGTCCAACAAACAGGGTGCAGCATCAGGGGGTTAAAAGCAAAGTTAAAAGCACTTGTACATTCAGAAAGGGTACAAGCAAAGAGCAGGGTGCATTCAAACAAGGTGTATAGGGACAAGGGGACCAGGAAGGGTGCAATAATCAGGATGCTGCCTGAGGTGGTTGAATGCAAAGGGCTGGGTGAGTTGAGAGTGGGTGCAAGCACAGGCAGTGCAACCTACCTCACTGCTTTCATCTCCTACGCTACCACTGCTAATGCATCCCTCCACATAGCACAACCTAACATAGTCACTCACCACTCTCCACCAAACCTTCTAGGCAGTTGCTGTGGTAAAACCAGATGCTTCTCTCTCAAGACTGGCTATAGGCGTATGACAGCTCTACCTAACTACTCAGCCTCATCAGCATTCCTGAGCTACAAGAAGTAGGCAGGAAGCTGCGGAACATGGTCATGGAATAAATAAAAGAAGACAGGTTTTTTTTTAAACACAGGTTTAAACACAGAACAAAAATGGGAAGTCTTTAAAATGCTGCTTAATAAATATACATGTTAGTATATTCCCCTTATAATCAAGGAACGTCGTTGCAAAGCAAAACCTTTTTGGTTCAATAGAAGTGTTGGTGTGGAAGTGGGTAAGAAAAGACATGCTTTTAAGGCTTTCAAGTTAGCTGGGACAGTCGAATCATTTATAGGGTACAAGGAGGCCAATAAATCATGCAAAAATCAGGCAAGCTAATATCGATATGGAAAAGGATATTGCAGCAAGCAGTAAATATAATCCAAAATTATTTCTTAAATATGATAATAGTAAAAAAATGAAGCAGGAAGGGGTGCGGCCCTTAATATCAGAGGGGGGGGGGGTCAGCTGGTTGATGAGAACAAAAAAAAAAGCTGAGATTCTGAATTCCTGTTTTTCGTCTGTCTACTTAACTGAGGAACCAGTTAATGAAGGTTTCCTTCTTAATAGTGCCAATTTTAATAATATAACTAATGACACATGAGGTAATTCAAAAGAGACTAGAACATGTTAAGATAGACAAAGGTACGGGGACAGATGGTATTGATCCCAGGGTACTTAACTATCTTAGCTCTGTGATTGCCAAACATCTTTACTTAATTTTTCAGGATTCATTGAGGTCTGGCATGGTGCCGAGAGATTGGCGAATTGCTAATGTGGTGCCGCTATTCAAAAAGGGATCCTGTTCTCAGCCTCAAAACCATAGGCCAGTTAGTCTGACGTCCGTGGTAGGAAAGCTTTTCAAAGGGTTAATAAAGAATATGATACTGGATAGCATATCAAACCATAATTCTGTGAGTTTGTGCCAGCATGGTTTTATGCTTAATAGATGTTGCCAGACTAACTTAATTTCTTTTTATGAGAAGGTAAGCAGGGACCTCGATTCTAGGAGGCAGTGGATGTGATTTACTTAGGCTTTGCTAAAGCATTTGACACAGTGCCCCACAGAAGGTTACTGGTTAAATTAAGCAATGTTGGCCTGGAACATGGTATGTGTACCTGGATAGAGAACTATCTAAAAGACTACAAAGAGTGGTGGTAAATGAAACATTTTCTAATTGTACCAGTGTTGTTATTGGAGTACCGCAGGGCTCTGTACTAGGTCCTTTGCTTTTCAACTTGTTTATTAATGACCTGGAGGTGGGCATTGAAAGTACTGTTTCTAATTTTTACAGATGATACTAAATTGTGCAGAACTATAGGTTCCATGCAGGATGCTGCCACTTTGCAGAGTGATTTGTCTAAGTTGGAAGCCTGGGCAACAAACTGGAAAATGATGTTCAATGTTGATAAATGCAAAGTTATGCACTTTGGTAAAAATAATATAAATGCATGTTAGTCATTTAGTTTCCTTAAATGAGACGTCTCTAGGGGTTTTTGTAGATAACACGTTGTCCAATTCTGGGCAGTGTCATTCTGTCGCTACTAAAGCAAATACAATTCTGACTTGCATAAAAAAGGGCATTAACTCAAAGGATTAAAACATAATTATGCCTCTTTATAGGTCCCTGGTAAGGCCTCACCTGGAGTATGCAGTGCAGTTTTGGACTCCAGTCCTCAAGAGGGATATAAATGAGCTAGAGAAAGTGCAGAGACGTTCAACTAAACTGGTTAGAGGGATGGAAGACTTAAATTATGAGGGTAGACTTTCAAGGTTGTTTACTCTGGAAAAAAGGTGCTTGTGAAGGAGACATGATTACACTTTACAAGTACATTAGAGGGCATTATAGACAAATAGCAGGGGACCTTTTTACCAATAAAGAGGATCACCGCACCAGAGGCCACCCCTTCATAATAGAAGAAAAGAACCTTCATTTGAAGCAATGTAGGTGGTTCTTCACAGTGAGGACAGTGAGGTTGTGGAATGCACTGCCGGGTGATGTTGTGATGGCTGATTCTGTTAATGCTTTTAAGTGTGGCTTGGATGATTTCTTGGACAGACATAATATCAAAGGCTATTGTGATACTAAACTCTGTAGTTAGTATAGCTATGGCTATATATAATTTATGTGAAGGTATGGAGGGGTGTGTGTATGGATGCTGTTTTTTTTTATTTGGAGCGGTTGAACTTGATGGACTTTGTCTTTTTTTCAGCCCGGTTTAACTATGTAACTATGTGTATGTTTTCCTTCATTCTGTTAAAATCATAGAGTTACTATAGATATGTTTACTCCTGGAATTTTTATTTCTATTGGCCATCAATAGGTTAAATGCTTTTGGGGAATGTATCATAATTACTAAATTAATTTCAGTAAAATTATTAAAGTAATCATGTACCTAATGTGGGGTTGTATTGGCATTCCAGGTTTCAAAGGTGTTCCAACTGGTGGCCTGTGTATAGGTTTTCATGGCTCCACTGACAGAAAAAAATAAGAAATACTGGCAAGGATGTCAGCACAGCTGTGCACAGTCAGTACATTGGCTACGTGGGTTAGAGCTGTCATCCCCAAATGTACTACAACTGTCTCCTTTTTAGGACTTCTATCTTAAGTTTACAAGAAATTGAAAGTGATAGACAAGGAGGCATGGGGACGTAGACAACACACACTTTTTACCACTCCCTGTCAAACCCCAGGTGTTTCTGAGAATTTTAGTTTAGACCCCTTACCTACCCCAGTTTTTAAAACTTCTCATCTAAGTTAGACCATAGCTCAATGAGCACTCAGTGATATCAGTTGAGCTTTGTGGGTACATTGCCACTATTGATGTGCGGGCTGACCCTAAACCCACAGGACCTACACTTTTACGAACATGTTGGGCAGGTTTGGCCTACTTTTGCACATGATTTGCGGGCAGGTCCAGGCTGAGCTCTCTCTTCTGCCCTGCCCTGCCCACCCACAACCTTTCTCTGCCTGGTTTCCGTCTCTGGCAGCCTTTATTTATGAACACTATCCACCCCACCCTTCATGACATCGATAAACCAGACAGGTGGCTCAAATAGATGGCAAAATAAGTGGAAGGGGGCTACATTTCCCAGGGATCAAGGTCCTGAAATAGAGCTTGTTAGAGCTGGGAGAGTGTCAGCTGTTTGGGCTCTTACATGTGGGTGATTATTCACCTACTGTAATGCCAACCATAAATGCAGCGTTAAAAAGTTTATTTTTTTATTAACAAATTTTCAGTTTTAACAATTTTTTTACCGGAACAATGTAAGGAAAATAAAGGAGGGAAAGAGAGGAAAGCAGAAGTTGAGAGACCTGGCATAGGACACGGTAGGTAGGTAACCTCTAGTCAAAATCAATATAACCCAAGGTATACAATGGTATTTCAAGTAAGGCAGTTATGGAGGAGGTCCTCCTAACTGGATGCTGTTTCCCTCAAGGTTCATCTAGGGAGAGATTTAGTTATTCTTGACTTAAAAATGGTTAGAGTTTGCAAAATCCTGTTCTTAGAGCTGGATGCGCTTGGTCTCTGTTTGAATCTCCTTTAGGGTTGGTAGCGGGTTCTTTTTCCATATTTTTGCAAGAAGGGTTTTGCTGGCAAGAAGTATTTGGAAAACAGTTTTCCTAAGATGTTTGTCTGTTTTGTGAGTAAAGATATCTAGGAGTGCTAGAGTAGGGTCAAGTTCGATGTTTAGGCCAGTAAGGGACTTTTGAAAACAAAAAGTTTTGTGAAATTAGGCATGACCCAGCTCCCTCTTCTGATACATTTTCCACTCTGATAACCCCAATTTCAACAGAAGAGGTCCTAACCACAATTAAAATCCTCCGCTGAACAAAGCTCCAGGCCCATGTGAGTATACAAACAAGTATTATAAAACTTTTGCTCTCCTGCTCACTTCTCAGAAAGGGGAATACCAGTTGTGGGGTTGTCTTTTAGGTTATAAAGTTCACTGTAAAATTGGGCAAAAGTATAAGCTTTGTCCAGTGGGTTTATTTTGTATTCTTGAGATGGGGTTTGAAATGCATCTATGCGGTGGTGTAGGTTTTTTTTTTTGGCTGGCGGGGTCCGATGCTACCAAGTTACTCCACAGCTTGGGGAGTTCTGCTTCTGAATCTAGGACGTTGTTGAAGTCACCATCTATAATAACAGCACCTTGTTCGAGGACTGTTAGTTGCTCCAATAATTGTTTGGAAATTGGACTTGAATGGTATTAGGGGTGTACAGGTTCACCAGAGTATGTTGCTGTTGATTAATTGTACAAATAATTAAACATCTACCTTTGGGGTCAGACAGATGTTGTATGCTTGTAATATTTACCTTGCGTCTTGCTAGTAGTGCTACTACTGTCTTTTTTGAACTGGGATATAGCAGCAATCATAGTGTAATGGCTTTTTTTGTAGTTGCATTTGGTCTTTTCTGGTCCGCATTGTGTTTGCATTCGGCAAGAGCTAGTAATCTTTTGCAAGGGGTGTTTAGTCCCCTTGCATTTACTGATAAGCATTTAAGTTCCATTTATTACATTCTGTTGGTGCTACACAATGTACATTTGGCTGGTCCACAAAGGTGTTGCAGTAAAATAGTCCATAATAATTAGTGGTGGTCTTATTCACAAAGTAAATGTAGTGCTAAAAAAGAATAGGAGGAAGGAAGTAGAAAGAAAGGTATAAATATAAATTATATACAATAATGCCATGCACACAGGTTTTACTCCATTTGCGTACATGCCCTGACAGTTAGGGGAGTGCAATGAGGGAGAGTAGGTGGTGATAGCTTCTGGACCGAAGTCCCCCTGCTCCAGTACCCAGAGCAATGTTAATAAAGTAATACAGTAATAACCGTGGGCCAGAGAATCCAGAATTACTGCAGAATTGCAGAGTGTACAGTTCAGGTGTTCCATTCCCGGTTCATGGGAATTTTGCCCTGCTGGTGGGGGCATTGGCGTTGTTCTCCAGAGGGAGGTTCCAGTCGGCCAGTGCTTTTTTGCCCTCTGTTATAGAACAGATAATCTTTGGGGAGCCTTCCCTTTGGACTAGATCCAAAGCTTGGATTATTACTGTGGCACTTTTTTGCTAGAGGTGCTCCAGACAAGTCCGCATTATTTCTCTTATGGTTGCAGAATCACTTTGTGTTGTCTCATAAATCATAATAAATCCTCTTTTATATAAAAAAAAAATGTATCCTGGGGATATAATGGATGAGCTACTTGGTGCACTTTGGTTTGGGGATAATGCGAATGATGAATCCTATCTATAATGAGATGGTCAGCTGGGGTTTCTGGTAGCGCTGTTAGTATGAGATCTTGCGCAAACTGGCACAGTTGAAGTTGCAAAATTTCCTCTGAAACTTCCCTTATCCTTATATTGCTCCTTCTAGTGCCAATTTTGTTTTGTAAGGTGGTAATTAATGAGTCTTGGGAATTAACCCTGTCAGCCATTGTATTTTGCACTAATACCAATATTGACATTTTCGATTCTAGATGGTCTGTGCGTCAGAGCGCAATTGCCTGCAGATCTGATTTTAAATCTTGTAAGGAGCACTTAGTGTCATTCCATATGTCTTCTCTCAGTTGAGAGAGGAGAGCTTTTAAGTTGGCCTCTGTTTAAGTGTTTGTGCTGGCTGGTTATACTTTTCTATGTGTTGTTCCATTTTAATTTCACGGCGCACTGGAGAGGACTCACTAGAGGGTTAAGCGTCATCTTGGGTGCTGTCCAAGAGGGGTACCTTCCGCTGGGACCCATAAAATTATTGTTGTTTCCCCCGCACTTGGTCATCTCTGAGGCATCTTTTCCCCTCTGAGGCAAACTGGAGAGGCTTTATTTTTTGCAGTTACATATTGTTTTTGCATCAGCCTAATTGTCCAAATTATTTGATAATGGTTGTTTGTCTCCAATGTTAATAAATATGCCCCCTAACGAGGAACTGCAGAGATTCTCACACAGGCATGAAATGGCATGACTATAGATCTATGAGCCCCATAATTGTGACCCCACTGGTACGGTTTCACCAACAGCATCTATCAAAATTATAACATTGGTTTCTTCCAACCTCCATGCAGCATATATTCTTTTACTCTATTTCCAAAAGGAATACCTGAACACTTATGACATCCTTACAGCACACTCTCAAGACAGGCAGCCAAATTGGGAAAACTAGAATGTAAAGCAACCTTATTTTCTTTATACACAGTTATTTCCTTGTATTGTTCCATGCCTTGGGAGAACTGCTCACACCATCAGACAAATTCACAGAACAATACAAAGGCAGGCCAGTGGAAGCCCTAACATAAACTATGTGCCAAAGAGATGTATTGTTTATGTCCTAGGAGGTGTAGCCTAATAACATCAAATAACCAGGCAGAGCAGATAACAAAAAATAAAATATATTACTTAACCGAAACCGTGGGTTCACTCCCTTTATGCATGGGTTGGGCGTGCATGCGCCTTTATCTTTGTTTCCTTACTTTCAACACCTTTTGTGGCTAAACCACTTATATAGGCATAATAAATCAAAGAAGTTTACACAGATTTTTTTTCTTATTTTATTGAGTTTCACAACTGTACAAGTAATATGAATCTTGCAATTTATTTTACACATTTATCATAATGGATACTAGGCAAGGAAATATTTACAAGGAGAAATACTTAGATGAAGTTAAAATCCATTTATTAATATCTTACCCATAGGGTAATAAGTCAGCTGTATTTGTGTGTAGCACAATACACAGAGTACATTCATGTTAATGGGCTCTACCAAAAATTCACAGGGCTACACATACAGGACAAATGAAAAATTAGCAGGGACAGTTATAGGGCAAGTCAGAGAGGGCATTTGGGTCCCTTGTATCACAGGTGTTCCCTTGGGGTGTTCCTTAACTGATGATAAAAGTTTAATAGAAAAATCTGGGCCTCATTTGCTAATAGCAGGCAAAATGCTATGTGCACAAGGTACACATAGCATCCTGTAAGTAAATGAGGTCCATTGTTTTGTTAGAAATATTGAGTGAATACTATACCTATTTTCTCCCCATCCCTCCTCGTTCCCACACCTCTATCTCTGGCCCTGCAATTTTTTACCACAACTACAGCACATTTTTTCCCACAAACACACAAGTGAAGTCTTCTAAAGATGAATATATGTTATGCGTATGCCGGCATGCATTTGCCACTCCCCTTTCAACTGATATACAGCACTCGTGCCGTTTGCATTCATTTTTTTCCCTTATTGTCAAATTTTAAAAACACATACTATATTCAGGCATAAATATCTGTAACGCATGTCTGTAGGCAATCTGTTTCAGTTTACTTGACCTTTATAGTTCCTCACCAGCCTATCCCTTGTACAAAATGATGGAAAAGCTGTAATATGAGATAATTAGAGAAACATTACTAAATTGTGGGAAATCTGAAAAAGATTGGATAAAATCAGTTACCCACACAGAGGTTAAAAAGTGACCCTTTCTTAAAGGGTTTGTTTAAATTAACTAGTAGTATGATGTAGAGAGTGAGTTTTATTATTTGGATTTTATTTCAATTTGAGCAATCTGATTTCTAGGGTCCGAAATACCCTAGCAACCATGAATTTATTTGAATAATATAATGAAATATGAATACAAATTGGAAAGCTTAGTAATAAAAAGTAGCAATAACAATAAATTTGCATCCTTGGGGGTAAGTGACCTCCATTTGAAAGCTGGGAGTCAGAAGAAGAAGGCATATAATTGGGAAAAAAAAACAATAAAAAAGAAAAATGAAGGCCAGTTGAAAAGTTGCTTAGAATTAGCCATTCTATAACATAATAAAAGTTAACTTAAAGGTGAACCATCACTGTAATCCATCTATCTCCTGTCAGACACAATGAAGGTCCAGATGATCTTGGGAACACGCTGCTGTTTTTTTAAATTTTCCATATGCAGGTCTAGGGTACTCTGCTACAGAACACACTGGTGCCATTTTTATATGCTACTAAATGCCCCTTGTAGCAGCTTGGGTTGGATGCATACACGTATGGCTTGGGCATAGGTGCAGTCCAAGCCAGTGCAAGGGGCACCTGAGAACACAGAAAAATGTCACACTGTAAAGCATAGTTCCCCCAGCAGGTAGTTTTATTAAAGAAAAGGCACACCAGACCAGGGTAAAACCAGGTACTGCAGTACTATGTTAAAAAAGGTAGCTGCAGCACTACACCATCTGTTTGTACCCAGCAAGGGTGCTGTTCATTGTTTTTCTATGAACAATTCATAAACCAAGGTTAATAATAATGATAACAGCTACCACTGACATTAGTAGCTGTCCTATGCACATAATTATGTCTTCATAATTAACTATCAGTTGTAAGATATGTGGAACATACATCTACCTATAAGTTGAATAACGTTTTTAAGGGGTTTTATGCCCCCCCCCCAAGATCTTCATAGACCTCTTTTTATTACATCATTTCCCCAAACAAATGAAAGAGTGGATAACTGGCCCACAGCATAGGAAATCTAGGACAGCATAGCTTTAAGGGGGTCCCCTCTCTCAAAAAGGGATCAAGACAACCTGCTAGAATCCTATATAGTGTTAGGACATATAGCATATCAATCCATTATAATAAATACATTTTACCATTTTACCCAATGATCGTCCTTAGAAACTACAGAAACAACTGTTAGAATGGAATAGAATGTCCTGTCCCAAACCAGTACCGAATACAGTAATTATCAACATATAAAAGGCACAGCTTGGCCCATATAGTGCTCTACATAAGCAATAAAATCTCTTTTGCTACAGTGGCATAGCCACAGTTCTCTGTACAAAACTCCCAGTCTTTTTTTTTCCATCCTTAACTTCTTTCCATTGTCCAAGAAATGCAGTCTGCAGTGCTGGCAAATTTCATTGGCACCATCTTTATTTTGCCCACCCGGCACTGGCCTCCCCATTAATGTAGGCGAAGCCTGGGAAATGCTGCATATGCTCATAGTCAGAGTTTCTCCGTGGTGCCAGCGATGTGTACATGTCGCTTGTGTTTGCATATCTGGCAGAGTGCATGGTGGGGCTGGTGAAACAGGTGTTGGTTGAGGTGACATCCGGCCAACGGGGTGCCACCTGGCTGGGATGGAGTCTTGTTGCGCCACTCATGAGGCAAGGCTCCATTCGTGTTTGACTGTTAAATGGGTACTATAATAAAATACACACAAGCACAGATAAATTAATGGAGGTGAAGATTTAAAAGCCATCAAAACAACGCCTAACTCGAATCTTGCTAATTAAAAGTGTACTAGTATGCATTCTTAGATCGTTCCCTCTATGAGCATTTCCAGACTCAAACCTAGACCCACCATTAACACAGTCCAGAAAGCCCCACCCTTTTTGCAGCCCTGGAAAAATGGGATAGGTAACCACTATGATCAGGATTCAATTTCAACGTCTATTAGCTCTCATTTATAAAACAGGGTGCAACCTTAAACCACCCAGCACTAAACTGTCCACAAACCAACTCAATCCTCAATCACTTTTCAAGCCTAGGCAGCCCTGTTCAGTTATTTCAAAGATGGATGGGGCAAGCAATCTTATCATTGGTGGAGCTGGGACAAGGGGTTTCATATGCTGATCGAAAGTCTGGGACAATATTACCATTGGGGATGGCCACCAACTGCCCACAAACCTCTACAGGGGATAAGTTGCACCCGTGTAGGGATCTGTCTTTTGCATTTTGCACCTGTGGCATAGTTGGCACCTAAATATAGAATACTGTGAGTACATCACTACCTAACTTTAAAAGTACTATATTCATAAGGGGAAAGGCAGTGGGTGTCACATGGGCAACTGAATGGAGTGCAGGATAGGGAGGGTCATGTGGCACAAGATGCAGGAGTGCCCTGTATTTTCTGCCTGCTAATGGCTTAAGTTTCAAAGTACAGCCTACACTGAAATCCAATGCGCAAGCATTCTCTATATCAGTGATACCCAACCAATGGCTGGCAAGCAACATGTTTCTCATTAACACCTTGGATGTTGCTCTCAGTGGCCTCAAAGCAAGTGATTATTTTTTCAGTACATTTTTTCAGATACATTTTTTCATAAAAAACAGGTGTACTGCCAAGTAGAGCCTCCTGCCAGACCACATAGGGGCTACCAAATAGCTAATTACAGTCCTTATTTTGCTTTTTTCATGCTTGTGTTGCTCCCCAGCTTTTTACATGTGACTCACAGTTAAAAAAGGTTGGGGGCCCCTGTACTTCAGCACTTACACCCCCAAGATTTGTAAATATGGCCTCATTATCAAAAACAGTTACATATACACTAGATAAAAGCTCTGTTTCCATGGAAGGAAGACATCACATAACACATTGATTTTTGCTGCACAAATTTTAACAGCATTAAGTTGAGACAATGTCGACCCCAGAAACTGTGTCTAGATTATCTGTTAAAAATTATCTTCCGAAAAAAGAACATTTCCAGAGCTTTCCGTTAAGTCGACTCTCATTTTTACCAGCAGGAAATCTCTTTAAAAAGGGGGCAAACTGGGATCGTTTTTTTCCAGCTCCCCGTCTGAAGCTGCATCATCAAAAGACTATAAATATTACAGCGCGTTAGGATGTTCTATTGTGCCGCGCATTCTTTTTTGACTGAAAACATGGAAAATGTTACCATCCTGGGTCAGCTAATTGAAAATGAGTCATTATTTTGGACCATTACAATGAAGGGACCATTGAGGGGCCAATGTTTTGAAATGAGTCCCTTGGCATGTGCCTGACCACTCTCCAGTCAACTTTTCTATTCAGCCCTTGTTACAATTTCCAGTCTTTGCCATCTGCACATATGCAACTTGTTGCTTCTTTCATTCACCTTTCACACTCGGCATCCGATTTACTGAAGAGTCCTTAAAGTGGTTGGACTCAAACCACAGGCTCCCTGTAAACTTTCCGAGGCATAAAGGGGCTATTTGTTGGGATACTTAACAGGAAATTACCATTTTCTGGGTCAACTAACGCCTACTTTTGTTTATTCCAGATGAAATATTTTAACCCTATAATGGTTCAAGGGTTTCAGTTTTTTCCCAAAGACATGTAGCAAAATATTTCACTATATGTGTCACAGACTGATGTCAGGGAGTGATTAATATATATATATATATATATATATATATATATATATATATATATATATATATATATATATATATATAGTCAGTTTGTTAAACCGGCACTCACCATCGATCAATCAAGTCCCTGGTGCTTCTTCAAGAAATAGCATAAAGATATAGTTAAGAGCACTCACGGGTATTGTAAAATATTACAATCTACCCCACATCAACGCGTTTCGGTTCTCTCCTGACGACGGTTCAGGGAGAACCGAAACGCGTTGATGTGGGGTAGATTGTAATACTCCAATAAAAGTCTTTTTCACAATACCCGTGAGTGCTCTTAACTATATCTTTATATATATATATATATATATATATATATATATATATATATATATATATATATATATATATATATATATATATATATATATGTATAATATACCCCATATGTAAAATATAGGAATATTAGCAGTCACCAAAAAGTTCTATTATACGATTATGGAACTCCAAGGTTATGTCTAATATCCTCATAAGGGATCAATTATGACAAAGTGCAAATTAAGGGAACAATCAGCAATTCATCTTCCCCCTACCCCACATCTCTCCTGTCCTCCAGTTGGCATCTCTCTCCTCCCCTCCAATTGGCATCTCTCTCTTTCCTCCCCCTGCTCCTCGATGCTCCAACTGGTCAACTACTCTCTCCCACCCTGCTACTACTTTAGGGCCAAAGTTAGAGGAAACAGAAGAGGTATGTGCCTATGGTCCTAACGTTGCGCCCTATGCACTTTGGTCTTCTGCCTACTCCTGTTTATACCGCATATTTCTGGATTCAGTTTTGGAGCACAGAGACCTGCAGCCACCCCATAAATACAATGCTGTCTGCAGTGGTAATTCTGTATTCATGAGATCAGGCTGGGGTAGGCACGTGGACAGCAAAGACAGGGCTGCCTGGGTCTACAGCCACTGTGCCCTGCAGGTCTTGCCCTGAATGAAAAATCATAGCACTGCCCCTACCACAACTTAAGCATGAATGAGCACTAATGCTCCTGGGCCTAGACCACCAGTTTGACTTCACTCTGATATAGAGGCATTATTATATCTTTAAATTTCTTCTATTTGATGTCTCTTCTTGTGACATGATTCTTTGAAACAGTAGTAGGGCAACAGCTCCTGGATGTATTATAAAGAGTTAAAACATACCGGGAATTGTTTTCCAGCCATATTGGGATTTATTCTCAAGCAATACTGTTTAATAAAATGTTTCCCCAGCTCTCCAGGGCAAGCACCCCAATTGATGCAAGTGAGTCCTCCAGTAAGACTCTTGCTAACTCTGTGTTCCCCCCAGATCCATATTCTTTCTTGCAATCAGAGGCAGACAGCATTAAACATACAGTATATAATACACCAACATGCAGTAAGTACCTTGACCAACATGAAACAATACCGACCTGTGAGCTGCTTCTGTGATAGGCAGTGTAAAGAGGTCCAGAGAGGCCAGACTCATGCGGTAATGATGTATACTGAGATGCAATTGGGTGGTGTCCTTGGTTACTGTACGTCCCATAGTTGTAACTTCCTGTGTACCTAAAACAATAGCACAGTGTCAGAATGCACATATAAATGATATTGTATAAGTGGAATGTGGCATGCTGCTGGATGTGGTTGTTAAACAGGCTGGCCAGTTGGCACACACCCAAAGTAAATACAGAGGTATGAATCTCTGGGGAACTGAATGTAGGTAGGGTTGTCAGGTATATAAATATAAGTAACATACCCATCTTCTCTGTGTGGATATACAGGTATCCTGTGCGTGACTGATGGCGTCATGTGTGGACTCCTCATGCAGGGGACTTGCTGACCATTTTCTCCAGGTCCATTAGCAGCTGTAGTGACAGTGTAAGTTAGAGACCATGTGTATGACTGCATTGTACCTAGAAAGCAGAATGCAAATAGAAAATGAATCTTCAAGCTGGCCCCACCAAGATCTCGCGCTCTCAGACTGGCATAAACATCATTGCTCCACATAAAATCACTCAAGGGACTGCAGATATATATATATTTCTTACAATTCTCCAAACCTTCAGAAAGATAAAAATCCCAGAGAAGGAACACCCTAGTGATTTATAATATCCTGCTCGTTGTGATCCAATCATTGAGCCCTAGGACCTATGATCAGGTCAGCCCAATATTGCCCCCCCTCAAGGTGGGCATATCCGGGAGAGATCTGCTCATTTGGTGATCTTGCCAAACGAGTGAATCTCCATATGTATGGCTAGCATTAGACAACCAGGCTGTTTACTAAAATCACAGTAAAATCACTATATTCTTAATAGGTTAAGAAGCCTTTTGTACTTCAGATTTCAGCTTTGGGACCACCCAGCTAGACTACAACATTAGTATTTACTTATGTAGATGGCCTAGGAAGAAACATAAAAAAGCTCTCCAACAATGGGTGCAATAAGAACAAAAATTTGCATTTCTATAGACGCCACCTGAAAGAGCATGCAAACGGCCCCTTACAGCATGCAGCCAAGCATTACATCAGGCTGCACGGGTGTGCATGACAGCTATACAAATGAAAGGGAGAGTAGAACAAATATTAACAGCTCATCCCAGCTGGGCAAGTAGATAACAAGGATACTCAGTGATGGGAAAAATCACAGCGTTGTAGTGATTTCAAAATACTCATAGATTGACAGTGTATGGCCCAGTGAGAACTTGAAACCTTGGTTCATTATGGTCTGGGCCCAACAGGAGATCTTCTGATACTCTGTGAAGTCACTCTGGCCCTGTACAATGACCCTAACATTTGGCAAACAGGTCATTAATGGTAAAAAACGATAGAAGGACCAAGCTCTGTTACTGTCACCATATATACACATTACCTTGAAACCCATTATTCAGAAAGCCTACAGAAGACAGTCTGCCATAGACTCCATTATAATCAAATAATTAAAATCTTTAAAAATGATTTCCTTTTTCTCTGTAGTAATAAAACTGTACTTTGTACTTGATCCCAACTAAGATATAATTAATCCTCACTGAAGACAAAACAATTGTATTGGGTTTATTTAATGTTTAAATGATATTTCAGTTGACTTAAGGTATGGAGACCCAAATTACAGAAAGACCCCTTATCCGGAATCCCAATGTCCCGAGTATTCTGGGTAACAGGTCCCATACCTTTAAATATCTTTATATTTGTTATCTATGTTTCCTATTAATAACATTGTCATCAATTGATTTAAGACCTGAAAGTTGTTAATTCCTACCCACCCTTCAGATGCTGAAAACATTGGGGCAAGTTGCTGACACAGGCTCGTGTCTTGAGACAACCACTCAAAAAAGAAATATTGGGGATGCAAATAAAAAAAACAAATAAATGCCAGTATAATTTACTGACTTTTAGAAAGAACTAAAGGAATGCATATTATTTATGTTCCTTAGGGGAAAAAGCACCTGCATGTGAGCATTTTGCATCAAAAGTGGTAATATGTTCTATAGGTGGAAACAAAACAGTCAAAAATGTCATCCCATTCCCTTATAAGGTAATTGTTCAGCGTCCAAACTGTATCATCTATGTCCACCTTTCCATCAATTCACTTTACTAGAGGTTATATATAACCGATACCACAGGTGAAACAGCAGGTCAGTGAGGCAAAGTGTCACAGATCCAGCCTATGTTAAATGTTTAATGGCTTCTCATCAATAGAAGATGTACAAGTAGAATTTAACCTCGCTTCTGGATCACGATGACAAAATGTGAACCCTTGTTTGCTCAATGAACCATTTGCAGGTTTAAACAGATGTTCATCACAGAGATTTCCAAACCTTTTCTGGTCATAGTCCCCTTTGAGACCCAATATTTGGCTGGGGTATCCTTAGCTGTTAGCATGGTAATATGTAGACAGCATATTTAGAAAAATATCTAGATTTCTCACCCCAAATCACATCCTAACTGACCATCAAGCTGGGCTTTCAAGGAGAATCTAAGGGAGAAACTAGACATTCTGCACAGATCTCTTTTAACCAGCTTGCAAGCCCAAGTGAAGGTTAAGAGAACCCTGGCATTACCATTAACTCCAGGCTTGCCATTATTCCACCACCTCTAGGCTGGCATTAACTGCAGCATTGCTGTGTGTTAATGCCTGCACTTGCGTATCAGAACAGGCTGGATAGGCGCATTGCCACTGATGCACGTTGTCAGGAGCTTGTATGGACATGCATATACATGCTTAGATTTGTGTGCACTCTAGCTTGCAATATTAAATATGGCTTACAGAGTTCAGCCTCCCCTCCCCTATTTTGGTCCAATATTTGGTTAGGCCCCACCTTACAGCATAAAAAGGTTAGCAACATAATAAACCTGATCAGTCATTTATGGGAGTGACTTAAGACTTGGTCACTTGCAGTAACAGGAACATCACCCATTGTCAGTAATTTGCACCTGAAACCTATCTTGCTCGTTCCATTGAAATGCATAGAATCGTTATCTGAAGTTCTACAATATTGCAGATGGGAGCACATTTGGGGGGGTGGGAGAGCAAAACAAGAAACATCAGGACGGGCACAGCCTGCAGTGTTGTAGCTAGATGTTACTGGGCCCCACAGTGGCCCTGCAGTTCCAGGGGGCTGTCTACACTCCTGCCCCCCCCTGTAGGATCTACTTCCACTGTGTTTATGTTCCAACCAGAATGCACCTGGATCACTTTGGATCTGAGTTGGCATCCCTGTTAAGACCTCATAGGTGGATCGGTTCCAGAGTTTGGGACAGTGTCAGACTGGGGTGTCCAGGATGCCAACTTGAGACCCTGGAACCCAGTCACTGGGGCCCCTGATACCAGCACAAATACACTCACTTCATCCGCCTTAAAGCCACGCTGCTCCCCCCCAACAAATACCCCCGAGTCACATACAGTAGAACCCCCTGATTTTAAGTTTTCCCTCATTTTACATTGTTGTTTTGTGGTCCCACCTACAGTATATATTATGCATAATACATTTCCCTGATTTTACATTTTCCTGGATTTCACACCATTTTTTTCTGGTCCCCTGAAAAACGTAAAATGGGGCTTCTACTGTAATTAATTTCCTTGCTGCTGCCTGCAAATTCTACAATCAGGTTTCCATGCAGGTCAACAGCGGGTGCGGGTCTGTTGTGCCGGGGCCCACCGGAGTTTCTCCTTGTGCCTGACAGCCCAGTCCGACACTGGATTAGCACAGTCTTGACAAAAGAGGTCGCATACATTGACTAAAGTCACCCATGTAGCCATAACCATAATACTATGTGGACATAACTGGACTTACTGTAAAGAAGTAGGTTTCTCCATGCAAGCCATTCAAAGTCCTTATTCTTTATGTCCTTATGCTAATTATAAGGTGCACATTTTAAAACCAATTTTATTTTGATGGTTGCATCCCATAGAGCAGTGGTCCCCAACCAGTAGCTCGCGAGCAACATGTTGCTCTCCAACCCCTTGGATGTTGCTCTCAGGGTCCTCAAAGCAGGAGCTTATTTTTGAATTTCAAGCTTGAAAGCAAGTTTTAACTGCATAAAAACTAAGTATAGTGCCAAGTAGAGCCTCCTGTAGGCTGCCAGTCAACATAGGGGCTACCTAATAGCCAATCACAGCCCTTATTTGGCACCCCAAGGGACTTTTTCATGTTTGTGTTGCTCCCCAACTCTTTTTACATTTGAATGTGGCTTGCATGTAAAAAAGGTTGGGGACCACTGCCATAGAGAGTTAAACTCTTCATACAGTAGTAAACTCTAGTGGGGGCAAATTCTACAGGACGTGCGTGAATAGCTACCCAGTGTGAGAATATCAGAGGGAATGTAAAGCAATAAAGTGCAGGATTCTTTGGGCCCCAAGAACATGGGGAAGCTGAAAAGAAAACCTGCGCATTTGTAATGTGCCCAACAATGAGCGGCCATTAGCTCCTGGCCAGCCATTGACCAGAAAGGCATACATTAGCTTGGCTTGTAAACTGCTCACAGGGCAATAAAGACATCACTGGAATTTCAAAAGCAATCCTTTTTTCTCAAAGGGACAAATCCCTCAGAGTTTCAACCACAAACTCTACTACATACCAGTAAAAGTGAGTCGTTTAACAACTCTTATGTACCCTTTAAGTAACAGACTGAGAGGGATAAGTAAATCCTTTTAAGAGCAAACAACACCACATTACTTTGGAAATATATGATGTTATAAAATCATTATCGCTTATGATCTGGTATTATACCTTAAGTATAGTTTTATAATACAGTCCTGGCATCCAGAAAATTTCAAGCAGAACTTCCCTTGCAATTATACAGCCAGTTCTCTCTTAAACCTTTGCTTGAATATAATGTCACTTGAGACAAGGATCTCATTATAGAGGGTGTATTATTAATGCTATTCCTTGTTATAAATATCATGCCATAGACCTGAGATCCTATTACACACTGAAGTAACAAAAAGCATGGATGTCATTGCGTTAGTGAAAGAAGATAGTGTAGTAATGAGAAAAGTAAAGGGAAAGACACAAGATCACACAGCTAACCTCAGGCCAAGTGTCACAACACAGGTATGATGCATTTTGTATGGTCCCAGATTAAACCCAAACATACAAAATCATATAGGTATACGACTGAAGACTGTCTTGGCATGGGCGTTTTAGCTGGAGATACATAGTATAGTATAAAATGAATCACAAAAAGTGGCACAATAGTGACATAATCTAGGTCATGAACTAACACTATACCCACACTATTACAAGGGTATCAGAAGTCACTGAGGGGTTCTGTGACCACATAAAGGCACAAGGCTGCAGGCTGAGATATACATGGAGCTCTGAGTATTGTGTTTTTTTTAAACACACTATTAAGTGTACAGACTATATCCTCTTGGATGTACCTTACCTGTTGTGGCTGCCACCACTCCAACTTCTGGGGACTGGTTGCTGACAGGTGAGGTTGCTGATGGAATTTCAACTGAGGAAGAAGAAGCAGCTGGTGAGAAAGGAACTGGTGAAGGTGTAGAAATTGCAGGTTCACCCAGTACTCTTTCTTCTCTAATCTCTGTACAAAAAAAGGCAATTATTTTACTAATACAAATAAGAATATATATACTCTCCACCTCTGTAAAGCAGGTAGCCGAAACTTAACATACAGCTACAAGAGAAAGTGCACAATTATGTACAATATAGTCATTAAAACCAACTTGAATATAAGTGGAGGGGTTTGGCTTATATACTAAATGTGATGCATCAAGCACTGAATAAACCATTTCATGTGAAAGGCTTAGAACATGCATCAATTAAACTGCAGATAAAGAACTAGAGCTTACCCCCATGTGCCTCTCCTTTCATTGCCCTCATGAGTTCATTGGCTCTCTCTTGGCAGTGTAATGATTCCAGCAGGTACAGCACATAGTCATCAAACATTAAGTGAATTAGGTGAAACGACCCTAAAAGCCAGAAGTCAAAAATAAATTGTAATACATGTTTGAGATTTTAGGGCCATCTCTGGTCTATGTTTGTGGTACAAATGAGTGGGGGATGTACCCTAGAAGAACATTAGGATGTGGGTTGCCACTCACATCTAACAATGGTAAACTAAAAATGCAGTTCCCTGTCAGGTCCATGTAACTCCTGGCTGTCCATCTACAAAATGAAGGCTCGTTGGCATCCTTTAGTGCATTTCATTAATGCAACACATAACATAACTTTTAAAATCATATTCCTTCTAATTATAGAGGTATGTAATGCAATGGTAAACAGACTATATGTCCCTTTTAGTCAAAAGACAATATGCAAAGATGCAAACCCAGTATTCTGGGTAACCACCGGACTAGTAACACTAAAAATGAGACTTTGAACTGATGTACTAATTATTACAATCCTGTTAAACATAAAAAAGCAAAAAAAATAAATAAAACAGTGTATTAGAGTCCCATTGTAAAAACATATTTGGGCCACCAAAGCTTTAGGAAGATTACAACCTGCTTCTGTGTATCCCTATAGTCTCTCTATTCCAAGTCTCTCAAATACTTTCTTACGCTATTATTTTTAGGGCCTATGGCAAACATTTCAGGGTGGGGGTCAAGTTGTATATAATGACAAGGTTTGTGCTAATGCCACATAAAAATAATGTATATGCGGTACTACTCAAAGAATAATTGATAAGTCAAAAATCACAATTTTAAATTAATTATAGAGGATTTACTCACAGTTCACCCAAGTCCCAAGGTGCAAGTCCAAAACAGTATTCCAAAAAAGATGTGAGGACCCCCAATAATAAAGAAGCATATCATATGAGTAAGTGCCCCGATATGCACGAAACGCGTTAGGTTTTTATGTCCTAATAAAATTTTCTAATTTTTTAATTAACTGCTTCTTTATTATTGGAGGTCCTCACATCTTTTTTGGAATACTGTTTTGGAGGTCAAGTTGTACCACTTTGACACCAACAGTTGACCAGTCTGCAGAGAACGATTTTGCGGTGTATTCTACCATAAGTGTGACCTTACCAAAGCTTGGAGCGCTGTGCAACGTCATGTCCCGAATGACTCTTGTACCGAAGCATGACCAGATTAAAAGGAATTGCTGGGCTACTTTCTTTAGTGACCCTTGCTTTTTTGAGGCTACCTACAATAATAAAGAACGGCGGGTTAATATTAAAAAGAACTCCCAAATTCTATTACATGTTAGGGTACCATACGGCAAAATGCCAGAAGAGGATTCCACATTACCTGGAATAAAGCTCTGTTGGGACAGTTTGTGAAAAGGAATCATTCATAGATAAAGCATTAATGACTCTAATAGTCACCATTACAGTATCTAATAATCTTGTACAAGTTATTAAATGTATGTGTACTCACTTTTACCACACACCGGTCCACCATGGAATCCAACCAGTCAATGTAAGATTCAATTGGAGACTGATCCTCTAGCAAATGATCAAACTCTTGATATACTACAAAAGGTAAATGTACAAATCAACCATATTATTACTGCTCCTGGGCAAACTTAGTGCATTTTATTACATAACCTTATCTATATGTAGGGAATTAGTGCAAAACCATTGCACTTATCCCTGTAAGAGATCAGGTACAGTGTCCATGTCTGTGTACTGAAGAGAAACTGTAAAGCATCTGAAGAGGATTTGGAGTGATTATCTTGTTTAAAGGGACAGTACCCTAAAGAAGCTCTTGAAGATACATAGAATGTTTGTGGAAGGACATAAAAGGACTTTGCCTTCTTTAGTTAGTTAGTTAGTTAGTTAGTTAGTTAGGCCCTGTCATCACCAGTTGTACTAGTTGCCCATTTATTTTAAAATAAACATTCAGTTTAACCAATACTGTGTGTGTATTATACTGTATTCCTAGTGGGGCTACCCGTAGGTGCATTCCCAGATCCCACTAGGTGCAGGCACTGCGCTAGTAAGTAGCAGGTACCCAGTATCTCCCAATACCACTGCGGAGTGGCTCAGGTTTGTCCCGTGCCATCACATATAGTGTAACACCGACAAAGAGCTATTGGAAAGTTTGTGTATTACCCCAGGTAAAATTCTATCTCTTTGATTATAGTTGGGGTCTGACAAATGTCATCAATTTTAAGAAGACTTTTATTAGAAGAAAGAACCCCACTTATATCAAATTACCACTTAAGTACGGTATTAAGTGGTAATTTGATATAAGTGGTAATTTGATATAAGTGGGGTTGTTTCTTCTAATAAAAGTCTTCTTAATAATGTTAAAGCTATAATGGCAAAGGATAATGTTCCAGACTGGTTCCTGACTGGCATCTTACACACATAGCAAGTTTATTACCCGATATTACCTACAAGGTAATGCAACTTAACTGACCAATTCACTAAGAAAAACAGACAGTTTCTATCATATATTTTCATGATAATGACCTGACACCAGTTCTGACCTGGAATTTCTTTGTGGTCTAAAAATAATTCAATACACGTTTTTAAGCTTAGTGAAAAGAGTAATAATAACCATTTTTAGGGGAAATGCCTTCCCAAGTGATTAATATAAAAATACGATTGAGCTGGGAATTTGTATCCCAAAGATTAAAATTATTTGTACCATTGTTCAGTGAATATCAGCTTCTATATAAAAGCTTTTAAGGCATTTTTATTCCATGGTATTATTGGCCCATGATTTTTATGGAAAGGCTACAAATTAAAACTTCAACTCACCCTATGATTTAACTGGTACCAATATTATTGGCGCTACTGAAAAGGAGCAACCCTGTTCATAGGCATCTATTACCTTTATCATTTCATTATAACCCAGATGTGTGTGTGTGTAAGAACCTAATATACTGTATCTGAGTCATTTTTGCCTTCTGGGGCAGAAGCTTAGCTTTAAACCTGTTCTACAGCCTTTCTGGGAAATTGCATATTGCACTGCCAACCAGTAATCTGATAATGCCATCACTGACGCTCTCTGACGTGCTCAAATATGACACCCAAATAGCAATTGCAGTACAGGTATGGGACCTGTTATCCAGAATGCTCGGGACCTGGGGTTTTCCACATAACGGATCTTTCCGTAATTTGGGTCTTCATGCCTTAAGTCTACTTGAAATTCATTTAAACATTAAATAGACCCAATATATATAAATGCTTTATCCTGCTATACAGCATAAAGTCTGCCTTTGTGATTTGAATTGCTGAGGTTAAATGAATCCCTGCAACCACAGCTTTTGTAAATTGTATGATTACTGTCATGTATTATTGAACTAGAATTGGTAGAAGTGCACTCTCTAATTTATCAGTGGGGTCATTCACTTCTTATACAGTTTAGTGTGCTGTCAATGTTTAAGACACTAATTATAATTGCAAAATGTTATTCATTAGCTGCACCCCTCCTTGAAACCTTATTATCCTTTCTGAGCTGATACCATAGTGGTTTGATTTCTTCTACATGCATGTTGGTGCTTTATAAATACATGTCAATAATAATACCCCAAATGGAAAACTGGAGTAAGTTAGGCTGTGCCCAATGATCTGCACACCAATTTAAACCCAGCTGCACCCCAAAACTACTCTAGCCCAACCCACTTTCCAGTTAGGCAAACCCCTTTGGTTCCATAAATCTCACACATCCTTTGAGAGGTTTCCAATTGGTCAACAGTTAAGTATTTCCAGGACTTGGGGTGGTACACTTAATAGTAAGCTAATATAAAATGTGTTCCCTTCTTCTTCTTCTTCTTCTTCTTCTTATTATTATTATTAACATGTATTTATATAGCGCCAACATATTGCGTAGCACTGCATTCTTACATTGAATGATAAGTTTCCTGTGTTCTTCTCTGGAGTCTTCTATTGTATAGAGACTTTGCTTGGTGATGCTGTTCAGGTCAACATTTCTCCAGTCCTCCAGCATCTGAAACGTAATATCGGCACTGTGTATTACGGTTCTGGATGCCTGTAATTCAGGTAAGTACATACAAGGGGTTAAGTTGTAAACAATAACAGATAGAATATCTGCTATCTTGACAAAATTCATGGTTCAATAGTTTTATTTTTATTTTTATTCAGGGAGGCTTGGGCCTAATTCTAAGAGAATTCAGAGTTGTACAGAGTGCAACCTTCCAGCTGTTGTTAAAGAGCTATTGTTGGTATTCTGACAGTTGCAGTTCAACAGCCAGCAGGTGGGTTGAACAACATATGATCCCTACCCTAAAACTGGCCATGCCACTATGTTACTTTTAAAATACCTGGAAAGCTGTACAGATTTTATAGGTGGTATTGTTCTAACAATCAGTTTCTGATGCTACACCTTAGGAATCATCTGCAATGCCCCACACAATGTGCAAAGTGCAAAAAATAGGTTGAAAGTATTACTTTCTGCTAATATTTTGATCATATTAAACAAACCCTACTCTTAACTTCTCAACAGCAGCCCAGAGTAGTCTGAATATGTGCAGTATCATTGACACTAAAAACATGACCTAACAAGATCCAAGATGGGGAACTGTTGGAGGCCTGGACCATTATAGTTACATGGCTGCTGAATCCTCTAGGGTGGTAGAGTAAGATAAGTATATACAATCCAGCTACTCTATTATTTTCTTACTTTAAGGCACCTCCATATCTTAATTTCCAACTAGTATTTACCTGGCATAGATGGTTCAGCGATGTTTGTCTTCTAAGTATTTGTGAAAACCTTTTTGACACTGGGGAGAAAAGAGCATTATTTAGGTGTTAGCAACCATTATATTAACCAGGCTTTGTAGCAAATATATAGTAAAGGTTAACATGGGGGGCATACATCCCACAAATAAATATTAACTTTTGACCATATAAGTTTGTCTTTGAATGTCATAGCTCAAAATGAATCTAGACTTTATTGAGGCTTTATAATGTAGGCTGCAGCGGGGAGGCCTATATTATGGCAAGTAAATGAAATGTAATTCCAAATCCTAATGCTTTTTGTCTTTTCAAAAACAGAAATGCATAGAATTATGCTGAAACCCACAGGTACAATGCAGCTTTGCCTCCTACTCCTGATTCATCATTAATCCTTGTCTCTTAATTAATGTGCAATAGATTTGAGTTGCTTCTGAAAGAGAAAAGGGTCAATGCAAGGAAATGAATAGGACTTAATACACAGGTGATGGGTTGGGGGGGGCTGCTCTGCGGGGCATTTGTAAAGCAGGACTCAATGGTAGTGGCCAGCCTGCTGAGCGCAGTTATTTGGTATTTACGGCTGTGAAACAATGCGCTCAATTATGCAGATTATTTAAGTGCAGTACCTTAGCATAAATCTATGGCATCCTAGCACAATGGGAGGAAAACATTATATTCCAGCTTAATTATACTGAAAGGGGATAAAAAAGACTTTACACAAAGGTCATAATAAAATAAGAAAATGGGGGTATATTTTTTCAGTTGAAAAATTGTAGAAATATATTAGGACAGGTGAAATAATACAATAAAGCAAAAAAGGAGGTACTTTTAAGCTCCCAGTTCTCTTCAAAGTAGAACAGGGTTCTCCATTCTGCTAACTTGTTGTTTGCTAAATAGGGGGATTACTGTGCCATTCTGCCTTGTTGATATTATGTTTTAGCAAACAACAGAAGGGAAGACATGGTGCAGTTTGGTGCTACTAATAATATATTTAATGTTTCCAGTTCTGACCACCTGCGTTAAATTAAAAGCTGGAGAGTAAGCAGGATTCCCATTGGACGATTCTCATGAATAAAAATGAGGCTGTAGTTTACAGTAGGCAACATTGTAAAATATCCATACTGTTGATTATAAATCAATTCTGGCTGAATGAAGCTTGATTTACATTAATCAGAGCTGTCTTATGGTATTCTAACAGGGCTCCACCTATATGATAGGAAAAATGGGTACAAAGAATGGGGTATAGAATGTAGATAGGATGGCCAGATGGTGGCAATAGATAAAGATGGTAACAGAACAACAAAATGGCAACAGTATCAGCATTTGCCAACCCGTGGTGCTGTATGTTGTACTTCATACTTCATACTTTATACAAATTATGTTCAAGCTGTACATTGAATCTTATATAAATAATGCCCCCGTCCACCACTACTAAAACCAACACTGCAAAGAATATAGCTTTGTGCCTCCAACACACTGCAATTTTACAAGGCAGTGTAGGAATGGGTCTCCTAGGGTCCATCAGAGAATCCAACAGCAAGGGTTTACTCTCACAGACATTAGATATAGATAGTGCCAGATGGTATAGGTTTTTATATAGGTAAATGGTGTAATTATGATGGACTGATGGGATTCTCCTTAGCTGGAGATTATTATTCATATGAAATTAAATCAATACCTACGCTCGAATTTGATGTTCCGCAGGTTTTCGGGAAGGTCGTGGAGAGCAACTTTTAGCCATTCATCCAGTTGTTTTGCAAACTTCCTTATGACTTGGGTCAGGCTGGAATTAGAAGATGGCCCATCATATAGCTTGATATGTTCTAACAAAGGTTGAATCTCACACAAAATGAAATACTTTTACTTTAAAGGGGACACCCTTGACTCTACCATTTGCTACAAAGAGTAGGCCATAGGGATGGGCGAATTTGACCCGATTCGTTTTGCCAAAAATTCGCCACCGGCGAAATGTCGCCAACGCCCATTAAAGTCTATGGGCGTCAACATTTTTTTGTTGCGAGACGAAATTTTTTGGACGCGCGTCTTTTTTTTTGTCGCACAACACCATACAAGTCTATAGGCGTCATTTCCACGGCGAAACAAGTCGAAAAAATTTGCCCATCCCTAGGATCCACATCCTGCTGTTATATAACATAGGGAGATTACTGAGCAATTTTGACTCGTTTATATAGGGCCAGGAATGTAACCAATTTCAATATATTGTGATAAAATAGATCAACTTACTAATATTGAACAAATAGAATTTGTTGTGGGACCCAGTAACATCTAGTTACACCAATGCCTTTATATCATCCTGATAAGCCACATTTGGACTGACATTCTGTGGATTTTGGCAAATGACAGATGGGCTGCTGTAAGATGCCATAGACAGTCACTATTTATTGGGCTGTTTGGGCCTCTGTTTATGTGACACGCCAGGGCTTATTTTGAATCCTAGTCCAGAAGTGGACAAACTGCTGTGTTTGGTATTAGAAATATATATTTGGTGCCTCCAACAATAATCACAAAAACAAAGAACAGGGAGCCAGAAGTACACAAAGCAGACAGGAGTTTCAGTTCTGCTTTCTCCCTGGCCCTTGTGAACTGTCGAGAAGTTTTATGGCACAAAGTTGCTTCTAAAAACTAACCTTGATGTTTCTGGATTACAGTTCCCAACATGTCCTTAATATATTCTATTATGCTGGGTGTTGTAACACTGTTACGGAAGATTTATTACCCTTGAATGTAATTCTAGCTACTGTTAAACCATCTTCCAGAATTCGGCTGCAGGTGGTGATGGAGATAACAGTCTAACAATTGTATGAGGACAACAGGCTGAATGAACATGGGATCTTTCCATCAATTAACCTCATCAGTCTGTTTGGCAGCTGGTCATTCCTAATCACTGACTCATGCCCCGCCCCCATCTGGTATAAACAAATAGCTCCCACCACCAGTTTGGGTGTTGGCATGGGTGATAGGTTTAAATCAGAAGACAAATGTTCAGAAGAAGGAGCACACTACTAGTAAAGTCCATAAACAATATAAAAACACAAAAAATATTTATGATATTTTTTGATTCATAAAAAAATCCACCACAGTTTGGTGTTTTTATTTCAATTCAGTGATGGGCCTCCATATCACTGAGACTGCCATGTTCTTTTAAGAAATAATGTCAATAGAACCTTTAATAACTAACTTATTGTCCCTATGACCTTATTGTAATATGCCACTGACCAATGTGGTTCCTGTACTCATGGCTGCAGTTAACCAGGGACAGAAGGGCGTTTACTAATTGATCTTGGAAGCACACCTTAAAGAGTATGGCTGCATTTTGGGGTCTTAAGGCATAGGTTATATATCAGGGCAGTAGGAATTAATTTATCGTTAGTAATATTGGGGAAACCTACTAACCTGTCAGGCAGAGCTTGCAACACAGTTGGCATCAAGACTCCTGAGATAGCTTTGTAGAGGATAGAGTCACACACCCCGACAATATTTACCACTGTGGATGAACCCAACACAGGAAGCATATGGGGTGGCATTCCTTGCCAAAAGTGCAGTAGGAAACTCTGAACCTAAAAGGGAAAGGGAAGAACGTGGGATAAACATCAATGGCATCCCTAATGGGACATGAGTTTATTGGTACCAAGCTTGATAAATTGCTTGATAGAGCTTCTCACAATTGGAAACATTTTAAGACCATCTACTTGCTAGCATAGATATCTGAGGTGTTTTGGCACAGTAGGAAAATAGTTTAGGAAGTGGTCTCTTAAAGCTGTCTATAATGCTGGCAGGAACAATGGCAAATTTTGTGTGTGGCCCCATTATTTATAAAACTTGGATTTTTTTCTCCTCCTCCAACCTTCAAGTCCCAGAACTCTACTGACTGATGGTTAAAGAATGTGTAGGTTGGATAGCTATGAATTAAATTTGTGCAACATGAAAATACACCTGATGCGTTTCGTACTGCATAATACAACATAGACCAGGTTTCCATGCAAAACAATGTAATGGCCCACTTCCATTGTCACAGACAAGAGGGACTGTTCAGGGGGCCTTTACTGGGCCCCATCTCCTCCTTCCCCCCCCCCCCTCACACACACACACTCTGTCATATGATCGCTGTATTGTAATTATTCCATTGATTTGAGATTTAGAATACTGGTCCTTCAAAATGAATAGTAGACTGAAAAGGTTGTTGTACCTCATCAAAGTTGGCTCGGATGACAGTGTCCAGTATCCTCTGACAGTGGGTTCGATACATCATAATAAAGGTAGAAATCTGTGAATTCAGAAACAAAATAGGCGGTTAAAGCTAGGGTACATGGTACATAGCTGGAAGCACAATGTTCTTTAGGTGCTCTTGGAAACAAGCAAGCAAGGAATGGGGGAACGAATTTGTATTATGGGTACCTTTTCTTCTGGAAGGCTGCTTGGCAGATTTAGATCTTTGACATTTGGAAACTCTGGCAGTAAAGTGCCGAGCTTGGATCGGGGTGAATATGCTACTGTCTGCTTGGTGACTTCTTTTTTCCCTGTTTCGTTGACCCAAGCTGCTCCTTTCTTTGAATACATGACATCATAGTATTGTGAGCTTTCCTTCACCGCTATCCCATAATAATGGTACCTAGGGCACAAAATAAATCTCATAATCACACTCACACATTTCAGCTCTATAAAGAAGTTCCCTGAAGTATCTTAAATATACACCCTAAATTCACTTTTCAGTGCACAGACGTTTTGCATGCAACAGTAGCTGGAAATGTGCAGTGCCACTGTAGCTATGCCCCTCTATTACTACTTTACAGGTAACAAATGAAAGCAATATAACCTAAAAAGTATATTATCTATTCTAAATAATCTATATAACTATAAATATCTATTTTTTACGTACTTTGACTGGCCTCTCGTACCAAGTCTTCTTGTGGTCAACTGCGGGAACTGCTGTCTAATTATCTGCAGGTTGAAGCAAAGGATCAAAAACAGTATAGCCTCAGTTGTAGCAGAAGTCTTAATCACAATATATGTTTAATGTCCTATATATACAGTGAATAATGCACCCTCTGTTGTAAAATATAAGTATATTGTAAGTCACTGTGGGGGTCCATGAGCATATAAAGAGGATGAGTGCTTTTATACAGCTCATGGAACTTTGTGGTAACTTCTATATCCTTATTAACAGGATATATGTATATACTATATATATGTATGTGTGTGTGTATGTATATCTTATTACATACATACTTAGATAGTTTGCCAGTGGTCCCATTGCAATTTACTAAACACAGGCTCATGGGGAGGACTGTGTTGAAATATCTCATCTGTGAGCAATAAAACATATTTATTTTATTGGACATTCATTTATTTATATTATTGTCACATTCTACTGAGGGCTAAAGGCCTAGTTCACTTTATCATGAACTAGTATGATGCAAACATAGTGATATTTTGAGAAAATATTCCGCTGCAGTTGAAAGCTATATTTGTTTGTCCCTTTCTGTTCTCTGGTTTTGCCTCTTGAAACAATGTGGCAGAAGTCCATATGCCAGATCTCCTACATTGCTTCAGGAGTCAGAACCAGAATTGGACAGAATATAAACAGCCTTGATCCAAATAACTTTTCAAGTTCCTTAGAAAAACAGTTTTTTGGGTCTTGTGATGAGAACCTGGTGACTAAATGGATTTTCGGTAAAATGGTAATATCTCCCAATTACCAGATAACAATAGCATGTCATGTCTATTTTACATATGAAAAGGAGTGACTTGGGCCAAGGCAAGACTTTGAGGAAGAGAAAAGTGGGTTCAATTCCAGTGCCAAGTCACTGAGAGGTCAATTTAACAAGGTAATGAAACTTTACATTAACTTTTAGTATGATGTAGACAGCAGTTGGTCTGAATTTTCTATTTTTTGTGATTTTTGAAAAATTTTGCTTTTTGTTGGGCAGCTCTCCAGTTTGGAATTTCACCAGCTATCTGGTTGCTAGGGTTTAATATACCCAAGCAACCAATCAATATTTTGAACTGGAATGAATAGGAGCCTGAATAGAAAGAAGAGGGATACATACTTCAATAAAACACTGTTCAAGAAAACTCCCCCAGTTCTCCAGAGACACTTCATACAAAAGAATTCTCCAATGGGGATCCCATCTGTTCTATGCCAGAAGGGCCACTGTAAGATTCTATAGACAGTCACTATTTATTGGGCCTGTGGAGGGGGGGGGGGCTCGTTGGGCCTCTGTGTACTTGCAAAGCCAGGGCCCAGACCTGCAAAGGGCATAGGGATCATATTGAGCCCTAACCAGAGCACTAACAGCTAAAATAAAAAAATAAGTAAGGATTAGCTTCCTCTAAAGGAGAACTAAACCCTAAACATTAATGTGGCTAAAAATACCATATTTTATATACTGGACTTATTGCACCAGTCTAAAGTTTCAGCTTCTCAATAGCAGCAATGATCCAGAACATCAAACTTGTCACATCTTGGAAAGTGTCTGCGACACTTACATGCTCAGTAGGCTTTGAGCAGCTGTTGAGAAGTTAAGCTTAGGGGTTGTCGCAAATTATCAAGCAAAAAATTAAATGGCCTGTAATATAAGATGATGTTACAAGGCTGATTATTAAATTCTGATGCTAGTGGCACTGGTTTCTGTGCTGCCATGTAGTAATTATCTGTATTAATTACTAATCAGCCTTATATTGCGACATTTCTATTCTATGTGTACTGTATATTGAGAGTGGGTCCCTAAGCTCAGTAAGTGACAGGTGAATCAGCAGAAAAGAAGATGGGGAGCTACTGGGGCATCTTTGGAGACACAGTTCTTTCCTGCTAAAGGGCTGTGGTTGCATTGGGCTTGTACAGAAGCCCAAAACATAATGTACAACAGTTCTAGCCTACTTCTTTAGTTAAGCTTTAGTTCTCATTTAAGACATTTGGCAGGTTTCTCTGTTTTTGATGAATTTCCAAGACTATTTATTATTCATACCCTCTGGCCCAAAGGGGTTTATTTTGGATAAGACCCTTGAGGAAAAAAGGGATATCATCTTTATTGGTTCTCTGAAATCCTGAAGGGCTGTGAAAACCTTGCCACAATGTTTGATAAATGAGCAGACAAGGAAGGAGCGAGGCTTTCATTTTTTTGTGTAGACTCAATGAAGCCTGTCCTAAAGACACCCCATGCTGATTTTGCTACTGATCTAACATTCCACTATAGCACCAGCCAAATTCTTCTTAACCCATTCACTCCCAGAACACCCTGCTTGGGACTCCAGAGGACTCATTTCCCATTGAGAGGCCAGGTGTAAAAATGCAAAAAACAAACATAAGCTGGCATGTATTCTGCACTTTGCAGCCTGTCCATTCTATAGCATCTACAGGTGCAGGTCCTTGCGGTCCAAATTGGAGTGCCAGGACCTACTCTTTCCCCATAACCACGTCACAGTGCTATATTGAAAGGTGTCGTGTGGGATTAGGCAATTACCTTGTCAATGAGATGCACAAATTAAAGTGGCATTTAGTATGATGTTTTAATTTTTCATTATTTGTGGTTTTTGAGTTCTAAGTAGCAATATCAATTCATTTGTAACCTTACAGGGTTTTTTAGATGATGTCAGTGACCCCCTTTTGAAAGCTGGAAGAAGTCAGAAGACAAAGGCAAATAATTCAAAAACTATAAATAAAAAATGAAGACCAACTGAAAGTTGCTTAGAATTAGCCATAACACACTAAAAGTTAGCTTACTGTACCACCGATTTAAGAAGCACCAGCAAGCACAGGCCCACCTTGTGTGCAAAAGCAGGAGTGCATAAGTGAGCAGGGGGGGGGGTCTGGTGGCAGGAATGGAAGGGGGTGATGTTGTGGCAGTAGTAGGAAGGCCGGAGGCTTGCCTTGGCTGCGAGTACCTTTGATGCATATGCCCAACTGCAGGGGAAAATGCTGCAGTATGGGTAAAAAACAAGGCAAGTTGTGTTCAAAATTGCACTTTGCTCACTTCACTAGAAGCCCTATAACATTTCAGAAGCCCTATAACATTTCAGAATCACCGTAAACACTAACAACTTAAGCCATAAATACCCAGCCTAAAATCCTTAGCATAAACCCTAATTTGAACCATCAATCTCTCCCATATCAGCCTTTGGTAGAGACCCCCAAAAGAGTAACCACAAAACACAGTGGTAAAGCTGCCAATACTAACTCTAAAACACATGGGAAATGAAACAAGCACTAACCTTTAACATTATAAAAGCATTAACTACATACAGTATGAAAATGGTTCCTGTCTCTTTAAATATTAAAAAAAACCTCCTTCCGTATAGAAAATCTTTTGTTTTAATGGTATTTTACCTTTAACCTCTAAGTATAAAAAAAAAAAAACATAAACAAAACAGGATTTACATAAGGGCATTCTGGGTGGTCATCCAGAACTTTGTGAATTTATCCTGAAGAAGGGAGGCTGTGTTCCCCCCGAAACGTTGATTGTTGGTGGCATTAATAAAAGGGGCACAATCCCCGACTGCAATATTGGTGTGTGCGGACCGTTTTTCAAAACTACAAAGCAGTAAGGAGACCTGGCCAGGTCAACGGAGGACCAGCACCACCACGCAGAAAAGTGGAAGGAGGTGTGCGGTAATAGAAAATCTCATCATCCAGAACTCTTAATTGCAAGGGGGGCCATGGGTAGTGGAAAGGGCAGGGGTGTGGCAGATTGGAGTTTGGTCTTGGGATGCAGCCTACAGCCAAAGGAATAATTAATCTGCCCTTACTGAGGGCATATATACTTACATATACTGGCCAAGGTGACCTCTCTGCCCAGGACCAAAACAAACCATTTATTTTACCAGGCTGAGCTGAACTGCGTGCCAATTAGTGCTTCCAAATAACAAGCTTATTGCTATATGTTTTAGCTTCTTGCGTAATTAGATGATTTACTGTTCTTAGCGCGGTTCTTTAAAGTACATTTTCTCAATTTGCTCCTTCAAGGGAAATTTACAATTGAAACCTTTATCACTTCAGACTTATGCCCCACTTATCAGCCCCCATACAACCGTTCAGTATTTGCTGTTGTTGTTTAAAACAAGGCCAATCCGTGGTTCCTCTTACACACAAAGTAACAAAACCAACATATTCAACCAAATCAATGAACTGTCTGCTTGGGGAATTGAACAGAATGTATTAATGGCATTGATTGCCTTAGGAGGGTGGTTATTGAAGGGTAAACAAGCAAGCATCCTGTACTTTTTTGATATCTCCAAATGATATATTTAATGTTAAGGACCATCATATTGGTTGCATCTATAGGTGAGTGCAAAGGGACAGGCCCCTTTTCTATCAGTGGAAGGAAGTATTTTGGATCGCACATCAGTTGCAAGGTTTGGGCAATCAGGATATATTGTTTTAGAGATAGCATCATACATATCAACCAAGCCAACCAGTCTTAGCATTCTGTCTCAGCCCTGACTATTTACATTCTACAATCTTCTGGACTTCCCATTCCCAAATCCCATGAGCAACATGCCTCCATCCAGTGGAGACAATGTAGAATTTCCACTATTAGCAAAGCCACCAATCACCAATCATGAACATACCTTCCCAAAGCTGGCGGCGTTCACTGGCTGTGTATCATTCTTCTCACAGAAATCCAAGTAGTGCATATAAAGGGCGCTTCTTGGAATACAGACTCCTTCTGCAATCTCATAGTTTTCCCCAAGCCTTGAAATGAACATTTAGATTTAGTTTAATGGATACTATTAGTATAGTAAAGGCAAAAATATCACAAGATGCTGGCAGCACAAGGCCAACAACATCAGGGCTTTCTCCCAGCTCTGCAGGTCCAGCACCCTCAGTTATATGGTGCTCAACTACAGCTCCCAGAGTGCTTTAATCTTAGATAGGGTTGAACTGACCTGCCATTATATCAGTGGATCTCTCAATGGGCTTCAGCCTAGGATTGCCCTTCCTTTTTTGCCAACACAGGCCTTTAACACATACATTATTTGGCACTGTCTACATGACACTTTTGTGAGGGTAGGCCCTACATATCAGGTTCCCTGGAAGGCAATAATAACTGGCCAACATCACATGGCACTCTGCTATAGCTTAGCCTAAGGTCAGTGTTCATGGAGCATATTGTGCCACAGCAAGCAGTATTGTAGCTTCTTCCCCAGTTCTGGGTAAAAAGGTTAGGGGACACAATGCAAGCCCCCCGCCACCCCCAATTGGACCCCCCTTCTTAATCATTGCATCCACCGGCAACATCAACCCCCCCCCTTCCTCCTGGTGCAAGACAACTAGTGCATGAATCCCCCCGCATGCCAGCTTACTGGTGCACTAATAGCCAGATACCCACAACTCGGGGGGAAATGTGGCATTGGCATGATCAACCATGGCCACAATCTATTATGCCAAGGCCCAGCCTATGATCTGCCCATACTCCACCCATTTCTCTTCGAATCACACCTCTGCTTCTCTTGGGGCCCATGAATGGAGTACCCCCTGTATCCCCCTCATGGTAACCCTGACCATCTGTATACAGCTATACCATAACATTTGTTCTCTTCCCCTTTCATTATTTTCATGTTGCTCCAGGCCTAATCATTTTCAGTGTTATGTATAAATGTTGACACTTCTCAGGGTAAATTCCTTGACTTGTATAAGAAGTCAGAAGAGGGAGAGAAGCTGAACTCTCCCAATTAGATGGCACCTCTCTCCCATCATGGCCAAGGCACACAGGCAGCTTCTAATTATTCCTGCTTGTCAATAATGACTTTATCTGCCCTGCTCTTTTCTTTCAGGAGTTGTCATTAGCCCGACAGTTCACAAAACACCATTGTACCTGAAGGCCCTAATGATCAAAGGCCCACCCCGCTCTCCTTTCATTGCTTTGTCCATATCAAGACAGTTCTGATACCAAATATAACTTGCGGTCTATGCAGAAGCTCACACACCGATCCTGTTTGTCGGGGGCTGTATCGTGGTCTGACTTCATTTATTCTGCAAAGGGTGGAATTTTAATTGAGCCAACCTTCCAATGGATCCTTTTTTAAAATGTTTTTACTAGTTCTTTAGTTGCCAAGGCACTGACGGCTCAGCAGCTTGGCTATGCAGATATAATTGGATTGATCTGAACTGTGGTGATGTCATAGATCAAGAACAGGAGAACAATGGTAAATGGGTGATGTTTACAGATAGAGAGACACGTTCCTAATGCAAATATCAACAGACATTTAGGTATGTATTATTTCCTGATGTAAATATTAAAAGCTGCTGTAAAGCGCTGCAGGATATACAAATTAAGGGTACCAACAACAATAATATATATTTGCTTTATTTATCCTCTGATACATGATGATACAGCTCTCAAAGGCAGGTGTCGAATGAGTTATCCTGCCACTGGCAGGTCCTATGCAGTCTGAATGCCCACAACTAACCCCTGGTCTTATTTAGAGTAGCCAAGGTACCCATGTGATAAATAATAAAAGCTGCTGCCATCAGCACTAGGAATAATGGGGAATGTAAACGGTAAACCACCCACCCCTTGAAGTCCCTGATGGCATCCACAAAGTTGCCACATGTCCACGAACCTATTGGGCACTATATAGCAGAATACTGGCTAATACTGGCTGCCCCAGTCCAGAGAGTTTGTCAGCAGTGGTGTAATAGCTGTTGGGGCAGGGAGTGTAACTGTACCCGTGTCCTGCCCCCATGAGGGGTAAGGAGGAAGAGGGGTACAACTGCATGCATGGTTATCTGGTACTGCCTGATGATGAGAGACCAATGGACCGCCAATGTTAAATCAATACAGGGGCTGTCACTGTGTCTGCCATGAAAAGCTTTGGGGCCAAAGTGAGTCATAAAATGCTTGTGGGCCAGACTGTGCCATGAGATGCGAATACTAGAGGGGCTGCTGTAAGATGCCATAGACAGTCAATATTTAGTGGGCTGGGGGGGGGCAGTTTGGGCCTCTCTGAAATGCCAGGGCCTATTTTAAATTCCATCCTAGACTCGTGTGCCATGAAATGCTGGGGACCAATGGAACAAGATAGAGAGGTGACCAGGCAGTGTTATAGTGAAACCCATCAGCAGCCATTAGGAAAGAGGGAGGCCCACTTGTTTGCCCACTGATCCCAGGAGCCTCTGTAGCCTGCCGGCCAGCAACTCACGCTCCAGGAGGGAACAAATTAAAATTAAAATTAAATTGAGAACGAGCCATGGGCCTCCAGATCTAACAAAGGCAACAGACTCCATGCATGAACTTACAGAATAGCCTGGTGTGCCATTAACTGAACTGAACTTAAAAAATGTGTTTATTGGTTTTAATAATGAAGCTAAACCTTAGCTATTCATTCTCCGTCAACATCTGGACTTTCTCCAAATAGCATGTGCACTTAAATTCCATGATAGCATAGCAGCCTACACACAGAATTCTGTTGCAGTCAATAAATAATTGTTTTGCCCCCCCATAAATGTACAGTGGAACAATCCCAATCTATAAAGTGCATATTTACCATTGCAGAGTTGCTGGAGTAGAATGAGGCTTCGATGCTCGGTTTTCCTTTTCTTCATCTGCTGGAAGATATATGTAATAAAAGTGATGAAAATTAACTTTCCACTGAATTACACCATTCGATAGGCCCAATATTTGTTAATGACTGTAATATGAAAACACAAGGGTGCTGATTTACAAACATAGAAGTTGCACCCCTACTTTTGCCCATAGCGGTCAACCAGCACTGATTTTTCAACAGAGATCAGAAAAATAAAGCAAATTCTATGGGCAACTGGCAACTATGATCACCAAACTTCCCAGTCGTGGTATTTAAATTAACCAAAGCAACTTAAATTCTATTTTGGAAGGAAGCAAATCATAACGAAAAGACCAATTGCAGAGAGCAGATTCCTGAATGCCAGTGTATAGGGCTCATTTATTAAAGTCCCAAATATGAACATATACTTACTTTCATCATTAGAAATGTTTCCGAGGGACGTATGACTAGAGTAACACTTATTTTCACTTTCACTGAGGCACCGCTCGATCCAACTTTCTGCAAAAGAAATCAAAGGGCATGGTATTTGTAAATATCTGACTTAATAATTCTGTGTACTGTACTGGGTTTAAGTCACCTGTTTGGGCAACAGATCATAGGGAGATTACTGTGCAATATTGGCTTCATAATATTAGAGCTACGGGATCCATTATCTGGAAACATCTTATCCAGAAAGTTCAGAATTAAGGGAAGGCCATCATCCATAGACTCCATTTTAATAAAATAATTCAAATTTATAAAAATTATATCCTTTTCTCTGTAGTAAGAAAACAGTACATTGTACTTGATCCTATTGGGTTAATTTCATATTGAAATTATTTTTTTTATAGACATTAAGTATGGATATCCAAATTACAGAAATATTCCTTATCCGGAAAAACCCAGGTCCTGAGCAATCTGGATAATCTCCAAAACCTCCCAAGCAATGCTTCTGGGTGCACACACTGGGTTGGTGTTAGAGAAGGCAGCAGCAGTCTGTGCCAAAAGCCTGAGTTCTGGCTACCTACCTGTCCCTTTGTGAAACTCTACACACTTTTATTTATCCCTTCCATCCTCTTCCAATTAAACTTCAAAGACAAGTGTAATTTTTCAACCTCACCTACTATGTCACAGGGATCAATTACAGACTCCCTTAGTTTAAGAGCGCTAAGGAGTGCAAATAATACCCCCTGAATGTTCATAGTAAAAGCATTTGTGTCTGGAGTCACGCAAAATCTCCCGCTGAGTCGAGCAGGGGTCATGCTGTCCCTAGATCTTTGCCGCCCTAAGCCCAGGCCTTTGTGGCCTGCCTATAAATTTGGGTCTGTGTGTGCCACACCTCCACCCACCTCTCATGAATACAGTGTTATCAAACACAGTCAGTCACCTCTGAATTCATGGGGGGAGCAGGTCTAGGTGCCCTGTTTTGGAGCACCGAGCCCAGTTGCAATTTTTCAAGGTTTCAAAGATTGTCCACTTTTTGCACTTTCCATCCTCCCTGCACTTAACAAATGGCACCTTGGGCAGATTTATTAAGGTTCAAGTTGCTTTTTCCAAATTTGAATTTTTTTAATTGTATTCTTTGTTCAAAACTCACATTTTCGGGTTAAAAGAAAAACTTGAATATTCGAGAATAATTATACCCCGACTCTGGACATAGCTCGAAATGGAAAATATACCTTCTAAAACCTTTCAAGGTCATATCAAGAGGTCCCTTAAACCATTTGATGATGTTAACAGCTTGTTTGATGTACAAGTTTTTTTTGGAGGGTTTTGCCCGAAAACTGTAATGATTCAAGCAAATCTTTTTTTTTTCACTGAAAACTCGATTCATTTTTGTTTTCCTGTTGTGGGACACGAACTAGCAGAATCTGGTTTTTGCCAATCAAGTTTTTTCTTAAATAAGATACTATTCGAGTTTATTGAAGGTAAAAAAACAATAACACTCAAACTTTGATAGATAACCCCCTTAGGTATTTGAGCAAGATATATTTCACTGTTTTTGCTTTGTTCTTTGCATGGAAAAATTCAGACGCTGTTCCTATTTTTTTTTATTCACGTAATTCACAGCGCAAATTGCTAGAGCCGACTGAGAAAAAGTACCATAAGTAATATTATACCCAAATTACATATAAACGGCCACTTGCAGCTCTCCTTTCAAGCAAGAGACATTATTCCAGCCAGATACTCCGTTCTGTTCCTTTTTGTTTTATGATTTATTGCAATTCTTTATTTTATGATTTATTGTAATTCTTTATCCATTTCATTCTGATGTAAGCAGCTCGCCCAGCATTATTATCTGACTCCCTATATAAAGTAGCAGCAAGGTTATATAAGGAGAGAGACATCTACTCAGATGGAAACAGCAGAGACATTGGTTTTGGATTGAATTTGCTTTATAGGGGTATATAAGGCTGCTCTTATTCAATTATTATTGTGTTTTAAAACTATTATGGTGTTGGTTCCTTTACATTGCTGGACTTTCTTATTTTAATCAACTATCCATAAATATCATCATACATAATCATATGATTTATTCTCTTTCAGTTGTAACCTGCATTTGAAAAATATATTGTTTTAATGGAATGCATTGTAATAAACGTTTACATTAGCCATACATGTTTTGACATAAAAGGAACATCAGTAGCTTGTTAGACTATACATCGCTGGATGTATAGTCTAACAAGCTACTGATGTTCCTTTTATGTCAAAACATGTTATCAATAGTAGTGGGCAACTAGGGGAAGCACCAGAACCAGGTAATATAAATGCCCAAGGCAATATTACTTAGCCTATCACCAACTTACTCACCTTCTCCCCTCCCGGCTGCACCATGGCGGCAGCTCACATTACGCCCTCAGTTGTACTCAAAGCACATGCTTCTTTTGCCTACCCCTAGCTTCACTGTAACATATAAAAAGGTCAGTGGGATATTATAAGTAACCCAAAACCTCTTGGAAATGTTGGCTGGAGGAGAACTGACTACTACTATGAATAACAAAGGACAAACAGAGGGGCAGAATGATAAAAATCACTGAACGTTTATAATGAATGTATATGTATGTGAATTAAAATTGCTTTTATTACTTCCCCATTAATGCTTCCTGCAATACATAGGCATAAGATCCCTTATCCGGAAACCCGATATCCAGAAAGCTCCGAATTATGGAATGGCTGTCTCCCATAGACTCCATTTAATCCAAATAACCCAAATTTCTAAAAATGATTTCCCTTTTCTCTGTAATAATAAAACAGCAGCTTGTAGCCATCCTATAAAATACTAAAATGTAACTTCAAGGTAAACCACCCCTCTTAATGCACCAGTATAATTCAAAGAAAATCAAATTTTTTATTCAGGCCCTCTCTGATTTATATTCTGGTCATATAAATCAGTGCATGGTTACTAGGGTAATTTGGGCCTTATCAACCAGATTCCGTTCTGATGTTTGATCATAGGGTTAATATCAGCAAGCCAAAGTCCATACAGTAATCTCCCTATGTGAAATAATAGCAAGATGGCTCTCATTCTCATTGGACATTTCTGTTGCATCTGTAATTAATTTAAGGTCCGCCTACTTTGAAGTGCAAGGAGCTTAAACTGAAATAAAATCACATTTTGTGCCCTCCACCCGTGCCTCTATCTCAGGGATCCCCAACCTTTTGAACCCGTGAGCAACATTCAGATGTAAAAGGAGTTGGGGAGCAACACGAGCATGAAAAATGTTCTTGGGGTGCCAAATAAGTGCTGTGATTGGCAATTTTGTTGCCCCTATGTGGATTGTCAACCTACATTGAGGCTCTGTTTAGCAGTACACCTGATTTTTATACAACCAAAACCTGCTTTGAAGCCTGGAATTCAATAATATGACCTGCTTAGAGGCCACTGGGAGCAACATCCAAGGGGTCGGAGAGCAACATGTTGCTCACGAGCTACTGGTTGGGGATCACTGCTCTATCTAATGGCAAGGACTCGAAAATAAGATTTTAAACGTTTCACTTTAACTCTCCTTATGTTTTACTATGAAAAAAAATCAATATAGATGCCTAGAGACAAACTAAATTATTTACAAAATGCCATTAACTCGCATAGTAGTAGGGTAAGCCAGCAGCAGCACCACAGTTCATTGGCTTTTAGTATGTATGGAACAGTCATTAATGTTTTAACTGCCAGAGATCAGAGGAAGTAGATCCCTGCCCTGTAGAGCTTGCGATCTAAGCTATAAGTAACTTAAAATATTAGCTGCTGAATGTTTATGTCTACATGACCATTAATATATACTCGGACCACACTTCCATAACAGCATTGCTCAACCATAGGTTACTTGAACGTTTCTAAACTACAAATCCCAGCATGCTACAACAGATTATCAAGAGATGAAGCATGCTGCTAGATACAGTCCAGCTATATCAGGGATGGGTTCTTAAAGGGGAACCCAAACCCAACCATAAATCTATTCCGCTGAGCCCCCTATTTCTCTATGGAAGTTTAGAAAAACTGTATTTACACATGAAAACCAATTTGTCAATTACAGATGCGAGAGAACTGACCAATGAGAATTTTGATTCCCAGCACTATGTCAGCCATCTTGCTCTTATCTTGCACATAGAGATTATGGTGTCATGTTGGGGTCATTATATGACACAGGAATCAAACATAGGGAGGGAGGAAGCAAAGACTTCTGTGCTCAATGGTTTGATTACAGTGTAATACTAAGCAACAATTTATTGCCCAATAGGAGCAAGATGGCCCTTATCTATTTATATGTAATAAATATCTATTTATACGTAATTAGGTTTGGACTGGATTTCATTATAAACACATGCACCAAGTGACCTCTCAGGTGAGTGTCCCTCCAACCCAACACAGGAGAGAGCCATTAGTTGTGTTGGACAGAGTAGTGAGGGGGGGAAGAGAAACACTGAAACCGGACTGAGAGGTTGTCCCTATAAAAACCCCATTCAATTAACAGTAAGTGGCGGAGGAGAGACTTGTTTAATTGAGTGGAGAAGCCTACAGAAAGGGGAAAGTGAGCCATCAAGTACAACTTGAGAATATGAAGAGGGAAGAAAACAAGTGGGACAAGTGGAACCAGGGAATGTCGTCTGGATCTTCAGACATGTCCCAGTCAAATACAAAATGAATGAAGCCAAAAATCTGGACACTAGAAGAGCATTTAGAGTTGGACAGCAGTGGGTTGTATATTATTCCTTTAAATCAATCTGTAACATAGGGAGAGCAAACATTCTCAAAATATTTATACCTATGAGTGCAAGCTACCATATTGTTTATATTAGCAGATTTATTGCCCACAGACAAAATGTTAATTAAAGGGGTTGTTCACCTTTAAATTAAATTTTAGTATGATGTAGAGAGTTATATTCTGAGACAATTTACAATTGGTTTCCATTTTTTATTATTTGTGGTTTTTGAGTAATTTAGCTTTTTATTTCAGTAATATGTTTGTTAGGGTCCAAATTACCCTAGCAACCATATATTGCTTTAACTAAGAGACTGGAATACGAATAGGAGAAGACCTGGATAGAAAGATGAGTAATAGAAAGCAATAGTGACCTCCATTTGAAAGTTGGAAAGGGTCAGAAGTCAAAAAATCTAAAAAAAATACTTAGAGTTAGCCATTCTAACATACTAAAAGTTAACCACCCCTTTAACAGCCACTATGGGAGCTGTTGATATTTTGTTGAGCTTCAATAAGCAATATGGCAGCTTCCATTTATGCATGTAAATACTTACTTGATATGACTCATTAGAAAGATAGATACAGTAGGGCACCATGTGAAAAGATGGCAACCGTAGTTTAAGCTACAGTAACTCAAGATGGAGACAGGTAACCAGGTAAGATGGCAACAGTATGCAAGGATGGCAAGAACAGGGCAAGGGTTGACAGTAGGGCAACTTGATAACAGTAGGGCAAGATAGTCACAGTATGGAAAGATGGCAAGAGTAGGGCAAAACAGCAACAGTAGAGCAATATGACAAGAGAAGGGCAAGATAGCAAGGGTAAGATGGAGACAGAAGGGTACTATAGTGGTATAGGGCAAATAGACAGTAAGACAAGATGATAAGAGTAGGCTAAGACAATGACTGTAGAGCAATGTGGTCAAGTAGGACAAAATGGCAGGAGTAAAGCAAGATGAAGACAGCAAGTTAAGATGGCAACAGTATGCAAAGATATCAAGTGTAGGGCAAGACATTGGTAGTAGGACAATATGGTGACAGTTGGGCAAGATGGCAACTATATGGAAAGATGTCAAGTGTAGATGGCAGCAGGAAGGGCAAGGTTATAATGGTATGGCAAGATGGTGACAGTAGGACAAGATGGGGACAGTACGTCAAGACAGGGACAGTAGGACAAGATTGGACAGTAAGACAAGACAAGGACAGTAAGACATGATGGGGACAGGTAACAGTAGGACATGATGGGGACAGCAGGACAAGATGGGGACAGTAGGACAAGATGGAGACAACAGGACAAGATGGAGACAGTAGGACAAAATGGGGACAGCAGGACAAGATGGGGACAGTAGGACAAGATGGAGACAGTAGGACAAAATGGGGACAGCAGGACAAGATGGAGACTGTAGGACAAAATGGGGACAGTAGGACAAGAGGACAATAATAATGCTTTATATCATTGCTGCACTGCATACTACCACCTTCAGCTCTTATAGAAGCTCTGGAAGTTGTAGTTCAGTATGGTATGAAGGACCACAACCTGTACTTCATAATGAATAATGGTGAGTGGAAAGTCTGCTTCACCCTGGGCCTCACCATCACTAAGTGCAGACCTGACAGAAACTGAACTACAAAGTAACGATGTTGGGGGCTAATGGAATGAACATAAAATGTGCCGAAGCAGAGCTCAGGAATTAGTGGAATTCGAACCATTAAAATCTAACAAAGAAATCAGTAAGGGGCGGGAATGGAGGAGGTGATGAACTGCCAATTGCGAGGTCGGGATAAATAAAAAGAAAGAATAAGGGGGCGAGAGAGGGTGGAAAGCAGGGGGGTGGATTTTGGGAATTAACTCCAGATACAAAACTCTGTAGGAAGGCACAAGGCTCCACATCTGAGTGGCAGTAAATCTAGTGCATGTGAATGGCTGACCTGAGTTTGCTTTTGTCCTCAGTGCTTTTATTGAATATATCAGTGGTTTACCCTTTAAATCCAACAACAGGTATCACTAAACTCATTCCAGCTCATATTCCCAGGCTTGGTCTCCTAATATATTGCACAGCAATTTGCAGTCATTGTTTCAAATCAATCCCTGTCCCTGTGGAGCTTGCAATCTAATTTCCCCACCACAGACCCACACCTCACACACACCTCACATACACACACACAAGTTTCATCAATAAACCAGTTTGTTTTGGAATATGACTATAAAGCTACACAAGCCTCACAAATATGGTGCCCTGCTTGGCAATGCTTACTCACTGTGCCACCATGTACATTCATAACACACCCCATGCTATTGCTGATGTTGTTGAACTACAGCTCTACCACACACCCTATAAGACAAGCAACTTGGGAAGTGAGAGTTTCCATGAGAAATCTACCTGGCAGAGCCAGTGTCTGTTTTCCATTTCTATACAACAGGGTAGCAGCTTGTTATGGCAAAAGTCTTGATAATATGCTAAAATAATCATAATTCTGTGTAGTTGTGATATCTCTCTTTAAAGGTTCTGAGCAATCTGAGGGGGGTGTTTCATGTGGTGTAACTACAGGGGTGGGGATGTAAGGGGTATGATATCATGGGACAAGAGGGGGTTTTACTGAATGTCCAGGGGTCGGGGGGAGTGCGAGTTAGAAGGTCGAAGGGGGTTCCTGCACCTGAACATAGCCATCTCTAATTACTCCCTAGAAACAACTGCTGGTTGTTCCTGATGAATTGTGCTTAGTACAGGGTAATACCTATGCTGCCATAGTTTTATGTTATCTCTCTGTACAGTCTATGAGCAAACTTAGGGGGCTGTTCCTGCTGAATTGTGCTTAGTACAGGGGAATACCTATGCTGCCATAGTTTTGTAGTATTTCTCTGTACAGGCTATGAGCAAACGTGGGGGGCTGTTCCTGCTGAATTGTGCTTAGTACAGGGGAATACCTATGCTGCCATAGTTTTATAGTATTTCTCTGTACAGTCTATGAGCAAACATAGGGGGATGTTCCAGCTGAATTGTGTTTAGTACATGGGAATACCTATTCTGCCATAGTTTATGGTATCTCTCTGTACAGGCTATGAGCAAACTTAGGGGCTGTTCCTGTTGAATTGTGCTTAGTACAGGGGAATACCTATGCTGCCATAGTTTTATAGTATTTCTCTGTACAGTCTATGAGCAAATTTAGGGGGATGTTCCAGCTGAATTGTGCTTAGTACAGGGGAATACCTATGCTGCCATAGTTTTATGGTATCGCTCTGTACAAGTTGCCATAGTGTTATAGTATCTCTTTGTGCCGATTATGTGTAGCTGTTCCTGCTATAGTGTATTTCTTTTTGGCCCTGTTTAGCAGTACACTGAGCTTACTTTTCCATCAAACATCTCACCTGCATTGCTTAATTGGACCCTTATTGTAAGTAGATTACAAGCTTATAAGGAAAATTGTGGTCAGTCAGTCTAAGAGACAATGGCAGTGCAGATAGGCCTTTACAAAGCCCTGCTGCTCATATGTAACATTGATTTAAAAAAAAATTGGTGTTGCTGGCAGTGGCATAATTAGATGTTACTGGACCCCACAGCAAATTAATTTTAGGGCCCCCAACATATCCAGAAGTTGTCCCGTTTTACCAATAATATGTTGAAATTGCTCATTAGTTAGGTCCTCATAGGCCCCCCCTATACCTCCTGGCCCCCCTGCAGCCACAGAGTTTCCTTTGTTGTTATGCCATAGTCTTGTGCTCATAGTTGGATGTTTGGGCTTTAGTGCTGGTGATTTATATGTGTGCTGATTATGCCAGCAGGGAGATACTGGTATTACAGCTTAATACTCCCAGTCATACCAGTGAATCTAACAATTGTAATTGGTTAGTGAAGGTGGCCATATACCTTAATCATTTTTGCCCGGTATGGCTACCTTGTTATGGCAGATATTGGACTGATCTGATTGTTTGGCCCCTGGGCTGAAAGTTTTTATCATAACAGGAGCTAATGCAGGCTCTCAGGAGAAGATTGCATAAATGAACCAATGTAGAACTCACCCTCATTGCTGCTAAACCATCAGAGAGGGTGCTGTACATTGGTAGATAAAACTCCATCCCTTTCACCATCACAACTGCCAGTTGCCAGCTGCACAGTGCAATTTTTATACCATGGGGCAAAGTGTGTTCCATGTTGAATATCTCAAAGCAACCATTCAGCAGCTAGCATCTGTCAATCTACAACAGTTTGAAACCTGATTCTTAATCTTGTTGTGCCTGGATGTTGCTGGACTACAACTCCCAAATTTTTCATAATGCAACCAAGTATGCAGGAGTCAAAGTGCAGCAACATCTGGGGACCCAAGGTTAAGAAACAGGGAGTTAGAATGTTTCTGCTAAGCAGATAAACCTCTAAATAAACAGATTTGTGATTGGACATATTCTTTGCATTAGGTATCATTATTATCATTATATTTCCCATATGTCTCTGCACACACAGTGTTTGCAACTCCCAGTGGGGACCAAGAGCCCAAATCCAGAACCTGTTTCCCTATTTGACAACAAGCGCATCTATTTAAACTGCCAGCCCTCTACCTGCTATGAACAACAGTATCCCAACAATACCGGCCAGCCAATAAATCTCTGTACAGTATATAACATCTGGAGCATGAATCGATTATATAGGTCAGGAACACCTAATCTTCCTTCCCACAACTCTTCTTTTCCAATGTAAGGCTCCCAGCACTCCCTGGAGGTGCAGAGAGATTCATACAGTTTTTCACTGTGAAAATTCAAGTAAAAATTTTTGGGTTTTTTTGCAAGTGAGCATATATTTTTCCCAAATAAAAAAAAATTTGGGAAATAATATTTCCCAAATTAAAAAGTTGCATTCCATGCAATGTTTTGGTGATTTTATGCATACAATTTTAAAATAACTTTTTTCGGATTTGTTGTGCTTTTTTGAGCTAAAAGTGTTCACCTGCTATGAGGTTTTCAAATATGTATAACAATATAGGTATAGTACCTAATTTCAAGGATGTTTCTGGATAAGGGGGTCTTTTTGTAATTTGGATCACCATATTTTAAGTACTAAAAAGATAATTTAAACACTAATAAACAGTCATCAAAAAAGGTTCCATGGAAAACTAATATAAAGGTCATCTATGGAGACTTCTATATTTTTTGGTGAAAAAAACAATCATACATTTAAGAAATGTATTTCTAATTAAATTTGTGAAATCCGCCCACTAAAGAGGTCCAGTGGATCCTGGTGGACTTGGAACCTTGAAAAGTAATAAGCTTTTCTGTATGTAAATTTGTGAGTCCTCCTCAGGAAAGGAGAACCAAGCATCACCAAAGTTCTTTCCATAAAAATGTGAGCGTTGAGAAAGTCCCTGAACTCTAGTTGACAATTTTGTGGGAAAATGTAAACATTCAATTTACATTGTTTGTTCCCCAGAGTATTAATTCAGGAATTTATATTTTCCTCTTGGGACTAAGTTGAATAATACTTATCTTTCGTTTTTTTTTTGGATCAATAGAAATTATAAGTTTGGTAGGCTTAATTTAATTGACTTGTTTCTATGACTATGTTACTATCTGCCAAAAGCACCAGCCTTTGGTCCTCAAGGGGAGAAATTAACCTCTAATAGAAACCAAACCACAGTTCTGATGTTCCAGGAGAACACCAATGTTCCTCAGAGAATCTATACAGTATGACTTTGATGGTTATCAAGCAGTGTTTAACAGGACCATTGTGAGGATTGCATTTGCAGCCCCCCCATAATCCCCGATGATGTTCCAACACACATGTTCAATTGGATCCAGCTCTCTAACACTCAATCCCTTTTGTTGGCCTGTGATTCCGCAAAGAAACGGCTTGCTTGGTGTTCTTTTGCAGGAAACTGCTAACTCATAATATTTTGCTGTCGCTGATCTGTTTCCTCCATAATGTGTCCATGGCAACATAACAAGGGCCTGTTGCTAAGGCAACCTCCCCCTTCCAAACTTTAGCTCCAAATTACCAAGTCACTGTTTTTTCCAGGATGAAGAAGTTATGAAAAGTGATAAAAACACCATTTGTTGATAAGTTAAACTCTTCTTCTACAGTTAAGGATTTATGGGTAGAAACAATATATATATATATATAACTATTTAATAAGTATTAACTATTGTGTATTGGGCTGAAATATACAATTTGCGCTCATATAGTTTTGAAGAAATGTGGATATTTTTCACAAAGACTAAATTGCGGAAAAGAATATGGAACTAAAATAAATTTTTGTGTCCTTTTTTTTAAAAAAAAAGTATTCTTAGGTATATATACTGCCTTAATCACTTTAGTCTTTATAAGGCTGAGGGTTTTTTTGTTAACTCATTTTAAAGGGTTTTTTTTGTTATTTAATTTTTTTAAATTCTAATAAAATTTGGAATCTATTTCTTTCCCTTTTGTTACATGACAGGTACTATTTGAGCAAATGTTAGATCTCAATGCATTACCATTAGTTACAAGCAAGGATTAATTATACAAAAAAATATATTAAAGGACCTTCAGAAAAGATTATCCAGATGATTATCTGACCTGCTGGGACCCAGTCAACCAGAAACCCAAGATACTTGTTGCTCCCTCATCAATTCCAATTATACTTTCTCATTAGACTATGATAGTTAGATAGGTGATAGATAGATAAATATATAGATGTATAGAAATAGCTATATCTTTTTTTAAGGTGCTCTATACACAATCAATAGGCCATATTTACCAACACTTGAATAATTTTGAGCCAAACCAATCCTTTTTTATTATCAAAAAATAGCTTGGAAAAAACATGGAGCAACAGGGTTTTTTTTCACCCAAAACACATTTAAAATAACTATTTCACTTCGTACAATAATTTAGTGAATTTTTATTGTTCAAATTTTGTTTTTACATATGGAATAATTTAACAGGCATTTTATATTTCATTTACTTAATAATACATTTGAAATAAAATTTAAAGGCATTCATTGACAAGGTGCAAACTGGACTATAACAGTAAATAGATGTTAAGATTAGTTCTCTGAGGTATTAGAATAATAATTAGAATAATCCGTAAAGTGGATTAACATCTGAAGCCACCATAATTAATATGTTGGATTTTAATTTTTGTCTTTGTAATAAAAGAAGTATCCAGGATGTAATATTCTTTATTAATTAACATCGTTAGTACCCTTTGCAGCGGAGACATATTAAATACTGTAATTGTTAATGAATAAATGTATTTTCCTTACACTTCCACGACGGGTTAGATTATTTCTAATGCTACTTTAAACTCTCAAGTCCCTTGCCGCCCATAAAAGAAAAGGAACTAATGCTTGTCACAAATCTACTTAGTTTTAGCACAGTGGCTGAATGTACTTAAGAACTTAAATACAGTTTTAAAATACATTTGGCTTAGATAAATTCACAATTAACTTTAAAAAACATCTTAAATAAGGAAAACTAAAAACATCAAGTTACACCAAGGTGAAAGCAAATTAAACATTTGATTCCCTTTATATATAAATAGTCCATATTATATAGCCAAGAAACCTATGAAGGTTGGAAATATTCAAAATAAATTTAAAGGGCTAATTGAAGTAGAAAAAAATATTTATAGTCTTCTTTTTTGTTACCTTAAAAAGTCTGCAAAAATTTGTGAATTTCAGTACAAATTGAAGTGATCCCTTAATCTCTAGATAAAGGTGTTAATTTAATTAGTATCATTTTCAAAGCAGCCCAAGTGTGCCATATCTGATTATACCTATACCTACCTGCCTTCAACCAACAGAATGTCCCCAAAAAGTTCAAGACTTCAGACCTTCAAACTCCATCTTTAAACTTCCCCACAAACTTCATTACAGTTATTATTACAAATATTTATATTGTATGAATTCATCAATACACATCAAAAAATCTAAAAAATATTATTTTTTAAAAAAACATCTAATGTTTAAGACCATTGATGTAGAGTTGTACCATCAAAAGCTACATTTTTTCTTAAAAATTATTTTACCTACTTTGGATGTTTTCATAACAGATATTTTTGGGGGTAGGAGGCTGATATAATACCTCAGCCTTTGATAATGCTGGGGTGTAGATTTGGCTAATTACATCCCAGAGAACTCCATGGGACGTTTGTAAATGGATTGGGTTAAAAACACTAAATCCACCTGCTGGTCTGAGACTCTCTTTTCCCACCATAAGGCTTTTAACATATTAACATATAAACTTCTAAAATCTATCAGGAACCATGTGGCTTTAGAAAAAACTTAGAAACATTACATTTTTACATTTTAGAGAAATTAGGTGAATTGAGAGAAGTTTAGGGAACCACTTGGCTTAAAAAAAAAATTCTTGAAATCACACACATGCACTCAAGTTTTTTTGCTCTTGTCCAGTAACCATTAAATATAGGATTGTTCTCTAGGGGGACAAGCAAAACAAAATATAAGAATTTAAAGCAAAATGACTAACCTGTAGAATCCATGTCAGGCTGTTCCAGTAAGCCACAATGCATGCTCTTCCCATATGCAGTATAGGACAGCACAATCCTTGGGATGGGACACCCCCCTAATCTCAGCAGTGTTACAGTGAGTGGAGCAAGGAGGAAAAAATGGACACAGCAATCCAGCAGGGCAGAGCCAGACCAGTCACAATGTTTGCGGATGTTTCATGGGAAAAAACATCATTTTATAGAAGCCCTGATGAGATACATGTCATTGATAGGCCAAGCTGACTGATGAATGGCTGCTAGTTAGATTGGGATGTGGCAAGACTCAATGTGAAGCCCATTGTGATGCTGCTTTGAATAAGAAAAGGTCTCCTCTGAAAAGGGGGGTTTATATCTACGCAATCCCAGCACTTCGACCCCCTTTTGTATTATAAAAACCTTTTTTTTTATTATTATTATTTAAACTTTCAAAAGAAGAGCCCTACATCCTTTCTGTGCTCATTACAACTGCAAAACTGTTTCACATGCTTAAAACATCCACCAAAACTGGAAGAACTAACTGAACAAATAAAATTATAATGCCACTTAGAAACTTGTTTTTTTCCTTCTTTGTCCTTCCTCTTCTTTTTTTTCTTTAATATACATCCAATTTTAACCTGCTGCAGAAACTGTAAACTGCCGCTGGAAGGGAATTTATAAAAAAAGAAAATAAGAAAAATATCAGGAAATTTCTGCAGACTCTGATCAAAAAATTTCAAGGGGCTAATTACGAATGCAGAACACAGACTCTTTACAAAGTTTAAGAACCCCCGCCACACACCCCTTTGGATTTGTTTTTTTTCCCTTTTAATGTCAGAAATACAAACTTTCTTCACGGTAAAGGGAGACATTTATAAAGGTTTTACAAAGAAGTGCAATTTATATTTCATTTTTTTTTCTTTTGCTGCATGGTTTGAGCTTAGGGATAAATGTGCGAGTGGAAGAAGCTGAGCTTTGGACTATAAAAAAAAAGTGGCTGTATTTTTGGGGAAGGAAATTCTGTGATTAGAATATGAATGGGTCTCCAACAGAGTCAGAGAAAGAGGATTACAGCTGAATTTCTTTGACCATGGATAGAAGCAAGTCTCCCTTCTCCACAAACGGCTACTATACTCAGTTCTGCGGAGGAAGCCGACCATTTCTCACTTTACATCCCTCTAATTCACTTGTACAACTAATACATATATATATATATATATATATATATATATATATATATATATATATATATATATATATATATATACCTTAAATCTACTAGAAAGTCAAACTCAAAAGGCTGATTTTGCTAAGTTAGGATCACGGACAAGGCATTGTTATTATTACAGAGAGAAAGTAAACAATTTTTAAAATTTTGGATTATTTGGATAAAATTGGAGCTTTCTGGATAAAGGGTTTCTGGCACCCAGGCAAGCTGATACATTTATAATGGGAGTGCTCCCAAGTGTGTCTCTTGATTAAAAAAAAACAAAACAAAATATGTATATACAGTATGTGTGTATATATATATATATATATATATATATATATATATATATATATATATATATATATATATATATATATATATATATATATATATATTTACATATATTGAATGAAAAGTTGCAAATGCCACTGCTTTGGTTCTCTACTAGATGGCCAATAAAAAAAGGTTAAACCAATCATTCAAGCCAGCCAGACAGCTATTATCCATCATCTGTCTGTCAGTCTGTTTATCATGTATAATGCTCAAGGCACTTGTTTTTAAGTATAGCAGTCACCTTGGTAAGAACCACAGCTGGCAAAATCTCTTTGCCCATCTACAGTCATATTTTGTTTTCATTTAATAAGAAACTAGTTGTCTACAGCAGCGTTCAAGAGGTTATTCCTGTGGGATGTGGGAAGTTTTGGGGGACACTTGCTTTAGCATTACTGAGCAATCATTACTTTCCCCATTTAACTGTATGAGAAGTGATTGCAGGATGATTTGGCCAATGCAGTTTTCAGCCAATAGGACCACTGTGGTAAAAACGATACATGTGCCCTGAGTCTAGAGCTGAGCATACAAATATATATCATTTGCAATGTTGTTATTTGAGCTGATCTTAACCCAATTTGGACATCAATGTGCTGGGTTTAATCATGATGATGCTATAGTTTAGCCCCTGGGCCAACTATCTAATCATAATGGGCAATCAACTGAAAGAGGAGCACATCAATCAACACACGTATGCTCCACACCCAATGGGTTTTCCAAACCTGTCTAATTGAATCTCTGTTATTTTTGGCAAGTTACTGGTTGGGCAGTCTGTCGGAAGGGTCTCTTACACAGGCCAATAAGCCCTAATCTCCTCCAGCCAATGAGCATTTATAGGCCCATATCGATTTAGTGCTATAAACAATAAATCACTAACGAAGCACATTTATCAAGGGTAGAGTTTTTTTAACTCGATAATGAAAATTCCATTGGGGGACATTTATTAAAAAAATTGTATATGGCAACATTTTACCGACTTGAAAACTCGAATCAAATTCATTTTTCGAATTTGACCAAACTCGGTTTTTTTTCTCAGAAAAAAACTTGAATGTCAGGAAGGCTACAAACATCTCCAAACTTGACACTAGACCTCTCACATTGACTTATACAGTAATTAGGCCGTTTTTTAGGTGTCAAATAGTCAGAGTATGATAAATCTCTGTCGAATTTGACAGTTTTGACCATAAAAAAATAGAAAATTTGAATTAGAATTTTCAATTCAACCCTTAATAAATTTGCCCCTGTCAAAACTTTCCAAAGAAGGCAGCCCATGTGCTAAAAGATTTTTCATTTGTCAGCCATCTTGCTTTTATCTAATATAGGGAGGACTTATGTGCAGCTTTAACAAAGTACATGAAGAGGGTGAACATAGTGCAGACAGGATACACTTTTGTGTTAATTTAAAGGAAAACTATACCCCCCAAACAATGTAGGTCCCTATAAAAAGATATTGCATAAAACAGCTCATATGTAAAATCCTGCTTCATGTAAATAAACCATTTTCATAATAATATACTTTTCTAGTAGTATGTGCCATTGGGTAATCAATATCATAAATAGAAAATTGCCATTTTAAAAAATAAGGGCCGTCCCTTGGGATCGTAAGATTCACTGTACTCACAAGCATACCAACAAACCATACATGCGAGGTCACATAAGCCAATTAACAGACAGAGTTGTGTATTTTGCTTCCACACTTCTTCCTGTTACAGTTAGAGTTGTAGTATTTCTGGTCAGGTGATCTCTGAGACAGCACAGAGACCATCACGAAATGGTGGCTCAAGGCAAGAGATGTAAAAGGGCAATATCTACTAAAATATATATTCCAGTTTGGTAAGATTCTTTAATATGCCACTTAATATGATATGAACTATCTGTTGCTTAAGTGTTCATTTTGGGGGTATAGTTTTCCTTTAAGAATCTAACGATGATATTGCCGAATTAAAGCTCCCAGCATTCTTTACGTCTGGTCATACCTTGTAGTAGTGCTGGAAATTGTAGTCCAGCAGCAATAAGCCATTTTATATCCCCTTTAACTATATATATATATATATATATATATATATATATATATATATATATATATATATATATATATATATATATATATATATATATATATATATATACATACAACCAAGGATTTCAGCTTCACAGTATCAGATGCTGACTGAACACGACTGGACATTTCTGTGAGTAAACCACCATCAATATATATCATGAACTGTTGGATTTAGAGAAAAAGGAGATTGCCATAAAATTACAAGGAGTTTACCTGTCCAATTACCATAGACAAAGACTAATACCAAGGGGTTTCAGGATTAGCAATATCCCCACAATTGGGCGAAATAACCCTGAATTCTGCAGCAGGTGGTGTGGGATTTTAAATCACTGTTCTTTCGATCTTTTTCTATTGGTGGTTGGACAGGTGGGCAAAGAGCTGTCAGCTGTCAGGGAAGAGATTAAGAAAACAGAGGACAAATACCTTGAAACACTAAAAACTGACAGAACCTGAACGGAGTTTCGGCGCATGTGCAGTTGGAGTAAATTTCCGGTCACAAACGACTCTGCATGCGCTGCAAATCACGGAAATGTGCCGCATGCGCAGTCGTTCATAACCGGAAATGTACTCAAACTGTGCATGCGCCAAAACTCTGCTCAGATTCCGAAGAAGTCCAAAAAAAGAATGTGGTGAACTCCCGAGGCCAGATCTGCACAGAGGGGTAAGTAAAAAATTAGGGGCATTTGCCCGGGGGGCAGTTAAGCTGTGGAGGAGGAAGGAGGTTGGTCTATGCAGGGTAGGGGGAAGGGTTTTTTTCTAATACGGGTTTGTTCTCTGATCAAATTTTTTTCAAGATCTGAAGACAGTTCTGCCCAATCCACTGATTCTGACTCAGGTTCTGCTGCTAAGAGTGATAGGAATACTTTTTTAGGGGTCAAAACATGCTCCAAATTGGTAAAAGAAAAAGAAGATTCACCAGGAGGGGAGGCCACAAACCCAGAAGGGAAACCACCCCCAGGGGAAAGAAATTGTGATTTTTAATCTCAGCAAACATTTCCTCATCCCTGGTGAACACTCTTTACTGAACAAAGGTGGATATACACAGATTTCAGCGAAAACTTAAACTTAGAGAGCACTTTAGGGATAACCCAATTATGTGCTACTCTAAATTTAAACCACAAAGTAACTTTGACCCACCTGCAGCTTGGAGATTTGGCGAAATTGTGTCTAAGGAAATAACCCATACCTTGCATTCTAATTACCTTGCATTCGAATAAATCTTACCCCAACCTTAGAACGGGAAGCCAGAACGGGAAGCTATCTGGGAAGCCAGAACGGGAAGCTATCTGGAGCCTAACTGGGGATCCTGACCTGGTCATCCGCCCAGCGGTGGCATTGTGCTTATGGAATATTCCTATTATAAAGATGAAATACTGTCCCAATTATCTGATTGGTCTACATGTAATAAATTACCTGGCGACCCTACTTACAAATTTAAAGTACACTTGATGCTAAACTTTCTACTGGCCTCCATGCAGGCTGGATTGACAAGGACAGTTTTCAGTATTTAACTTCAGACTATCCACGCATACCCATTATACACTCTCCCTAAGAACCATAAATCCCTCACAGCCCCTCCGAGTAGACCTATTATTTCAGCAGTGGGCTCCCTTTTCCAACCAGTAGCAACCTTTATTGATTCTTTTCTGCAGAGTTTGGTCAAAGTAATCCTGACATATACCTAAGACTCTACACATGTTATTAGGGGGGGGGGGGATTTACAAGGGAACTGTCTCCTTATCACAATGGATGTCAAAACCTATATACCATCATCCCCCATCAAGCAGGGATTTCTGCATGTAGGGAGGCACTTGAAACACATCCTGATAAAACAGTTCCGACGGAATTCCTTATTGACTGTCTGGAACTGACACTGACTTTATTATTTTAGATTTGAAAAAACTTTTTTTCTGCAACTCTCTGGGACGGCTATGGAAAGTGCGCTATCACCTTCCTACACAAACTTGTTCATGTCACAGTTTGAGCAAACACACATCATACCTAGGGCAAAACCTCATATTGTCTTGTATCTACACTACATTGATGATCTTTTTATCTGGAAGGATAACAGTGAGACACTTATATCTTTTCACCAAATGCTCAACAGGCTGGATACTCCAGTTAAACTGACTCTCACGTATGTTGCCCAGACTATTGATTTTTTAGACCTTCATATATATAGATCAGGTGACAGTGTAGGGCTACTTCTATTTAGAAAACACACTGACCACAATACCATTCTCCATGCTGCCAGCAATCCTCCCCCTTCTACCCTGAGAGGTATTCCCTAGTCACAATTTTTGAGAACTGTAAGGAACAACAGTGACCCCAACACTGCACAAAGACAACTTAAAGAGACTTATGATAGATTTTTAGAAAGGGGGGACAAGGAAGAGAAACTGCAGGCACAGGTGACTAGAGCAGCCACTTTTAGTCAGGATGATCTTGACTATAAACAGAACTGCTCATCGACACAACCATCTTTCATTTTTACAAACACATTTTCAGATGCCTCCAAGGACCTCAAACACATTGTGTACAATAACTGCCCAATTCTTAACATGGATGAGAGCTTGTCCCTCTATCAGGCACCTAAACCCGTGTTTGGATTTAAATGAAATAGGAGTCTGAGAGCTATTCTGTTAGAACTGACCTCTCTACCAGACCAACAGTTGGTGGCAATTAGTTATCCACTCAGTGCAAGCTTGGGTGCTATAGGTGCCCAGACTGTGTAACGTGTAGATGTCTACTGGTTGGTCCAGACTTTCCCCATCCTCATATTGGGTTAACTGTATAAAATCCTGCACATCTACTTTCGTGGTTTACGTTGTGACTTGCCCTTGCAGGTTGTACTATGTGGATAAAACCAATACTACACTGAAGGAAAGAATTGGCAACCATCGCTCTGCAATAAGCAAAGCACTATAAGAAAGGGAGGCAAAGCAACCAGTTGCAAGGCATTTTTTGAAAATGGGACATTCCTTGCCCACATTCAGATGTATGGCCATAGACTTTCAACAGCCATTATCACGGGGAGGTAACAGAGATGCTGCGCTACTTAGCTGCGAAACACACTGGATACATAAACTGGACACCGTGGCCCCAAGGGGCCTCAATGAAACTTTACCCCTAAATTGCTTTCTCTAATTATGACCAGTCTTATGTGGGATTTCTGCTTACCCTTATTAACATTTGGTAGTACCTTCAATCACGTTTTGTGCCCTGTCAGCTAAATACTTAGTACCTTAATAGGCTGGTTTTGTATGTAACAGCCTGTACACATTTCCTCTATCCCTGATATCTTACTCTTAATTTTGCCACAATAGATGGATATGCATATACCCATACCAGCCTAACCTTTTTGGTTCCAGCAATTCTTTACAATAGAGTAGAGTAGAGTAGAGTGGCATTCTAGGCATGTGGGTATAGGTCTAAGTACAGTGGCGGAACTACCAGGGGAGTAGGGGGTGCGAGCGGGCCAGGGCCCGCACCCCCTCAGGGCCCCCCAGCAGCTTGCTCGCCACTGGAATCCGGGTGGAAAATTTTGTACGGAGGGGGGCGGGTTGCCCGGCTGCGCATCACGCACCAGGGCCCGCCCCCCTCTAGATAAGTTGTTGTCTAAGTACTCAGTTTTGCTTTATATATTCCATATAATACAAGGAGTGTAATGGCATTTCAGGTATGTGTTGCCTGGTAGGTACCTCTAATAAACTAGCCACAATTGGCATAGCTGGTAAACATTATATGTGGTAGTAATGCACTAATTTAATACAGAGGTTAATTAAGATACCTCTTTGCAGTCCTGCCTAATGGGCTTGACGAGATCCGGGTGCTCCTGTTAACTAAAGGTGCATTGCCTAGTAACAGCTTGCATTTTGGTTAGGTACAAGCAGCAGAGAATGGCAGAGAATGGCACACACAAGCAGCACTGGGCAAGCAGAGAATGGCACAACCAAGCATCCCTGGGCAAGCAGAGAATGGCACACACAGGCAGCACTTGGCAAGCAGAGAATTGCACACACAAGCAGCACTGGGCAAGCAGAGAATGGCACACATAAGCAGTACTGAGTAAGCAGAGAATGGCACACACAAGCAGCACTTGGCAAGCAGAGAATTGCACACACAAGCAGCACTGGGCAAGCAGAGAATGGCACACATAAGCAGCACTGAGTAAGCAGAGAATGGTACACACAAGCAGCATTGAGTAAGCAGAGAATGGCACACACAACCAAAACTGGGCAAGCAGAGAATGGCACACACAAGCAGCACTGGGCAAGCAGAGAATGGCACACACAGGGAGGGAAGCCAGAAGGCAGGAGACACGGAAAGCTATCATTCTAATATGTACTACATACAGTGACACAGTGCTGGAGCCACATTAGCATTTTGAATAAAGTGTGAACAGGTGAACAATGTGGGCAGTTTCAGTCTGGGTCTCAGGTGAACAGTACAGGCCTTTAGAATGTGAACAATTAGAGGTGTCACAAGTGTGAACAATGCAGGAGGATCACAGGTGTGAACAATACAGGAGATTAGTCTGAATTTAAAATTTAAACAATGCAGGGGCCACAGAAGGGGGGGGGCCGCCAGTTGGACAGCCCTGCTCTAGACACCTCCTATAGCCTTTGATGAGAGTATTTTTGGCCATCCGTCCATACAAAATCTCTCCAGTTCATTTAAATTTAATGGCTGCCGGGCATGGACAGCCTGCTTCAAATAATCCCTTAGATTTTCGATGATATTCAAATCGGGGGACTGTGATGGCCATTCCAGAATATTGTACTTCTCCCTCTGCATAACTGCCTTTGTAGATTTCGAAGTGTGTTTAGGGTCATTGTCTTGTTGGAATTACCAACCCCTGAGTAACTTTGTGACTGATGCTTGAACATTATCCTGAAGAATTTGTTGATATTGGGTTGAATTCATCCGGCCCTCAACTTTAACAAGGGCCCCAGTCCCTGAACTAGCCACACAGCCCCACAGCATGTTGGAACCTCCACCAATTTTGACAGTAGGTAGCTGGTGTTTTTCTTTGAATGTGGCGTTCTTCTTCCACAATGCAAAGTGCTTTTTGTTATGACCATATAACTCAATTTTTGTCTCATCAGTCCAAAGCATTTTGTTCCAAAATTACTGTCTTGTCTAAATGACTCTGTTTGTGGCGTGAGTGCAGAAAGGGCTTCTTTCTCATCACCCTGCCATACATGTTCTTTTTGCAAATGGCACTGAATTGTAGAACGATGTACAGATACACCATCTGCAACAAGATGTTCTTTCAGGTCTTTGGAGGTGATCTTTGGGTTGTCTGTAACCATTCTCACAATCCTCTGCATATACTGCTCCTGTATTTTTCTTGACCTGCCAGACCTGGATTTTACAGCAACTGTGGTCTTCCATTTCCTGACAACATTCCTTACAGTTGAAACTGACAGTTTAAACCGCTGTGATAGCTTTTTGTAGCCTTCGCCTAAACCATGATACTGAACAATCTTTGTTTTCAGATCTTTTGAGAGTTGCTTTGAGGATCCCATGCTGTTGCTTAACGCTAATTCAACCAATTTGGTGTTGTCAGTAATCAGTGTTGAGCAGTTACATGCATTCAAATTAGCAAAATTACAAGGGTACCCAAATTTTTCCACAGCCAGTTTTTCACATTTGATTTAATTTCATACAACTGAATACTGCTTCACTGAAAATCTTTGTTTAGAAAACACCCCAGTACTCAGTTGTTCCTGGGAAATGAAAGACATACCACTGTTATCTTTTTTGTTGAAAGTGGAGTAAATTATTATGCAGGCTGAGAGGGGTTCCCAAATTTTTCATATGACTGTAAGACTATAATTTCTGTTATTCCTTTTTCTAACTTATTTTCGGCATAGGCCTCCGCCATCCATGGGTTTTGGCCCCTTGGGCTAAGTTACCGTATGGTAAACAAGGAAAAGTATTTTTGATTACATACATTACATATTTTAATAAAAGTCAATTAGTGCAGCTCTTCTTCCTAGTTTTTTAGAAGTGATCGGGTAACCTATTAAAAGGTTACCTTTGCTCCATATCAATTGCTATTAATATTGTGTACATAGCAGAACAAAATTTAAAGCCCCCAAAAGAAAGCGTAGAAGTCCCTAACAACCAGACTTTATTTATGCTGAAAGTCAGTGCTTCTGTACAGATAGCAGAATGGGGGGGGGGGAGGGGGGTCCTATTATAATGGGAGAACCTTGTCTTATTATCAGTGTCTTGCTAATGGCCTGGTGCTAGTGTAATCCATCCCCCTGGGCCTATTAGGATCTCATTAGGACTGACAGGTGCAACAAGTATCACAAACAGAGAAAGGGTGCCAGCTTTGTCCCCTGTGTCTCCCCATTACAGTAGGTGTTGGTAAAACCTTTAAGCCAATTATAGTCGATAAAGCAATCAGCTGCTGTATATTTGTGGCAAGCTTTCCCCCATTCAGTACAATTGGCCAATGAAAATGTCTCTTTTAATGCAAAAAGATATTTTGTAAAAAACAAAAATCTTTTTCCATTAATAAAAAAATAAGCATAATAAGCATCAATTTTCAAATTAATTCAAAAATGGTAAATGTAATTTAAATTGTTAATTTTGAATCAATCCCATATATTTAGTAGAGGAAATATCACTATTGAACGACAGAGCACAATAAAAAAAGTATTGATTCTGAAGTCTGTCTAGGGAGAGACGTATCAACCAGCAAATCTAAAAACAGATGAACAAATCCACTTACCAAAAAAAAAAACATTTGAGTAAAAAACACATTTTCTATTCAAGTCAGAATAATTTTCAGTTGGATTCAGAAATATAGAATATGCATTTGTTCCACTTTAAAAAGCTTACAGTTTCCAGTTGGATTTCTGTTTTTTTTGGGGTGGGGGAAACCTCAGTTTTCTTAAATGAAAATACAGTATTTCAGTGCAAAAATGAAATAAAAAATGTACTCTAATTGAAATGTATTATAATAATTAAAATTTATAACGTATATATTGAATATTGCTTCCAAATTATTTTTTTTTAATACAAATACTACTCATTTTGAGGTCAGTTGGAAAGAAGTCACTTTAAACTGATTTCATAAATAATCACATTAAAACAGACTTTAAAATTTATGTTTTTAAACCTGACCTCTGCTCCAAATCTAAAAATAATGCTTTATAATGATTTATTTTATTAGACTCAGTAATGTTATGTTTTTTTTTTTTACTTTTTGTGTTAAAACGTGATTAATTTTATGAGATTAGCTACTGGGAGATGGGAGTTGTAGTTCAATTGCAGCTCAAGAGCCATGGGTTGTTGGCTGTGTGTTATTCTTGCCCAGACCAAAGGAAAATCATGCCCTCTCAGAGAATTCCCTCAGGCTATTTTGGTTGTTAAACTAAATGATCACAAGGGCTGTCAAGTATTAACTAAACCAAACAACGCTCCATAAAGCATTTGGGCATTGGCTAAGGCTGTTCCCAGATGTTCACATTTATGGTATAGAGTGGCTAATTCTAAGCAACTTTTCAATTGCCCTTCATTTTTCCTTTTTTTATAGTTTTGGAATGATTTGTCTTATTCTGACTCTTTTCCATTTTCAAATGTTCTGTAAGGCTATAAATGTATTGTTGTTGCTGCTTTCTATTACTCTTATTCATATCAATTCATGGTTGCTTTGGACCCTACCAACCAGATTGCTTAAATTGCAAACTGGAGAGCTGCTGAATTAAAAGCTAAATAACTCAAAAACCACAAATAATAAAAAATAACAACCAATTGCAAATCGTCTCAGAATATCAATCTCTACATCATACTAAAAGTTAATTTAAAGTTGAACAATCCCTTTAACTCTGTCCCCCAAGAATGATGAAATTCTTTGTTAAACAGCACAGCAGTATAAAATATAATAAATAATATTTAAGTTACAGAGATGAGCAAAAAATGTAGGACCCTGGAGAAAATGTTTGAGTCCCCTCTACCTTGCTTGGGATTGGGGAACATTTAATTGCAGGACACACATGCACTAAGTGAAAACCTTTCCTCTCCCTCTAGGCCCATTACAGTTTTGGCCACTTGGTCCAAAAGAAGAAAAGGGTAGTATATCTTCCTTTTCATAGCCCAGGGAAGACTATGGGGCAAATTTACTAAAGGGCGAAGTGACTAACGCTGGCGAAAATTCACCAGTGTGACGTAATTTCAGAACTTCGCCGATTTACTATCGGTCGCCGGCGTAACTTCTCTAGTGAAGGAGATAGACTGTAGCGGTACTTCGCTCCCTAACGCCAGGCAAATTTGCGCTCTGGCGAATGGACGTAACTATGCAAATTCACTAAGATGTGAATTTTACTGAACGTTGCCTCTTGCGCCAGACTTGCCTTTGCCACCTCAGACCAGGCGAAGTGCAATAGAGTAGATAGGACTTTCTCAAAAAATAGTTGAAAAATGTTCTAATTCCCAAAAAACGCTAGCGTCTTTTCCTTTTCTCAGGGTGATAGGCTGTAAAAGAGTGTAACATTTTTGTTGGGGTAACTGGCTTCCCCCTACATTTCCTAACATATCGTACATAAACTATACACTGGGCTCTTGTGTAGTGTAATGTATTTGCTGCAACATATCCGTCCATTGAACTTTAACTTCCCGCCGTATGCAAATTAGGCAACGTTAGCACAACTTCGTAGGGGACTCAACTTCGGATTTTAGTGAATTTGCGTTGTCCTGACGATTCTATGCCTGGCGAAGTGTTGTGCTGTGAGCGAAGCCGTCGCTGGCAAATTTTTGGAGGTTAGGGACTTTGCCCCTATAACTCCCCTGGTACAGAAGGAGCAAAGGGCTACACTACATAGCATTTCCCTTGCAGGAGAGGAAATCTTTACATCCTCTACACATTAAACTGCCAGATCACTTGACCATAATTCTAGAAATTTGTGGAAAACTGGTTTTCTTGCATAAACGGATTTATTTTGGTTAATTCCATATACCCTGCTAGCAGTTGGCAGGGTACAAAGAGATGTCGCTTAAGGTAAATTCTGACAACTCTGCCCCTCCGGACTGACCTGACGGCTTATTGACCAATGGGGGGGTGAAGATATCTATTGGGCATAGTTGAATATACCACCACACACATCATTGGTAACATGGTCCTCACCCAACAGATCTCAGTAAGACCACAGTACAATCGAATCATTGTCCTTCGAGTCAACAGTTACCTCTGCTCAACCTGGCCCAGCACGTGGGTACCTAAATCAAGCAGAGATCCTCTTATTTATTTCTGTAGAGTAGAACCCCAACTATCAGATGTGCAAACATTTGGTTGGCTGGTAGTGGATAAATACCTTCCTGCAGCGGTGCACCTGACAAACAAAGCTTGGTTACTCCAAGTTGCATTCTGGCCCCTACATAAAGTTTGCTCTATTCATAACACACAGTCATTATAAAACTAGGAGTCTGATATAAATTAATTAAAAACAAAATGTTTTATATATTTTATTTTCTTTAATGCTAAAATGTGTTTTGCTGCCTTCCCCAATGTTCCCCTCTCCCCAATGTAATTAAAGCTGCCAAAAAAATTGACGCTTTGGCAGCCCCAGTGAGGCAAGCAATGGCAGGCTGATTACATCATGGGATGATAACAAAGCCCTAGCGGGAAAGGGTCAGAGAGAGACTGGTATGCAGCCCAACCATAAGTAGAAGGGAAATGAGATCTCTTAACTGATCTGCTGGATAAACGCAGGGTCAGATCAAGCTGTCACAATATTGCAACAAATCATTCCTGCTTGGGAGCGAATAGCTCCCCTCTCTCTTGCTCTGAAATCCATCAGGTGACTATTCAATGGCCTCCTGATTTACTCTGCAGGCTGAGGGAACAGCCCTAAAGCTCCCACTGAGTCAAAGTACCAAGCTCAGGGGCTGTATATTGCTAACCGTGCACCAGCCATAGGAAAACAAACGAGAACAGAACTGGGGGGGGGGATTATGAGACTCAGAACCTGTTATTGAACTTGATACTAAAACAAGGATATTTGTCAGATGCAGTGCCACCAGCTTGGGGATACTTTATATACAAATTGTTTTATGTATAAAGAGTGCTGGAACTTGTTAGAAGTAATAGCAGCTGAAAAAACTACTTAAGCTGGCCATAGACACAAAGATCCGATCGTACGAATCAAGGATTCGTACGATTTTCGGACTGTGTGTGGAGAGTCCCGACAGTTTCCATCCACCGGAGATCGGTCGTTTGGTCGATCGGACAGGTCAGAAAATTTCTGTCGGCTGCCAATAATATCTCTGCATGTATTGCCGATCGTACTATTTTCAGTGGGAGACTGTCACTAGCTTTTGTCGGACTTAACTTTCGTACGAATGCTGTCAGGGGCAGAACATCAGCTGTTCTGTTTTACTTTATTTGATCTGAATGGTTAATGGCAGAACGGGAGATGGGGAAGTCTGATCGTTCGAGGATTTGTACGATCGGATCTTTGCGTCTATGGCCAGTTTAAGGGCCCTGATAGGGAAGGAGCAGTGGGTAACTACCAAGGAAGCAGACCCTGTGGCTGCGGGGGCCTGGGGGTACATGGGGCCCTGTAGGGATCTACTTCCTCGGTTGTCACCCACAACAGGAGCAAAAATTCGAGAGGGGCCCAAGAATTTTTATTTGTTGGCGGGAGGGGTGTAATTCCTGCAGGTAACAAGCCTCTAGTAAATGCCTTCCCTTCCCTTAAATTTGGATCACTGCAAGTAAGAAACATTACTTGTTGCGATCTGGCTTAATTGAAGAAAATACAAAAGAAGTCTGTGATTAAGCTGGCATGGACGAGCTGTTGAATCTACACTTGGAATCAGTTTTGACTGAGTATGCTCAGCATCAGAAAAGGGACAGAAGAGTGGGAAGATGGCAATGATGTAACTCCACTACGCAACTTTGCAGTTCTATGGCAGGTCCGCAAACAAGGAGACTTTTAAATGGAATAGATGTTGCAGGGAGGGAGGCAATGGATATGGTGCTAAGGATGAGCTAGTGTTTAGTTCTTTTTTAAAGGGGTGGTTCACCTTTAAGTTAACTTTTAGTATGTTTTCAAATGGCCTTCATTTTTCCTTTTTATTTTTATAGTTTATGAACGATTTGACTTCTTCTGTCCTCAATCTAAAAACAAATGCTCTGTAAGGTTTCACATGTATTGTTATTGCTGCTTTCTATTACCCTTACTCTATTCAATTCAATTAATAGTTGCTAGGGTAATTTGGACACTTTAACAACCCCTTTAACTCTGCCCCCCAGGAATGATGAAATTCTTTGTTAAACAGCAGTATAAACCCCCCATCTAAAAAAACAAATGCTCTGTTAGGCTACATATGTAGTATTATAGCTATTTTTTATTACTCATCTTTCTATTCAGGACTCTACTATTCATATTCCAGTCTCTTTTTCAAATCAATGCATGGTTGCTAGGATAATTTGGACCCTAGCAACCAGATTGCTGAAACTGCAAACTGGAGAGTTGTTGAATAAAAAAATAAATAACTCAAAAATCACAAATAATAAAAAATAACAACCAATTGCAAATTGTTTGGCATATTGCTCTGTACATCATACTAAAAGTTAATTTAAAGGTGAACAACGAAAGTGAAAAAATAAATCAATCTTAGTGATAAGACCTATTCAGGGAGGATGATCATTAAAATTGGATTTCCTTCTCCTTAAATAATCAGCCCTGTAGCACCAGTTTTTATTAGATCCTTGATGATTTGCAAGGACCTTTAAGCTTGGTATCCCAACAGCAGCCCAGAGCACACTGAGCATGTGCAGTGCCAATGACACACAAAAGATGCCCTAACAAGATCCAAGATGGGGAGCTGCTAGGGGCACTGTAAAGGCCTGGATCATTACTGTTATAGGGCTACTGATCCTCTGGGCTGGTACAGGAAGTTCACTATATAAAATACAATATTATTACCCATCTTCAGTCCTCCTTTTCGGCTATAGACATTTTTTAAAAAAGCCGACCATGCATAAATACACTAGCGGAAGTGCCATAGCCTTAACTTGAAACTGCTCCACACCGCTTGGCTTTTTTAAAAACCAAAGTACGGACCGCTGTTAAACTTTTGTGTGTCCATAGCCTTAGAAGCAGGAGCAAGTGTTGTAAAGGGCAACTAAATAACCAAATCAGCCAGCGTGACAGCAGTTTTCCAGTTCAGTAGCAGCAGGGGTCAGAGAGCTGTGGGGCACCAGAAATATTCGGGGCAGGGGGATTCTCTATTAGTTGCACTCAGATAGCAGCCTTATTCACTCCGGTTTCTCTTCCCTTTCACAGCAGCAAGACAAGATAAAGTTTGCACAGCTGTTTGTTCTCACTGGACTCTTTCTATTGAAGGGGTCACTGCAACTCACACAGGGAAGACAAAAGGGACAGTAATGGACCATTCCACTCCCCCCCCAAGCCCATTTTTTACTTACTTGTCTCCAATATACGTTAATTGAAAAAAATTGTACAGTTTTTACAAGAAACCTGATTGTATGCAGTGAAATTCCCCTTTTGCTGCGGATGGGAAACTTTAGACCAGGGGTATCCAACCTGCGGCCCGAGGGCCACATGTGGCCCAGTTTAAAGGAGAAAAGGAAGAGAAGGGAAAAAAATGAAAGAAATTAAGAAATAAATGTATGGAAATACACGAGAGTGAAATAACACTTTGTGCTCTTTAAGTCCAGACACATTAACCCCCTCAGTCTGTCGTCTTGTTAGGAACAGGCTTACTATGCCAGGTTGTAATTGTGGTAACCTATGGAGTAGGGAGGATGGGGCATTCTGCCCATTGCCCAGTTAGTAATTATAATAAGTCTATTTAATATCCAGTTGTCCCATATTCCAGTGTATAGCTCCATCTGGTTATCCAACTAATATTGTAGTACTTTCCAGTGTATTTTCTTTAATTTTACAAATCAAAAGTGTTTGTGTATTGCATGTGTGGCCCCAGACAATTCTTCTTTTTCCAATGTGGCCCAAAAGGTTGGACACCACTGCTTTAGACCGTCCCTAGTTGCTCTGCAGGGAAACCATCATACTTTTGAAAGACAGGGAAGCAATGTGCAGGGTTATTTTATGTTTTGTTTGCATTACCTGGCTAATCTAAAGGTGGCCATACACGGGCCGATAAAAGCTGCCGGCAGCTTATTGGCCCATGTGTGGGGGCCCCCGACGGGCTTCCCCGATCGAGATCTGGCCGAAAGTCGGCCAGATCTCGATCGGATGGGACTAAAAATCCCGACGGTTCGCGGCCGCATCATCCCCTTAAAAAAAAAATCTGCATTATTAACAGAGGAGAGTTTTTGTTATGTGCGTTGGCTCTGTGAGGCAGGTTTATTTATTGTATTCGGCCAGTTTGAGTCTGGAAAAATGTTCATGGACTACAGCTCTTGGATGAGCAACTTGCAGGCGTAGGGGGATCCTCAGGGAGCAGACGTGACAGAAATGGCACCTAGACACTAGAACAAACAGCCATAAAAGCAGAGGGTTGATTCTTAAAGGAGAGGAGAACTAAAGCTCAAGAAAGAATTACAATAAAAATGCTGCACATTATGTATTGGGGTTCTGTACTAGTTCAAGGCCACTACAGCCCATATATGACCTCATTTTCTTCTAATTTTTTATTTCAGACGACCCCTAGGATTAGCTTCTCAACAGCAGCCCAGAGCACACTGAGCATGTGCAGTGCCACTGACACTCAGATGGTCTACCAGTTTGGTGAGCCCCCATTGGACAACCTTGCTGACCTGAATCATTAATATTATAGGGTTGCTGAAACTCTGGCTGTTATAGTGGCTTCAGTACATTTTTAGCCATACAGATTTTTTGGGTTTTAGTTCCCCATTAAGCCCCAAAAGAAAATCATCATAATTTTTCTAAATCCATTGTTGGTCTGTATAGTGTCTCAGTTAGTGTCAGCTAGTAACGAAAGACACAAGGAACGGATGCAGCTGCACCAATATGTTTTTCTTTAGTTCCAGAACTGGTCGAGTGACAAGCAAGGATACATCTAGGTAGCAGTTGCTTCAAACCCCCCCCCCCCCAACATAGAATAGAAAAATAGAAACAAAAAATAATAATGTGCTATTTACGGTATACCTGTGGGAGCTGCCATATTGCAAAGTGCATTTCTATTTAGAGAAATTCATATAGAAGGGAGTTGCCATATGACTGCCATGCTTGGTTGAGGCACTCTTTTCATAATGCTAATGGTAATGGGATGCAAGCAAGGCAAGCAGTATGGATGGTACAATTTTTTGTTCATGAGTGGGAGTGGTCATACTTCATACATGATTTGGAGCTGCCATACATTGTCTCAAAGCAACCAGTTAAATCACTGCAGGCTCCAGTGATGACAGTGGCCTCTGGTGGCCAAAATTGTCATAAAAATCAATGACAGCAAGCTGAACACCTTCACAGTAATACAGAAACTGTGTTTGGCAAGTAAGGCAACACACAATGTTGTTATTTTTAATATATAATCAATGTAATGACACTGATAAGCCTCACTCACTAGCCAGAGTATCCCAGTAGCCTGCACTGGCCCCAGACGTCAACTTCAAAGGCATCACTAGAAATCATCAGCCTCTCCAATTGCAGCATGCTGGCCCCATAGCCAATTAGACAGTCGCGTTCCATTCCTCTGAGAAGGAGCCCATCGATCTTCGGTGGGTTGCCTGGTGCAACAGCTACTTCTATATTGTATGTAAATTTTATTCGTCTTCTTCTTTAGATCGTCTTCTTAGATCCACTAATGGCATTGTATTACTCGTGCAAGCATGGTGGCAACACTCTTGTTCAGCTTCTACTTCTCTATTGAAGTTAAAAATGCGGGGCCCCACCTTACTCCAATGATTGTATTGCATCCACAGTAATTTGTCATTTTAATACTTGAGATATCTTTCACTATAAACCATGGGAGTTGTACATTTGTGTGAATAGGTGGAGCAAGAATGTTCCTCCTCTTTTTATGCTGTGTTACACAAGTATGAAGGCTTGATAAAAGGCAGGTGTCCAAAATGTTGCCTAGACTTTGACACAAATAAACACAGTTTTTCACTATTTTAGAGTGCTGCAGCACAATTTCTTCTGCAATGGGAAACCAGGGCACTGTCTTACCTAAGTTCAATATCTTGCCCAAAATCTGCAGTACACATGACTCCACCTTACCCAATGGCAGTGGGAAAAGGGGTTTGCCTTTCCCAAGGGCATCAGAGGACCTCATCTTGCCTGAAGATAATGGTGGGCACGGTCTAATGCAAGGGCAATAGGGGCAGTACCTTCTCAAAGGCAATATGGCAGACTCCTTATTGTCCTTACCAAAGTCAACACAGGCATTACTTTATCCATGGCAAGCATGCTCCCAACCTAACTTACCCATAGGCAATGAGGCACTGTCTTACCAAAAAGCAACAGAGGAGCAAAGAGATGAGACACCCAAACCAAAGAATAACAAGTACACGCCTCAAAATCTACTGAACCACAGGGAATGGGGAGTTGTCCAAAGTACGCCCCCTTCCAGGGAAAATGGGGTGCTCACCTGTCAGGAAGGACCACCCAACCAAAGTCAATACTCAGAGGGAGTTTAGAGAACTCTGCCTAGAGGAAATTACAAACTTCTAAACCTACCTTGTTGCACTGCACCATGTGCTTCAGTTTCTGATAACACATCGGACCAAAATAATTATAGACTTCTAGAGATTCCCTGCAGGAAATGAAAAATCAGGGGTAAATACATTTAATGGGAAATGTAGTTGCTCCATATTTTAAATATACATGGCTATAACATGTGGTGTAGGGTATGGTTGAAGTGTTTTTTTGTGAAGTAAGTATGTTTAGGGTTTCTACTGCTAAGATTTGTATGGGCTGGAAACACGTAGAATAGGTACAGCTTGAGTAGCAAAATGCTTATAGTCTGCCACATCTGACTGATGTCACAATCTACAGGAACGCACCAATAGCAGGAAAACCTGAAGTTGGACAAAACATATACAAGAAACCCAAAACAAAGACACATAGCATGTTCTGCTGAAAAATCAAAGATTAATCTATGAGGATAACTGACTTTTGAAGGTCCTACATCTGTCACTACACTTGAACTGCTAATGAAGCCAGTGTCTATGTACTTAACCTTCTCCATAAAGCCAGTATCTTCACAAGGTTCCACTTAGATCTTTTACCCACAGGGCCAGGGGCTGCGTCAGACTTAATCCCCTCAGACTACTTTCAGTAAGAGAGTAAAGAATAATTTAATAGACTGTTACCCTGTGATACCAGATGCTACGTAGTCCTTTTCCAAGTAGCTGCAGCCATATCGAATTAGATCTTCTCACTCGTCCTTCACTTTACTGCCTCCGAAGGCTGGACATAGTGAAATCTACCGTCTAGGACCCCGGCTTTCCCTGCCAACAGTTCAATCAGCTTTCCAATCTGAGGAAAGGACTTATTATAAAAGCAGGCTACCTGAGCTAGCAGGGTAGTCATCAAGGGGCACACAGCTGTACAGGGTTCAGTCATTGCTGGGGCCCTCAAAACCAATATTTAACACTGTTCAATATGTCAAGATTTCCCAGATTTTACATTCATACTGGTTTCCTCACAGTTGGACTGGGTGTCTGAGGCAAGAGGGTGCCTATACTTTCTCCAGTTCATGCCGGACACCACAGCAACAGTGAATTATCACCCAACAAGGTGGCAGTAGTGCTATGCTGAGATAAATAGCAACAGGGGCACAAGCCACACTACTTTTGGTGATTTTACTACACTTCTACTAGTGCAGGATATACTTGAGATATGGAACAGGGTAGTGTGGGAGCCTACAAGAAAGTTCCCTGGGCCAGTCCATTTTTTATAAAAGATGTGTACCGGCTGGGTCGACAGGATTTGCCTCATGAGGAGGTGGGTGCCCAACATATTGGTATCCTCCCGCCATTGTTTAAAAGTTGTCATTTACATAAAAATTTTTAACAAATTTGCACTGAATCCCTCTTCCCTAAACACATGCTTGGTTTACAAGGATTCTTAAAACTAAATTTAAAGGTTACTGTCTGCATGAGCCCACCAAATCATTATGCTCAGTCATGTGCCAAACTTGATTTGGAACACATATTGCTGGCAGGTCACTGACCAAATAGATACTACAATCTGTCATGAAGGATCTTCAACTGCTTTGTGGAAGTCTTCCTGCTCTATAAGCTTGATAAAATCTCAAGCACAGCTAAGATTTCCCAAGGGGACCTACCAATAATAATCAGAAAGAATGTTGCTGATGCATTAGGGCTTAATATAACATTGGTAACCCCATACCCCGTGCCTTCCCTTTATATGCAGAAGAATGAGGTTGAGCTATGAACAAGGTATCCCATAATAATGGCTGATGGCTGGATACCACCAAACCTTTTAAAGCATGACAAATGAAAGTGCCTTGGATTAGAGATAAACGTTCTTACACTGTAAGGGGCTTTGGGTGGAGCTCTCACAGTCTCTGTTTTTATAAGCTACCATTAAATAAGCTAACGGTTTATTACTTCAAGCTGCACACCAGATTTAATGAAATGACTGAGCAACATTAGTTCTACTTAAATGGTGGCGACACTCTCAGGCACGGCAGGGAAACTCATAACTCATTATATTGTTTATAGAAGGACTACCAACCTCATAAATGCACTCTCCCTTTGCATAACATGTTCTGAGGATCAGTTGAGGACATAGATTATAATAATCATCTGAAGCCTGGGACACGACACTAATCAATACTAGGACAGGGATTGTCCAGTCTGGTGATGCCTTCTGTTCCTCATTGGAAGGTGTTGACCAGTAGTTGTGCACCATTTTTCCCCATCCCATTGGTCAATAAAATGTCAAAAAACAAGAACACAAAAGTTTATGAGATTATTGGTGTCAAACTGAACCTCATCGTCATACAGGGTAGCCATGAGGATTCATGATAATGTCTGGGCAGATGCCAGTTTCACAAAATGGCATATCCTCTTGAGGGACAATTGAACTGCAAACACCTGTTGAAGCAAAAAGATAATTTTATTTACTTGCTCAACTTTCCCATGGGTACGCATAAAGCAATTGTCTCTGGTTCTGAGAGTATGATTCAAATCCCTGCCATAAAGCAGTACAGGACTGCTGTTCTTTTGGCAAAAAGGAAGTGGTGGCAGTCTCTATAAAAAGTAATGTTTTGGTACACACGAGCAAAAAATCACTAGAATACTTTCAGAAAAAAAACCTAATATTGCAGTAAATATTTTGAAAAATTCTTTTCAAGTCCAAAGAATTTTTATTTTGACAAAAGTATCAATAAAGCAAGTTCAGAATGTACAATACTTACTGGAAGTTTTAAACAACTCCTTTTTTTTACAGGAAGAAGTCTGAAATGTTTAGAAATCAACTCAATGTGATTAAGGCAAAAAAAAAATTGTCATTTTAGGTTTTCCGATTTTTCAGACAAATGTTGAACTATTTGCAGCGATATTGAAGGAAAGTCCAACTTAATAACTTGACCTTGTGGCGGGGGAGAAGCAACTTTTAGATTCCAAGGTGACAAGCCATTAGGCTTTATGGGAAGAGAGAAGAATGCATCTGTCATGGCTATTTATCTTGAGCACTTGCTCACCAGGTTTGTAGGCCCCTTGGTTTATGACATTTCAGATGGGATGGTTGGAAATTCACAGGTGCAACTAGTGCTTAGGTTCCAAAAAAATGCTTTGTCTTAAGTATAGAATCAGTCCAAAAAACACATATATAAAAATATGAATGAGTAGGATAGAGGGTCAAAAGTTGCTCAGAACGATGAGCTTTGTAAAAGAATAAATAAATAAAATGGAAAACCTCCCACTGACTATTGGCATTGCATCTATAAAGACTACACAAACCTCCAATGCACAAATCATTTAATGACACTTTTCTAATGCCCTAACCCTCAACAATAATGCCTAAATTAAAGGGAAGGGATGTTAGAATAATAGAAACACTTTTCTAATGCCCTAACCCCAGTGCCCCAATCGGCTCCACTTGGACCCTAATGTACTTCACTGCTCAGCTAAGGAAAATTAGTTTCTTGTGCCCTACCCCCAGGAAGTGAGAAGTGCAAGTAAAATGATCTCCCCAGCCTATTTAAAAGAAATGTTCAATGTAGTTCAAATTCTTCTATCAATCCACAAACAAAAGCTTTTACAGCTATATATTTAGGTGCCACAATATGTCCTTTCTGTCTGAGCAACAAGTTTTTTCAGTACGTAAGAATCAAAGTTACAAGCTAGAATGTAAAGTGAAGGTAACTTTCTAATGCGTCAGCCCCCCCTAAGAACCCCCTTTTATGTGCCCAGCCGGTTCCCATAGCTGACAGCCACTGTGTTGTTTGTTTTGTGTGAAAGTAAATGATAAAAGATCCATGAAATCGATACAGAAAGGCAGAACAGCAGAAAGAAGTGAGGACTCTCCATCATAGCGGCTTCTACCCTCTGCTGACTCGTGCAACAATGGGCTCGACACATCCAAGTGCACATCTAACACAGCTGTGCATTTCATTAGATGAAGAGAACTAGTGACACAAGTAAATAATTAACTTATTCTGCTCCGCTGGCTCTGCCTAGAAGACCAGTCATAGCTGACAGATTTTAATACAAGTTAACACAAAGGGGGCATAAAGAGCTTAGGAGAAAGTTGGTTATAATTTTGGAACTAATGAATACTCCATGCTGCTAAATATAGAAATGATGATTTACATCTCTAAGCTTCTTGAAATTTGAATGCACATGAACCATATTTAAAAAATATATATATTCATTTTAATAAAATACAAATTCTCTAAAAAAAAATTATTTTAATAAAATGCAAACAAAATTAAAAAATAAAATCCAATTTCCCTAAAACATGATTTTAATAAAATGCAAATTCTGTAAAAAAAAAAAAAAGTTAATTTGAATAAAACACAAATTCCCCCCCAAAAAAATATTTTAATAAACTTCCTAAAAAAATTCAAGAATGAATATTAATTAAATGAAAAATTCCCTAAAAAATTTAAATTTGAACAAAATGCTAATGCCCTAACACTTTTTAAACTTTTTGTTAAAATGTAAAATATAAATTTTACTAAAATATCCTGAAAAAATATAGTAAAAATTGCATTTTTTTACAATTGAATTATCACAGTATTATACTGTTGATTGGCACCTTCCATTTTTTAAACCAGTAGGGGACTCAAATGAGCAATACATGATGAAAACAGATCAATGTGATTTTTAAACCTGCCTCTCCCCTTAATTAAAGAAAGATCATTTAAGCTATACAAGGTAAAAATCAATGGAATTTGCTTTCAGTGACCTGACTGGTAACACTAGAATTTTTATTCCCGGGTCTGGGTCTGCAATATACATTTACTGGCAACATGATAAAGGTAAAAGCCCTAGCAGACAAGTGGTTAAAAATGGCTGTATATGGGGCAATGAATTACACGATTTTTTTACATGTATTTTTTAAATATTTGAAAAAAAAAAACCGCCCCCAAAATACTAATTTCTGCTAAAATTTAAGGGTACCTGGCAATGTATTTAGGCTAACGACTCTGATACATGTAAGCTTTCTGATAATAATACTGTGGAGCAACTTCTAGTTACCCACTTACAGTCTCATTAAACAGTGCACTGAATTAGAGATAAGGGTAGAAGGTATGGGGGGGGGTGAGAGGCTACTTGAAACATCACTTTAGGGAGGGTGACCACACAATTCCCTTGCAATACCGCTTTCCCAGGAGTCCCTGAAAGGCTTCAAGTAATTAATTTGCATAGACTGAGAAGAATAAAGACTCTATTAATTGAAAACATCACCATTCCACAGCCCTATTATAAAACAATAACCACAGGAAATGCCCAAAATACACAGGGCAAGCAGTATGGCCAGCTGTACAATGTGTGCTTTGCTCACACTATTTAGAAACAGAGGTGGAGTTTTTATTCCATGCTGTAAACGTAGACCCAAGCCATTTCTTCTTAAGGAAGAGCTTCGAGGTCAGCAAGGTCACTCTGTGGCTCTGCTTGAGCTAAATATTTGTTTTGCCTTTAAATGAACATTTAATATGGGATTCATACGTGTAAATTTGCATAACAAAGTGGCCAGGTTAAAGGGGCGAACCCACCTCTTCTACTGGCTGTCTAATTATCCTGTCATTTTTTACAAGGGTCCATTTACAGAAACCAACATTTTTATGGACAAATGGAAGCCAGTACTGTTTGCAAAAACAAGCAATTAAGAAAGACTGGGCCTCTAAATAGTATTCATGGAAAACAGAAGGTTTTCCTACTTTGCATTCCTCTTGCACAGAAAGGGCAATATAAAGGGCCCATATACACCAGCATTTTTCTTTTTGGTATAAACTAAAAATAAAAAAATAAAAAGATGCCAAACTAAAATAAAGGATTCCTTTTTTTTTATTTCTCCTTAAACCCCCAAACAAATCAATTAGAAATAAACATTCAACATAGGACATAGATGATAAGTGTGTTGGCGAGAGTTAGATTCGTATTTAATACCAGTTCATAAAGTGATCCAATTGGCAATAGAATCGCATGAAAAAGTATGCAAAATTCAACATTTTAGAAGACGATTCTGAAATTTATGAAAACGAACTTACAAAAATAAAAAATTAGAACAGTCAGTTGTTGACAATTCTAACTTTACAAAACCATATGAATCATGTTATCGGGTTTAAAAAATCCAAACATTAAAATAACCGCCCCCCCCCAAATCTTCAAAAGAAAATAGGTTCCTAGTGGGGGTTCATTAGCTGTTTATATTACTTTGGTCCAGTTCACAACAATTCAAAATCTGAAATTGAAAACAAAATGATTTGTTTACTTGCTATTCATTCTATTTTGTTCAGCTAGCATACTCAACCAGTGAATTATAAACTCTTGAATTTGATGTGAAAATGTTATCAAGGACTGGCTTAAAAAATGTAAACTTATATGACATAGTCTACATTGGGCATGTGAACTCAACATAATAATACGAGCAATAAATCAGAAAGTTTACACTTATGAAACACCAAAAAATAATCCATTAGAAATATTTGGTTAGACTAAATAGAATTTTTGCAGATAATGTTTAAAAATTTTAGTATGGACCTTAAAGGAAAAGTAACAGCAAAAAAAAAAATGAAAGTGTTTGCTTCAGAAAGTCTACTATAATTTGTATAAAAAAAGCTTCTGTGTAGCCATTCAATCTCAAAAAACAGAAGGCAGAAGTTACATAGCAGATACGCTCTGTGAGATACAATGGGATTCTACAGAACCTTTCTGTTTAATGCTATATAATCTGTGCCTCTCTTCTTTTTTCTCTAAACTGAATGGCTGGCCCATGGCTATACAGAAGTTTGTTTATATAAATGATAGTTGTCTTTTTGAAGCAAACACATCAGTTTTAATCACTTTAAAAGAATTGTTTTTGATGTTACCTTTCCTTTTTTTTTCTTTCAGTTCTCTCAAGTCTGGACAAGGCCACTAATAAAAATTGCAGGATCTCCCATTTATATTATATATCCAACGTGCCTGTAATAAATGATAATACACAACCTTCATTTGTATAAAGATGCAGTTTCTATAAAATATTGTTTTACACCAGAGGTGGCCAACCTGCGACCCGAGGGCCGTATGTGGCCCAGGATGGATATGAATGCGGACAAGCTTGAAAAGCTCAGTTTTCCAAGGAAACGTCATAATAATATAATAATAAGTCTATTTAATATCCAGGTGTCCCATATTCCAGTGTATAGCTCCATCTGGTTATCCAACTGGTATTGTAATTCTTTCTGTGTATTTTATTTACTTTTACAAATCAAAAGTGTTTGTGTATTTCATGTGTGACCCCTACAATTTTTTTTTCAAATGTGGCTAGGGTTGCCACCTTTTCTGGAAAAAAATACTGGCCTTCCTACATATTTGTCTTTTTTCCCTATTAATAACATTGGGATCAACCAAAATTCTTACCGGTCAGGCCGGTAAAATACCGGCCAGGCGGCAACCCTAAATGTGGCCCACGGAAGCCAAAAGTTTGGACATCCCTGTCTTAAACTGTTTACTTTTTTGAAAGAACCAGATTCAACCCAGTATGAAAAATAATTACAAGGGGAAAATGTTAAATCATTTGCCAGAGAAAAAGCCAAGTGATGGTCTCCTTATGTAGAGGCCACATGTTTATGTTGGGGGGGGGGAGAGGCATTGGCCTAAAGAACTACAACAAGTTTCAAATGTTCGATGAGCAATGAGTTTCCTAAACACGGAGATTGCTTGTGGGTGGACACAGAAGTAAGAAGGGGCTGTGTTCCTTTGATGTACAGAAAAGCAATATATGACTGTTCTTTGAGAGCGATTCGTAGTCCGTCATGTGAAAAGGGATTAACACCTCCAACAAAGAGCAGCAGATCAGAGGGCTAAGCAGTGGTGCCGAGCCGTTTTGAAGAGTTGGATATTATTGTATTGTATGGTATTTGGGAGGAGCCGGCAACTACTATATCTTTTACATGTTTGTGAGATATGAACAATTAAGGCACCCGATGATTTTCTACAAATATGTACGTAAATAGGCAAGCAATGTCTTTGGGGGTGGGGGGTATTTCCTTAGCACAAACCCTTTGCTTACCTTAGAAAACCTTGTTACCATTATTTCTACATATTACAAGTTTTCTAAATATTCTTGAATTTGGAATTCCATTTTTGTAACAAGGTGTATGGCTCTAAATATGTTCACAAAAAATAAATAAATAAAAAAAGTCCCACTGAACACTAGAAGACATAGTTATGGATATTCCTTGGTTGCAATTTATAAACATAAGAAAAAAATATCCCAAAGCTGCAGCTAGAGGTGCAACATTCATTTAATTACCCAGTATATTTTAAGGGAAAGTTCACCCGGAGCTCCCCCCCAAAGTAAAGTTAAAATGCATTTAAGACTAAAAGAATCTGTATAGCAGAGAATTACTTAAACAGGGGGTCTCACTATTGGGAATATATTAGGTAAAACACACTTTATTTATTCAAAATTTAAAATACACATACATATTAAAAAAACTGGACATAGCAGCAATGTGTTAAGTGTAGTATCAATCCATTTGTTTCACTAAAGGTAAAATAACACATTTAATTGAGTACCCGGGTACTGTTAGGGATTCTAAAAAGATTCCCACAAATAATGCTAGTAGGTGATAAGTATTGTTCAATCAGAAATGTATACCCAATGCCCCAGTTGCCTTCCGGGTTAAGCAAAAATAAATCATTTCACAAAACTGAGAGCCTACAATGAAGTCAATGAAGGCAACCACCTGGCACTGCACAATCCTTTAGTCCTCAACTTAACATTGCTGCGAGTCCACCCGATGCGCATTTCCCCCATAGTTTTTTCAAAGCCCCCTTGGGGACAACATTTTTTTTTTGCCTATTATGCCAAAATGTACTCAGGTACAAAGCCTGAGAGTAAATTTGTACTTCATATTCATAGAAAACCAAAAATGTTTATAGAAACCCCATATGCATAAGAATTTTCAAATACAGGTATGGGACCTGTTCTCCAGAATGCTCAGGACCCTGGCTTTTCCCTGATAATGGATCTTTCATTAATTTGGATCTACTAGAAAATCATGTAAACATTAAGGGGCACATTTACAAAGCTCGAGTGAAGGATTCGAATTAAAAAAACTTCGAATTTCGAAGTGTTTTTTGGGCTACTTCGACCATCGAATGGGCTAATTCGACCTTCGACTACGACTACGACTACGAATCGAACGATTCAAACTAAAAATCGTTCGACTATTCGATCATTCGATAGTCGAAGTACTGTCTCTTTAAGAAAAACTTCGACCCCCTACTTCGGCAGCTAAAAGCTACCGAAGTCAATGTTAGCCTATGGGGAAGGTCCCCATAGGCTTGCCTGATATTTCTTCGATCGTTGGATTAAAATCCTTCGAATTGTTCGATTCGAAGGATTTAATCGATCGTTCGATCGCAGGATTTGCGCTAAATCGTTCAACTTTGATATTCGAAGTCAAACGATTTTAGTTCCTAGTCGAATATCGAGGGTTAATTAACCCTCGATATTCGACCCATAGTAAATGTGCCCCTAAATAAACCAAATAGGCTGGTTTGGCCTATTAGTTAATTATATCTTAGTTTGGATCAAGTACAAGCTACTGTTTTATTACTACAGAGAAAAAGGAAATCATTTTTAAGAATTTGGATTATTTGGATAAAATTGAGTCTATGGGAGATGGCCTTTCCGTAATTTGGAGCTTTCTGGATAACGGGTTTCCAAACAAAACAAACCTGGATACCACCTAAGTACATAATCACTCAAAAAAAATCACCCATAATCACCCCAAAAGTTAAATATGCCCTTTTGAAGAAAATTAGGGACGATTTGTACAATGCCAGTGACAACATCCCAAGTGCTATTTCCGGATGAACACATAATAAAGTTTACTCGAATAAACAACATGTTTCAATTAAAGATTCCAAAGACACTTATTTGTCACAAAAGTAGCTATTTTAATGACGCCGGCGCTCATTAAAGTCAATGGGTGTCTGTTTATTGTCGCAAATTTTTTTCGACGCCAGCGAATTTTCGTGCCAAATTCGCAAATTTATTCGCCAGTGGCAAGACGGGTAGATTCACCGTAAATTAGCCCATCACTATTGATTTGTACCCATTCATTATGGCCTTCAATAAATTTGAATATCCTTATAATTTACAGTAGGGGTACATTATCCCTTATAATACAGTACATGAGTGATACTCATTGCTGTGGGCACAGCCGTACAATGGAAACATTTATGAAAACAAAAAAAAGTTTACATTTGGGTTTATTTTAAACAGTACTTTTTTGTCAGAGCTAAACTTTGTGCCCCCTCCACTACCCAGAAAGTCTCAAGTGAAAAATTAAAAGGTCTAATCCTAATAGCAAATCAGATATATTTTTGACAGACCTGTCATTCACTGATTGTTCCATTAAAAAGAACAACAAATGCACTGTGGCCCTCCAGCTCTTGTTAAATGGCAAATGCAGCATCCAACCAATAGCTGTAGACTGTCAAATGGATTCTGTGAGTTGTAGTTTAGAAGTAGTTGGGATGCAGGTCAGATATCTGATTAATGCAATAACCCAAATACGTGGGGATAAATAAATATCAAGGTTCACCTTTCAAGTAACTTTTTAATATGGTAGAACATGTCCTTTTCTTAGCAACCTTTACATTTTTAGTTTTAAGCTGTTGAATTACTTGTTTATCTCTTTTGCCTCCTTCCAGCTTCCAACTGGGGGTCACTGACCCGGCAGCCAAAAAATGAATGTTCTGTGAGTCTACAATTATATTGTTATATATTGCTTATCTTTCTACTCAGGCCCCTCTCCTATTCATTTTTACAGTCTCTCATTCAAATCACTGCCTCATTGCTAGGGTAAATTGTACCCTAGCAACCACATTGCTGCTGAAATTCCAAGCCTCTAAAGAAAAAAAGAAAAGCTTATCAATATAAAAATGGAGATGAACAACTCTGCTGAGTGTTGCGCAGTAGAGCAGAGCAAGAGTGTTCTAGAATGGAATCTATACTAGGACAGAGCCTGGTGACACTTGCTGCGGCACGCTGCTCCCCTCTAGAGGGGTCTGTGTGACAGTTGGCAAGTACTTGTTGTTTGTTCTCCACTTTTTCTACTGGAAAGATGAAAGACAAGGGTGTCAACTGATGGATTTGACATTAGCATACTTCCAAGAAGGGACTGGAAAAAGCCAATTTTAAACCGGATGTGTTATTAGCCACTGTATCTGCATTCATATCACACGTATTGACTGTAAGGATTAAATCAGTGGTGGGGAACAGGCTTCAAAAGGAGTGCAATCAAAGATGCTTCCAGCCCCCTCACCCAGTCCTGATCTCATCTGCCAACACTTATCTATTGCAGCTCATCCCCTCAGCTTCCTTTAACCCTTTAATACATACAAATCCAGTGTCTAGGGCTGGGTTGAGGAGTGAGCTGTAAGATCAAGGGCCCTTAAAATAAAATGGGCCTTACATTAACATGAACACTTTTTTCCCCCAGTTCACAGGGACCCACTTTTATAATGTAACACAAATGTCTACTATTGCTAGTGCAGGACTGGCTCACCAAGACACTGGGCGATATCCTGGGAGGCCCTGTCCCTAGTAGGAGCAATCACTGGACAAGTCCTTCAGTGGGTCCTGGGCTAGTTTGTGAGTGTTAAAGCAAAGATCCCCTGTCCCAAGTTGTGCAACTACATGGGGTGGATTTTCGCAAAAATATGCCTTCTTTCATGCTTTTCCCCAAGGCCTGTCATTTTTATGCTGCTTAAGAAAAGACCATGTGTGAAACTCTTCTTTGATTAAAGCCTCCTGCACGGCGGCAACAATACAAGGCATAACACCAAGCCAGTGCATTTTTTGGTCACCTGATGCCTTATCTTGGCCTGTATGTTAGGCCGCAGTAAATCCATAAATTGTTCGGCCATTGGCCAAAAGAGCAGATCGTTGTCTTCTGCACATGCACACATGTCTACCACAGATTTGCTGCACATGACATCACACTAGTTAATGTGGTTTATAGACATATGTTGATGTAAAGAAAAAAAAAACAATAAAATATAAAGGTCATGCCTCCAGATTTACTTTCAGGTGTTTGCATCCAGCATTGGCCCATCACCTTGTCAAATGCCTGGTTGCTGTAGTGTTTTAGGGACATTTGACATTCTTGTACACCAAGCAGCACCCAAATCCTAGGAATGATTATAGACAGCCCAAGTAAGTAACAAGGACTTGTGTGATCATCACACCTTCCCTGAGGTCAAGGGAGACTGCGAAGCGCGTTGGATATTGGAGCAATTCGATTTTTTTTATTGATCACGGATATTGGAGCAGTTTGATTTTTTTCATCGATCACAGACTCAACAGGAGAAGCCTTCCTGGTCCCAGAGAAGTCTGGGCTTTTATTTTGCTTTGGGTACTACGTGCTTTATGATCTGGCGATCCTTGTGAGTAGAAAATCGCTTGTTTTATGGTGATTTTTAAAATTTATTAAAGCAATATTATACTATATTTTGCTTTATATCTTCATTATACTACTTGGTGGATGACTGGAGAAAACTTATAAGGTGAAGAACGAACATTACTATATGCATCAAAAATCCAAGAAATCTTCTGCCTATATACCCGAAAGGGGGAATCTTGAAGAATATCATACTGGTGGAACTTCTACAATATAGCTCTCCAGGCACCATTTTTAAACACTCTGTGGCTCTATGGGCTTAATTAATTATCTTAATTGAGACAATACTACTCTATGGGGCCGATTCACTAACTTCGAGTGAAGGATTCGAAGTAAAAAAACTTCACATTTTTGTGCTCCTCGAATTGACGTAGAATGATTCGAATAGATAGAGTGCAAAAACGCTGCTACTATTCGCCATTCGATAGTCGAAGTACTGGATCGAGCGCAAAAACGCTGCGACTATTCGCCCATTCGATAGTCGAAGTACTGTCTCTTTTAAAAATACTTCGACTGCCTACTTCGCCACCTAAAACCTACCGAATTGCTTTAAAAGCCTATGGGAAAGTCCCATAGGCTTGTTTTCCAAGTTTTTGATCGAATAAAAAGGCATTCGATCGAATGAAAATCCTTTGAGCGAATATTCAATCGAGCGCCTATTCGCCTGGCGAATATTCGCCAATTTGACTATTTGCCAGAGCCTAAATTCGCCCGAATTGCCTATTCGATTCTATTCGATTCTATACCCCAGTCGAATTTCGAGGGATTTAACCCTTCGAAATTCGACCATTGATGAATTTGCCCTTATGTGTGTGCTTCCTTTTGCATTCTATTTCAGATTTCCTGGGCCCAAGTAAGTAGCTTCCAAGCCAACACTTCAAATAGTGGTATTCTAAGGGCTAACAATGGTCACTGTTGTAGACTGATGCCCCTCAAATTCCGCCCTACAGTAGACCTGCAATGGCACTCGGCTGGCTGTTTTTTTTTTAGACCAAAGCCAAATTTTGGGGCTCTGAAAATATGTAGGAAGAGTTGAGCTGGGGGGGAGGGGGGAAGGCTTGATGAGATCCTCTAAGTAAAAGAGTAAAACCACTCAACCTACGACCCTTCAGTAGTAGCTACATGTTAAATGGGTTGTTCACCTTTAAACAACTAGTTGTTTTCAGATAGATCACCAAAAATAATGACTTTTTACAATTACTTTCTGTTTTCTATGTGTCACTGTTTTTCTAATGTTGAAGTGTAATTTTTCACCTTCTAAAGCAGCTGTGGGAGGGGGGTCGCCAACCCTGTAAACTGTTCTAAATTGAAACATTTAGTTGATACATTTCTTATTTTTGTCCCTGCCAAGCAGAATCCCTGGGTTTCATTACAGGCAGCTGTTAGAATTGATACAATAGTTGCTAATACTCCAGAGATGCTGCTGAGAAATGTATCAACTAAATGTTGCAAAATTGTAACAGTTCAGAATTTGCACCTAAATTACTGAGCTGCCAGATTAAAACACCAGAGACAGGAACATTCAACTTTAAACTTTGGAAAAACAGTAAAAATTAAATAATGGGAAGTAATTGAAAAAAGTTTATTTCTGGAACAAGCAGAAAACTGAACTGAAAAAAAGTGTTTGGAAGGGGAACAACCCCTTTAAAGGAATAGTTCACCTTTAAGTTAACTTTCAATATATAATAGAAAGGTCAAGTCTAAACAACTAAAATTGCTTACATTCTTCTTCTGGCTCTTTTCAGCATTCAAATGAATGTCACTAACACTAACACTGGCAACTACAAAACAACTGCTATTAGATCAACAGCACATGCAATAGGTGTTTTTCCTGCCATGTTTTTCAGTAGTCTATAGCAGGTACAGTAAAGAGAGACAGTGCCTATAGTAGCAGTTGGGATAATAGCCTCTGGGAAGTTACTGTGACTGTGGGATAGTAGGTACCAGTAAACCCCCGATTCTCTAAAGAATCGTTAATGAAAGAATGGTAACAACAGTGAGGCAGCAAAATGCGATGGGTGCTGATTCACTCGGCATCCCCAGGCAGCAACTGGCGACGCTAATTTGTGGGGATGTAGAGTGAATCTGTGCCTATTGCTTGTTATTACCTATCTGCTATTAGAATTCTTAAATTTTGAGTTTATTGGTAGTAAAGTGTTACTGAAAAATTTCTTTATAAACAACATTTTTTGTGAAAATGTTCTCCTGTCCTTGAATGAGTTCTCCCTGGTGAGCTGTACTTAAAATCTTGACTTTAACATCAGATGAACGCTGCACTCTTGAAAATGCAACATAAAGTTGACCATGACCAAACACAGGCTCAGATAGGTAAATGCCGACTTTATCCAATGTTTGTCCTTGTGATTTGTTGATTGTCATGGCAAATGCAGCCTTAATGGGGAATTGTCGTCGTTTAAGTTTAAAAGGTAATTCCTGGTCAGAACTGGTAAGGTCAATTCTGGGAACCAAAACAGTATCACCGCTATGGGATCCTGTAAGCACTTCTGCCTTGATAACATTTTGTCTCATGCTCTTCACAACCAACCGTGTACCGTTACATAAACCTTGCTTAGTGTTAGGGTAGGGGCACACGGCGCGATTTCGCCGCGATTCTGCGCTGGGCGAGTTGTCGCTGCGTTTTTTAAGCCGAAATAGCTTTGCTAACTTTGGCGCTGGCGTCAATGCAAATCGCGGCGAAATCGCTGCGCTAATTCACACGCGGCGATTCTTTTTCTACTGTCGCCCGGAAACGCTCAGCGAGGCAACTTCGGACGACAATAGAAAACGAATCGCCGCGTGTGAATTAGCGCAGCGATTTCGCCGCGATTTGCATTGACGCCAGCGCCAAAGTTAGCAAAGCTATTTCGGCTTAAAAAACGCAGCGACAACTCGCTTAGCGCAGAATCGCGGCGAAATCGCGCCGTGTGCCCCTACCCTTAAGGTTTCTTAACAGCATGACTATTGTTCCTACTTTGAGTATAAGATTGTGTTGTGGTAATCCAGCATTGTTGATAGTGTTTAAATATTCTAATGGGAAGTTAAGTTTCTCACTTTCGTCTTCAGAATCAATACAGTCAGTACTCAGAAAGACACAGCTTTGTCCAGGAAGTAATGCAATCACTTGGTTGTTTATCATGTCAACATCAATATTTTTTGGAGATAATATAGCCCGTTTTGCTAAAAATGGCCACCCACGCAGGTACGCAACCGGTTCCCCTCCTAGAGTGACGCTAGCGCCGCCATTAGACAAACTTGCAAAGGAGTAGCAAGATGGCCGACGCTTATACAGACTTTAGTGGGCGGATGACAAACTCGCAGAGGAGTAGCAAGATGGCCGACGCTTATACAGACTTTAGTGGGCGGATTTGGCAGTGGGCGGATGACAAAGTCGCAGAGGAGTAGCAAGATGGCCGACGCTTATACAGACTTTCGTGCAGGTACGCAACCGGTTCCCCTCCTAGAGTGACGCTAGCGCCGCCATTAGACAAACTTGCAAAGGAGTAGCAAGATGGCCGATGCTTATACAGACTTTAGTGGGCGGATGACAAACTCGCAGAGGAGTAGCAAGATGGCCGACGCTTATACAGACTTTAGTGGGCGGATTTGGCAGTGGGCGGATGACAAAGTCGCAGAGGAGTAGCAAGATGGCCGACGCTTATACAGACTTTCGTGCAGGTACGCAACCGGTTCCCCTAGTGTGACGGTGAGCGCATCTGCCTCCCTAGATCCTAACCTTCCAGCGGTCGCCGCCTGAGTGAGCAGGAAAGAAGAGGCGGCGGGAGGCAGAAGGAGACGGTGAGCGCATCTGCCTCCCTAGATCCTAACCTTCCAGCGCATCTGCCTCCCCGATCCTAACCTGTTCTGATCCTAACCTTCCAGCACATCTGCTAATCGAAGGCCGCATCTATGTCTTTCGGCTGAAGTTGCGCGCGCATCTCATAGATCCTAACCGAAGTTGCGTGCGCATCTGCCTCCCCTCCACTCGGGACATAGATAGGCCTTCGGTTAGTATATAGGATAGTAGGGGAGAAATGGTGCCTATAGTAACAGTAGGATAATAGTCTCTGGGAAGGGACTGTGGTTATGGGATAGCAGGTATAGTAGGGAGAGATGGTGCCTATAGTAACAGTGAGGTTAATAGTCTCTGGGAAGGGGGTGTGACTGTGGGATAGCAGGTATAGTAGGGAGACATGGTGCCTATAGTAACAGTGGGGATAATAGTCTCAGGGAAGGGGCTGTGGCTATGGGATAGCAGGTATAGTAGGGAGAGATGGTGCCTATAGTAGCAGTGAGGACAATTGTCTCTGATTGTGGATGTGGGATAGCAGGTATAGTAGGGAGTTATGGTGCCTATAGTAGCAGTGGGGTAATAGTCTCTGCAAAGGGACTGTGGCTGTGGGGTAGTATGTATAATAGGGAGAGATGGTAGTAAAAATGGAGATAACACTTAAAGCCTAAATGGCTAAAATGTTACTCTACTTTGCCCTAAAATAATTCTTCACAACTGCTAGTGACAGTACTTTCAGTCACACCTGAAAATGTGTACATTGCTAATGCCTTGCACTAACTACAAGGCCTATGGGAATCGTTCTTTTGGGGACCCTTAAGACATCCCTTTATATTTTAAGAGAAAGAGATATACAGTTAGAATATAAAAAAGTAACTCTTTTATAATGAGTTACATAGCACCATGGGATGAGTTTCCCTGTAGACAAGGGGGTCCCTGTTAAGAGGGCTTAGTACAGAAATAAAATTGCTTTAATACAGGAGAAGGTAGGAGAATGGCAGGAGGGACAGCTTACAGAAGAACAGGCTTCAGCACCCACTAACAATAGATGGCACCTCCAATTAATGTCACTGAAAGGACAGGCAGCTCTATTGTTCCTTAATACGAAGCGCAGGGTCCAAAAAAGAGAATAAAGGAACATTTCTGTCTCAACACTTCTCTGCTTAATGAACTGTTCCATAAAAAGGACAGGGACACCCACGGACACCACTGGAGCTCGATATTAAAAATATGTGTCCCAACAAAACGGGCTTCTGTATGCAATGTGTCAAAACACTGCTTGGTCCATACATCGACTCTAAAGAGATTGGCAGGGTGTGAGCAACGCGGAAAAAGAACATAAAACAGGCCCGATAAGTCTACTCTAACAATGGGGAGAAAGCACTCGGCTCAACAATGATCCGCAGATGCAAGCTTTCTATTTTCCTATACACGCTTGGGTTATAGAAAGGGAGAAAAAAAAACGAAAAAAAAAAAACACTCCTCTATTTAGCCCCCTGTTATATTGACACAGCCTGAAAAAAAAAGTAAATGGGGAACAGCAGACATTTATGTCAAAGATAAATGTCTGAGGCTACAATTACCGCTGCTTGGCAACCAACTTTGACTATCTTGGCTAAAGCAAAATCAACAGGATTGTGTTTGGGGTCTTGGATGAAAAGGATAAAGAAGAGTTAACATTTTTTTTTGCCACAGGTGTTTTTTTTTTTTTAATTAAAAATAAAAGGGAAAAAAAATGAGTTCATTCAATCACTCGGGGAATGTCAAACAAAAAGCCCTGAACCAATTAAATGGCTTGTTTTGGATGTACGACTCCGATCAATGATCATTTTTATGTGCAGTTATATTTCCCATTCCACTATTCAGGTATGTTCACATTAAAGGGGTTTCAACCACACAAACATTTGTGGCTGGACTACAAATATCAGCTTATACTGAATACTGAATGTAAAGTAATATTGCTCAATAAAACTTGTCCCAGCTCGCCAGCGTCAAATTAGTATGCATAGGTGTCCTCAAATGAGAATCCCAGCTGATCTGCCCTCCATATTCTTTGTTTCTGCCACTGGACTTTTAAGCTGATTTTTTTAGCTTGATCACTAAACAGCAGTGTGTCCTCCCTCCTGATGTGTGATTAGAGGGAAGCCAAAATTACACAATCTGCATATGTAACAGAAGAGCAAGATGGCAAACAACACATTGGTGAATTATTTTGCATACATGTTTTGGTCAATGTCTCTAAAGAACAGAGTGGGAGTTTTATGGAGGGTTTTGATCCCCATTTATACTTATAATGGATAATAATACATTACTTAATTACTAGCATTTAGCTAGCAATCTACTTGTAAATCCTATGTTATTCATGATATGGATATGGAGAACTTGAGTACCCAAATATGAATAATAATAAAAAAAAAAAATCAGTCTCTTATGAGTGTGTTCCTCAGGGGAGGGGACTTGTTTGGTTGGCTTTCTCTGCAGATTGCTGTGTCAGTATCATATAAATAACTTACATGTTTCAACATCCATAAGAGGTATAAAATAAATAATAAAAATATTTAAAATAGTATAAAAAACAAAAAAAGTAAATAAAAAATTGTTAAATAATAATTAAAAGGGTAAAAACCACTAGAATAAAAGGATATTGATACACAGAAAACACAGTGAAAGGGTCTTCTCTTTGCCATCTTGCCTCTATCCAGCGAAGCTTTGTTTAATGCAAGGGCGTCCTCAATATCATAGCCACTATAGCTCATAACAGCGACTGTGGCATTCTGCCCTGCTGGGAGTTTCTCAAATTCAATAAGTTTAATGGTCTTTGTATTAACCATTGGCTTTTGTGGATAGGCCAGTAGGTACATCAGGGTGTCGACCCTGTTGCTCTGGTTTTACCCAATTGTCTCTGTTGGGGGAATATGTAAAATTAAGAAATGTATTATATTCATTAGGGATGCACTGAATCCAGGATTCGGTTCGGGATTCAGCCTTTTTCAGCAGGATTTGGATTCTAACAAACCCAATCCAAATCCTAATTTGCATATGCAAATTAGGGGTGGGAGGGAAATCACATGACTTTTTGTCACAAAACAAGGAAGTAAAAAATGTTCCCCCTTCCCACCCCTAATTTGCATATGCATATGCAAATTAGGATTCAGTTCGGTATTCGGACGAATCTTTAACAAAGGATTCGGATTAGCAAATAGTGGATTTGGTGCATCCTTAGTATTCATACACATTTAATAACTCAGGGGCCAAACAAATACGAGCAACACTGTTAGCAAATTATATCCTCACATGGGAATGTCCAAAAATCAAAAGAATCACAAGAAACGTAAATGCTTTAGGAGATATCAACCTACCCAGGTCTGAACCTGGTTTTCTTCACCACGCCACTGGCCACCCAGACCAGCCCTGGTTATGCCCTGACTACACCCTGTTCCACAGGACCCCATCCAGTAGTAGCAGCACTGACAAATGCATAAATACGGGACTCGCTAAAACTCGCTAAAAACAGGATGGTTATTATATAATATATTCTTTTACTTTATTTAGTCAAGCTTCAGAGAAGGTACTAAGGCTCAGCCACTGATTCTAACAGGGTGGCAACAAGCCTATCATAGCCAACAGGCTTTCGATTGTGTTGCAATACCATTACAACCAAGGAGTGTGGTCTGTTCAGTCGCTGTGGTTTGTTGCCAAATGGGGTGTGGTTAGTCAGACAAAGAAGTAAATGGTGCTTTTTGTTGCAAATTTTTATTCACATTTAGCATAAAGAGATACCATAAATGTATGCCAGTATAGATACCCCTGAGGGGTAGGCACAATTATGCTGGACAATGTCAGGCTACAGTTGGGTTTTAAGTCTGTGTGCAATTTTACATTTCGGTAAAATGGCATGCAAATATTACAATATATAGATATAATAAGCAAATTCACATACTGCATATCTAAATTAGTATAGATCAGTCAGTCACCAACTAAGGGGGCTGAGCCCATGGGGAGGGCCTTGAGAAGTCCAAAACTTTGGGGTATTCTCCCACACACTTATCTGCCTTACAAGCCTGAATGCTGTAGGGGTTTTTTTTTTTGGGACACTGTGTTTGGTATGTACTAAATTATATGTTTTAATGACTTTGTAATGATACATTGTTGTAATTACATGCTTTATTAAATCACTTATTAGCATACCTTAAGTATCTGTGAAATCCACAGGACCCATAGTTTGGGTGTGTTTTGCATTCCCCCTCTACTCCCTAAAATTCCCAGTCTATAAACCAGAGGTGCGCAGAATTAGCATATGGAGTGGGACATTGTTATGAGCTAAGGGGGCCCAGCCTGAAGGGCAGTTAGGGTGAGATTTGAGGAGAGTACTTATTTGTGCCATGGGTACCCCTGGAACTATAGCAGGGTGACTGTTACCCCAATGTTTCTATATATTTGTAACCTTGTTAGGAGCTAAGGGGGCCCAGCCTGAAGGCCAGTTAGAGTGAGATTTGGGGTGAATGCTTATTTGTGCCCTGGGAACCCCTGGAACTATAGCAGGGTGACCATTACCCCAATGTTTCTTTATATCTGTAACCTTTGCTGGACCTCCAACGGGTTCTGGAATTAGATAATGTCTGGTGTAGCTATTGAGGGCATGGCATGCTCTTGTACGTTAAAATAAAGGGGCATTAGGTGAGTATTATAGGATATTCCAAGAGCAGGCATACGGATGCAATCCATCAAGCATTCTGTATAATAAAGTCATTTTAGATTAGGTCCCAGCCCATAACATGACAGATGTTCTCGATTGCTAAGCACCCAATCCTCCTTACAATAGTTTATTGCCCTATAAAATTAAAGCGATATTATACGTGCGATTTTCAGACTACAAAAGCCCTTGACTTTTAAACTTGAGAACAGATCTGCTTTGGGCTTGAAAGGCAGTGTGGGGCAATATTTTTTCTAAAGTTGAACCAATAAAAAAGTTCAATAACACTAACGGATCGAGGTATTCTCTGAAGCATTCTGGGTTTAGCCATCTCTGCCCATCACGATACAGATGGAGATTATTTACATATGGCTGATAAACTGCTAAGAACATGATGCAGTAACCAACATTAGATGGGGGGAGTTCTTATTCCATCCTTCCTTTATAAGCCATAGAATACTCTGTTGAAACTGCAGTTGCTTCATAATAACTGTACAAACTATCAATAATACTATGAATACAAAAAAGATGCTTTATTAAAGGGCCAGTTACAATAAAAATGTAAATATTATTATGGTAAACTGTACCCTGGCAACCAGATAGCTGCACTATACCAGATTGGAGAGCGGCTGAACAAAAAGCTAATTTAAAAAAAGCGGATTTAACAGACCTACAGATAAAACAAACTTTGATAAATTCTTTCAGGAGTCAGAATCAGTGAACCCCCACCAGATAAATACAGCACTAATTTCCATGTACAATATCCCAGAATGCATGACAAGATAAATGCAGCACCAATTCCATATATAATACCCCAGAATAAATGGCGAAATAAATACAGCACCAATTCCATATACAGTATAATACCGCAGAATACATGGCAAAATAAATTACATGTATAATATAACGCAGAACACATGGCAGATAAATTCAGTGCCAAATCCATGCTGGTTCTGGCTTCTCACCTGTGGGATTGAACAGACCCACAGGTGAAAGTGACTTCTAATACATTCTTTCAAGGATCAGAATCATTGAACAGCTTTCAAGTAAGAGAAAGTCTTTCAAACACATCAATGAACTTTGCCTTTTCTTTAGGCTGTCTGGTCTGGTTTCCCTATTATCATACTAATATAAAAGTGCCCATTTCAATGCGATATTCATAAATATCGGGGACCCTCTTTAAGGGGGGTTGCTATCTTTCCACGTAGTCATTTAGTCAGGTGATTTTGATGTATCCCAGTAAAACAAAGGCCATTTTTTTTTATTGCTTAAGATATCCAGCCGGCTTTGTCCGAAGCATCGGCAGTAACGTCAGCAAATTGTATCCAAGGAGCTAAATGTGCGGAACCTGGGGTCACAACAGCTGAATACACCAAGCTCAGAAAACACAGACAATGAATTGCAAATGACACTCGCAACAAAACCGAGTGAGAGGGGGGAATAAGCCATTCACACAGGATACAACAAAAGGACTCTACAGAGCCTGAATTGGCTTTCTGTACACACTGATCCCCGTCTGACTGTGTGTGGCAAGGAACTAAATGCTTTAAAGCAGACTGGCACAAAACAAAAATCTGTTATTACAGTGAGAATATATTAAACATAATCTTTGCCCCTAGCAAATGGGGTAGGCTACATTTTTATTGTTCTTTCCAGTGACTTATTGACCTGCAAGAATAACATTTGTCTTTAAGGGAAGCAATAGAACAGTTTCTTGGGTGGAACGTTTCCATATTCTGAATTAACTGTTTAAAAGAACTTACAGCTGCCTTAAGTAATTCTCCTCCATTCCTCCCAACTTACAAGTGATTAGAGACCCCTGTTTAGGAACGAAGAATGAAAAAGTTATTTAGAATGACTCAGAATGCAAAGAGTACATTGGTCATTAAATACTACACTCATATGAAAAAGTTTGGGAACCCCTGATAATTCTTTGGAGTTTTGTTCATTGGCTGAGCTTTGAAAGTAGCAACTTCCTTTTCATATATAACATGCCTTATGGAAACAGTAGTATTTCAGCAGTGACATAACATTTATTGGATTAACAGAAAATATGCAATAAGGATCATAACAAAATTAGACAGGTGCATAAATTTGAGCACCCCAACAGAGATATTACACGAATGCTTAGTTGAGCCTTCTTTTGCAAATGTAACAGCCTCTAGACTCCTCCTATAGCCTTCGGTGAGTGTCTGGATTCAGGATGGCGGTATTTTTGACCATTCATCCATACAAAATCTCTCCAGTTCAGTTAAATTTGATGGCTGCCGAGCATGGACAGCTTGCTTCAAATCATCCCTTCCATTTCCTGATTACATTCCTTTCAGTTGAAACGTCTAAGATATATTTTTGTAGCCTTCCCCCTCACCATTATACTGAAAAATATTTGTTTTCAGATCTTTTGAGAGTTGCTTTGAGGATTCCATAGTGTCACTCTGCAGAGGAGAGTGAAACAGAAGCACAACTTGCAATTGGCCACGTTAAGGGCTCTTACACACGGCCGTTCCGACCTGCGCTCCCCTGCGTTCCGTTTTTTGGCGTTCAGCCGCAGGGGAGCGCAGGAATAGACGCAAGTCATTATTTGAAATGGGCCTGTACTCACTCAGGCGCGTGTAGGCGCCGAACGCAGGTTCAGACGCAACATGCTGCATTTTTCCTGCGTTCGGCGCCTACACGCGCCTTAGTGAGTACAGGCCCATTTCAAATAATGACTTGCGTCTATTCCTGCGCTCCCCTGCGGCTGAATGCCAAAAAACGGAACGCAGGGGAGCGCAGGTCGGAACGGCCGTGTGTAAGAGCCCTAATACCTTTTCTCATGATTGGACACACCTGCCTATGAAGTTTAACGAGCTAATTCCACCAATTTGGTGTTGGCAGTAAAGAGTATTGAACAGTTACACACATTCAAATTAGCAAAATTACATAAACAAAGAAAAAAATGAAGGCCAGTTGAAAACTTGCTTGGAATTAGCCAATCTATAATGTACAAAAAGTTAACTTAAAGGGGTTGTTAACCTTCAAACAACTAGTTGTTTTCAGAGAGATCACCAGAAATAACGACTTTTTGCAATAATTTTTTTTTTCTGTGTCACCGTTTTCTAATATTGAAGTGTAAAGTGTCTTTTTTCACCTTCTAAAGAAGCTCTGGGGAGGGGGGTCACTGACCCTGTAAACTGTTCTAAATTTAAACATTTAGTTGATAAATGTTCTGCCCTGCTGGGCAGAATTTCTGGGTTAAATTAAAGGCAGCTGTTGAAATTGATACAATAGTTGCTAATACTCCAGAGATGCTCCAGAGAAATGTATCATCTAAATGTAGCAAAAATTTAACAGTTTAGAGTCTGCACTTGAATTACTGAGCTGCCAGACCCAAACACCACAGACAGGAACATTCAACTTTAAACTTAGATTTTGGAAAAACAGTAAAAAATAAATAATGGAAAGTAATTATAAAAATACTTTATTTCTGGGGAACTATCCGAAAACCACTAAACTGAAAAAAAGTGTTTGGAAGGTTTTGGAATTATTTGCAATTAATTGAGATGCTAGGAACATGGCTACACAGAATCCACTGTAGTTTGCAGGATGAGTTTAAATCAATTGCTAATTAGCCAATTCATTTAGACTTAGCTGTATTATTTTCTGGAACAAGTTTTTATGATCAAGTGTCTTCTCAGATAGGAAGAGTGCATACTCAATTTCCATGGTGTGCCTAAAAAACAATGCGAAGAGTAATGAGACAAAATGACAGGTTATATTGGAGATTGAAAATTGGTAAATACACACCAGCAATTAAACATTAGAGATTTTTTTTTAAGTGGGAACCTCTAGAACCTTATGAGGACAAATCAAAATCTCATATTGAAGGAGAACTATCTATAGTTCACAATGTCATGTTTTTTTTAGTCATTTGCCCTTTTATCTGGTTGCCAAGGTAAGCAATACGGCAACCCCTTGCTGTATTGTGACAGGATGGATACTGGGACTTGAGGTCCCTGTCCTTTCCATAGTGGGTGGTGCCCAGAGTCTCTGAAAAGAGAGGTTCTTTAAGTCCAAGAAGCCAGAATCCACCACTTCACTATGGAACAAAGTGAGAGAAGGGTAACAGGACACTGTAAGCCTAAGGGGCCTGGTGATTTTGTTTTTACAAGTATCATGTTTTTTTTTGATGACTGACTTGACTTGCTTGGTTATAGTATGTTCATAAAGAGCTATGTTACAGTAATTTTCTTCATTGACATCTAAATACTCAACAGGACTTTTATGAAGGAAATCTTCAAAGCTCCTGCAATATATTTAAAAATAACAGTAATATTTATATATTGTATTTCTGGCAGCCAGCTGTATGTGTTAGAGGCCCACGCAGGAGACAGTTCAATATTCAAGAAGAATGACTGCCTGAGTATGAAAAGCATACAGATGGCCATAACATTATTATTAAAAAACAAAAATTATGTTACTTTCCCCCTGAAATTATGTCTCCTTTATCCACCCAAACATGGTGATTTGTTTAAATGGAACATATTCCCCTCCCCTAATCTGAGTGACTGTGAAGCAAAACATTTAAAGGGGTGGTTCACCTTTAGGTTAACTTTAGTATGTTATAGAATGGCAAATTCTAAGCAGCTTTTCAGGTGGTCTTCATCAATTATTTTGTATAGATTTTAAATTATTTGCCTCCTTCCTCTGACTCTTTTCAGCTTTCTAATGGGAGACACTGACTCAATCAAAAAACAAATGCTCTGTAAAGCTACACATTGATTGTTATTGCTACTTTTTACTACTCATCTTTCTATTCAGGCCTCTCCTATTCATATTCCAGTATCTTATTTAAACTAATGCATGGTTTCTAGGGCAATTTGGACCCTACAACCATATTGCTAAACTTGCAAACTAGAGAGCTGCTGAATAAAAAGCTAAATAACTCAAAAACCACAAATAATAAAAACCGATGGCAAATTGTCTCAGAAAATCACACTCAATATCATACTAAAGTTAACTCAAAGGTGAACAACCCCTTTAAAGTTGAATTTCTGGTGCTGTTGCAATTGCAGGTCAGGCAATTATGGCTTCAAAACAAGGTGGTTATGTTGGCAACATAGGCTTTGAGATAAGGAGAAACTTACCATACAGAGGTCTTATGTTTAAATTGGTAATTAGTGGTGCTTGCGAAGCAAAGCATCACTACTGTTATCTTGCAAACTTATTAGTGGTGCTTGCGAAGCAAAGCATCACTACTGTTATCTTGCAAACTTATTTTTATTCTTCTTCCGTATGAAAGTTTGGCGCGTAACTAGTTAGTGGTGCTTGCGAAGCAAAGCATCACTACTGTTATCTTGCAAACTTATTTTTTTAGTGGTGCTTGCGAAGCAAAGCATCACTACTGTTATCTTGCAAACTTATTTTTATTCTTCTTCCGTATGAAAGTTTGGCGCGTAACTAGTCCCGCACCGTTTGTCCTAGACCCATGAATGAGGTGTCAAATCGTGCGGCTTAATCGGGAATGGGGTGGTATGACTTTTCTAAGGGGTGGGTGGTTAATTGCCCCTTGCGGGGGCAATTAACCACCCCGAAAAGTCCCATAGATTAACATTGAGGCCAACTTTTGACGGATTCTAGCGCAGAGAGGGAATCTTGTAGAAACGTTAGATTTACCACATTTGAAGAGGTTTGCGACCTGTGTCAGATGATACCCCACACGAGGGTATAAGTTTTACCCCCGGGGCAGGAGAGGTCCCCAAATTTGCCCCATTGACTTATAATGGGGAATTTATCGAATAATTAGTTTGTCGCAGACCCATGAATGAGGTGTCAAACCGTTCAGCTTATTCGGGAATGGGGTGTTGTGACTTTTCTGTCCTATTTTGGGGACCCAAAAAAGTGAGCGGAGCCGCAAACAACCAATCAGATTTTCCCTATTGACTTCAATGAGAAAATGTAAACAGCTGTAATTCTCACAGTAATAAAGCCAGAGCTCCCAAACTTGGCACCGTGGGTCACTGGGTGACTGCGGCCAAAATTTACAAAAAGTGGGCGGAGTCTACAACAGCCAATCAAATTTCAGCCATTCAATTAAATAGGAAAATTTTAAACTGCTGCCGCTCTTAGACGGTTAATGGCAGCCTCCTCAAAGTTGGCACAGTTGGTCACTGGGGGACTGGGATTAAAATTAAGAAAAGTGGGTGGAGCCAAAACCAACCAATCAGATTTCTTTGATTGGTTTTAATGGGAAAAATTAAGAAGGCTGCCATTCTCTCAGTATTGATGTCAGGGACCTTGAATATCACAAATGTGGTCGCTGGGGGTTTCCACTTCAAGTTTAGAAAAAGTGGGCGGAGCCACCAACAACCAATCAAATTTCATTCATTGATTTTCAATAGAAAAAAATAGAAATGCTGCCATTTTTACACATTAAATGACAGCATTCCCAAACTTTGGTATGTTAGTCACTGAGTGACTGTGGTTCACAATTAGGAAAAAAAGGGGCGGGGCAACAACAGCCAATCAGATTTGGGCCTGAGTTTTGCCACGGCAAGCACCACTCACATTTTCTTCAGGAAATGTACCTCTCTAGTTTATATTATTACTTATTGCACCTCAAACATTGACTCCTGTAGAACCAGGAATTGACGCAGTGGTTTCAATTTCTTGTTTAATAAGAACAGGCAAAATGATTGGTCAGCACAAGCCCTATTCACAGTGCTCATGTTAATTAGGGGTGTATACTTCTAGCGAGAATATCCTTTGAAAAGAGGGAAAAAATGCCATGTTAGTGAGCAATTTATTGGAAATTTCTGGGAAATCTTCTGGATGTGCTTATTTGTCACGGCAGACCTTTGGTTTTTCGTAATAATATAAGGAGAATGTTGAGAAATGACAATATTTTTATAGGCTTTATTTATACATTTACAACAACAAAAAACAAAACAATCAGGGATGTTGCATTTAGTACAGGCGTTAAAATACAGTATAACATAAATCACATTCTTGTACTTATGTAATTCAGTAGCCAGTATATTCAGCACATTAAGAGGATTATCAGATCTTCACGGCTCTCACTGTAAAAAACCCCTTCCGAATATTGAGACAGAACCTCTTTTCTTCTAAACGGAATGGGTGACCTTGCGTCAGCTGGAAAGACCTACTGGTAAATAAAGCATTAGAGAGATTATTATATGATCCCATTATATATTTATTCATAGTTATCATATCACCCCTTAAGCGCTTCTACACAAGATACCCAACTTGGCCAGTCCCTTTTTATACAGCTGAAGACCTTATTTGCCCTTGATGCTGCTGACTGGCATTGCTTGCTACAGCCAATTTTATCATCTACAAGGACTCCAAGGTCCATTTCCATAATGGATTTGCCTAGTGCTTGAATATTTTTACATCCCAGGTGGATGACTTTACATTTATCAACATTGAATCTCATTTTTCACTTAGCTGCCCAAATTACCACTTTGTCAAGATCCTGTTGCAAGGGTGCCACATCCTGGATGGTATTAATTGGGCTGGATAGTTTTGTGTCATCTGCAAATACTGATACATTACTGACAATACCCTCCCCTAAGTCATTAATGAACAAGGAAAATAAAAGTGGACCTAATACCAAGCCCTGAGGGACCCCACTAAGAACCTTACTCCAAGTAGAGAATGTACCTTTAACAACCACCCTCTGTATCCGATCCTGTAGCCAGTTTCCAATCCATGTACAAATGACTTTATTAAGCTCAACAGACCTTAGTTTAGAAAGCAGTAGTTTGTGGGGCACGGTATCAAACACTTTGACAAAATCCAAATAGATCACATCTACTGCCCCCCCCAGTGTCCAGCGTATTACTTACCTTATCATAAAAAAAATCAAATTTGTCTGACATGACCTATCCTTCATAAAGCCAAGCTAATTGCTGCTCATAATGCCATTCATTAGAACAACATTTTGAATGTGATCCCTTAACAAGCCTTTAAATAATTGCCAGGCTGAGATCGTAATCCCTTTTTAATAATTGGAATGACATCAGCTTTTCTCCAAACCATACCAGATGAAAGCGAATCTGAGAAAATCAGAAAAAGGGACTGGTCTAAAGCTAAACTAAGCTCTCTTAGAACCCAGGGGTGTATGCCATCTGGCCCTGGCGCCTTGTTTACATTAATTTTTATTAAAGCTTTATGAATCATATCCTGAGTCAGCCACTGACTAGATTGAGCTGAGCCATCAGTGCAGCTATGAAGTGAGACTGGGAACTCCTCTATTGTATACACTGAAGAAAAAAATTGATTTAGCACATTTGCCTTTTCTGTATCTGTTACAACCATACTGGTACCATTATTTAAAGGAGCAACATTCTTAAACCCCATCTTTTTACTCTAAATATAAAATTTGGGTGTTAGTCTTAGCCTCAGCCACAATGCACTCTTCATTTCCTTTCTTTGCCTTCCGGATTGCTGTTTTACAACATTTATTATAGTGTTTATATTCATTAAATGCAGCTTCTGTTCCAACAGACTTGTAGTTTTTAAATGCTTTTCTCTTCTTTCTTATTAACTTCTTTACTTCCATATACTTCCATACCAGAGGCCAGTGGTGGATTAAAAAGTAACTTTATTTCCCCAAAATTTCTCCTTCTAATGCGTTTTGTGTGTTAACACACGTAGTCATAGGCATGACTACGTGTGTTAACACACAAAACACGTTAGGAGGAAAAATGTCGGGGAAATAAAGTTACTTTTTAATCCACTACTGGCCCCTGGTTTGTGAAAGTGCACGCAACAGTTTTGAAGCCTTTTCTTTATTTGTTTACATCACCGGCAATATCCAATCAACGTTTTGGGGGGTACAACCTCCCTTCATCAGGATATAATAACAAATGTGACAAAAACGCCTTTATAGGCATAACCCCGCCTCTTCCCTTGATCACATGTGACCCATATCTTCATTAACACCTTCTTGTCATACAATATTTTCAATTAGAAATTCACACATAAATAGTGAATAAATAATAAAAAGTCCAATAAGTGTTTAGTAGAGTCCAAAGTCCTTATTTAAAATTTTATCAAAAAAAGTATCAAAAAAGTAACAAATTGTTTTCACATAATATACATATGGGGGAATGTAATAAAAGTCGCAAAGAGCAAAACAATTTGCACAAATAAGAATAAAAAGTCTAATTTCGCAATGTAATACTCTTCCTTAAACTATTACATTGCGAATTTTAATTGCGCATTGCGAATTTTAATTGCGCATTGCCCACTTTTAAGAAGTGATTGAAGGTGTCTTAATCTTTTGGAGCAAACATAACAACTTTTTCAGTTACACCCCTAGGGGCAGATTTATCAAAGCTCGAGGTGAATTTTCGAAAGAAAAAATCTAATTTTGAGCTGTTTTTTGTGCACTTTGACTCTGGAATAGTCCAAATTCTATACGAATTTGAAAAAAATTAGAATATTGAAATTTATCATGACAAACATAACAACTTTTTCCGTTACAAGTTTTATTACATTCACTGCGCACTGGTGCTAACTATAAAATTCGCAAACCTTCTTTCACTGTTAGAAGTTGTTTCTAAACAGTTTTCCGGTTCGCAAAAGCTATATTGAATTCGCACAAAGGCAAATTTTTTCGCACAGAGCTATAACTTTTCACATTGCGAATATTTCTTCTGTTACCTATTTTTATTACATTCCCCCATACCTATGCAACAAGATATGGGTAGGAGGAGCCAGTGAAATCCAAGATGCCTGCCTCAGCTAGAACTGCAGTGGAGATAGGGGAGATCTTGCAGAAGGAATAGTGAGCTGATGATTTACATTATACAAACAATTCTAACTGTTTTAAAAATCGGATTTCTTGAACTTTCACATAGTGTATTTACTTAGGAAATTATTTTAGTTATGATTGGTGCCCTTCAATACATATTTGGTTGTCTTTCAAGAGTAGGGTTGGTTCGTGTATGTCCATACCCAAGTCCATCAAGAGTTGATGTAGCCAGATAACTTCTTGACAAGCTTGTGCTGCGCCAACATATTCAGCTTCTGTTGATGATAAGGCTACCATGGCTTGTTTTTTACTGGTCCAACATATGGTGCCTACAAAAATCCTGTAGTTGACTGCCCAGTCTGCGTCTACATAACCAGTTAACTTTGCTATGTGTACTGCTGGCAATTTCAACTTCTTATGGATAGTCCCTTTCAGGTATCTTATGATGCAATTTACCACATTTCAATCACGATGTGATGGAGCTGAATCCTTTCTGCAAAGTATTCCTACTGCTGCTACAACATCTTCTCTTGTCACTGTCGCTATGAACAACAATTTGCCAATAACTTTTCGATATTGGTGGTTGTCTGTCAACAATCACTCACCATTCTCGCCTTTCAGATATTCAACTTCCATAGGCGTTTTCACTTCCTCCATTCCACAATAGGTTATCAGTTCTTGAATTTTATTTTTCTGATTAAGTAGGAAACTTCCATCTCTCTCAGTTTTTCAAGGTAATAAGTGACATTTCCCAAAACCACATTTTTGTACCCTTTGGCGACTAATCTAGCCTTGTAATGCTCAACTTCTCCATTTGCATTGTATTTCACTTTAAATATCCACTTGCAACCTATTGCTTTGCGACCCTGAGGTAACCCTGAGTCAAAGTCCATGTTTCATTTTTGTTCAAGGAATCAATTTCCTCTGGTGCTGAAACTTGCCATTTTTTGGCTTCACTTTTTGGTAGCTGATTGATCTTATCCCAGGAGTTTGGTTTAAATATTTCTTGTGTGTAAGCTTTGTAAGAGTATCTGGGAGCTGGTATCCCTTTTGTGGTGTGGGTTGACCTTCGCAGTTCAGTTTCCTCTGTGACATTTGGTTGTTGAGGTGTACTTTGTGAATTTTCCATTATGTGCTTCATAGAGTCACCTGTTTTGGCAAGTGGTTCCACCCCTAGGGGCAGATTTATCAAAGCTCGAGGTGAATTTTCGAAAGAAAAAATCTAATTTTGAGCTATTTTTTGTGCACTTTGACTTGAATAGTCCAAATTCTATTCGAATTTGAAAAAAATTAGAATATCGAAATTTATCATGTACTGTCTCTTTAAAAATTCAACGTTGACCATTTGCCATCTAAAACCTGCCGAATTGCTGTTTAGCCTATGGAGGACCTCCTAGACCCTATTTGGAGTCAATTGGTGGACTTTAAAAAAGCAAATGTTTTTTTGGGAAAAACGTTGAATCGAATTCGATCAAGTGCGCTATTCCTTAGATTCGTACGATTCAAATTTGGCTGAATACAGACCTATTCAATTAAAAATGGACCTATTCGACCAAAAAAAAAACTTTAATTTAATTTCGGTTGGTCTTTTTGAATTCAAATTTCACAGTTTTCAAAGTTTCGAAATTCGACCCTTGATAAATATGCCTCCTAATGTCACAGACACTGTTATTCAGAGGATTCAAGTATCATAGTTTTTGATAAGGAAGACTCGTCAAAATATACGCTGTGGCTTACTTTCACTTTGCAGGTTTTACGATTTAGAACTCTGTAAGCTTTACTGTCTCCCAGTTTGTGGCATTTTCACTTGGAATGTGCACATATGCCTTGCAACCAAATATTCTCAAGTGATTTAGCTGCTATAGATTTTGTTGGTAGACAGTTTTGTAGGTATGTTGCTGCAGTTATTGCTTCTCCCCAGAATTTGTTTGTGAGGTTGGCATCATTTAGCATATACCTTGTCATCTCTACAAGTGTGCGATTCTTTCTTTCCGCTACACCGTTCTGTTCTGGAGTGTATGGAGCACTTGTTTGATGTTGAATGCCTTGTTCCTTTAAATATGCTTTAGCTTCAATGCTTGTGTATTCCCCTCCATTGTCAGATCTTAGTGTAACAGGATTGAGCTGGAATTTGTTTGTGGATTCTGCTATATACTCCTTGAGTTTATCCAGTGTTTCACTTTTGCGCTTCATTAGAAATACTTTTCTGTATCTGGAGTAATCATCAATGAAAGTCACAAAATACTTGTTTCCCGCTGGGGTCTGTGGTCTCATTGGTCCACACACATCACTGTGGATCAACTCTAAAGGTTGACTTGCCCTGCTCTGACTTGTTTTAGGTAGTGGTAACCTTGTTGCCTTTGCTTTAATACAGCAGATGCATTTCATGATTGTATTGCATAGTGAGATATCCATATCAGAAGTCATATTTTTTCTTTAACAGTTCATGTATTGCATCTGGATGTCTGTGTCCCAGACCTCTGTGCCATGTATGAATGCATTTCTGATGAGGTGATTGAGTGGCAGTTTTAGCCTTGTTTTCTCCCCATTTGAGCTCATATACAGGCATCTGTCTGCTGTTCCCTATAATTTCTGAACCATTCTGAATTGTGCATACTTATGCCTTTAAAATGAACAGAGAACCAAGGGCCGGAACTAGGGGTAGGCAGAGTAGGCACGTGCCTAGGGCGCAAAGCTGTGAGGGCACCAGGCACGTACCTCCTCTGTCACCTACCCCAAGTCCGGTTCCCTTCTCTGGCCGACTGTTCGCGCTTTATGCGCTTCTGCGCATGCGTACACGAGCGCAACTTCGCACATGCGCACACAAGCGCAACTTCGCGCATGTGCGCATACTAAATAGGCGCTGCAACTGCCGGGCCTGCCTAGGGCGCCTGCCCAGCATGGCCCGGCTCTGAGAGAACCCATTTGTTAAATAATTTACTGATAGGAGGCTCCCCTCTAATTCTGGAACATACAGTACAACCTTCAAGTATATTACATTTTTGTCCTGTGCTTGTGACACAGTTCACATAGCCTTAACCAATTCCTTTCACAGTGATGCTGTCCCCATTTGCAAGGAACACTTTTTCATTCGTATCACAGTCTATTTGATCAAAGAAATGCATATCCCTTGTCAAGAATATGGCAGCAAGCAGTAAAAAAAATCCAAAATTATTTTTTAAATATGTTAATAGTAAAAAATTGAAGCAGGAAGTCGTGGGACCCTTACTATCAGAGGGGGATCAGCTGGTTAATGAAAACAAAATAAAAGCTCAGATTCTGAACTCATATTTTTCATCTGTTTACACAAATGAGGAACCAGTAAGTGAATGTTTCCTTCTTAATAGTCCCAATTCTAGTAATACATCTAATGATGCATGGTTCACACATGAGGAAATTCAAAAGAGACTAGATTATGTTAAGATTAACAAAGGTCCGGGGCCAGATGGTATTCATCCCAGGGTACTTAGCGAGCTTAGCTCTGTGATTGCCAAACCTTTTTACTTAATTTTTTAGGATTCATTGAGATCTGGCATAGTGCCGAGAGACTGGCAAATTGCTAATGTGGTGCCTCTATTCCAAAAAGGATCCCGTTCTCAGCCTCAAAACTATAAGACAGTTAGTCTGACGTCAGTGGTAGGAAAGCTTTTCGAAGGGTTAATAAAGGATAAGATACTGGACTTCACAGCAAATCATAATACTATGAGTTTGTGCCAGCATGGTTTTATGCGTAATAGATCTTGCCAGACTAACTTAATTTCTTTTTATGAGAAGGTAAGTAGAGACCTCGATTCTGGGATGGCAGTGGATGTGATTTACTTAGACTTTGCAAAAGCATTTGATACAGTGCCACACAAAAGTTTACTGGTTAAATTAAGGAATGTTGGCCTGGAGCATAGTATTTGTACCTGGATAGAGAACTGGCTAAAAGATAGACTACAAAGAGTGGTGGTAAATGGAACATTTTCTAATTGGACCAGTGTTGTTAGTGGAGTACCGCAGGGCTCTGTACTAGGTCCCTTGCTTTTCAACTTGTTTATTAATGACCTGGAGGTGGGCATTGAAAGTACTGTTTCTATTTTTGCAGATGATACTAAATTGTGCAGAACTATAGATTCCATGCATGATGCTGCCACTTTGCAGAGTGATTTGTCTAAGTTGGAAACTGGGCAGCAAACTGGAAAATGAGGTTCAATCTTGATAAATGCAAGGTTATGCACTTTGGCAAAAATAATATAAATGCAAGTTATACACTAAATGGCAGTATGTTGGGAGTTTCCTTAAATGAGAAGGATCTAGGGTTTTTTGTAGATTACAAGTTGTCTAATTCTGGGCAGTGTCATTCTATGGCTACTAAAGCAAATAAAGTTCTGTCTTGCATAAAAAAGGGCATTAACTCAAGGGATGAAAACATAATTATGCCTCTTTATAGGTCCCTGGTAAGGCCTCACCTGGAGTATGCAGTGCAGTTTTGGACTCCAGTCCTAAAGAGGGATATAAATGAGCTGAGAGAGTGCAGAGACGTGCAGCTAAATTGGTTAGAGGGATGGAAGACTTAAATTATGAAGGTAGACTGTCAAGGTTTGGGTTGTTTTCTCTGGAAAAAAGACAATTGCGAGGGGACATGATTACACTTTACAAGTACATTAGAGGACATTATAGACAAATAGCAGGGGACCTTTTTACCCATAAAGTGGATCACCGTACCAGAGGCCACCCCTTTAGACTATAAGAAAAGAACTTTCATTTGAAGCAACGTAAGGGGTTCTTCACAGTCAGGACAGTGAGGTTGTGGAATGCACTGCCGCAGTGGCGTAACTACCAGGGGAGCAGGGGGTGCAATTGGGCCAGGGCCCACACCCCCTCAGGGCCCCCCCAGCAGCTCGCACCATGAATTCCGCCGGTTCCAGGCGTACAGAGGGGGGCGGGGTGGGCCCGGCTGCGCATCCCGTGCCAGGGCCCGCCCCCCTCTAGTTACGTTGCTGCACTGCCGGGTGATGTTGTGATGGCTGATTTAGTTAATGCCTTTAACAATGGCTTGGATGATTATTTGGACAGACATAATATCAAAGGCTATTGTGATACTAAGCTCTATAGTTAGTATAGGTATGGGTATATGGAATTTAATTAAAAGTAGGGAGGGGTGTGTGTATGTTTGCTGGGTTTTCATTTGGAATGGTTGAACTTGATGGACTTTGTCTTTTTTCAACCCAATTTAACTATGTAACTATGTGACTCAATGCTCCTGAGTCAATACACCAGTTTTGTGAGCAGTTATCTTGAGTAAGCATGAAACATCCACTCCACAGTGTATCTATACTATCTGGAGTTTTATGTGCAATGCCCTTTGCAATTTCTTTTGCTGTCTTTGCCACTGCATGTTTTTGTTCATTTTTCCATATAACGCAGTCTTTCTTTAAATGGCCTGGCTTTTAACAGCGAAAACACACTCTGCTCTGCGCATCTCCTTTTGCAATTTTTCCAGCTTTAAGAACTGTTTCTGATGCTATAGTTTCTTTCACAGCTCTGTTTTCCTTTCTGCAATTATATTCATCAAGTAACTTGCCTTTGAAATATTCTAGAGATATTTCTGACTCTGGTCTGACTTCAATGGCATTTATCAGAGGGCTATATGATTCAGGTAGGCTGCATAGAAGGAGAGCTCCTAAATGGCTTTAATTTCCTTTCCAATTACTCTAAGTTGTTCTGCAATTTCTAAAGTTGCATTTAAATGTTCCTGCATTTCCTGGTGCTGTGATCTGGGCCCATAACCTGTTAGCAGAGAACTGAACTGCATGTGCATCTTGTCTGTAAGTTAGGACAGACACACCAACTTCTGTGTGAACAGTAACTTGGTTGCTTTATAGAACTCAGCATAAACACTTTCAGCATAACATGTCTGCAACAGGAACTTTTCATAGAAAGCATAAACAGGAAGAGGAAGAAGAAAAACATACAGGGTTAAAGGTCAAACATGACATTGCATTGCTATGCAACAATAGACCCTCCCTGCATTAAGTAACATTCACTGGAACAATCTCTGTCTGTTGTTTTCCAACAACTAGCAGCCTTTTCTATTTGTATCAGGAGCTTAGCCTCCTCCTTGTCACTTACTTTAGGGGGTCTATAGCATACACCTACAATTAATTTGCTAGACTCTTTACAATTGGTGAAGAACTCCACCCATAAGACTTTTGCCCCCTCATTTTCTAACATCACCCCCCTTAAAGTCGCTGACTAACTCAGAGTTAGAGAGCTAAAAAGCAGGAAGTTGGATTCTGGCTATTATGTTAGACATCCAGTCAGTACAGCCTTTATAGATAACATTTTTGGCTAACTAACTATTTTGCACAGCCTTTTTAGCCAGGTTTTATTTTTACACTGAACTGTTCCTTTAAAGGAGAAGGAAAGTTTAAAACCAAGTAAACCTTATCAGAAAGGTCAATCTAAATATACCAGTAAACCCCCAAAGTAGTGCTGCTCTGAGTCCCCTGAGCATTTCTTTCCTTCTATTGTGTACTCATGGGCTTCTGTATCAGACTTCCTGCCTTCAGCTTAAACCTCATTGCCCTGGGCAAGAGCATGCTCAGTTTGCTCCTCTTCCCCCGCCCCCTCCCTTCTCTGCTGTAATCTGAGCCCAGAGCAGGGAGAGACTCAGGCAGGAAGTGATGTCACACCATGTTAATACTGCAGCTCCTATCCTAACCAAACAGAGAGTTTCTAGAGCTTTTTACTCAGGTATGGTAAAACATTCTACAGAATAAATATAGCATTCTAGCTTTCACTATTGCAGCTAATCTATTGGCAATAAAATGCCTCCGTAGCTTTCCTTCTGCTTTAAGTCTATTAAAATAATTTAAACATTAAATGAACCCAATAGGATTGTTTTACCTCCAATAAAGATTCATTTTATCTTAGTTGGGGATTATTACAAGGCACTGCTTTATTAAAATAAATAAAAAGGAAGTAATTTTTAAAAATGTAAATTTACATTATTATATTATAATGACAGCTTTGACTTTTGCCTTAACCACAACTGTGTTCTCATGGACAATTGCCTTCTATAAATCTCTCCAAGGAAATGAGTGTGGGAATATAAAAGCAAAATTCATAGTTAAGGCCTGCAGATTGTGACATGGAATTTATTTTCTCCATAATGAGATAAAGATGTTTATGGGAGCCAAGCGTCACCCACTCTTCTGCTGCATACCTCCAACTGTCCAGTTTTTAGAGAGACAGTCCCTCTTTTGACAGCTCAACCTGCAGTCCCTCATTTGTACTGGAAAGTCCCGTTTTTCTCTGCACTGAGCAGCCAGAAAAAGTTTCTAACTTAATTGGCTTTTGGTTGAGAGCCCAGAACAGCCACAGCTGCAGATAAGATACTTTTGTAACAATTTCTAGCAAATAAGTAAAAAACCTGAAAAAAAACACAGAAATATGTTCAAACTTTCATAACCTGCCAAATTTTGTAAAATGAACATGGTAATTAGGGGGATGTGGCCACAAAAATGTGCTTAGCCATAAAAAATTCCGCCGCTCTGCGCGTGCCAACTTTTTTGTCCCTCCAAAATGTTGGGAGGTATGCTGCTGGTATAGGCCTATTTGGGTTTTACACCGGGAAGTAAAAAATAACTTAAATGAAAGGCTACAGATTCTCATTGTCATTGTGCCATAATAGACCATTAGTGCTGGAACCTGCTCTCTTTATTACAGTTTCTCTAGGGAAAGATCCACCATCCAGCCTCAGCCATGCATTGTAACATATGGGGGTTTAGGGTCCCGCTGGCAGCACTGAAATGCAGTTGTATTATTCAGAGCAAGGAGATAACATGTTGTCTTTGTGTGTCCTGGCCAACAGCCTATATCTGTTCCCTTTGATAAATGACAAATCTATTTTGCTTGATGAACTCATATCTGCTGTCACTGGTGCACACGCTCCTGCACGGCTAGTGATAGCTCCTACTAGTCTCATTTCGGCATCTGCACATATTTAAAAAAGGCAGTGTACGCTTAAATATTAAACTTTGCTCAAAATGAGCACATTAAAATTGTATTCTATTCTTTTCAAGGAGAATGAGCCCCCCTCCACCTGGTTTAAACTGACCACAACCCCTGCAGAAGATGCTTCTCCAAAATGCATAGTCGCTTTTCTTAAATGGTCCCTATGCTCCCTGTACTAAATATATTGACTTGCACAATGGGGTTAGCAGTCGCCATATCTCTGGCAACATCAGATCTGGTTTCTGGCCAATTTAAAAAATGGGGTGGCTGTTTTATAATTCTTTAAAAAAAATTCACCGAAATAACTGATGAAAAATGTTTTGTTTTCCCCTAAACTACCTCCCTTTCTCTTCCCCCCCTCGCCCATAATGAAGATAAAGATCTCTGTAGAAACAAACCCCTCCCTTCCCTGAAGCCTTTTCAGATAAGGAGCGCCTCATTATACAGACGGCTTATTGTTAGACTGATAAGTTGCTTTGCTGCCTACTCCTCTTTAAGGGTCTGGCCACACAGGCAGATTCGGGGAGATTCAACGCAAGGCGACAAATCTCCTCTTCTTCGCGGCAACTAATCTCCCCGATTTGCCTTCCCCTGCCAAAGTTTCCTCGTGCGGCAATTACAGGGCGACTTCGGAAAAGAAAGATGTAGTTGCCATGAAGAAGAGGAGATTTTCCCCAAATCTGCCCGTGTGCCAAGACCCCAAACAGCAACTTAGCAGAACCAGGAAGATAGAAAGTGATAGTGGTCTGGAGCAGAAAATCATGCATCATAAATATTCTTGATTAAACCAATAGTCAAGGCACAGCTCTAGACCTACACAGTATAATGAGCTCATGTTGGAAAAAAAATAGATTTTTGTACTTACCGTTAAATTCTTTTCTCTTGACCTATATTTGGGGACACAGGCACCATGGGATGAAGATCCTGTTGCTTGGAAAAAGGACACTAAAAGGTTAAAGGAAAACTATACCCCCAAACAATGTAGGTCTCTATAAAAAGATATATAACTAAACGATTTTCATAATAATATACTTTTTTAGTAGTATGTGCCGTTGGGTAATCATAAATAGAAAATTGCCATTTTAAAAAATAAGGGTCACTCCCTGGGATTGTACGATTCACTGTGCACACAAACACACCAAATAAACCATACATGGGTTACATGAGCCAATTAACAGACAGATTTCTGTCTTTTGCGTTCACACTTCTTCCTGTTACAGTTAGAGCCCCAGTATTTCTGGTCAGGTAATCTCTGAGGCAGCACACTGCCCATCACAAAATGGAGGTTTAAGACAAGAGATGTAAAAGGGTAGTTTTTACTTAAATATATATTCCAGTTTGGTAAGATTCTTTCATATGCCACTCAATTTGATATAAACTATCTGTTGCTTAAGTATTCATTTTGGGGATATAGTTTTCCTTTAGTGGCTTCTCCTCCTCCTCCTGCTCTGGGCTTAATCTCCTGCCTACTTTCTCAATCCTCAGTTTTCTGTCCAAAGAAGGAATGAATAGCCCTACCTTAAAACTAGGGTTGCCACCTGGCCGGTAAAAATGATGGTTGATCCCAATGTTATTAATAGGGAAAAAAGATAAATATATAGGAAGGCCGGTATTTTTTTTTCAGAAAAGGTGGCAACCTTAGTTAAAACCCATGTGAAGAGGAGGAGCCCCTCCCCAAGGCCACCTTGGCCTGCTGATAAAATCTTGTTACATAATGATATAAAAACGTAACTGAATTTAACTGAATTTTCAAGAGAAAAGGATTTAACGGTAAGTACAAATTTTTTTTTCTCTTGCCTAGATTGGGGGACACAGGCACCATGGGGATGTCCCACAGCTACCCATGAGGGCAGGACCACTGTTAGAAATCACAGGGTCCTGTACAACAAAATTTTTGGGGCCCCGCCCATCCCGGCCCCCAAGCCCACTTCACATCACAGTTAAAAGACCACACAGACATCAGCGTTAAAAAAGGTAACCCCCCCACATGTTATAAAAAGCTATTGGGGACTAGGGCCCCCCTAAAAGCTCCCTGAAGGAAAATCTTTACATTTGGCTTCAGAGCCTTCAGAGCCCTCCTGAAGGAACAAGAGGAGGTTACCTTCGTCCCAGAATTGCAGATCTCTGGAATTGGATTTGCACCAGGATATGAATGTCTTCCATACCCTGTGATAGATACGTGCAGAAACAGGTTTTCTAGCTCTTAGCAACGTCGGTATTGCCTCCTGTAGCACTCCTGATCTAGTTAGAATTAAGGCTTCCAGTGCCATGCTGTTAAACCCAGTCATGGTGAACTCGAATGACCTATCGGTCCATGTGATAAAAGGTCTTTTCTCTCTGACATTGTCTGACTATATTCTTACCTGCAGACCTCTTAAAATATCTGACCAGTGGAGTAGCGAGTAGTCGATCGTTTGGAGTTCCAGGATATTGATGGGGAGTCGCTGCTCCTCCTGTGTCCACCGTCTGTGACGACTGTCCACCTGTGCCTGGGGAATGGCTTCCCTGACTGAAGCGTCGTTGTGTGAAGCCACAAAGAGAGTGATGCTCGAACCGGTTCTGATAACAGAAACCTGCGGTCAAGATTTGCACGATTCCGCCTCTGGTGTTGCAATATCAACCTCTGCAATGGTCTGGTGGGTAGTTGCGCATAGGGAGTCGCGGGAAAGGAGGATTGTCCCCAGAACTCTCTGAAGAGCCATTAAATGACTGTGAATTGAGGTAATCTTGTCCTGTGGAAGGAAGGCTTTTCTCTCTGAAGTATCTAGGACCAGTCCTAAGTACTCTGGGATGTAACAAGTTTTGACGTCTGGAAATTAATTTGCCAGCCAGCCCAGATGAGATAGTGTTTTCACCATTGTCTGGAGATGGGTCGTGGCCAGAGACAGAGAAGGGGCCTTGACAAGGAGATCATCCAGATATGAAATGACCCCCACCTCCTACAATCGTAGTTCCTCCAGGGCCACGGCCTTGACCTTTGTGAATACCCTTAGCGCGGAAGATAGCCCGAAGGGAAGTGCCACGTATTGCAATTATTCTCCTTCTACTGAAAAGCGCAGGAAGCAATGATTGTTGGGGTGTATGGGTACATGCATGTACGCATCCTTCATGTCTATCACTGCCATGAACTCCTCCCTTTCCAGTGACATTAGTACTGAATGGATTCCATCTTGAAGTGTTTTTTCTGACATGGTCGTTGAGGGCTTTTAAGTCTAGGATGAAAGGATCCGTCCTTCTTGGGTACTATAAATAGGTTTGAGTAGAATTTGCGACCGTCTCTTCAGGAGGGACTCTCACACGACCCCGGAATCGGACAGAGCATGTAGAACCCTTTGAAAGGTTGAACATCTGGGTTCTCCTGTTGGGAGCCTTGACACGAAGAACCTCCTTGGTGGTAGCTGTAAAAATTCCATGAGGTAACTTTGGGATATTACTGTGAGCAGCGTGGTCCAGCGCGTCCTCCCTCGCCGGCGTCCTGTCCAAGATGGCGGCGCCCAGGGCAGGCCACGTGGGTCTTCCTCTTCGGCGCCTCGTCTGGACCTTGGGATATTACTGTGAGGAGCATGGTCCAGCGAGTCCTCCCTCGCCGGCGTCCTGTCCAAGATGGCGGCGCCCAGGGCGGGCCACGTGGGTCTTCGTCTTCGGCGCCTTGCCTGGACGCGTCGGATCTGCGGCAAGACGCCAGCGCGAAGACGCCAGCGCCAAAACGTAGCGTCAGCATGCAACGCATGATGTCACTGCGCAAGTTTTGGCGCCAAAGAATTGTTTAAAAGTCCATTTGTGACTCTCTGCCTTTGCCCGTGAATAGGTTCTAATTCATTGTGTTCCTCGGTGCTATTATCGTGTTTGGATTCTTGTTATTTGACCTCTGCCTGTTCCTGTTTTCGACTACCTGCTGCCTGAACTGATCTCCTGCCTGGCTGACTACTCTTTCTCTTGATCCCTTCCTGTACCGCGAACTTTGGTGTGTAACCTGCTAGCTTCCTCCTTGGTCCGTGACTCCAAACTGAGCCTTCGGGCCTGACAGTATTCACAGGCCATGGACCCTTCCGAGGAAGCTCAAACCCTACCCGACTTCGGAAGAGCTTTTCGTGGGCTGGCTTCTCGCATGGAGTCTTACGAGGCCCAGCAGACTCATTTTGGACAAACTGTCGATCAATCCTCCAGTGTCCGCTGCTGTGGCTGCTCCACTTGCTGTGCCTTTACCTGCTTCCAATCCTGAGCCTAAGGTTCCTGCTCCACCTCTCTACAGCGGAGACCCCCAGGCTTGTCGGGGTTTCATTAATCAGTGCCTGATACAATTTGAACTTCAGCCTTCACTATATGTATCTGAGCGAGCTAAAGTGGGGTTCGTCATCTCCCGTCTTCAAGGGAAAGCATTGGAATGGGCATCGCCCTTACGGGAGAAGAATTCTCCGCTCATTCAGGACTGTAACTCCTTTCTCCAGTCTTTTCGGACCATCTTTGATGCTCCAGGCCGAGTTACCACTGCCTCTTCCCGCCTGCTGCAAATTCGCCAAGGGAGTCGTTCTGTCAGTGAATATGCGATTGACTTCCGTACCATAGCAGCCGAAACAAACTGGAACAATGACTCTTATCATGCGGCTTTTTACCAGGGGCTCTCCATTCGTCTCAAAGATGATTTGGTCTCCCGCAATATCCCGGAGCTGTTGGAAGATCTCATCGCTCTGGCCATTAAGATCGATACTCGGATGCGGGAACACCAATCCGACAGGGAGAGAAGCAAGATATTCCAGCCACAGTTGGCTGTGAGAATCTACGCATGCGTCCTGTCCGGCGCAGCGCGGGCGCGGGCGCGTTAATGCGCGCCGGCGTGTGACGCGGGACGCCGGTGACGGTCGCGGGCGCAAGGACGTACGCGGAAACGCCAGTGATGGACGTTGCTGGCGTCAGTTCCGCGACGTCAGCGCAATGACGCCGGTTTGGCGCCAAAGTATCAGTACTTAAACCAAATCCGGACTGTGATGCATTGCCTGGTTATTAGGTTATTTTGACTGAAACCCTAGCGTCTTTATACTATTGAATTCCTGTTGTTGACCCATGCCTGTACCTGGACTACGATTACTTCTGCCTGCCTCGACTCTTCGGCCTGTCTCATCGTTTACGAACCTCGCTGCCTGCCTTTGACCTCGGACCTCCTGACCACGACTCTGCTTAATCCCTTTGTACTTCGCTTGATCGTCTCATTGGCTACTCTCCACAACCCTGCTCCCTGTTCCACTCCAGGTGGGTAGCGGTTGTGTGAGGCGCTTGTGGGTTCAATATCTTCAGCTCCAGCTCCTTCTACGTCTGGATAATACCGGTAAGCCTGACAGTATAACCAGGCCAGATGGATCCAGCTGAAGGGGCTTCTCCGTTTGCTGTCCTAACCCAGCAGCTGTCGTCGCTCACGCAAGCGGTCCAGGAGCTGCAAAGTGGCTATGCTCAGCTACAAGAGCATATCAGAGCTCATCCGCCAGCTGTACTCCCTTCCATGTCTGCTGCCACTCCTCCTGCTCCAACAAAGGTCCAGGTCATCACCTCCGAAATCTCTGAGCAAAAAGTAGCGTTTCCTGAGAAGTTTGCCGGTGACCGAAAAATGTTCCGGAATTTCAGGAGCAACTGTAAGCTGCTGTTCTCACTAAAACCCCACACTTACCCTACTGAGCAAACCCGGGTTGGGGTTATTATTTCTTTCCTTACGGGAGAACCACAGACTTGGGCCTTTCGTCTCATGGATCGCCACAGTCCCGTGTTGGCCACAGTGGATTCATTCTTTGACGCAATGGCGGTCATTTTTGATGATCCTCACCGAACCACTACCGCCGAGTCTGCCTTGCGTGCCCTGAAGCAAGGGGTCCGCCCTGCGGAAGACTACACACTGGAGTTCCGGCAATGGGCGGATGATACTGAATGGAACCCTGCAGCACTAAAAAATCAGTATCGCTTTGGGCTTTCATCCGAACTGAAGAATGAGTTAGCCCGTACTGGCATCCCTGACAGTTTGGAGGACCTCATCCTCCTTTCTATCCAACTTGATCAGAGGCTCAGGGAACGTAGAGAGGAAGAAAGGGCGGAGAAAGCGGGCCTTCCACCTCAAACTTGGATGTTACCATCTGCTCCTCCTCCGGTCCGAATGCCTTCCACCTTTCCTCCAGCTATGCCTCCACCCGTCTTCAGTACAGCCCCAGAGCCCATGCAGATCGGTGCCATTAGATCTGCTTTAACTCCTGAGGAGCGTATCAGGCGCCACAGACTGAACCTCTGCCTTTACTGTGGACAAGCAGGCCATTTGCTTCGGGGTTGTCCGATCCGCCCAACGGGTAAGAAGTTGCTCGAAAAAGACTTTACCTCCTGCCATGTTCCTGTGCCTCTCCTGACAGTTTCTTTGTCTTTGCAGTGGGGAGACCAACAGGTAGATCTCCAAGCAATCCTTGACTCTGGGGCCAGTGGGTGTTTTCTGGACAATAAAGTAGCACTACAATTCCAGATACCGCTCCAGACCAAGAAGAATCCCGTAGCTCTCCGTGTGGCTGATGGTTCTCTGATTACCTCAGGTCCTGTGGTGCAAGAGACTGTCTCTCTTTTTGTTTTGCTGAATAAAAGGCATGCTGAAGTCATGAACTTTGATGTGGTCTCTTCTCCTTTATTCCCCGTTATCCTGGGATTACCCTGGTTGCAGAAACACAACCCATCTATCAACTGGGCTACCGGTGAAGTAAAGTTTCTTTCGAATTTTTGTTCCTCTCGATGTATTTCCTCTTCAAAAGGAGTCTGTTCTTTATCACCTGCCTCTGAAATCCATGAACTTCTTCCTCAGGTTTATTGGGAATTTTCGGACGTTTTCAATAAAAGAGGGGCTGACAAGTTACCTCCTCATCGTATTTATGATTGCCCTATTAATCTTCTTCCTGGGGCCCAGATTCCTTTTGGACGAGTTTATCCTTTATCCGAGTCTGAACTTGTGGAACTTCGCTCTTATTTAGATGAGAATTTGGCTAAAGGGTTCATTAGACAATCTTCTTCTCCAGCAGGAGCCGGGATTTTCTTTGTTGAGAAGAAGGATCATTCATTAAGGCCGTGCATAGACTATCGGGATTTGAACAAAATCACAGTCAAAAATCGTTACCCACTTCCTCTCATTCCTGAACTATTTCAACGTTTGGCGGAGGCTAAGATCTTTTCTAAACTGGATCTCCGGGGCGCTTACAATCTGGTCAGAATAAGAGAGGGTGATGAATGGAAGACGGTCTTTCGTACTCGTTACGGGCATTTTGAATATCTGGTCATGCCTTTCGGTCTCTGCAACGCTCCTGCAACGTTTCAGCATTTTGTTAATGATGTTTTCAGAGACTTCCTTGATATATTTGTCATCATTTATTTAGATGATATTCTTGTTTTTTCGAATTCGTTGGAAGAACACAGATTACACTTAAAGGGGGTCCTGGCTCGTCTGCGCACTCATCAGCTGTATGCTAAGATCGAGAAATGTGTGTTTGAACAATCATCTGTGGACTTTTTGGGTTTCTTCATTTCTCCTCAGGGTATCCAGATGGACTCCAGGAAGATTTCTGCAATTCTTAACTGGCCAATTCCGTCTTCTAAAAAGGCCGTTCAACGTTTTATTGGCTTTGCAAATTTCTATAGAAAATTTATAAAGAATTTTTCCCAAGTTATCCTCCCAATCACTGAGTTGACTCGCAATAATCAAAAGTTTGTTTGGTCCACACAGGCTCAGCAGGCTTTTGAGAAACTGAAGTCACTCTTCACTTCGGGCCCAATTCTTCACCATCCGGATGTCTCCCTTCCTTTTATTCTGGAGGTAGACGCATCAGAACTTGCGGTGGGTGCTGTGTTGTCGCAGAGAACTGGGTTTCAAGAGGATCTTCATCCTGTTGCTTTTTTTTCTCGTAAATTGGCCAAGAGTGAATGCAATTATGATGTAGCTGACCGTGAATTACTCACCATCAAGCTGGCACTTGAAGAGTGGAGGTATCTCCTTGAAGGGTCTAAAAATCCGATTCTAATCTTTACTGATCATAGGAATCTGGAGTATTTACGTTCGGCTAAGAGGCTGAGACCTAGACAAGCAAGGTGGGCTTTATTTTTCATGAGATTTAATTTTCATCTTACATACCGACCTGGGTCTAAGAATGTTAAAGCAGATGCTTTATCCCGAATGTTCTCTTCTGAAGACGAGGTTCCTTTGGCTCCTGAGACGATTTTAAACTCTAACAACTTCCTCCTGTTACAGTCTACCCTGGTAGATGGAATTAAAGACGCTTCCATAAATATCTCTGTACCATCATTAGTTTCCAAGGACGGTCTTCTTCTTCATCAAGGTAAAATTTTTGTTCCAGAACAGATGCGTTTAGAGGTCCTTAAGAATATTCATGATTCCAAATTGGCGGGTCATCCAGGTATCAAGAAAACCATTATCTTGGCTAAGAGATTATTTTGGTGGCCTGGGATGGCTAAAGACTGTTTTAAATTTGTTGCATCATGTGAAGTTTGCTCTAGATCCAAGGACTCTCATTCTAGGCCTATTGGTCTTCTTCAACCTCTGCCAGTGCCTTCCCGTCCATGGGGATCAGTTTCTTTGGACTTTATTTCTGATTTACCATTGTCCTGTGATTGTTCCACCATTGCTGTTTTTGTTGACCGTTTAACCAAGATGGCTCATTTTAAGTCTTTACCAAAACTTCCTTCTGCTTCTGAGACCGCTGATACTTTCATTAAAGAAGTGGTAAGGCTCCATGGTCTTCCAGATGAGGTGGTGTCGGATCACAGTTTTGGAAATCGTTGTGTGGAGCACTCAAGATTTCAGTATCCCTTTCCTCTGCCTTTCACCCTCAGTCCAATGGCCAGACTGAGCAAACTAACCAAACTCTCGAGCAATATCTGAGATGTTATTCTTCGTACCTCCAAGACGATTGGGTGAATCTTCTTCCTCTTGCAGGATTTGCTTATAATAATTCCCACCATTCTTCAATCAATCAGTCCCCTTTCTTTGCAAACTATGGTCTTCATCCAGTAACTTTTCCCTCTGCCATTGTTTCTGATATTTTAGTTCCTGCTGTCAAGGACCGATTAACTTTTCTATCCAATAATTTTCAAAAACTTCAAGAAAACATGAAGAAGGCTCAACAAAATTTCAAGATTTATGCCGATCGGAGGCGGAGAGGTGACCCAGAGTTCAAGGTGGGTGACTGTGTTTGGTTATCAACTGTTAACCGTAAGCTTTCTTGTCCCAGTAGGAAGTTGGGTCAACGTTTCTTGGGTCCCTTTCCTATTATTCGTCAAGTCAATCCTGTGGCTTTTCAGCTTAAGCTTCCAGCATCCTGGCACATCCATCCTGTGTTTCATGCTGCACTTCTGAAACCGGCCTCAACGTTCCGGTTTCCTGGGCCGTTCGGCTCCTCCTCCGCTTCCTGTGGTGGTCGATGGGCAAGAAGAATTTGAGGTTGAGGAGATCCTGGATTCCAGATTAAGAGGCAAGCGTCTTCAGTACCTGGTGAGGTGGAAGGGTTACGGTCCGGAAGAGAATTCTTGGGAACCAGCGTCTAACATCCACGCTCCGGAGTTGCTGGAAAAATTCCATGGAACTTACCCTGGTAAGCCTTCTGGTTGTCGCGTCCTGAGGCCGCTCCTTGATGGGGGGCAATGTGAGAATCTACGCATGCGTCCTGTCCGGCGCAGGCGCGGGTGCGTTAATGCGCGCCGGCGTGTGACGCGGGACGCCGGCGACGGTCGCGGACGCGAAGGTGTCGGCGACGGTCGCGGGCGCAAGGACGTAAGCGGAAACGCCAGTGATGGACGTGCTGGCGTCAGTTCCGCGACGTCAGCGCAATGACGCCGGTTTGGCGCCAAAGTATCAGTACTTAAACCAAATCCGGACTGTGATGCATTGCCTGGTTATTAGGTTATTTTGACTGAAACCCTAGCGTCTTTATACTATTGAATTCCTGTTGTTGACCCTTGCCTGTACCTGGACTACAATTACTTCTGCCTGCCTCAACTCTTCGGCCTGTCTCATCGTTTACGAACCTCGCTGCCTGCCTTTGACCTCGGACCTCCTGACCACGACTCTGCTTAATCCCTTTGTACTTCGCTTGATCGTCTCATTGGCTACTCTCCACAACCCTGCTCCCTGTTCCACTCCAGGTGGGTAGCGGTTGTGTGAGGCGCTTGTGGGTTCAATATCTTCAGCTCCAGCTCCTTCTACGTCTGGATAATACCGGTAAGCCTGACAGTTGGCCCCACGATTACAGAGACTGCTGCTTCCTGGTATTCCTGCCCCGGTTCCGTCTACCTCCACGGACGAGCCCATGCAAATTGGCGGAGCCCGTTTATCCGAAGAGGAGAAGATGCGCAGATGCACAGCCGGTTTGTGCCTATATTGTGGAGGCAAGGCCCATTTCGCCTTTAATTGTCCAGTGAAGCAGGGAAACTTCCGCGCCTAGGTAAGTTTGGGGAGACTCACCTGGGCGGAATTGTTCCTTCTCCCCATCAAACTCCTCATCGATTTTTGCTTCCTGTGCAGCTTCAAGTCTCGTCCAAGAGAATCTCGACCCGAGCTTTTCTGGATTCTGGAGCTGCTGGGAACTTCCTTGATCACTCCTTCGCCAACCTTCACAGCATCCCTCTCCTGTCCTTGACAACCCCTCTTCGAGTCCTGGCAATTGACGACAGACCACTCTCCACAGCGTTCATCTCTCATGCCACACAAGAACTTTCTGTTACTGTTGGAGCCATGCATGTTGAGAGACTTTCCTTTCTCATTATTAACTGTCCTTCCACACCTATAGTCCTGGGGTTGCCCTGGCTTCAGCTCCACAATCCGACCATCAATTGGGTTGAAAGCCAGATTTCCCATTGGAGCCATTTTTGCCAGCAGAACTGCTTAAATTCTAATACAGTACAGAAATTATCCTCTGTTTCAATAAATCCTCACTCTCTTCCTCCAGCATACCAAGACTTTTGTGATGTGTTTTCTAAAAGATCTGCCGAAACCCTTCCCCCTCACCGGCCCTATGATTGCCCCATTGACCTTCTCCCTGGCACCTGTCGGGCTATTTGTGCGAATATTTAATGAAATTATATAAAATTATTTAAAAGAATTTAAGGCTCCTTATAAGTAATAAACAGGAGGAGTCTTAAATAATATATGGCCAACTCTGAATTCGATATCGAGCTTTCCCAATCAATTGGTACAAAGGGTGAAAAATCAGGACAACTATTTAACAAAATAATTAATTTATTTATATATAATAATAACAAATCAAATTGTCACTTCTTTTAAAATCCACCAAATACTTCTTGATATAAACACAAGATAAAATTTATCAACAGATATTAATTGATAAGACCAAAATCATTAATATGGCGAGCATCCACAAGACAATATACACTCTTATTAATAATAAGGTATTGGAATCAAAGGAGGAATATGTGACTGATTCTGATTTGCTAAGGAATTCTGTCCTTAAATTTTCCTATTTCCCCATTAAATCGTTAACTTGAATATCATATATATATATATTATTGAAAAATAAAATGGACCCAAATTAAACAGATTATTCCCAGTTTGCAATTCTGGGAAAGTCAATGTTTAGGGTATGACTATAATACACATAGGAATAATAAATATCCAAGCATACAACTTAATCGAGAAAAAGTATAACAAAAATTTATATTTACCAGATGTAGAGTTTTCACTGGCTTGTGATGTCACCCTGATCTCACTTTCTGGATCTTTAAAACCCACTGGTTCTTTTCTTTTTAGTTGAAGAATGAGTCTTCTTATAGTTGAGAGTCTCCAAGTAGTTTCAGATTTCTTTCCTTCTCTTTCTTTTAGATGTAGAGTTTTTCTTCTTCAGTCAGCCCTCCTTTTCTTATCCTCCTTCCTTTTTTAGTTTCTTCTTTTTTCTTTAATATCCCAGTGTCTCCTAATTTATCCCTCCTTTCTGTCTAAAACTCAACCCCTGGGATTAATCAATTAACCAATTGGAATTGAAGGGTAGTCTCCAAAAAGTTAAACTATCACCATCTAATCTAAATATTTTGTAAAATGTCAATCATTTACCCCTGGGCGTGATGTCCTACACTACCTGTAGATGGCACTTTTGCCTCAAATATCGTGACCTAAAAATATCTAAAAAATACATAATAGCCTTTGACCTTTCTTAATTTGATGTTACACATTATTGTTGACATTGTCTGAGACTGAAACAATACTTTATGATTCCTTAATACCTTCAGTACACATACAATATACTTGTGAATACACTAGCCATTCAAGATTGGTTTGTCTTTAATTAATTATTACCCTCTCAAACAGGTGTGCTCTATACTGTGGATAGTTTGTAAAATCCTTCAAGGTGTTCTCATTTTATTCACACAGACACCAAGGATTATACAACCTTTGAAATTTGCTTTAAGCACAAAGGTTATACACCTATGTTAAACATCCTTTTCAGAACAGAAGTTTCTTACCAACTAAACACTAATTTATATAAAACAAAATATAACATTCATTACTCAACACTATATGATTTATCAAATATGCATAATATCAATCATGAATATGTATTCTATTGAGTAAAATAATCATACTTTATCATTAATAAACCTGAATATTCTTATAGTTAATATTCATCTTATTTGAAAATCCGACACACCATGCCTCCTCGTGGCCGTACCTACCCTCTGTCTCCATCGGAAACTAGAGCCATGAAGGACTACATCCAAGAGAACCTGCAACGCGGTTTCATTCGTTCTTCTTCCTCCCCAGCCGGAGCTGGATTCTTCTTTGTAGAGAAGAAAGACGGCACTCTTCGACCTTGTATCGATTATCGGGGTCTCAATAAAATCACTTCAAAGAATCGGTACCCGCTACCTCTTATTACTGAGCTCTTCGACCAACTCAAAGGAGCACGTATTTTCACCAAGCTGGATCTCAGAGGTGCATACAATCTGATCAGGATCCGAGAGGGCGACGAATGGAAGACCGCTTTTAATACCCGAGACGGTCACTATGAGTATCTTGTCATGCCGTTCGGGCTCTGCAACGCGCCCGCGGTCTTCCAGGAGTTTGTTAATGACATTTTTAGGGATTTGCTTGGTGTTTATGTGGTCGTCTATTTAGATGATATACTCATCTTCTCCAAAGATCTGGCTGAGCACAGAGTCCATGTTCGGGAGGTTCTCTCTCGCCTAAGAAAAAACACACTTTATGCCAAGCTGGAGAAATGTTCATTTGAAACCTCCAAAATCCCGTTCCTTGGTTATATAATTTCTTCTATGGGCTTTGAAATGGATCCGGTCAAGATTGCCGCCATTCAAGAGTGGCCGCTTCCTACTAGCACCAAATCCATACAGCGGTTCATCGGCTTTGCCAATTATTATAGGCAGTTCATCAAAGGCTTCTCTTCCAGAATTTCCCCTATTTTGGCTCTTATCCGCAAAGGTGGGAAACCCGACTGCTGGTCTTCACAAGCCAAGGAAGCATTTGAGTCTCTGAAAAGATCCTTCTCTTCTGCTCCTGTTCTGAAACATCCCGACCCCCAGCTTCCTTTCTTCATTGAAGTGGACGCCTCCGATATAGGAGCTGGGGCAGTACTTTCCCAAAGGCAACTCAGTGATGGGAAGCTCCATCCGTGTGCCTTCTTTTCAAAAAAATTCTCCCCGCCTGAACGAAATTACGATGTGGGCAACAGAGAACTTTTGGCAGTAAAATTAGCACTTGAAGAATGGAGACATCTTTTGGAAGGCTCAACGATTCCTGTGACGATATTCACAGATCATAAGAACTTAGAATATATTCAAGCTCTTAAACGTCTCAATCCCAGACAGGTTCGGTGGGCCCTTTTCTTCTCTCGTTTTAATTTCTTCATTACTTTCCGTCCCGGTTCCAGAAATAAAAAAGCTGACGCCTTGTCTAGAAGTTTTTTCCCGGAAGACTTTACTAGACGATGATCCCATCGTTCCTCCAGCAAAGATTGTGGCTGCTTTATTTCCTTCCATGGCATCACAGATCCTGTCGGCACAATCCTCTGCACCGCCCGATACACCATTGGGTGTGGCCTTTGTACCCCTGGATCTTCGCCAGACAATTCTTCGTCAGTCCCACAGTTCTAAACAAGCCGGTCATCCCGGAATCAAGAAAACGACTGAATTATTGTCTCGTCTGGTTTGGTGGCCTCCTCTACGAAGAGATGTCAAAGACTTTGTATCTTCCTGTTCTGTGTGTGCCGCTTCGAAGTCCAGTCATTCCTCTCCTGTGGGGTTATTACTACCTCTGCCTATTCCCGCTCGACCTTGGACACATCTGGCCATGGACTTTATTGTGGAGCTTCCATCATCCCGTGGTTACACGGTCATCTGGGTTGTAATCGACAGATTCAGTAAAATGGCCCATTTCATTCCTCTCCGCAAATTACCTTCTGCTGTTGAACTCTCAAAATTATTCATTCAACATATTTTTCGTCTCCATGGTTTTCCCGCTGAAATTGTTTCCGACAGAGGCTCACAATTTGTTTCGAAGTTTTGGAGATCCTTATGCAAGTCCCTCAACATCTCTCTACAGTTTTCATCTGCGTATCACCCTCAGTCCAACGGTGCCTCTGAACGTGTCAATCAAGCACTAGAACAATTCTTAAGATGCCATATTTCGTTGTGTCAGGATGATTGGGCTGACCTTGGGCAGAATTTGCTCACAATAGCTCTCTGCATGCTTCTTCCAAGAGATCCCTTTTTTTTTGTGTATATGGTCAGCATCCTTTGGCTTTCCCACAAGACTTTCTTCTCTCCAATGTACCTGCAGCCAATGATCAAATGGCTCATATGTCTGCAATTTGGCAAGCTACTAAAACCAATCTAGAGAAGAATTCTATTTCTCAAAAGACTTTTGCCGACAAAAGGCAGATTCCTCCTCCCCCATATGCTATTGGGGACAAAGTATGGCTTTCCACTAGGAACATCCATCTCAAGGTTCCTTCAGCTAAATTGGGTCCCAAGTTCATCGGTCCTTTCCCCATAATTGAACTTATTAATCCTGTAGCGGTTCGTCTACAACTTCCACCTGAAATGCGGATACCTAATGTGTTCCATGTGTCCCTTCTTAAACCTGCTTTAATCGACCATTCTTTGTCCTTTCTCCAAGCAACAGGCTTTTCATCCCCATAGAGCCTGTGTCCCCCAATCTTGGCATAAGGGTGAATTCAGTTTCTTTAAAAATAGGATTTACCTTTACAAGATCAGTAACATCAGAAAATGAAAAAGTGTTTTAAAGTATTACAAATATAATGCAGTGTTGCCTTGCACTGGTAAAACTGTTGTGTTTGCCTTAGAAATACTACTATTGTTTATATAAATATGCTGCAGTGTAGTAATGGGGGCAGCCATTCAAAGGAGAAAGGGCTCAGTTTAAACAGCAATTAAGCTCTGTAGAACATTATGGTGTTATCTGTAATCCACTATTAACATGTGCCATATAGCCTTTTTCAATTTCCGCCATTGCTACACAGCTGCTTGTTTATATGAACTATAGTAGTGTTTCTGAAGCAAACAGATCAGTTTAACCGGTGCAGGGCAACACAACTTGATATTTTCATTACTTTAAAGGGATTCTGTCATGATTTTTATGATGTTGTTTTAATTTCTAAATTAGGCAATCCCAGTGAATCTACTCGCTAAACCTGGAACCGGGGCCAGTGCATTTTTCAGTTGAGGAGCACAGGCCACTTAGTTGAAAATAGCACAGTGTTACTCCCATACTATTTCCCATGATTTCTTTGTGCAGCCTGGGCTGGAACATGTGCACTATAGTAAAATCATTATTTAGACTATACTGGTCCTCAACAGGTGGGATCAAGGGTAAATACTATGAACTGGCACAAGGTATCATTGGAAAATGAAGAAAGATGGTGGTGCACTGCTGACGTTGGAAGTTACAGAAGAGAAGCATTAGAATCACTGGGGACGCCCGATTGCCACCCCCTCCCCCCAATGATTTTGGGTATCATTGCTCTTTAACAGAGATACATATCATTGTTTATTTATTTTTAATTGGTGCAATAGGAAGAATTGAAATTTCAGGCATGCAAATAACCACACAACCGAGCCCAGAGAGTCAAAAGAACGAGACAAAACCCTGATATGGAATGGTACAAAGCAGAAGGACAGCTCTGCAGTCAATTAAAGCCATCTCTCCCAGCAGAGCTAAGCAACTCCCTCGCAGTCACCTCCAAGAGGAAACGCGGTGACAAAGGATGGCATGCGGGATTTAGCAGCTCAAGTGGCCTTGGAAGGAGCAACAAGCTGAAGGTACTCGTGCCGTTCCCTGTGAAGTGTGCACGCCTCCCAGCACACATGTCTTGACTTGCTTTGTTGAACGGTTACTTCTTTTTATTTCATTAGACCAATTAATTGCTCCATTATTGGCTTACTAACAAGCAGATAATGAAAATCCTGCTCAAAAGAAAGGGGAAGTTAATAGTTACCTGCCCAGTCTGCCCACATTAGAGGAGATGTACATGCAGCGGTCGGCGATGTTGGTGGAAATAGAAACAAATTCATTGATGTAGCCGGCACTTCACATTAACCGAAAGGTGTTCACCGGCTTCTGATGGTCTCAGATGACATCAAGGATGGAACCTTGAATTGGTTAACACATACCTCCCAACATTTTGGAAGTAAAAAGAGGGACAAAAAAATTTTTCCCGCATGTAGCGCAGCAATTTTTTGACCACACCCCTTTCTGTGGCCACACCTCCTAATTACCGTGTTTGTTTTACAAAATTTGGCAGGTTATGAAAGTTTGAAAATATTTCTCCTTATCTAAACTGTGTTTTTGTGTCTCAAAATCGTTACAAAGTATCTTATTTGCACCTGTTAGCTATTCTGGGCTCTCTGCTAAAAGCCAATTAAGTGAGAAACTTTGTTTCTTTTTCTGGCTATTCAGTGCAGAGAAAAGAGGGACTTTACAGTACAAATGAGGGACTGCCGGTTGAGCTGTCAAAAGAGGGACTGTCCCTCCGAAAAAGGGACAGTTGTGAGGTATGGTTAACACAGAGAATAATAATTAGCAAGTTATTGAATTTGAGGGGGGGGGTGTTTAAGAATACCAGAACTACATATTATGGGGTAAATTTAACAATATAATAAGAAATCCAATTTACGATAGTTGTAAGTAGGAATATTCCTGAAAAGGTAAAAGTTTAGGAAAGCTTAAAAATAAATCATAAATGTACTTTTCATTCTGCAGACGGTACATAAGCACTAATATTAGTTGTAGGCATGATAAAAATAGCAGTGGGGATAACAGCCACTGGGAAGGGACTGTGGCTGTGGGATAGCAGGTATGGTAGGGAGAGATAGTGCCTATAGAAACAGTGAGGATAATAGTCTATGTGAAGGGACTGTGGGATAGCAGGTATAGTAAGTAGACATCGTGCCTATAGTAGCAGTGGGATAATAGTCTCTGGGAAGGGACTGTGGCTGTGGGATAGCAGGTATAGTAGGGAGAGATGGTGCCTATAGTAGCAGTGGGGATAACAGTCTCTAGGGGGCAAATTCACTAAGCTGCGAAAATGTGCTGCCACACTTTGCCGCATTTCGCCAGGCGAAGTTCCGCCAGGGCGCCGCTAATTCGCTAAAATCCGAAGTTGTGCTCAGGGAGGCGAACGGTTGCTAAGTTGCGCTAGCGTTAATTTGTCAAGCAAAGCGAAGTTACGCTAGCGATGCCTAATTTGCATACGGCGCCAAGTTAAAGTACAATGGACGTAAATGTAGCAACAATACATTACACTACACAAGCCTGGGAAAGCTTCATAAGATAAAATAGATTTGTTACATTGCCCTATACATGTACCCACTGTATAGTTTAGGTGCCATATGTTAGGAAATGTAGGGGGAAAGGAGGGTATCCCCAAAAAAATTTACGATCTTTTTCAGCCTAAAACTGAAAAGACGCCAGCGTTTTTTGGGACTTAGAAAAAATTTCAACTTTTTTTGAACCAATCCCTATCTACTCTATCGCCTGGTCTGAGGTGGCGAAGGCAAGTCTGGCGCAAGAGGTAACGTTCAGTAAAATGCGCAAGTTAGTGAATTAGTGTAGTCCCTTCGCCATATCGCAACGTCGCCTGGCGTAAGGGTGCAAAGTAGCGCTAGAGTAGGTCCACTTCTCTAACGAATTTACGCCAGCGCACGTTAGTAAATCGGCGAAGTAACGAAATGACGTCACGCTGGCGAATTTACGCTTTAGTGAATTTGCCCCTAGGAAGGGACTGTGGCTGTGAGATAGCTGGTATAGAAAGAAGAGATGGTGCCTATAGAAGCAGTGGGGATAATATTCTCTGGGAAGGGACTGTGGCATAGCAGGTATAGTAGGGAGTGATAGTGCCTATAGTAGCAGTGGAATAATAGTCTCTGGGAAGAGACTGTGGCTGTGGGATAGCAGGTATGGTTGTTCAGTTCAACAACATCTATAAGGTCATATGTTGAACTAAATAATTGGCCTTCAAAAGCCTATTTTGCCACAGGCACCTACACTGCTGAAGTGTACCATGCATTTCAATGCATTCCAGTAATTTAGGGTGATGTGGGGGGGAGAAAGAACTGAAAAAAATATTTAAAAAAACAGATCATAGAATTCTATTCTCCCTACATCATTCCCAATGTGTGATTCACACCACCCTGCTGTGTGGTTCTACATTAGACATTAAGTACATGAGCATAAAGCACAGCTGACTTCATAGAAGATATTTAAATTAAAAAGCTATTGTCTCATTAGCCCTTTCTTTAGCCTCTGCCGAACTCTTAGTTAACAACATTTTCTCTCATGATATAACTTAATGGCTTGACTCCTAATTAACTCTGATCACAGTTATGGCAATTTGCTTTCTGCCACAAGTTTTAAATGCCACAGGTTTTAAATGCCACCCCCTGCTGGGGAATCCCAGCAACGGGAACACGAGCAAGTATAGAGGGCTCGTGAGCTTCTTTCTGTGAGCAATCTGACCTTTTGCTATCAGCTTTAGAATATGAGATCACAAGGGTCGTTATGGCAGCCAATTAGGTCATTCTGATTTCCTAGCTGTATTATTGTGTGTTTTTACAGCTGGTAATGTATCCTATTTTTATGATGTTTTTAATTATAGTCATTTTACAGATACAGTTGGGGGAAGGTTAAGCCTTGAAGCAACTTCCGTTGCAGCTTTGAGAAATCCCTTACATATTTATGTGCCTTTGTATGGTCACAGAACTCATTGACTTCTAATATCCTTATAATACAAAAAAAGCCATGACTATCCTGTAAATTATATCCGTATAAATGGATGTCATCAGTTATAAACGGAGCTTAGTGATGTAATTTTTGTCAAAACTCAATAAAACTTGTGTATTATAATAAATAAAGTACCCCTTGTCGGAATAAATATTAAGTAACCTTGGAGTTCCATGACCTGTATAAGAGCACTCAGACTCATGGTCATGGAACGCCGGAATGACTTATAATATCCTTATATTTTACAACTGGGGGTACTTTATTCATTATATAATGTACAGTAGGGGGTACGTTTTCCCTTATGATACATGCAGGGCCGGCCTTAGGCCAATTGGACCAATTGGGCCCAATTGGGCCCCGCACCTCTGGGGGGCCCCGCACCACAGGGCAGCACAGATAATATTTCCCTCAGCACATGATGCTGCCTGGCCTGCCCCCAACTTTGAGAGTCCAGCCCATCCCCAAATCCATAGGTCTAGCCTGCCCCCAACTCTCATAGGCCCAGCTTTCCTCCAACCTTGATAGGCCCTGCCTGCCCCCAATCCAACCAAGCCTGCTCCCAAGCTGAATCGGCCCAGCCCCAAACTAATTGGCCCAGTCCACTCTCCTATTTCCTCCCTCTCTCTCTTACCCTGTGTGCCCCTATTATGTTACCTTGTCTGCCCCTTTCCTTTCTATTTTGTGCCTGTATGCCCTTATTTTCCTAAATACTTGGTGTGTCAGTAGCCAGCAACACTTTGTCTAGGGGCCCCGCCAACATGGTCCCAATTGGGCCCCACATGTGATAGGACCAGCCCTGGATACATGAGTGATACTCAGTGTTCTCTGACTTGTATAATTCAGCCTGCAGATTGCTATTTTACATTAAGATAAGATACTGTAGCTTGCTGACAAGGTATATGCTTATAAGGATATGTATATCATTAAAGTGAGTACATTTGAAAACTTGGTTTAAATTAAGGCAGCATTAAGGAAAACCTGAAAGACATTGGAATATGACAGTTCCGCTCCACAAAGCAGGTTCACATCCTCTATCCCAAGATTAGCAAGTTTGATAATAGGGTCATCTTCCGTATCAGTCGTAATGGGAGTCATCAGTGCCAGATTCTTCACTAAACCATAGTCCTGTGACAAAAAGAGCAGTGTGCAAAGTTTCTCTGTGAATCTATTAACAACTGCACAGCACAGTAGCCACACAGACATGATTCAGACACAAAGCCCCAGGGGACCCAAAGTGCGGCCAGGAATGGTATTTTAGTGTTAGAATTAGCAGCAAAAAGAAACTCCTGAATATAGCAAGCATGAAACGTGTTCATGGGGGTACCACATAAGTTCTGGATTTGTTAGCCCCTAAGTGGACTGGCAGCCTAAATTCTTTAGTACATCTGTTTTTTTGCAGCCAACACTTGCCTTCAAGCCAGTAATTCAAAATGAAGCCCCATGCTTTGAGGCCACTGGGAGCAAGATCCAAGGGGTTGGTAGGCAACACCTGCGCCCGAGCAATTGATTGGGAACACTGTTTACCAGTCTCTCTAGGAGTAATGCTACCATTTTGCTGTTTAAAGTTGCAAAGCCAAGTGTTGACCAGTAGATGGGAATCCTGTCCCATTATAGTGTTAAAGGAAATGTTCAGTGTAAAAATAAAAACTAGGTAAATAGATAGCCTGTGCAATTAAAAAAATGTTTCTAATATAGTTAGCTAGGCACAAATGTAATGTATAAAGGCTAGAGTGATTTGATGTATAACATGTCAGTCAGAACACTACTTCCTGCTTTTCAGCTCTCTTGGTTTACACTGACTGGTTACCCTGGCTACCAGGCAGTAACCAGAGACTTGAGGGGGGCCACATGGGTCATATCTGTTGCTTTTGAATCTGAGCTGAATGCTGAGGATCAATTGCAAACTCACTGAACAGAGATGTACCATGTGGCCCTCCTTCTAGTCGCTGACTAACTCAGTTATAGAGCTGAAAAGCAGGAAGTTGGATTCTGGTTGTTTTATTAGACATCTGTTCACTCCAGCCTATATATATTACACTTTTGGCTAACTAACTATATATAAGCTGGCCATAGATGCAAAGATCGGATCGTACGAATCATAGTACGATCGGACTTTCCCATCTCCCGACCTGTCACTTACCATTCAGATCAAAGTCTTACCATTCCGACCAAATAAAGTAGTTAAAAAACAGATCAGCCGATGTTCTGCCCCTGACAGCAGTCGTACGATAGACAAAGCTAGTGAAAGTCTCCCACAGATTGTTGCGTCTATGGCCAGCTTAAGGCTGGCATTTGGTTGCTTTCAGCTGCAATAACATGTCTTGACCAGTAGGTGGGATTCATGCCCCATGGGAGACAAAAGATGCAGAATCTGCCTTTTCATATGGGCAGCTTATTAGCCCATGTATGGGGTCCTTGAGATGGCTTACCAAATCAATTTTATAGGTTTTGTAAACCAGTCAAATGAGGACTGCCTCATCGCATCAATGCAGTCCTTCTTCAGAGGTTTAACATTGGCCTGTTTGTTGGCCCATGTCTGATTTGGCCCTGTGAGTGACCAAATCAGTCGACCTCGCCAAATGAGTGGATCTCACTGTGTATGGCTAGCTTTATACCTACTGTCTGCAACTACTACTACACCCAATATATGACTTGCTCACCTCTGCTTCAGGAGTGTCAGAAGGGCATAGCATTCCCCACGGGGACGGCTGCAAAGATCAGGGCCGTTTCCTTTTCTTGTTTTTTTTCAAACGGAGAAGTAATTCTGGACATCATGCCCAAGGAGCTATGTACGATAAGCACTTGCGTCACATTTTGGCAGTCCATTTTGAATCTCCAGTTGCAATGAGTGGATTTCCCTTTTAAAGGGGGTGTTCACCTTTAAATAGCAATGAGTGAATCTGACCCTTTTCGCTTTGCCGAAAATGTTGCCAAATGCATTGAAGTCAATGGGCGATAAATTTCTTTCAATCATTGGAGTCTATGGCCATTTTTTGTGTGGAGAAACCTGGCAAAAGTTTCACTCATCACTACATTATAATTAACATTGAGTATGATGTAGTGATATTCTGAGACAATTTGCAATTGGCTTTCATTTTGTATATGTGTTTTTTGAGTTATTTAGCAGCTCTCCAGTTTGCAGCATTTCAGCAATCCAGTTGCTACAGTCTAAGTTACCCTAGCAACCATGCATTGACATGAATAAGAGACTGGAATATGAATAGGAGAGGCCTGAATAGAAAGAGGAGTAATAAAAAAAAGTAGCAATAACAATAAGTTTGCAGCCTTACAGAGTATATGTTTTTTTAGATAGCTTTAAGAAGGGGTTGGATGGCTTTGACATTAGACATTGGAATATGACAGTTCCGCTCCGTGAGGGAATACAGGGTTATGGAAGATAGCTCATAGTTCAAGTTGATCCAGGGACTGGTCCGACTGCCATTTTGGAGTCAGGAAGGATTTTTTTCCCCTCTGAGGCAAATTGGAGAGGCTTCAAATGGTTTTTTTTTTTGCCTTCCTCTGGATCAACTAGCAGTTAGACAGGTTAAACTAGCTAAAAGGTTGAACTTGATGGACGTGTGTCTTTTTTAAACCTAACTTACTATGTTAGATAGGGTCAGTCACCCCCATTTGAAAGCTGGAAAGAGTCAGAAGAAGAAGGCAAATGATTGAAAACTAGAAAAAAGAAAAAATTAAGTCCATTTGTAAAGTTGTTTAGGATTAGCCATCCTAGAACATGCTAAAATGCTTTAAAGAACCATTATTATCAATACAATCTATATTTCAACATTAAATACAGTCCCCCTTTAAATGACTAAACAATTACCACATCAAACTGCGCTGCCCTCTGCTTGGGGACGACTTGGTCCGCAATCTTTTTCATCTCATAGTTAAATTTCTTGAAAAAATCTTCAAAAAGCAAGGAAAGCAGCTAAAAAGAAAAAAACCTTTAATTACATTGTGTTTTTAATATCAATTAATACTGCTAGAAACACATCATGTGTTGCACTACTGCAGCAATATTGTTTCTACAATATATATAGAGTATAGCTTATTGTGTGCACAGAACATTCCTTTTCTGTATATTTGTATTTATACATATGGGACGCAGCTGCCATATCATTTCCCTTAGGGCAGTAGACGCAGCTGTGGGCAACATATCTCCTGAAAATGCCTCTCCATTGCCTGTAACTGAAATCGCTGGCGGTATGTCCAACTGATCGCTAAATTGCCCAAAGTTGCCTCCCGAGCATTATGGAGAGGTATTTTTGGGAGATTTGTTTCCCGCAGCTGCGTCTTAAAAAAAATAGTGGGCAACACAACTGTGTGCCATTGCCCTTAGACAGTACAGTAGGAGGGTATAGCTTATTGTGTGCCCTGAACATTCCTTCTCTGTAAATTTGTATTTATACATATGGGTAGGAGCTGCCATATTGTTTCCCTTAGACAGTACAGTATGAGGTTGTAGCTTATTGTGTGCCCAGAACATTCCTTCTCTGTAGATTTGTATTTATACACATGGGTAAGATCTGCCATATTGTTAAGGAGCATCCAGCACAAACGCATCTGCAGGGCCGGAACTAGGGGTAGGCAGAGTAGGCACGTGCCTAGGGCGCAAAGCTGGGGGGGCGCCAGGCACGTACCACCTATGTCACCTACCTCTAGTCCGGTTCCCTTCTCTGCCCGACTATCGGTGGCATTTTAGCATTTTTTCACTTGTATGCATGCGCATGAACTCTAATCAGTGCCATTCGCGCATGCGCACGCTAAGCCAGTGCCGCGACTGGCCGGATTGCCTAGGGTGCCTGGCCAGCGTGGCCCGGCTCTGCGCATCTGCCACCCTGGATGGGATAAACAGATGGTTAAATTGTACCAAACACACTACCAACTTACTAAGGTTTGGTACCTTTCCAAACTAAGGTCCCCATTGTCTTCAGACACATTATGGCAAGCAGCATCTGCTGGTCTCTATGTGCACTGCTGGTTCTGACTTCTCTACTATGTAGAGTATCTCTACTATGTGGCCATACACAGAGAGATCCGCTCATTTGGCGATGTCGCCAAACGAGTGGATCTCTACCCGATATGCCCACCTTGAGGTGGGCAATATCGGGCTGATCCGATCGTGGGGCCTAGGGCCCAACGATCGGATCCTAGCGATGGGTAACGGGCGGTCAACCAACAGATGCAGGCGCTATCCAACGGGATTTTTAGTCCCGTCCGATATCTGCCCAGTTTTCGGCCAGATATCGATCGGGGAAGCCCGTCGGAGGACCCCATACACGGGCCAATAAGCTGCCGACTAGGTCTGTCGGCAGCTTTTATCGGCCCGTGTATGGCCACCTTAAATCAGTTAGTTCTCCATTAATCAGCTGGCTTTTCCTACACTGTTTCAGGTACTGCACTCAATAGCCGTTACCTTTGCACACAACTTTAAAACCATTAACAAAGGTATATTGGAAAGTCGCTTAGAATTGCATTTTCTATCACTAAGCAGCATTTTATGGGTTTTACTCCCATTTAGGTTAGAATATAATTGTTACGGGAATAGTTTTAAAGTTATTGAGTGCAGCAATGCTGAAAGACCATCAATGCAGAGCAATAAACTGTCAAAAAGGAATATGCGGGAATTAAAGGCCTTTCCCAATTAGCTTCATGTCAGAGAATTCTAATGAGACTCTCATTTAGCGGCCGAGTCTCCAGAGTGCCAAATTCTCCCTTTCACACGAACCTGTTGCAATATGAAAGACTTAGGCATCCTTAATTACATTATCAGAGCGGACGGGATTAGCCAATCTCTGAAGTCAAGGCTGGGAGTCCTTTGTTGCAAAGTGAAAATCCCTTGCTTTCTAAGGTGGTGGATTTCAGGGCCTGCTTCCTATCTCACTGGTACAAAAGCGAGCTGCACTATGAGACAAAAAAAAAAAATGCATGGCTAACAATGAAAAGAGCCAGACGCTTGCCTAACAATTGCCACATTAGAAAATCGGGTAGGTGAATAAGATTAAGCCGAAAAGGGTTGGTTTAGCTAACAGTGTGCTGGCGTGGGGCCCGCCAATCCTCTCGGGGCCAATGAAGAAAGACTAAACTGCTGCATTAAACAAGGTTTGGCTCACGGAACCGCATCTGTTATCTACAACCCAAGTCCATTTGCTACTTCTCTCTCCCACAGGCGTGAAATTAGTAGCACATCACTTCATTTGCCTTTTTCTTATTCCCATTGTTTTCCGCACAATGCGACTGTGTCTCCATTGTAGGCAGAGCCCTGCTAAACCATCATGGAATCCCATTGTGCAAACTCAATTTTGTTATTGGTGCAAAGAAAAGCGCATTCTGTGGGCGCATTCCAGTGTGGAATATCTTAACTGCAGAACTCCCAAAATATTCGATTGAAAGTACCATAAGTCTTGATTATGGAAATGCAATGCTGAGCTGGCCAGGCAGCAGTGGGGTATGGAAAGTTGGGAATCCAGCATTCCGATACATCAAGGTCATTTACATTCTTCATAGGATCAATACTGCTGATTTGTCACTATTATTAATAAGCCACTGATATGGGGAAGGTGGCATGATGTTTAGCAGCATGAATATATAGGGAATAATGTAACCCCTATTGTAAAACATAAGGATATTATAAGTCAGTGAGAAGTCCTATGGCCACATAAAGGTCGTGGAATCAGGCCTGGACTGGGATTCACATAAGCTCTAACATTTCAATTACACAGAGGCCCAAACAACCTCCAACCAGGAGCTAGAATCCACAGCCAGTCTGGCCTGCAAGGAATTTGGAAGTGACTTATTCTATCCTCACATTTAACAACAGGGGGGTACATTATTTGTTATACAATTCACAACACTAAGCACCAATAATAACCAATAACCTCACTAAGCACGATATAAAGATATCAGTGACAGGATACTTGTGTATTGTAAGACAATACCTTTAGATTAACTTTTAGTATGATATAGAGAGTGTTATTCTAAAAATTTGCGATTGGTTTTCATTTTTTATTATATGAGCATTATTTATATTTTTATTCAGTAGTTCTCCATTTTGCAATTTCTGAAACCTGGTTGCTATGATCCAAATTTCCCTAGCAACCATGCACTGATTTGAATAAGACTGGAAAATGAATAGGAGAGGCCCTAAAAGAAAGATGAGTAATACAAAGTAACAATTTCAATAAATGTGCAGCTTTACACAGCATTTGGTTTTTAGCTGGGGCCAGTGACGATCCATCTATCTTAATATATATCTTAAAGGTGAACCACCCCTGAACCACCCCTTTAAACACCATGTATGGAAACCACATGGGGTGTCTTAACTATTTGTTACAATACCCTCTACAAATTCCTTCCCATTGATATCAGTCAGAATCTCCATAAGCCATAGCCACTACCAGGAGGGTACACACGTAGGACAGACAACATTGTAAGGGTCTTAAGGTGGCCATACACGGGCCGATAAAAGCTGCCGACAGACCGTGTCGGCAGCTTATTGGCCCGTGTTATGGGGGCCCCCCGACGGGCTTCCCCGATCGAGATCTGGCCGAAAGTCGGCCAGATCTCGATCGGATGGGATTAAAAATCCCGTCGGATCGCGGCCGCATCTGTTCGTTGATGCGGTCCCGCGATCCGACCTCCCGTTTGGCGAACGCTAGGATCCGATCGTTGGGCCCTAGGGCCCACGATCGGATCAGCCCGATATTGCCCACCTCAAGGTGGGCATATCGGAGGGAGATCCGCTCGTTTGGCGACATCGCCAAACGAGCGGATCTCTCCATGTATGGCCACCTTTAGAATACAATCCACAAAGCCTCAAGGCAAGCAATATGGCAGCTCCAACTCAAACAAATAAAGCCTTACAAAGGAGAAGTAGCCAATGGGTTATCTGACGGATAGTAATTTTTCAAGGTCAAGGTCTATCTATTAACCCCATAAGAAGAGCAGTTTGTTTGGAAGCTGAAGCAAGAATCTGCCCCAGATAATGACCAAAAAATTGATCACTCAGTTTGTAAAGCTTTTCATAGTTCCCTTGTGGGAACTGCTATGTTACATGGACTAAAGCAATAAAGCAGTTGCTGATAGTACAGATGTAGCCAGACCACATCGATCAACATGTGGCTGAAATAAGGAACAGGAATTTTATTCAGCTAGGAAATTGCCAATACACTGAAATGAATATTATTCTACCTACACAATCTTGGGCTCCATACTAAGGAAAGAATTCTGAGCCTATAACCCCATTTCCTTTGATAAAACCCAGCAAGAATGCTAGGAATCTGTCTTCTAGGTATAGGCAACATCTTCCTTTGTTCACTCTCCATTCAGCATTACTGGAATAGTGATGGGCAAACCCGTTTTCACATGGACAAGAATGGTGGGGGCACAACAAAATGGTCAGCCCCTTGTTTGATTTAAAGGGGATATTAGGCCAAAATAAAAAATAAGGAGTTTTAATATATGTACTTTTATTTGTTTAGAGCCAGCTTTTCTTTGACCATGCCAGAACATGTGGCGAGGCACAGATTAAAAAAAAGCCATAGTATCTATGCCTTTAGAATCAAGATACTTTTATGCCAACACCACTGATTCTATAGCAATCATAAGCCCATTAAAGGCATAGGGACACAGTACAGCTATGAAAAGGAAGGTCTGTTGCTATGCCTATATGAACCCTAGTATTGCTAAACATTTTATTTAACTGAAGTCCCCCCCCCATCTCAGTTGTTGTCCAGATAGGATGAAGGACAAATTGAAATAGTGCACAAGCTTACCAGAATATTGTGCTGCCCCGAAGGACAACATAAGGAAAATGCTCTCTCAAGGCTTAGCAGAGATCGACACAGGTTAGTAAGCCTATATATATATAAGTTACTGAATCAAAAGCAGTCGGCACGCAAAATGAATCTTAAAGCAAACAACTTACTGGGACATAAGTCAAGATGGTGGACGCCAATAGCTCACGAGCTTCATCAACTTTGTATATCTTAGGGCCGCTGCTACCCCACATGCGCTGCCTGCGCACTTGATTGCCAATGTACTTTAATGCTTGTACATAGTAGGAAGAATCACAGTACATCAAGTGAAATCACCTTGTTATGTAAACCTTGGAATTTGGCAAGCAGTCTCTGTGTGACCGTTTTTATTAGAACTGCATTCCGTCCTACATAAACATCTCTAAATGCTGTTCTATTTAAAACATAATAAGATAATTCATATACATGACAATGCATTATGCAATATGGAATCAGGCTGACTCCATAGCGAATCCTTCGCTAAAGATTCGGCCGAATACCGAACCGAATCCTAATTTGCATATGTGGGTGGGAAGAGGAAAACATTTTTTACTTCCTTGTTTTGTGACAAAAAGTCACGCGATTTACCTCCCCGCCCCTAATTTGCATATGCAGATTAGGATACGGATTTGGTTTGGCCGAGTAGAAGGATCCTAGTATATACTGGGCAGTGATTATGTTGTGCTTTTATCATAAATAAATCTGTACTTAGTTATAGTTTCCTTTTACAAATGTAGATCTTCCAACCAATAAGCTGTAACACTCATACACACACAGCTGGAAAATTAGGATCAGGCCTGTAAAGCTTTGGCTTAAATTAAACCACATGTAACATCCAGCTAGTTGGGCCTGTACATCTCCATCACTTCAAAAGAGGCAAGAAAAAAAGCACGGCATAAACTTTATTCTGTGTCAGTCTCAATATAAAAAGTACTATAATTGGAGTTTTATCCCTGAGGATTTCCCTTTTGTCATGAAGGCCCCTGCCTCTTATTAACAATGGTAAGTCTAGGGTTTTGAGCAAAATCCAAGAACTGTATAATAGAGCAACATTCTTGGTATTTATGGTTAATATTACCTAGGCTTACCTGCATCTGTGTGAAGATCTGTGCCTTCTGACATTCCTCCAAGCTGGGTCCAAATGCAGCAATAGCATGTCCCTCTGTACCGATCATCTGCATGATTTCCCGGTCACTCTCTAAACCCATAGCCTACAAGGGAGAAAAGATAGAACATTCCATTGACTTTTCTGTTTGCTCACGAATATACCTTTATAATTTACAGTACAAAGGGTACATTATCCCTTAAAATACATGAGTGGTACACAGAGTTCCCTATATAACAACCTGCAGCCTTGTGCCTTTTTATGGTCGCAGAACCCCCTCAGTGACTTCTAATACCCTTAACATTTAGGTAGTAGGTACAGTATGGGTACATTATACATTATGGGTAAATTTTACATATGGGTACTTTATACATTATAATATGAGTGATACTCTGAGTTCCCTGTACAGTATAACCCAACCTGTAGCCTTGTGCCTTTATATGGTCACATAACTCCTCCGTGACTTCTAATATCCTTGATATTTACTGAAATTAATATATTATAATACACAAGAGCCATGAACATCCTGTAAATTATATCCATATAAACAGTGCTTAGTCATGTCATCAGTTATAATCAGAGCTTAGTGATGTAATTTCTGTCACATGACTCACTAAAAGTTTTGTATTATAATAAAGTACCTTCTGTTATAAAATATAAGGATATTAGAAGTCACCTCTGAGTTCCATGACCTGGCCTTCGGGCACATGGTAGGAGTTGTCACCTGCGGTAAAATCGGCACTACCACGAGTGAAAGAATCTCTCTGATAAATAACATTACAATCACCACAAGTAAAACATAGGCAAGGGAGCCAATTCGTTTTGGAAAGCTGCGAGTAAATGTTTTACTTTGGGCGATTGTAATGTTATTCAATAGCAAGTCATTTTCAGGAGATGTCACCTACAGTAGTACAGATTTAACCATGTGCCCTTACCCTAAATTAAACACAGAAGCACTAAGCGGTATCATATGTGCTAAACAATGGCTTTCATCATAAGAAGCTGTGCATGAAACTACTGAACTCAGATTCAATAGAAAGTTTAGTGGATTTTTTCCCCCTCACTTTTTCTCTCAGGTACCTATTAGTTCTTAACAAAGAGAAGCAATATTAATTGGGTTACCTAAAAAGGAATGCAAGAGGTGCAGGGAACAAAGCAGCAGTGAAATCACCAGTAATCCTTGCGATCAGCTCCTGAATGAAGTATTCTACGACTGGGATAGATTTAAGTCTTGGGCTAAGGATAAGTGTAATAAGAGATCTTAAGAGTAGGAAGGTAGTGAAGTATTTATATATAGTATACATACATACACACACACATACACAGAAACATATGCTTTTGATAAAGCATGACCAAGCTCTGAATGTTATATGAATATAATGCAAGAGCTGCTACCACCATCTAGTGGCACATTAAACAATTCTGAATGTCAGTGGGATAAGCCGAACTTGGATTAATTTAGAGTTTACTTTAACAGTTCTGTCAAGGGAAGTGTAGTGAAATGCTCTTTATTTAACTGGCTGCTTCTGCCTGACCTTAAAAACAACTGACCTTAAAAATAATGGCTATTGGGATATCTTCTGTTAAAGGAGAACCAAAGTTTAACTAGTAAGTAGGCTAGAAATGTTTTACATTATGTTTTGTGCTTTTATACCAGCCCAAGGCATCGACAGTCCTTTAGCAAGGAAAATCTGTGTCTCTGAAGATGCCCTAGTAGCTCCCCATCTTCTTTTCTGCTGATTCACTGCACATGCTCTGTGCTGCTGTCACTTACTGAGCTTAGGGACTGACACAATATACTGTACGCATAGAATATAACGGTCACAATAAAAGGCTGATTAGTAATTAATACAGATAATTACTACATGGCAGAACAGAAACCAGTACAACTAGCAGCAGAATTTAATAATCAGCCCTGTAGCCTCAACTTATATTACATTCAAGCCTCATATTCTGCTTAGTTTCTCAACAACTGATCAGAGCCCACTGAGCAAGTGAGTGTCGCAGACACTTTCCAAAATGGTGACCCCCCCTGTGACAAATTTGAAGTTCTGGATCATTGCTGCAATTGAGAAGCTGAAACTTTAGGCTGGTGCAATAAGTGCAGTATATAAAATATGGCATTTTTAGCCACATTCATTTTTAGGATTTAGTTCTCATTTAAGGTATTGCGCTTCAGGTAAAAACTTCCCTGCTTTACAACCAGGTTAGTTCGATTTTTCTTTACATGGTTAGAGCGATCTGTGGAAACTTGAATCATAAGAAACACCTTATGTGTTTATATTTTTATTCTAAAGTGTTGACGGATTATTGTTCTGTTTATCTTTACTGCCTCCCCCACTGCTGAACCATCAGAATGAGATTAAAAGGAAAAAATTTAACAATGTGTAATAAGTGAAATAATGTGTATCCTTGACCTATCATCTGCATTTGATACAGTTGATCACTCTCTCCTGATGCAGATTCTTATTCGCTTGGCATCCGTAACCAGGCTGCATCTTGGCTTTTAACCGATCATTCACTGTCTCCTATGATAACAAAACCTCATCTCCAGTTCCACTTAATGCGGGGGTGCCGCAAGGCTCTGTACTTGGTCCGCTGTTGTTCTCCCTGTACACTCTGTCTTTGGGAGATCCCCGTTCATTTGGCTTTAATTATCATCTGTATGCTGATGATACCCAAATATATTTATCCACCCCTTCATTACCAGCTGAAACAGAGACTCAAATCTCCAACTGCCTCCTGGCTATCTCAGATTGGATGAACCAGCGCCACCTCAAACCTAACTGAACTTATCATCTTTCCACCTAAGCCTGGTCCTACTCCCCTATTTACCATCTTTACTGATGGTATGATAATTAATCTTGTCAACTCAGCTCGCTGTCTGGGGGTAATCTTTGACTCCTCTCTCTCTCCTTCTCTGATCATATTAACACCACTGTCAAAACCTGTCACTTTTTCTTACGCAATATTGCCAAAATCCGTCCCGCCATCAGGTGGGCACAGGGGAGACAAGCATACCGGGCCCGGGCATGAAGGGGGGCCAGGCAGCGCTGCATTTTTTGAAGATCCGGGCCCCCCTTATGAGCGCCCGAGCCGTACGTCTTGCCTCTTGCGTTGCCGAATGCAGAAGTGCCGAAAAGCCGAAGCCGATGCGCCGAAAAGACCCGAAGTCACGGAAAAAGCCGAAGTCCCGAAGTCACAAAGCGCCGAAAGGACCCGTTTTTTTTTAAAATGTAAATTTTTTTTTTGGGGCCCCAATTTTTTATAAGGGGGCCCTGGCCATCAATAGCTTTTTACAACTTGTGTGGGGGGGGTTACTTTTTTAGCGCTAATGTCTGTGTGGTCTTTAAACTGCGATGTGGAGTGGGCGGGATATGAGGTGGAGCTTGGTCATCAGTGTGGGCGGGGCCCCAAAAATTTTGTTGTACGGGGCCCCGTGATTTCTAATGGCAGCCCTGCTTCCTTTCACCTGATACATCCAATACACTCTTGCATGCTCTCATCCTATCCAGACTAGATTACTGTAACCTTCTACTAACTGGCCTCCCTAACTCCCATCTCTCCCCTCTACAGTCTGTATTTAACACTGCTGCCAGAATTATCCTCCTCTCATCCAAAAGGGTACAGATCCTTATCATGGCTTCCTATAAAACAAAAAATAACTTATAAACTCCTCCTCATAACCTTCAAAGCCCTTCATTCCTCTGCACCTAACTACACTCTCATCTCTTGTTTCTCTATATGTTCCTGCCCGAAACCTCAGCTCCTCTCAGAGCAACCGCTTGGTTGTACCCCCCACTACTACTGCTGTTTCCCGTATCAAACCCTTCTCTCTTGCGACTCCTTACATTTGGAATGCCATTCCTGAATCTCTCAGGAGAGAATCCGCCAGTATTTTTAAAACAAAACTCAAAGACTACCTCTGGGAGCACCTGGATAACACCTGAACTGGCACGTATATAACAGTGTAACGAACTGTAACCCACAGCACCTTAATACCCCTCTCAATTGTGTCTGTATGTTACCCTCCCATTTAGACTGTAAGCCCTACGGGGTAGGGTCCTCTAGCCTTTTGTTTCCTTGACACTGAGCACTTAATCTGTATTGTAATTATATTTTTTATATTTATGTGAATTGTATTTCTAATAATGCACTTATTGTTACTTTTTATTCCAATGACCCCTTGTTTGTTACTACTAATTTATTGTTTTGCTGTACAGTGCTTTGCCCTCGGAGCGCTTTACAAATAAAAATATGCATACATACATATATAAGACCATAAGGCCCTCAGGATGAGTTCATTTTACGGGTGAATTTAATTAGGAGGCAGAATCTGATTCAATACCTACACCTACTCCCACTAAGAAACAGAGAAGGTAGGATTTGGTGTAAAATTAAATCAGTCGAACACTAGAGAACACAAACTGTGGCACAGTATGTTTGGGTAGTACATGTTTACATATATAGCACGCACACACACATACATACATACAGTCTGCAATCATATTCATTCAATCATATTCATATTGCAATGGTTTCTGAACATTTAATGTGTGTATGTATAAGAGTCAGACCTTACCTGGTAACAGAGGCACCAGCAGCCTTTCGTGTCTGTTTCCACAATGATCCTATTTTTGGAGAGCTGCTCCTGAATGAAAATTACCTTTTCTACTCCTTTAACTGGGATGTAACCACCTATAGAAACAGCAGGGAAAAAACTAGCCAGTTCTCTTATAGGTTGTCAATGTACCCATACTGTATATAAAAGGGGAAATCATTTTACTTTATTTTTCAGCAAATACTTTCTAAAACATATTTGCTCAGTTTGAGCAGAAGCTGCCCTACAGCTTGAGTATATCCCATTTTTATTTTTTTTATTTTTTACAATTTAATTTAAAGCTACATTAAAATGCCCTTCTCCAAAACTTCCCTATGTCTTTCGTGTCACTTAGGACATGAAATACTTTGGGCAGTTTTAGAGATTATAATTTCAATGTAGCTTTTTGGGACCCTTGGGGATCCTTTGAGTGCCTACAAGCAAATGCTGTTGATTTTCAACTATAAAGCCTATCTGGGCATGTATGTTGGGGGGCACCTTATTACAGATAATTCTGTGATCCTGGTGAATGAAGGATGATCTGCCCTGTCCAGCCATGGCTCCTCTTTACATCCCTGTATTCTGATTCTTCAAAACAAACAGAACAATATAAATGCTACTCATACAATATCTACTTGCTAGCCCCATGATCTTTTGATGTACCATGTATGGCCACCTTTATAAGTAACTTATAACAACCAGGTAGTGAAATTCCTGTGCATACAATAATTGTCACAAGGGATGGGCGAATTTGACCAGTATAGTTCCATCAAAAACAAAAACAAGCCTTCAATTATCTGAACTTTCAGGCCATTCTTATATCTCAAAAAAAACTATGCATTGCATAAAAAGCAGCAGTATGATTCAAGAGAAGGACACCTGTACGGATCTAGCGGGCATTCGTTTAGCTTTACAAACTCAGCCGGGGTTTTTCCAGTAAGGACACAATTAGAGTGCATGATGGGCATTCTGCCAGGGGAATTAAAAAGAGCAGTAAATCAGTGTTGTTCCCACAGGACCTTTATAGTTTTTTTTCCCCAACTCATGGCCATATATATGAAAATATATATATAAAAAGAAGGTGATTTCTAAATGATATAGCGCACTCTGGAGGTGGGAAAGAAGGGATTCAGTGATAACTGGACTGCAATAACTTCTTTATTGGGGGTAGAGGTAACTTCTTTATTGGGGGTAGAGGTACACAGTGTACCTCTACCCCCAATAAAGAAGTTATTGCAGTCCAGTTGCTGCCTTGGATTTGTCCCACACCTTCATATTTTCTACAGATTGACTAAATTGGGATATCGCGCACAGGATACCCTGTGGGAAAATCCGACCAAGAGACTAGGTGAGCTTCACGTGTACTCTTAATTGCATATCTCTGAGTCGGCACTAATGGGAAAAAGCAAAGAACAATCTAAGAGCAGAGGCACACTTTTCTTAAAGAGATACTGTCATGGGAAAACATGTTTTTTTCAAAACGCATCAGTTAATGGTGCTGCTCCAGGAGAATTCTGCACTGAAATCCATTTTTCAAAAGAGCAAACACATTTTTTTATATTCAATTTTGAAATCTGACATGGGGCTAGACATATTGTCAGTTTCCCAGCTGCCCCCAGTCATGTGAATGCATTACATACAGGTCACAAAGGGCTGTGTGTGTCATGGCATCAAGGCAAGACTGAGATCTGCGATCAGGTGAGATTTGGGAAAAATGCCTATTGATTCTTGTAGAAATTCCTGGGAAGCCATCTAGAAGGTAATTTACGATGATATCTGGAGTGAACACTTTTACGGTCAATGTTTTCCACCAATGTTTTCATCTGTAACCTTGTTGTGAGCTAAAGGGGCCCTGACCAAAGGTTGCACCTTGAAGGTAAACATGATGCAAAAACATTGCCATATGACAACCTGATCATTTGGGAAACCTGTGGTATTAGCTGGAAAAAAAAAAGTAGGCATATCCATTATAGAGACGCAGACTTGGCACAAGAAAAAAAAAGGGTTAGTTTGAATTGCAGTTTGTCTTTTAATCCAAGCGAAAGAACTTACTTCAGGTACCACATTGGGTCAGCATTGCTTGTCACTTTTTCATTAGCTTTCATTATTTTCTTAAAGGAAAACTATACTCTCAAAATTAATATTTAAGCAACAGTTTTATCATATTAAGTGACATATTAAAGAATTTTACCAAACTGGTATATATATTTAAGTAAATTTTGCCCTTTTATATCTCTTGCCTTGAACCACCATTTCATGATGGTCCGTGTGCTGCCTCAGAGATCACCTGACCAGAAATACTACAGTTCTAACTGTAACAGGAAGAAATGTGGAAGCAATCTTTTAATTGGCTCATGTGACCCAAAATGTATGGTTTGTTTGTGTGCACCATGAATCATACGATCCCAGGGGGCGGCCCTTATTTTTTTAAATGGCAATTTTCTATTTATGATTACCCAATGGCACATACTACTAAAAAATTATATTATTATGAAAATGGTTTATTTACATTAAACAGGGTTATACACATAAACTGTTTAATGCAAAATCTTTTTATAGAGACCTACATTGTTCGGTGGGTATAGTTTTCCTTTAATCAGGAGAGACAACGCATGTGGCAGTTAGTAGCAGGAATACAGAATCGATGATGGCCCTGGGCCCATAAGACAAACCATGGAGAACCATGGAGAAAACAGAGTATATCAAAGTATATCTGTCAAATTTGAGAAAATTTTGTTGCTGCTTGGAAAAAATCCTCAGTATGATGTTAAACATCAAATATGCGAGGAAGGAGACTTCTGTTACAGAATTTTATACCACAGACAACCTGAACTTACAGTCACTCTCATGCATTTCATTTGGTGGAAAGTAGAGAGCATTTTAATTGTCAACAAAAATCTACTGAGCTCTTTTTAGAAGCAGATGAGTTATGCCACCTCCTTAAGATTGCAAAAGTGCCTGGTACTATAGATGACTAAAGAGCCCAAGCTTGATGGAAAAGAGACGCTCCCCAACTAACGCCTGATACATGGAGGATATTTTGGAATCTCATAACTCAGTATTGATCTGTTCAAAGGATTAAATGATCCAGTTTAAAATTTTCCATAGAATTTACTTAACTCCCCACAGATTGCATTTGATTAACCCTTCCATTCTTGACAAAAGTCCCAAATATAAGCATTCCCTTGCAGACTACATACACATGGCATGACTCTGCCCAACTATACAAAAATTCTGGACAAAAGTAACAGGGAATAGTAAAAGGAAATCAGCCGCCTTTAAGGGCTATTAACCCCCACTGATTTAACCCTCCGTATCCTGAACCAAGTAGAAGAAATGCCACCCTCTACAGCAGAGAGGGCTCTATTATGTTTCCTTTTTATCCAAGCTAAGATACTGATAGCACTCAAATGTAAATTAGAACACCCACCCAAAAAAGACAGTGAATTGAACTAGCTAACAGCCCAGTCCCCTTATATCAACTGACATACATGAGTAAAAAATGTCCTCAAAAGTTCAGAGAGGTATGGACGCCATGGTTAACCGAACATTTCCCTTCTTTGCTAGCTCAAAGTGGATATGACCTTTAATATCCCCTTCTGTTTATTCCCAGACCCCCCTCCCCAGCAAACGCAGCACACACATTATTAGGAAAACAGTTTATTACTTTGTTGTATGTTTCAGCTGACACGTAATGAGAAAATGTACACAGGCATATTCCTCTACAGCTACAATCCATAACCAGTCTGTATAGCCTGAAAATAGAGTCAACCCCTATTTTGCACTTGGAATATGTCACCTTCATTGTGACATGGTATTGTTACTGTTTGAAAATGCAAGAAAAACAATAAAAACTATTTTTGAAAAAATCCCAAGCTTGGCAAATTTCCCGAGACACAAACACCGGTCTCCTTATCCCCAAGATATTTGCAGGCTCATTAAAATAATGTCACTACTGGAGTCCTACGGAGCTCACTGCACTTGGTTGAAACAAACATTTTCACTGACACCATGTCTTACAAGCCAAACTGCACTGACTTATTTTCAAATAAGTATGGAGAACACCCAACCGAAAAACTCAAGTTGCTAAGATCCTATGGTTTCATTTGCCTAGGGACAATAAGACCGAGCCTTTGGCTGTTGGTAAGATGTTGAAAGTTGTAGTTTGCTGCTGTACTTGCTGGCATCAGGTTTGGGGGGGGGGGCAGTATGATGGATGACTGCTGAGCTTGTTGGCTCAAGTACAAGGGGGGGGCAATATGATGGATGGCTGCTGGGCTTGCTGGCACAGGTACGGGGGTACAGTCAGGCCTGGGTTTGTGGCATGCCGTCCATGCCATCCATTGCATTAAGGGGACCTGTGCATTCGCTGGTGCTTATGCGCATGGACACGCTCAAGGTGGGGGGGCTGCACAGCTGGCCAATCGGATCAACTGGCCTTGGGGCGCCTGCCCGAGGAACCCGGCCCTGTGTGCAGTTTGATGAATGACTGCTGGGCTTGCTGGCACAGGTACATTGGGGCAATATGATGACTGCTGTAGGGGTACAATCATACCTCCCAACATTTTGGAAACAAAAAGAGGGACAAATAAAGTTGGCGCGAGTAGCGCGGCAATTTTTGACCATGTCCATTTTTGTGGCTACACTCCCCAATTACCATGTTCTTTTTTCAAAATTTGGAAAGTTTGAACATAATTCCTGTGATTTGTTTCAGTAATAACAGTTTTGAAGGTGAATTACCCTTTAAGCTGTGAGTCTAACTTTTCCCAAGGGACCTGTTATCTAATATTGTTACAATTACTTATTTGCTTATCTGAAATTGTTACAAAAGTTTCCAAGTCCGCCTGGTGGCTGTTCTGGGCTCTCTGCCAAAAACCAATTATGTTAGAAACATTGTTTCTTTTTCTGGCTGTTCAGTGCAGAGAAAAACTTGCACTTTCCAGTACAAATGAGGGACTGCAAGTTGAGCTGTCAAAAACGGGACAGTTGGGAGGTATTACAACCTCCCCTTATACCAGTGCTTCTGCCACTGGTATAAGGGGGCAATCAAGAAGGGGAGCTAATTTTATGTGGCTGAATGATGGCAGCTGGCACATTTATTAATGCTATCTGACTAGCTGTGCCTTGGGTGGGGCAACATGTGACTGTGCTTTGACTGTTGGGGTGAAGGCTGTTGTGCTGAGCTGATTAGGGTTATATGTTCTCTAAATGGGGGCTGCTGTTTTATGTGTGCTGTGATTGTTCGGTTGTAAGTTTGGGCTGATGTTTTGTTTCATTTATTATAAAAATATAATACTTTAAAATGCAAAAAAATGCTAGCTTTGTCTAGATTTAATAATAAGCTGTTAGATGTTTATATGTACAGAGCTAACAATTTTTTTTACTAAATAAGGGCTGTTAATAAGAATTCATTGATCATTAACTGTAAATCATCAGGCTGTCCTTGTGACACTGGCTTTATTTATCCTCGGGTTTGGCTTCAAACCGCACTCCTTGTTGAATACCAATAGAATGTTTGAGCATGTCTTGTGATCCTGGGTATTACGTTTTTATCCCTGCCTTGCTCTATGTGTTGTAATGTGTTCAGATGTTTTATTGTGATAAATTAAAGTAGGGTTACCAGATCACTTGAAAATTCAGATACATGTCTAAAAAGTCCAGCGAGCAGGACTGAACTGATTGCAGTTTATTTTAAATGCAACCAGTACTGCCCTGCAACATGTATTTTCAATTGATCAGTTTACCCTATATTAAAGTGATACTCCACATTAATTTAAGTTAGTATGATGTATATATTCAGAGACAATTTGCAGTTCATCTTCATTGTCTTTATGGTTTTTCCAATTATTTAGATTTTTTTTCATTATCTCTCCAAATATTTACAGCAGTTATATGGTTACTGGGGACCAATGTAACCTAGCAACCAGGTTTTGAGTGAGAGGAAAAATTAACAATAACATTTTAGCCTCACAGAGTTCCGTTGCCTTCTGACTCCTTTAGGGTAAGGGCACACCTGGTGATTCGGGGAGTTTGGGGTGACTAAACTCCCCGAACTGCTTCCCCGTGTCTTCCGCCCGATTCAATGAAAAAACGCCTGCGCCAATGCACTCGCATCGCTTCAATTTCACTACGGAAAACGAAGCATCACGAGTGCATTGGAGCAGGTGCAGGGTCGGACTGGGTCGCCCGGGGCCCACCAGGACTGCTGTCCAGGGCCCCCCTCTGGCCCCCGCTACCTACTTGAATCGAATCGCCGTTCGGCATAATTGCCCAGGTGGCACATCGTGCATTCGCAAACGGCGCGCATGTGCAAACGGCGCGCATGTGCAAACGGCGCTAGGCGCGCATGCGTAAACGGCGCTCGGCGCAAATGCGCAAACGGCGCTGCGATGCGCCTAATTTTTTTTTATTTATTTTTTAAAAACTGTTTGGGAGAGGAGGTCTGGCCCGGAGGGGGCCCACTAGGGTCGGGGCCCACCGGGTATTTTCCCGGTATCCCGCTGGGCCAGTCCGACACTGAGCAGGTGAATGAGAAAATTGCCTGTTTCCATATACACCAACAGAAAAAACTAATGTGCCATGAACCTAAAGGTTTGATTGAAGCCATGGCTGAAGAGGTTTCAGCATAGACATTTATTGCACTTTTCTCATAGCAGTTGTGTTAAAAGTAAAATGTTGTGGACCTTCCAGTATTGGTGTTCAAGGATAAGTTAACCATTAAAATAAGTGAATGTAAAATTGATGAGAGTGCTATATATGTATATTGAGAGAAACATGTGCTGTTAATATGAATGAATTTTGTTCCAACAGCACCACCTGCTGGTCAGTTTCTGACCAGTCTCAGCACCAAGTACTCATGCAAGTTGTCAGGAGAAAGAAAGAAAGAGGCTGCTTTAATGTTCTTCTGCTTAGGAAAGATTTAAGAAAGTTTTCTATTTTTTTCCTAAGCAGAAGAACATTAGAGCAGATTCTTTCTTTCTCCTGACAACTTCCTAAACTACTTGGTGCCCAGACTGGTCAGAAACTGACCAGAAGGTGGCGCTGTTGGAACAACAGCACATGTATCACTTAAAGGGGAAGGAAACCTAGTTGGCGCAAAAACCCTCCCCCCCTCCCGTGTGTTGCCCACCCTCCCTCCTCCCCCCTGGCCTACCTGTCCCGCTGGGCAAATGCCCCTAACTTGTTACTTACCCTTCTGCGGAGGTCCAGTCCAGGGAGTTCACAGACGACATCTTCTTCCACACGATCTTCTTCCTGCTTTGAACGGTGTATTGGCACATGCGCAGTAGGAGCACTTCGCCGGTACGGATCTACTGCGTATGCGCCAAAAGTCACAAAGTACTTTTGGCGCATGCCCAGTAGATCGTACCAGCGAGATTCTTCTACTGCGCATGCGCCGGTCAAAGCAGGAAGAAGATCGCATGGAAGAAGATGTAGGGACGGGTAGGCCAGGGGGAGGAGGGAGGGTGGGCAACACACGGGAGGGGGGGAGGGTTTTTGTGCCAACTAGGTTTCCTTCCCCTTTAATATCTTGGATTAAAAAAAAAAAAATGAAAATAAATAATGAAAGTAAATGACAAAAGTGCTTAGAATAGCACTCTCAATTTTTACATTCACTTATTTTAAAGGTTTACTTGTCCTTTAAGTGAACCATTTATTTGCACTCAGTTTGAAAATTGTTTAACAGGATAAAATTATCCTACTGAAAAAGATGTTATTTTTCTGACATTTTTGTGTACCTTATTTTTATTTGTTAACATTACATATTTATATAAATGTAAACTTTAATTCATTAATGTGTTGTAAGATTTCTTTATTAAAAAATTAAACCGTAATGGTAAGGCGGGAAATGGTAAGGCTAAATGGGATTGGGGGGGGCGTGACTGAGGCCCTTGCCTAGGGTGCCAAAATACCTTGGCCCAGCCCTGTTGGATTTATCACAATCACTTTACAACCTTCCCTAAAGTCTCCAAGTTAATATAGTAATTTGCGTAAAAATTAAAATTGATTTAAAGACAGACACATCCCAAGGTGCATTTATTATAGAACAGTAAAGCTTTAATAGAAATATATTGTCCCTTTTAGATTCTTGTATTTATTCTGCCACGTTCCTGACTGGGGGTATATGTTATGAGTCTACCAATGTATTTCTTTTGCTGGTGCCCTGGGGTTGTCATATATAAGTTGTACAATGTATTTATTCCACCATGTGCCTGTAGTAACCGTAACATAATATCGATCAGAATGAGAAAAACAACCTTAATCAAGCAAGTTGATAAACCATTTTGGAAGCAAACTCAAATATGACAAAATTGAATAATAGCCAAGTCTAGGACTGACGAATGACTGACAAGGGGTTCCTGTCACAGACCCCTGGGTGTGTAAGGTTACTGAGGAGTGTGTTTTCCTGTGTCTCAAATAAATCTCAGAAATCAAAGTATAATTTAAATATTCCATTTGAACCAATTGTTACTCCTGTTCTAGAAAGATTTATGAACCCTACTGTCCCCAAGAACTTTAATTATAATTCCATAGTTTTGGGTTTAGTGGGTGAAATCTTAGACTTGTTTCTTTTTGCTCTTAGGGGGCAGAAACTTCAATCTGTGAGTCTCTTTTAGGAAGATCTGGAATTTGTGGAGCTTGACCGAATTTCGGCCATCTGTTGGGACATAAGCTGTATTTAATGAATATAAACACTATAATAGATGTTGTAAAACAGCAATCCGGGAGGCAAAAAAAGGAAATGAAGAGTGCATTGCGGCGGAGGCTAAGACTAACCCCAATTTGTTTTTTTAAATATATTAATAGTAAAAAGATGCAGGTTGAGAATGTTGCTCTATTAAACAATGGTACATGTATAGTTGTGACTGATACAGAAAAGGCAAATGTGCTAAATCAGTTCTTCAGTGTATACAATAGGGAAGTCTGAGTTCCTACACTCACTTCATAGCTGCACTGATGGCTCAGCTCAATCTAGTCAGTGGCTGACTCAGGATATGATTCATAAAGCTTTAATAAAAAATTCTGTAAACAAGACTCCAGGGCCTGATGGCATACACCCCTGGGTTCTAAGAGAGCTCAGTTCTGTTTTAGACCATCCCCTATTTCTGATTTTCTCAGATTTGCTTTCATCTGGTATGGTACCTATGGATTGGAGAAAATCTGATGTCATTCCAAGATTTAAAAAGGGATTACGATCTCAGACTGGCAATTATAGGCCAGTAAATTTGACATCTTTGGTGGGCAAATTATTCGAAGGCTTGTTAAGAAATCACATTCAAAATTTTGTCCTAGTGAATGGCATTATGAGCAGCAATCAGCATGGCTTTATGAAGGAAAGTAAGATGTTGGACAGTGGAGGGCAGTTGATGTGATCTATTTGGATTTTGCCAAATCATTTGATACCGTGCCCCACAATGGTACATTCTCTGCTGGGGGAAAGGTTCTTAGTGTGGTCCCTCAGGGCTCGGTATTCAGCTACGGATCAGATCCGGAGTACTGGGCATTGGTGCACAGGACATTTTAAAATTATTGTATCTCCTGCAAATCCCCAGTGCTTGCAAACCAATGTTCTGCCGCCCTAGGCCCTGGCCTTTGTGGCCTTTCCACAAATCCGGCCTGTCAGTATTGGGTCCACTTTTATTTAACTTGTTCATTAATGACTTAATGGAGGGTATTGTAAGTAATGTATCAGTGTTTGCAGATGACACAAAACTATCCAGCCCAATTAATTCCATCTAGGATGTGACATCCTCGCAACAGGATCTTGATTTTGCAGCTAAGTGGCAAATGAGATTCAATATTGATAAATGTAAAGTCATGCACCTGGGATGTAAAAATATCCAAGCCACTTTTACCCTTAATGGGACTGCACTAGGCAAATCCATTATGGAAAAGGACCTTGGAGTCCTTGTAGATGATAAACTTGGCTGTAGCAAGCAATGCCAGTCAGCAGCATCAAGGAGAAATAAGGTCTTGAGCTGTATTAAAAGGGGCATAGATTCACAGGAGGAGGGGGTCATTCTTCCACTGTATAGAGCACTGGTAAGGACCCATTTAGAATATGTCAAATGGTTTTGGTCTCCATCACTCAAACAGGACATTATTGTATTTTATTGTATTAGAGAGGGTACAGAGAAGGGCAACTAAGTTGGTAAAAGGTATGGGAAATCTTAGCTATGAGGAAAGACTGGCCAAATCGGGGATGTTCACACTGGAGAAGAGCGTTTAAGGGGTGATATGATAACTATGTATAAATATATAAGGGGATCATATAATAATCTCTCTAATGCTTTATTTACCAGTAGGTAACCCATTCTGATTAGAAGAAAAGAGGTTCCGCCTAAATATTCGGAAGGGGTTTTCTTACAGTGAGAGCTGTGAAGATGTGGAATTTTCTCCCTAAATCAGTAGTACCAGCTGATACATTAGATAGCTTTAAGAAGGGGTTGGATGGCTTTCTAGCAAGTGAGGTAATACAGGGTTATGTAGGATAGCTCATAGTACAAGTTGATCCAGGGACTAGTCTGATTTTGGAGTCAGGAAGGATTTTCCCCCCTCTGAGGCAAATTGGAAAGGCTTTAGATGGGGTTTACATGTATGGGACCTGTTATCTAGAATGCTTGGGACCTGCGGTTTTCCATATTAGGGATCTTTTCTTAATAGGATTGTTTTGCCTTCAATAAGGATTAATTGTATCGTAGTAGGGATCAAATACAAGGTACTTTTTTATTATTACAGAGAACGGTGTTTGTGAGTCCTACCCTATGTCAACGTCCTCACATGGCCTGTTTTGTTCCTTCTTCACCCGAGCAGTAAGAGAAGTGTGTCTTTGCGGCCAAGTGTACCCAGAACTGGCTTTGCCTGCTGATAAATGAATCCATTTTTTGGCAGTTCCTACCCCCAAACGTTTCATCCCCACATAGTTTTTTTTATCAGCTACAGTAAAGCAGTTTAGCTAGCCATATCCTCCATTCTTGCCAATGTAAATACATTGGCGTCACACACACAAAGGTGCTGTAGTTGCAGAAGTCCGGTCCCAGAGAGCTTATCATTCTTTACAGCTGTGGGAAAGCAGGAGCAGTGTGTGGGAAATCCACAATTCATTGGATCCCCACAAAGTTTTTACAATATCCAAATCCCGGCAAAGCAGTTCAGCTAGCCATTTCCTCCTTTCATCTGTATGGTTCATGGCTATATATTTAAACCAGCATCTATAGAGAGTCCAAAAGTCCTTCTCTGGGTCACCCACAAAGGTGTTGTAGTTAATGAGTCCGGCCCTTCCCAGAGATCTTGCCATTCCTCCCAGCTATGGGGAAGCAGGAGCACTGTGTAAGAAATATTCAATTTATGGGATCCCCACTATTATATCCGGCTTCAAGTAAACTAGTTCAGCTAGCCATTTTCTTCTTTTTCTTTGTCTCATTCATGCCAATATAATTAAATCAACATCTACAGAGGGGTCCAGAATTCGTCCTCTGGGTCACCCACAAAGCTGTTGTAGTTCCAGAAGTCCAGCTGGTCCCAGAAATCTCCAGAAATCTTAATATTTCTTACAGTTGTGAAGAAGCAGAATCAATGTGTAGGAGCTGTATGTATATGTCCCACCTGGTTGGTGCATTGTGCTCTGCAGGGCATAGTAATCAGCCGCCAGGTCTGCCTCCATTTTTAGCAGCTGTTCTACCCCATGGTCAGGGCCTCATCTGCAAAGAGTCCAAGACATTCACACGTCTGCTAGAACAAGCTGGACTCCCTGGGATCTGTATTGATCTGTGGACTCCACTTGGCATCAGCATAGTTGAAGGTATCCCATGAGTCATATTCCAGGTGGAGCTTCCATGATCCAGGAATGGATTAGGGAGCTGGTAGTCTGTTCCTTCAATTTGCAAGTACCCACTGGTGCTTGCCAGCAGTGTAACTATGCTGGGCTGTGTGAGGACGTGGGCACACACACAACTTCTTTAGGGAATAAGTCTCTTTATTGAAGCATTTTAAAAGTTTTCTCAAAGTTTCAATGCTAACCACAAAGGTTTTCCTGCAGATGGTGCCAGGGTTGGGCATTGCTACTTTTGGTCACTGAAACATGTGGGTGCGTGTATCAATGGGAGGGAGAGTGGGTGCATGTGTCAGTGAGAGAGTTGGGGGAATGTGTCGGTGGGAGGGTGAGGGCATGTGTCGGTGGGAAGGTGGGAAGGTGGGGGCATGTGTCGGTGGGAGGGTGGAGGCATGTGTCGTGGGGGGGCATGTGTGTCAGTGAGGGTGTAAGAGGGTGGGTGATTGTTTCAGTGAGGGGATGGGAGATGTAGGGGGTGGGTCTGATGTAGAGTGATATACTGAGACCGTTTGGAGTTGGTTTACACTTTTTGTTATTTGCTATTTTTTGTTATTTGTTATTTTTTTGTTATTTAGATTTTTATTCAGCAGCTTTCCAGTGTGCAGTTTCAGCAATCTCATTGATAGGGTCCAAATTACCATAGCAACCATGCATTGATTTGAATAAGAGACTGCAATATTAATAGGAGATGCCTGAATAGAAATAAAAGTAGCAATAACAATACATTTGTAGCCTTACAGATAATTTGTTTTTAGATGGGTCAGTGACCCCCATTTGAAAGCTGAAAAGAGTCTTAAGCAGGCAAATCATTCAAAAACTCTAAAAAAGTAAAAATGAAGGCCAATTGGAAAGTTGTGTAGAAAAAGCTATTCTATAACATTAAAGCTGAACCACCCCTCATCTGCAAAGAGTCCAAGACATTCACACGTCTGCTAGAACAAGCTGGACTCCCTGGGATCTGTATTGATCTGTGGACTCCACTTGGCATCAGCATAGTTGAAGGTATCCCATGAGTCATATTCCAGGTGGAGCTTCCATGATCCAGGAATGGATTAGGGAGCTGGTAGTCTGTTCCTTCAATTTGCAAGTACCCACTGGTGCTTGCCAGCAGTGTAACTATGCTGGGCTGTGTGAGGACGTGGGCACACACACAACTTCTTTAGGGAATAAGTCTCTTTATTGAAGCATTTTAAAAGTTTTCTCAAAGTTTCAATGCTAACCACAAAGGTTTTCCTGCAGATGGTGCCAGGGTTGGGCATTGCTACTTTTGGTCACTGAAACATGTGGGTGCGTGTATCAATGGGAGGGAGAGTGGGTGCATGTGTCAGTGAGAGAGTTGGGGGAATGTGTCGGTGGGAGGGTGAGGGCATGTGTCGGTGGGAAGGTGGGAAGGTGGGGGCATGTGTCGGTGGGAGGGTGGAGGCATGTGTCGTGGGGGGGCATGTGTGTCAGTGAGGGTGTAAGAGGGTGGGTGATTGTTTCAGTGAGGGGATGGGAGATGTAGGGGGTGGGTCTGATGTAGAGTGATATACTGAGACCGTTTGGAGTTGGTTTACACTTTTTGTTATTTGTTATTTTTTGTTATTTGTTATTTTTTTGTTATTTAGATTTTTATTCAGCAGCTTTCCAGTGTGCAGTTTCAGCAATCTCATTGATAGGGTCCAAATTACCATAGCAACCATGCATTGATTTGAATAAGAGACTGCAATATTAATAGGAGATGCCTGAATAGAAATAAAAGTAGCAATAACAATACATTTGTAGCCTTACAGATAATTTGTTTTTAGATGGGTCAGTGACCCCCATTTGAAAGCTGAAAAGAGTCTTAAGCAGGCAAATCATTCAAAAACTCTAAAAAAGTAAAAATGAAGGCCAATTGGAAAGTTGTGTAGAAAAAGCTATTCTATAACATTAAAGCTGAACCACCCCTTTAATGCCCAAAGTGTTTACACTGAAAAAATAATTCTGAATTTAGATAACATGATTAATTAAATGTCTTAGAGAATTCGCCACCTGGCGTCCGATGTATTGTGTTGCAAAATAGACTTTGCTATGGTAAATGACAAATTATAAAGTCTAACGCAGATGGAATCTGACATCTTAGATATAGATAGATATACGTTTTGAAATACACACTATGGACAAAGGTCAATGGCCATAGTGAAACCTATATTTTTATATTGCTGCATTTGAAACAGCTATTTATTTCCTACTGTAGGATTGATGTCAGTTTGTACTGAAAGTTATCTTCACTCAGCTACAGATGGAGCTCCAGCTATTCCTATATTGATCATCCCAATACCCAGCTATGACAATCACTTGTACCCTCCGTGTGATTGGGCTTAATTCCATATTTTAACTCTGGCGTTTCCATAGAAATAGCAGGCCATCGTGTTTTGTTTGGAATACTGATTCTTCTACAGTTGATTACAAATTGCAATAATCATCTGCACCCTCTATCACTAAAAGGTTCTGGTTCCAGTGACTCTGTGCTTGATGCACTAGGGATAAACCTAATATATCAATTGTTTCACATGCCAAACACACTCTGAATAATGCACTCACACACTTTTCCTGTCTGCAAATTTTATTTTGCTTTTTATGCCCTACAAGGTTTGTAGATATTACGTGTTAGTTGCCATTTTCCTATAATGCAGGCTGTAATCTCTAAGGAATCCCATTTCTACTTGATGCCAACACATCCCTTGTGAGTACTGATGCTAGTTTTCTCCCAGTCCTTTCACGTGTCCTTTCTTTCTGTTGTGTGACCCTGAGACATGTCATAATTAACTCTTTGACATTCCTTCTCTGGTTCACAATATGTCTGGCCAGGGTCATACTAGGTCTGCGGGACACGGCTGAAAATCCATTGGGCCCAGACCTGCACCCACCTACAACCTGCGCTACTCCCTTATCACCAGGCCCGGACTTGCAATCTGTGGGTTCTGGCAAATGCCAGAGGGGCTGCTGTGTGGTTCCATAGAAGGTTACTATATAGTGGGCTGGTAGGGGGCTGTTTGGGCCGGTAGGCGGCTGTTTGGGCCTCTGTGTACTTGGAATGGCAAGGCCTATTTTGACTCCCAGTCCAGGCCTGCTTATCACGTCTCCCCCAGGCTCGATCACTGCCACAACTACAGAACAGGTATGCGTGGGGGCCCGGAGGGGGTTTGTGGCTTGGGCGTGGGTCTCTAGGGTGGTGGCTGGGGTGGCGGGGGCCCTCTGGTGGAAGCCCAGTGGGCCTCCAGTCCAACACAAATGTTAGATATGACTCAGTGATTCATTTATTCAGAAATTCACAACATGTTTCGGCACTCACACACTTTTCCTGTCTGCAAATTTTATTTTGCTTTTTATGCCCTACAAGGTTTGTAGATATTACATGTTAGTTGCCATTTTCCTATAATGCAGGCTGTAATCTCTAAGAAATCCCATTTCTACTTGATGCCAACACATCCCTTGTGAGTACTGATGCTAGATTTCTCCCAGTCCTTTCACATGTGTCCTTTCTTTCTGTTGTGTGACCCTGAGACATGTCATAATTAATTCTTTGACATTCCTTCTCTGGTTCACAATATGTCTGGCCAGGGTCATACTAGGTCAGCGGGACACGGCTGAAAATCCATTGGGCCCAGACCTGCACCCACCTACAACCTGCGCTACTCCCTTATCAGGTCTCCCCCAGGCTCGATCACTGCCACAACTACAGAACAGGTATGCGTGGGGGCCCGGAGGGGGTTTGTGGCTTGGGCGTGGGTCTCTAGGGTGGTGGCTGGGGTGGCGGGGGCCCTGTGGTGGAAGCCCAGTGGGCCTCCAGTCCAACACAAATGTTAGATATGACTCAGTGATTCATTTATTCAGAAATTCACAACATGTTTCGGCCGAGTGGCCCTTCATCAGTTGCTTAGACATGTATGTAGCACCATGTATAAGCAACTGAGAAAGGGCCACTCGGTCCGAAACATGTCGTGCATTTCTTAATAAATGAATCACTGAACAAGAATTGGTACTCCAGAGTCATATCTAAGATTTGTGAAAGTTTGAAGGCCTGGCGGTGCCGTACTCTGAGGGTGACTACTGAATAACGAAAGGATAACATCATCCATAAGAATATATACGTATCTCCAGTCCAACACAATTGGGCTAGTTCCAACCAGTGTGGCACCAACCAAAATACTGACTGCTGGGAGACACCGGTTTCAAGTCTAGTCTAGTCATATTTATATCGGCTATCCAAAATACACAAATTCCACCCTGATAGAAAGCTAAATGTGGAAGGTAAACAGAACTGCTGGAAGTTGTGGTTTGCTTATATTAAATACACATGCTTTTAGAAGTGCAGCAAAACTAGGTTCTGTGAATATGAAAGGCAAAGTAACATTGTTTGTTATAAACAAAGATTGAGGGACAATCCCGTTAACTACATTGACTTTGCATCTGCAAAAAAAAAAAAAAAAGGCTTAACAGAGACACATAATCTGCAATTCTCATTCCCAATAATGTGTTTTACAGTGGGAAATAAAATGGGAATAAAATGTAAGGACTTAAAGCCAGTTTTTCAGATTTTAAGGAGAAATAAAGGTTACAACACTAGGGGGGGGGGTGCCAATATATTGGTCAACCCTTCTGTGAGCTGTGTGTATAAAGCACTTTACAACATTCATTTATTCTCCCAAAGGGGATTTCTGCTTCTCATTTCTATGCTGCAGTCAGCGCTCAGGACTCATTGGTTTAACAATGGACATTTCTGATTTATAACTGGTTCTCTTTCCCCTTCCTCTGAGAGACTCAAGCCTTTACATCTTTATGATTTACATTTACGCCTGTGGGAAAGTGCAGTTTAAAAGACACTTTCTACTAAAGTGGATGTAAACCTTCCTTTGTTTTCTGTCACATATGGCCTATTTAAGTATTCCTGTACTATATCTCCTACCATACTCCAACATATAATCTAGGGTTAAAACATGCTGGTAGATGTAATCCAGGAGCAGCATCAGAACAGCATTGTAATTAATTTGGGTTTAAAAAGACAACAGTCAATCAAATTTAAACTTTTTCAAATGATCCCCAGTATATATATATATATATATATATATATATATATATATATATATATATATATATAGTAGTTCAAAGAACCGGCACTCACGATACTGAGGTCATCAATGCCTGGGTGCAGTCCTCGATAAGTAGAATCAATGGAAATGTTAGAGATTGCACTCGCAGGTCTTAAGTGTAATAAGAATATTTTTATTGTGGACAATCGCTGACGTTTCGGCTGATACAACAGCCTTTCTCAAAGTGAAAAATGTGTCAAAACAAACGGAAATAAATACCCAGTGTGGCGGGAACAAAAATAATAAAGTAACACCGAAGGCAAAGGAAGTGACGTGTGGGTGACAGCATAAGTGAAAATCAACATACGTAAAAAACACAAGGGAAATAACAAATGAATGGGAACAAAAATCAAGTGGAACGAACAGAAATAAATACATAAAGAATTTTTTGAAAAAGTGGCTGCAACAATAAAATTGAATGATAGTTATAATAGGCAAAATTCTGAGCCGCTCTACCAACTGTATGCGCTCATGTTAGTTACTTTACATGCAGCTAATGTTATATTCCGAAGTGTCAATCGAAAACAGACACAATGTCTATGTTTTAACAAAATGTTACCTACTCGTATGTCAATATAAAATAGAAACTATGTATCAAGCGGGAAAAACAGCTAGATGTAAAGGGGGTTGGAAATGTGAGACACAATGTAGCGGGGTATCCATATATGCGAAGGTTCATCCATTTAATAGTGCTATAAAAAGAAACAGGAGTAACGGAGTGATTAGACTGTGAACAGGAAGAGCGGAGGAGAAACTAATAATGTTGTAAAGAAAGGAAGAACAACGAAAGCAAAAAAAGGAGGGGAAACGAATAATGTTGTAAAGAAGGAAGAACAAGAAAAGCAAAACAGAAAAGAAAACAGGAAGATGGAAACGAAAAATAGAAAAATAGAGAAACAAAAATAAAATGAAAAAATAAAAAATGAAAAAATGAAAGAATGAAAAAAAAAAAAATTAAAATTAAATAAATAAATAAATAAATTTGTTGCAGCCAAAAAAATTCTTTATTTATTTATTTCTGTTCGTTCCACTTGATTTTTGTTCCCATTCATTTGTTACTTCCCTTGTGTTTTTTACTTATGTTGTTTTCACTTATGCTGTCACCCACACGTCACTTCCTCTGCCTTCGGTGTTACTTTATTATTTTTGTTCCCGCCACACTGGGTATTTATTTCCGTTTGTTTGACACATTTTTCACTTTGAGAAAGGCTGTTGTATCAGCCGAAACGTTAGCGATTGTCCACAACAAAAATCTTCTTATTACACTTAAGACCTGCGCGAGCGATCTCTAGCATTTCCATTGATTTTATATATATATATATATATATATATATATATATATATATATATATATATATATATATATATATATATATATATATATATATATATATATATATATATATATATATATACACTTCCAATTGAGTATCCACACTCCAAGGCAAATAACTTCAACAAAGGGAGGGGTGCACGGTAATTATGTATACACCAATTATTCTCAGACCAGCACTCCCTGTTATAAGAATCAATTATTTTATTGTTGCATTGTATCTATGCCCGACATTTTTCAAGGATGCAGGTGTATATATATATATATATATATATATATATATATATATATATATATATATATATACACACACACACAGTTAGGTCCATACATCTTTGGACAGACAACTTTTTTCTAATTTTGGTTCTGTCAATTACCACAATGAATTTTTTTTGAATTGCATAAAAATGTGAGGAACTTCGTTTCAGGGGCTCAAAAGCATTTAAATAAATTAAAAAACTGAAAATAAAATGTTAATTTCTAGTACTTGTTTGAAAACCCTTTGCTGGCAATGACAGCCTGAAGTCTTCAACTCATGGACATCACCAGATTCTGGGTTTACTACTTTTTAATGCTCTGCCAGGCCTTTACTGCAGCGGCTTTCAGTTGCTGTTTGTTTGTGGGCCTTTCTGTCTGAAATTTAGTCTTTAACAAGTGAAATGCATGCTTAATTGGGTTCAGATCAGGTGACTGACTTGGCCATTCAAGAATATTCCACTTCTTTGCTTTAATATAATCCTGTGTTGCTTTGGCTGTATGTTTTGAGTCATTGTCCATCTGTATTATGAAATCCCTCCCAATCAATTTGACTGCATTTAGCTGGATTTGAGCACACAGTATGTCTCTGAACACCTCGGAACACCTCAGTTGGTAGCCATGCACGCCCAAGCCATCTCACTGCCCCCTGGATCATGAGCTGTTTCACGCCTTCTCCATAATTTTTTCTTGCCATCATTCTGGTAGAGGTTGATATTTATTTCATCTGTCCAAAGAATGTTTTTCCAGAACTGTGCTGGCTTTTTTAGATATTTTTTTTTAGCAAAGTCCAATCTAGCCTTTCTATTCTTGATGCTTATGAGTGGCTTGCACCTTGCAGTGCACCCTCTGTATTTACTTTCATGCAGTCTTCTCTTTATGGTAGACTTGGATATCGATACACCGACCTCCTGGAGAGTGATGTTCACTTGTTTGGCTGTTGTGAAGGGGTTTCTCTTCACCATGGAAATGATTCTGAGATCATCCACCAATATTTTCTTCCGTAGACGTCCAGGTCTTTTTGCGTTGTTGAGTTCACCAGTGCTTTCTTTCTCAGGATGTACCAGTACTGTACTGTAGATTTTGCTACTCCTAATATTGTAGCAATTTCTCGGATGGGTTTTTCTGTTTTTGCAGCTTAAGTATGTCTTGTTTCACCTGCATGGAGAGCTTCTTTGACTGTTCACAGCAAAATCTTCCACATTCAAGCATCCCCCTCAAATAACTCAAGAGCTTTTATCTGCTTTATTAATAATGTCATAACAAAGGAATTGCCCACACCTGCCTATGAAATAGCATTTGAGTCAATTGTCCAATTGCTTTTGAGCCCCTGAAATGAAGTGATTGTTTTCAAAAAAGGCTTTAGTTCCTCACATTTTTATGCAATCTTCTTGTTCAATCCACTGAATTAAAGCTGAAAGTCTGCAGTTCAAATACATACAAATACAAGAGGTCTCCGCACTCAACCCATTATCAATATATTTAGGACATTGAGACATTTTGTGCCTTAAGATACTAAAAAAACAGGGATTGTTTGTCCATGTATTGCAATATATTTCAGCTGGCCAACTATGTCAAATTCATCCCTGGGATGGCCAGTCATACACTCAACTTGCATCCGATTCTTTAAGAATTCTATTACTTCAGTATACATTTTACAAGGGGACTTAATTTTTCCTGCAACTTACTTCCTGCTTTCAAGGTTAAAAATTCTTAGTGAATGTTAGATTACAGCAAAGTGACTGACTGTGGAATCTCATTGCATCTGTAAATATGTTCTGTCTGCTACTTTAGAGAGTGCCATAGGAGAATTGTATAGATAAGGAGTCACCAAGCTTTTTACCTGTGAGCCACAATTGTAAAAAGAGTTGAGGAGCAACATAAACATGAAAAAAGTTCCAGGGGTTGCCAAATAAGGACTGTGATTGCCCAAATATAGTCCCTATGTGGACATGCAGCCTATAGGAGGCTTTGTTTGGCAGTACACCCTTTATTATTTAACCAAAACTTGTCTCCAAGCCAGGAATTCCAAAGAAGCACATGGTTTTAGGCCACTGATCGCAACATTCAAGGGATTGGTGACTGGTGAGCACTGTGTTGCTCACAAGCCACTAAGGGGATCACTTGTATAGAATGTGTACAAACCATTTAAAGAGTGAGGTTTAAACAAACATATGTATGTATTCCTGTGGGTTTTAGAAAAAGAAAGCATTTTATTCCCTCTTTTATCCTGCAGTGTTCCCAGCAAATTACCTTCCCCCTGCATAAGTAAACCTTAAAAATACATGAATATAAAATTGTTAGCACTTTTGCAATGTACATTTGTTATTTATTTATTGTTAATTCCAAGATATTAAAGGATTCACATAATGATAACATTAATACATTTTGTTACAACCTGCTGGTCATTTTCTGATCAGTCTGACCAACAAGTAGTCAAGCAAGTTATCAGGAGAAAGAAAGAGGCTGCTCTTCAGGTTAGGGAAAAAAATCAAAACCTTTCTTAAATCTTTCTTAACCAGAAAAACATCAAAGCAGCCTCTTTCTTTCTCCTGACAACTTCCTTGACTACTTGGTGGTCAGACTGATCAGAAAACGCCATCAGGTGGCGCTGTTGTAACAAAATAGTTCATATATCCTTTAAAGGGATACTGTCATGGGAAAAAAAATGTTTTCAAAATGAATCAGTTAATAGTGCTGCTCCAGCAGAATTCTGCACTGAAATCCATTTCTCAAAAGAGTATACAGATTTTTTTATATTCAATTTTGAAATCTGACATGGGGCTAGACATTTTGTCAATTTCCCAGCTGCCCCTGGTCATGATGTGACTTGTGCCTGCACTTTAGGAGAGAAATGCTTTCTGGCAGGCTGCTGATTTTCCTTCTCAATGTAACTGAATGTGTCTCAGTGGGACATGGGTTTTTACTATTACGTGCTGTACTTAGATCTTAGGCAACTGTTATCTTGTGTTAGGGAGCTGTTACCTGGTTACCTTCACATTGTTCTTTTGTTTGGCTAATGCGGGGGGGGGGGGAAAGGGAGGGGGTGATATCACTCCACCTTGCAGTAGAGCAGTAAAGAGTGATTGAAGTTTATCAGAGCACATGACTTGGGGCAGCTGGGAAATTGACAAAATGTCTAGCCCCATGTCAAATTTCAAAATCGAATATAAAAAAATCTGTTTGCTCTTAATTTTGAAAAAAAAATTTTTTCTCATGACAGTATCCCTTTAATATCCCTTTAATATCTTGGAATTAAAAAGAAAAACAATGAATGTACATTACAATAGCTCCCTCATCAATTTTATATTAACTTGTTTTTAAGGTTTACTTATCCTTTAAACTGTTCCACTCCGCTCCATGATTCCTTCAGTACAACAATTTTTCCTGTAATTAAAGAAAATAACCTTATTGGGATGATTGGTCACCCAACATGTCCCACTTTGGGGCCTCTTTATAAAAGAGTGAAAATAGAGATTAGTTTGCACTTTCATTGCTCTTGATTCAATTATATAGTACCCTTTATCAAAGACTGAAAATAGATGAAGTGAGCATGACTACAGACCAGCTGGGCTGAGTAATGGGTCAGTGGCCCTATGCAACAGACCTACTGAGACAAACTATATCAACCCTATATGTACCTGTAGCTATGATTGAAGGAGTGGTTCGCCTTTAAATTAACTTTTAGTATGACTAATTCTAAGCCACTTTTCAACTTGTCTTCGTCTTGTCTTTATTTTTTATAGTTTTTGAATTATTTGCCTTCTTTTCCTGATGCTTTCCAGCTTTCAAAAAAGGGTCTCTGACAAACAACAATGCTCTGTAAGGCTGCAAATGTATAGTTATTGCTACTTTTTATTACTCATCTTTCTATTTAGACAATCTTTCTATTCATATTTCAGTCTCTTATTCAAATCAATGCATGGTTGCTAGGGTAATTTGGACCCTAGCAACCAGTGTAGGACTGGCCCTCCAGGATACCAGGAAAACTCCCTGTGGGCCCAGGTATCAGTGGGCCCTCATGCTGCTAAACATTAGGCCTATTTGATGCCTATTCCCTATTTCATTGAGAACAAAGAGGCTAAATACGGTAGATGGAATAATAGATTATAGTATTATAGGATGTAAAGAAAAGAGACTATAGAGGTTGAGTGAGGAGAGGAAGAATAATAGTACTAAGGGTGGGCCCCTGGCATCCCAGTCTGACACTGCTAGCAACCAGATTGCTGAAATGCCAAACTGGAGAGCTGCTGAATGATCAATTGCAAATTGTCTCAGGATATCACTTTTTACCTCATACTAAAAGTTAATTAAAAGGTGAACAACCCCTTTAACTGGTAACATCATATAATTATGTGTAAAAGAGATGAGCTCACTGGGTGCAGAGGAAATTCCTTTCTTCAAATCTGTATTTATATTTTATATGAAAGAATTTGGTAAAAACATTTTTTGCAGATCTACAGAAAATCTGCAGCAGGGCTGGTTGACTTAGAGCAGGGGTCCCCAACCTTTTTCACCCAACCCAAGAGCCACATTCAAGTGTAAAAAGAGTTGGGGAGCAACATATGCATGCAAAAAAGTTCCTGAGGTGCCAAATAAGGGCTGTGATTTGGTAGCCCCTATGTGGACTGGCAGCATACAGGAGGCTCTTGCCTCCAAGCCTGGAATTCAGAAATAAGCACTTGCTTTGATGCCACTGGGAGCAACATTCAAGGTGCTGAAGAGCAACATGTTGCTCAGGAGCCACTGGTTAGCGAACACTGACTTACAGAATAGAGGATACATTGCACAAGTGCAGTTGCCATTGACAACCAATCAGGTCTATGCTTTGCCAACTTGTAGTAGACTGTTCAAAAGTGTTAGTTGTTCTCATGACTTTGTATTTGCTAACATGAATATTGTGAATAATAACCTGTACCAAATGTGAGCTTTTGTGTAACTTTATTGTTGACCTTGTCTCAGTACTTTTTCATGCTTGATTTATATTGCCTTTCTCTTGCAATAAAAACAGATTAAACAAAAAAAAGTGTTAGTTGATTTGTTATAAATGGTAACTGCATTTGTACAGTTTGGTGCAACTTGTACAGTTCAGCGCCTATGTTCATAAATAAGCCTCAATACTGCAGACAGCCAGCCAATAAGAAAATGAGGACTACACTGCCTCCCCTCCTCCTGTAATTCACAGTTTGGCCTCTCCACTATCCGTAACAGATGCCATTGTAAGGAAAACCATACTCTGGGGTTGTGTCCAGCCTTTCTGTGGCAGCATTCTGTTTCACTAAACATGTCTGAATTTGTTGTGCACTTTTCCTCCTTAGGTCCAGCTCAATGGACTAGGCATACTTTCATGGCTCCTTATACTTCTGGTCCTCAGTCCACAATACACACTGAGGCATTTCAGTCATGAAGCAATGAGAGCACTTCTGTATCTGGGAATTATTATGCAAGCTTTATGTTGTTAATCGGATGATTGGCTGTCACTAATAACCAGTGGTATAACCATAAACCTATAGTGGCAAATTTGCTTTGTGCCACCCCCAAATTATTAGCAAGTGTCCTGACATAGTACCATGGTTTTAGCAAACCTTGGTGGTGCAGCCACAATCCCATGCCACTCCCAGCAGTTACACCATTGCTATAGCCAGAGCCCATTGTGCACTCTTTTTACAGGGAAAAGGCTGAGTGTAGGTTTTTCTGAGCCAACTCTATCCCTTCTAGTAGACTTTGACCCCAGCCTTATACAGTACATGTCAGTGCACCCAAATGTCTAAAATAAAATATTTCAAATTAGTCGGGGTTCTTAAAAGTATATCAATAAGGTAATTTAAATCTGGATCTTTCATGTATGTCTCTGCTCATATCATTGAGAACTACAGACACACAAATGTCCAAAAAAAAAATCAACATACATGTTTTATTGAACACAAATGCAAATCAAAAAAACCCTTCAATGTAACGTACTCCCAAAATATTTATACAGCCTCCTGAATTTGTTCTAATTTCACCATCATCGTCTCAGTGCTTTCCTTTAGAACCTCCAGTGAATCCTTCAAAGTTTCCAACTCATTTTGGTTGGTTTCTATTTTGACTGAATATGCTACCAAACTGTCCACTGCAGTCCTCAACATGTTCAAGTCTGTCTCCAGTTTGGCCACAGAAGCGTTCAACTCATCAGCGTTGAGCTGTTGAATAGAGGATCCAATGTTGTTTATGTTTTGTTCGATGCTACTTCTCCACTGGTGATACTCTTGTTTCAAACCTCCAAGTTCATCCTTGTGTGCTTCAAGGACACTAGTGACCTGACTTTGGAGTTTCTCAACACCCGTAAACTCATTTGGGAGGTCAGCTACTGTTGACTTTAAAGTAGCAACCTCTTCACTTAATCTTATCAGGCCTTCCTCCAAGTTGTCAGTTGTAGCTTCGGTATCTCCTGAAGACTTCTGCTGCACAGCCGCCAGAGCTTCCTCAGCACGTCCCAACCTCTGGCTATATTCATTCATACTGGCTTTTAGAGTATCTAAACCTTCAAATTGTACGGCTGCTTGAGAATTTAATACATTCACAGTGTGCTCAATTGGCTTTAACTTTGATTCCAGGCTGTCGGAATTGCTATCAAACTCTTTTAGCAAATCATGCTTGGTGGCTTCAAACTGATTTTTAACTTCAGAAAAAGTGGAAGCCAGTTGCTCTAGCTTTCCACTCAGTGTCTGAACTTCACTAGAGTCTGACAGCTTTGCCTTTAATTCTTCGACCACTGCCAGCTGGGCATCCACATTTCTCTTCAAATCACCGTGTTCGTCTCTGAGAAGTTGAATTTCATTGGTGTTGGCTGTAATGGAATCCAAATTTTGGGCATTGGTCATCAACCACTGGACTGACTCTCCGTTGGATAGAACAGACGTCTGCAGCTCCGAAGTGGCGCGTTTTAAATTGTCAAGTTCACTCTGAATTGAATGAAATTCAGACAATGACACCAATTTATCCTTTAATATGTTAATTTCCTCCTGGCTTGTTTTATGCACCTCGATTACTTCCTTGATGCCATCGTTGAGGGAATTATTGAGCTCTGTGAATTTCTCTTTAACTGTGTTTTCAAAGCGGATGGAATCTGTCTCTCTCTGTTCCTTTACAACCTGAATGTCGCTGGAGAATTCTTTTTGAAACTTTTTCAGGATGGTGCCAATTTGATCCAAATCCTTTTCGCTTTTTCTAATGGAGGATTCTTGGGATTGCTGCTTTTCCTGAATGTCTTTGGAGATGAATTCCAGGCGGCTGACTGTGTTCTCCAGTCCTTTAGCCTGAAAGATAAAATGAAAACATTTCAAAATAGGTTCATAAAAATTCACTTGCAATTTACTTAAAGGGGAACTCCAGCCAAAAACAACTTTTTCCATAATGAAAAAAAAAAACATTAATTCTAAGCAACTTTTCAATGTACATTCTTTAAAAATAGCCTATAAATCATCAGTCATGGTTCAGTGTTATTTTAATTAAAAGCACTATATCTTAAATTCCTCTTCTTTCCCTGACTACTTATACCATTTCAACTGTATCAGAAGACTCCAATTCCCACAATGCCTTGTGTGTTCTTTTATTAACAGACCTGCAGAGAAGGAGAATAGCAGAAGTATGCAAGGGATTGAAGGAACTGGAGTCTTGACTGGAGGAGAACTTATTTCTGATACAGTGCGGATAGCAGGGGTGAGTCACTTTGATGATATTGTGAAAATATCAGTATCTGGCTTTTTCACCAAAAACCACAGCACATTTAAATGACTATGCATTTAGTTAACATATGTTGTTTCCAGTGTACCTGCCAAATATTCCCCAGGTCTTTCCAAAGATGCTCACTTATCTGTTGGGCATTAATGGGCATAGATGGGTCTAAAGAATCCCAGCCACACTATGCCTATGAGCGGGGAGGAAGACGTATGTGGGTGGGCAGAGATTTTGTTTCTCCAAGGGGGACCAGTCCGCATTAGCTATGTCACTGGCTCCACAACCTCCCTTATGCTATAACCTTCCTGTAATGTTACTCCCCTAAAAGAATTTATCCCAAAGCTTTGTCTATCAGAAGAGGGAGTACTCTGATGTCACTGAGAATGGACAGCCACACATAAATTGTAAATTGAGTTCTCCATGCCTGAGACAAACCTCTATATTTGGAGTGAGGGGCACCATAAAATATGATGGTTTAGGTACTCATCTGCAGTATGCACAATTCAGAAGGAACAGTCCCTTAAGTTTGCTCATAGTCTGTACAGAGAGATACCATAAAACTATGGCAGCATAAGTATTCCCCTGTACTAAGAATAGTTCAGCAGGAACAGCCTCCCAAGTTTGCTCATAGCCTGTAAAAAATATAGGACAAAACTATGGCAGCATAGGCATTTCCTTGTACTAAACACCATTCAGTATTATGTACATAGACTTAGTTTTCTTCTAGCTATTTTCTACACCTCTAAGCATATGTTTAAGAGAATTTATTACCCATTAGCAGACTAAGTCTGAAACAGAACGCCACCGAGTAGGAAGTATTTTTAGCCGTGAGGCTACAAATGTGCTCTAAATAAAGAAGCAAGTGCAATTCCCTCACAGCCTGCAATTGTTACTACATTCTATTAGCTACTGACATCCCACTCTAGATCACTGAAATAAATTTGCTGCACACGAATAGGAACACCTAGCTTTCCGCCAATCACGGTCAGTTCTGTTGGGCCGAGCAATTCAGCCAAGACTCATCTTTTGTTGCAAAACCAGATCACTACCTAAAAACGTCTTTTTGTCTAATTCTAAGCAACTTTCGTATTCATTAAACATTTTGACTCTATTTAAAGTTCTTGGTAAACATAATTCCTACTGAAAGCAGTGTGTCTGTCTGCACTGCTGGTTCTGACTTCTGAAACAATGTAGCAGAGGCCAGCTATTTAGCAGACTTGGAGGAGAACGGACTACATCTGCTACGTTGTTTCTATAGTCAAATAGATGAACAAAAACAATGGAAGTAAATGTATATTGGAAAGTTGTTGAGCATCACGTTATTTTAATAGTACAGATAAAAAAAAAAAAAAATAGGAGGAGTTACACTTTTAAAAACATAGGAACATTTGAAATGGTTAGTTTTGTAAAAAGAAGTGTGACATTTACTATTGTGCAGCTCCCTGTACCCTGATGCACACAGTATTAAAGGGGTAGTAAAAACATTGTATTTTTCAGGAAAGCAAAGAAGGAATTAACTGAAGGACAGCTGATTACTGCTACAATGTTTCAAGGTGTAAGTAGTTGGAACCAGCAGCGAAGAGAATAGCAAAGGACAGACAGGTACATCTTTTAGCAGCAAATAAATTAATAAATAACTTTACAATAGGGATGCACTGAATCCAGGATTCAGCCTTTTCAGCAGGATTCGGCCGAATCCTTCTGCCCTGCCGAACCGAATCCCAATCCTAATTTGCATATGCAAATTATGGGTGGGGAAGAAAATCGCGTGACTTTTTGTCACAAAACAAGGAAGTAAAAAATGTTACCCCTTCCCACCCCTAATTTGCATACGTAATAAGTTGGGATTTTACAGGCAGTTTGGTGACTGATTGGACACTTTTTTTTTAACCTACATGGGATATTGTTCTCATTCTGGGTGACATTTCTGCGACTGTCCATATGTTTACAATGAATTGATGCTGCCCAGTTAGGCCTCGTGTACATCTGGGACAGACCTGGGATTTATGGGAAGGCCACATTGGCGATAGAATTCTAGGGGTGGCATGCAACATCCCATTTGCAGCTTGCTGACCCCCTCACCTCCCACTTGAAGCATCACCCAATGACAGAGCTATGGACAGGAGAGTGGATCGGTGGGTGGGGTTGTTAGTGGAGGGCTCTGAGTGGGTGACATGGGTAACCCACTTTCACATGCAGGCAGTGATTTTAAACTTCACCCTAGAGGGTTTTTATGCCATCCCATGCCTTCTGATCTAATAAAAGTCATACCATTTTGCACATGTCTAGTAACCCATAGTACCCAGATATTTGGCATCAAACAGCTGTACCTGCGACAAACAGCTGGTACTGTACAGGAGTCAGAACCAGCAGGGAGTGGAAGAATTTTCTGACTCACACACAACTCAGCATGAAGACCTGGGTTACGCTACATGCATGGGCGAGTGCTACTGAATTAAATACAGCTCAGTGCAATCCAAACAGCATAGAAGCTCCTCCTGCCCTTCTCTTCCCTGCCGAGGTGAAAGATTCCAGAAATAATTGGGGGGAGAAAAATCTGCTTACAGCATTTGATTCAAAGTCTGCAGGGACATCCTGATCCCAGTTTGACAGCAAAGGTGATAGAAAGGGGAGTTCAAGGTAACACAAAGCTTAATGGCCCTTGTGTGACATTAATGGGCCCCATTGTCCTGCTCTAACACAGGGCCTGGGAATCTGAGTGCATTACCCACTGGGGAACACGCAGACCAATAAATAAGTGGTTCCCCAAGAGTCAGATCTAACTAAAGATACTGTACAGCTACTGGCGAAGGGTAAGTACCCAGTGTGTGTGTCAATTCCTAAACTCCACCACCCAAAAGGTACCGTTATATATATATATATATATATATGGTGTATGGGGAGACAACAATGGTGTTAGGGGTGAAATTGATTTAAACGAGGGGTATAATTATGGGTTAGTGTGTATAGTAAGGATAGATGTTATATAGGAAAGGCTGTAGTAAAAATATAACTTGAGATATAAGGAAAGCTGATATCAGGGAAAGGCTGTAGCTGTAAATATAATGAAACAAAATGATTTTGGGGGGTTATATTTGCTAGCTAACATGTATAGTAAGGTCCAATGGTGTCAGGTATATGGGTGTAACTGTGGGACTGAGTGTAGAGAAAAAGCAAAAGTTCCCAGGGGAAGAAGTGATAACTATGGGACGAGGTATAAATAGGGCAAGATGGCTTGTAAGAAGGGGCTGTAAATTAGGAACAGCGTGTAGTAAGACAAGCGTACACCTTAAATTAAGGCTGCAAATGCTAATTATTGTGGACAACTCCCAGCATCCACGGTTAGCCTTTAACTCTTGGCGGTTGCTGGGAGTTAAGAGCTATGTAATTATAGCAGCAAGTATTTACTTTAACCTACTTAGAGAGTCTAAAGGAAGTAATACGAGCAGGGATAACTCCTTCCCCCAGTCTATGCCTCTAGCACTTCTAAGTTTCATTATGTGAAGTTACAGAGACTGCTGGAACTAGAATAACCTGTACCAGCAATCAGATACTTCCCCTTTAATCTATAATGAGTCCGGTGTCCCAGGCTGCCTGTTCATGATCACACCTGAGATCAACAAGTGGTTCAGCAGGTAGAACAGATACAATGTATCTCACCCTTTGACACAATCAATAACCTTCCACAACTCTATTCTAATCCATTGATGATATAACTGGGCCCCACAGCAAAATCAATTTATTGGTAAATTGACCTGTTCTACCAAGATATGTTCAGATTACTCATGAATTAAAAGCCTTACTGGGCCCCCTGCAACTACAGGGTCTACTTCCTTTCTAATTACACTCCTGCAATTGAAAGCTGGGGACTGAACTCGTTTTTTACTCCTCAATAAGTATCTCCTTACCTGTTTCTGCAGAACGGACACAGTCTCGGCCAGGTCAGCTTTCTGTTGGGAGATGTGCCGGAGGTTGCTGCCAATTTGTGCCAGTTCATCCTGTAGGTTGTACACTACCCAGCCGCTGCAGGCACACACCGCAATGAGACCTACATAGAAGAGAAGGGTGAAAAGTTTCCAAACTGCCCCAGAACTTGTCTTTTGGGAGGAGGACGAAGAAGAAGAGCCCCCCTTGTTGGACTTGGACTTCTTTTCGCCTTCATGAGTGGCTGCATGGGAGTTGGACTCAGTATTAGCCCCTTTATTCCTCTGCCTGGCACCCCCAGACATGATTGCCAATCAGTACTGAGTGCGCAAAGTTTCGCTGGGGATCGATGAGCAGTGCAGTGGATCTCCTTTTGGAACTTCTGCTGGGACTACTGTACACTACTATACACATCAGCCAAAAAAGGGCTGTGGGGAGGCACCAAACATCTAAATGGGGAGGCTGCACCAAAAAAGTGAAGGCTGTTCCCTTGTGAAAACACACCCAGCCTGACTCCTCCTGCTCTATGGTGCTGGAGAGACTGCCACGCACACACTCACCCCCCCCCCCCCAGGGGCTTACACAGGATGCTTGACTTAAGGCTAGCTGTGTATTGTGGGGGTGTGGGCCGGAGCTGTGCAAACCACTGGAGGGGGTGAGAGAAGGAAATTGCACTTTTTGTTTAACTTTGTCAGAAACCTGGTGCAACACCCAGCAGCTTTCAGGAGAAAGTGAGAAAAAAAGTCATTCTAAACCTTTGCAAACTTGGGAGAATTCTCCCAGAAATAAATTAAAGGCAGACAATAGAGCAATGTGAGATTTCACTGCATGTCCCTGTAAGAAATATATGTTTGGGTTTGAATGAACTGATTTCCTGCTGGGGGTGGAACAAACAGTGGGAACAGTGGCAAGTAAGGAAGAGGTTAACATACACGTAGTGATTTAACCATTTGGACACCAAGGCAGCACTACAAAGAATCTATTAAGGAATGTAATGACTCAGCAGTATAGTACATTTAAGAAATTAGACTGGACACTTGCCTGCAGCTACCCCATAGGAGGGGGGTGATGGTGTTTAAAAAAAATCCCTGTGGCTGAGTAATGTTTACATATTAATATATTGCAGTTGGGTGTTGAGGGGCACGTGTTCAAAATAGGCCCTGACAATTCAAGTACACAGAAACCCAAACTACCCCCAGCCCACTAAATAGTGACTGTCTAACTCTATAGCATCTTACAGCAGCCTATCTGGCATTTGCCAAAATCCACAAATTGCCAGTTTGTGTTAGAACAATACAGAACAATATAGTCCAAATAACAATTGAAAATGAATTCCCCCTACTACAAGTTATAAGATATTTATACTGGGAACCATGAGTATCATTCATGTAATATAAGGGATAACGTATACCCTACTGTAAATTATAAGGATATTAGAAGTCTCTGAGGAGTTCTATGACCATATAAAGGCACAAGGCTGAAGGCTGAGTATGGGCTCTTACAGACGAGCGTTTTTACCTGCGCTCCCCTGCGTTCCGTTTTTCTGCGTTCAGCCGCAGGGGAGCGCAGGAATAGACGCATTACATTTTTTCCAATGGGGCTGTACTCACACAGGCTCGTGTAGGCGCCGAACGCAGGAAAAATGCAGCATGTTGCGTCTCAACCTGCGTTCGGCGCCTACACGCGCCTGTGTGAGTACAGCCCCATTGGAAAAAATGTAATGCGTCTATTCCTGCGCTCCCCTGCGGCTGAACGCAGAAAAATGGAACGCAGGGGAGTGCAGGTAAAAACACTCGTCTGTAAAAGCCCTTATACAGGTCATGGATCACATACTATTTAAATTTTAAGCAGGGGGATGTATAATTAGTTGCAGGTGGTGCTGCATAAGAGAAAAGGAAAGAATAGGAGTGCAGTCATGGATAAGTAATAAAGCAGGTAAAACCTATACAGGGAGTGATTAAAGGGCTCAGTTGGAGACATTTAAAGGCATTTACACCTCACAGAGTGACCCTTCCAGGCAGCTTAACAAGGTTTCAGAACCAGTATCACCCTTAAGCTTCAATGGAAATACAAAAAACTTTTCTCCTAAAGAAGAGTATTTTGCAACACTAACAAATCACTCAGATCACAACAGATAAGAAATGCAGGTTTATTTTAAAGGGTATGTGATGTTGTGAAGAACATCTTTGTTTTCTCAAGCTTTCTGCAGAGCAGCTAAGTTGGCTTGAAAAAAGACATCCATCAAGTTCAACCTTTTAACTCTATTTTAAAGGAAAACTATACCCCCAAAATGAACCAAACTGGTCTATATATTTTTTTTTAAAAGGTTAATTTTTATTGAATTTTAACAACAGAAAAAATTAGAAAGAAGGAAAGCTAGTTAGAAGGAAAGAGAGAGGGGGGAAAGTAGAGAAAAGAGGTATGGCTGAAAAAGGGACTATCATTGGTTGGTCGAGGTGGCTGGCGACTCGAGCCAAGGGTTCCAAATATTCTCAAATTTCTTCGGGCATCCGCGTGCTAAGTACGTGAGTTTATACAGTTCCAGTTGCGAATTAATTAGTCCAAGCCATCTAGTCAGAGTTGGTGGCGATGGGCCCATCCAGTGCAGGGCAACAACTTTCTTTGCGTAAAAGAAAAGTAACCTCATCAGGCATCTAGTATTTACTCTAGGTATCACGGAGTCAAGGAGACCCAGAAGACAGGTAGCAGGGTTAAGTATCTGGGGAAGATCCAGTTCGGTAGCCATAAAGTTCACAATTGCCCTCCAATATCTAAGTATCACTGGGCAATCCCACATTAAATGCATGAAATTAGCAACAGAAGCACCACATCTTGGACAGCTGGGTGAAGCCATTTTCCCCATCGTAAATAGTTTCTGAGGGGGTGAGGTATGTTTGATGCATGATCTTAAACTGTATGAGCCTGTCTCTTACACTCACCAGTGGGACATATAAGTTGTCTATAATTTCTTCCCAATCATCAGGGTCTATACAAACCCCACTACTCTCCCACTTATACTTCACTCTGGGTCGGGGATCATATCTATTAGAAATTAAGTGCTTATATGCATTGGATAGGAGCTTGACCTTGGCGGGTTGAGATATCAATATTTCTATCCCTGTGTACTGTAGGTGTAGAGGAGGGGTTGGGAATTGTGCTGAGCAAAGATGACTGATCTGGTTATAGCGGAATTCGGACAGGTCAGGCAGAGAGAGGATCTGGCGAAGTCTAGGCAGTGCGGGAAAAGTACCATCAGCATATATTTGAGACAGTCGCTTAAGACCAAATTTACTCCATGTTCCCACCTCTGAGAATGTGGCTAAGTGTGGAAAGTTACTATTACCCCATAAAGGTGAATCCGGAGATAGAGTGGTATCAGCTTTAGTGATTTGCACAATTGCATCCCAAGCTCTCTTAGTGGCATCCATTACAGGTAGTAAAGGGCCAAGATCCTTTCGAGTTCTATATAAAAGCATTGTGCAGGCTTTCAACAGAAGTAAGATATAGAGCCTCTATTATGGATGCCGGGTTATCAGCGTCAAACACCTTCCAACCAGCGGCATGCGAGGCCTGGGAGGCAAAATAATACAGCTCATAATTGGGAGAGGACAGTCCCAGCTGATCCTGTGGAGCATTGAGAGTGGCTCTGGACAGTGTGGGCGTTTTGTTACCCCAAATAAATTCAGATTGCGTACGGTCTATATCTTGTAAGGCTTTCTTGGGTATGTGGCAGGGGGTATTACTCAGTATATAAAGAAATTTAGGAAGATAAATCATTTTGCATATATTAATTCTGCCTATTAGCGTGAGAGGGAGTTTGGTCCAGTGTGCAAGCGTGTCCTTAAATCTACGGTGTAAAGAGTACAAGTTATGCTGCAAAAATAAAGTCGAATCTTTATGCACCATTATCCCTAGGTACTTAAAATGGTCTGCCACTTTTAGGGTACAGTCCGCAGCCGTCTCTATTGGAAGTTGTCCGTCAAGGGGAAATAATATGGACTTGTCCCAATTAATTTGAAGGCCTGAGAACGTACCAAATTGTTTGACAATCCCAAGTACAGAGGCAAGCGATTCATGTGGGTCAGCTAAGTATAGGAGCGTATCATCTGCATACAATGAGACCTTCTCCTCTATTGTTTTGTAGATGAATCCCCTTACTCCCTGAGATTGCCTAATTGCTATGGCCATGGGTTCAATTGCCAACGCAAATATGAGCGGGGAGAGAGGGCACCCTTGACGAGTACCTCTGGTAAGGTGAAACGGAGCGGAAGTAATGCTGTTAACCCTGATGGATGCCCTCGGTTCACTGTACATCAATTTAAGCCACTTTGTAAAGGAAGGGCCAAAACCCATTCTAGTAACAACCTCCCACAAGTATGGCCATTCTACCGAGTCAAATGCCTTCGCCGTGTCTAATGAGACCACCAGCCGGGAGCCCATGTTTTCATGTTTTAGTTGCAAATTAAGGAACAATCTTCTCAGGTTAAAGCTGGTTGATTTAGAAGGCATAAAGCCGGTCTGATCAGGCTCCACCACCGTAGATACAACTTTAACAAGACGCTTAGCTAAAATTTTTGCAAGAATTTTGATTTCCATGTTGAGCAGCGAGATTGGTCTATAAGAGGAACACAGCGTGGGATCCTTCCCTGGTTTGGGGATGACCACAATTGTCGCGTCTGAGAACGTTTTAGGGAGAGAAAAATTTTCAAAGGCATACATCAGGGTCTCATGTAATTTGGGGACTATCTCGCGTATATGAATACGATACCATTCTATAACAAATCCATCCGGGCCTGGGGATTTGCCGGAGGGAAAGGATAGTATGGCTTCAGCAATCTCAAGAGGAGAAATCGGGGAATCCATGTATTTCGCCTGCTGAGGCGAAATATTCGGTATGGGAATCCCATTAAGATACTCATGAAGGTCAGCATTAGAGTAATGCACAGTAGAGGTGTAGAGAGAGGAGTAGTATTTACTGAATTCCAAAGCTATCTCAGGAGGGGAGGTCAACATTTCCCCTGTTGAGGAAAGAATCCTGGGGACAGCAGAAGTACCATTGGGAGGACTGGCTAGGAAAGCTAAAGGCTTGCCATTTTTATCACCATACGCAAACGTAGTGCTGGTGGCGTGTAGAAGTTGCTTTTTAGTCAATTCTATCCTATGCAAATTGAGATGCCTAAGAGCAGTAGCAAACTCCCCATGCGTCTGTGTCGTGGGATTGTCAATATAAGCCGCTTCAGATCGGGTAACTGCCGATTCTAGGTGTTGTAGAGTGTCCTTGGAGACGTTCCTAGCTCTGGCCACTGCAGCCATTAGGGTACCTCGGGAGACTGCCTTAAAAGCCTCCCAAGCAATCGAGGGATCCGCAGAGCCATGATTTACACTCCAATATTGTGCAACTGAATCAGCGGATTCCCCGACCACACTAGGAACCTTCAACCAGTATGGGCTCAGCCTCCAAGTTCTATTTGCGGGGTCGGAGAGGAGGTCTAACGAAAGAAGCAAAGGCGCATGATCCGAGATTCCCCGTGGCAAATATCCAACCTCTCTAACTTTGGGGAGGAGATCCGGGGTAACCATTACCAAATCAATTCGAGACAATGACTGATAGGTAGTAGAATAACAGGAGAATTGTCTGCGGTCCGGATACTTCCAGCGCCATACATCTACCAAATTGTACGCCTGGGCCCAATCTGCAAGTTTAGAGGTAGTTACTGGAGGGGCGGACAGCCTATCCAATAGAGGGTTACAACAATTGTTAAAGTCACCCATGATACACACCGGGGCGGGGGGCAATTGCAGCAGTGTCTGATACAGATCATGAAGTACCGTTTCTGCGAAGGGGGGAGGGACATACACATTAGCTATGAGGATAGGGAATCCAGCTATAGCACACGCCAAAATTTGATATCTGCCTGCCCTGTCCGAACGCACCTCCATGAGATCAAAGGGGAAACCCTTCCTAACCAGGACCGAGGTGCCCCTAGCATAAGTTGAATAAGTAGTATGATGAATATACGCAACCCACGGTTTTCGGAGAGCCAAGACCCGACTCCCAACTAAGTGGGTCTCCTGAAGTAGGAGAATATGTGGGGTATAAGATTTAATAAAGTTGAAGACTAATGCCCGCTTTACCTTATCATTAAGGCCCCGAACATTCCAAGATACTAACTTAACAGTAGCCATTTGGTGGTGTGTAAAAGGGGATGAGTACTCACTCTATGATGAATAAGTTTCAGGCTTCCGGACACCCTGCGACTCAATAGCCCGCCAAGTACATACAGTGTTATCCAGCCAGGGAGGGAAAGAAAAGAAGGAAAGAAAGATTGAAGTGAGACAGAAAAGACATAGTTAAAACAACATACACAAAAATAAAACCCCCACCCAACTGCCCCCCACCCTGCCCAACCCTCACAGTCTGGTGGGCTTAGTATCCCAAACATAATATCAACTGGGGAGTTTGGTTGCCCTCAACAAGGTCGTTCCAAATCTTGTTGTGGCCAAAGAGCTTCCGTGGTGATTGGTCAACAGTTCACAGGATAATGAAAAGTAAACTGCAGAACTAAAGGATATCATGCAATCCCAAGGAAATTATATCAAGTTGCATATGCGTAGTATGAGATGCCTTGTGCACAAAAAGTTCCAAAACAGGTGGTAGCGTCCAGGTAAGGTTAACGGCAGCACCTACATGAGTCCAGATTACTCGCAGAAGGCACTGTGTCTGCCACTGAAAGAGTCTCAATACTGTAGATTGCTCGATCACCTGGTACTGCCGAGACATACAGAGGCATCAACAGCCTAGCAACACGAGATAAACACTTGCACTGACAGCTACATCTTGCAATAGGGATAACATCGAAAAGGCACATGCATTAGCTTCTCCTCTTCTCTTAACAGTGGAAGGATATAGAAACCATGTATAACAGGTCAGGTAACCATCGAAGAAGAGGCTCAGTGAAGAACAATTACGGCCTGGGACCTCTGCCAGACCGTGCTTCAATCCAGCTCAATGCCTCTTCAGGAGTATTAAAAAAATGAGATTTGTTGGCGTCAATGACCTTGAGTTTAGCCGGGTATAGCATGGCATAAACCAACTTCAGGTCACGTAACTGCCGCTTTACGCCGGTAAAGGTGCTGCGCTGTTTCTGCAGATAAGTAGAGTAGTCAGGGTACAGAGATATATTGGCCCCTTCATGCACCAGCTGGCCTTTCGATCTTGCTTCAGAGAGAGCCGCATCTCTATCTCGAAAGTGAAGTAATCGTATAAGAAAGGGGCGCGGGGGAGCACCCGGAGGTCTAGGACGACCCGGGACGCGATGAGCCCGTTCCACTGTATAGTGTGTAGTGAAGGGTGCATTAGGCAAAAGTTGCTTGAGCCATCTTTCAGCAAAATCAGTAGGCGAATTGCCCTCTGCGCCCTCCGGGAGCCCCACCACCCGCACATTGTTACGACGTTGACGGTTTTCATAATCATCCAAGAGAGAAGCTTGCTGCTTTATTTGCTGCTGTAATTCAGTGAGCTGTGCTGGAACTGGTGCACACATATCTTCCAGAGCACTAACCCTGGCTTCCACAGCTGTCGTTCGTTCCCTTACAGCCTGCAAATCCACTTTGATCAGAGATAGGTCAATTTTAACCTCCTCTATGTGAGTAGTGAGTGTGGTTTGGCAGGTCGCTATGGCTGATGGTCTGTGTGCTGCCTCCGAGATTACCTGACCAGAAATACTGCAACTCTAACTGTAACAGGAAGAAGTGTTGAAGCAAAAGACAGAACTCTGTCTGTTAATTGGCTCATGTGACCTAACAAGTATGGTTTGTTTGGCATGTTTGTGTACACAGTGAATCGTACAATCCCAGGGGGCTTATTTTTTAAAATGGCAATTTTCTATTTATGATTACCCAATCTCAGATACTACTAGAAAAGTATATTAGGCCGTGTCACACGGCCGTGTGTAAGATCCCGTAGAGAGATTATTATATGATCCCCTTATATATTTATACATATTTATCATATCAACCCTTAAAGGAGAAGTAAAGCTTAACTAAAGAATTAGGCTAGAAATGTTGTACATTATGTTTTGGGCTTCTGTACCAGCCTAAGGCAACCACAGCCCTTTCGCAGGGAAGATGTGTCTCCAAATATCCCAGTAGCTCCACATCTTCTTTTCTGCTGATTCACTGCACTGGCTCTTTGCTGTTGTCACTTAGGGACCGGCAAAATATACAGTACCCATAGAATATAAATGTCCCAGTATAAGGCTGATTATAAAGTAATACAGATAATTAGTTCATGGTAGCACAGAAAACAGTACAACTAGCATCAGAATTGAATAATCAGCCCTGTAGCATCATCTTATATTACAGGCCAACCTCATTTTCTGCTTGATAATTTTTGATGACCCCTAAGCTTAACTTCTCAACAGCTGTTCAAAGCCCACTGAGCATGCAAGTGTCGCAGACACTTTCCAAGATGGTGACCTCCTGTGACAAGTTTGAAGTCCTGGATCATTGCTGCTATTGAGAAGCTGAATCTTATTGGTGCAATAAGTGCAGTATATAAAATATGGCTTTTTTGGTCATATTTATTTTTAGGGCTTAGTTCTCCTTTAAGCACCTCTTCTCCAGTGTGAACAACCCCAATTTGGCCAGTCTTTCCTCATAACTAAGATTTTCCATACCTTTTACCAGCTTAGTTGCCCTTCTCTGTACCCTCTCTAATACAATAATGTCCCGTTTGAGCACTGGAGACCAAAACTGTACAGCATATTCTAGTTGGGCTATTACCAGTGCTCTATACAGTGGAAGGAATTCCAGGAAGATGTACCTTAAAGAGGTCCGGATCCCACCCAGCAGAGTGGTCAGGGAGAAGAAGTCTAAGCCGGACACCCTACCCACTGTGGTCCCTTCACTGGACAATCTTGGAGCTTTGAAAAGCTACTCCCTGCTCAGATCCTCGATGGAGCACAAAGCTGCTCTTGCTATCTGAACTCTCTATCTCCCTCTCCTAGAGAGTCTATAACAGATATAACCCTGTCTCTAGCTAACCTTTTTCACAGGGTTCCCTGGTCCCCGACTCAGACACTAAAGGTGCTGGTCCTTTTAGGGCAATGGCTTTACTGGGCCTTGGTGCATCCAGGCTCAATGGGCACATGCAGATGGTTAGGACACCAGCAGCCAAAGAGGAAGATCCACCCCTTCCAAATACTATATGGAAGTGTGGTAGGAAGTGGTCATTACACCCCTTGGCCAATAACAAGAGGTTTCATTATGATCAGCCTAATACAAGTCAGAAAATGAAAAAAAAAAATCGAAATGGCTGCCATTTAGCACCTATGTTAGACTATTTCAGTTCTTAAAGGGGTTGTCTATATTTGAGTTAACTTTTGGTATGATGTAGAGAAAGATGTTCTGAGACAAATTGCAATTGGTTTTCATTTTTTATTATTTGTGTTATGCTGAAATGTTGATCCATTCAGCCAGTGAAATGTAATTAGGGCATGAATAGGCCCTTCAGTGACAATTCTTTTTTTTCCTGCAAATATCCTTTAGTAACATATTTCAATAAAAGTGCAGGTGAGTTCATAAAGTGTATGACGCATAGAGCAGAGATTGCCCCCTGCTGGCTCACTCATGTAAATTAAGAAACACCTGACAGTGTCAGTACTGTAGGAAAACCTCTCAGGGAATAATTTAGCTGAAAAGCCCCAGTGCTGTAACGCCAGCTATGATGGAATAATACAGAATAACTCTCTATGTGCTGTTACAGCAGAGATAGGACACACTCCCTCCATTTTTTCCCCCAGTAATAGCGACTGCCACCCAATGTGAAACAGCAGATAACAAAACACTCACTTGTCATGGGTAAATTGTCACCAGTGTTTTCCAGCAGAGGGCAGTGACGGTCAAAGAGCACTAGGTGCCACTGGCCTAAGGCAACATATCTACTGCTACTCTGTATTTCATAGCCGGGTGTAAGGAATACTTACCTGTCTGCTGATTCCAGCCGACGCCGTGGACAAGATGGCGGCGCCCAGTCCTCCCACGTGGCTTGTTCTGACGCCAATGCATCAAAACGTACGCATCATCATAATGCCGGCTTGTCAAAACACGTTGCATCAACGTCATCGTCAGCACGTGCCGCATGATGTCATCATGCTCTTTTAGCGCGAAAATCAGCCTATTTAAGACGCCAGAACATTACAGTCCTTGCCCAATTATAGTATCTACTTATTGTGATCCTGGGTGTGACTTCTGATATTGATCTTGATTCCTGTGTTTGACCTTGGCCTGTTATATCAACTAAGAACTTTGCTGCCTGAATTAACCTTTTGCCTGGACTTGACCATTCTTCTTCCTCAACCCCATTGGATACCTCCAACTGTGTTGGACTTGTTGCTTCCTCCTAGGTCCGCAAATCTTAGCAGGGGATATTGGGGGATACGTGATTACCCGTCTGGAAGGGAAAAAAGAATCTCCCTTAATTCAGGATGCCAATGCCTTCCTCCAGGCTTTTCGGACAGTTTTTGACACTCCTGGCCTGGTTGCTTCTGCTTCTTTGTGGCTGTTACAGAATCGCCAAGGGAATCAAAGTGCTAGAAAAATGCCATTTCCGCACTTAAGCTGCTGAGACAGGCTGGAATAAAGAAGCTACCATGCAACATTCTATCATGGGCTCTCTACTTGCCTGAAAGATGATCTGGTCTCTTGTGAACTGCCCACTCAATTGGATGACCTCATCGAACTGGCCATCAATGTGGACACCCACTTTTCCAGAAACCCTTACTACCCAGCACCAGGGGCGATCCTGGCCCCTCCACCGCCTGAGGCAGCAGCAGTTGCTGCTGCCCCCCCTCCCCTGGAAATTCGCTCTTAATGTACCAGGAGCAGCATTTTTGCTGCCCCTAGTACCTAGTGGGGCGCTGCTGCCTGAAGCGACAGCCTCAACTGGCCTCATTGGCGAAGCACCCCTGCCCAGCACGCCTGCTGCTTCATCTCTGGATTCTTCTAATGAATTGGGGGAGCTCGACTCTCTGAACAAGAGAAACAGCGAAGACGTGCGGCCGGGTTATGCTTGTATTGTGGGGGCAAAGCTCACTTTGCCTACAACTGCACTACAAAACAGGGAAACTTCAACGCCTAGGTAAGTTCGGGGAGACTCACCAGGGCGGAATTGATCCTTTTCCCCATCTAGCTACTCACAGACTTCTCCTTCCTGTACAGCTTTAAGAATCATCCATGTGCAAGCCTTACTAGATTCCGGTGCTGTGGGGAATTTTATGGACAAATCTTTCGCTGTGCGCCATGCAATACCCCTGCAAGCCTTGTCTATACCATTACAAGTCCTGGCTATTGATGATAGACCCTTGTCTATGGCTCTCATTTCACAATCTTCTATGGAGCTACCCTTTAAAGTCGGCACTCTTCACACTGAAAGACTGTCTTTTCTCATCATTGACTGCCCTTCAACACCAGTGGTATTGGGGTTACCTTGGTTATGATTCCACAATCCAGTTATCGATTGGTCGGAAGCTCAGATATCTCATTGGAGCTCCTTCTACCAACTGAATTATCTTCCTTCCAACACTCTTCAGAAAGTGACCACTGCGGCTGTAGATCTTCACTTCCTCCCTTCCATTTATCACGCCTTCTCGGATGTATTCAGCAAGAGGTCTGCTGAGACTCTACCTCCCCACTGGTTGTATGACTGCCCCATCGAATTACTTGGCACCATCCCTGCTCGTGGATGCACTTACCCTCTCTCTCCTTCTGAAACCAAAGCTATAAAGTACTACATTCAAGAAAATCTTCAGAGGGGATTTATTCATCTTCACAGGCTGGAGCAGGATTCTTCTTTGCGGAGAAGAAAGATGGCAGTTTACGACCTTGCATAGACTATCGTGGCTTGAATAAAACCACCTCTAAAAATCATTATCCCATTCCACTCATCTCAGAGTTGTTTGACCAACTGAAAGGTGCCTATCTCTTCACTAAATTGGATCTACGGGGTGCCTATAATCTGATTTTCATCCAGGAAGGTCACGAGTGGAAGACTGCTTTTAACACTTGAGACGGGCACTACGAGTACCTTGTAATGCCTTTTGGGCTCTGCAACGCCCCTGCAGTCTTCCAAGAGTTTGTCAACAATATTTTTCGAGACCTACTAGGCCAAAGTGTTGTCATATACTTGGATGACATTCTAATCTTTTCTAAGTCCCTGGAAGAGCATCGTCTTCAAATCTGTGACGTCCTCTCTCATTTAAGAAAGAATGCTCTCGGACACCGCCCAATTGGGGGGACCATTGCAGGTGACTTAGTCCAGAGTGCCGGGCGGCTAATATACGTACCTTGCATCCAGATCATTGGACTGATCTCCTATGGTGGGAGAATTGGTGGGGCTGGAACGTATTGGGGACAGGGTGCCTAAGAACTCACTGTGCCCGAGGGGGATATGAGGAGAAATAGCCACTGACTGGAGTATATGTGATTTACCTCTATCATAAAGCAATGGAGTTATCCCTAGGTTTACCTTTAGTAATGAACACTTTGTGCCCCACTGTTTACTTTTGCATATGTTTCATTGAAATGTCACTTGGATGCATCCTTGGGTTTGCTGGGTGTTCACTATACTACTCTGATGTAACTGTCTACCTCTTGACCACTGGACAACTTTTGTTTTTGTATTATCTTTATTTTTGCAATGCTTTGTATGGAAAAAATATTTTCTTGAAAAACCTTAATAAAAAGAAAGTTATAAAAGAAAGAATGCTCTCTATGCCAAGTTGGAGAAGTGTGCCTTTGAAACCACCAAGATTCCTTTTTTAGGGTACATCATCTCCCAGAAAGGATTTGAAATGGATCCTGCTAAAGTCTCCACGATCCAGGAGTGGCCTCTTCCAACCAGAACAAGATCCATACAGAGCTTTATTGGCTTCACCAATTACTATAGACAGTTTATCAAGGGCTTTTCATCCAAGATCACTCCCATTTTTAGTAAAGGAGGAAAACCCAACTGCTGGTCCCCACAAGCCATAGAAGCCTTCAAAGCCTTGAAAGAATCGTTTTCCTCCTCTCAAATCCTCAGACATCCTGATCCCCTTCTTCCATTTTTTTATTGAAGTAGATGCTTTGTATGTCGGAGCCTGGGCCGTCCTATCCCAGAGGCCATTATGTGACGGAAAACTACACCCCTGTGCCTTCTTTTCGAAAAATGTTCTCCCCTCCTGAACAGAACTATGTCCTGGAGGAATGGAAACATATATTAGAGGGCTCTATTGTTCCAGTGACAATTTTCACTGACTATATTCAGACCCTCAAATGATTGAATCCCAGACAGGCTGGATGGGCACTCTTCTTTTCCTGTTTTAATTTCATTATCACTTTTCGTCCTGGTTCCCGCAATAAGAAGGCCGACGCACTTTCTAGGAGCTTCTTTCCAGAAGATCCCTGCATTAAGAATACTGGTCGCATTGTTCCCCCAGCTAGAATCGTAGCCGTTTTGTTCCCCTCCATGGCTTCACAGATCCTGTCAGCCCAGTCTTCAGCACCCTCTAATATTCCCCCAAGAGTGGCCTATGTACCACCAGACCTTCGTCACTCCGTCCTCTGTCAGTCTCATAATTCCAAACAAGCTGGTCATCATGGAATTAGAAAAAAGATGGATCTTCTATCTCGTCTTGTCTGGTGGCCCACCGAAAGGATGTCAAGGACTTTTTGTCTTCCTGTACAGCAGGGGTCCCCAACCTTTTTTCACCCGTGAGCAACATTCAGATGTAAAAAGAGTTGGGGAGCAACACAAGCATGAAAAATGTTCCTAGGTGGTGCCATATAAAGGTTGTGATTGACTATTGGTTATATACTGTGACTATACTGTGTGCTGCATCTAAATCTCAAAATTCTCCTCCTAAAGGTCTTCTCCAGCCATTACCCATACTTTCTTGACCCTGGACCCATCTAGCTATGGATTTTATTATAGACCTATCTGTTTTACTGGGTCACACAGTCATCTGGGTGGTGTTGGATAGATTTAGTAAGATGGCCCATTTTATTCCTCTACGCAAGATACCCTTGGCTGTGGAACTTTCTAAATTGTACATATTGTACAGCATATTTTTCGTCTTCACGGATTTCCAGCAAATCGTGTCCGATAGAGGGTCCCAATTTGTTTTGGAGATCTTTATGCAAAGTCCTTAACATTTCTCTTCAATTTTCTTCTGCTTACCATATTCAGTCTAACGGCACAACTGAGCGAGTTAATCAAGCACTTGAACAATTTTTGAGATGTCATGTTTCTTTATGTCAAGACGATTGGGCAGACCTTCTATCATGGGCCGAATTTGCTCACAACAATGCTTTGCATGCCTCTTCTGAAAGATCTCTCTTCTTCTGTGTTTCTGGTCAACATCCACTGGCTTTTCCTTAAGATCTGCTTCTCACTAATGTACCTGCAGCCAATGACCAAGTCACTCATATGTCGGCTATCTGGCACCCTATAAAAGCCAACTTAGTGAAAAGTTCTATTTCTCACAAAAATGTTGCTGACAAAAAAACAAGCCCCTACTCCTCAGTATTCTCTCGAAGAAAGGGTTTGGCTTTTCACCAAGATTATTCACCTCAAAGTTCCAACACCTAATGTGAGGATCCGCTTCCGCGTTCCTTCCGGCGCATGCGCGGGCGCGCTCATCGGGGAACCGATGCGCGCCGGCGTGCGGTGCTGGACGCCGGCGACGGACGCCGGCGCGAAGGCGCTGGCGACGGTCGCCGACGCAAGGGCACCAGCGATGGATGCCAATGACGGACGCACTGACGTCAGCTGTGCGACGCCAGCGTGAGGACGCCAGTTTGGCGCCAAATAGCTCTATTTAAACCCATCTTTTACTGTGACTCATTGCCTGGTTATTAGGTTATTTAACTGAACCCCTAGCATTTGAATTCTACTTGATCTTCTGTGTTTGACCTCAGCTTGTTTCCGGATTGCCTCTTTGCCGCCTGCCCTGATCTTCTTGCCTGACTACGTTTACGATTCTTCGCTGCCTGCCCCCGACTTCGGCCTGCCTGACTTCGCTTCTGCCTGAACCCTCTGTACTTCGCCTTGGTTAGTCTCATTGGCTACTCGCCACATCACTACTCCCTGTTCCACTCCAGATGGGTTAGTGTTGTGCGAGGCGCTTGTGGGTTCGTGTTCTGCAAGTTCCTGCTCCTTCCTCGTTGGATCAGACGGTAAGCCTGACAGTATAACCAGGCCATGGATCCAACCGAAGGGGCTTCTCCGTTTGCTGTCCTGACGCAACAGCTGTCGTCTTTGACCCAAGCCGTTCGGGAGCTGCAGAGCGGTTACTCTCAGCTACAGGAGCATATCAGAGCACATCCCCCGGCTGCAATTCCCTCCTCTGCTACAGTATCTCCTTCCTCCGTTCCAGCTGAAGTGCAAGTAATTACTTCCGAGATTTCAGAGCCGAAAGTCGCCTTCCCAGAAAAATTTGCTGGTGACCGGAAGCTATTCTGCAACTTTAGAAGTAGCTGCAAGCTGCTATTTACCCTTAAGCCCCACACCTATCCAAATGAACAGACACGGGTTGGGGTTGTCATCTCCTTCCTGACTGGCGAGCCCCAGACTTGGGCCTTCCGTCTTATGGACCGTCAAAGTCCTGTTTTGGCTACAGTGGACTCTTTCTTTGATGCCATGGCAGTGGTCTACGATGACCCACACAGAACCTCCACTGCTGAGGCCGCCCTGCATGCCTTGAGGCAAGGTACCCGTCCTGTTGAGGACTATACTCTGGAGTTCTGTCAGTGGGCAGAGGATACTGAATGGAACCCTGCAGCACTGAAGAACCGTTACCGTCTGGGTCTTTCAGCTGAGCTGAAAAATGAGTTGGCCCGTACAGGCATTCCTGACACCTTGGAGGAGCTTATCCATATCTCCATTCAGTTGGATCAAAGACTTAGAGAACGTAGGGAGGAAGAAAAGGCTGAAAAAGCTGGCCTTTTATCTCCTACTTGGCTCTTACCTTCTGCTCCACCTCCTATCTGTATGCCTCCTATGATGACATCTACGGTTCCTACAGCCACTATCAGTACAGCCCCAGAGCCGATGCAAATTGGAGCCATTAAGTCCGCATTAACCCCTGAAGAGCGCCTCAGACGTCGCAGGCTTAATCTTTGCCTATACTGTGGTCAAGCGGGCCATCTTCTTCGGAATTGTCCGACCCGTCCCTCGGGTAAGGAGGCTTGTGAAAGACACTTTAATGGTTGTAACTTTTCTGTGTCCTTACTGACAATTTCTCTATCCTTGCAGTGGGGAGACAAGGTGGTGGAACTTCAAGCAATACTTGATTCCGGGGCAAGTGGGTGCTTCTTGGACAGTAAAGTTGCTCTTCAGTTCCAAATCCCTCTCCAATCCAAGAAGAACCCTATAGCACTTCGTGTGGCGGATGGTTCTCTGATTACTTCAGGTCCTGTGGTTCAAGAGACTGCTGCACTTTTTGTTGTGATTAATAAAATTCACGCAGAAGTAATAAACTTTGATGTGATTACGTCTCCATTATTCCCTATCATCTTGGGGTTACCCTGGTTACAGAGACATAACCCATCTATCAATTGGGCCACTGGTGGTGTAACATTTTCTTCAAATTTTTGCCTTTCTAAATGTAAATTAGAGAATTCGTCTTCTTCAATTAAAGTATGTTCCCTTTCTCCTTCTTCTGAAATCCATGATCTACTTCCCCAGGCTTATTGGGAATTCGCTGATGTTTTCAACAAGAGAGGGGCCGATAGACTACCTCCCCATCGTATTTATGATTGTCCCATTAATCTTCTCCCGGGAGCTCAAATCTCTTTTGGACGTATTTATCCTTTAACTGAGCCTGAACGCCTGGAATTACGCACATATTTGGATGAAAATCTAGCCAAGGGATTTATCCGACAGTCTTCTTCTCCCGCCGGAGCTGGGATTTTCTTCGTCGAAAAAAAAGATCATTCGTTGAGACCTTGTATCGATTATAGAGACTTAAATAAGATCACGGTCAAGAATCGTTACCCTCTTCCCCTCATTCCGGAGCTATTCCAACGGTTTAAGGAGGCCAAGATTTTCTCTAAACTCGATCTTCGAGGAGCATACAACTTAGTTAGAATTCGGGAAGGGGATGAATGGAAGACAGCGTTCCGCACCCGTTATGGTCATTTTGAATATCTTGTCATGCCGTTTGGACTTTGTAATGCCCCCGCTACATTTCAGCATTTCGTCAACGATGTTTTTCGAGACTTTCTTGATATTTTTGTCATCATTTATCTGGATGATATTCTAATTTTTTCTAGTTCTTTGGAGGAGCACAGAATGCTTGTGAAGAAAGTTCTTGCCCGCCTCCGTACTCACCAGCTCTATGCCAAAGTCGAGAAGTGCTTATTTGAACAGACATCTGTGGACTTTTTGGGGTTCTTTATTTCTCCTTTAGGAATCCAAATGGATTCCAAGAAGATCTCTGCAATCATTGATTGGCCTATCCCTTCTTCTAAGAAAGCTGTTCAACGCTTCATTGGATTCGCTAATTTTTATAGAAAATACATAAAGAATTTTTCTCAAATTATTCTACCAATAACTGAACTCACACGCTGTAATCAAAAATTCTTTTGGTCACCACAGGCTCAGATGGCTTTTGAGAAATTGAAAAAACTCTTTACGTCGGCTCCAATTCTTCGTCATCCTGACTTGGCTCTTCCATTTATGTTAGAGGTCGACGCTTCGGAAATTGCTGTGGGTGCTGTCTTATCACAGAGGTCTGGGGTTCAAGAAGAACTCCATCCAGTTGCCTTTTTTTCACGTAAATTGGCCAAGTGCGAATGTAACTATGACGTGGCGTATCGTGAATTACTCGCTATTAAATTGGCATTAGAAGAGTGGAGGTATCTCCTTGAAGGGTCCAAACACCCAATTCTCATTTTCACTGATCATAGGAATTTGGAGTACCTGCGTTCCGCCAAAAGATTAAGACCTAGACAAGCAAGGTGGGCTCTTTTCTTCATGCGATTTAATTTTCACCTTACTTACCGGCCTGGATCAAAGAATGTCAAGGCGGATGCCCTATCTCGCATGTTCTCCTCTGAGGATGAGATTCTCTCTTCTCCTGAGACAATTCTAAACTCAAATAACTTTCTTTTGTTACAATCTGTTCTTGTAAACCAAATTAAGGATGCGTCTAAAACTGTCTGTGAACCTTCTTTAGTGCCCAAAGAAGGGTTTCTTCTTCATGAGGGGAAAATTTTTGTTCCAGAACAAATGCGTTTGGAGGTTCTTAAAAATATTCATGACTCTAAACTGGCGGGTCATCCAGGTATAAAGAAAACTATTATTTCTGCTAAAAGACTGTTTTGGTGGCCTGGGATGACTAAAGACTGTTTGGAGTTTGTTTCCTCTTGTGAAGTCTGTACCAGATCCAAGGACTCTCATGTTCGACCTATTGGCCTCCTCCAACCCCTTCCAGTTCCTTCTCGTCCTTGGGGGTCAGTGTCAATGGACTTTATTTCTGATTTGCCACCCTCCTGTGATTGCTCCACTATTGTTGTTTTTATTGACCGCCTGACCAAGATGGCTCATTTTAAATCTTTGCCTGGACTTCCTTCTGCCTCTGAGACGGCTGATTGCTTCATCAAGGAAGTAGTAAGACTCCATGGTCTTCCAGATGAGGTAGTATCTGATCGTGGCCCACAGTTTACGTCTCAGTTCTGGAAAGCTTTATGTGGTGCTCTTAAGATTTCTGTGTCGCTTTCATCGGCTTTTCATCCTCAATCCAATGGCCAGACGGAGCGAACTAATCAGACTCTTGAGCAGTATTTGAGATATTACTCATCTTATCTCCAGGATGATTGGGTTAATCTCCTTCCTCTGGCGGAATTTGCCTATAATAATGCCCAACATTCAATCAGTCCCCCTTCTTTGCAAATTATGGTCTACATCCCGTAACCTTCCCTTCTTCCATTGTTTCTGATATTCTTGTTCCTGTAGTCAAGGACCTGTTAACCTTTTTGGGTAATAATTTTCTGAAGCTTCAAAAGAACATGAGGAGAGCGCAACAGAACTTCAAGATTTATGCGGACAAGAAACGAAGAAGTGATCCAGAGTTTAAGGTGGGAGACCGTGTTTGGTTATCTACTGTTAACCTCAAGTTGTCCTGCCCCAGTAAGAAGTTGGGTCAACGTTTCCTGGGTCCTTTTCCTATTACTCGTCAGATTAATCCTGTGGCTTTCCAACTCAAGCTCCCGGCAACCTGGCGTATTCATCCAGTATTTCATGCTGCTCTACTTAAACCAGCTTCCACATTTCACTTTCCTGGCCGTACAGCTTCTCCTCCACTTCCTGTTGTAGTGGATGGTCAAGAGGAGTTCGAGGTTGAGAAGATCCTGGATTCCCGTGTTAGGGGCAAGCATCTCCAATATTTGGTCAGTTGGAAAGGCTTTGGTCCGGAAGCGAATTCCTGGGAACCTGTTTCTAACATCCATGCTGCTGAGCTGTTGAAGAATTTTCACAAGAGCTACCCTGATAAACCTTCTGGCAGTCGCGTCCTGAGGCCGCTCCTTGATGGGGGGCAATGTGAGGATCCGCTTCCGCGTTCCTTCCGGCGCAGGCGCGGGCGCGCTCATCGGGGAACCGATGCGCGCCGGCGCGCGGTGCTGGACGCCGGCGCGAAGGCGCTGGCGACGGTCGCCGACGCAAGGGCGTCAGCGATGGATGCCAGTGATGGACGCACTGACGTCAGCTGTGCAACGCCAGCGTGAGGACGCCAGTTTGGCGCCAAATAGCTCTATTTAAACCCATCTTTTACTGTGACTCATTGCCTGGTTATTAGGTTATTTAACTGAACCCCTAGCATTTGAATTCTACTTGATCTTCTGTGTTTGACCTCAGCTTGTTTCCGGATTGCCTCTTTGCCGCCTGCCCTGATCTTCTTGCCTGACTACGTTTACGATTCTTCGCTGCCTGCCCCCGACTTCGGCCTGCCTGACTTCGCTTCTGCCTGAACCCTCTGTACTTCGCCTTGGTTAGTCTCATTGGCTACTCGCCACATCACTACTCCCTGTTCCACTCCAGGTGGGTTAGTGTTGTGCGAGGCGCTTGTGGGTTCGTGTTCTACAAGTTCCTGCTCCTTCCTCGTTGAATCAGACGGTAAGCCTGACACCTAAGCTGTGTCCCAAATTTATCGCCCTTTATTCCCTAATTGAGATCATCAATCCGGTAGCGGTTCATCTTCAACTACTTCCTGAAATGCGGATTCAAAAGGTTTTTCATGTTTCCCTCCTCAAGCCAGCAATGATTTCAAGGCTTCTTCATCTTCTTCTCCTCCACCTATACTTGTGGATGGTCATCAGAAGTTTGGAGTAAGAAGGATTTTGGATTACCGTGTCTCCAGAGGGTCCGTGCAGTATCTGGTTGAATGGAGAGGGTTTGGTCCTGAGGAATGTTCCTTGGTTAAGAAGTCTGACATTGATGCTCCTACTCTCATCCGGAAGTTCCACGAACAATTTCCCTATAAGGAAGGGGGTACTGTAAGGAATACCCACGTGGCTTGTTCTGACGCCAGTGCGTCAAAATGTGTGCACATCATGATGCCAGCGAGTCAAAATGTGCGCAGCGTCATGACGCCAGTGCGTCAAGACGCAAATCGTCAGTGTGCAACGTCAGCATGTGACGCATGATTTCATCCCGCTAGTTTTGCGCCTATATAAGATGCCAGAACATTACAGACTTTGCCCAAGTTCTACTTATTGTGTTCCTGGGTGTGACTTCTGATATTGATCTTGATTCCTATGTTTGACCTTGGCCTGTTATATCCACTAAGAACTTTGCTGCATGAATTGACCTTTTACCTGGACTTGACCATTCTTCTTCTTCAACCCCTTTGGATACCTCCAACTGTGTTGGACTTGTTGCTTCCTCCTAGGTCCGCAAATCCTAGCGGAGGCCTTCGGGCCCTGACACCGGGTCATTTAGATAAAGCAACAGAGGTATGTGTTGCAAGGGTTGGACCATATTGGAAGTGTTGCTGCCATTTTTTTCCCTATCGAAATAAGGATTGGTAACACTAGAAAGGTGCCTAATAAATACAGTTTTTATATTGTTATTGTAAAGATTACTAAATATGATTAATGGAGGCAAAGGAACAGTGTTGGAAGGGTTAATGCCTGCTTAGCCTTCATTTCCCCTACAGAAATAGGGATTAGCAGCACTAGATAAGTGCCTAATACAGGTATGGGACCTGTTATCCGGAAACCCGTTATCCAGAAAGCTCTGAATTACAGAAAGACCGTCTCCCATACATTCCATTTTATCCAAATAATCCAAATTTTTGAAAAATTATTTCCTTTTTCTCTCTAATAACAAAACAGTACCTTGCACTTGATCGCAAGTAAAATATAATTAATACTTATTGGAAGCAAAACCAGCCTATTGGGTTTATTTAATGTTTACAGGTTTTTCTATTAGACTTGTTTGAAGATCCATATCATGGAAAGATCCGTTATCCGGAAAGTCCCAGGTCCCGAGCATTCTGGATAGCAGGTTGCATACCTGTATATATGGACAAAGACAAGGGAAAGTGTTGGAAGGGTTACTGCCTGCTCTGCTCTCATTTCCTCTACATAAATAGGGATTGGTAGCACTAGATAGGTATCGAATATATATGGACAAAGACAAGGGAACGTGTTGGAAGGGTTACTGCCTGCTCTGCTCTCATTTCCTCTAAATAAATAGGAATTGGTAGCACTAGATAGGTATCGAATATATATGGACATAGACAGGCCCGGATTTGCAGCAAGGCCGCATAGGCCCGGGCCTAGGGCGGCAAAAAAATAGGGGCGGCATGCCGCCCAGCCGCATTATGGGGACGTGTGCGTCCCCATTCAAATACAGCAGCTGCGCCAACGTTTTTTCGCCGGCGCGCTGGGAAGGGGAGGTGAGGTGGGTGCTAGGAACGCGCGTCCGCCTGGTCGGACTGTGCGGCCTAGGGGCGTCCGTCAATTAAATCCGGCGCTGGACATAGACAAGGGAACGTGTTAGAAGGGTTACTGCCTGCTTTGCCCTCATTTCCTCTACATAAATATGGATTGGTAGCACTAGACAGGTACCTAATATAAATGGACAGAGACAAAGAAAGTGTTGGAAGGGTTACTGCCTGCTCTGCTCTCATTCACTCTACATAAATAGGGATTGGTAGCACTAGATAGGTACCTAATAAATATGGACAGAGACAAGAGAAAGTGTTGGAAGGGTTACTGCCTGCTCTGCTCTCATTCCCTCTACATAAATAGGGATTTGTAGCACTAGATAGGTACCTAATATATATGGACAGAGACAAGAGAAAGTGTTGGAAGGGTTACTGTCTGCTCTGCTGTCATTTCCTCTATAGAAATAGGGATTGTTAGCACTAAATAGGTACCTAATATATATGGACAGTGACAAGGGATATTGTTGAATCCCCCCTACAGAAATAAGAAGTGGTAAATTGTTTTTTTTTCTTATGTACTATATAAATAAACAAAGAATCTAGGACTGGTACCATTAGATTCCTTGAATATAGGAAAAGTGTTGGCCCGTCTCTTTCAGAGCCAGAATTATCGTACTTTAAATCCATAGGTTAAGGCCCACGCACCCTGTAGGCACTCTCTCTCTCTCTCTCTCTCTCTCTCTCTCTCTCTCTCTCTCTCTCTCTCACTCTCTCACTCTCTCTCTTAACTTCCACCATGTTACAGGGCAACTATTTGGAAATACAAAATAATAAAGTGGTATAAAGGTGATACCTTTATTGGCTAACTAATATAATCATAGCAAGCTTTCAGAACATTTTAGTTCATTTTTTAATCAGCTTGAAAAAGGAACTAAAATGTTCTGAAAGCTTGCTATGATTATATTAGGTATAATCTTTATACCACTTTTGTTATTTCATATTTCAAAAGGGTTGCTCTGTAACATTTTTACGGGCTAACATGGTACAGCAACTTTACCTGCAATTACCTTCCACCAGAAACATACATAAAGGTAACATTAGTCTTTTCAAAGGTATCCTTTATTATTGCCACTGGGGGGCAGGTAAAGTCATACAACAGAAAGAATGAGCCTGCAGGAGGCTTCATTAGAGAGTTTCCCTTATGCAAGAAAAAGAATTACTGCCAGCAGGACCGGACCTAAGGAAGGGGTGATGGTAGGAAATCAGGCTTGTTGCCTGAACTGGGGTATATATGGTTGAGAGGGCAAATTACATTTTGCTTACCAGCTGGGCAGGTGGGCTGTAAGACGATGCAAATTGCCCTGCGTTTGACTTGTACCCAGGGTCAGACTGGGATGTGTGAAACCCAACAGGGCTGGTACCCCAAGGGCCCCCACACCCCTCTGGGGTCCCCTTCACCCTAACATCCACCCACCACCAGTCCATTCCCCCTCCACAGCTTAAACTTTCTTTTGCCACAATTGGGGGAGCGAAGGCAGTGGGGAGCAATAGCGGGGCAGGGATTGGGTCTGGGTTAGTGAGGCCAATAAATGCCAGGGCCCGATGTTTTTTTACAGTGTCCCTATGGCCCAGTCTGACTCTGCTTGTACCATGCTGGCCTGGACTCTGCTGGTGCAATTGTAGGCAGGCCCAGACTGGCAAGCTGTGGGTTCTGGCAAATGCCAGAGGGGCTGCTATAAGGTGCCATAGAATGTCAGTATCTAGTGGGCTGCCGAGGGCTGTTTGGGCCTCTGTGTGGGCTGATTGGGCCTCTGTGAACCTGAAAGGGCCTATTTTAATTCTCAGTCCAGACCTGATTGTAGGTCATAAATGGTCCAGGCCAATGAAGGGGCCATTCCTAGCAATTTGCTGCCTGCCTAGAAGCCGGTACTAAGGGCAGGCAGCAGAGGCATGTGTCTGGGACTCAGTGCATTTCCAGCATTTGGTATTCAGATCTGGATCCTTGATCTAAGTATTCTGTAGTGAGCTGAATAAAGGAAGATTAATTCACTGCATCACTGATGCTGAATATTAATCACTATACATAACCTGCACTGCACATCTAATGGCCAAAACCCACCCTGATGTTTCCACTGCCAGCCCTGATTGGGACCCTTTATTCTCCTTCAGTGGAACACAGGTATACAAGCACAGTGAAGTAACTCCAACAGAACTCGTCGGTTTTTATTTGCCTACTTGAACCCCACTTGGTGAGTCAAGTCATGAATCAAATTCAGCACCAATTCTGTATGATGGGCTGATTCGTAGTTCAATGGGCGCCTATAGACTTTGCATTGGTGAGTTCTACCACTAGATGGCGAGCTACTTTTGAATTCGTCTCATTTTCAGGGCGCACAATAAGCCGCTCCCGTTTATCGGTGCTGATCCAGTTCTGCACGGGCGTTAAAGCTTATCCTCCTCCTTATACACTGCGTTACACGGGAGTCCTCGAGCTGAAACTTTGTCCAGGCACGAAAGGGTTCGTCCCTCCCCCCAGTCCCAGGGAGCAGCCCAGGCACCTCCCCAGTATGAGTCACCCCGCGGAAGCCCTTCCCCCTGCTGCCTGTCTCTAGGTGATGGTGCAGCTAAAATGGAAGATATTTGGTGATGTAGTGTCCCCGACGCTGGAAGGCACAGCTGGCGAGTGGTCCTCGGCTGGGGCTATGGAGGGGCCCCTGGGGGATGAGTTTTAGATGAGAATATTGCACCCCACGTTGCTGCCGGTTTAGTGAAGACGTTGCAGGGGGAACCGGGGCAGCACCATGGCTGGGCTCATCAAGAAGCAGATTCTGAAACATCTATCCAGGTCTGTATATGGGATCTGCCGACTGAAATCTCTTTGTGCCACTGCCTGTCTGTCTGTCTGTCTGTGCTTGGCAGGGCTCACTGGCTACAGCACCCTGTCTGCAGGGATGAAAACACAGGCTTTTAATAAGTGTTTTTCTGGATCCCAAATCATTCCACCCTCTTGCTTGGGTGGGACTAAAGGGCAAGCACACCCTGCCATTGCTGGGCGACCCCTTAGGGGTGTTGGCTGTTTCAGTCCATGTTTATGACAAATGTTTCATTTCCTAAAGTTTAGGGAGGCTATTACATTGTAGCAAGGGAGGGATTTACAGAATTAGGGGCACATTGGGTGGGGGTGCAAAGTTTAAAGTCCTATTGAAGTTGGAGGCTACCAGTGGGTGGGTGACGTGACAAGGCATTTGTAAACATGATGTCATACAGGGAGACCAGGTCCAATGGTGACATCGGTGACAGCCAGTGACTGTTCGGCTGCTGGAGGGGGGTTGATACTTAGTATTGCCCAGAATTTGATCATTTCCTTCCCACTGACTGTACTATATAATGCCAAGCATTCTCGAAGGAGGAGGATTAGGCAACAGCCTGGGATTAACTCTTAAACTCGCAGATTAAGCCTGGGGAAGTTTACTTTGCCCTTAACTGTTGTATAGGACAGAGACCTGTGAGCCACACATGGATTTTTCTAGCAGCCAACGTGTTTACTCTTCAGAGTGAGGCAGGCAGGAAAGACAGACCAATTGCAACTCTATAGAAACAATGCCTTTAACTCATTTCACAGTTATTGTTATTGTCACTTTATACTAGACTGGTAGTCGTGCGAAGACTTCTGCTTCCTTTCTGGCAACTAATAGATGTTCAGCTTCGCTTTATGGTAGGGATACTATGTATACATCCAGGATCAGAGCCCTTACCCCCACCCTACGGAGAGCACTGTCTTTTGTCTAATATCTGACAACACTGCTGCCCAGAGATTCATATGGCTGGATTATTAACAAAAGTGACAGAGATAGGGAAGCTTAGCTGAGGCAGCAGAAACAAAAACACTGCACTTGTAAAATATATCATAAGGGTGTTTTTGATATTTGGTTCCCAGGTTTCATTATTGAAACACACAGAAGGGATATGGGCTCCTAGGGAATTCCCAATGTGTGTATGTTGTGCAGCCTACAGCAGAGGTCACTTATTGTATGAAGTAGACTTTATAGACCTGTTCTACCTGTCTGCTTAATGCAGCCTCGCTGAGCGGCTGTACAGCAAGGGACAACCTGAAGGGCAAATGAATAAAAGGCTGGAAAGAAAATCGTACTATTATAAAGTAACCTTCAGCGTATTTATATGTCATGTTCCTTCTTATCACAAACAGCAGTGCTGTCTCACTTTATGGCTGGAATGTTACGGTTTAGCCTGAGAAGGCACAGGCCAAAGATATGTGTGTTCTTTATCCTAGATATTAATCAGAGGCATAGTAGATCTGAGAGTCAGCTCTGTGAGCTGTGAGTTTACATGTAAAGGTGATGCAAACCCACTAATGAAAGAAAATACCTGCCCCCGCATACATTCTTTGCACATTTCCAGTGGCTTTGAAGGTATTGGTAAAAGTAAATGCTATTGAAAGAGGTGTTTGTCTGTCTGTCCCTTTCTGTAGCAGAAGTCAGAGTATATACTTCCTCACAGGCCTGTCAATCTGCTCTGGCTTCTGTTACATTCAGCACAAGCCAGCAGCATGAGAACAGAAATGGACAGACACTGCTTTCAATAGCAGTTACATTTACTAATAATCAGTGAAAATGTGCAATGAATATATATTGGAAAGTTGCTCAGAAGGACAATTCCTTTTCGTTAAGGAAACTGTTATATTTGGGTTTACTTCCCCTTTAATTGATTATAAGGTACGACATCTAGATAGAGTCAGAACCTACAGTGCAGAGAGTAAAACCAGCCAGAGAAGTACAGCTGTCCATAGCAATTACATTTAAAGGTTACTGAAAATATGTAATGAGTGTATAACAGACAGTTGCTTAAAATGACAATTTCCTCTCATTCTGCTAAAAAGAAACCGTTTTGGGTGGAGAGCTCTTTGAACCTTGATTTTATCTTGCGTGCTCTCTCATTAAAATAATCTGCCATTTGGGACCCTTCAGGGTGTTTTGTGAAATTCAATAGGGTCTCCCATTTCTGTGCTAGCAGACAATATTGTGTGAATGTTCTTTGAGAATTGCACCATTGCTCCTCAGTGCTGCCCCAGTGCTGCGTTTGTGAAAAAAGAAACTCTTTTTTTTTAAAATTAAGGCCCAGGTTATTGTTGTTATTATTATTAGGGCCAACATATTCTGCGGAGCTGTACAATAAACTGGTGTGAACATACAGATCACATATAAAAACACAACCATTACTGTAAGTGGCCCCTGCTTAAAAGAGTTTATAGTTTAAAGGTGCAGAGGTAATAGGTGTCATTTATGACCCTGTGGGGGGGGCAAGTGCAAGAGGATACCCTTTGGTGCTAATTTTTGAAGCACTTCGACCCCCCCCCCACTTGCTGTGCTTTGCACTGAGCGCAGAGTGATTGGTGAAGAGAGCCGTGCCAAAGCCCACCTTGTCTGGTCCCTACCCCCTGCCAAAAAATAAAACAACAGGGCCCTGATCGGGCTATGCCTCCTCCTCTGAATGATTCACAATATCCCCCCACACACACACACACCTCACTTGAATCAAATTTTGCGTAAAGGTGGCCATACATGTAGAGATCCGCTCATTTGGCAAACTGGCCAAATGAGTGGACCTCTCCCTGATATATGCCCACCTTGAGGATACATTAAGCATACTGGCTGTCTGATCAGGGGCCGCATTAACAAACCGATGCAGTCCTCAATCTGATGGGATTTTTAACCCTATCCAATAAACATCTGTCTGATTTTTGGCAGGATATCGATCAGGGAAGCCTGTCGGAGGGCCCTGTACACTGGGCAATAAGTTGCCAACTTAATCAGTTGGCATCTTATATATGCCCGTGTATGGGGGCCTTTACTCAGGCATTTGGAATACAATAGTGTAAATGTTGGTACTGGGCACACTGGCAAACTCGTGTATTGATCAGACCAGAAAAATAGTAGATTAAAAATTTAAAGCTTTATTGTATAGTCTCTACAATATTTGCTTTATGCTTAAAATGGTATTGGTTCAGAGTTGGAATACAATGCCCCACTCGCAGTGTTGGACTGAGGTGTCCGGTCCCACTGGGACTGCTACCTAGGGCCCCCCACCCCAGTCGCAAACTATTCTTGCCTCCTCCACCCTCCACTTGTGCCGCATAACTTCTATTTCCTTCTTGTGGCCACAGTCGGAGGTGGAGCAGCTCAGGTGGGAAGCCAGAGCAGGTCTGGGTCCGTGGGGCACACAAAGGCCCACCAGCCCAATCTGACCCTGCCCACACAGTGGGGAAAGTGCAAAAAAATGACCCACCACTTGCCCACACCTGCACCATCAACCCCACTTTGTTACCCAAACCGCTCAACCTGCAGGTGTCCCATATATCAACAATAGTAACAATAAGTGCAATAACTTTTGTATCTCATTATCCACTACATCTCTCCATGCTGATATCCCACGTTAGTTACTTCTCTAGGACTTTATTTGCAGAGCACACAGTCCTATTGGCTTCTGTAAGAACTGTTATATTTGGGGCTGGAGAAGTGGAAGAGGAATGTAAAAATGTATTTATTTTACACTGACGACTACATTTTTTCCTGGGTAGAACACTGCACAGTATGGCCCCCCATCTTATTGCAGGGGGTTTAGCTGATATATGACATTTTCAGCCTGCAAGATTCTTGAACCGGCCAATATCCATAGTACATGTATGTTTGTGAAGATTCTCATTCATCCAGGTCATGGTATATCTGTAGAGATAAGTCAAATCAATTAGGACTTGCTGTAATTTTTTCCTTGAAGACGTTTCACTAGTCATCCAACTGGCTTTCTCAATTCAGAATAGTTATTCTGAAATGAGAAAGCCAGTTGGATCACTGGCTTTCTAAGGAAAAAACACAGCAAGTTCAGTTGATTTGACTTATTTCTACAGACATAGTGCTTGTATATCAGTCTGGATTGCCAGGCAACATACATGGGCCAATAATACTTTGACAGTATTTTACACAGTATGGTTATTTTGGTATGGTATGGTTGTTTTTTTTTTAAAGGAAATGACACCTATGTGCAGATAGATTGCTGTTAGAAATAATTTAACTCGTTTACCTGCAGCAAGTTTCATTGCTCCTGGTAATGGTTTCTGCTTTTAGATTAGGTCATAGAGGGAGTTTGCCATTGCCCCTCCGGCAAAATAAAATCTCTGTTTCCTGATTGCCGAGAACCATATTAGTCAGTGTCAATTGTGCTCCTAAAGGTGTATATTCATGAATTCATTGTTTCCTGTGTTTGATTGGAACGAATTTATTATCTGGGGAATCTCTATAGCAATTTATGAGTTTGGGGTTACAACACATGAACTTTGTAAGAAGGGTGTGTAGTAACGTGCAGCACCTTGAAATATTATATGTAGTTAAGTTCCATGTTTGTGACAATGCTGTGAGGTTTACTGCCATTAGAATCATCATCTGTAATGTTAAAGGAGTAGTTCACCTTTAAATTAAGTTTTAGTAAAATGTGGAGTGTGATATTCTGAGACAATTCGCAATTGTTTTTCATTTTTTATTATTGGTGGTTTTTTTTAGTTATTTTAGTTTTTTATTCAGCAGCTCTCCAGTTTGAAGTTTCAGCAATCCGGTTGCTAGGGTCCAAATTTCCCTATCAACCATGCATCTATTTGAATAAAAGACTGGAACAGAAAGATGCGAAATAAAAAGTAGCAATGACAATAAATTTGTAGCCTTTACAAAGCATTTGTTTTTAGATGGGTCAGTGACCCGCATTGGAGAGCTTGAAAGAGTCCGAAGAACAAGGCAAATAGTTAAAAAACTATGATAAAGAAAAAATGAAGGCCAGTTAAAAAGATGCTTAGAATTAGCCATTCTATAACATATTAAAAGTTCACGTAAAGGTGAACCACCCCTTAAAGGCCACATGGGTATAAGTGTGCCATCTGCCTGTTATTTCACCAGCCTAGCTGGGAAAATACCAGCAAAGGCCTTTATTACAGATTTACCAGCAATGTACATTCTGATAAGATTGTAATACCCACTAATTCCTTGGTTTGCCCCATTCTCTGCCTGGTCCATCCCTCAGTGTCACAACTCCATCCCTTTTATGTCAAAGCTCTGACTGCTGCCTGCTCCCATTTCATTTCTGGCCAACCCCTTTTCACTGCTGGCTGGTATTCCCCCTGTGTAATTAGTGAATTATGTCTTTAAAATAACAATTGCTTAGCTGTAATTCATAAGACGGTATTGCAGTTTAAAACAGTACATATTTAGCACTGCTATTGTATAGCACCTCTCCAGTGTATTACAGCAGCAAAGCACAGAACATTCCTTTATACACAACTTTAAAGGGGTTGTTCACCTTTGAGTTAACTTTTAATAACATGTAGAGAGTGATGTTCTGAGACAATTTGCAATTGGTTTTCATTATTTATGGTCTTTGAATTATTTAGCTCTTCATTCAGCAGCTATCCTGTTTGCAATTTCATCAATCTGGTTGTTAGGGTTCCAAATTACCCTAGCAACCGTGCATTGATTTGAATAAGAGACTGCAATAAGAATAGGAGAGGCCTGAATAGAAAGATGAGTTACAAAAGAAAAAAAGTAGCAGTAACAAAACATTTGTTTATTAGATGGGGTCAGTAACCCCCATTTGAAAGAAGCCAGAAAAAGAAAAATATAAACAAAAAAAATAAAAATGAAATAATGAAGACTGAAAAGTTGCTTAGCCATTCTATGACATTAGAATAGCCCTGTTTGGCCTATCACTGCATTGTCATCCATGTATAAAAGCATTATATTGTGTTTTTGTGGCTGGGGAGGGGGTTCTGATGAGTTCTGGTTTTGACCCAAAGAACAAGCGCTAAATTCAATGTAGTCTAAGTAGTTTGTTAAGTGACAAACTTATTGGCTCATGTAGTCTCTCTAGGAGAATCCCACCTTGTTGTCTCTCTGCAGCTTAGATCAATTCATCCAAATTCTGTACTTAATAATAGGTTTTTCTGCATGAGCGAGATTGGATTTCAGGCAGATTCGCATAATAATATCAGTTTACTTGTAATGATCACTGTGACCATTGACTTTCCTTTTTCAATTGCAAATGCACCGTTTTACATCTTGATAGTCACATGTGTCTGTGCAGTAAAGCTCTCTGGTGCTTTTGGTCTTATTTGTGGGGGCAGTTTGAGAGTAGTGAAGAAACAGCATAAAGCTGGCCATAGATGCAAAGATTCGAATCCTCGAACGATCGGACTTCCCTATCTCCCGACCTGCCACTAACTATTTCGATCAAAAAAAGTAGAAAAGAACAGTTCAGCTGATCTGCACCAACTCTCCTTACTATAACTGCTTACCCACAGCAACAGTACCATCCCAGAGACTATTATCCCACTGCTACTATAGGCACCATCTCTCCCTACTATACCTGCTATGCTCAGTCTCAGTCCCTTCCCAGAGACTATTATCCCACTGCTACTATAGGCACCATCTCTCCCTACTATGCCTGCTATGCATCTCTCCCTACTATACCTGCTATCCCACAGTACCTGCCCAGAGACTATTATCCCACTGCTACTATAGGCACCATCTCTCCCTACTACACCGGCTATCCCACAGTCACAGTACCTTCCCAGAGTCTATTATCCCACTGTTACTATAGGCACCACCTCTCCCTACTATACCTGCTATCCCACAGCCACAGTAACATCCCAGAGACTATTATCCCACTGTTACTATAGGCACCATCTCTTCCTACTGGACTTGCAATCCCACAGCCACAATCTCATATCAGGAGCTAATATTTCTAATACCTTTGTGTTATTATGGTGCATTGTTGAATCATTACCATACTCTTCCTACCTAAAGCTCTGTGCTGCCTTCATTATATGATTTCGATCCAGATAACAATAGTTCTGTTTAATAGGATCCATTGTTTTGCACTTTGAGATGTAGAATGTATGTCCTTTTTACAATATTATATATATCTGTAATTTATTGCATGCATAATCAAAGTTCATGCTGAATGTTTATTGAGATGCTGTGAAACTGCTGACAGGCAGAGTGAATGAAGCTTTACACTTACCGGTGTGGCTTGTTTAATTTATCCTCCAAAGAATCACCCCTCCCATATGTAGATAATAGTCCAATTTTAAATTAAAGCTAAATTGCAAATAGCTATCATTGTAGTCTAACCAGCTTGCCTTTTGTGGAGCCAGCTGGGCTACTATGTCCTCTTGGCTAGCAAACTTGTTCTGGCAGTTTTTTTAAATTAATCATAACTGTGTAATTGAAACCACTCGTTGTTGTTGTTATTATTATTATTAGTTAATAATGAAGTACATTTCTGGTTGCTAGGGGTTACCATACTGGTGTAATTTAGCCCCAGTGTTTCATATTTAACTTGTTCCATTGAGGGAAACATGATGAGAATATAATAATAATAATAATAATCTAGTGTTTTAATAGCTAAACTAGAGACACAGGGTGACCTCCTAATTGTGTTTGCTCCTCTAGGCTTAGACTCAGAAACAACACACACGCACAAATACGTTATTCTTGTTAGAGAGCCTTCCTAATGTCTGTAAAGGTGTGCCAAATTTTCTTCTGTAATGTCATTCCTTATATCCTTCCACAAATCTCTGAGGCTGATTAATAAAAATAATATGCTAATTTGAGCAATCTGGTTGCTAGGGTCTAAATTACCCTAGTGACCATACATTGATTTGAATTAGACACTGGAATATGCCTATCCAGAGCATTTGTTTTTTTAGATGGGGTCAGTGACCCCATTTGAAAGCTGGAAAGCATCAGAAGAAGAGGGCAAATAATTGAAAAACTATATAAAAGGAGAAATGAAGACCACTTGATAAGTTTATTCAAACTAACCATCTATTGCGTACTAAAAGTTTACCTAAAGGTGAACCACCCTATTAAAGGGTATTGGGACCTATAAATAAAATGTTGCTTTTTTTGAAAGAAAGTATAATTCTAAACAACTTTCCAATATTCAATCATGACACATTTTTATTGGGTATAAAGTTGTGTGTGAATATAATTGCTATTGAAAGCAGTACCTGTCTGGCCATTTCTATTCTTTTCCCAGTGGTTCTGACATTGAAAAAAATGTAACAGAAGCAGCAGATTATCAGTCATGGCTTTGCTGAAGGAGAGCTGACTTGCAACATTGTTAAAAAAGTCAGAGCCAGGAACAGAAAAATGCATAGAAAGACGCTGCATTTGCAAATGACTTGAAAACTACTTAAAATATATAATGTATGTTGCAAAGTTACATAGAATTATATTTTCTATCATTAGGCAACATTTTACTAATAGTTTTTTAATATCCTTTATGTTGATGTTTTATTTGAGGGGTAAAATATTACTTGTCCTAATGATGATTAAAATGATAGAATGATACTGCTCTTCACACTTTTATCTAGTTCAGATGTTACTTCCATTTCCGGCATTTACACAGTCATTTATTTGATCGTTGGAATTAATAGAAGCACGAGTGATGAATCTATTAATGGGATATATTAAGTCAAGCTGCGCTCGTGGCCGAACAGATGCGGGAACATGGTGGGAGAGAGGATATGAGATTTTTCCTTTTTGTGCCACAGCAGGGAATTATGGGAGGATGTAGATTATTGATGGAGTGCATTGATTGTGGGCTTCTGGTCCAATATACTCGCAGAGTTATGAATGTTTAACTTGGCACAAGCTGCTTCTGTGTTGGTTAAGTATGTTTGGCAGCAGAGCAGTTAATTGACTATAGTCTAAGGAACGCCAGCCAATGGAAGTGTTTAAAGATCATGTAAACCTCTTTTGTTTATGATTAAAGAAAATGTAATTATAAGCATCTTGCTAATATACTTTAAAGGAACCGTAACAATTGTTTTAAAGTAATAAAAATAAAATGCAGTGTTGCCCTTTACTAGTAAAACTGCTGTGGTTGCTTCAGAAATGCTACTAATGTTTTTATAAATAAGCTGCTGTGTTGCAATAGGGGCAGCCATTCAAAGGAGAAAAGGCTTGGGTTACACAGCAGATAAGCTCGGTAGAACGATAGAACATAATGGTGTTTTCTGTTAGCCACTATTTAACCTGTGCCATATAGTGTTTTTTCAATTTCCACCATTGCTACACAGCAGCCTGTTTATATGAACTATAGTAGTGTTTCTGAAGCCAACAGATTAGTTTTACCAATGCAGGGCAACAGTACATAATATTTTCATTACTTTAAAACACTTTAATTTTTTGGTGTTCCTCTTCCTTTTTGAGTATACTGTAAATGTAATTGCTGGTGAAAGCAGTATCTGTGCACTGCTGGTTCTGAACTTGGAAAGAATGTAGTAGACACAGAGCAGTTTGGTATATGGAGTTTTGGCTGGAGTAGACCTTGTTCTGCTATACAGGTATGGGATTCGTTATCCTGAAACCGTTATCCAGAATGCTCCAGATGGAATACCCATCTCCAATAGACTCCATTTTATCCAAATAATCCAAATTCTTAAAAATGATTTCCTTTTTCTCTGTAATAATAAAACAGTAGCTTTTACTTGATCCCAACTAAGAAATAATTAATCCTTATTGGAAGCAAAATCAGTCTATTGTGTTTATTTAATGTTTACATTTTCTAGTAGACTTACGGTATGAAGATCAGTTATCCGGAAAAACCCAGGTCCAGAGAATTCTGAATAACGGGTCCCATACCTATATTGTTTAAGATCCAGTGTTAGCAGTGCAGAAAGGGATCGTTCATAGCAGTTAATTTACATGAATGTATATTTGATGTTTTCCTTCATTATGCCCTTTAAACCGCTTCTGTTCAAGAGCTTGCTGTAGTGGTTGAGCATGCCCCAATCAAATATCCACTTTTTTACTTTGCTGAAGGTGGGAGAAGTTTCCTTCTACAGGTATGGAACCTGTTATCCAGAATGCTTGGGACCTGAGGTTTCCAGATAATGGTTCTTTCCATAATTTGGATCTTCTTACCTTAAGTCTTAATTCTTTAAACTTTAAATAAACACAATAGGCTGGTTTTGCCACCAATAAGGATTAATAAGATCTTAGTTGGGATCAAGTACAAGGTACTGTTTTATTAACAGTGAAAAAGGAAATTGTTTTTAAAAATTTGGATTATTTGAAAAAAATTGTATATGGGAGATGGACTTCCTGTAATTCAGAGCTCTGTGGATAATTGATCCAATACCTGTACTCGCTGCTGTCAGTAGCAGAATGTGTTGACCCTATATCAAAATAATGGATAAAATAATCTTTAACCCATATGGGTTCCTTACCGCTGCCTTTATTATACAAACCCGTTTTCTTGAAAGCAATGAATTAAGGAAAGGCCGTCTTCCATAGACTCCATTTTATTTAAATAATCGGTTTTAAAAAAACTATTTTCTTTTTCTCTATACTAATAAAATTGTAGCTTGTATCTGATCCAAACTAAGATATAATAATGCTTATTAGAAGCAAAACCAGCCTATTGGGTTTATTTAATGTTTACGTGATTTTCTAGTAGACTTGAGGTATAAAGATCCAAATTATGGAAAGATCTGTAATCCGAAAAAACCCCAGGTCCCAAGCATTCTGGATAACCGGTCCCATACCTGTAATTATGATCCTTTATTTATATAGTGTTGACATTTTCTGCATCTGAACATCCTTCCCATCAGTCCCTGCCCCAAAGGAGTTTACAATCTAATGTCCAATTAACCTGCCTGTAATTTACGGGATTGTGTGAAGAAGCTGGAGAATTCTGCAGAAAGTGCCCAGGTTAGAATCCATACAGGGTTGTTGTGCAGTTTGTTTCCCTTCTCTTAGAAGAAACAGGTATGGAATCCGTTATCCGTAATCCCGTAATCCAGAAAGCTCAGATTTATGGGAAGGTCCTCTCCCATATACTCCATTACAATAAATAAATACATTTTAAAACATATTTCTTTTTTTCTCTGAAATAATAAACCAGTACCTTGTACACAATCCCGACTAACCGCGTTGGACTGGGCCCCAACCCCCTTCCGGACCCCCATGCCTTTGCCGCAACTTCCCTACAGACTTCCTGCCTTAATCACAACTCACCCTCCAGGCCCCCCCCGCGCATATCTGTCCTGTAGTTGCAGTGTGATCGGAGCAAGGGGGTGGGGAGATCATGGGGCAGCCCGGGCTGAAAACAGGTGCAGGTCTGGTTTAGGGGGGCCCACCGGGTTTTTACCCGGTGGCCCAGTCCGACCCTGCTGACTAAGGTATAATTAATCCTTATTGGAGGTGAGGCAGTCCTAATGTTTAAATTCTTAAGTATAGAGATCCAAATTAAGGAAAGACTCCTTTCTGGAAAAAACCTTAGGCCCTGAGCATTGTGGATAACAGATACCATACCAGTATAAGGTTTATTTGCTGAGCCATATGGATTAGTGATGTGCGGGTCTGGTAAAACCTTAAAGACCATAAACCGGCCACCCTCTGCCCCAGCCCAACTTCCGGCTTCCATTTATCTCCCAACCGATGACGTCACAAAAGGGGTGTGGCAATCAGGAACACATCTATAAAAAAAAGAACTTGGAAGCCGGCAGTGCAAGATAAGCGGGCGGGGAGAGCAGGAAGAAGAGCTCATCCTGGACCCGCACGCCACCTGCAAAAGGGGATGCGAGGTCGGCTTGAACCCGCGGGTATCTGGCCAGCCCACACATCACTAATATAGATGCACCATCCGATGGCTTACCTGCTAGAATACAGAAATATCTGTACAATCTACTTAGGAGTGAATACTGGGTAGAGAATGTGAGGAGAAAGTAAGATCAGGAAAAGAGAAGCAAAAGGAGTTGCCGTTTAAAAAATGCACATTTAAATTCAGTTTTAGTACAATGTAGACAGTAATATCCTTAGACAAGTTGTAGTCTTCGTTTTATATTTTTCATTGGTGTTTTTAAATGATGGGACTAGAAAATGAATAGTGGAGGGGGCCTGAATAGAATGATAAATAATGAAAAGCAGCACTATAATTCTAGCCTCACAGAGCTGATGTTGGCTGATGGGGTCAGTGACCCCTGTTAGATAGCTGGAAAGAGAAAAAGATTCCAAACTGGAGATCTGCTGAGTAAAAAACTAAACTTAAAAACCACAAATAATAAAAAAATTAAAACCAATTGCAAAGTCTTTCAGAATATCACTCTGTACATCATACAGAAAGTTAACTTAAAGGTAAACAGCCCTGTTAAATCATAACCAGGTTCAAGATGTACATACAGTATCAGGGTATTAGTCATTCAACCATAGTTCGAAGACCGATGACAAATACATATTCTGGGCTTGCAGGAAGTTTTGAATTAGAAAATATTTGATCAGTGGTATAGTTACTGCCACCTAAAGTTGGGGGGGGGGGGGTTGTGCTGTTACCCTAAGGGGCTCCCTGTACCTCTTAGGACCCCCCCCAGCAGCTGCAGAATCTGCTTCCTATATAGTTATACCCAAATATCCGTAATGAAGTGCCTTGTCATTCAGTTACATTAGCAGCATTGACAGGTGGGTGGGGCATTTGAACGTTGCCGTATTCCATCTGGTGGAGTGGAGGCTGCACAGTCCTGTGTTCCACAGGCCTTCGTGGAACATTTTGGGGCACTGAATGAAGCAGTAGTGGCAGGGCTGCGCTTAACTCCTGGGTCTGATGAGATTTGTTTGTGTTCAGATAACAGTAAATAGCAAGGCAAGGGGAATATCTGGGGCTGCAGTTGAGAATAAATTCCCAGAATCCCTTGCCAGCAGCAGGGGCACAGCGAGAGCAATAACAAGCTGGAAGCTCTCTCTCCTACAGTGTAATGTGAGATCCATACTGCGACCCAATAAAGCGTCACTGTTACATTATCTGCAGTGCTGTAAATCACATTCTGTATAACAGACCTGCCTGTCTTCTCCTGTCTGCTACTGGCATAACCCACACACAGCCTGCCCGCTGTTTTCTTTTATTCTTTAGTAGAAGATACAATGAGGACTGTAATATAGATAGATAGATAGATAGATAGATAGATATACCGGTGTATAAATATATGGTAGTAATAACAGCACTCACGCTTTGGCTTTTGTTTCACGGTGCACGTCCCTTGAGGTCATAATGTTACCATAATGTGCACATTGTAACCGCAACGTTTCGAGCCCAGATAGGCTCTTTCTCAAAACAGTGGTTGAAGTCAAATACAAATGAATCCGATTTTTTTATAGTCCATCATAGGAAGTGACATGTTAATCATTCATTTACACATTCTACAGGGTTCAAGCCATGTCTATTGCATATAATGAATGAAATTTAAATGGCACAGTATATATCTAAAAAAAATACACAACTTTATAGATATGAGTTATAATCTTTGTTTAAACCATGGGGATGTAGGGAGTTCAATTGATCCACCATACCTCCCTTTGCTTTAATCTCAATTCACAATCCCCTCCTCTCTCTAATGGGGATACCATTTCTAATACCATGAATCGTAAATGTTCAGCTGTGTGTCCCTTTTCTTTAAAATGTTTGGAGAGTGGCAATCCCATATTCCCCAATTTGATCGTTGATCTATGTTGTAAGGGCATACAATTACTTATATTACAATTTCTGTTAAACAGGTATGATACCCTGGTATTTGAAAAGTTTCTCCTGTACCAGGATGTTTGAAGGTTTCACCTTTCATCACATATATACATTGTTTGCAATTCAAACAGGGTTTGAATTGTTTTTTATTCCCAAAAATTTATCCTTTTGTATTCCTCTTTTGTATGATATTAAAGGTGGTAACGCAACAAACTCTCTTATCATGGGATATACTCTACGCAATATATACCATATGTGTGTGTGTATTATATATATATATATATATATATATATATATATAAAATACACAAAAGCCATGAATATCTTGTAAATTATATCCTTATAAACAGTGAGTTCTGATGTCATCAGTTATAAACGGTGAGTTCTGATGTCATTTCTGTCACATGACTCACTGAAATGTGTGTATTATAATCAATAAAGAACCCCCCTGTTGCAAAATATGATGATATTAGAAGTTACCTCGGAGTTCCATGAGTTTAATTAAAATGATTTTTAAGAAAAGCCCGGGTCCCAAGCCTTCTGGATAACAGGTCCCATACCTGTTTATAATATAAAAATTAGCCTCCTGGACCCCAGGCGGTGGAGGGCCCAGGCCCCTGCCCTTGATAAATATGGTGGAAGTTGTGGCCCAACAACTTTTGGGTCACAAGTGACCTGAGGACACTTTAATGAGTGGATTCTGGTACAGGTATGGGATCTATTATCCAGAAACCCATTGTCCATAAAGCTCCGAATTGCAGAAAGGCCCCATTTTATCCTAATAATCCAAATGTGTAGGATAATAAAACAGTGCCTAAGATATAATTAATCCTTATTGGAAGCAAAACCATTGTGTTATTTAATGTTTACGTGATTTTCTAGTAGATTTATGGTATGAAGATCCAAATTATGGAAAGATCTGCAAAACACAAGCTCCCGAGCATTCTGGATAACAGGTCCCATACTTGTAATTGATTTACTAGCATATACAAAATTGCACCAATAGCAGTTGCACGTGCAGTGGCATAACAATGGTGCGCCGGGGCCCGGCACCCCTACCCTGCCCTCTGTCCGCCTGCCAGCCTACCTGGCCATATCTCCCTGCTGTGCTTGTAACTTAGGTTAGAAAGTGACCGGGGGATTTCTTAAAGCTATTGAGGAAGCAGAACCCACTGTCTGGGACCCCAGCAACGATGGGGTTATTTAAGCCACTGCACCAATGGTTACAATCAGCAGTTCATTTTGATTTTCACCTTCATTTTACACCTTAACAAATGAAATTAAATGAACTTCCCAACTGCAGTGAAATGCATAGTAGAATCATCACCTAAAGTTCTCCCATATCCATCTGAAACCTTTGGAGTAGGGAGCACGACAGGGGGCGAGGCCAGGGTGGAACAGGAGTGGGGTGTGACTAGTGCAGACATGGCCAAGAGGCACACAGATCCCTTTACAAATATATCCTACAATATTTAATCTGACCAGGTATGGGCGAATTGTACATGATCTGATCATTCAGGACAGTTCGCTAGTCTTACCAGCTTAATGGTGCACCAGAACATGGTTGCTACTACCTGTAGCTCACTATACATACCTTTCATTATGCATAGGACAGACCTAAACCATGTAGCAGCTACACAGAGGACCTCTAACAAGGCCCGGACTGGCAATCTGTGGGTTCTGGCAAATGCGAGAGCTGCTGCTATAAGGTGCCATAGAAAGTCAGTATTTAGTGGGCTGGTTGGGGCTGTTTGGCCCTCTGTGTGGGCTGATTGGGCCTCTGTGTACCTGAAATGCCAGGGCCTATTTTAATTCTCAGTCCGGACCTGCCTCTAACCTCTAATCTTCTGGTGTCCCAGCTACGTAGCTTGCCGATAACCACTGCCTTGCTTGCTGTAAAGCTTGTTGAGTCCCATGGTAGAAAAGAGTTATATAAATGATTCACTTATCCCTTAATGTCACATTAGCTAGAGAGTGACAGGAGGACGATGAAGAGGATTATGGGATAAAGAAGGAAACAATGGCTCTCTACAGCTAAATTAAATCTGCAAAATACATTTATGGGAGCCAGGGACAGCCATGCAATAGGATTATCATTATTGCAGGTACAGGAGCCTAAGCCTATTGGCAAAGGTCCCTGCCATCCCAATTCTTAATATATCCGTTGGAAAAATATTTAATGCTCAAAGTTTTAGCATGTAGAGATCTGTAGCTTTCAGGGTCCCATTAAATCAGCATTTTGTGCTGTTTCTTACCTAAGTATAATTCCCAGCTGGTGGTAGGCTGGGACCCCATTAATAACCTAATGTTTATATTTATCTCAGGCCCAGTATTAAAGGCCATGTCTTTTCAACCGCTCTCTCTGGTTAATAGAACTGACACAAGAGCTTTTTTCCAATACATTTGATTCCAAAAGCTATTCATTCTTGTCACGTCGTAGAGTTCTGTCAGTTGAACCAGAGATGGCAACGTATTTCGCTTTCTCAGAAGAATAATTCACTTATTCCTGTGGTGCTGCTGGACGGCTTGCCGGTTTATTTTATGAAACCCCTATTGCAATTGTGGAATAGCATTTGGTGCCCTTGACCTGTGTTTCAAATTCTTATTGCCTTTGTCGTTATGAAAGCGATACCGACACTTTCCTAGAAAAGACATCCAGAGGAGCTTGACAATATTATTAAGATGCTCTGACACAGCTGAGGTGCCTGGGGGCAGAGAGATTGTTCGGTCATTCCGCCCGTGCTGGAGGTGGCACGATCCTTCAGTACTGATGGTTTATGTCCCCTTTAATTACATTTGCTGTTACACAGTATAATAAAGGTAACTATGGACCTGTTATCCAGAATGCCGACCCCATTGTTGCTGGGGGTCCCAGACAGTGGGGTCTGCACTTCAATAGCTTTAAGAAAACCCCCAGCCGCGGTCACTCTCTAAACTAACTTGTAAGCACAGCAGGGAGATACAGCCAGGTAGGCTTCCAGGTGGGTGGGTGGTCTGGCAAGTGGATGGTGGGCCAGGTAAAGACATGATGGGCCCCTCCAAACATTTTTTTTTTGCAGGGGGCCCGGCGCACAATAGTTTCGCCATTTTGTGTGCAACTGCTATTGGTGCAAATTTGTATATGCTAGTACATCAACTACAGGGATGGAACCAGTTACCTGGGGTTTTTCGGATAACAGAACTTTCCGAAATGGAGATCTTTATACCTTAAGTCTACTAGAAAATCATGTAACCATTAAATAAACCCAACTGGCTGGTTTTGCTTCCCATAAGGATTAATTATATCTTAGTTGGGATCAAGTACAAGCTACTGTTATGATTATGAAGTTGGATTATTTGTGTAAAATTAGTCTGAGAGAGATTTCTGAATAACAGGTTTCCATATAACGAATCTCATATATTCTTTGCTTTTTCATCATAATGTAATCGTGCAGTGGCGTAATGTCGGGCCCCAAGTTTTTACCCCCTCCCTCCATGATAGATGTGAAAGGGGTCCAGGCCAGCGGGAACAGGTATCACTGGCTGATAGGGGCTCAGACTGTGGCCCAGAAGGTTGCAGGGATCACCTTTCACTTAACTTTTAGTATGTTATAGAATCTTAATTTCTATGTAACTTTTTAATTGGTCTTCATTTTTTTAGTTTTTTTTTAGTTTTTATAGTTTTTTAATTACATTAACATGTATTTGTAGTTATTGCTTCTTTCTGTTCCTTATCTTTCTATTCAGGCCCTCTCCTTTTCACATTCCAGTCTCTTATTCAAATAAATGCATAGTTGCTAGGGTAATTTTGACCCTAGCAACCAGACTGTTAAAATTGCAAACTAGAGATCTACTGAATAAAAAGCTAAATAACTCAAAAACTGTAAATAATTAAAAATGAAAACCAACTGCAAATTGTCTAAGAATATCATGCTCTATATTATCTTAAAGGTTATTTTACAGATGAACAACCCCTTTATTACACCCCCGCAATGTCTGCTCCCTGCTAGTTACATTTCTGTATCCCTGTGCCCAGTGTAGATATTCTCTTAAACCCTGCCCTGAATTCTGAGCTTCTAGTTCCATAGAGCCATGGCAGTCTGCTGGAAGAACCTTCAAATCTGTGCTGCCTGGCATGTAATTCTCTGGCAGTGAAAGGGTCCATGGAAATATTGCAAGTGCCTACCCCTTCTTTATTCCTTGAAAATAAAAATGAAGAACTGGTGAAATTAGATCTGCCCCCTCTCCTCCTTCCCGATTGGATATTGTGACGGGGTGGCTTTTTAATCACTCCCAGTAATTACAGTTGCAATAAAGAGGCAGATGGGAAGATGCAGTGATAAACTCAAGGGAAATTAAGCATATGTGAAATATTTGTGTTTTTGAAAAAGATGTATATGAAAAAATTAAAAAAAAATAAAAGATTCTTATTCAGCAGCTTGCAAACAGCAATTTTAGTAATCTGGCTGCTAGGGTCTGAATAAAACTAGCAACCTAGCATTCATTTGAATAAGACACTGGAATATGAATAGGAGAGGCCTGAATAGAAAAATGAGTAATAAAAAGTAACAATAACTACATTTGTAGCCTTACAGAGCATTTGTTTTTAGATGGAGTCAGTTACTCCCATTTAAAAGCTGGATAGAGTCAACAGAAGTTATTTTAAAATATTTTAAAAATAAAAACCTATAACAAATAAATAATGAAGACCAATTGTAAAGTTGCTTAGAATTGGCCATTCTGTAACATACTAAAAGTTAACTTAAAGGTGAACCACCCCTTTAATGTTTACATGGATCTTCAGGTATGAGAAAATACCTTTTTCTCCTTAAAGGGGAACTTTACCTTGAAATGTTTGTTTTAGTATGTAGCAGACTGTGTGGTATTCTAAGAAACATTGTGGTTGGCCTATATTTTCCTGTTTGTGTTTTTTTTTTCCTCTCTGAAGATGCAGATGGTATTAAAAGTACTGTGGGGGTGGCACAAAATGACTTAGGGATTTGTCTGTAACTATAACCCAATTGTAGTTGCAATAGCATGTGGCATTCTACTGGTACTACTTGGAATGGGTCACTGTGATCCAATACAATAGAAAATAATAATATAAATGAGGTGCAGCACTGCTTCTGAACCCCTTTTTTTTTGGGTTACCATGCCAGACTGTAGAAGACCCTAAGGGTGGTGACACACGCTAAGATTCCATGGAGACAAATCTCTTCTTTGGGTGACTAATCTTCCCGAAAAGCCTTCCAGTCAGCTAGAATGTAAATCGCTGGTGGGATGGCACTCGGATCGCTTCGTTTTCCGAAGTTTCCTCGTGAGGCAACTTCAGAAAATGAAGCACAAGTGCCATCCCACCAGCGATTTACATTCTAGCCGACGGGAAGGCTCTTCGGGGAGATTAGTCGCCTGAAGAAGGGCCCTGGAATCTTACATGTGTCACCACCCTTATGAACCACTGCTTTAAACTATTATACAGTATGTATGGGACCTTTTATCTAGAATGCTGGGGACCTGGGTTTGTCCGGATAAGGGATCATCCTGTAATTTGGATCATAATCTACTAAAAAATGATTTAATTAATTAAACTCAATAGGCTGGTTTTGCTTCCAATAAAGATTAAATCCTAGATTGTATCAGGTAAAAGGTACTATTTTATTATTACAGAGTAAAAAGGAATAATAGTTAATTTTAATTTTGGATTTGTATTTGGTTAAAATGGAGTCTATGGGAACCTTTCCGTAATTCAGAGCTTTCCGGATAACAGATCTGGTTGCTAGGATCCCTCTTGAGGGGCCTTTAGAAAAGCAATCTCAAATAATAATAAAAACACTCAATCCAATGATCTTGACTTATCTGCTTTCCCAAACAGATGGCATTTGCAGATTGCAGGCTGCAGGGAGAAAGAAGAGGAAAAAAAAGTGCAGTTTTTGTCTTGCAAAATCCCTTTTCTCCCCCACTAATGTGCTGGTACCGCAGTCAGACGGAGTGCCAGCTCCCGTCCTTGGCATGCTGTATCATCTGAACTGAATACTGTAAATACTGCCTTAGGAGAAAGACAAACACATAAATCAGTGTTCTAATCTCTGCTTCCATGTCCTGTATACATAGGTGTTAATGTTAGGGACACCATGCCCTGTCTCTGTACAATGCGGGACAACAGTACCCAGCACAAACACACATTCTGCTATTTGACAAACAGAGAAACCCCAGCTAAAGGCCAAAGTACCATTGCAGAGACTGAAAAACAAAAGGTGAATGTCCTGCCATGGCCCAGTCCCAGCCTTGATCTCTGTCCAATTAACAATATGTGGGAATACATTGAGGTGCACAGCATCACCTTCCCAATCTCAACGACCTGGGGCAAATCTGCCTGGAAGAATGGGCAAAGATCACCCCCAAACAGAATGCCCTACTTGCTGCAGCCAATCCTGATCTTTCTTCCATTTTTCCATGACCATTATCACTGATGTAATAGATTCTATAAGTGATACGGCATTTTAAATGGTAATAAAGCACCAAATACATGATGCCACTTCATATATAATTTACTTTGTATAATTAACTTTCTAAATTCCATCATTGTGGCCCTCCTTCTATTCTGCAAAATACATAGGCATCACATTTTCACATTCACATTTTAAAAAAAATATTTCCTTTTTCCCTGTAATCTCAAGTAATCTCAACTAATATATAATTAATCCTTATTGGAAGCAAAACAATCCTATTAGGTGTAATTAATGTTTGTTACTTTTTAGCAGACTTCAAGTATGGAGATCTGAATTGTGGAAAGATCCCTTATCTGGAAAACCCAGCATTCTGGATAACCGTTCCCATATCTGTACAGTCGTACTTTCTGGATAATGGGTTTCCCATACCTGTATTAGTTCCCCTATCAGAATGTGTGTGGGATCCGTTATCCGGAAACCCATTATCAAGAAAGTATGGGATGGCCGTGTGTGCGTGTCCAATAGATAGAAGAGGTGGTGGGGGGTAAATAGAGGCCACACTGCCCATGTCCAAGAATAGGAGTTGTAGGTAACGGTTATAAGAAGTCAAGATGGGCTTGATGGCGACTATAAGGCAAGTTGGGGACAGTAACATCAGTTTTGCCCAGCCTGTGGCTCTTTGGTTGTCATTTAAGTGAAACTTCCAGAACCCTCCAACAGGGCGTCTGTATAGGGAAGTACAAGATAAAAAGTGCAGTGGTTTGAGGTTTCTGATGTTATTTTCATACCCAGTCAGATTCACTTTTCTGTTTCTCGAATAACCAAGTCAGAACATTGTTCCCTTTTTCTATTTCAGATTCACCAAGAACCTGTCCCCTGACAAGATCAATCTGAGCACTCTGAAAGGGGAAGGCCAGCTGACCAACTTGGAACTGGATGAGGAGGTGCTTCAGAACATGCTGGACCTGCCAACCTGGCTAGCAATCAACAAAGTCTTCTGCAACAAGGCTGCCATTAGGGTTGGTGCTGTTTTGTCATTCAGCAAGTTTTTATTTAAAGGGGTTGTTCACCTTTAAATTTCTTTTGGTATGATGCAGAGAGTGATATTCTGAGGCAATTTGAAATTGGGTTGGGTTTTGTTATTTTTTGTGGTTTTTAAGTTGAATTTTTATTCAATCCTGGATTCAGTGCAACCCTAATTTTAACGATTATGGGTAGTTAGAGGATGTGGGAGTATTAAAATGGTGGTCACTGGGGGGCAAAGGAGTGAATTGGGTTTTTGACTTGTGATTTCCAGTTAATAAAGGTGCCTGACATTCATCTGTATTGCAGATCCCATGGACAAAGCTGAAAACGCATCCTATAAGCCTGGTTAGTATTGCTTTTTGGTTACATCATTAAGAAAATACAGAAGTGACACCGTAGGTATTTAGATCAAATACCACATTTACTAAATAGGCGTGAAACGTGGGGCATTCATGGCAGTTACACTGCATTATCTGAATGTTTAATTTCCAGCTCCAGGAATTAGGAAAAAAAAACAGATGATTGTTTTTATCTTTGTTCCTGCAGTCCCTGGACAAAGTCATAATGGAGATGAGCACCTGCGAGGAGCCACGGAGCTGCAATGGTCCCTCCCCTCTTGTAACAGCGTCGGGACAAAGGTATGCTATTTACAAACAGACCTCTATAAATAAATACGTCCTGAGATTCTGAGACAATGAATGTGCCTGCAGCCTGGCTGCCAGCTAAGTACTGTGAGATCCTTTATGTAGTGGATATTAAATATTAGTATAATTGTATTACTGGCATGTGCTGACATGATAATAATTGTCTCTATGACTGCTGGAAAAACATTTGCTATCTACTGTATGTAATACTGAATTGTTTTGAATCCAAGTTCTCTTCGCCTTCCCAACTTTGAGGCACATTTACTAAAGACCGAATTGTGTTTTTCTGATAAATTTTCGCTAATTAGACAATTCGCAACAACATTACTAAATTACGAGTAACGCACATCATTAACAAATTACTTTTGCTGCGTTTCGCCAGGCAAATTCTCGGTCTGGTGAGCCATTGTAAATCCGTGACCTCATATCCTGTATTTCAAAAAAGTCAGAAGCAAAAATCAGAACGCTGGAGGTTTTTCATATTTAAATGAGATTATGTTTACACTTTTTTTTCACTTTGAAGTAGGGATGCAGAAATCCAGGATTTGGTTCGGGATTCGGCCTTTTTGAGCATGATTCGGCCGAATCCTTTTGCCCGGCTAAACTGAATCCGAATCCTAATTTGCATATGCAAATTAGGGGAAGGGAGGGCAATCGCCTGACTTTTTGTCACAAAACAAGGAAGTAAAAAAATGTTTTCCCTTCCCACCCCTAATTTGCATATACTTGGTATTCTCAGCCGAGTCCAAAATAGTGTATTCTGTGCATCCCTAATTTGAAGCTCATGCCACAATTGTTTAAAGGTCCCCATAGACGCGACGATTCTTCTTGCCGAACGACCGATTTTAGGGAAGCCCGACCAATCCTTCGAAATTATCGTGCGGTTAGTGGGATTCGAACGATCATACATCTTACGATTTTTCGCCCGAAATCTGTCAGGAAATTGATCGGCCAGGTCAAAAAATCTTTTGTCGGTCCCAGTGCAATCTATCTATGATTGCAGGGCCAAGCAAGCAGCTCCCCTTTGTTTTCCTGGCAAATTGGTCTTTTTAGTTGATGGTAAATTCGTACGATCGTTCTGAGAAGATCGTGGTCTCACGATCAGGATCTGATCTTTTAAAAATCTCAACATCTATGGCCAGCTTTAGGATGGGCTCATGTCTAGGACAATAGAGGATCTCTGTCTTCATTTTGCTTCCTTTGACATTATTTTAATAATAAATGGCTACTTCCAGCAATTTCACCAAAATTACTAATAAATACATACATATATACCTTTTATGCCCACTTGATTTATATTATCTAAAGCGTAAATAATTGAATTGTGCTTTTCTGCGAAATTTTCGCTAATAAGACAATTCGCAACAACATTGCTAATTTCCGAGCATCACACGTCACTAACAAATTACTTTCTCCGCGTTTCACCAGGCAAATTTTTGATCTGGCAAGCGATTGTAAATCCGCTAATTTATCAAAGTGTGAAAATTCGTTACCCTTTTCATCAAAATCTATTTCGCCAGGTTCTGACTAGTGAATTGATACGATTATCACGATCACGATTACGATTAAGCTACATCCACAACATTATGTCGGTGACCACATATCCTGTATTCCAAAAAAGCAAAAATCAAAAATATCTTCTTTACACTTTTTTTTTTTTAACATTTGAAGCTCATGACACAATTGTTTTAGGGTGGGCTCATGTCTAGGACAACAGAGGATCTCTGTCTTCATTTTGCTTCCTTTGACATTTTTGTAATAATAAATGGCCACTTTCAGCAATTTCACCAACATCACTAATAAATACATACATATGACCTTTTATGCCCACTGAATTTAAATTGACGTAAGTTAATTAACTTTTGCCAGGAATAAAGTAACGATAGAGAAAATGTATTTTAAAATTTTCTCCAGCATTCTCTTTGCATGACGTAATTGCGCATTTTGTTGAATATGTTTATTCGCCACGAAATAACATCTGACATAGTTGCTCAAAGTCTGGCATCCTTGCAACAGGATCTTGACAAACTGGCAATCTGGGCAGCTAAGTGGCAAATGAGATTCAATGTTGATAAATGTAAAGTCATGCACCTGGGATGTAAAAATATCCAAGCCACTTATACCCTTAATGGGACTGCACTAGGCAAATCCATTATGGAAAAGGACCTTGGAGTCCTTGTAGATGATAAACTTGGCTGTAACAAGCAATACCAGTCGGCAGCATCAAGGGCAAATAAGGTCTTGAGCTGTATTAAAAGGGGCATAGAGTCAAGGGAGGAGGGGGTCATTCTTCCACTGTATAGAGCACTTGTAAGGCCCCATCTAGAATATGCCGTACAGTTTTGGTCTCCATCACTCAAACAGGACATTATTGTATTAGAGAGGGTACAGAGAAGGGCAACTAAGCTGGTAAAAGATATTGAAAATCTTAGCTATGAGGAAAGACTGGCCAAATTGGGGATGTTCACGTTGGAGAAGAGGCGCTTAAGGGGTGATATGATGACTATGTATAAATATATAAGGGGATCATATAATAATCTCTCTAATGCTTTATTTACCAGTAGGTCTTTCCAGCTGACACGAGGTCACCCATTCCGATTAGAAGAAAAGAGGTTCCGCCTAAATATTCGGAAGGGGTTTTTTACAGTGAGAGCTGTGAAGATGTGTAATTCTCTCCCTGAATCAGTTGTACAGGCTAATACATTAGATAGCTTTAAGAAGGGGTTGGATAGCTTTTTAGCAAGTAAGGGAATACAGGGTTATGGGAAATATATGGCTCATAGTCCAAGTTGATCCAGGGACTAGTCCGATTGCCATTTTGGAGTCAGGAAGGAATTTTTCCCCCTCTAAAGGTGGCCATACACGGGCCGATAAAAGCTGCCGACAGACCAAGTCGGCAGCTTATTGGCCCGTGTATGGGGGCCCCCGACGGGCTTCCCCGATCGAGATCTGGCCGAAAGTCGGCCAGATCTCGATCGGATGGGGTTAAAAATCCCGTCGGATCGCGGCCGCATCTGTTCGTTGATGCGGTCCCGCGATCCGACCGCCCGTTTGGCGAACGCTAGGATCCGATCGTTGGGCCCTAGGGCCCACGATCGGATCAGCCCGATATTGCCCACCTCAAGGTGGGCATATCGGAGGGAGATCCGCTCGTTTGGCGACATCGCCAAACGAGCGGATCTATCCGTGTATGGCCACCTTAAGGCAAATTGGAGAGGCTTCAGATGGGTTTTTTGCCTTCCTCTGGATCAACTGGCAGATAGGTAGTTAATAAAAAAAAAAAAAAAAAGGTTGAACTCGATGGACATGTGTCTTTTTTCAACCTTACTTACTATGTTACTATGTAAATCAATACATGGTTGCTAGCGTAATTTGGACCCTAGCAACCAGATTACTGAAATTGCAAACAGGAGAGCTGCTGAATAAAAAGCTAAATAACTCAAAAACCACAAATAATAAAAAATGAAAACCAGGTGCAGATTCTTACAATATCATTCTCTACATGATAGTAAACTTTAACTGAAAGGTGATCAACCCCTATATGCACCTTTATAGCTCTGGAAGGCTGCTTCTCTAAATATAACCAGGGATGGTTCATTTGTCGACTCTCGGGCGCAGGAAAACTGATTAAGCTACAAGTTATATATTTACTTGGAGTGAGCTGTGGGGCGAAGTACATGATTTTAAAGGCTGAATGTGATTGGTTAGGGCCCAGGCCTAGCAGAGAGTGAGAATATTACTGCAGGCGTTTGCAGGGATTTATTTAACTCTGTAACCAAACGTGACTGAGCATATTTACTGACTGAGATACGCTCATCTGAGAGCCCAATACACACTTTACACAGCCAGCTTAAGAGCGTGACGACAGGACGACTGATATGCCTGCTTGCACTCCATAATGTTTTATTTCTAACTCTGTCAACAGTCTTAAAGGGAAACTATCCCTTATTTCTGGTAGTTTAGTGGCTGTGGTATCAAGGCATAGTAAGCTAAAGGAAAACTATACCCCCCAAACAATGTAGGTCTCTATTAAAAGATACTGAGTAAAACAGCTCATGTGTAAAACCCTTCTTCATGTAAATGAACCATTATCATGATAATATACTTTTTTAGTAGTATGTGCCATTGGGTAATCATAAATAGAAAATTTCCATTTTAAATAATAAGGGCCGCCCCCTGAGATTGTAAGATCCACTGTGTACACATACAAACCACATGTAAGGTCACATGAGCCAATTAACAGACAGAGTTCTGCCTTTTGCTTCAACACTTCTTCCTGTTACAGTTAGTGTTGTAGTATTTCTGGTCAGGTGATCTCTGAGGCAGAACAGATAGAGTCACGAAATGGTGGTTCAAGGCAAGAGATGTAAAAGGGCAATATTTATGTAAATATATATTCCAGTTTGGTAAGATTCTTTGATATGTCATTCAATTTGATATAAACTATCTGTTGCTTAAGTATTCATTTTGGGGGTATAGTTTTCCTTTAAGTTGAAAAACAAAAAAAAAAAACATCCATCAAGTTCAACCTTAAGTCTGTATATAACCTGCCTAACTGCTAGTTGGTCCAGAGGAAGGAAAAAACCCATTTGAAGCCTCTCCAATTTGCCTCAGAGGGGAAAAAATTCCTGACTCCAAGATGGCAATCGGACTAGTCCCTGGATCAACTTGTACTATCAGCTATCTTCCATAACCCTGTATTCTCTCGCCAAAAAGCCATCCAACCCCTTTTTAAAGCTATCTAATCTATCAGCCAGTACGACTGATTCAGGGAGGGAATTCCACATCTTCACTCTCAGCTCTCACTGTAAAAAAATCCCTTCTGAATATTTAGGCGGAACCTCCTTTCTTCTAATCGGAATGGGTGACCTTGCATCAGCTGGAAAGACCTACTGGTAAATAAAGCATTTGAGAGATTATTATATGATAATAATACCTATGCTGCCATAGTTTTATGGTATCTCTTTCTGTACAGGCCATGAGCAAATTTAGGGACTGTTCCTGCTGAATTGTGCTTAGTACAGGGGAATACCTATGCTGCCATGGTTTTATGGTATCTCTTTGTACAGAATATGAGCAAATTTAGGGGCTGTTCCTGCTGAATTGTGCTTAGTAGTATGCTGGCAAAGTTTTATGGGATCTCTCTGTATAGGCTATAAGCAATTTTAGGGGACTGTTCCTGCTGAATTGTTCTTAGGGCAGGGGGATATCTTTTTATAGGCTATAAGAGTGTACTTTTTGCTGAAAAATGCTTAGTCCTTTCTTGCATTATTACCTATGGTCACATAGATTGTGGTATCTGTACAAGGAACTATCCACAGCAGTACATACTGACCACATCCCAGTGCAAGAGTGTAACCTCCCAGACTAGACCACTTCTTATTCTGTCTGCCTGCATGGAGAAAACAAAACAATAGGAGGCATATAGGTGGTAATAAGGAAATGTGTGATCAGGCAGTTAGAGAGACAATTGCAGCTGAGGCAAGGCTCAAACTGCAAGCTGCTCTTTGTAGCAAGATTCTTAAAAATTATATTTATATAAAATATGTGCTAGATAAAATTCAATGGAAAATTAGAAGAGTTTTTAAAGCATTTGTTTTTCTTTTTAGGCACCCCCTAAAGCTGCAACCCTAGACACTAGAACCAGTATACCATTACAAGCTACATCCATTAGCATCAGTGAGGTTGAATTTCAGCAGGGTGAGATGCAGGGCTGGACTGGGATTCAAAATAGGCCCTGGCATTCCTAGTAGACAGAGGCCCAAACAACCCCCACCAGCCCACTTAATAGTCACTTCTATGGCATCCTAAAGCAGCCCCTCTGGCATTTGCCAGAACCCACAGATTGCCAGTCCGGGCCTGGTGAGATGTAGTTGCCAATCCCTTTCCCTGGCAGGGAGTCTGCTAGGAGTTATACCCACATGTGCCATAAATGAATAATATTAGAGGAACTGCACTGTTTTCAACTATTTTCTATCTGTGCCTTTGCAGTGAGTATGGCTTTGCTGAGAAAGTAGTGGAAGGAATCTCCCTTTCTGTAAATTCCATTATAATCCGTATCCGTGCGAAGGCGTTCAACGCTTCCTTCGAACTCTCCCAGTTAAGAATATACAGCGTGAATCCCAGCTGGCAGCATGGAGACCTGAGATTCACTCGGATACAGGATCCCCAGCGAGGAGAGGTACAAAAGTCTTGCTGTTTATCTCCATTTCCTTGTAATTATTAACTTCTTAATAGAAATCAATGAATGAGGAAAGATCCCGTATATTCATCACGGTTTTATTTTATTAGGTCTTGACATTTAAAGAGATAAATTGGCAGATGATCAGGATCGAAGCGGATGCCATTCAGAGCTGTGACCATGAGATCATGAGCGCCCCTGTCCGATTAATCACGAATCAGTCCAAAATTAGAATCACGCTGAAAAGAAGGGTAAGTGAAACGGTCGCTGCAACTGCCAAAACACTTTGCTGTGTTGGCTGCCTCTTCACTGGATTTGTTGGGATAATTTCTTTCAAAGTAAATTATTCATGTAATCCTTCGTTATAGGATGAAAGGTTAATTAAGAACATATATGAGCATGGGCCAAGCATAGATTCATTTTTGCAGAGATCTTGTACATCTCTGGAAATTAACCGTTACCAATGTTATACCTAGTTATGCACCAGCCACACCTCATTATGCCATGACCACCCTTCATGCTAAACCCCCGTGGGAGGTTTTTCAGATGTAAAAAGAGTTGGGGAAAAATAAGAGCTGTGATTGGCCATTTAGTAGCCCTATGTGGACTGGCAGCCTACAGGAGGCTCTGTTTGGCAGTACACCTGGTTTATACAATCACAACTTGCCTGGAACTCAAAAATAATCACCTGTTGTGGCCACTGGGAGCAACATCCAAGGGGTCAGACAGCAACATGTTGTGGGGGATCACTGGTTTATAGGTTTCTTTGAAATCTGGAATGGTTCTTCTGTAATGTGAGGGAAAACTTACTTCTGAGACCCGTTAAGATGCCCAATCTTTTGCATCTTTCCTCTTAATATGATGATTGATGATGATGATGATGATGCAGCTTTAGAATCAATCAAGAATGTTAAAGGGATGGTTAACATTTAGTATGTTATAGAATGTCTAAACAACTTTTCAGTTGGCCTTAATTTTTTCTTTTCTGTAGTTTTTTTTCATTATTTGCCTTCTTCTTCTGACTCTCTCCAGCTTTCAAATTGGGGTCATTGACCCCCATCTAAAAAACAAATGCTCTGTAAGGCTACTAATATATTGTTATTGCTACTTTTTATTACTGTCTTTGGTACTTTCTGTTCAGATCCTCCCCTATTCATATTCCAGCCTCTTTTCAAATCCGTGCATGGTTGCTAGGGTAATTTGGACCCTGGCAACCACTGCTAAAATTACAAGATGGAGAGCTGCTGAATAAAAAGCTAAATAACTCAAAAACCACAACTAATAAAAAATGAAAACCAATTGCATATTGTCCCGAATATCACTCTCTACATCATAACTAGAAGTTAATTTAAAGGTGAAGGTTAAAATTATTGCTTTAACTAAAATTAAGTATGTGACCCCTATTTTAGATCTATAGAACGGCACACGTGTTTAGGGAAAAGGTTATGTTCTCCAGCCGTAGCTGAACTAAAACTCCCAGCATCTCTTTACTGGGCGTACTAGAAAGGTAGTAGCTAACAATTATAGTTCCTCAACAACTCAATGATAGTCCTCCCAGTATACTAAATTTGCTCAGATAAAAATAGTCATGGTTAGACAATAGCAATACTGCCAGTACTTTATCTGGGTTGTCTCAGGGACTGCATAATAACAGACAGAGCAGGCCCAGTGGTTGCTGGATGGCCCAGAAGCCTAATTTACTTGCAAATACAATAAAAGGGCAGAGACACACTGGAAGATTTGGGGAGATTTAATCGCCCGGCGACTAATTGCCTCTTCTTTGGGCAACTAATCTCCTCGAAAAGCCTTCCCGCTGGCTAGATTCCAAATTGGCCAGCAGGATGGCACTCGGAGTGCTTACTGAAACTTCGGACGACTTCGGAAAACGAAGCGCTCAGAGTGCCATCACGCCGGTGATTTAGATTCTAGCCCGCGGGAAGGCTTTTTGAGCAGATTAGTCGCCCGAAGAATAGGCAATTAGTCGCCAGGCGACTAAATCTCCCTGAATCTTCCTGTGTGTCTCTGCCCTAAGGGTCCTTAAAGGGTTGTTCACTTTTAAATTAACTTTTACTATGATTTATATAGTAATTTGTGGTTGGTCTTCATTTTCTATCATTTGTGGGTTTTGGATTATTTAGCTTATTGTTCAGCTGTCCCGTTTGGAAATTCAGCAGCTATTTGGTTACAAGGTCCAACCAGACTGAAATATAAATAGAAGAGGGCTGAATAGAAAGAGAAGCAATAAAAACTGTAACTATAAAATTGTAGCCTCAAAGAGCAATAGCTATTTGGCTGCCGGGGTCAGTGTCCCCCTGAAAGTTGGAAAGATTTAGAAAAGCAAAACAAACTATAAAAATGAAGACCAACTGAGAAATGGCCATTCTAGTACAAACTAAAAGCAAACTATACCTTTAAATCAGTTATGCACCCATATAAAGGTTAACCAATAACTTTTAGTATGTTACAGAAAAGCCAATTCTAATTTATTTTTCAATTGGTCTTCAATATTTATCCTTTATAGTTTTTTTTAATTAGTTGTATATCATTTAATTCCCCTGCCTCTTTTTATTGTGACAGTTAAAAGACTGCAACGTTGTGGCTTCCAAGCTGATTTTTATGCTGGACGACCTATTGTGGGTTCTGACCGACTCACAGCTCAAGGCCATGGTTCAATATGCCAAGTCGCTAAGTGAAGCCATTGAGAAGTCCACAGAGCAGAGGAAGAGTATGGCCTCCGAGACCACGCAGGTACACTGGCTCTCGACACATTTGTGTGTTAGCACTTATCTCTATCCCCCCTCCCGTCATACCCAGAAACTACTGGAACGTACAGTAAGAACTGCTTTAAAATAGCTAAGTGCTATCACAGGGTATGGTTGGGTAACCCAATTGGTTTATTTCCAAATATTCTTTATTATTTTCCAAAAAGAAAAGTAAAGCAGGTTAGGTATACAGCATATTGTCATTCAACAGATATCTTCCACTATAAGTCACCAAGTATAACCCAATTGGTTTAGTGTGTCACAGGGGACCAAAAAAAACGGGTATAGAAATTGAATTCACTGGGCACTGAAAAAGCGTAAAAGTGTGTTTTATGTCCCTAAAATAATAATACACCTTTGTCTCCAAAGAGCCCCACGCCGCCTGTCAGTTCCCAACAAGTAAAAAACCCACAAACGTCCACCACCCCAGAGCAGAACAACGCCATCCTAAAGCTTTTCAGGGACTTTGACGTTAAAGAGACCTCATACCATTTGGTCATCTCTCACTTGGATCTACACATCTGTGATGATATTCACTCTAAGGAAAAAGGTAAGAAATAATTCTGCTTAGGAATTGATAGCTAAAAGGGATGTTAACCTCCAAATGAATTCTTATTGTGTTTGTAGAGAACTGTAGTGTAAGCAGCTTTGCACTTGGTCTATTATGGTTGTTTATTATCTTGTATTTTGCTTCTCAAGGCTAATTGCACAAAAAGCAGATTCCATTGTCCATCAAATGACAAATGGAATGACTATGATAAAATGCTTTTTTACTTGCTGAAACACCCCTCGTATGCCATAGGCCTCAAATGTTAAAAAGCTCTGTAGTTGCTAGGTCTGCTAGTAACCAGAAACGAGTGGTTCCATTTTGATCCCCCTGGTTAGGAGTCTGTTTTGGAATGTAAAGGGCTATTGAGTTGCGTGGGCCACTGCTTACAAAATATTAAAGTTGTATGGTATCTCTCTGTACAGGCTATGAGCATATATATACTGGGCTGTTCATGCTGGATTGTGCTTAGTACAAGGGAATGCTTATGCTGCCATAGTTTTATGGGATCTCTCTGTACAGACTATGAGCAAACTTAGGGGCTATTTCTTCTGAATTGTGCTTAGTACAGGGGAATACCTATGCTGCCATAGTTTTATGGGATCTCTTTGTACAGGCTATGAGCATATATATTGGGCTGTTCCTGCTGGATTGTGCTTAGTACAGCAGAAGGCTTATGCTTCCATCGTTTTATGGGATCTCTCTGTACAGGCTATGAGCAAACCAGGTCCTTGCTAAATTGTGCTTAGTACAGGGGAATATCTATGCTGCTGTAGTTTTATGGTTCCACTCTGTACAGGCTGGAGAGAACCTAAGAAAATGGGCCGATACCTGCCCTTTATTTATTCACAGGTTGACAATCAGCCGTGTGTGATAGTAGCCTAACCCCCCTATGTTATAAAAGGCACTAAGTTTTCCCAGGAGCAATAACCCATAGCAATCAATAAGATGTTTGCTTTTAAACAGGTGACCAATAAATACCCGCTGATTGGTTGCTATGGGTTACTGCTCCTGGGCAAACTTAGTGCCTTTTATTACATAGCCCCCTTAGACTGCTAGTCTACGTCTGTGTGGTGTGACGAGAAGCCCATGGCTGGCCAGGCAGAAGAATATCGTCTCCATAGGCAAACTGAATGTACCCTAAAGGGGACCCGTCACCCCAAAAAAATATTCAAAATACTATTTCATTACATCAGTCAAGCAAAATGAACTTTAATTACACTATATAAATTATTTGAATCTTGTTTCCTCCAGTCTGGGAATTCATAATTACAGCAAGCAGGCAGGAGCCATTTTGTGGACACTGTTATTAAGACAAGCCTTGCATCATCTCAGAATCTTGTTTGTGCATCAGAATGGGGGACCCGGTGTCTATCCCCATGCACTGGTTACACAATTAAATGGTTAAGAGAACAGGGCAATGTGGGGAAAGCATTGATTTCTAGCAAGTGTTGAATGGAAAGTGAAAGTAATTGTCTGGCCCGCCTCTATGCCCAGGGCATAGAGGAGGGGCAGACAATATTTGATTGAGAGCTGAGATGTTCAAATGAGCTTACAACAGCTATGAATGCTTTTATAAAAAATAGAAATTGGATTTCATGTTTCATTTGAAAAGGACTTTTATTATACAGCTTTTTGTGTCTGGGTGACAGGTCCACTTTAATTAACTTTTGAAAAATGAAGTAAATATAATTATCATACACAAATCCATTGTACAAACCCATAGTTAAAAGTGAACATGAACTTCCCTGTTACTGTACTGTTTATACAGTGGTACGATACAGGTGCACCATAAACCCCAGCTTTGTGCTGTAATATTGTAACCTTGTTTCCTTATTTCACAGCCTTTGTGAGGCGGGTAACTGGAGGGGCCATGCAGTTGTCTTTCAGCCAGCTGACTGTCGACTACTATCCCTACCACAGAGAAGGTAAAGCTAATGATGTTTTTGTTGGTATCTCTTTCTGTCATCACAGAGAAAAGCATTTTGGCATTCTGATGCCTGAGGTGACAAGACACCCTTCCCCTATGTATGTATAGGATAGTGTGGGTTGTGCAGTTGCATTCACCTACAATAAAAAAAAGCAGAATTTCCTGTTTAAGAATGATAGAAGTTAAAGAATTTCCAGTTCTTAAAGGAACTGTAACACCAAAAAATGAAAGTGTTTTAAAGTAATGAAATATAATGTAGTGTTGTGCTGAACTGGTAAGACTGGTGTGTTTGCTTCAGAAACTCTACTATAGTTTATATAAACAGGCTGCTGTGTAGGCATGGGGGTAGCCATTCAATGCTGAAAAAGAATGCTGTCAATCAATCAAGAATGCTGAAAGATACACCACAGATAACAGATAAGCTCTGTAGTGTACAATGGGATCCTTCAGAACTTATCTACGGTGTATCCTGTGCTTGAATGGCTGCCCCATGGCTACACAGCAGCTTGTTGTATAAACTAAAGTAGTGTTTCTGAAGCAAACGCACCAGTTGTACCCGTGCAGGGCAACAGTACATTATATTGTCATTCCTTTAAAACACTTTAATTTTTTGGTGTGACTGTTTCTTAAAATATATTGTGGGGGGGGGGGGAAGCATTTTGCCATCACAAGTAAAGGTCCATTGCATAAGCTCCCATGTATAACTAGGCACCTATCCTTTTCTAAAGTCCTATAGCATCCATTTATTCCCTACAGACCTTCATCAGCCACAAGAGGCAACTGGCCCTGCTGGAAAGCATCACTAGATTGCTGCATTTTAATCAGACAGGAAATCACATGATTAGGGTTGACACACAAGCAGTTTCTATTGAAAAACACTGGTGGGGAAAAGGTCTTTTCTGTATTGCAAGAAACACAACGGGCTGAAACTGCAGCAGCCGCAGTCAATCATTTGGACAGACCCACTGGGAATGAAGAAATCTAATTCTTGCAATTTGTAGCCTCTGCTAATTTAACAGCTAAAATGTTGTCAAAGTCGATGAGTCCTAATTGAATCAAGCACTTAGCACTAAAAAGCCAACAACCAAGGTTTTATTGCTGAAACATGGGAAACGGCAGTCGTCACTGTTGTAAGGGATTTGTCTGTGCCAACAGTATGCAGACTTGGTGCAGTGTTTCTACTGCTGCTTTATCTGTTGTCTGTAATCTTATTTGTTTTACTGTTCTTACCCCTAATTATGTCATTGACGTGTGTGCCATGTAGTGATACGAAATTGTCATCTTGCAGGAGATGGCTGCAGTCACTGGATGCACTATGGTGATGCAACAAAAACAAGATGCTCTTGGGCACAGGAATTGTTGCATGAATTCAACAGCAATATTGAGATGCTTAGGCAAGCCGTCAAGGATCATAACCCCAGCTCTCCAATCAGAACTGTGCCAAATGCATCCCAGCAGTATGGGCAAACTGGTATGTTGAATGGAAACAAACTTACATTTTATTGATGCATTATCTTGGGATGTTATCCTACCCTGTTGATAGTAGGGAGAGATGGTGCCGCAGGATAATAGTCTCAGGGAAGGGACTGTGACTGTCGGATAGCAGGTATAGTAGGGAGAGATGGTGCCTATAGTAGCAGAGGGATAATAGTCTCTGGGAAGGGACTGTAATAGCAGGTATCGTAGGGAGAGATGATGCCTATAGTAGCAGTGGGATAATAGTCTCTGGGAAGGGATTGTGGCTGTAGGATAGCAGGTATAGTAGGAAGAGGTGGTGCCTATAGTAGCAGTGGGATAATAGTCTCAGGGAATGAACTGTGACTGTAGAATAGCAGGTACAGTAGGGACAGCTGGTGCCGATAGTAGCCGAGGGATTAAAGTTTCTGGGAAGGGAATGTGGCTGTAGGATAGCAGATATAGTAGGAAAAGATGGTGCCTATAGTTGGCAGTGGGATAATAGTCTATTGGAAGAAACTGTGGCTGTGGGATAGAGAGAGATGGTGCCTATAGTAGCAGTAGGATAATAGTCTCTGGGAAGGGACTGTGGCTGTAGGATAGCAGGTATAGTTAGAAGAGATGGTGCCTATAGTAACCGTGGGATAAAAGTATCTGGGAAAGGATTGTGGCTGTAGGATAGCAGGTATAGTAGGAAGAGATGGTGCCTATAGTAGCAGTGGGATAATAGTCTCTGGAAGGGACTGTGTGATCTCAGGTATTGTAGGGAGAGATGATGCATATAGTAGCAGTGGGATAATAGTCTCTGGGAAGGGAATGTGGCTGTGGTATAGTAGGGAGAGAGGGTTCCTATAGTAGCAGTGGGATAATAGTCTCTGGGAAGGGACTGTGGCTGTAGGAAAGCAGATATAGTTAGGAGAGATTGTGCCTATAGTGACAGTGGGATAAAAGTCTCTGGGAAAGTATTGTGGCTGTAGGATAGCAGGTATAGTAGGAAGAGATGGTGCCTATAGTAGCAGTAGGATAATAGTCTCAGGGAATGGACTGTGACTGTAGAATAGCAGGTCCAGTAGGGACATATTGTGCCAATAGTAGCAGAGGGATAATAGACTCTGGGAAGGGATTGTGGCTGTAGGATAGCAGATCTAGTGATAGGGTTTTTTTATTTTAAATACGTATTGGGTGGCACAAGGTTATACTGTAGTTCTGGAGTCTAGTTTTTTTATGGCATATCCTCTTCTTCTAGGGACATGTTAAAGTTTGATATGGTTAGGTTTTCAATACAAATAAGGTGAGGTCACTAATGGTGACCTCAAACAGATGGGCATTTGTGAGAATGATACTGAGAGGTGGCAAACAAAATGCGGATCCATATAAAAGTACAAAGCACTGAGAGTTAGATTACTGAAATTCGTCACACACGCTCTTACTTAGATAACTTTGTGTCTTGTATCCAATTCTGAACTGCATTATTAATATGAGTGTACTTCTGGCTTCTATAATGGAATGCTGAACAGTACATGAGGCAGAGGTAGAAGATAAGGAAGGTTGTACACAGCCAAAAAGCTAAAGGTGACCATACATTGGCCTGGCTTGTTCAGGCCCTTCTGACCAACCAGCACTTCCTGACAGCCTGCCTAATCAGTATCTGCCCCCATCTTCTTGTCCCTAATTCCTCTAGTTTTATCCTGTCTGGGCACTTAAGTTTCTGTAGGGATAAACTTGTTTGTTTCAACCCTTCCCTGATGATGTCATTTTCAGGTTTTGATCAGAATGTAAAACGATCCTCACCGACAGCATTTGGGGAGCCGCCCAAATCCAACCCGTTGTCCAGTTCTTTTGTTGTCAGACTTGCTGATTTTAATATTTTTCAGGTAAATGTTTCCCATCTTATCTAAATTCCCTCTTTCTGCTATTTCCCATCTAAAATTTGTAGAAAATGTTCTTGAAGGAAAATAGGTGTTTTTATGCCATATTTTAAAGGCGTTCACCTTTAAATTAACTTTTTAATGTTTCTGTTTTTTTAGTTGTTTAGCTTTTTATTTAGCAGCTCTCCAGTTTGTTATTCCAGCACTCTGTTTGCTAGGGCCCAATTTACCCTAGCAACCATGCATTGATTTGAACAAGAAACTGGAATATGAATAGGAGAGGGGCTGAATATAAAGCTGAGTAATAAAAAGTAGCTATAACAATAAATGTTTAGCCTTACAGAGCATTTGTTTTTAGATTGGGTCAGTGACCCCCTATTTGAAAGCTGGAAAACTTCAGAAGATGAAGGCAAATAATTGAAAAAATAATAAAAAATTAAGGCCAATTGAAAAGTTGCTTAAAATATAGTGTAGCCTTTAAGCAGAGGCATTTGCATTTTTCTTTACTTTGAGACTCCATATATATTACCCTGTATCATTTCAGGTCTCAACAGCGGATCAGTGTCGCTCTTCCCCTAAAACAATGATTTCTTGCAATAAGAAGAGCCTGTATCTCCCACAGGAAATGTCTGCAATTCATATTGAATTCACTGAATATTATTTCCCTGATGGGAAGAACTTCCCAAGTAAGTCTCATCCAATACTAATGCTACTTTATTCCTGTGCCTGGTCCTTTAAAATCCTAATTAAGTGAATTTGAAGGACTTATGTACAAATATTTTTTTTCGTTGTTTTCCTCCCCAGTTCCAAGCCCCAACCTCTATGTACAGCTGAACGCACTGCAGTTTACCCTGGATGAGAAGAGTGTCCTGTGGCTCAATCAGTTTGTATTGGACCTGAGGCAAAGCCTTGATCAATTTGTGGCCATGTACAAGCTAAGCGACAACTCCAAGTCGGACGAGCATGTTGACATCAGAGTCGATGGGCTGATGCTGAAGGTAATTCAAGAATTTTCCTTGTTAACTGCAGGAGCAGCTTCAGCTAGTAAATAATTCAGCTGCTGTTTCACCTCCTTCCTACATAAAATATATATGATCCATCTGTTGTAGTGCACTAACATATTTGCATCCAAAATCATTCATGATCACGGTGGCATTTTCTTTCCAGCTGAAATAAGAATGGCTGTGCCAAATGAGCTCTAAAAGCTGGGGCTCGGGGCCTCTCCACCTTCCAGGCAGCCGTTTCTCAGCAGACCAGATCTGACCTTGCTGGTTATTTTCATCACATTTACACTGATTCTCAGTGACAAATGCAGGTTTCTCCCAAGTGAATAATTGCATTTTATTTACTATGTATGTTAAATTATCTGTACCTTACAGGAGAACTAAAGGCTAAAAAAAGAATATTGGGTATAGTAGGAAGAGATGGTGTCTATAGTAGCAGTGGGATGATAGTCTTTGGGAAGGGAGTGTGGCTGTGGGATAGCAGGTACAGTCATATGAAAAAGTTTGGGAACCCCTCTTAATTCTTTGGAGTTTTGTTAATCATTGGCTGAGCTTTCATAGTAGCAACTTCCTTTTAATATATAACATGCCTTATTGAGACAGGTGCATACATTTGGGCACCCAGAGATATTACATCAATACTTAGTTGAGCCTCCTTTTTTATTCTGGATGGCGGAATTTTTGACCATTTGTCCATACAAAATCTCTCCAGTTCAGTTAAATTTGATGGCTGCCGAGCATGGATATCCTGTTTCAAATCATCCCATCAATTTTCAATGGTATTCACGTCGAGGAACTGTGACGGCCATTCCAGAATATTGTACTTCTCCCTCTGCATAAATGCCTTTGTAGATTTCGAGGTGTGTTTAGGGTCATTGTCTTGTTGGAATATCCAACCCCAGCTTAAAATCCAATTTTGTGACTGATGCTTGAACATTATCCTGAAGAATTGTTGATATTGAGTTGAATTCATCCGACCCACGACTTTAACAAGGGCACCAGTACCTGCGCTAGCCCCACAGCATGATGGAACCAAATTTGACAGTAGGTAGCAGGTGTTTTTCTTGAAATGCAGAGTTCTTCTTCCGCCATGCAGAGCCAAACAACTGAATTTTTGTCTTATCAGTCCAAAGCACTTTTGTTCCAAAATGTCTAAATGAGCTTTTGCAAGTGACTCTGTTTCGTGAGTACAGAAAGGGCTTCTTTTTCATCACTCTGCCATACAGATGTTCTTTGTACAAATTGCGCTGAATTGTAGAACAGTGTACAGATACACCATATGCTGAAAGATGTTCTTGCAGGTCTTTGGAGGTGATCTTTGGGTTGTCTGTAACCATTCTCAAAATCCTCAGCATATGCTTCTCCTGTATTTTTCTTGGCCTGCCAGACCTGAGTTTTACAGCAACTGTGCCTTTAGCCTTCCATTTCCTGATTACATTCCTTACAGTAGAAACTACCAGTTTGAACCTCTGAGATAGCTTTTTGTAGCCTTTCCCTAAACCATGATACTGAACAATCTTTGTTTCCAGATCTTTTGAGAGTTGCTTTAAGATCCCCTGTTGTCACTCTTTAGAGGATCTTGTAAGACATGTTTTGAGTGTCCGTGGCACTGCACAAGCTCAGTGTGCTCTGGGCTGCTGTTGGAAAGCTAAGCTTAGGGGTCAGGGGAAATCAATCGGGAAAATTAGGTTTGTCTGTCATAGAAGCTGATACTACAGGTCTAATAACTATTCATAGGGTTTATAGACTGAAAGAAATGACAGTGCCACACCTCTTGGTCCACAGCCCGATTATCCTGATAAATAAGCCCACTCATTACTCACAGTTTGCTGTACCCAGAGTACCACTAATTTATATCTATTCACGCCCATTTTTGTTTTGCAGTTTATTATACCCTCCCAAAAGAAGCAAGACTGCCACCCTGATCAGCCAGCGGGTATCAGTATTCAGACGTCCGAAATGATCGGCAGCAACACAAGACAGACTGCAAACTGCCGCCGGTCCGATCTGGAAGCCATCTTTCAGGACTTCAAAGACTATGATTTCTACTCTAAGAACTTCACCTCTTTCCCTCGTTCCCACGACCACTTCGACATCCTGCACCCCATTTTTCAGAGACACGCCTTTGAGCAAGACACTAAAATGCACGACATTTATAAGGGACTGGTGGCGCCAACGCTGGACACCAATGCACTAAGTACCTCTGCTGCTAGAGACATCTGGGCCATACATTTCACACAGTTCTGGGTTGACTATGAAGGGATTAAAAGTGGGAAGGGGCGACCGGTGGTCTTCATTGACTCGTTTCCTTTTTCCATTTGGATCTGCCAACCTCGACGTTTCCTGCAGTCTCAGAAACGGACTCTTTGCGATGGTGATCCCTTGCAAAGCATTTCCAAAAGCGAATCAACAGACTTCGTAGGCCGCCTGCAAAGGAAAAAACTGTTGAAACAATATTACAGCACTGAACTGGGAGGCTCGAATACCCCTTTACAGAAGTCCCAGTCCCTCGACAGCAGTTTGGCCAACCCCCCCACCTGCAAACAGACCGACGCGGACATCCACGTACTTGCTCATGTGCAGAAACACGTTAGCTTACAGATCAACCACTACCAGTATATTTTCTTGCTCTTGCTCCAAGAATCCATCAAGCAGATCTTGGAGAACGTCAAGAAGGATGTAGAAGAAGTGACCGGCAAGCCAGACGATGAGAACAAGATCTCTGTAGGCTTGCTGCTCAAGAGTGCTGATGTTTCTTTATTGCTGCTTCCATTGCCAGAAGATAATTCCAAGTCACCACTTCCATGCGAAGGTAGCCCTGTCACTGACCATAAACTCCCGTCACCTTCAGAGGGCGTCACAGGGGACCTCATAATCAACAACAACGTTGATTTGATTAACAAGGCCATCTTCGAAAGCGATCTGAAAGGGGATCCTCAAAAGATTGTAGCGACTGACCCCTTGCTGTCTAAATCTTCCAGCGACACAGAGCTTTTGAAAAGGTCTCCTCCCTACTTGGACTCTACAGCAGATAAAGACTTGCTGGAAGCTGAACTTGCCTTCGGCCAGCAGATTGATAGAAATAACCTTAAAGAGGATCCTGGTGCAAATATAGACATTAGCTCTTCCTTTCTTATCCACCCTCTTAACAATCACATTAACAGCAATGGTCCTGATCATGCACTTGCAGAAGATCAGTTTGCTAGTCCTCTTCTGCCAGAGGTAGAAAAGAAACAACTGGTGGACACAAGGTATTACAGCAGTTTAAATGTTTCAAAGTCCATTATACTTTTATCTTTTACACTTTCCTTGTAGATTTGTCTAACTCACTTACTGTTTGCTCATAGCCTGTACAGAGAGAACTATGGCAGAATAGGTATTCCCCTGTACTAAGCACAATTTAGCATGAACAGTCCTCTAAGTTTTCCCATAGCCTGTACAGATAAATAACATAAAACTATGGCAGCGTAGGTATTCCATTGTACTAAGCACAATTCAGCAGGAACGTGTAGCCTGAGCATTTGTTTTTAGATGTCAATGACCCCCATTTTTAAAGCTGGAAAGAGTAGAAGAAAAAAGCAAATAACTTAAAAAAAAAAAAAAAAAAACCTCTTAAAAAAAAAATAAATAATGAAGTTCATTAGAATGATCAATGAAGAATTTAGAATCCAAAAAGATGACCCCTGGTTGGTCATTATAACCCAGTGGGTGAGCTTTAATCTCTATAGGGAGATGTTAGGAGCAAAAATCCTGCTGTTTTAAGTGTAAATAAGAAATGCATCACCTGGGACCATGGGAGTTATAGTTCACCAGTATCTGGAGGCTCTTCAGTGCCTGAACACTGATATAAAAGACCCTAGACTGTGAGACTGCAGAAAGAAGAGCTACAGCTCCCCCGTGTGGATATACCTAAATTTATTTTTAACAGTACAATCTAATAACAGTTTTAGGAGGGGATAGGGTTGCCACCTGGCCGGTATTTTACCGGCCTGGCCGGTAAAAATGATGGTTGATCCCAAAGTTATTAATAGGGAAAAAATATAAATATATAGGAAGGCCGAAAAAGGTGGCAACCCTAGGAGGGGATAGTTTCCCTTTAGTTCTCTTCAGTATTGCCATGTGTATGCTGCCTCATATGACTGTATTATTATTATATTAACTTGCATGTCTGTTTCCTGTGTATTTTCTCTCAGCGGAATCCCCAAGGAGCGCTGCCTGCCCAATCTCTCGGTTTCTTACAAGAACATGAAGAGAAGTCCTTCCCAGTTCTCCCTGGACAATATTTCCATTGACAGCAACCTGCTGGATGAACAAATGATAGAGAGCGATGGGAGCGACCATCTGGAAGTGGGTGAGTCAGGAACTCTAATGGAGTCACTTGGTGGCACAATGTGGCTACTAGAAGGTTTATTTTGGTGACCAACCGATCCCAGTGAGTCTGTTTGGATGTTGTAATATGTGGCATTTTTGGCCAATTTGTCTGCACCTTGCCCACCAAGAGTCTCCTTTCCCAGCATGGTCTTTGCCCACCGGGGGTGTGATCTCCCAACATGCTTCTTTCCCACTGGTGTTCTGATCTCCCAACATGCTCCTTTCCCCCCCCGGGGTCTGATCTCCGAACATGCTCTTTGCTCACCTGGGGTCTGATCTCCCAACATGCTCCTTTCCCACCCGGTGTCTGATCTCCCAACATGCTCCTTTTCCACCCAGGGTCTGATCTCCCAACATGCTCTTTGCTCACCTGGGGTTTGATCTCCCAACATGCTCCTTGCCCACCGGGGGTCTGATCTCCCAACATGCTCCTTGCCCACCGGGGGTCTGATCGCCCAACATGCTCCTTGTCCACTGGGGGTCTGATCTCCCAACATGCTTCTTGCCCACCTGGGGTCTGATCTCCCAAAATGCTCCTTGCCCACAGGGGGGTTTGATCTCCCAACGCGTTCCTTGCCCTCCGGGAGTCTGATCTCCCAAAGCGTTCCTTGCCCACCGGTGATCTTCCAATGTGCTCCTTGCCCCCCGGGGGTCTGATCTTCCAACTTTCTCCTTGCCCACTGGGGGTATGATCTTCCAACGTTCTCCTTGCCCACCGGGGGTCTGATCTTCCACTGTGCTCTGCGCACCGGGGGTCTGATCTCCCAACATGCTTCTTTCTCATTGGGGGTCTGATCTAACACTCTCATTTCCCAACATGCGATCTACCTTTATGCTCACATCCCATGTCTCCATTAATGGTTGGCTTCCCACCATATACTAATCTCTAAGTAAATTTTACACTAAGCCCTGTCTTTATCCGAATAAGCAACTGTAAAAAAAAAATTTCTCTTACAAAGCCAGTGAGCAAATTGGTACTAATATCTGTTCATGTGTGGGCACCTCCTTAATTTTTTCTGTTCATTCTAGGAATGGAGGACTTTTCTTCCCTGAATTATCCATGTACAGCAGAGACTTCCAGCGTGGAACTGAGAAATGAGGAATATTGTGTGTCTTCCCCAGACGCCATCAGCGCAGAGACATCACAAGACTCCAGACAAGACCTGGTAACTTTTTTTTTTTTTACAATTAATCAATGGAAACAATTGTGCGATGATGGTTCTCCAATAACGTGGCTGGGTTTTTTTCAGCAGTATGAACCCTTGGAACCTTACTGACAAATGTCTGGCTGGTGGGAAAACCCCACTGGGTGAGGACTGCTTTGATGTGGTCCTGCCCTATCTCGATAGGCACCTCGTATGATCTGAGTAGTGCAGTGGGTTTGGTGACCAGGTTATATCTATAGTCACAGGCTTCCTGGCTTTCCCAACTACGAGCATGTTCCCTAGAGACCAGGAACCTATCCATGCACCTCCTCTGTGCCTGCAATATTGTGAATCTGCAACCTGTCAAAATTTTCATGTTTCTCAGACAAAGGTGGCACCATCTTTAGCCTGGTTGGAACTCAACCGCAGACCTCTGCACAATCAGGGCACTATAGATGTCGAGTATGTTTTAAATTCTCTTTCTATGCTCTTTATTTTCTTAGATGTCCGTATTGGTTTTGAAAGTAGTTGGTATCAACTGTGGAATTGATATCAAAGGGGAAGATGCCACCATCTGCCTGCAGATTAACCGGGTGGTACCGAACCAGCTGGGCAATGTCAGCGTTTGGCAGTACCTCAACAGCCGCAACACAGGTAAGTAGTCTGTGACCAGATCTCAGGCATTCACCTATGGAGCTCAGACCACAGGACTAGATGTTAGGCTATAAATCCATATCCTGCACTGTTGGTGGGATGTTAGGAGTTTTAGTTGAAAGGGAAACTATACCTCCAAAATTAATACTTAAAGGGGAACTCCACACAAACATAACTTAAGCTTTTTGAATAGTTAACAAAATTTCAAGCAACTTTGCAGTATACATCAATTAAAAAATACGCAGACTTTTCATGATTTTTATTGGTTTGGAACAGTTCCCTAGCCCCCTGTTTTGCTGCTGATCTGTCTGACTACTTTGCTGAGCTGGCTGACTACTGTTACTTTGTATCAGTAGCCAGCTGTCCTTAGGCTGCTTCCTCCAAACACCACAATTCCCTGCACATGTAATTTCAATAAGGAAAGGAACATCACAGTGCAATGCATTGTGGGTTATGTAGTTTCTGTAAGCTGTGGAGAAGTTGTTACATTTGTAACATCAGTGTTTAGTTCCTCCTTCCCTGACAGTATTTCAAATGATGCAGAAAGAGAAGGACTGTTAAACAGCTGGATTTCAGCAAAGGAAATGGCATTTATTCATACTTTTTTGAAGAAACGGGTAACTGTGATAGGTATATTAGGGGTTTCTGTGTTATATGGGTCCCATTATCAAATGGTTTGGAAGCCGGAGTTTCCCCTTTAAGCAACAGATAATTTGATATAAACTAAGTAGTATATTAAAGAATCTTACCAAATTGGAATATATATTTGAGTAAATATTGCCCTTTTATATCATTTACCTTAAGCCCAATTTTTGTGATGGTCTCTGTGCTGCCTCAGAGATACCTGACCTGAAATACTGCAGCTCTGTACAGCAACTGTAACAGGAAGAAGTGTGGAAGCAAAAGACTCTGTCTGTTAAAAGAAAACTATACCCCCGAACAATGTAGGTCTCTATAAAATTATATTGCATAAAACAGCTCATGTTTAAAACTCTGCTTCATGTAAATAAACCATTTTCATAATATCATACTTTTTTAGTAGTATGTGCCATTGGGTAATGCTAAATAGAAAATTGCCATTTTAAAAAATAAGGGCCGTCCCCTGGGACTTTACAATTCACGGTGCACACAAACAAAGTATACTGTACATGTTAGGTCACATGATCCAATTCACAGACCGAGTTCTCTCTTTTGCTTCCACACTTCTTCTTGTTACAGCTGCAGTATTTCTGGTCAGGTGATCTCTGAGGCAGTACACAAAATGTTGGTTCAAGGCAAGGGATACAAAAGGACAATATTTACTTACTATAAACTGTTTAAGTATTAATTTTGAGAGTATAGTTTTCCTTTAATTGGCTCATGTGACCTAACATGTATGGTTTGTGTGCACCGAGAACTGTAGGATCCCAGGGGACGGCCCTTGTTTTTTAAAATGACAATTTTCTATTTATGATAACCCAATGGCACATAATACTAAAAAAGTATATTATTTTGAAAATGGTTTATCTACGTGAAGTAGTTTTATAGAGACCTACATAGTCTGTGGGTATAATTTTCCTTTAACAACAGCTGAAGGGTGACACATTGGACATCCCTGAATTGGTAAAAAATAAATAAATGGATGTATGAGATTTGATTCCAATAGAAGTGAGCTTTCCTCTCTCTCTACCCGGTTTATCACAATAAGTCTGTAGCCTGTGTCGCAAATATTCAATCCAACAACAATGGCTCAGTTCTCACATCTTTAACATTACATGTTACCCATAACTATATCAGAAGGTTCCCAGCCAACATCTTGACATGCACAATAAAGCTTCTTGCCTGCTCCATTTGTTTTCTACGTCGGCCCTACCTGTCAGTGCAGGACGACTGGGGTTAACTTGCTCCTCTCCGGAGGCAGGACAAACTATTGGATCTTGAAGCTCCTCCTTCCTGGCATCTCCACCTCCTCTCCAGTTTTTAGTTTGTCCTGCCTCGGAGGCAGCAGATTCTCCTTCTCCTACAACTTTACTTTATTATTGGTGTGTGTGTGCTCTCTGACTCAGTTTTTGATTCCAGATTGAGCCCAACATTATAGCGCTTCCGTAAGGACAGGATGCCACTGCTCCCTTACAGGTTTGGAGGAAGAGCCTTTTTACAGGGCTCTGTATAGCGCATACACGGTTGAGCCCATAGAGTGCTCCCTTTGACCACCTTCACAGTGCTCCTATGTAGTGTTGAGCCTACCATTCCTCCCGCAGGGAGTGAGGTATATCAGGCACCCATATGGTAACAGGTGCCGTCGTCGCAGGCCTCTCTGGCTTATGCGTTCCAAATACGCGTGTGCGTTCCACACCATTCGCGCCTTGTTTAGTAGACGTTTGGCGCGCTTGGCTCCGGCGGCCATTTTGGTTCGCGCACCTCTGCAGACCGCACGTTCCGAATTCGGCTCTGAATACCTGCAACGGTAAGCCTCAATAACGCATTGTTAGCTACACTGACGAGGAACTCGTTTCCTTAATCGAGGAAATTGATTTACCGGACAAGCACCGCAAAATGAAGGCTAAGCTAAAAAAAGGCCCCAAGGCCCCAACTAGGCGTAAAGATCGCTCTCGATCTACTTCTCCAGTACAATCCATCCTGCAGTCTTCAGGTGGCAGTAGCAATATCACTGCAGCCCAGGTGCATGCCCCTCAGGATTCTCATACTCTGAGTCAGCTACCACTTGCGGTCTCTCCTACACAGCCCCCAGGCTCTACGCAAGCCACGGCTCCAACTCAGGCATCCCCTGACTTTTCCCAATTTTTGTCTTGGTTCCAATCTACCATTCAGGCCACAATAGACAAAACGGTAGTTAGACAACCAGACCCTACCCCAACCATTGGAGGTAAGAGGAAACGAAAGCGTTCACCCTCCCCTCAATATGAGGATGAAGTAGCAGCCGCTTCTTCTCCTTCCCCTGGGGAATCAGATTCCTACTCTTCTTCAGAAGAAGGAGCACTATCTGACTCACAGTCAACATCTTCAGAGGATAATCCCAGACAGCCGGAAGAGGTCAAGGATCTTCTCAAATATATTTTCTCAACGCTTGAGATTAAAGAGGAACAGATTTCTCTTTCTAAGGCAGATAAGGTTCTTGGCAATTCATCTAAACGCACCAGATCTTTTCCTGTATGCAAATCTACTTCTAAACTCATTGAGGCAGAGTGGGCGCAGCCTGATAAAAAGGTGAACATTCCACCAAGATTTTTTAACACTTATCCTGTTCAGGAAGAGTTCAAGATATGGGATAAAGTTCCCAAGGTTGACCCACCTATAGTCCGATTGTCCCGTCACACTATGCTACCTGCAGAATTCGGACCGGAATTGAAGCAGATTATATCGGAGGTCACAGGGGGAAAAGGAGCCTTTCTTCCCCAGACCAAGTGCCCTCGACGGGAATTCCATAGCAGGAATTACCATCACAAATCCTGGTCTCCCAGCAACAATAAACAATCTCGGTTTCCGAGACAGCAACACCAGGGACAACCACATAGACGTCCCAGATCATCCTGGCAGTCCTCTTGGCAGAGCCAACAAAAATTTACCAAGAAACCCATCTCAGCAAAAGGTCAGGATTCCTGACTATTCCGCACTAATAACGACTACTCGACAGGTGGGAGGAAGATTACAAAACTTTGCAACCGTTTGGCAACGGTCTATATCAGACCCTTGGGTAATGCGTATCATTACAGACGGTTACAAGATTCCCTTCGTCACCAGACGACCAACAACCAGATTTGTTCCTTCCTCCATTCCAAACCGCTTCGAAAAGGCTCAAGCCCTACACAGCCTTATCACAGAGCTACACCAGAACAGAGTAATAACACCTGTACCAGACCACCAGCGTTTCACCGGGTTTTACTCCAACCTGTTCCTGGTTCCCAAAAAAGACGGAGGGTACCGGCCGGTACTAAACCTTCGCCCTCTCAACCATTTTGTGCAGTACGACAGATTCAAGATGGAATCATTGCCCTCCATTATAAAAAGCTTAAAGCCAAACGCATGGATGTCAAAGATCGACATAAAAGACGCGTACCTCCACATACCTATACACAGAGATCACCAGTGCTTCCTCAGGTTCGCCATTGCTCAAGCACATTTTCAATTCCAATCACTACCATTCGGCCTTTCATCGGCACCACGTATCTTCACGAAAATACTCAACGCGCTGCTAGCACTGTTAAGAACTCAGGGCATTCATGTCACGGCTTACTTAGACGATCTCCTCATATCCGCAATTTCCAAAGAGGCAGCCACGGATCACACCCAGATTTGTCTACACACCCTTCAGCAACATGGCTGGGTGATAAATCATCAAAAGAGTCGGATCGTCCCTTCACAGAACATAGAATTTCTGGGCATGTCCATCGACACAACACAGCGCAGGGTCTCACTACCACATCTAAAGGCCGTAAACCTCAGAGACACAACACTTCAGGTGATACGGGACAATACCACATCAGCCCATGGCATTCTGCGATTACTGGGACTCATGGCAGCGAGCATAGAAGCTCTACCGTTCGCAAAGTTTCACCTCCGTCCACTACAGTGTTTCTTCCTGCGTCACTGGAACAAAGACCATCAGGACTTATCACAGATGCTCTCACTATCATTGAAAACCAAGGCCAGTCTGCTATGGTGGACATCGATACCCCGCCTTCGGCAGGGGCTAGTTTGGGACAGACCGGTTCAAGAAGTGATAACCACGGACGCCAGTCTGTCGGGGTGGGGGGCATCATGGCCCCCAAGAGTATGCCAGGGAACCTGGTCACGGCTGGAGTCCAAATTACATATCAACGCTCTGGAACTCAGGGCAGTTCGCAATGCTCTCACACATTGGCAACGTTTTCTGAACAACAAACACGTCCGCATTCAATCGGACAATGGCACCACAGTGGCATATCTCAACCGCCAGGGGGGCACCAGAAGTGCAGCAGCTCTCAAAGAAGTGACACAGATCATGACATGGGCGGAGTTTCACAACATCCACATCACTGCGATCTTCATTCCGGGGGTCAACAATTGGCAAGCCGATTACCTAAGCAGAACCACACTAGACCCCGGGGAATGGCAATTGAATCCAGAGATCTTTCTGGCAATAACAAAAAAGTGGGGGACACCATCAGTAGACATGATGGCCTCCAGATACAACGCGCAGCTTCCCCGATTTTACACCAGAGTTCGCGACCCCAGAGCGGAGGGTGTGGACGCTCTGGTGAGTCCCTGGACTTGTCCACTAGCCTACATCTTCCCACCCATCCCACTGATTCCCCGAGTCATTCAAAAAATCAGAATGGAAAACGTGACCACAATCCTGATACCTCCATGGTGGCCCAGACGCACGTGGTTTGCAGACCTCATTCAATTGTCTCAAGACCAGCCATGGATCCTTCCACAGGTTCCAGACCTACTGCGGCAAGGACCAGCGTTAGCAGACAACTTACCTCAGCTAAGATTGACTGCGTGGCTGTTGAATCCCAATTGTGGCGTGACAGAGGGTTCTCTGCAGCAGTAACGTCCACTCTGTTGGCAGCGCGCAAGGCATCTACAGCCGCATCTTACTATCGCACTTGGCAGCGTTTCATGGGATGGACTGTGTCAAATAGTTTGAACTGGAAGGAATGTCGATCACCGCAGATTTTGGATTTTTTACAGCAGGGCCTGGATAAAGGACTCAGTATCTCAGCACTGAAGGTTCAGTTGTCGGCCATATCATCACTTTTTCAGACTCAATTCGCTCTACTTCCAGAGTTCAAACAGTATTTTCAGGCTCTATTGCATCTTCATCCTCCAATCAGAAATCCAGTTCCACCTTGGAGTTTAAACCTTGTTCTGAGAGCGCTCCAGCACACTCCATTTGAACCTATGGACACGGTTCACATCAAATATGTTTCTTGGAAGGTGGCTTTCTTGCTCGCTATATGCTCAGGGCGCAGGGTATCTGATATCACAGCTCTATCGTACAAACAGCCCTGGCTAGTGTTCCATCAAGATAAAGCGGTCCTGCGCACGGTACCATCTTATCTACCAAAGGTAACATCTGCTTTTCACATAAACCAAGAAATTGTCCTTCCATCTTTCTGCCCAAAACCATCTAACCATGCGGAGCAACAGCTTCATAAATTAGATCCGGTTAGGGCCTTAAAATTTTACCTCAAGAGATCATCACAGTTCAGGAAAGCGGATGCTATTCTTGTTCTTTTTGGACCCAATAAGAAGGGTCTCCCTGCTTCGAAGGCTACTATAGCTAGATGGATAGTTTCCACTATTTCAGAGTCCTATACCAGAGTAGGGAAGAGCATTCCGCCTAATGTAAAAGCCCATTCCACCAGGAAGATCAGTGCTTCCTGGGCACTTCAGAACTTGGCTTCCCCAGACATGTTATGTAAGGCAGCAACATGGAGTTCTTTACACACGTTCACAAAATTCTATAAATTGGATGTGTTAGCCTCTTCAGAAGGGGTTTTTGGCAGGAAGGTGCTACAAGCAGCAGTAGCATCTACTTAGTTCCTGCATAGTCACACAGATTCGAGTTCACTCTGTTTTCAGTTATCTGCAGTTACAGTTTTTTTTATCCCACCCTTTTTTTAGGACGGCTCTGGGACATCCCCAGTCGTCCTGCACTGACAGGTAGGGCCGACGTAGAAAAGGAGATTTTCTTACCGAAAAATCTTTTTCTCGTAGGCCCGTACTGTCAGTGCAGCATCCCGCCCAACGGCAGGGTGCCGGTTTTTTGCTGCTCGCCAGTAGACAGTTAGGCAGTTAGGTTAACCATCTCCATCGACAGCTTGATAATAAACTGGAGAGGAGGTGGAGATGCCAGGAAGGAGGAGCTTCAAGATCCAATAGTTTGTCCTGCCTCCGGAGAGGAGCAAGTTAACCCCAGTCGTCCTGCACTGACAGTACGGGCCTACGAGAAAAAGATTTTTCGATAAGAAAATCTCCTTTTCTCCAGCTGCAAGCACCTACCCCACCTGAGGGAGAGCCCTGTATATGATCTAGCTTTGTTACTTTAAAGGGCTTGTTCACCTTTAAATTAACTTTTAGTATGAGTGCAACAATTTGCAATTTGTTTTCATTTTTGAAAATTCGATTCGAGTTTACAGGTCGATCCTATTCATCCAAGTTTCGATTTTTATGATATATTTAGATTAGTTGAATTTTGAGTTCATGGGAGTTTTGAAAACATAATTTTGAAATTCAACCCTTGATAAATATGACTGTGTGTACATGCCTTATTTATGTACTGTAGGTTATGCAAAAGATATTTACTTACCCCCTTACGTAAAGGGAGCTAGTTCCCTCATGACAAAATACAGTGGCACAAATCTCACTGTGCTTTAATGGGGAGATGACATTTTCCCCCTGTACCATCTTATTAGTGCCCTAAGGTTTGAACTCCTGTATTTAAAATTCAAAATATCGCATTTGCCAATGAATATATTTGTATTTACATATAGAACAATGGATAGTGGCATCTGCCTGCACAGAAATTCCCAGTGGGTGGCTATCGGGACCTGATGGGAGTTGTGTGATATTTTTAACCAGGTAGCACAGCATAGAGAAAATGTGGAAAATAATCTCCAATAATTCCCATATGTGAGGTTTATTATTCTATCAACGTACATCCCAGGAAAGAAAATGCACCGGTTTGATGCATTCTAATCCGCAAAGAGGAAATGTTTTTTAAAACAATCATGTAGCAGATTATAATAGGAATAAACATATTTGCAGCCATCTGTCTAAGGGAGGAGATCTGCCTCTGCCCACAAGCACCATTGGTAGTGCCAACTGTGCAGGCATTCAGGACTCGTACAATGACATAATCCCCTATGTATGTGACTAAATTCACAAATCACATGTCTGCTTATGAAATGTATTCAGCAAAATGCAAATTGCTTTAAAGTGGAAGTATACTCCTATATACACTGTACATCTTTTTTTTTCTTCTCAACATGAGCAAACTAAATAGAAAGTTAGCTAGACATTTAAGCATATATTCTGTATATATCTGTAATCTTGAGCTAACCTGAAGGCCAGTTAGGATGAGATTTGGGGTAAGTGCATAATTGTGCCCTGGGTACCACTATAGTACTATACCACTATAGCAGGGTGACTGTTGCCCAAATGTTTCTGTATATCTATAACCTTGTTATGAGCTAAGGGGGCCCAGTCTCAAGGGCAGATAGGGTGAGATTTGGGGTGAGTGCTTATTTGTGCCCTGGGTACCCCTGGAACTATAGCAGGGTGACTGTTACCCCAATGTTTCTATATATCTGTAACCCACTAAGGGTGCCCACAAGCAAATAACTGATGAGCTATTAAAGGGAATCTGTCATTTTAAACTTTTTTTTTTTTTTTTGCATTTTTATAAAAAACACACATCCATAAACACTGTCTGGCAAATAAAATGTTAATCCACAAATCCATGCATAAGTTATTTTAGTTTGTATTTTGTCACGGGGGCTTCCATTTCTGCTCATTACACATTCATCCTGTGCTGCTCTAACAGCAGGCACAGCATTACCTATGTGCTTGGAGGCAGCCACTCTAATGAAAAGCCAGGTCGCACTACGAAATGAGAATCTAGCTGTACACTCCCCCTCCCCTCTCTGCCCATGCGTGTGATGTCTAGAGGAGAGAGGTCACATGGTTTGCAGGGAAGCAATTACTTTCACTTTCCTACGTCCTGCTCTACAGCGTGCACTAGCAGCCCCTCCTCCCACAGACACTGCAAAGCTCCTGCCTCACACAGACCTTGCTCCTTTCCTGCCTGCAATACTTCTTTTTTCATTAACTACTTACTGCCTCCTTTCTCCTGAGCTATTTTAACCCTTCCTAGACTTCCTCCTAAGTTTTCCTGGTTTTCAAGTATGTCCTCCTTATTTTATCCTTTTTTTCTATTCCCTGTCATCAGTCCTGGGAGTGTACTCCTGTGTTTCTGCCATTCATTTTTGTGTAAACAAATATAATAAACTATCTATATAAAATATTTTTTCCAGTGCCCAAAATTAATTGTGTGTGTGTGTGTGTGTGTGTATGTATGTATGTATGTATGTATGTATGTATATATATATATATATATATATATATAACTTTTCAAGATGGACCAGCACTCCAGTTTGTTCAATCAAACGTGAATATTTATTTGAATAGTCACTCTCGTGTCCAACGTTTCGGCCCACATCTGGGCCTTTATCAAGGTAAAGGCCCAGATGTGGGCCGAAACGTTGGACACGAGAGTGACTATTCAAATAAATATTCACGTTTGATTGAACAAACTGGAGTGCTGGTCCATCTTGAAAAGTTGCATAATACCGTTTGACCGGGCACCCACTACGAACTGAGCGGGTTAAAGTGCAGGTACTTTCTGAACTTATATATATATATATATATATATATATATATAATATATATATATATATATATTTATTTTTGAAACGTAAGTGGGGGCAGTGATCACAGGACTATCTTATTTCAGTCCTTCTGAAGTGGTGTCAGTGGGATCTTATCTTGATACCTGCCTATTGTTCAATTGACAGGCTCAGCAGACAAGGCTCTATTTACATTACAGCAGCTTGTAGGAGGGAGGGGTAATGACATCACTCCAACTTGCAGTGCAGCAGTAAAGTGTGACTGAAGTTTATCAGAGCACAAGTCACATGACCTGAGGGCAGCTGGGAAATGTCAAAATGTCTAGCCCCATAGCAAATTTTAAAATTAGATATAAAAAAATCCATTTCTTGTTTTGAAAAACGGATTTCAATGCAGGATTCTGCTGTATTAGCACTATTAACTGATACATTTTGTAAAAAACATGTTTTTCCATGACAGTATCCCTTTAAGAACACAATTGTTAACTCCAGCAGTGATGATCTATGCTTTTATCCCTTACAATAATAAAAATTATACTTATGCTCCACAGATATATGTGTGTGTGTATACACACACACTTTTAACTTACACAGGGACAGTGAAAAATAAAAACAGTGAGGTAATAGTCTGACCCATTGCAAAAAAACCAAGGCATTCTCTCCCTTTCACCCAAAATAATGGCTGTTATTGCTATTGATAATCACCAAACATGCAAATCAACTATTACATTCCTTTGAAAGCAACCACTTTCCTAAAGCTAAAAATACACTTGTTTAAGTGAGATAAATCCCTTCGTACTTTGCTGTGCTGCTGCTCTGTAACAATCCATTGCTTGGGAACAAAATAATTTCATTCCATTCAGCAGAAAGAGCTGGAAACAGCAGAGCTGCCAATCAGAGCTGGCAAGAGTGCAAAGCCCAACACTGTGCCAAATTCCGCTGTCATTTCCAGGCACCTTTTCTACTTCTTAAATGCTCCTAAGATGCATGAGCTCATGGAGAGGGTCATTTTTTAGAGGTTCACAGTGCCTACATCTGAAAGTCTGGTGTCCGGTAAATCTGTCAAGCTAGCCAAACGTGCCTAAATTTGTTTTGCCAGCTTGTCCAATTTTAACCAAACTGTCCAACCTTTTTGATCTTCATTATTTATTTTCTATAGTTTATTTGCCTTCTGACTCTTTTAAATGCTTTCTATTCAGGCTCTCCCATATTCATATTCCAGTCTCATAATTAGATCAGTGCATGATTTCTAGGGTAATTTGGACCCTAGCAACCAGACTGCTGAAATTGCAAAACTAGAGAGCTGCTGAATAAAAAAGCTAAATAACTCAAAAACCACAAATAATGAATGAATACCACTTGTAAATTGTCTTAGAATATCATGCTTTATATCATACTAAAAGTTAACTCAAAGGTGAACAACCTCTTTAAAATGGCTCCTTGCAGTCATAGTTAAAGGACCAAAGTCATAGGAAATTGTTATAACTTCCCTTATTGGTGTCATTGTTATGTTTATTCTTCATCCCAATAGGTTCAGATCAGAAATCCACCACTGATGAAAGAAAGTCCTCCCCAGAGATCAGCCTGAGGCTGGAGATCGGCCCAAGTGCTAGAAGGCACTCCCCGCTTGCTGCCGAAAATGGCTTCCTGCAGTGTAATGTATCCAACTTTAGCTCCGAGTTCCTCACGTCCACTCTGGCCAATATCCACCACTTTGTAGAAGAAGATTCCGTCCCAGAAATTATGCCAATGAAAATCCAGGTTCAGAATGCCAGAATACACCTACAGGTATGTGAGCATGGCACTGTGTATTTATTCTGACGTCATGTCATGCACATTTACAGCTATGGGATCCGTTATCCGGAAACCTGTTCTTCAGAAAGCTCCGTAGTACAGGATGGCCCATAGACTCCATTTTAATCACAGTTCAAATTTTTTAAAATAATTTCCTTTTTCTCTGTAATAATAAAACAGTACCTTGTAATTCATCCCAACTACTAATTAATCCTTATTGGAGGCAAAATACGGTAATACTGTTGGGTTTATTTAATTTTTTAATTATTTTTTTGTCGACTCGCAGTATGGAGATCTAAATTAAGAAAAGATCCCTATCCAGAAAACCTCAGGTCCCAAGCATTCTGGTTAACAGGTCCCCTACCTGTATTTCACACAATCCATTCATGTAGAAGTGTCCTGTTTGGCAGGAGTCATTGTAGTCTAAAAGAAACACATGCCTCATGTAGAAGGTTTTATATTGGAATTACTGGAATTACTTCATTTTAGACACTAAAACTAAACACTAAACAGGCCTTTGTGTCTTTTTGTTCTAAATGTATTGAGCTGATCTTGGATCTGGGCATGGTGTCTCTGCTTACCTTCCCATCTCTTCTAAAGGAACAGTAACACCAAAAAATGAAAGGGTTTTAAAGTAATAAAAATATAATGTGTTGTTGCCCTGCACTGTCAAAACTGCTATGTTTGCTTCAGAAACACTACTATAGTTTATATAAAGAAGCTGCTGTGTAGCAATGGCGAAATTGAAAAAAGGCTACATGGCACAGGTTAAATAGTGAATAACAGATAACACCATTATGTTCTACACTGCTATCTGCTGTGTTACCTCAGCCCTTTTTGCCCACATTGCTACACACCAGCAATGCATATTTATATAAACCATAGTAGTGTTTCTGAAGCAAACACTACAGTTTTGCCAGTGCAGGGCAACAGTACATGATATTTTATTACTTTAAAACACTTTAATTTTTTGGTGTTACTGTTCCTTTAAGTTAGCCCAGTAATGCTACAGTAGGTAAAGGTAGGAGGTCACCTATTGAAAGTTTGTTCTAACCCAGAGGTTTTGGCTACTGGTTGTCAATTCACCCTCTCTGTTTCAGCATTAGTTCAGGCCCATATAGATCACATCAAACAATATTGTTATATGCATTTTGATGTCAGGGTTGGACTAAGCTGGCAAAACACGAGAAAACCTGGTAAACCCAGTCCCAGACCCAATACCCACAGCCACCTGAGCTACTCTCTGACCCCCCCCCCCGCGCCCCAATCGGGCCCATGAAGAAATCGGAAGGTAAACGCGGGTGGGGGGGAAAAGCCTACCCCCCAGTCTAACGCTGCCTGTTGTCATTCCAGGGCATCGAGGACAGCAAATAACTTGCTTTTCAATTATGATAAAATTGGGGTACTTCTGACCCAGTCTGTCCTAGTTACAGAATAAGCCACATCTATCTACACTGTGCATTTACCCCCACTCTTTCTGTTAAGCCCTGCACTTGACTTGCAACTGACCCTGGCACTACCCAAGTGCTACCCACCCCAACAGCCTATGTTATGGAGCTGCCCCCCTTCACCAGGAAGTGGTTTCACTAACGTGAGATCAGCCAAGGAAACTAGAAACAGGCCAGTTAAAGACTGAGAAAATGATTTTTAAAAAATAAAAATTTTGATATCGTCATCTGCGCAATCCCACCATCTCCCTCTTCAGGGCACCCATTGACATTTAACGATGTTGGGAGATCAGGGCTTCTCCATCTGAATCCTGACCACTTGGCTATTATTCAGCTAATGTCATTATATTAATTATTGATAAGGTTATAATACAGTTTCTCTTATATTCTCTTCTACAGGACGATAGCCCCCGTAATAACAACACTGATCCGGACCCTGAACCTGTGGTTCTGAATATTGAAAACCTTTTTGTAGAGAGACGTGATGACGGGTCATTTTGGATCAGAGGTATTTAAGAGCTTTTAGTGCCTAAATGCAGTGACTGCTATTTACAATTAGCTCGCTCTGTATTGGGGCCTCCAAGAGGTCTGCTCAACCAACATCTGTCTGAAAATTGCATCTCTCGGGCATGTTAAAAAATAATTTTGAATAATTTTTGAAAGTGGACAGCATGCAGGCCTTATGTGATTTCCTAAATAAGCCCGTATTATGATCTGGCCATTGGAGGCCAAATAAGTGGCCAAATCAGGAAAGATGATCTACTAGTGAATGACTAGCCTAACATTTTCCATCTGGTTTTTTTCCCCTCTCAGGTTCTCCAGACACAAGCCTGAACAGCCCTTGGAATCACAAGGAAACCAGTAGCATTCTTCAGCTCGATTGCAGCAAATCCCACAGCACAAACAGCAAAAGCAAAACTTCCAAATTCACTCAGACAATCTCAGAGCACACCAGCCTTCCCGAGATCCCAGATGTTATCAACAACCAGGCCTGGAAAGCAGCCGGCATCAGCAAAGAACAGGTATTTTATTTCTTAAGTAATTAAAGGGGAACTGTATCATATTCTTAAAAAAGTCTGTCTTTCATTTATCTGCTCTTAAAAGGAAACGGACACTTGTTTTGCAAATTATATTCCTTGCTATCTAGATTGCATTTATACATTTATATTTAGTATAATATATTGATTAACTTACACACATTTTGTATTTATTACACTTTTACGGTAAGCATTTTGCCACTAGGTGGCACATATAGTAGAAACAACCTTAGTGATGACAGAAAGGGAGCCTGGACAGACTGACGGACAGTACGGTTACTGAAGAGAAAATTGGTTTACACACACACGATCATTGATTATGTGACAATGCTGCCTCGGGTTGGTGATCACAAACGATTACTTCTTCAGACTGAACTGAAATGGATCCATCATGTGGACACCCTTAGCCCACGTGAACTAAATTAACTTTTCATATGCCCCCTTTTTTTGAATATTACATTGTATTTCTCTACCTGCAGCTAAGCCAGTATACTGCATTATGTATTCTCACTCCTTACAGATACATATTGGTCAAACTGGGACTTAATACGTTTTTCTTCCTCTCTTCCTTCTCCCCTTACTATATATCCCTCTGCATTCTTTCTTTCCTACAGTCAGAGACCGGGACTACTGAGGCTCCATTCGCTCTACTGAAAGACCAGATCTAAAGAACCGGTACAGATACTGCCCCATTAGCTTTATCCCCATATACCAATTGAATAGAAATTCACATAACGTGCTATCTAAAATGAGAATGTCGCACATATTGTTTGGACGGGCTGTATGTCTACAAGCCCCTCATTCCATACGAGGTGGTATACTAAGCCTACGATGATATTTATCAAGCCTAGAATCCATTGCGGCGCTCCATGCCCTTCTTCCCAAGTTGACTTACTGAATGGGTTTGATAATAATAAGTACACCCCAATGATATGTACCCCAAGGGGTGTCTATACCTATAACCAGTACCGTGGTTCTCCCCCCTTAAGCCTACTGCTTCTCCATACATCTTTGTTCCATTTGTTTTTCTCGCTCTATTATTACCACCTCTAATCTTGATTTCCATTGGGTTCCCTGTACATATGACCATTTGTGCCCGCAACTAACTTTGAAGATACTCTGGTTTAAATTCACCTCAATACAAATATGTTATTATAGTGGTCGCTTGATAAAACCTCCTAGTACCAGTTGCTATGACACAGTTTCTTAACAACGTCCACACGCAAACACTCAGTTTGCATTGCAACTCTATGCGGACTTTAAGATTAAGCTGTATCGAACTTACGAGACAGCACACAAGTATTCAAGTTTCCTGCTGTCGGCATTGAGGCTACGCACCCAATCCCAGAAATCAGATGTAAATATACCCACTATACTGCTAACACGGTCTGCCCTAGTAGGATCCACCTAATGTTCTCAGTAATATCTAAATTCCCGTGACCGACTTTACCGAGCGAACCATGCCTTGACAATCCCGATAAGTTTGTGACTCGCTTACACTGGTAATATACCTTTATATTTTGCTTCTTCTGTCTAAACACTTCTACTTGAGACTGACATGTGCGCCCACTAGATTGAGATATACTTACTTTTGTAACAGCTTGGTTACATTGTTGCACAAATCACGATACAATGTTGCAAGATATATCTTTGGACTTTCCGTTCTTATGTATCAATTTGTTTCCACATACGGTGATCTCTATTGAGCTGTTATTCATTGTATATTCACCAATCATTTTTTTTATTTTTTACGTTTATTTTCATTATGATGTGTATTCAATTCAGCAGGAACAGTCCCCTAAGTTTGTGCTTAGTACAGAGGAATACCTATGTTGCCAAAGTTTTATGGTATCCCTCTGTACAGGCTATGAACAATTCAGAGGGAGCAGCCCCATAAGTTTGCTATTAGCCTGTACAGTGCAGGGTGCCACTGCAGGTACCAATTGCCACTGTTGCTCCTTGACTGTGAGGACGCTTACTGCCACTTTTCCAGACCATCCCTTATAAATATAGTGCTGTTGTTAGCAGTCAGTTCTGTATTTATTGGTGAAACCTGGGCACTCAGTGTTCCTCTCATAAAGACATTTTGGCATGTGGGTGCCCCCCCAGCCTGGCATAAGCGTAACCGCCTCTTACCATAGCTCCCAAAATCATTTTATCATTAAGAACAAGAGGCTCTCCCAGCATCATATAAACACCCCACACACACATACACATCTCAGCAAGTCCTGTTTTGTCTCTATTAATTAGAACTTAAATCACTTATCTCTTTGAAGTGTGCCAGCTAATCAGCAGGTTCTGATTGGGAGCTCGCTCTTGCCGTCACCTCTCGGATCTCAGAGGGGATCTGCACATCGCTCGGCAAGTTCTATATTAATCAGGAGCCAGTGCTGAAATATTCATGGGTGTTCTTATTCTATTTTATTGACTCCTGGGGATTTTAGCAGAGCGAGAAGTGATGTGGAATGATGGCCAGTTGGCAGTTGTATAAATTAAGGCTACATTTTCTATTTAATTACCATATTTTGCATTTCTATAGATTTTTTTTTCCTCGTTAGAAACATTAGCACTTGTAATGTGATGTAACTCTCAAGCACTGCCATCCTGGTGGGATATATAACAGGGATGGAAATGCATATTTAGGTTGTTGCTGCTGTGCCTAGAACGGTTATTTCCATTCCACCCCCATGGCTGTTAAAGAAGAACTAAAAGTAAAAAAAGTGCCCATTTTTATGGAACCATAAGTCATTTGCCTTCCACAAATGGCAACCCACAGTAACTTGTTACTATGAGGTGCCAATATGTTGGGCACATCCCTGGTAAAGTAAATCACTGGCTTGGTGCTTGCTTCTAGAACACTGGCCTCGTTGGTTCCATTTCCCAAATATCCCAGAAGTTGCCTCACGAGGAAACTTAGGGGTAATTTCGGAACATGAAGCGCCGTGTGTGCCATGCGACTTTTCATTATAGCCGGCGCAAGACAGGGGGAAGCCGTTCGGGGGGAGATTAGTCGCCCCAAAGAAGAGGCGATTAGTCACCAGGCGACAATCTCCCCGAATCGGCAGGTGTGCCCTTACCCTTAGGCTGCTATTTGCCAAGAATCCCCTGAGCCATTATGTTCAGGTGCATGCTGGATCCATTTGCCAAGATTTATGATGTTTTGGTCTAGGTGTGACTTGGTCACATTCCCATGGTTGCTCAGGGGATACCTGGGAGGGGCTAAATTCTACTAGAGCACCATGCTGCCATGCTTGATCCGTTTGTTGTTGGGCAACCCCCAGTGAGGTAAATTTCAAAATGTGTGGTCTAGACCAGTGTTCATCTTCCAGAAAGTGCAATTTATATGGAAAGTGAGCACAAGTCTAGATCGCAATGTTAGAAATTTGCCATTCCCTCCCCCTCACTAATGTTTTAACCTTTAGACCCTCTTTTTACAAGTAGGGGCTGTCCCTGATGCTGTTGGAGCACAAGTATTAGCATGCAGGAAATGTTACTGTATAAGGGTTCCTAATTACAGTTTTTGGAATTCTAATGCAACTGCAATGGGAGAGTTGGAGCAGCTTCCAGAGGCAGACAGGGCTCACTCGAGCATGAAATCAGATCAAACATTAATGAAGTCTGAGCGTTGGCAGACAATAGCAGAGTATGCAGCACGGATGGGCCAATATGTCCTTATCAGTCATCTGAATGCACTACTTAATAGTCCTGACTGCAGCCCATTGATCTCAAACCAACTCCCACTTATCCCAAAAGAGGTTCTTTGATAGCTTTCCAGGCCCATCATTTGATATGCCAATTTGCCCAATTTAAATTACAGTGTTACAGATTGATTAAAGGGGTTTTTCACCTTTAACTTTGTTTGATGTAGTGAGTGCTATTCTGAGACACGTCGGTCTTCCTTTTTTTTTTTTTTTCACTTTTTCTTCAGCAGCTTTCCAGTTTGCAATTACAGCAGCCATCTGATTGCAAAGGTTCAAATTACCTTAGTAACCAGGAAGTGATTTGAATGAAACACTGATATATGAACAGTGGAGGGCCTGAATAAAGAGATGAATAATAAAATATAACAACCTCACAGAGCAATCTATTTTTGGCTGATGGGTCAGTGACCCTATTTGAAAGCTAGAGTCAGAAGAAGGAGGCAAATATTTAAAAAAAAAAAAAATTAAGACCAACTGAAAGTTGCTTAGAATTGGCTATTCTATGACATCACATTAAAGGTGAACTACCCTTTTAAGGGCATTTCCTTGTCTTGTAGTAAGATCTCTAAGCACAACCTATCCTGCAGATAATGAATTAAATATATGAAATCTACAGCTGACTAGGCATCTAACAGCTGGGTCTTTTTACCCATCATCACACTATAGTTAGTCAACAGAGCTGCCTTCAGATAGGGTGCAAACAGGAGCCGGGGAGGTGTAAAAACATCACTGAGCCTCCATCATTGTCTGTCCAGTCAACAATGCTGGTGCTGAAAAGTACATTAGTTGTGGGTACCTGTGTTTTTTTATATAAGAGGCATACAAGAACAGGATCCAAGTGTATCGATTAGATTTACTGGGGGATGCCTAAGTAATTTGCATTGCAGCAAATTAGTCTTTAACTGTGGGATATATAGTGGGATATATAGTGTGTATATTAAAGCTGGTCATCCCTGGCCAAAAAAAGCTGCCAACTCACTCCCTTTAGACTAAGCTGGCAGGTTAATGGGCTGCACTTGTTGCCCTCCCGCCAGCCGAACAGATATCTGCACCAAAACCGGCCAGATATCAGGCACGTTGAAATATCCATTTGGGTATGCGGATGTGGTCCTCTCCATCTGCCCAGCCGAACTGAATCCGAATCCTAATTTGCATATGCAAATTAGTTGCGGGGATGGAAATTGTGTCACAAAACAAAGAAGTAAAAAATGTTTCCCCTTCCCACCCCTTATTTGCATATACAAATTAGGATTCGGTATTTTGCCAAATCTTTCACAAAGTATTCGGGGGTTCGGCCAAAATAGTGGATGTAAATAAACCATTTTCAGAATAATATACTTTTCAAGTAGTAAGTGCCATTGGGTAATCCTAAATAGAAAACTGCCATTTTAAAAAATAAGGGCCGCCCCCTGGGATCGTACGATTCACTGTGCACACTAACATACCAACAAACCATATCCATTAGGTCACATCCATTAGGTCACATGAGCTAATTAACAGACAGAGTTGTGTCTATATGTATATATATATATATATATATATATATATATATATATGCATAGAATGGACCAGCACACCGTTTTCTTCAATCAAACGTGTTTATTCAATACACACTGTGCATCCAACGTTTCGGCCCGCATCCGGGCCTTTATCAAGGATAAAGTGACAGTGATAGTGATCAACCTTTTATACCCATAATCCCCCTCGTTAGTCATGTCATGATGGTCATCATGACATGACTAACGAGGGGGATTATGGGTATAAAAGGTTGATCACTATCACTGTCACTTTATCCTTGATAAAGGCCCGGATGCGGGCCGAAACGTTGGATGCACAGTGTGTATTGAATAAACACGTTTGATTGAAGAAAACGGTGTGCTGGTCCATTCTATGCATATATAAACACTTTGACCGAGCACCCGGCTTGGAGAAAAAAGAGGACAGAGTGCAGGTGTTTGTACTATAATATATATATATATATATATATATATATATATATATATATATATATATATATATATATATATAGCAGTTTGGTAAGATTCTTTAATATGTCACTTAATATGATGCAAACTATCTGTTGCTTAAGTGTTCATTTTGGGGGTATAGTTTTCCATTAAAGGGGCAGTTCACCTTTAAGTTAACTTTTAGTATGTTATAGAATGGTCAATTCTAAGCAACTTTTTCATTTTTTATAGTTTTTAAAATAATTGCCTTCCTTCCTTTCTTTCCAGCTTTCAAGTAGGGGTCACTGACCCCATATAAAAGACAAATGCTCTGTAAGGCTACAAGTTAGTTATTGCTGCTATTTCTCCGCTTTCTATTCAGGCCTCTCCTATTCGTGTTCCAGTCTCTTATTCAAATCAGTAAATGGTTGCTAGTGTAATTTGGACCCTATTGCTGAACTTGAAAACTGGAGAGCTGCTGAATTAAAATCGAAATAATGCAAAAACCACAAATAAAAACCAATTGCAAGTTGTCTCAGAATATCACTCTTTCTACATCATACTAAAAGTTATCTCAAAGGTGAACAACCCCTTTAAGGCAAGATGGCAGCAAGAACAGGGGCTGTGACTATGGGAGAGTGTGTATGTACAAAAGAAGGCTGGTGTCTAGGGAAGCTCTACTGTTCTGGTGGTAACCCCATCTGCCATCTTGGGTCAAAAATCTATGTCCCATAGGTCTTAAGTGGCTGAAAGCCTAAATTCCAAGAACCAATTAAAAGACATTATCACTGTTATTCATTTTGTTGTACAATCTATTGCAACCACTCCATTTCCTGGGTTACGTTTAACCCCCCCCCCCATTTTGTTTTTGCAGCTCGTAGAAGAAAATGAGTGTCTTAAACAAGAACTGGCCAAAACAAAAATGGCTCTTGCAGAGTCTCACATGGAGCGGGACAGACTGCTGCACCAGTTAAAGAGGGTACACATCGAGAAATAACATTGTATTCCTATGGGATGTTGCACTGAACTATACAAAAAGGGTTGCAGAGGCCTAATGTGGTCTCCACTGAGATATCCGGCGTATTGGCGTCAACACTAAACCACATGGAGATCAACTGAACACCACCACAAGGAGATAAAACGGAAGAAATTAATATATTTTAAAAAAAAGTTTTCCAGCTCTCACTTTCTATAGCAATCATGCAGTACCACTAAATGTAATTACTAGACCTAAAAATGATTTATAAAAAAAAGTGTTCCTTTGGGGGTTTTAGGGAATCACTTAATTATTTAAGGAAAGTGTTCCATGGAATATTGTGAAATATCATGGGGGAGGGAATGGTTTTAATATTTGTTTGAGAATTATTTTAAGAAATTTTATTTGCACTCAATAAAATATTACAATATGAATTCTATGTAAAGGATTTGATGTTGGACTGAACTGTGCCCTCGCAAGGAAGTAGAAAAGTTGTAGGAAGCAGAGTTGTCACTCTCAACATAGAAGTACTTCTAGATATCCCTGTGCACCACTGATAGTTCACCAAAAAGATTATTTGCTGCACAAAAGTGAAGCTACTTGCGGAGTACAACATAAGTATTTTAGCTTTGAACTAACAGAAACCCTTATACAAATAGGTATGTGCCTCCGCCACTACTTCACTAAGGAAATTGGTCAACTAGATTCTTGTGAAATCATATAGTGACAGATAGTTGAAAAGGGCTAAGCCCATACCTGATTTAGTGCAGTGGGTGAGCTTCACCTTGGAGTACTCAACACTACTTTACTTACTTCTTGGTGGAGCCAACTATTGCTTTTGTTAAGCTGACCTATCTTACAACTCCTAGGAGTGTGCTACCTCAATGCTATAGGACGGTAAACTGTGATAAATAGCACTCAAACCTGCACATGGTTAATGGTTCCATCAAAGCAGTGCTGTACAACTTCTCTGGTACAGAGGGCTGGAACTTTTCTGGCCTACATGGTGGAGGGCCAATAGTGGAAGCCAGTGTTGACCACTCCCTGTTTTTAAACCACACTCACTTTAAACCACACCCATGTTAACACAAGCACATCACTGCAGGGATATCACTCGTATGTGAAAAAAGTTGTCATATTAAAGGAACAGTTCAGTGTGAAAATAAAAACTGGGTAAATAGGCTGTGCAAAATAAAAAATGTTTCTAATATAGTTAGTTAACCACAAATGCAATGTATAAAGGCTGGAGTGACTGGATTTCTAACATAATAGCCAGAACACTACTTCCTGCTTTTCAGCTCTATATCTCTGTGCTAGTCAGCGACTTGAAGGGGGGGCCACATGGTACATATCTGTTCAGTGAGTTTGCAATTGATCCTCAGAATTCAGCTCAGATTCAAAAGCAACAGATATGACCCATATGCCCCCCCTCAAGTCTCTGATTGGTTATCCAGTCACATTACATTTTTGGCTAACTATATTAGATACAGTTTTTAATTTGCACAGCTATCTATTTACCCAGTTTGTATTTTTACACTGAACAATTCCTTTAAGACATACCCAAATCCATATGCCTCCTCCCATGTGGATAACAAAGCACCCCCAGCACTTGATTAAAACACCTACACCACTATTTCCAAATGCTAACAAACCCCTACCACGCTCATGTCCCACAGGCAGAGTATAGGGCAGGCAGAGTATGGCACACACAAGGAACAAAGGGGAGGCAGCGTATGGTACACACAGGGAACAAAGAGAAGGCAGAATACAGCAGGGAAACCTATCAGGACCACTCTAAGATGAAAAGTACATACAGTGATACAATTCTGGTGGGTGTTACAGGTGTGAACAATGCAAGATCTTACTGTCTGGATTTAAGGTATAAACAATGCAGTGGCCAGTAATCACAGTGCTGATACCTTTTAAAGCTTACACAAAGTAAGCAGTCACAGCAGCCGCTGGCTGCTGTTGGACAGCACTACATCAAGGCAAATACTGGTGCATTAGAGCTACTTCTCTCAACATTTGAGAAAATTACTTCTTGATCTACCTTAATGCTACTCCAGTCAACCATAATATTCCACAAATGAATATTTGCTCACCATTGTCACTGTAATTTCCTTATTAGTATGCATTTACACAATGACGCAACAAGTCTGTGATGAAGCCTGCACTGTGGAATTGTTGGTAGCTGTATTGCAAATATCACCATTGTTTGCTTCTGAATATCCCTAATCTGTAACAAATGTGACAATGCAAAGGGGCAGCTAGTTATCACAAATTGCTCCTCACTCTTTTTATACAGTAATGCAATGCAACACATTAAAGGGGATCTAGAGCCTACATAAAGCTCTTCTCAATACACACACACACACCTGACACTCCAACCTAGGTGGCCCCAACAATGACAGACATACACAGACTCCTTTCTGCCAGCATTACATCAGCAACTATTTTGCTTTAAGAATCCATCCACACATTTTCACATCCCACATTTCTAATTCCTTGTGTATCCCCCACCTTTCCTCCCTCCCCACTGTTGTTACAAGCCAACACTGCAAAATAAAGAATTTCAAACCTAAATGCTGTGATCTAGGCCTGGAGTAGCTTGCGTGATCAAACTGAAAGCATGTCATTATAAATAAATCTACATATTAATGCTCATAATTATATAGCAATGCTGCTACCTCACTTCTGGGGTTCTGTGCTGAATCTTTTTCGAGTGAACATAATCGCAGGGCTGATAGTAACCCCATCTCTTATACACCTAGCAACAACTAGATGCTTGTAATAATGCTCATGTCAGTGGCAATATGTCTGAATGTAAAGCAATATTTAGCAATGGAAGACAGAGAGATGTCTCCATTTACTCTTACAAAGAAAATAAATTGAAGGCTTTCAAATCTCGGCAACATTGCTTAGTCATTTATTCCCTTAAATGGGCATTATACTCGTGTTTAGCATAGGTTTAGTTATTTGAGGTTCAAGTCTATATATCTTGGCAAATCCTCAGCACCTTAAATCCATCCCCTTTAAGGTCAGTGGCTCCGGTGGGGGTTGACAAAGCAACCGCTACCTGCAATTGATCTTCCTATTGACATGAATGCAATCTGCTTCAGACTGATCCCAAAGAGTAAGATCCACGGTTGTGCCATAGCTCCCTTCAGTCCTTTCCTGCTTCCATCCTCAGTAGAGGATGCCACAACCTGACCTCCCTTAAAATAATGAACCCTTTCCTATGCATTGGAGGAAAACTTGATCATCATTCCTCATCTGGAAGAACATCTTCATGTCTCTAATGTTATGGTATGGATCAAGCTTCTTATGAAGGGCCGCATGCATTAGCCATGGTGCTCACCAAAATGACCCATAAATGTGCCATAACTTTAGTCTTGCTCTTAGATATGGATATGGACCTCCGAACCAGTAAATCCTCTGTAGATATCCACAGTGGCATGGGCAAGGGTATTTGCTGGTTGGGAAGCAGAACAAGAGCAGGTCTCCATAATAGCAGTTAGATCTAGAGCTACTCAAAGAATTAAGCTAGAAAAGCTACACTTCTGGTTCTGTACCAGCCCAAGGTGAGCACAGCTCTTAAGCAGTGAAGATCTGTGCCTACAAAGATGCCCCCAATATCTCCCGAAACGTTTTATTATGTTAGCTTAGATGCCCAGAACTGCAAAGAAAACCTACAAAACACAAGTTAGACAGAGATTCAGTTGCAATGGTTGCTCTTCATTCTAGTGATATAAAGCATAACAGGTACGTGCAGGGCTCTGTTTTCATTTTGTAAGAAGCTGAAAATGTTCAGCAAAAGTGATATTACTAAGCACCATAAAAGTATCTTTGTGCCGTCGGTACTATTATTAGTAGCTGAATCATCTGGCTTCATAACTATTTAGAGGGCCGAAGCTTCTGCACATGATAAATCCTTACACAATACCCAAACACAGAGGTCCCTCTTGGGCAGTCATTACAAATATTTGTCAGGTAGGAGATTTCTCATTCAGGTTTCCATGTAAATTCACTGAAACAAAGAGTTCCTCATCAGCAGCAGCTCCACATGCTTTGCTTGTGACCGGCTGCTCTGTAATAGGTGAGTATTTACAGGCTGACCCAAGGCACCATGTGGCTTGTGACAATAGCGCAGCCTGTAGGGTGCTCTCTCCTGTGCTGGCATTTGCTTTATGCAACACTGACTGGCTTTCTATTCTCTCATTAGTGGTGACAGTACAGCAACATATTGTCAGCAAATTCAATGAGCTATAAATACAGGACGTTAAGAAAGGAAACCATTCTATGGAATTTCCAGATACCAGGCTCTTGTCTAAGTCAACAGGCACTTGGAACAGTGGGCGGAACACATGCACCAGTTTCAAGTGCAACAATACGGAAGGGCAAAGCGTGACCTAACTACAGTCATATGAAAAAGTTTGGGAACCCCTCTCAGCCGGCAAAATAATTTACTCCACTTTCAACAAAAAAAGATAATAGTGGTATGTCTTTCATTTCCCAGGAACATTGGAGTACTGGGGTGTTTTCTGAACAAAAATTTTTAGTGAATAGTATTTAGTTGTATGAAATTAAATCAAATGTGAAAAACTGGCTGTGCAAAAATGGTAATTTTGCTAATTTGAATGCATGTACTGTAACTGCTCAATACTGATAACTGGTAATACCAAATTGGTTGTATTAGCTCATTAAACCTTGAACTTCATAGGCAGGTGTGTCCAATCATGAGAATGTATTTAAGGTGGCCAATTGCAATTGCTTCAGTTTGACTCTCCTCTGAAGAGTGACAGCATGGGATCCTCAAAGCAACTCTCAAAAGATCTGAAAACAAAGATTGTTCAGTATCATGGTTTAGGGGAAGGCTACAAAAAGCAATCTCAGAGGTTTAAACTGTCAGTTTCAACTGTAAGGAATGTAATCAGGAAGTGGAAGGCCACATGCACAGTTGCTGTAAAAACCCAGGTCTGGCAGGCCAAGAAACCCAAAGATCACCTCTGAAGACCTGCAAGAACATCTTGCTGCAGATGGTGTATCTGTACATCGTTCTACAATTAAGCGCAATTTGTAAAAAGAACATCTGTATTGCAGGTTAATGAGAAAGAAGACCTTTCTGCACTCATACAAACACAAATAGAGTCAGTTGCCTGTTGTATGCAAAAGTCATTTTGGAACACAGTGCTTTATACTGAGGAGACAAAAATTTAGTTATTTGGTCATAACAAAAAGAGCTTTGCATGGCGGAAGAACACCGCATTCCAAGAAAAACACCTGCTACCTACTGTCCATTTGGTTATTCTGGGGCTGTGGGGCTAGTTCAGGGACTGGGGCCCTTGTTAAAGTTATGGGTCGGATGAATTCAACCCAATACCAACAAATTCTTCAGGATAATGTTTAAGCATCAGTCACAAAGTTGAAGTTACATAGGGGTTGGATATTCCAACAAGACACACTTCGAAATCTACAAAGGCATTTATGCAAAGGGAGAAGTACAATATTTTGGAAAGGCCGTCGCAGTCCACCGACTTGAATATCATCGAAAATCTATGGGATGATTTGAAGCTGTCCATGCTCGGCAGCCATCAAATTTAACTGAACTGGAGAGATTTTGTATGGACGAATGGTCAAAAATACCACCATCCAAAATCCAGACACTCATCAAAGGCTATATGAGGTGTCTAGAGGCTGTTACATTTGCAAAAGGAGGCTCAACTAAGTATTTATGTAATATCTCTGTTGGGGTGGCCAAATATATGCACCTGTCTAATTGTTATGCTGCATGCATGCATATTTTCTGTTAATCCAATAAACTTGATGTCACTGCTAAAATACTACTGTTTGCATGAGTCATGTTATATATTAAATGAAGTTGCTACTTTGAAAGCTCAGCCAATGATAAACACAACTCCGAAGAATTAAGAGGGGTTACCAAATTTTTCATATGACTGTATGTTACTATCTTACAATGTTAGGTAACTCTTTGCCCTCCCATATAGTTGCACTTGGAACTGGTGCATCTGTCCTGCCCACTTCCAATTCAAGTGCCTATTGACTCAATGGAACCATGAAGCTACTGGCAATTCTAGGCTTCCCACAGGACCTATGTCTATACGTGCAGTGGACTTCCACAGATGTCATTTTGAGGACCAGGCTGACTTTTAAGCATAGGTGCAACATAAGAAGAAAAAAAACTGCATTCTGGGTAAAAAAAATTGCATCCAAAATAGCACATGGTACTTGTATAAGTAAATGGCCCATGGCTGAATGGGTAATGTCTACATGTTATACGCTAAGGTGGGGGGCCTAGCCAAAGGTTGGGTGTCAAACGGGACCTTAACTCTCAAAAGTCCAGACACCACTGCTCTCAAAATACAAAAGGGTCTGCTGAAGGGGGGGGGTCACAAAGCCACTTTTAAAGGAGAAAAAAACCCTCCTCCCGGGGGAGATTAGTCGCCCCGAAGAAGAGGAATCTGCCTGTGCACCCTGACCCTAAAGGATTTGCCCACAGGGGCATCCATCCCTTCCTGATCTTGATCTGCCTGGATCAATCACTTTGAGTAGCTTCAAAGCCATCTAATTAAATCTCCAGTCTGTCAGATCAAATCTCTTTTCCACCATAGGTCATAGGTTAATTCTTCCCCAGTTACATGGGGTGACCCTGCTAATAGTTCCCTTTGAGGATCTTTAGGCATACAGTATCTAGATATTGCATGACCCACTAATTAGTAGGGATGCACAAATCCACTATTTTGAATCCTTCACGAAAGATTTGACCGAATACCGAACCAAATCCTAATTTGCATATGCAAGTTAGGAGTGGAAGGGGAAACCATTTTTTACTTCCTTGTTTTGAGACAAAAAGTCACGCAATTTCCCTCCTTGTCCCTAATTTGCATATGCAAATTAGGTTTCAGATTCAGTCTAATCTGAATCCTGCTGAAAAGGCTGAATCCTGGCCGAATCCTGGATTCGGTGCATCCCTACTAATTAGGTCACAAATCAGAAATTTGCTTTCCGACAGCTGACCAGGCTGAACTGCTACCCACTGATTGGTTACTAGTAGGGATGCACCAAATCCACTATTTGGGATTCAGCCAAATCCCCGGTGAAAGATTTGGCCGAATACCGAACCAAATTTGCATATGCAAATTAGAGGCAGGAAAGGAAAAAGTGTAAAAATTTCTTCTTTTTTGACGAAAAGTCACATTATTTCCCTACATGCCTTCCCGCTTGCTAGAAAGTAAATCGCCGACAGCATGGCATTTCGATCAGTTTTTCTTAAATCCCCCGAATTTGCCTCACGAGGAAATTCCGGGCGACTTCCGGAAGCGATCCGAGTGCCATCCAGCCAGCGATTTACATTCTAGCTTGCGAGAAGGCAATTAGGGGAGATTAGTTGCCAGAAAGTCTGAAGATCCAAGTTACAGAAAGACTTCATGTCCAGAAATCGCATGTCCTCAGCATTCCAGATAATTCAGTTCGGGCCAGGCACAAGGATTCGGCTGAATCCGAATCCTGCTGAAAAAGGAATCCTGACCGAATCCCGAACCAAATCCTGGATTCGGTGCACCCCTAGTTACTAGAACTGGAGAATATTTGGCACTTACTTACATGACTCCTGATTGTGGATGTTTTACATAGGGTTAAAAATGGCTGCTGATACAATTATATACAGACACTGGCCCCCCTTATCGGGAAAAACGGTTTCCCAGAATTCAGTGCACTATGATAAAATGTAGCATTGGCCAGTTTATATTAGGGTACATGTCCCTAAGGCTATCCAGTCCTCACATCTCTGTACCTCAGCTGGAGCTTAGGTCCTTGGGCAGCCGCCGAGAAAGCCTTTAAAATGTGCCACCGCAAACAATCAGGGCAGTCAAGCACCTGAGGACCCATGGCTAGGGGGCGACCCTTGGGTGCCTATTAGTGCGGGTTTTCCTGACCCGCACCCGACCCTAACCCGCCCTGCTGCAGCCCGCACCTCCGGGGTCCTTATAGACCCGCCGATGACGTCACAATAACATCACAAAAGGGGCGGGCGAGCAGACGCAAGACTATAAAACCGGAACCCGGATGCCGACATTTGAAAGTGGCGGGCCACCCGCGAGGAGTAGTGCGAGGTCAACCCGCACCCGCCCGACCCGCGGGTATCGGGTCGGCCCGCACATCACTAGTGTGTATATAAAAAATGTTATCTTTATAAGAAATACTTTTTAAAAATCTGCCCAGCCACCTGGGAGGGTGAGGGGTTCCCAGACTTCAGTGTATGGTGTGAGCGGAAGTGATGTCACATATGTGCATGTACAGTTTGCTAGCAGGGGGTGCCTTATGATCAGTGCCTAGGATGGTGCTGGACCTAAATTTTGCACTGCATACAGTAAGTTTCTGGGCCAGTCTTTGGGTAGGGGAGGGAGAGATGGCATTTACTCTGGACCCCACAGCATCAGAGCATTCCATTTGGATGTAAAAGTAAATTAACACACAAATACAGGTTACCCGGAAACCTGTTATCCAGACAGCTCCAAATTACGTGAAGACAATTTCCCATAGACTCTATTAGAAGCATATAATTCAAAGTTGTAAAAATCCCCCTTTTCTCTGTAATAAGACAGTACTTTATAGCTGATCCTAACCAAGGTATAATTTATCCTTATTGGAGACAAAACAATCCTATTGTGTTTATTCATTTTTAGTAGACATGACTACTCTGGCAGATTAGTCGCCCCAGCAACAAATCACCTCTTCTTTGGGCGACTAATCTCCCATAAATGCCTTCCCACCGGCTAGAATGTAAAACGCAGACAGCATGGCACTTGAATCAATTTGTTTTTCTGAAGTTGCCCGAAGTTGCCTCACGAGAAAATTTATGTTTCAGCTGAAACTCCCAGCACCCTACCTGTCAGGGAATGTGGGAAGTGGTAGTTCATCAAACCACCAGAACATGTCTGGCATGTAATTTTTCCATATTTAGAGGGTCCCCAGAGATCAATAATCCTGATTCCATCCTGAGGGGGATGGCCACGTGAACTGGAATGACACCACCGCAATAGGCTGAAAAATCCTTTGTTCCATGTGCTTTATGGGAGGGCTAGCAGTCTTTCCCTGTGCCAACATATGGCTCTCTATCTGCTCAAGCGAGCGACTCTCCTGATATCTCGTCTGTGCCTGGGACACATTAACTGCACGAGTGAGCACTGCAAACATTGCTGCAACATCTGTCTCCCCTGAGCTTGCACTGGCACTCTCCCTGCTGCTCTGAATCAATGAAATAGAGCATAATCACAAATCTGCAAGGGAAAGTGCGACAGCCCGAACCCTATGTGTCGAACAGGCATCCTTACCCATAATAGGAGACCATACAGCAAACAAGGCAATCTAGGAAACATTATGGGCTAGTAGCATAGCTTTCTTTTATTGCAAGGTAATAATAGTATTAAGTCACCCCTGAAATCTTGCAAGGTGCCCATGCAGTTGATCAACCTTTAAAGGGGTGGTTCACCTTTAAGTTAACTTTTAGTATGTTATAGAATGGCTGATTCTAAGCAACTTTTCAACTGACCTTCATTTTTTTTTTAATAGTTTGTGAATTTTTTCCTTCTTCTTTTGGCTCTTTCCATCATCAAAATGGGGGTCACTGACCCCAGTCTAAAAACAAAATGTAAGGCTACTAAAGTATTGTTATTGGTACTTTATATTACTCATCTTTCTAGTCAGGCCCTCTTCTATTTATATCAGTACATTGTTGCTAGCATTATTTAGACTCTAGCAACCGGATTGCTGAAATTGCAAACAGGATAGCTGAAGAATAAACTCAAAAACGACAAATAATAAAAAATGAAAACCAATTGCAAATTATCTTAGAATATCATGTTCTACATCTTGCTAAAAGTTAATTCAAAGGTGAACCACCAGTCTTTAAGGGCAACCCTCCAGAATAGCGATGTGCGGGTCGAGAAAAACTCGACCCTAAATGAGAAGGATCTAGGGGTCTTTGTAGATAACACGTTGTCTAATTCTGGGCAGTGTCATTCTGTGGCTACTAAAGTTCTGTCTTGCATAAAAAAGGGCATTAACTCAAGGGATGAAAACATAATTATGCCTCTTTATAGGTCCCTGGTAAGGCCTCATCTGGAGTATGCAGTGCAGTTTTGGACTCCAGTCCTTAAGAGGGATATAAATGAGCTGGAGAGAGTGCAGAGACGTGCAACTAAATTGGTTAGAGGGACGGAAGACTTAAATTATGAGGGTAGACTTTCAATGTTGGGGTTGTTTTCTCTGGAAAAAAGGCGCTTGCAAGGGGACATGATTACACTTTACAAGTACATTAGAGGACATTATAGACAAATAGCAGGGGACCTTTTTACCCATAAAGTGGATCACTGTACCAGAGGCCACCTCTTTAGACTAGAAAAAAAGAAACTTTCATTTGAAGCAACGTAGGGGGTTCTTCACAGTCAGGACAGTGAGGTTGTGGAGTGCACTGCCGGGTGATGTTGTGATGGCTGATTCAGTTAATGCCTTTAAGAATGGCTTGGATGATTTTTTGGACAGACATAATATCAAAGGCTATTGTGATACTAAGCTCTATAGTTAGTATAGGTATGGGTATATAGAATTTAATTAAAATTAGGGAGGGGTGTGTGTATGGATGCTGGGTTTTAATTTGGAGGGGTTGAACTTGATGGACTTTGTCTTTTTTCAACCCAATTTAACTAACTAACTAACTATGTAACCCTAACTCTCGCTCACACTAACTAACTATGTAACCCTAACTCTCGCTCACACAAATAATAAAGAATGAAGACCAATTGCAAATTGTCTTACAATATCATTCTCTTCATGCTAAAAGTTAATTGAAAGGGGAGCAACCGCTTTTAACCTTTGGATCAGGGGCCCAAAAGGGCTTCCATGCGGTTACGAATGGATCGTCATGATCCATTATACTACAGGCAAAGAGAATCAGTGGCACAGTACAGTTCCATTCAGTGGCACATGATTCCCACCAAGCCCATTCTACAGCCCTATAAAGATCAAATTGGGAGCAGACTCAGTAAATACTATGAAAACGCATACCGGAGACCTCTAGTGACCAAACAGAGGTAAAAACTACAAATACAAAAAATTTTTCTCCAAGGCTTGCTAATTAGTAAAAAAATATATTTTATTCACATCAATTATTAAAAAACATCAAGAGTATACCCTCTAACGCCTAACGCGTTTCATGCTTACCCAGCACTTAGTCATAGGCAGAATTCAGTGGATTCTGCCTATGACTAAGTGCTGGGTAAGCATGAAACGCGTTAGGCTTTAGAGGGTATACTCTTGATGTTTTTTAATAATTGATGTGAATAAAATATATTTTTTTACTAATTAGCATGCCTTGGAGAAAAAATTTTTGTATTTGTACATTCTACAGCCCTCGCTATATACAGCCAGGTCTGGGCTGAGATTCAAAATAGGTTCTAGTATTTCAAATATAGAGAGGCCCAAACACCCCCCCACCAGCAGCCCCTCCCCTCCCATATTCTATTAAATGACACAACCATACAATAACCAACTTACACAACTTTGTGGAAAAAGAGGAAGGTTAAAGCTTTATTAAACAGGTTAAGGGATAAACACAGTCACCACATGGAACACCCAAATAAAATCCCAACACACGTAGACCCAAATAAACAAATGACTTGTTCTTGGCGGGTTAATCTTTTTGGGTCAGTCTGGATCATAGCTTGCTCCTGTGCTGCGAATGCGGAGCCTGTGCCACAACTCTATCTCATCTGAGGGGTTTGCCATCTGGAAAAAGTGCTGAAGGTGGGAGGGAAAAATATTGCCCTGAGGTCCATAGGTTAACATAGGTTAACTGATAATAACCCACATAATTTAATGCTGGATATTAAACTGCCAATATGACTTGCCATTGGGCACAGACTGTACCTCCCACAGTCTAGTCTAGGGGACCAAATATTTGGATCACCCATCCATGTCCAAACAGGGCAAAGATTCTTAAATGTGTATGGGCTGCTATAGAGGGCCAAGTGACTGAACAAAAGTATTAGTGGGTTCAGGTGCACGGACATTTGACAAGGAGGGCACAGTGGCATCACTGGGCGCAACAGCACAATCATTTTAGCATCTCACTAAACTTCCTGCATATCATTCTGTGCCCCCAGCTGCTTCTATAGTTATACCCTTGAGTGGGCACTAGTGATGCGTGGGTCGACAAAAAGTTTACCCGCACCCAACCCTAATCGACCCCTCCACCACCAACCCCTAACCCAAGTGCACCTCTGTATTTACAGACCCGAGACTGACATGCCCCACTCTGACATTATAGAAGGCGCGGGACATGCAGGCACATGTCTATAAAAAGTAGGGATGCACCGTATCCAAGATTCAGTTCGGGATTCTGCCTTTTTCAGCAGGATTTGGATTCGGTCGAATCCTTCTGCCCGGCCTAGCCGAATCCGAATTTGAATACGCAAATCAGGGGCAGGGAGGAAAATCACGTGACTTTTTGTCACAAAACAAGGAAGAAAAAAATGTTTCCCCTCCCAACTAATTTGCATATGCAAAACAGGATTCGGTTCGGTATTCGGCCGAATCTTTCCGGAAGGATTCGGGGGTTCGGCCGAATCCAAAATAGTGGATTCGGTGCATCCCTAATAAAAAGCACTGATTGGAGGTGGAAGCTGGCACAATAAGGTCGAGGGTGGGGAGAACAGAAGGAATAGCTGAACCCAAACCAGCCTGTAACCATGTGTTATGTCAGACCCAATGGGACCCGTGGGTTTTGGGCTAGCCCACACATCACTAGTGGGCACATAAAGATATATAACTAACCCATTGCCCCCCCCTGCAATTCTCTCTCTATGTGTATGTATATATGTATTACATGGTATGGGATCCATTTTCTGGTGACCTGTCATCCAGAAAGCTCCAAATTAACTCCATTTTATTGAAATAATCCAAATTTTAAAAAAAAATAAAAAAAAAAAATTTCTGACACTGGTACCTGCACTTTGATGTGCCGAGGAAGTGGCGCTTTCTCTTTCCCGAGTATCGCAGCAGATCGCTTCCCGTCACTGAGTCTTTATTGCCAAGTGGGTGCCCCGGTTCCCTTTGCTGTTGGGGCGTCATTCCTGTGTCTCTGTTCCTATACAACAAACAGCAGGTTAGTAACGAAGTCGCACGTGATTGCCTTTTAAACCAATACCCACCCTCATCCCATACAAACGAATGCCTTTATGGAGCCCCCCTCTCCCCCCAACCCAGCCTGATTGTATCTCCCGGTCTCATCAATCTGATACGAGCTCAGCCCCGCTTACACAATTGCGTGGAATACACGCGCACTGCAGGTCTGCCAGCCCCATATCCTATTACCGGCTTGTATGGAGTAGAGGCGCACTACCTGACTGACAGCCTATATCCATAGAAACAGAGCTGGCAGAGGCGCTACAGACACAAGCCCGGCGCTGGAGGAGAGAGAGGATGCGATCTGTCTCTATAACCTTCCAGCACTAACTCCGTGTGCCAGCCCCCAGGGCACCCCTTTTTCCTTCCCCGGACACATCCATGCTGCTGGATATATAATATAGGTTCGCCCCCCGCCTGCACGTCTTCGGATCGCCCCAGGTGTCCCGTGAGACCCACTGATCTGGAAGATTTTTTCTTCTCTCTCTGGGTGGGTGAGTACCTAATGGCTTGTCATATCTGCCCTTCTTCCGGGCAGGGCTCCACACTTGGGCAACTTCAAGGTTTTGGACTCTCTGCCTCCTGGCTGGGGGTATTGCCCTGGCACAGGGGTGTTGGGATAGTATAAGCAGCTAGAATGGCACCCTAGCCAAAATATTGGACACCATGTGTAAGGTTGACATGTCATCTCTCTGTAGCTTATTCTCCATCACCAACAGATGCTACAGGATTGCACTGTATCCTACATTGTGTATACAGCCTTCTGCCAGTGCAGTACTCCCACCTGCATCACCATTATCTCTATATATACCTCTACAGATATCTATCTATATATATCTATCTATCCATATATTTTAATCTATATGCCTATATATATATATATATATATATATATATATATATATATATATATATATATAGTATATATATATATCCCTTGCGCTCTATCGCTCTATCCATCAGTGGTTGTGTATGTTGTCAGATGCTTTCCAATATAAGATTCCATGCTTGTGTATGTGAATGACTGAGAGGGGGTGGAGTGAATCCCACTAGGAATTAGCACTTTGAAGTAGAATGTGAAGGCCTCTTTAGATCACGGTGATACATCTATGCGTACATTCCCTGTATTTTCAACAGGACGATAAGTATTTAAATAGTGCAGGTCTTTTGTTTTCTATCTGCTACAATATGGGCATTTCCTAATTCCTCAGCGACTTCTAATATTCAAGGGTTACATGTTTCTCTGCACCAGACTCATAAATAACCTGTAAAATATATAATTATAAATGGTGCATAGTGATGTAATTGGCTGTGATCAGTTCTAGTGTCACATGTCACTGAAACTAGTAATGTATAAATAAAATATGACATTGGGAGGCCCATTTATCAAAGTCCAAATATACAACTGCCAAATCCGCACATGTTTTTTCCCCTTACTTATCAATAAATTTTCCCGAAAATTTCCTGTGCAGGAAAAAACCTGAAAAAATAGTGAAATAAACAAATCGTAGAATTTTTTCAGATTTCCACCAAAAAATTTTGCCCAAAAACCACAAAATGTTCGAATTATTGCACAAAACCCATCGCAGATATCTTTGGGACTTCTCACATTGACTTATATGCAACCTTGGCAGTTCTGAGATGCCAGATTTTTAGATTTGGATTTTTTCCATCCTCAGGGTATAATAAATCCTAAAATAAAAATAACCCCCTAGAAGTCACCTCAGAGTCCCATGATGTACTTATTTGTGTGTATAATTGCCTTGATTGTGGTGAACGCACAAGCAACTGCCTGGGAATTAGAAATATTGTGAATCTATCAAATATCAGTTGTTGGTAAGAAGCACAGCATAATTTATTGTATGAATAGGAATCCAAACCTCCTGGAACGGACTGTGAATAGGGGATAGCAGGTATAGTAGGGAAACACTGTGCCTATAGCAGTGGGATTATAGTCTCTGGGAAGGGACTGTGACTGTGGGATAGCAAATACAGTGAGAAAGATTGTGTCTGTAGTCACAGTGGGATAGGGACTATGGCTGTGGGATAGAAGGTATAGCAGGGAGAGAAGGTGCCTGTAGTAGCAGTGGGATAATAGTCTCTAGGAAGGGACTGTGGATGTGGGATAGCAGGTATAGTATGTAGAGATGGTGCCTATAGTAGCAGTGGGATAATAGTCTCTGGGAATGGACTGTGGCTGTGGGATAGCAGGTATAGATGGTGCCTATAGTAGCAGCGGGATAATAGTCTCTGAGAAGGGACTGTGGCTATGGGATAGCAGGTATAGATGGTGTCTATAGGAACAGTGGGATAAAAGTCTCTGAGAAGGGACTGTGGCTGTGGGATAGCAGGTATAGTAGGGAGAAATTGTGCCTATAGTTGCAGTGGGATATTAGTCTCTGGGAAGGGACTGTGGCTATGGGATAGCAGGTATAGTAGGGAGAGACGGTGCCCATAGTAACAGTGGGGATTATAGCCCCTGGGAGCAAGAAACATCATGTAGCATAACTCTATTATAAAGTATAACTGACTCAATTTTGTTGTACCTTACTACACACAATATCTTACAGTTGTATCGTACGACACCATCTTGCTTTACTCTACACAGTGCTACAGTTACTTCCCTTTCCTGTGACATATTATGTTTTAATATACAAGATTATACATTTTATGTACTACTTTAGAATCTCTTCCTCTGACACATAGTACATTCCATAGGGACAGGTGTGCTCCTCATTTAGGTCTCTATCGACCGAGGGAGAGTCACTGGATATGATGGCACTGGATTCCTACAAAGGATTCATAATGTACCAAAATGTTCAAGATGCTTTGTATGAGCCCATCCTATTTTATTTTCTGCAAGATTTCATTGTGAAGCTACACCCCAAAACTGTTTGTTGCCTACTGAAAGAGATAAACGCTATTTGTAAATGTATTTGCAGTGTTTATTTATCCCTTTCTGTTCTCTATTACTGAAACAATGTTGCAGAAGTAATTTCTCCTCCAAGCCTGTAAAACAGCTGCTTCTGCTACTTTGTATCAGCTGAAACGCAGCGAATACAAATGGACAGACGAACACTGCTTCCAGTAGCAATTACACTCAGAAAGAACTTTACAACCATCTCTAATATTTGTAATAAAAATATATTGGAAAGGTGCTTAGAATTCTATTGTCTTTCATTGAGCAAAAACCTGCTTTTGGGTTCAGTTCCCCTTTAATCACCTTTCCAGAGCCTTTGCCTGCTACAGGTTTCCCAAGGGGGAGACGTGAGTTCAGTGGGAACACAAGGCAGCTCGGTGGCAGCGCGTGTGATACTGTATATGGGTTCTGTTGTAGAAACCCTCCTTACGGTGGCGTCTTACCGTATTCACTGGATGTGCCAATGACCTTTACTTATCATGGAACAGTTGTAACTCACACAAACCTGTGTTGGGGGTGGAGGGGGTGATAGCTTTCCCCAAATTTATACAGTATTACCCATAATCCTCATATACAAGATATACATGTTTGTGACCTATAATAATTCACTTATTGGTGCATATTAACTTCATTAATGTAAACCATGTTAGGCTCCTCTTGGGCCCTCCTAGTAGTGGCTCTGCCTCCTCTACTTACCCCCTCACCCTGAGAGCCTTCATTGTTCAGTGATGTTTTGATTGTAAGTTCTACTGAGCAGGGACCTCTTTACTCCCTGTATCGGTCAGCGTGTGTATGTGATTTGTAAGATTGATGCATACCCTTCTACTGTGCAGTGTTATGGCACTGGTGCTTTATAAATATAATAGTGATAATCCTGAGACCTGCCCTTGAGAGGAATGGCACCCTCTGCTATAAATTACAAGGCCAGAAATTCAGCAGTGGCTCCAATATCCTTTAATATCTATATAAATATATATAATCTCTATAATAAATGAGCATCTTTTTTGGACCTAGTGTGTAGGGACGCACTGAATCCAGGATTCGGTTCGGGATTTGGCCAGGATTCTGTCTTTTTCAGCAGGATTCGCATTCGGCCGAATCCTTCTGCCTGGCCAAACGGAATCCTAATTTGCATATGTAAATTAGGAACAGGTAGGGAAATCACGTGACTTTTTGTCACAAAAGAAGATTTTTTTCCACTTTTTCCTTTCCTGTCCCTAATTTGCATATGCAAATTAGGATTCAGATTTGGTTTTGTATTCTGCTGAACAAGGATTCGGCCGAATCCCAAATAGTGGATTCAGTGCATCCCTACTAGTGTGTAGTCATGTGGTCTCTATACCAGTCACAGCCTTTTGTCTTCTCTTTAAAGGGGTTGTAAACCCAACCGTAATGCCGTCCCACAGTGACCCCTAGTTTTCTTCAGACGTTGCAGAAAAATGTCATTATAGATGCAAGAAATTAAAACTTCATTCCCAGCACTGTGTCAGACATCTTGCTGTTATATTACATTTAGAGATAATTATGTAATTTTTGTCTTCATTATATTACACTGAAATCAAACATGGGGATAAAGGAAAGACTTGTTTATTTCTGGGAAACTGGGCTTAAACCTTCCAGGAACAAAGAACAGGGAGGCAGATTTATACAGATCAGATGGGATTCTCATCGGAGGATTTATTCCATTTTAATGCAACCACTGGCTGTGGAGATTTGGGGAATAGTGTTGTTGCGCAATATTGCTTTAAGGATACAACCCTGGTGTTGCTGGACTACAACTCCCATCATGCCTCAACCTTCATTATATGCTACAATATTACTCTGGGATTTAAAGTACAGTTTGGCTGAGCAGTGCAGCAGTTTTTACTTCCCCTTCAATCAAAAGTTACATTTTAAAAATGCCTTTACTGTGATCTAGTACAGCCCACTTACCCATGAGTTAAAGATTCTGTATCCACCCCCTATAAGCTGCCATAAGTATGGCCTAATTGAACCCAATGTTTGAGTTAAAGGACCATTAACCCCAAAAATGAGATCTATTATAAATACTATTCATGAACTGCCACCAAAAGCCCAAGTACAAAAACTCCAGTTGGGTCTCCCATAAGAATATCCTGCTTTCTAGAAATGGTGCAAATTACTGCCTCTGAAATGCTATTAGGGCATCTTTTAGATTGTGAGCTCTGTTGAGCGGTTCTCTTTACCGATTGTTATTGGCTGTATTTTTGTGCTTAATCTATATGTTTGCTGTGTACACCCTTCTATTATACAGCGTGTATATATGTGTTAATAATGATAATAATGTTATTTTCCTGATGTTACTGGTAAAGTTCTCCTGCCTCACCTTTGTGATTGGTATAGTCCAGAAGTTGCTTGATTTTTCCAGATTAGTTTTATAGCAATAGCAAGAATCCATTCCCACCCACCACACCACCTACTCTAGAGTCCACAAGGCAGACCAGCTGTTATTTTTGGGTAGCCGAGGATGAGGAGCACTGAGGACAGTGCTTTATTAGCAGAGTCATGCAGGCATTACACAACAGTAAGCTTAAACTCTAACACTCTCAAGCTGTACAGAAAGTCCTGTGTATGCACAGTACAAGTCCTGTGCACAGTGACACCTGCAGGCCATTTGTATAAACACCACATATTCCCCTATAGTAGGAAAGCATTTGGAAAAATTAAATAAACATCAATAATAAAACAGTATACATATTAAAGCAATATTATGCATCCTTCACATCACATAGTCCTTGGTCCATGCAGGTAGTTTTCTTGTTCTCTCAGTACACCTTATAGGTTCACTTTCTTCAGGCCTATTGCAGTTGGCATCAGGAGTAGGAAAATGTCCTTCATCAAATGGAGCTTCTCCAAAGTCATATCTAACAGGAGCAAGATGCCTTGCATTCCATATGCGTCCTTCAGACAGTTCATATGTGTATGGTCCTCACTGGCGTCTCACTTCAAGAGGTGTAGTAAATTTAGATTGTCCTTGTTTCAGTATTCCTGGTTTCTTAATTCTGACTAAAGATCCAGGCTGAAGGTGTATTTCTTTTGCACCACGTTTTCTGTCAGTATAAGCCTTGCATATGGCTTGTTGACGTTTGACAATGTCAGCAGTAGACGATTTTGTAGGCACAGTAGTTTGTGGAAGCTTGATGTCTGCAACATGTAACTTAGTGCGCATCTGTCTGCCATGTAATAATTCAGCAGGAGATGATTGGGTTGTTGCATGGCACGTTGCTCTGTAGTTATGTAGGAATTCTGTTGTAAATACTTTCTAAGATTTCAGTAAGATTTGCTGTCTGTAGTGATTCTTTCATACTTCTGTTGAATCGCTCGATTTCTCCATTTGCTTGTGGGTAATACACTGAAGATTTCCTATGCACAATATTCCTCTCTCTCAGAAAGAATTCAAACTCGGATGAGACAAACTGTGGTCCATTGTCTGATATTATGTTGTGTTGAACCACAGCGAAAGCAGTATTTTTTATTTGTATTTGCTGCACAGTTTTGCAGTGTAGGTGAATCCCTTTCCTTAGCACTGTATTTTGCCTGTGACTGTGCATTATTAGGCCACAGTGTTAAATTCACAATCTGTACATTCCCAGCATTTCCCTGACTGAGAGTTTTAGCCTCTGCCACTGCTATTTCAATTTGGCTAGCAACTGTAATAGCCTTTGCAAGGGTTAAATCCTGCTCTAGGAGCAGTCTCTCTCTAATGCGAGGTGAGTTTGTTTTTTCCACTATTTGGTCTCCTAGCATTTCATCTGTTAGATTCCAAAACTCACAGGTAACAACCAGCTCTCTCAAAGCTGCTACAAATTGTTCTGTGGATTCGCAATTACGTTGTCCACGTTGGCGGAAATTATATCTTTCAGCAACCACATTTACTCTTGGCACAAAAAAGTTCTTTATAGCAGTAAGAGCAGTTTCATAAGTATAATCAGGTAATGGTAATGTATAGAATATATGATGTCCCTCTGCTCCCAGGCAGTGAATAAGTAAAGCACGCTTTCTAGCAGCAGAAATCTCCCCTTGGTCAGCTGCAATAATGTGATTTTCAAACATACGGATCCAAGCAGTAAAAGGTATGGTAGGCTCACCAGGGTTTAGAAGAAAAGGTGCAGGCTGCTGCAGAGGTAGAAGAGCCATCTTTGTCGCCATTTGTTATGTTTGGGTAGCCGAGGATGAGGAGAGTATAACAGTGCTTTATTAGCAGAGTCATGCAGGCATTACACAACAGTAAGCTTAAACTCTAACACTCTCAAGCTGACTGTACAGAAAGTCCTGTGTATGCACAGTACAAGTCCTGTGCACAGTGACACCCGCAGGCCACACCAGCCCTATAATTTGGTAACAGCTGATCTGGTCCATCTCATTACTTGATTTAAAGGTTCCAAAGCCCCAACATTTGGTTCATAATGTGGAACCTGATGTGGTCCTTTCCCAATGGGATTTTCTAACCCAAACCAGTGTTGAATTTGAGGGGCTCTGGGCCCACACTGGGGCAGCTGCATCAGGGGCCTGCACACCACCCCCTGCCCCAGCCACAACCTCCCTCCGCCCCCCTTTTCCCCTGCCAGTTAGTAACTTCTGATCTCTTTATGCGGCCATGATCAGGGTTGGGAGGTCAGAGAGTAGTTCACAGAATCATGGCCATGGCCAGCGGGGCCCTCCAGGTTTTTTTGCTGGTGTACCACCAGTCCAGTCCGACCCTGACCAGAACAGAACCTGCCTGAGAATATGCCCCTTTAAATAATCCAGACTTGAAAGACTTAAGCAGAAGGTTGGCCTAAATAGGTTATGGGGAGAGACAGCTAGTCATTAACTTAAGCAACAGGACTGGAATATACCAGATAATCTTTAACTCAAGCAGTGAACTGGACCACTGATGGCAGCCTATAGTTGTGGGAATGGGTTTAACTCAAGCAATGGACTAGACTTGAACATACGTATGGCAGCCTATAGGGGGTGGGGCAGGGAACTTTTAACCAAAGCAGTGGGTTGGTCTTTACCACCATGTTTCTAGCTTACTAGAATAGTAATTTAAGTCAATTATTTAAAAAGAAATAGTGCAGTTCTGAAAACCCACTGCAGGTGAGATGCCCAAATACATTATTGTGCACCCCATATAATGATACTCCAGTTTATAATCCTCCTTTAATTATAGTCCCTGTTACAATTTGTACAATTCCCCATATATCTCTCTGGCTATAATAGTGTTACGGCACATCCACCTCTAAATGACCTTTCACATTTATGTCAATGGACCTTCAGCACCCATCCCTGGCCCATCCCAATTCCCTGACTCTATTGTCCTGCCGTCTGCTTGTCCTTGTGCATCTCTGTGCAGAACAATAGTGCCGTTTGCTTGCCGTATGATTGAACTGTTACCTCCTTTCTGCTGCAAAAGAATTTGTTGTTGATGCAGCGGTGAGCAGTCCTGAGAATCACGGGACTAATGACCAAGATATCACTTTGTAGCCACAACTCTGCAGCTGGGGACAGTGTTTTATCCAACACTGGGGATTTTAGAGAAGCGGGGGCCCCCAAGGCATACATCAAGGCTAGGACCTCAGTTTAACAATAGCATTTCTACACAAACGTGTAGTGAATCCATAATGGCCACTATTGGGCACAAAACTGCAGCCATCAGCATGCAATACATTTTACATGTGATGCTGGTGCAGTTCAGTTGCACTTTGCACCCTTTTTCTAGTTGTGCCTTTTATGGTGCATGTGGTACAGGGGTCTGACTAAACAGCAGGGAGCCCTGTACCCCAAGCAGTTAGTCTAGCGCTATGGCACCTCCCCACCCCCGGCATTCCTGCCTTTGTGCATCACACAAGAGAAGGGCATACAAGGGGATTGTGCCCATTTTCCACCCCAGTTATAGGGTTAGTTCAACTTAAAGTTGATTTTATCTAATGACAAATTCTTAGCAAGTTTTCAATAGTTTTTTTTAATTATTTGCCTTCTTCTTCTGACTCTCATGGTCCAATATTGGTCATTCCCCACTTATCTCATTAAAATAGTTAGGCCAATACATCAGCGTGGCAGTCAGGGTACTATGGCTATGAGAATAGTCAAGACAGCTTAAGACAATTCCAATTATCGCCCCAAGAGGTCCCTTCAATGGACTTTCCTATCAGTCTGGAAACATTAAAGGCACATCAGGTGCAAGGGGTTTATATAACAAATGCCATGCTGGAAATTACTCAGGTGGCAAAATTCTCAAATGTGCCCCTTGCCCATAGGTCTATGGGCAATAATAGCTCTCAAACTGTGTGACTGGCTCTCCTGGGTGCCAGTGAATTAGTGGCAGGAGGCAGGTCTGGCAGGCAGGGCCGGATTTATTTAGTTGGTGCCCATAGGCCCATTGTCGCTCATCGTTCCCTCCACTTCATTTGTTTAAATGTGCAAATTTTCACAACTGGATCCAAAACACTGGGGATTGTCTTGCTGCAAATTTAAAAAATCTCCAGCACGTCCCCAGTGCTCTGGAACCAATGTGGCTGGGCATTCCGCCACTAAAATCCAGCCACCCTAGCCCCAGGCCTTTGTGGCCTTTCCACAAATCCAGTCCAGCGGGCTGGCAACCTGTGGGTTCTTGCAAATGCCAAAGGGGCTGCTAAAAGATGCCATAGACAGTCACTGTTCGTTGGGCAGGTGAGGGGCTGTTTGTGTACTTGAAATCAGGGCCGGATTTACATGGCGGGCGCCCCTTGGCCCACTGCCGTTCGTGCCCCTGTCCCCTCCCCTTTATTTGTGCAAATTTTCATCATCGGGACCTAAGACAAGGGGATTGGCGCATGGGAAATTAAAAAAATTATTGTTTCTCCTGCACATCCCCAGTGTTTTTGAACCAATGTGGGTGTAGTTGGGCAGCATGCTGACCCCTTAAATCCTGCCTTTACACAAATTGGGGCTTGCTTGAAATGCCAGGGCCTATTTTGAATCCTAGTTGAAACTAACTTAATTAACTGATACTTACCTATACCTATGAAATAAGGAGAGTTGACCAAATGTAACCTTTAAGTTAGAACTCGAACTTTGTGCCACGGGACACTTTCATGTTCTGAAATCCGAAATTTGATTTTTTCCCCCTTCAAATATCTCTTAAAACAATGATTAAAAAATGCTCCGTTATAACTATAATTATCAAAGAGTTTATTTTTGGTAATAATTCGACTGTTATCTGCTTCCTCCCACTCAAACGAACAGCAGTCGGCTTCTCTTTTCTCTGTTTTTTTCCCTATAGAGACCCATTGCCCCTCACTGTAATGGACCCCTGCATGCGAATAGAAAGCCTGCAGGAATTTATTTAGCAGAATGGAAGAGATAATTATAGTAAAACAAGAGGTTCTTAAAGGAAAGAGAACGTGGTAAAAGGCACAGATGTGTATGTTAAACTTTCCGATATGTATATATAAAGTATATAAAAGGAAAGTCTTTATAATTAATAGGAACCGGGTACTTTTGTTATTGCTCTTTTTTTCCTGTTTATTCAACACCTGGTTCCGTTGAAACCAAACCTTGAGACCATATTGTATAATGACATTTGTGACAATTACATGCATCCTACTTTGTTGCAACATTTTGGGGTTCTCTTGTTTAAGCACAATAATGCCCCCATGACCAAAGCGAGGTCTGTACAGAATGGGTTTGTTGAGATGGGAATGGAAGAACATAACTGGCCTGCACAGAGCCCTGACCTCAACCCAACAGAACCCAAGTGGGATCAATTGGAACTCGGACTGCAAGCCAGGCCTGATCCCCAATATCAGTGCCCAGCCTCACTAATGCTCTTGTGACTGAATGGAAGCAACTCCCAGCAACAATGTTCCAGCCTCTAATGGGGACCTTTAGAGCAGAGGCTGTTATAGCTTGAGAGGACCAATATATTAAAGGGGTAGTTTGCCTTCAAATTAACTTTTAGTATGACGCAGAGAGTGATCTTCTGAGACAATTTGCAGTTTGTTTTAATGTTTTATTATTTGTGTTTTTTGTGTTATTTAGTTTTTTATTCAGCAGCTCTCCAGTTTGCAATTGCAGCAGTCTGATTGCTAGGGTGCATATTGAAAAGTTGTTTAGAAAATTCTATAACTTACTAAAAGTTAACTTAAGGTGAACCTCCCCTTTAATCCCCTCAGTTTAGGAATGAGATGTTGGACAGGTAGGGGTTCTGATACTTTTCGCCACATCATGTATATAGACTGGCAGTGCCCCATGTGCAGGAATCTTGTAGATGTCTCTGGTTTTGAAACTGAACTAGTGCTCAAATATATTTTAATGAGCTTATGGAAGGGGGGTCAGAAGCCGTGTCCCTACACACACACACACATATATATATATATATACTGAATGTTTTGGCTCACACATAAAGCTACACCCTCTCATGTAATTCTCTGGGTAAGGCAGATGCATGGGAGATGTATATCCCTTTAATAACATTTCATGGAATCTCTGCAGTGCAGACTCCTGGAACGAGATGAGACATATTATGGCCATTCATTGTCAGGTGCCGGGATGTTGTGATGAATGATCCCTCTGTATGATTACGCATTGGCTCCTGCACACTCTACAGATATGCTCTGTGAATATAAAAATGTGACAATATTAAATTAATCCAGGCACAGAAATACCCATTGCCCTAATACAGAATAATATTATTTCATGTTTACCAACAGGCAGCTCAGGGCAGACAGTGATACAATTTAAGACTGTGCTACTAAAATACTATATGTAGTTAGCATTAGATTTACTTGGCTCAGCTTAAGTCCTGTGATTTATTCCATAGTTGGTAGGGTTACAGTCATACAGGTATGGGACCTGCTATACAAAATGCTTGGGACCTGAGGTTTTCCGTATAATGGATATTTCTATAATTTTGCTCTTCATACCTTAAGTCTACTAGAAATTCATTTACACATTAAATGAACCCAATTTATTGGTTTTGCTTCCAATAAAGTTTGGATCAAGTACATGTACCGCTTCATTATTATTAATTTTCATTATTTGGAGTTTTCCGGATAACAGGTTTCCAGATAACAGATCCCATACCTGTACTGTAGCCTTGAATGATAGAATCTTAGAAAAATCTTCCAACTTATTGTCTTAGGTGCATGGCCAGCCAGCTTTAGCTGTTCATATTACAGGTATGGGACCAGAATGCTTGTGACCTGGGGTTTTCTGGATAAGGGATCTTGCCTTAATTTGGGTCCCCATACTTCAAATCTACTAAAAATTATTCAAACATTTAAATAAACCCAGCAGCTTTCCAATTTGCAATTTCAGCAATTTGGTTGCTAGGGTCCAAATGACCCTAGTAACCATGCACTGATTTTAAAAAGAGACTTAAATATGAATAGGAGAGACCTGAATAGAAAAATGAGTAATGTAAAGCAACAACAACAATACATTTGTAGCCTTAGGGAGCATTTGTTTTTTTTTCGATGGAGACAGTGACCTCCATTTGAAAGCTGGAAAGGTTCCAAAGAAAAATTATTAAAAATACATGTATGGGACCTGTTATCCAGAATGCTCGGGACCTGGGGTTTTCCGGATGACGGATGTTTCTGTAATTTGGATCTTCATACCTTAAGTCTACTAGAAAATCATGTAAACATTAAATAAACCCAATGGGCTGGTTTTACTCCCAACAAGGATTCATTATATCTTAGTTTGGATCATGTACAAAGAGCTGTTTTATTATTACAGAGGAAAAAGTAAATCATTTTTCAAATTCTGGATTATTTTATTATAATGGAGTCTATGGGAGATGCCCTTTCAGTAATTCGGAGCTTTCTGGATAATGTGTTCCTGGATAATGGATTTCATACCTGTAATTAAAAAACTATAAAATAAAAAAAAAGAAAGGAAAAAAGGTGGTCAATTGAAATGTCACAAAATGTCCTCCGATATTGTCTAAAGCAGTGATGCAGGAAGTATGGCTGGGGAGTGGGGCATGTGGAATGAAGGCTGGGCCAGGGGTGGGATTGGGAGGGGTCAGAGTTAGAATTGGGAGGGGCCAGGGGTGGAATTAAGAGGGGCCAAGGTAGAATTGAGAGGGGCAGGGCCATGGGCATAACAGGCACAGCCAAGATGTCTCTGGATCACTTTGGATCCAGGTTGCCATCTCTGAGGTTAAACAACCCCATATGTTCTCGAGTTTATTCAGACAGCCTCTATTAACAGTAGGTACTTTGAGCTTGTACAGGGGAGGGCGCCATTTCTCAGCCTTTTGCAGTGTGCCAGGGTTTGAGCAAAGTATTGCTATAAGCAGGATTTTTTTTCCCTGAAGGAATGTAAGTTTCAATGCAATGGGCTCTGTGCCGCGTGTCCCCTGCGGGTGGGAGTTTTTAGGTGTTTTGCAATGCAAATATTTGACATGAAGATTTCAAATATGCAAATCTGAGCTGCGAAAATCGCTGAGGCTTCTGTGCTCCCTAAATACCCTACAGACAGACTATAAGGAGAAATCAAGGTATATAAATAGATTCCAGGCTCAGCTGCACAGCCTGAAATGAAAGGGCTTATTTAGGACAGGTATGGGCTTACTTAACATGTTATAAAACTACAACTCCCAGAGCCTTTGGACATTTGTGGGAGTTGCAATAGAACAACATCTGTAAGGATTCTTTTGAATGTTACTCTTTTTAGAGAATATTTGGCAAAGGTTCAAAATGAATGAACAATCAGTGTAAATCTGCAGACATAAACCATCCAGAGCAGTGTAAGTTCAGACAGTATTGTACAGCACATATTGGGAACTGTCATCTAAAGCCTGCTGTGCACTAGCTCTTTGCTCCATTTGACCACCCATGAGTAGATCAATATTAGGCGCGACGCTACCCCCACCGGGAGAGAGTTCCCAGTGCAAACAGCCATGTTGTGTCATGCGCATGACGCACATGTAACAAGCAATTTGTGGCACATTTTAGTTATGCGCATGCGAATGACCGGACATGGCTGCTCGCACTGGGAGCTCCCTCCCAGTGTGGGTAGCTTAGAGCTGGCGGTGGCATTTTTAAAAAATACTACTGTTATCCCCAACCACAGGGAGAATGCGGGCTCTATTGGTTGGGGATAACATTTTTATCCAACAGGTGCCCTTTAAAGGTGTTAACAGAATCAGCCTTCACAACATCACCCAGCAGTGCATTCCACAACCTCATTGTCCTCACTTTGAATTTATTTATAAAGAGTAATCATGTCCCGTGGTTTTCTCCAGAGAAAACAACCCCAACCCCATACTTTTAGTACGTTATATTATGGCTAATTCTAAGCAACTCCTTAATTGGCCATTTATTTTTTCTATTTTTTATAGTTTTTGGATTATTTGCCTTTTTCTTTTGACTCTTTCCAACTTTCAAATGGGGGTCACTGACTGAATTAAATTTCTGTAAGGCTCTAAATTTATTGTTATTGTTGCTTTTTATTACTCATATTTCTATTCAGGCCCTCTACTATTCATATTCCAGTTTCTTACTTATATCAATGCATAGTTGCTATGGTGATTTGTACCCTAGCAATAAGCTTGCTGAAAAAGCAATGCTTTAATGCTTCCCCATCCTTGGCTGATATTTTACTGGCTAGTCCGCAAAATACTGGTCATTCAGTATGGCCAGCTTTAGTTGATGCCTGTCTGATTTACAGCATTAGTAGGCATATTACTAGAACTCATGCCTGTCTGGTATAATATACACAAACATTTTCCTATGTGCATGTATTGGTGTTTGGATTTAGATGCTTATTACTGATATATTCCAATCCCATGCATTCTAGGATAGGCATTCCTGCTGAGCCCTATAGATTTCATTTAATGTTTGGGAAAATGGAAAGTATTGATCTCTGCAAACAGAGAAAACAATAACTTCACATTTGCTCATTTGAGCCAAACCCAACAAGTAGCTCTGTCTCCAAATATTGATTTTCCCTTTCCATTCCGCATGAGTTGTGACAGTGATAAACCTGTGTTTTTATAGGATTAAATGGAATAAGCACATAACAAATATAGAGAAAGGTGCTCGTCTGTGCCTTGTCAAGGGGATTGAAGACGCAATGGCAATATTGACAGCGCATGACTGAGCATTACCCATATGCTGGTGTTGGGAGTTGCTTTTGTTGGCCAAGCCAACACTCATATATTTAACCTGCCGCCTGGCTAAAACCAGGCAAATATATAGAAAACTATAAAAAAGGTGTTTCCTACTTCACCTTTAGTATGATATAGAGAGTGATATTCTGAGACAATTTGCAATTGGTTTTCTTTTTTTTATTATTTGTGTTTTTTGAGCTATTTATCTTTTTATTCAGCAGCTCTCCAGTTTGTAATTTCAGCAATCTGGTCGCTAGGGTCCAAATTACCCTAGGAACCGTGCATTGATTTGAATAAAGACTGCAAAATGAATAGGAGAGGGCCTGAATAGCCTTACAGAGCATTTAATTTTTATTTGGGGGTCATTGACATCCATTTGAATACTGGAAAGAATCAGAAGAAGGCAAATCATTTAAAAAACATAAAAAAGAAAAATTGAAGGCCAATTGAAAAGTTGCTTAAAATTAGCAATTCTATAACATCAAAAAGATAACTTAAAAGTGAACTGTCCCTTTAAGATTTCCTTAAAGGAGCAGTGATGTCAAACGCACATAGGGCAATTCAGGGCATCTTAGTAATTTTCAGCTCAGAGGGTGCAAGTGCAAAGCACAGAGACAGAGGCAAAACTGAGTGGGTTTTTAATAGAAACATACAGATATTCTATTATTTGTTATTATTCGTCTGATTTAACCAGCCAGGGAGATTTAACTGAGCAATAACCGTCTTTTTTCTCTGCATTTATTTCTCTAGTAATTTACAGATGTGGAAATGAGGGCAAATGAAGCAAACATGATTTTTTTTTTGTCAGCCAGACACCAGTAGATGTCTGCTCGGGAGCTTTGTGTGCGGATCTGTTGCCAGCTCCCTGTGACCTTGTAAAAGTGGTGGTGTGTGATTGATGGGACACCTCAGCTACTGTGAGAAATGAAAATCTATAACATTGTCCGGGTGACAGCTCTATTGCGGCAGCCTTCCCTGTGACAGACAAAGGACATTTACTTGGCTTAGCGGCCGCTGTTATCTTTGCACCCGGCCACTTAAACTTGGATACTATATCTGTTTTAGTCACTGTAAAGTGGAACCGCTTGGGATGTACAAATGGACTCTGTGTTTAAAGGCCACGACACCACTCAACGTCACGAAGGGTCATTTGTATTTAATTTAACACTGGCAGCAGCAGCTCAGAAGCAGGTTATGTACTTGTACTATTTACCATGTGCTTTTACTCTGTATTAGCCTCTAGACAGGGTTCTGGAGTTCTGATGTGTTGTCCGGCCAGAAACCTCCAGGACCTGCGAGTTAGGCAGGTTTGGCCCGATTTCTATACATCGCAGGCACGGGTAAATAAAGAGGGGCGTGCCGGATTGGGTGCGGGTGGAGGAGCAGCGGGTTAGGGTCGGGTGCGGGTTGATATTTTTTCAACCTGTACATGACTGTTCTGGAGGCTTTCCCTTTGATTGAACTTTTAGTATGATGTAAAGAGTGATATTCTGAGACAATTTGCAATTAGTTTTAATTTTTTTTTATTATTTGTGGTTTTTGACTTATTTAGCAGCTCTCCAGGTTGCAGTTTAAGCAATCTGGTTGTTACAGAGCATTTGTTTTTAGATGACACCATTTGAAAGCTGGAAAGAGTCAGAAGAAGAAAAATAATTCAAAAACAAAGACAGTCCGGTGTTCAAATGGTAGTGTTCTAAGGATTGTCACAAAAACCTACAGGTTGTGGGTCGGCTGAATTTTCTACTTGCAACCAGCCCACCTAAAATCTATTATTTTTCCCTGGCGCACTAATCTTCCCGAATCGGAGCATGAGTCTCAGCCCTAAAACCCTTGTTACCTACTAGCAGCACACTATACTGGGAATACACTATACCAGTGTTGTCCAATTTATATGGTACAGAGGGCCGGAATTTTTCTAATCTACATGTTGGAGGGCCGATACTGGAAGCCAGTGTTAGCCACTACCTGTTTTTAGACCACACCTACTTTAAACCACACCCACAAGACCATGCCCACATTAATGGCACACCAAAACAGATGGTTAGTGCTCACTGCAGGGATCAGGGCCGGAACAAGGGGTAGGCAGAGTAGGCTGCTGTCTAGGAAGCCTTCATTGAGGGACACACTTTTAATGGGGTTTTTTTTTTCCATTTTTTCAAGCATCTATTTAAGAATTACAATCTTTATTTAAAAACCATCATGGTAAGGAGGGAAATGGTAATGCAGGACAAGGGGGCACTGATTGAAGCTCTTGCCTAGGGTGCCAGACTACCATGTAATAGGGGCTCATTGTACTAGGGACACACTGTAGTAGGGGAGCACTGTACTAGGGGCTCACTGTACTAGGGGCTCATTGTACTAGGGGCACACTGTACTGGGGGCACACTGTCTGTACTAGGGGCTCACTGTACTAGGGGCACACGGTACTAAGGATTTACTGTACTAGGGGCTCACGTTACTAGGGGCACACTGTACTAGGGGCACATTGTACTTTTGATACACTGTACTAGGGGCTCATTGTATTGGAGGCTCAGTACTGGAGGCTCACGTTACTAGGGGCACACTGTACTAGGGGCTCACTGTACTAGGGGCTCACTGGACTAGGGGCTCGCTGTACTAGGGACACACTGTAATAGGGGCTCATTGTACTAGGGACACACTGTAGTAGGGGAGCACTGTACTAGGGGCTCACTGTACTAGGTGCTCATTGTACTAGGGACTCACTGTAGTAGGGGCACGATGTACTAGGGGCTCACTGTACTAGGGACTCACTGTACTGGGGACACACTGTAATAGGAGAACGCTGTACCAGGGACACACTGTACTAAGGGCTCATTGTAATACGGACACACTCAGTACCGTAACTAGAGGGGGGCGGGCCCTGGTGCGTGACGGGCAGCCGGGCCCCCGCCCCCCTCCGTACGGCCTGAATTTCAGTGGCGCGCGGGCTGCCGGGGGGCCCTGAGGGGGTGCGGGTCCTGGCCTGCTCGCACCCCCTGCTCCCCCGGTAGTTGTGCCACTGGACACACTATAGCAGGGGAACACTGTACTAGGGGCTCACTGTACTAGGGGCTCACTGTACTGGGGGTACACTGTCTGTACTAGGGGCTCACTGTACTAGGGGCACACTGTATTAGGGGCACACTGTACTAGGGGCACACTGTACTAAGGACTTACTGTACTAGGGGCTCATTGTACTAGGGGCACACTGTACTGGGGGCACACTGTCTGTACTAGGGGCTCACTGTACTAGGGGCACACTGTGTTAGGGGCACACTGTACTAGGGGCACACTGTACTAAGGACTTACTGTACTAGGGGCTCATTGTACTAGGGGCACACTACTGGGGGCACACTGTCTGTACTAGGGGCACACTGTACTAAGGATTTACTGTACTAAGGGCTCACTGTACTAGGGGCACACTGTACTAGGGGCACATTGTACTTTTGATACACTGTACTACGGGCTCACTGTACTGGAGGCTCAGTACTGGAGGCTCACGTTACTAGGGGCACACTGTACTAGGGGCTCACTGTACTAGGGACTCACTGTTCTGGGGACGCACTGTAATAGGAGAACGCTGTACTAGGGACACACTGTACTAAGGGCTTATTGTAATAGGGACACACTCAGTACCGTAATTAGAGTAACCAGTGGAGCTTGCTCTCCAGTGGAGCTTGCTCTAGTGTTAGCTTCTCTTAAGTGTTTGCTCGTTAAGTGGGGGATCTGTAAGTGGAGTTACAAACACCGGAGTTGAAAACTAAAGGAGGTTCAAACTACTGTAGGTCAAAAGTTTGTTCTAAACCCTCATTTTTTTCTATATATTTATTTATATTTTTTCCTGTTTTGATCTGTAACTGGGATAATGAGTGCTAGCAAGATTGAAGGTCTGACTCAGTGCACAGTCTGTCATATGTATGCAGATTTGGAACAAGAGATCCAAAATGCTTACCTCTGTGGTGGATGTGAGCAAATTGCCACTTTGGAGGCTCAAGTTAGAGCACTAGAGCAACAAATTGCAACACTGCGGTCGATTGACAATCTTGAAAGGAGTCTTTTGCTCACTGAGCAGGACCTAGCGGGGTCAGATAGTTTGGGGGGAACAGAACAGCAGCAGGATGTTGAGGCAGCTAGCTGGGTGACAGTTAGAAAATCTAAGGTGGGCAAAAGGAAAATGGAGGCTGATCCGGAGATTATACATCGCAACAAATTTGCCAGATTGTGTGAAGATGATGGGAGTATGAACTCTGGATTGGCAATTCTAGATGGGGCTGATCTCTCTAACAGCCGGGAGACCAGTTTCTCTAGTAGTGGTGGGGGGGAGAGTAGAGTCAGGCCTAAGCAGATTGTGGTTGTAGGGGACTCAATTATTAGGAAAGTGGATAGGGTAATTTGTCGTCCGGATCGCTACAACCGAACAGTTTGCTGTCTACCTGGTGCCAGGGTTCGGCATGTGGTTGATCGGATAGACAAATTATTGGGTGGGGCTGGGCACGACCCAGCTGTCTTAGTGCATATCGGTACTAATGACAAAATAAATGGTAGATGGAAGACCTTAAAGAATGATTTCAGGGATCTAGGCTCTAAGATCAAGGAAAGGTCTTCCAATGTAATCTTTTCTGAAATTTTGCCTGTGCCACGTGCAAGTTTAGGAAAACAGCGGGAGATTAGGGAGCTTAATGCGTGGCTCAAGTCTTGGTGCAGGAAGGAAGGGTTTGGGTTCCTAGAGCACTGGGCTGACTTTTCGTTGGGGTACAACCTATATAGCCGTGACGGTTTGCACCTCAATGGAAGGGGGTCCGCGGTGCTAGGGGAAAGAATGGCTAAGAGGTTGGAGGAGTGTTTAAACTAGGCAAGAGGGGGGGTGGGTGAGATAAAGGATTATGGGGAAGCTAGTGTAGACGGGGTAGTGGGGTTAGTAAGGGGTCATGGGGGAGGAGTGAGGGGGGCATACAGTTTACCAGCTAAGGAGGTCCCTCTGTTACAAGGAAAACAGAATAATACTAACTTAACGTATAATTCTTCACTAAGTAATGCACATTTCAAAAGTAAAAGTAGTAACCTCCGCTGTATGCTGGCAAATGCACGGAGTTTGTCAGGTAAAATGGGAGACCTAGAATTAATTGCATGCTCTAAAAATTATGATATAATTGGTATCACTGAGACCTGGTGGGATGAAACATGTGACTGGATTGTGAATTTAAATGGTTACACCCTTTTTAGGAGGGACAGAGGGATTAAAAAGGGTGGAGGAGTGGGTTTGTATGTAAAGCCTGAATTAAAGCCATGCGCTAAAGAAATAAAAATAGCTGGCACTGGTGAGGGTGTAGAATCACTCTGGGTAGAGATTTCGACTGGGCAAAAGGTATCAAAAAGAATTATCATTGGTGTATGCTATAAACCACCTCGTATAAGTGTCGAGTATGAAGCCCAGCTACTCTTGCAGATACAAGCGGCTTCACAGCTGGGTCAAGTTGTTGCTATGGGTGACTTCAATTATCCAGACATTGACTGGGGTAATGGGGTTGCTAAGACAGAAAAAGCTAGTAGGTTTGTAAATATGCTGAATGACAACTTTTTATTCCAGCTCGTTCAAGAACCTACTAGGAATAACTCTCTTTTGGACCTTGTAATAACTAACAATACAATACAAAATTTCAGACGTGCAAACTTTGACAGTATAAGGGCATCTCTGCAACATATTAAGTGGGAAATGCTTTTCACAGGGTTAAACACAGAACAAAAATGGGAAGTCTTTAAAATGCTGCTTAATAAATATACTTGTCAGTATATTCCACTTGTAAGCAAGGAACGTCGTTGCAAAGCAAAACCTTTTTGGTTCAATAGAAGCGTTGGTGTTGAGGTGGGTAAGAAAAGACGTGCTTTTAAGGCTTTCAAGTTAGCTGGTACAGCCGAAACATTTATAAGGTACAAGGAGGCCAATAAATCATGCAAAGAAGCTATAAGGCAAGCTAAAATTGCTATAGAAAAGGATATTGCAGCAAGCAGTAAAAAAAATCCCAAATTATTTTTTAAATATGTCAATAGTAAAAAAATGAAGCAGGAAGGGGTGGGACCCTTACTATCAGAGGGGGATCAGCTGGTTGATGAAAACAAAATAAAAGCGCAGATTCTGAACTCGTATTTTTCATCTGTTTACACAAATGAAGAACCAGTAAGTGAAGGTTTCCTTCTTAACACTCCCAATTCTAGTAATACAACTAATGATGCATGGTTCACACAAGAAGAAATTCAAAAGAGACTTGAACAGGTTAAGATTAACAAAGGTCCAGGGCCAGATGGTATTCATCCCAGGGTAATTAGCGAGCTTAGCTCTGTGATTGCCAAACCTCTTTACTTAATTTTTCAGGATTCATTGAGATCTGGTATTGTGCCAAGAGACTGGCGAATTGCTAATGTGGTGCCTCTATTCAAAAAAGGATCCCGTTCTCAGCCTCAAAACTATAGGCCAGTTAGTCTGACGTCAGTATTAGGAAAGCTTTTCGAAGGGTTAATAAAGGATAAGATACTGGACTTCATAGCAAATCATAATACTATGAGTTTGTGCCAGCATGGTTTTATGCGTAATAGATCTTGCCAGACTAACTTAATTTCTTTTTACGAGAATGTAAGTAGAGACCTCGATTCTGGGATGGCAGTGGATGTGATTTACTTAGACTTTGCTAAAGCATTTGATACAGTGCCACACAAAAGGTTACTGGTTAAATTAAGGAATGTTGGCCTGGAACATAGTATTTGTACCTGGATAGCGAACTGGCTAAAAGATAGACTACAAAGAGTGGTGGTAAATGGAACATTTTCTAATTGGACCAGTGTTGTTAGTGGAGTACCACAGGGCTCTGTACTAGGTCCCTTGCTTTTCAACTTGTTTATTAATGACCTGGAGGTGGGCATTGAAAGTACTGTTTCTATTTTTGCAGATGATACTAAATTGTGCAGAACTATAGGTTCCATGCAGGATGCTGCCACTTTGCAAAGTGATCTGTCTAAACTGGAAAACTGGGCAGCAAACTGGAAAATGAGGTTCAATGTTGATAAATGCAAGGTTATGCACTTTGGCAAAAATAATATAAATGCAAGTTATACACTAAATGGCAATGTGTTGGGAGTTTCCTTAAATGAAAAGGATCTAGGGGTCTTTGTAGATAACACGTTGTCTAATTCTGGGCAGTGTCATTCTGTGGCTACTAAAGCAAATAAAGTTCTGTCTTGCATAAAAAAGGGCATTAACTCAAGGGATGAAAACATAATTATGCCTCTTTATAGGTCCCTGGTAAGGCCTCATCTGGAGTATGCAGTTCAGTTTTGGACTCCAGTCCTTAAGAGGGATATAAATGAGCTGGAGAGAGTGCAGAGACGTGCAACTAAATTGGTTAGAGGGACGGAAGACTTAAATTATGAGGGTAGACTGTCAAGGTTGGGGTTGTTTTCTCTGGAAAAAAGGCGCTTGCGAGGGGACATGATTACACTTTACAAGTACATTAGAGGACATTATAGACAAATGGCAGGGGACCTTTTTACCCATAAAGTGGATCACCGTACCAGAGGCCACCCCTTTAGACTAGAAGAAAAGAACTTTCATTTGAAGCAACGTAGAGGGTTCTTCACAGTCAGGACAGTGAGGTTGTGGAATGCACTGCCGGGTGATGTTGTGATGGCTGATTCAGTTAATGCCTTTAAGAATGGCTTGGATGATTTTTTGGACAGACATAATATTAAAGGCTATTGTGATACTAAACTCTATAGTTAATATAGGTATGGGTATATAGAATTTTAATTAAAAGTAGGGAGGGGTGTGTGTAGGGATGCTGGGTTTTCATTTGGAGGGGTTGAACTTGATGGACTTTGTCTTTTTTCAACCCAATTTAACTATGTAACTAACTAACTATGTAGAGGGGGGCATGCCCTGGTGCGTGACGGGCTGCCAGGGGGCCCTGAGGGGGTGCGGGTCCTGGCCTGCTCGCACCCCCTGCTCCCCCGGTAGTTCTGCCGCTGGACACACTATAGTAGGGTAACACTGTAATAGGGGCTCACTGTACTAGGGGCTCACTGTACTGGGGGCACACTGTCTATACTAGGGGCTCACTGTACTAGGGGCACACTGTATTAGGGGCACACTGTACTAGGGGCACACTGTACTAAGGACTTACTGTACTAGGGGCTCATTGTACTAGGGGCACACTGTACTGGGGGCACACTGTCTGTACTAGGGCCTCACTGTACTAGGGGCACACTGTACTAGGGGCACACTGTACTAAGGACTTACTGTACTAGGGGCTCATTGTACTAGGGGCACACTGTACTGGGGGCACACTGTCTGTACTAGAGGCACACTGTACTAGGGGCACACTGACTAGGGACTTACTGTACTAGGGGCTCACTGTAGTAGGAGCACGCTGTACTAGGGGCACATTGTACTAGCAGTACTCACTTTATAGGGATGACTTTCTACCCCATGCCCACATTAGTAATAACTGTTTAGAGGTATTTCTCCCTCCATTGTTGTGCCTGAAGGTCCTTTATTTTGGGGTGCTAGGCTAGCCGTGCAGGTGAAGAGCAGGTAGTGGGCTTGCAAGGAAACAGCTGACAATGACATAAAGTGCGGAGAAAAGAAAAAGAAGAGGTGGACAGTGTGAGCTGGGAGAGAGGAGAATGTGTGGGAGATGGGGATGGAAAGCAATATCTGCCTGCAAGCTGTGACTCAGTCGCCGAGTGGCAGATTTCAGACCTGGAAGTGGGATGTTCATATAGGATGTTACACAAAATATCATTCTTTCAACATGACACATTCTCCTGATTGATGTTTTCATCTTACTGAGAACAACATAAAGGGACGGTAGGAACTAATGGACAATCTGACTCTAGGGCAATAATTCCCTGAGTATTCGGCAAATACCAACAAAGTTGTTTTTTGAAAGCAAAACACTTTTAAAGGGGACTTTAAATGATGAAATATGTAACAGAATTGTGCTTGGTACAGATGTATCCCTCTGAGGATCACTCAGTGCAAGCTTAGGGGGCTGCCTTAGTTTTATGGTATCTCTCTGTACCTGCTATGAGCAAACTTAGGGGGCTGTTTCTGCTGAATTGTGCTTAGTACAGGGGAATACCTATGCTGCCATAGTTTATGGTATCTCTCTGTACAGGCTATGAGCAAACTTAGGGGGCTGTTCCTGCTGAACTGTGCTTACTACAGGGGAATACCTTTGCTGTCATAATTTTATGTTATCTTTCTGTGCAAGGTATGAGCTAACTTTGAAAATAAATTGGTAACTCCCACCCATATGTAAAAATGTAATATTATAGAAACAATCTAAGCTATACTGTACTGTCTAAGTGAATCAACATGGCAGCTCCTACCCATAGAAATAGTTCTTGACTGTCATTACACTGCACCCTGATGTTATACTGTATTAGAGAAATTAAATCCAAGTTGAAATAGCTTAGCCTAGATAATCATAGTAATGGGGGAATGGACACCTGCAGCACCAATGTGTTTGGCTGAAACTCCCAGCACCTTGCGTGTCACTTGCCACTTTCCAAGCCTAATAGTTCCGAACTATAATGTAACATTTACAGGAAACACAACTGTGAGGCCTTTGCTAAAGGTCACATAGCTCATCCTCTTTCTAGGGTTGCCACCTTTTTTGCAAAAAAATACCGGCCTTCCTATATATTTATCTTTATTCCCTATTAATAACATTGGGATCAGCCATCATTTTTACTGGCCAGGCCGGTAAAATACCGGCCAGGTGGCAACCCTTTCTCAGCACAGTAACAGATGTATGGCAGCTTTATAGCACCTGGGAGGGAGGCCAAACATCACGTAGGCCGGTAGGGCATCTATTAGCTGGTGCCACATACTGGCAGAGAGCTGGCACACAGACTCGACTAGCACAGAATATCAAGGTGCAGGCTGGGTAATTTAAGGCCACATTAGACTAGACTAATCTATACTAGACTAAAGCACAGACACATCAATACATGTATTGCATGGGCAGTTGTTCGTGCTGTAATTCTCTGCTTGACGAGAGAATCATTAACTGCATTCAGAAGCAGAGTGAGATTATACCTTGGGCCCAAAGCCTCTGAGGGCCTCTTGAACACAAGGCCTCCATACTAGTCCCGTAGTTTTATAATCTCTCTGTACAGACTTTGTGCAAATTTAGGGGGCTGTTCCTGCTGAATTGTGCTTAGTAAACAGGAATACCTATGCTGCCATAGTTTTATGGTATTTCTCTGTACAGACTATGAGCAAACTTAGGGGGCTGTTCCTTCTGAATTGTGCTTAGTGCAGGGGAATACCTATGCTGCCATAGTTGTATGGTATCTTTCTGTACAGATTACAAGTGAATTTAGGGTGCTGTTCCTGCTGAATTGTGCTTAGTACAAGGCAATACCTATGCTGCCATAGTTTGATGATATCTCTCTGTATCTGTCTGCAAATCCCCAGTGCTTCCAAACGAATACGGGTGGGGTTGGGTGGCATGCCACCCCCTAAAATTTTGCTACCGTAAGTCCGGGCCTTTGTGGCCTTTGTACAAATCCGGGCCTGTGTATAGGCTATGAGCAAACATAAGGTGCTGTTTCTGCTCATTTTTTTTTTATCCATGCTGAACTATACAGTGTGGCCAGTATGAAAAGGATACAGGAAAAGAGCTCATTCAGGGTTGGACTCCAGGTCCCCTGCTGAGCCGTGCCCTTCGCCGCACCACATGCACGAAGTTTGTATTTGCCACAACCTGCCTGATAAAGGGAGGTCGCGGCAAGGAGATACTGTAGGAAGATTCAGCAGGAAGCGGATATGGGCCGACGGGGCCCACAAGTGCCAGGGGCCCACCGGGTTTTTTCCCGGTGCCCTGCCGGCCCAGTTCGACCCTGAGCTCATTTACTTAGTTGCTGCTCTATAGAAGAATGGGTTAAACAATTTGAGGGAGGGGTATAATGATTAATAATATAGATAGTGAGTGGGATATGTTATTTTGATCTGTGCGAGGCGAACTTACCCTTCTGATTTAGAGAGAAATGTCATTTATTTAATCGAGCCAGACGGGATCATTCCTTCATTGTGTGATTAACATAATCACACTGTCCATTTAATTCATTGCCATCGTAGCCAACCATAACAGTTCTGCAGCACAGAACTGACCTGCACACTGCCTTGAAGAGACGCTCTCTAGGAAGGGGCTACTGAGTTGCCTTGTAGTTTCATGTTTTCATAAGACTCCATTGTTCTCCATCTGACCAGCATTTTCTTAATCCCCGGCACGGACCCCCTTGTATTGTGCAAATGCCCTTAATGAAAATCCAGCAGAGGTGCAGTCAGCTAAAGCAACAGGGGAGTGGGGTTTTGTCACTTACCCAGTGATCCCCAACCAGAGGCTTGTGAGCAGCATTTTGCTCTCCGACCCCTTGGATGTTGCTCCTAGTGGCCTCAAAACAGGTGCTAATTTTTGAATTCCAGGCTTGAAGGCAAGTTTTCTTGAATAAAGACTGTGTGTTCTGCCAACCAGAGCCTCCTGTAGGCTGCCAGTCCACATAGCCCATTACAGCCCATATTTGGCACCCCTGGGAACTTTTGGCATGCTTATGTTGCTCTCCAACTTTTTTTGACGTTTGAATGTGGCTCACGGGTACAAAAGTTGGGAACCCCTGCTATAGTCCATAGTGTCCATACTGCCTCTGCACCTATTATTGTTGATGCTGATAATACAATAAGATGTCCAGAATGAATTTCTCATATTGCACAATAAAAGAATAATTGGAAATACTCCTTATGAATATTGTATCCACAATATTGAAAATTGTTCCCCTTTATGAATGCTAATTACATAAGTTCCCAATGTGGTATCAGCCTTACATTACAGCAGAATGTAGGGTATAACCCCTATAATATGAACCAGCAGCACCTGGATGATTCAGAGCAGTCACAAAGGGCTGCTGTAGCTGTGGTATAGTACAACAGCCCTATGCAATACAATAAATATTTTATATACTTTAAAGGGTATGTAAAGACCAATTATCAGCATTTCCTCTTGAGTTGTTTTACTACTCCAGGCATCTTCATCCGTTCATTCAACCTAAATATCACCTACGAGCTGATGACAACCTGATATTTACCTCTTTTTTCCCCAGCTGTCATCACCTCTATAGTAACAGTTTTATTCTCACTACTCATTAGGCACTTACAAAGGCAAATATCACAAATCATCCCAGGGGGTATTTCAGCACTTTTTAAATGTCTTTTTTATTTATTTATGAATGAATGTATTGCTCTGGGGGTTAAACACAATTCTCCAGCTGTGTGGCAGGCAGCCTGCTCCTTTGTGTTGCTCTTGCAGCCTTGAGATTGCACATCTTTCTGATATCTTGTCTTTCCAAAAACCTATTTTGTTCATCATCTCAGGGACTATTTCATTGTACTTCTTTAAAGAGGCAGTTCACCTTTAAGTTAATTTTAAGTACAGGTATAGGATTCCTTATCTGGAAAACCTGATATCCAGAAAGCTTCGAATTACAGAATGACTGTCTCCCATAGACTCCATTTTATCCAAATAATCCAAACTTTTTAATTTTTTTCTCTGTAATAATAAAACAGTAGCTTGTACTTGATCCCAACTAATATATAATTAATCCTCATTGGAAGCAAAACCAGCCTATTAGGTTTATTTAATGTTTAGATTAATTTCTATGGTAATTTGAACCCTAGCAATTAGGGATGCACCAAATACAGGATTCGGCCAGGAATTGCCTTTTTTCAGCAGGATTCAGATTCGTCCGAATCCTTGTGTGTGGCCGAACCGAATCCGAATCATAATTTGCATATGTAAATTAGGTGTGGGAAGGGAAATCACGTGACTTTTCATCTCAAAACAAGGAAGTAAGAAATTCTTTTACAACTTTTTCCTTTCCCGCCTCTAATTTGCATATGCAAATTAGGATTCGGTTTGGTATTTTGAGATTTAGTCGCCTGCCGATTCATCTCCTCTTCTGCAGGGCGACAATCTCCCCAAACTGCCTTCCCCCTGCCTTCCGCCTGCTAAAATGAAAAATCCCCTGCGCCAATGCACTCGCAGTGCTTCGATTTCCGAAGTCGCCCAAAGTTTCCTCGAGAGGGGTGGGAAGGGGAAAACATTTTTTACTTCCTTGTTTTTTGACAAAAAAGTCGCACAATTTCCCTCCCCGTGCCTAATTTGCATATGCAAATTAGGATTTGGTTGGATTCGGGCAGAAGGACTCGCCGAATCCTGCTAAAAAAGGCAGAATCCTGGCTGAATCCCAAACTGAATCCTGGTTTCGGTGCATCCCTATTAGAAAATCATTTAAACATCAAATAAACCTAAACCCAATAGGCTGGTTTTGCTTGCAATAAAGTTTACATTTTTTCTTAGTTGGAATCAGTTAGAAGGTACTGTTTTATTATTACAGAGAAAAAGGAAATCAGTTTTTAAAAATTTGGATTATTTAGATAAAATGGAGTCTATGAGAGACCCCTTTCTATAATTCGGAGCTTTCTGGATAATGGGTTTCCAGATAACGTATCCCATACATGTATACGATTCTGTCCCTTTCACGTCCCTGTCCTCCCCTTTGCATCACTGGACATGCCCCTTCCTCATAATAGCCACGCCCCTTCTTTTATTGTTTTGCCCCCTCTTTACACAGTCATCAGCCCTTTGCATTTAGCATTAAAACGGTGGCAATGATAGCTGTGTGGCACTCAGCTACTCTTGAAGCCTTGATATCTCTGATATACATCTTTTTGATATTTTTTCTCTTCTTAAAATATAACATTCAGCCTCCTTTTTCATCCCTCCAGATGCTTTTTAAACACTTTTGAAATGCCTTTTTTATATTTATTTATGAATTGATACATTGTTGTGTTAAAGGAGAACTAAATGTATAATCTGGTGGTGCCAAAATGCTAAGCATCCTCCACTGATTATAATTGCATACCTAATACCACAGGTCAGTGATCCTGTTCGCTAAAAACTGCACCGGCCAAGGTATTTCTGAAGAAACTCCTCCTCATCTTATTTAGTTTATCCTGTCTTCTCTTCTGTCCAGTTTGGGCAGGAGCAGTAGAGTGAGAACAGAACATAGATGTAAATAAAGCATGCGCCTTCAGAAATGGAGGGTGATTGTAGTGAATTAACTTCTACAGAAATACCCCAGACCTCTGCAGTTTTCTGCTAACAGGATCATGGGCCTGGGGGTATCAAGTATCAATTATATTCACTGAGGGGTGCCTACTATTTTGAAACCCTTGGTAATTATAGATTTATTTCTTTAAACGCCTTCCTTAAAGAAGTGGTTCGCCTTTAAAGTGATACTGTCATGGGAAAATGTTTTTTCCAAAATGCATCAGTTAATAGTGCTGCTCCAGCAGAATTCTGCACTGAAATCCACTTTTCAAACGAACAAACTGTTTTTTTTACATTTCATTTTGAAATCTGACATGGGAATAGACATAATGTCTGTTTCCCAGGAGCCCACAGTCATGTGACTTGTGCGCTGATAAACTTCAGTCACTCTTTAATGCTGTATTGCAAATTTTAGTGGTATTACCCACCTCCCTTCCTCCCAGCAGCCTAACAACAGAACAATGGAAAGGTAAGCAGATAACAGCTCCCTGGTAGCTCTTTTTCACTAAAAACTTGATCAATTTGCGTATTCCAGTTGAGTTTTTCACCCTGGCTACACTGATTAAAGTTTTTTAGATTCAAGTTTATTCATAAATTAGAAAACATTATTCAAGGTCAAAAAAACTTACAAACCTTTAATACTTGACCTTTGATAAATTACCCCCTTAATTCCCTTTCTTCTTGTGCAAGATTTTTAGTGCTAAAAGTTTGTATAGTACAAAATTACAAAGTTGAAGCCCCTTTGTGTTGCTTTTGCTTTCTGATAAGGGGTTATATCTCTCCTCTTTTATTATGATTCAAGATGCTGAATTGCCATTACACGGGGAGATATACTGATTTCATATTAAAAAATATTTATCTTTGGCAGTCAGCTAATTGAAATAATAAGGAATAGCTCATTGGTTATACTAGTTCTCCCCAACGGGTGTTTTACACTCATGCCTTAATCGCTCTGACCCAGTAGGAGCAACAAAGTTGATGAATCAAATCCCATTCATCTCTGAGCGACTGCCACTAGTGTCGGTGCCCACAGCAATCAGTGCTGGCTGCATTTGTAGGCAAAGTTCAGCGGCTCAGATGAATTGATTCTTTGATTGAATCTCTATGGAGCAGCTGGGAGATGGCACTGAAATTACACACAGGTGTGACCCGTCACATCTGACAAACTGTCTTATGTTAGTACCCCAAAATAGCAGCATGGGTGTGTGTGTCAAGGTCGCAGGAAACTGTAGATTAATAAAGGGGAAATGTGTCTTATTATGGGCCCAGAACATTAATTCAATCCCACAAATATTGTATACATATGTTTAGGGGCTGCCATATTGCTTCCCTCAGAGAGTACAGTATGAAAGTATAGCTTATTATGTGCACAGGATACTAATTTCCTGCTTATTTGTATATACGAACTGCCATATTGTTCCCTTAGACAGTACAGTATAGGTTATTATGTGCCCAGAACATTCCTTCTCTGTATATTTGTATTTATACATATAGGAGGGAGGTGCCATATTGATTCCCTTAGACAGTACAGAATGAGGGTATAGGTTATTGTTTACCCACAACATTCCTTTTCTGTATATTTGTATTTATACATGTAGGAGGGAGGTGCCATATTGCATGGGCTGGACGACAAAATATAAAATACCCGAGGAACCATATAGACACCACAGGGGCTTTAATAGTGAATTACATATGAGAACTCCACATTATGTTTGAACAGGAGCACAAAATTCTAAGGTTAGACAGGAGACATCTTGCTGATTAGTTAAGGGCACCCATGCTGTAATTGGATTTGGGCACACCATACTATGGATGGACAGTGAGTATAGCTTTTAATCTTATACAACGATTAAGAAAAGGGGAGGAGAGCCATGATACAGTAAGCAGTAATGCAAAAATGTTCTGTCTTTCAGAAATGGTCCTTGCAAATTTTAGGAGGATAGATAACACAATCTGATATATTGCATCCAACTTTCTTTCTCAGCCACAAAACCGCAAAGCTGTATCCAACGGGAGGATCCCTGGATTTCCCCCACATTATGATGCAGGGAGATGGACGGAGGAGAAGAAATGACAATTATTTCGACGATATACCCCGATCCAAGCTGGAAAGACAAATGGCACAGGTAACTATGATCCTGGTGTTGATAAGAATGAGTAATGAGGAGCCAACGCTATTATTGACAAAACACTGTGAATAAACATAAATGTAGTCCCTAGCATACCTAGGAAGCCTTTGCTTGGTCATTGAGGGTGCCACATTGATGGCTGGAAGACAAGGTAAGATGGTGGTAACCATCCATAAGAGCACCCAAGCTGAAAAGGTTTATTGGTTTCTTTAAGAAGGTACTCTGTAGAGACCACCCTCCAGATCGGTAGTCCTACATTTTTTAGCTTTTGTGTTTGAAGAATGCTTATCTATCAATTCCATTTAATGCAATCTATACATCAGCGCCCAATCATTTATTCTGTATACTGTGAAGCAATGATATAAGCAAGTGTGAATTGACAGCTGTGAGGACGGCAGTAAGAAGAAGTGAAGCCAAGGTCAAATCCAGACGTTGGCAAATGGAGTTAGGTTATCCTCATGCAAATTAGCTGCATTCCTTTGTACAAAATGACTCCTTTTAGTGCACAGTAGAGCGAGAATTTATATCTGCGATTCATTACATAGTGGTTATCAAGTCCTTCATGGAACATAAAATGCTGAGACATAACTATCATATAATGAAAAAGAGAAAGAGGGGCTGCAATCTGCAGAAGTGGTAGGTTTAATTTATTAGTGGAATTTAGCAAGACATGAAACAGACCCAAGGGTATCCAGGGAGTGATGCACAAGGTCAGGATTTAAAAAAAGGGGAACAGAAGTTTGGAATGGCTAATTCTTCTGGTGCCAACGTTTCTGTAGGGTGTCACATGGCACCGGCACTGGTTTGATTAAATATGCATACAAGGTTCACCAATCAGGGGAGCATATGTGTTTTACAGCACTGCTTCACTGGGATTAAATGACTCCCTGCAGCTATAAACTTAGAAGGAAAAGGGAGTCATTAACAATATGGAAGGTAGGGTGAAAAAAATGGGCGCAATTCTCCTTTTTTTGTTCATAAGTCTCTGCACTCAATTTTGGAAACTCATGAAAGCAGCACTGACTGGACTCAGGCCACAAGGGGGCACTGTACAAGACAAGGCTGGCCTGTCCCCATCAATGATGTGGCATGAAGCTCGTGCTGGACTTTTTATCCGACGAAAGGTGCACAGCCAGACCCTAGTCAGAAGTCTTCTACATTGTCATAAACAGACTCATCTTCAGTGGGATGTTACCCTATGTGATAATAACTTATTTGCCCACCCTGGAAATGTTTCTGCGGACACCCATGGTCTGGGTCTTCATAAATTACCGGGAAAGTAGTTTTTTCCTCTATCAAATTTTAATAAAATAACTCAAATCTTTAATAAAAATAATTGCCTTTTCTCTGTAATATTAAAACAGTACCTAGTTCATGATCCTAACTAAATTATAATTAATCTTTAATGGAGGCAAAAAAAACCCAGGTTCCAAGAGTTCTGGATAACAGGTCCAATACCTGTTTGTGATCATAATTTGTTAAACAAGTGGCAATAGTAGACACTGGGAGTAATTCAGTTTCTATCTTGAGCTGCCTGGGGTCAATCTGTTGAATGTTTTGGGGATTGGCCAAAAGTGATGGACTTGTTTCAGTCTTGATATTACTGTTTGGTGTCCCTTTAGGTGCATAACACATATACTGAGAGAAGGCCTAGTAACTACCAAGACGATATAACCATTTACAAATCTTCAAGGAGATGGAAAAAAAGGGACCTGCTTCTCGGGCTGAAGTTGTAGTGGGTTATTTCAGCTGATGGAGAAACAAACCATTTGATTTGCTGTGACGTTGCCCATAAGCCAATGATTATATAAACTGCTATTAAAACATTTCCATTGGCAATAAAAAAGCATGTTAATGCAAGAGTGGAATCTAAAGGGTTCATATGAAATAAAGATCTATAATTTTAAAGAAGTGCTGCTGCTTCTAAATGCACAGTGGGAGGAATTCATTACGGGCTGACGTGATTCCATTGAAAATATAACACACATACACCGTACATCTTAGATTGTGACGTCTTCAGAATAAAACACCAGAAATGCGTTCATACTCTGATGGCGGAAACGTGCTACGTCCTACAGAAAGAGTGTTTGTCATTAGTGGCTCTTAATGGTGTTGAGGTATTTCATTACCAGTATCCTTGCATCTCCAATGTAAAAAAGGCTTTTTTCCCCCGAGTAAAATAGTCTTGTGCAAATGACAAAAGAATGAGAAGTTAATGTAGGGCAGGCTGATAGCTGTAAATTAGCATTAGCCCAATTAAACCAAGAGCTGCTCTGAGAGAGAGAAAGAGACATTAAGAACTCTATTCACTTGGCCTGGAAAAGCCAAGGCATGGACACCTGCTCTACAGAATTCCTGCTCTTCTCATTTGCATTTTCCCCTTAGACTTGGCATCTGATTTCACTTGGCAAACTGTTCATCACATATATTCCTCATAAAACTAAAACTGGGCATCAGAAAACAGGAGTGTAGTGAATACTGACTGCAAACAGAACCTATAGAGGTTTCACACAACATCAAAAGATACAGGGCTTTCTACATCCTGCACTGTGTATCTATATAACATTTATCCCCAAAGGAAAACCTCCTGATAGATGTAATTCATATAGACCCATCTCCTTGTTTAACTGAGAATTTACCAAACTTCTTTCAAACTGGCTCAAAGGAGCCATAGCGGAAAAGTTCTAACCAGACCCTATACGGTTTATGCTCTTGAAAGCCACAGACATCAATTCAAGGCAATCTTTTAAAGAAACAGTTCAGTGTAAAAATAAAAACTGGCTAAATAGATAGGCTGTGCAAAATAAAAAATGTTTCTAATATAGTTAACAAAATTTAATCTGTAAAGGCTGGAGTGAATGAATGTCTAACTGACTCTAACATAATAGCCATAACACTACTTCCTGCTTTTCAGCTCTCTAACTATCATTTAGTCAGCGATTTGAAGGGGTGGCCACATAGGACATATATGTTCAGTGAGTTTGCAATTGAGCCTCAGCATTCAGCTCAGATTCAAAAGCAACAGTTATGAACCATGTGCCCTCCCAAGTCCCTGATTGATTACTGCCTGGTAACCAATCCGTGGAAATGGGGAAATGTAGAATTACATTTAGCCTGTGTATTAAAATAATGAATAAGGAAGTTCTAAACTGTTCTTTGTTGGTTGTCTTACTGTTGGTTTGTTTCACAGTTCAGTGGCGTCTTTGGTGTCTCCTGTCCTGGTTGGTTGTTCATAGTGTTCATACAATGATTTCATAGCAGAATTAACTAAATTCACATGCTACTTGTTACTTCTAGAGTAAATATGATTTTCAGACAGGAGATTGGGGAGAACCTTCTATCAGTCTTCGAGCCCCCAACGAGAGCACCGGATCCATCCCATTCCAGTATTGGCAGCACCACCCGGAGAAACTCATCTTCCAAGCTTGTGACTACAAAGCATATGTAAGTATTGTCATACTCAAGTCAATCTCTTGGACTTTATCATTGAGCGTGGGGGAATATTGCTCTACTTTTCATATTGCTTGCCCCTCTTAATAATTATGCTGTTAAGTTTCCAGAACACTGTTAAAAAATCCAGAGCAGATTTTTTTTTTAATACTGAGGTGGACAGTCGTGAAAACCGCGTGACAGATAAAAGTTTAACGAGATTTCACTGGGAGGTAATAACTTTGTCGCCTTGTCTTTCTCTACATTAGTACTTAATTAAAACTAAACAGCTCTAAAGAGGTACGTTTTCCTTCAGAGTCTGTCGTCGAGTCTTTAAATGTTTTCCCTTGGCTCATGCCTTTGGTCTGGAATATATCCGTAACAAAATCTAGAGCTGTGAAAACTCTATGGGGGAGAAAAGCTTGTGCTTGATACAAAGGCTGGTGCCTTCCCGTGGTGAGATTCAGTATGGAAGAGATGGCTTTGAACCTTTGGCTGAGAATCTTGCTCCCCCTGCTTTGGTCATTTTCAGAAGCTGCGGGATTACTTTTTGGAACCCAGACTGAACCTTGATTTATATTGAAGGGGTAAAGCAGAGGAAGCACAGTTAACAGTTAACAATGGATAATTAAAGAAGTCTACACAACCCTGCCCTGAATTACCCAACCCTGCCCCGATCCACCCAACCCTGCCCTGATCATCCCTGTGCCTGCACCTTTTGCAGCAAGCCACTAGCTTGGACACTGACAGGACTCCTGCTTGTCTTCCCTCCTCCAATGGCAAGTCCTCTTAAAGATCTATTGAAAACTTTTTAGACTCAACTATTGTCATTGTTTATTTCTTTCACTTTATTCCATTGCTATCTGAAACCATAGATATCAGAACTGGTGGGAGGGTAAAAGTTTTACCCACAGTTCTGATTTTTCAATATGTTGGGTGGGGCCCAGTTAAACTTACATCCCCTGGCCCAACAAGTGGTATAAACTTCCATGGCCCCTTTTTCAACAATTTTTTGTTCATTTTTATAGATATATTTTTTCTGCTTTCTCCAGGTTCCCCCTTGATTTAGAAATAATTGGGGTCATTAATTAACACCCCAAGCACCAAACTGCTTATTTAAAAAGTCCAGCTAGTCACCCTGCCCGCTTCAATGAGGATTGAGTAGTGGGGGACTCGTGCTAGGAATAGGGAACAAACGAGGAATGCATCTAATGCCCCCCCCCCACCATTGCACCCTAGCCACATGCCTTTTCTGCCTACCCCTAGTTCTTGGCCGTACGGTGGGTGGATAGGTTGCTCCCTAGTCGCAAACACTTGCTAGTGCTCCTTAAAGGGATACTGTCATGGGAAAACATGTTTTTTTCAAAACACATCAGGTAATAGTGCTACTCCAGCAGAATTCTGCACTGAAATCCGTTTCTCAAAAGAGCAAACAGATTTTTTTGTATTCAATTTTGAAATCTGACATGGGGATAGACATTTTGTCAATTTCCCAGCTGCCCCTGGTCATGTGACTTGTGCCTGCACTTTAGGAGAGAAATGCTTTCTGGCAGGCTGCGGTTTTTCCTTCTCAATGTAACTGAATGTGTCTCAGCGAGACATGGGTTTTTACTATTGAGTGCTGTTCTTAGATCTACCAGGCAGCTGTTATCTTGTGTTAGGGAGCTGTTATCTGGTTACCTTCCCATTGTTCTTTTGTTTGGCTGCTGGGGGGGGTGATATCACTCCAACTTGCAGTACAGCAGTAAAGAGTGATTGAAGTTTATCAGAGCACACATGACTTTGGGCAGCTGGGAAATTGACAAAATGTCTAGCCCCATGTCAGATTTCAAAATTGAATATAAAAAAATCTGTTTGCTCTTTTGAGAAATGGATTTCAGTGCAGAATTCTGCTGGAGCAGCACTATTAACTGATTCATTTTTTAAATATAAAGTTTTTTCCCATCACAGTATCCCTTTAACTTGTTTGTCTAAACAACATGCATGTTAGGGAGCAGGTAGGGGTCAAAAGGGTGAAGCCTTCCTGCCTACAGTATAATTACACTAAAAAGGCAATCAAAAATGTAAACTATATTTTTTTATAGCACAGAACAGGAAAATAATGCTGATTCCTTACTAGTAATTAAATAAATTAGCTGCTACTTTGCATAAACCTATGTCCACATCATCCCCAGGGCCTGATGTTCTGAAGGCACTAAGTGCCTTTAACAATGAACAATTCAGCGACGGGGGGGGGGGGGGGTAGTGCTGAGCGTAGGGAATCAAAGACTCACTGATGCCATTCACATTGAAATATTAAAACCATATTTAAGTGTCGCTTTAGCGACTGTAAAATTCTTAGGGGAGAATACGGCACATGCAGTAATAGGTCTGTTATAGACGGTGTATACACTATAACTGCTTTTTCTGGACCCTTTGGGAACCTCATTAGTAGGTTGCAAGGAGCCGTTGCTGCAGATAAAAGCATCTAACCTCTAAAAATAAATGACAACAAAATTTTAATAAATATTATTATTATACATATATAATCATAAAATATGGAATCTATTAGTATTCTTTTTAACAAAACTAAAATTCACATTTTATTATTGGTTTTATTAACATTTATTAAATATCTTCTACTATTATAGTGGATATTTAGATGAATGTAATATTTAGGGGGCTATTTAATAAAACCTTGAATTTTTCTGGTTGGGCTTTTTGGGGCAAAACTTGAATTTTTAAAATTTATTATACCCCGATGCTGCAAAAAGTCAGAATCCGAAAATCCTCCATCTTAGAGCTGTCGAGGTCGTGTATAAGCCAGTGGGAGAGGCACCTATCCCAATTTGTAGTTATCGTGGTCTTCGCTGGGTTTAGCCTGAAAACCCGGGGTTTTTGGGCAAATACTCGAAAAAATCAAGAGATTTGGGGAAAAAGGCCATAACATTTGAGCGTATATGGTTTTTGCTTGATTTTATTAAGTTTTTTCTCGATCCGATTAAATCAAGTTTTTTTATTAATATATAAGCTAAAATCAGCCATGAGAGTTTGGGTGAGCTTTTTTTTATTAATATTATGAGATAAATTCAGATTGTAGTAAATAAGCCCCTTAAAGGAGACCTAAACCCCCTTGCTAATAAAAACCCCTACCCTCCATAGTCCCTGCTCCCACCCGCACAGGTGTTAACAACTGTAAATACTTTTATGGCAAAATGATAAAAGACAATGTTATGATAGATAATAAAAAAGGTTATTTTCAGTATCTCTTCAGTTATTAATATATTTAAAGAAGAACTAAAACTTAAAAAAGATGTAGGCTAGAAATATGATCCTTTTTGTTTTTAGTATTATTATAAACATTAAAGGAGAAGTAATCCCCCTTGCTAATAAAAATCCCTACCCTCCATAGTCCCCCCCCACACACGGGAGTTAACACCTGTAAATGCCCCATAGCCTGTAATTACCCCTCGTTGCAGAGTCAACGCAGCAGAACCCATAGGCGCCATCTTCCAGCACTTCCGTAATCTTCGGGTCTTCTTCTGACGCTTCGGTAATTTTCGTCACTTTCAGCACATGCGCAGTTAATAGCCCAACTGCGCATACGCAGATATAGTGGTTAATTCCCGAAGATTAACAAAGCGCTGAAGATGGCCCGCGTGAACTCTGCTGCGCTGACTGTGCTTTGGACCTGGAGTTTTCTGGATAATGATTCTATTCATAATTTGGATCTTCATGCCTTAAGTCTACTAGAAAGTAATTTAAACGTTAAATAAACCAAATAGGCTGGTTTTGCTTCCAATAAGGATTAGTACTGCATTCTTCTTTTTTTTTTTTTTTTGAATTATCTGAATAAAATGGAGCCTGTGATAGAAGGCATTTACGTAATTCGGGGCTTTCTGGATAATGGCTCTCCGGATAACGGATCCCATACCTGTATTATTAAATGTATATTATTTATGAAAACATTAGTAATATTAATAAATAATAGAAGCTTTATTACTATTATTATCAATAAGAATAATAATTGTATATCATTTATTATTACTTTCAACATAATATTCCCCCCCAGTTGTTTATATACTGTATTTAAAGGAGAACTAAAATTGAAAAAAGAAGTCGGCTAGAAATGGCACACGTGAAGTTATGAGTTTCTGCACTAGCCCAAGGAGATCACAGCCTTTTAGCAGTGACTAGTCAGCTTTCTGTCCCGATGCCATTTATTTATCCTTTAATCATGTCTAAGCTTGTGGCCACAGCGGTCTGGTGCTTTATGGACAAGCAGGCTTATTTGTATTTAAAGAGTGACATTCATCTTCTTAATATCGATTGTACCTGGAATACTGCTAAAGAGATTTGATCATGTAAAGAGCTGGCAGTTGGCTTTTTTTGGGAGGGGGGATCTTCCCTACTGAGAATGTTTAAATTTTTTTTCTTGCTGGTTTCATAGACACAGAATATTTATTGATTAGGATCTGTTTGTCTTTAACGGTATAGTATGTTTTGTGTGCTGGCGATAATGGTTAGACTCTAGAAAGTACCAAAGACAAAGTAATGTTGTTGGATTAGAACTTTTGGTCGGATCTTCAGAACCAAGGAATTCAAGAGGATCCTGCATAGTAAAACCTATTTTTTCTTTTGTACATTCCTGTTTTATTTTGGAAGCATCCAACTCCTAAACAGCACCATGCTGTCATTCAGTTCCAGTGTAATAGCATAAATCCAAAACTACACAGTGAGCTCCGTATGTTCCATATTAGCAAGATGGCTGACGTAGTGCCAGTTGCCTGGATTCCTATTGTTGAAACCTCCTGCATTTGTAATAAGGTGTTTTTTGAAGAGCAAAGAAAGTTTGCAAATTAATTACATTGTTGTATAGATGTAAAGTAGGATTGTATGTTTTATAATAGCTCTCACCACTGGATACATCTACGCCTTTGTGCTTTAAAGGGAAAGAATGTCCCAAAATATTTAGGCTTAATACATGTAAAATACTATTTTACTATTTTATCAGTGATCTTCCTATGCACAGACCACAAATGCTACACACGTTTTAATTAAAATGTACTGAGCACAGTTTCCTTTTTCATATATTTAAGGGTAGTTCTCTAATAAGAAAGGCCCACTTAGAACTCCAAAATAATGGACCCACAAATATGGCAGATCTGTTTTAATACACTTAAGCCTAAATGATTTTAGGAGCCATTATCCCTTTAAGGATTGTGTATGTTTTAACTTGGTATAAACTTTGGTGAACTTTCTAGAGTTCTGGTTCATTGTGTACTACATTCTGAAGCGGGGATGCCCACTCTTCGCTGTTGACGAGCTATCATTACTAATTTTAAGTTGACAACAGCTGGAAACTTAAGAGATTGGACATCCCTCTCTGTATGGAAAGAATTTATCCTAAAGATATTAAGGGTTCATATTTATAAAGGTGTAAGAATGAAAATAAAAGAGTAAATGGTGGTGTAAAGCAGTCGGTGCTTGACAGGCAAAGTGTTGTGTATATTAAAGCCATTTTTGCGCACCTTTATAAATATGCCTGTCTGTGTTTTAGTTGTGATTTTTTTTCTCAATGGCCCATAAGTGTTCTTGATTCTATATATATCTATATATGTAATTTATTAGATGATGGCACTGATCTTTAGGCATCTCTCCAGGATACTGGTGTGCCCTTAACTTTGTCCTCCTTGACCCTTTCCACCCCCTTTCATTTCCTTTCTCTGCATCTCCGTTTCCCTTCCCTTAATCATGTTTGTTATACCTAAAAGAAGTTGACTTTCTATTAATGCATCCCTGCTTGATCTCCAAACTCTTTTGTCGGTACCCGTGGAATGATTATGTGTGTTGCTGTACAAGTATACAATGTGTAGTATCAAAATCACTGGCCTTTAAATCTCTTTGTGCATTGTTAGTAAAACAGAACAGCTGATTTGTGAAAATAAAGGAGAATTCATTTCCAGTAAAACAAAAAAAATAAAAGAAAATCGGGAGGGTGGGTGGAAAAAAAATCAATTAAAAAATGAATCCTGTTTTTCCTGGTCACTTGAATCAAAATGTAATCCAAATGAAAGGAAACAGGAAAATTACATTTAAATTTGCACCTTGGTCTCACGAGACCTAAGTAGTCAATACAGATCTTACTTTCAATTCTGTTTCTAGCACAGACAGAAAGGGATGAGAGGCCATCACGAAAACTAATTTTAACTTAAATCACATGAAAAAAAATGCTCCAAAATCACTTTTGATTGTCCTGTCATACTGCACTGTTTGGGGAACTGGACACTGTCACTGAAATACAAATTGCTTATAGGTATACTGATTTGCAGTATTAATACCTCTGTATTTAAGGAAATTCACTCCTTAATTAAACTGAATATTTTTTTATGGAGATCATTTATTAACCCAGGGAGGCAGATTTATTCATTTTCACATATTTGCAAGACTCAATTGTGGAAAAATTGTGTTTTTTACAATTCATAAATCTTGAGTTTTAGGGGCAGATTTATTGAAGAATTAAATTACAGCTCACCTCAGGAAAAATCCTCCACTCCTTATTCATTCATATGGTATTTTTAGAGGCATATTTATCATCACCACACCTCTAAAAATCCCATAGGAATGAATAGGGAGTGGAGGAGTTTTTCTATGGTGAGTTTTAATTTTATAAATCTGCCCCTTGGAGAAATGAAAAAACAAAATTTTGTACAGAAAAAATTTGTTGTGAGATATTCTTCACTCTTTGTTGCAGGGGATCCAGCTTCATGAACCAAGACAGGGAGACAGAGTTATTTCTTTTTGAAAAACTATAAAAAAGAAAAAAAGAAGGCCAACTGAAAAGTTGCTTAGAATTAGCCATTCTATAACATAATAAAAGTTTACTTTAAGGTGAACCATCCCTTTAATAAGGTCTTGTCTATGTAACATTTTTTCTGGTTGAATGAGCAAAGTCAAATGCCATCAAGATATGGGGACCACCACATATTATCTTATATTTTTTTATTAATGCAAATAAAACTTGAAAATCTCAGATATGTGCTTATTTATTGAAAAACAAAAATCTCAAAAACTAAATTGTCTAAAAATGTGAAAAATAAACCAACTCAAACACAGTGAAATAACATTCTACATATCGGTGTAAATTTTGAATGAATCTCGAAAATTGTTATTCAAAACTAGCTTGAATTTTGCTAATATAACTACTACACAAACTTGCCAGCTTTCTAGCCAAATTTTTTTTATACTATTTTCCGATTTTTCTTGCCCTTGATGCAACTTTTTTGATGCAAACAAATCGTGAAATAGATGTTGAATTCATATGTGGATAAATCTGCCTCTTAGTTTTCAATAAAGTCATTATAATGATAAGTTCTTTTGTATGAAGAAATGTCACACAGAGACCCAGTCTAAACTGCATGGGGTCCCATTTTTGGGTTTTATATGGCAGACTAAAAAACCCTGTCTTATGGGCCGCTAGATGATAAAGTGGAATATTTGCAACTCTATTCCTGAACATTGGGGAAAAAAAATTTCATATACAAGCAACTTTTATTTTAGAGACAGTTGAAATGGGAAAATGTACCATTTTGGATGTGGCATAAAACCCTAATTCAGGGAGAAGTTCTCTTTTATCCTGCAATTATAGCATGAACTACTCGGTGGTAAAAGGCCAACTTAACCAGTGCATTTATTTCTCTGGAAACATTGAGAAACTTGTAAATCTGACAAATGGAATGTACTAATTGTGGTTGATTATTCTACATTCGATTACAGCCTTTGATTCCCGAGCAATAAATGCTATTTTCGTTGACAATTTTTTTTGCATTGAATTTAAGGAGCTAATCTTTAAAGTACTGCCTCTTCTATACCAGAGCTATATTTACATGCAACAATGTACATCTGATTAGCAAGATTTCAAAATTTAAAAAATGAACTTGTTATTGCTAACATGCAGAAATAAAATCATCTATTGTAAATGTGAAATAATCAGTGTTAAATGCAAAACTGTATGAGCAATACAAATACATTTAATATGAATGAGTCTGTATTTAAAACCATGGAAAAGAGGCTGGTGCTTTAAAGTATTTTTTTTTATTATTATTTTTTTTTATGGATGATATGATATCTGGGGACGGATTTTGTTTGATCCGCCAGAAGGATTCCTTTGTTTGTCTAGTTTCAGAAAATGTCTAGTATGTTTTTCTTTGTCTAGAGCATGCCATTTGGGGGAAAATATCGACCCATAGTAAATCCCGTTCCTCACCCCCAGTGTTCCTGGTCTGTGATGACAAAGGTATACAGTGCACTTATTTTTTGTTGTTGTTTTTTTTCTTCACTTTATTGCATTTCAGGAAAATTTTTTATATTTTTTTCAATATTTGAACTATATACATTATTATGGGCAATAGTTATTGAATCATTATAGTCAGGACCACCATCAGAAATCACAGGGCCCCATACGACAAAATTTACTGGGCCCCCTGAGCAGTGCCCACCGCAAGCCCCACCTACAGGTCCGCCCTCACCCCCCCACAGGTCCGCCCCCCACCACACAGTAAAAAAAAACCAAAAAAATATTGGTGGCTAGGGTTCCCACATTTTAATAAAAAATAAAAAGATATTGGTGGTCAGGGCCCCCCATAAAAAACATTTGTGGCCAGAACCCCCCCATTAAAAAATATTGGTGTCTAGGCCCCACATGAGAAAAAAAATTGGTGGCTAGCCCCCCCCCCCCCACATTATAAGAAAATTGGTGGCCAGGGCCCCTTAAACGTCCATGCCTTCCCAAAGTCAGCAGCTGTGGGGCCCGGCTAATCAAGTAAGTGTGGCGTGGCCGGGCCCCCCTTACCCTCAGGGCCACCTACAACTCTCCCCTCTGCCCCCCCCCTGATGGCTGCCCTGATTATAGTGGTCATATTAAGATATATTGAAGCATATTGGAGGGAGTAGGAAAATACAGCAGTCTTATCCAACTTGCCCAAATCAATAAATCTAGGAGTTAGATGCTGATCTGCCATTTGGTCTACTGGTAGCCAAATACAAGCAATGTTTATTGCTTGGGAGCCATCTGGACTATCAAATCATTTTGGTGGCCCAGTAATCTGGAATATGCCCACCTCAGAGCATATTCCACTTTGAAATGAGTCCTTTGGTTCCATTAACAGTTTTGGGTGTTTTTCTGGAAGAACCATAGACTCTTAATACAAACTGTAATTATGGAGTATAGGTCATTTTCTCAATGTATGGAAGCTTTTATGTGGCACCAGTGTCATTCTTTTTGTTTTGTTTTTTACATTTTTCTGTATTATATTTTTACTTTTTGTTACCAGTTGAACCAATATAATTTGAACATACAACCATCCGTATTTGCTCTAATAACAAATGTGTACTCTTCCATAAACCTTGTCATATTCTTCTGAGTATTAACTCACTTTCCTTAGATAACTCGCTTTCCTTAGATGTGTGCAAATGGCGTGAGCCACACTTTGCAATCATGCATTCCATTCAGCTGTTGGTACGGTTTTGAGTGAATAGACGCCACCCATATATTCCGTTTAAATGTGTCACATGGTATTGGAGAATTATTGAAGGTTAAAAAATTAAATAAAACACTAGATATGTAGAGTACATCCTAAATTAGTTCTCCTTAGAGAAATGAAAAAACACAATTTTGTAGAAAGAAAAATCAGATTTGTGAAAAAATAGAAATTCGAATATCAGTAACTAGGTCCCTAGATTTTAGCTGCTGTTTTTTTTTTTCATCACAGCGTTGAATTGTAATACATTTGTCTCTACTTGTTAACAGATTGTAAACAAGTTTGTTTGTAAAAAAAATAAAACATGATTTCAATGACTAGGCTGTCTATTCAGTAAAACCAGCCTAGCACGATGTCTAGACACAATTCGGTCCCTGACATCCCCGTTGGCAGGCATGTGTGAAGAAAAGTAGTTGTGAGATATTCTTCACTCTTTATTGCAGGAGAGCCAGCTTCATGACCCAAGACAGGGAGACAGAGTTATCTATATATTATTAACTATATAAAAGAAAAAATGAAGGCCAACTGAAAAGTTGCTTAGAATTAGCAATTCTGTAACATACTAAAAGTTTACTTTAAGGTGAACCACCCCTTTAATAAGGTCTTGTCTATGTAACAATTTTTCTGGTTCAATGAGCAAAGTCAAATGCCATCAAGATATGGGGACCACCACATATAATATTGTATAAACACCAGAGTGATTTTGAGAACCTGGCTACCCTATGGGGGCCTTTCCAATGCCACCATCCTTACCCACAAAATCAGCATCAGACTGAGATGAGGAGGCCAAATCTTAGTTGTACTCTCTGCACTAGAAGAACTGAATTTACAGTTTAATAACCAGAATTTCAGCTTTTAAAAGTTACTCTTTTGTATTCTGGTATTCTTGTCTCATTTTAAGCAGCATGAACTTTCAGATACCCCACTCCCATTTCTACCACATGATTTAGGTGGCAGGTATCTGGTGGAAGATTTTTTTCTCCGCACATTTACCATATAGGCACCAAAAGTGCTACCCACGTAAACAGGGTTCCAGCCTGGCCAGTAAAATTGATGCTTGATATCAATATTATTAGTCATTTTCTATTTTAATACTCTGCCATGAAAATCTGGTCTGTGTGCCATGTTCTGTTCCATTTTAGCTGCTTAGTACAAGCCCATACATGAGCGAACCTATTTTCCAAAGAGATAAGGGGATAACTGAAGCCACACGGTACTCTATAGATATATGTTATGAAGCTAGCTAACAAGGAAGAATAATTTTTTTTCTGGCCAACCTAATTGTTATTTTGATTATGAAACTTTATTTTTCTATCACTCTGACTTTTTTTGTTACCTATTAGTCGGTGGGTTATTGTTACTAAAATATTAATATACTTTTATTTTAGTATTTAGGTTCAATGCTGATTAAGGAACTGAGAGGTACAGAGTCGACACAGGATGCGTGTTCAAAAATGAGGGTATGTGTGTTTTACTGTGGAATGTGTATATATGAATAATCTGTAAAAACTATAGGGAATTAAGTATCCCCTGTTGAAAAATGTAAGGACATTAGATGTCACTGAGGGGATCTGTGACCAAATAAAGGTACAAGGCTGCAGGCTGAGTTATACAGGGAACTCTGAGTATCACTCTATGTATTGGAAGGGATAATGTACCCCCTACTATAATTGAAGGGACAATTAACATGCACGGGAAGGCTTAATACTGAGTGCTTTTATACAGATCATAGAATGCTGAGCTGACTTCTAACACCCTCATAATTTACAACATGGGGGAAATCCTTCCTGACTCCAAAATGGCAATTGTCAGTCCCTTGATCAACAATTAGCTATACAACTACAAAAGATAGGGGTATAAGGGGCAGGTACTTTAGTCCAACGGCACCTCCCCCATAATAGAACCCACTTGCAAACCAGTTCAGGCTATAGTGTCAAGTTTTGTATAATAAAACACAATAAAGAACACCATTAAAACTTCACCTTTAATATTAAAGGTGAAGTTTTAATGGTGTTCTTTATTGTGTTTTATTATACAAAACTTGACACTATAGCCTGAACTGGTTTGCAAGTGGCAGTGTGGGCTTGGCCCAGTGATTTCTAGTGTTTTTTAATACTTTATATAAAGTATTAAAAAACACTAGAAATCACTGGGCCAAGCCCACACTGCAAACAACACACTCACAGGACCAGACTCACTGCATCACATAAAGTGTGATCAGTGCAGGACTTTAGCCTTAAAAAAACACTTAAAAATAAAAGCCATTAGCATAGTGGACGGTGAAAATGGGAAATAGCCACTAGAAAAGAAAGTGCTATTTCAAATGGAGAAAGTCACGATTAATGGGTAGTACCTAGTAAGTGTATTGCCATGTCACCCTCCCTCTCCAACTCCTGTCTACGTGGGGAGCGGATGGGAGCTAGATCTCCCACCGTCCACCTATGCTGCCCTACGCGTTTCGCCGTGAAAACGGCTTCCTCAGGGGCATAGGTGCTGGTCGCGTGCTGTTGCAGCCATTAAATACCCTTAACCGGCATTCTTTGTGGCAGCGCAGCTGAAAGATGTCACTTCCGGTTGCGCCATGAGTTAGTGACGCATTTCCGGTGGGTGCCATGATTATACTCCCACACAGGCGTTATTCCGTAAATGCGCTGCGTAAAAGCGCATGCGCTACTTCGATTCAATTGCCACACTGGTACCAATGCAATAGTGCGCATGTGCGACTTAGTTCATGCGCATATGCTGGTACATTCGGCTTCTAGATGCGTGACTTTCACTGCTCATCCGAGCAGCTTCTTTAGTTCAACTGAGTGGTGTGGGAAGTTCACGGCACCAATCCAATCACAACGGCACACTGCAACTCTTCAGAGAGGTGACATCTGAAATTCACAGAGGTGTTGATTCTGTGTAGTTACTGTGATAGGATTACCAATGTGTCATGCAACTCCTAGAAACAGGTGTTACTTGTGAGAGTTGCATGAATGAATGTGTGAAGTGTTCTGAGTCTATATGAGACAGCGAGAACTTCCCACACCAGTCAGTTGAACTGAAGAAGCTGCTCGGATGAGCAGTGAAACATCTTCAATAATTACTCAGCAAGTCCAGTTATTTATTTTTTAATTACTTGTATTAGATATCATTGCTGTTTCTTTTCCCATCTATGATCCAGGGCAAGGGAGCTGATATTAAAAATTTATGCTTTCACTTTGCTTTAATTTATAGTTGAACCCAAACTTTTACATTTAGTTTTAGTCGGCCAATTCAGATTAGAGATAATCACTATTGATTCATATTTACACGGTTGGAAGAAAAACGTGCCGGAATTCAGTCTATAACTCAGTTTGCCTTTGTGGTCAATGACTAGAGCTGTATTGCTGTAGCAAGCAATAAAGTAGAAGCCACAGAAGCCTCTGTTCTAAATTAAAAATTAAATATTGCAGAGCAGATGACAGGCAGCAAATCGTCCTTAAACCTCCACAAAATTGGTGCTACAGCATGTGACAGGCAGGCCTATCAGAGGGGATTTATTTTGCATATGGGACCCCGTTATCAGTAACGTGATGGTGCTGCATGTTCATGCACAAAAATTAAAGTAAATTCCCTATCATATAGAATGTAGTACTTGGTGCAGAAATATGTTCTACATAGACTAAATAATTTATAAGAGGATCAGTACTGCAATTACTCACTGTCCCTTGTGATCTAGGCTTCATTTCCAACATGTCATTTTTTTATTTGATGGAATAAAGTAATTTAGGTGGCATTTCATTTCATGCTAAATTAGGCTGCTTCCAGGATTTTTTTTATAGGTATAAATGGAAACCTAAGAAATAGAAGATCTTGTTCTATTTACCCATACCACATAATATTGTACATTTATTTAAGTGTACATTTATTTTAGAGTGACACCTCCAGCTTACTTTGAGATAGTACAGTAGTGGTATTAAGCCTTTTTTTGACTCAATACTCCCCTTTGAGGTCCAACATTTAGTCAAGGCCATGTTGGCGTATAACCAGGCTAACAATATATATAAAAAAAATTTTATATATATATTTTCTCCAACCATTCAGCCATTCATTTTATGAATATCTATTGTGTAAATAAGTGCTTGCCTCATATCTCACCTTAATGAAACTTCAAGTTGGCTTCCAGGAAGATGAAGAGGCATTCACCTCCCTTAATTTTCACGTGGCTAAGTCTGGGCCTCCCTATAAGAGAATCTCAACATTTTAACAATGTGCATCATTCATACCCTCATGTGTGGGTGGAGAGGAATTTTATGTTTGCACATACTTGCAGTTTAGACAAAGCCCAAATTTTGGATCTCCCCTTGGAAAGGCAGCTACCGTTTGACGCATGGTCCATGATTGAATTCAAATGGAATTTCTTGAAAGTGTCCCTAGCTTTCAAATGGATGTAGGTAGAACTTAAAAGTAGTACATTTCCCAAAAACTGAAGCAGCTGATGGAATGGTCATCAGCAACTGGTATCACTAGTTAGAGACACAAAATTACTCTTAACTCATAATCATTAAAGTCTCTTTCTGTAGCAATAATAGTTGACCAACACAGCCTTCTCAGTCCTATCTGACCATCAGCTTTATCCAACTCCCAACCCACTAACCTCAATAGAAATTAAGTCAAGGCGAAGGGAGACAGATAAACCCACTTTGTGACCCATGACCAAATTCACAGACCCACTGAAAATCACCCACGTCTGCATATACCAATCTTCATCCAACAGACAATACCTGCATATTTTGATGGTGCATGAACTGCTACAGGAGCCTAGCTCAAGGAACTCAATCTTTGATTGGTGTCAGTTCTGTTCCATATATCTGTGGTGCTAGCAGTGGCAATAAAATATGAGTCCTTTATGACCAGAGCCGCAAGTGCTGCAGAAGTCCAAAACGCTGTTTGAATCAATAGATTGCATCTGATTCACTGGGCGCAAATATGGTTGCACTATTATGCAAACTGTGTTTTGGAAACGTGTTATGGAATTGACTTAACCCTTACTTTGAAAATATTTGGTGCAACTTGCAGCAAATTTCCTTTAAAACATAAATGCAAGTGCAGTGAGCCTGGATGAAGCTGCATTATGAGTAACATGGCAATAAGCACTTCGTAAATGACCCCTACTGTATGGACACTATCTACACATAGTTTAACATACACTTTTTTGGCTCCTGAACAGATATATTGTGCGATAGCATCTTTAGTGCTTTACTTTTTATCTAGAGATATGAAAAAATTGGAAAAAAATACTGTAACTGCTGATATGGTCCTTGTTAAAATGAATGAATCACAAAGCAGGAACCAGCACATAGGCCTGTACAGCACACACTGTATATAGAGACACTTTAGCTATTACTGATGCTGTGAAGTGCAGGTCACATTGAGGGCTCCTCTGACGTTGATCGATGAAGAAAATAGCCCACCATCTAGGAAAATCAATGTATCTCATGACAATCCCCCAGTGGGTTTGAAAAGGATGGTCTCTTCTTTCCCAAGCCTTTTGAGAGGACTATAAACACATTGATTTCTATTACATTGCTGTAGTCTATTGCTTTCATTTTTTCTTGCCTTTGAGGAATCCCATCCTGTGGGTTTATTAAACCGACTCATTGAACAGAGCAAGGATGGTGTCAGTAAAACTGTTATCCCGGTTGTTCATGGGTAGCACTTCATTGTTTCTCATAATAGGATCCCTCTGGTGCTTTATGGTGACATTGATTAGTCCTTGCAGACCATCTTGCTTCTTCTGCTGCTACCTGCATTAATTGACTAGCCGATTATTGAGCTTAAAACCATCAAGGAAGGAACTGAGCAAAACACCATTGCTGGAAGGGCCCCTATACCTTTTTTAATTCTCACATTGTTTTTGTCAAATTAAAATGTATCACCCAGATACCTATCAGGCAGATTAGCAAATTCTGTTGTGTGAGAACTACATCAACAATCTGATGTGGTCTTCTCCCGAGAGGATCGTTGACCTGTGGCTGATTGATAAGTTTGTCCCGATTTAGCCCAGAGCGCTGATGGTTTAACATGTTCCTGAATACTTTTGGTTTTTGACATTAACTGAATGGATCCTTTCTGAACCAGGTAGAAGGACCATCTCTTCCTGGTCCTTAAACCAAAACAAAGAAAATCACAGCTGCCTTGTCCAGTAAGACACAAACCCAGCCATCATGCAACAAAGGAAATAAATCAGTACAGGCAATCTATTTTTATCACTGTTTATATAGTTTTACTTTTTTGGGTCTTTTTAAAATGCCCTTTATAATTTTAGATCAGCAACTTCCCCACTTTCTAATCCTAATTTCTTCATGTAGAAATCAACAGAACAAATGAAAAAGGTGCCCACGATTATTTTGACGGTATCGTACAAAGGTGTCAAATTTGTGGATGCAGTAAATAAGGTGAGATTCTCTTGGCATGCAAATACTTCATCTAAGTTTTTTGATGTAACAGATGAAACACCACCTGGTGGCTGTGGGAACGCTGTCACCACAGTTGGGTCTAGTAGTACAGGTACCCAAGGTTGTATTACGTGGCTTTGCTCTATGCCCTGCTTGCTGTTCCTCACCCAAAATCCAATCCCCTAGTGGTAAGATGACCCACAGGCCACTCACCCTTCACCAGCAGTCAGCCTGATACCACCACACAAGCTCATTGAAGATAAATTGCTCCTGTATCATCTACCTCCCTAGTGTTTCCCCCATTGCTGTATGTGGCTGGCATTTAGAGATGATGAAATAGGTGAAAAAATGCTTTATAAGGGCATTTGGGCTCTTCTTGTCCTACAGTGTAAAAAACACAAGCCAAATTTACACAGTATCCTCCCTATGCAAGATACCAGCAAAATGGGGCTATCACTGGTAGGATGATTCTTATTGCAAAATCACCACCCAAGTTTTGGAGAGCTGTACTTGGAGTGCAGTGGTAGAGTTGCAATAAAGTTTTATGTTCTTTTCAACCTTACAGTGGGGAAGATTCACTCATGACATTGGCAGTAAAGTAATTCTCTAAAGCAATGCTGTCCAACTTCTGTGGTCCCAAGGGCTGGAATTTTTCTGGTCTACATGGTGGAGGGCCGATAATGGAAGCCACTTCCTGTTTTTAAACCACATCCATGTTACCACAAGACCATGTCCACATTAAATGTAGTAGCACATCAAAAAACCAAATGGTTGGTGCTCACAGGGATATCACTCATATGTGAAAAAAGTCACCTTCACCCAACTGAATCCAAAGTCAATTAATACATTAAAAACACTTGTACTTGCTCTGGTACTCCTCCTGAATTTATTTGTTTTATGCATTAATTCACAAAAGATAAAAAGCTTCTATGTGACCTTCACGTGTTCCCCAACCTGTTTCATTAAACATCAAAATGTTGCAGAATACCTGACGGTTAGGTTGCATAGCAATCTCATTCCTGTAATAATGGCTTGCCCGACTCAATCAAGGTCACTTAACACAACAGTCGGTAATCTCCTCATACAAAGCAAAAGACAGTGAATATTCAGCGCTGTATTCTCTAATGCACCACTGGGGAGGACATTTCCTCTAAGGAGGCAGAATCATTGCATCAAATTAGAATAAGATTACAAATTCTTCATCACCTTGTGTTCAATGATAAACTCCCGTCAAATAAAAGCCCAGACGGTCGATTTAGAAATGAATTGATATGTAAATGTCTTTCCCATAGTAGAACACTCATAAATTAGTTTCTATTTTGGATTTGTCCTTGCATGTTGGATGCTGAATTTAGGTTATGGTAGCTAAATTAAATACCTGCGGGATCAAAGAAGTACCAGGGAAAACCTATTAATAGCTGTCCAGACATGGGCACATACTGTTTGCATTATTTGTCTGATTACAATTTAAAGGGAATGTACTGTATTATTTTTTTCCACAAAAGTCTCATGTTACACTTACTAGCTCTCCAAAGCAAGTGGCCCAAGCTGGTGCCAAATTTAGATGCAAGAGTATTCTATAGGGCTATCAATACATCATCAGTTACTTTGCTGTTATCTAAGGTACTGTGCAGTTTTATCTATTACAGTGGAATCAGATATTAGAAGGACAGATATATCGGTATATTTATCAAAGAGTGAAGTTAGAGATGGCCACAGTCCTCTAGAGTGAAATTCTGCCACTCTCCATTCATTTCAATGGGATTTTTAAAGAGTATTTATCGATGGGTGAAAGTGAAAATTCACCCTTTGATAAAAAGCCTTTCAAAATCCCATATAAATGAATGGAGATTGGCAGAATTTCACTCTAGCGGACTGTGACCATCTCCAACTTCACTCTTTGATAAATATACCCCATAGTGATTCTTTAGTTGTCAGGCATATGATTGTGGGCCAAAGACCATGGAGCAGATATACAATTAGCAGGTAGGCCATGGGGGATCCTCATACATTAAGTGGCCCAAATGCCTTTTGGGCTTTAATAATCCATTCACAATATTCCTAGACTGTAGTTCCGAGCATGCTTTAGCATTGTAGCCCAGTAAGACATTATGACAGTTGGCTGACCCACAGCTTTCTAGGTGAACAGCCTTGATTTAGAGCAAACTAAATTAATGAACAGGGAAAAGAATATGACAGGCAAACAAAACATCTTTAATGCCGTTGTATCACATGCAATAATAAAATCCCAGCATCCTCAGTGTAGCAGTACATGGGTCTTCTAGAAATTATATTCCATGTTAATGGTCAACAGCCTAGCTCTTGAGATCACTGGATCTCCCAGCAACATTTAACATTCTCTGAATTTTGCTGGCTATAGACTTTAATGTCTACACGCTACCTACTGGGATTTATTTACAAGCAGTCGATTGCAGTGGGCCTGACTCGGCCTAGTAACAACTTTCTGTTCATTTATTTCCATCTTCACCCATATATATGCATGGTGAAGTGGCTCAACCACAGAGACATCAAATGGTGGCAAAAAAAATAATTTAGAATTCAAGAAGGAGAGGAGAGTGGCAGAATTTCATTCTAGTGGACTGTGACCATCTCTAACTTCACTCTTTGATAAATATACCCCATAGGGATTCTTTAGTTGTCAGGCATAGGATTGTGGGCCAAAGACCATGGAGCAGATATACAATTAGCAGGTAGGCCATTGGGGATCCTCATACATTAAGTGGCCCAAATGCCTTTTGGGCTTTAATAATCCATTCACAATATTCCTAGACTGTAGTTCCGAGCATGCTTTAGCACTGTAGCTCAGTAAGACATTATGACAGTTGGCTGACCCACAGCTTTCTAGGTGAACAGCCTTGATTTAGAGCAAACTAAATTAATGAACAGGGAAAAGAATATGACAGGCAAACAAAACATCTTTAATACCGTTGTATCACATGCAATAATAAAATCCCAGCATCCTCAGTGTAGCAGTACATGGGTCTTCTAGAAATTATATTCCATGTTAATGGTCAACAGCCTAGCTCTTGAGATCACTGGATCTCCCAGCAACATTTAACATTCTCTGAATTTTGCTGGCTATAGACTTTAATGTCTACACGCTACCTACTGGGATTTATTTACAAGCAGTCGATTGCAGTGGGCCTGAATCGGCCTAGTAACAACTTTCTGTTCATTTATTTCCATCTTCACCCATATATATGCATGGTGAAGTGGCTCAACCACAGAGACATCAAATGGTGGCAAAAAAAATAATTTAGAATTCAAGAAGGAGAGGAGAGTGGCAGAAATTCACTCTAGTGGACTGTGACCATCTCTAACTTCACTCTTTGATAAATATACCCCATAGGGATTCTTTAGTTGTCAGGTATAGGATTGTGGGCCAAAGACCATGGAGCAGATATACAATTAGCAGGTAGGCCATTGGGGATCCTCATACATTAAGAAGGAGAGGAAATCATTTCACTGCTCATGCCTCTAGGACAGTGTTTAACCCCTGAATTTCTAAGAAGAGAAAAAAACAAGGCGTCCCCCTGCAGCCTGCAGCAGTACATGAGCAAACAAAGAGCCCCCGGCAGCCTGCAGTATAGGAGAAAACATATGGGAGCCTGGATGTATTAACGGGTATGCAGGAAGAGGGAGAGGGCTTTCAAGGAATACTTGTAATTTAATGTATATACAGCATGTATGTGTGTGTGTGTTGCAAAGGTGCTTACATTTGCACTTTCTATACACATATACATACTGAATATATATTTATTTATTTATTTATATTTAGTCCCACTAAAGCATTCTTATTGATTCTGTCCAGATAGAGCCTAATGACGTGTCAGTTTGCTCTGATTATGTTATCTGGAATGAGTAATGTTCCCAAGCTAATAGTGTAAGAAATTGGACATAAAACCACAGAACAGTTAAACAAGACAAAAGAGAGTTCCTTTGTTTGGGGCACTTGTGCTGATTATGCATTTCTTCCTGATTTGGGCTTAGTAGCCTAAGCTGCTTTATACTCTGCCACCTTCACTTCACAATATTTGCGCAAAGATTTTTGGCAGATATAGATTATCTCCCTAATGATTTGGTGCAAATTTGGGCTTAAATAGATTAACCTACACATGTATTTTCTTTCATTGTGCTTGGAACAGGGAATAACAGTGCTATACATAGCACTAAAGTATCTCTCCCTGTACATGAGCAAACCTGGGGGGCTGTTAAATTATGTAAAGTACCTTTAGTTTATTAAAGGCATCTCTCTGAATGACAGAATCTGACAAGTAATCCCTTTATAAAAATTGGACAGCCCTTCTATAGAAGTATAAACAGTATTAGCACTGAGGACAGACAATGGAAATTTTTTTAAAAAATGTGTACTTTTTCCTGGATTCTCTAGCTATTTCCAAAAATATAGTCTGTATTGATTTCTTACTGGCTGAGAACAATGCAGCCTGGAGCTCAACAACTGCTAGAAGGTACAGTTTGATCTGTTCTGTTGCAATGTGCAGGGTTAAATATGATCGATTTTTGACTTTTTTTCATCTACAATATCTATGCCACAAAGGCAGACAAGTGTAGAATATGAAACTGCTCTCTTCACCCCCTAAAAGAAAGCCCAGGGGGATTTGTAGATCTTAAAGTGTCACTTCACTTTTCTATACCTTTGCATCTATATCATGTAACAGTAAATAGGTAGGTAAGAGGTCTGTTGGATGGGTTAAAATTCGTCAAATGTATGTCCTCTAATCAGAAAATTAAAAAGTACACTTAACAGAAAGTGGTGGCCTTAAACTCAAGCAGTAGTCCTTAGAAGGATATTCTGTACTGCTGATACTAGGACAGATTCTATGGACTTGGGCCGAGATTAAAGCATACTTGCTTAAAACTCGACCCAAGTCCATAGAATCTGTTCAATCTAGGTCATATATTGTTTTAAGAATTCATACCAGAATACAGATGTTTGGTGTGACATGACCTGGGTGGAATACTCTTAAACCCAACCTCCATACCCTCTTCACCATATTCCCGCACCTCCTTCCTGCATTCCTCTGCCCTTTCAAACCCTTTCTCTTGTCTGCCCCCCACCTTTGGGTCTTCCCCTGCTCTTCCCCTTTTCTTCTCTTCCTGCCCCTCTCCAACTCCTCCTCGTTCCGATAAATCTCTGTGTCCCCTGATAATACACTGACACTGACTTATAAGTCTTGAAAATAAAAATGGCTCATTAATTCAGTATTCAGCATCTCATATAGCATCACATATAAAAATGTGATTTCTAATACTTTTCCTTTGTTTTCAGGCTATGATTGCTGAACATGAAATCCGGAATATCTCCTGTGCCGCGCAGGATCCCGAAGACCTCTCCACCTTCGCTTACATCACAAAAGACTTGAAATCAAATCTGCACTATTGCCATGTCTTCACAGCATTCGACGTGGTCAGTATCAACCCCTTAACACATTTGTATAATTGCAATTAAGGTTTTATACCATCCTCATCTGGGTTTATGACCTTCTAAACTTGAGGCACCTAAGAGCTGGGCGTTTTTAAGAAGGATTATGTTCTTTGAAAGCTTGTAAAGAATCCAACTCTTTTCAAGCCCTAGATATCCAAAGTAGGTATCCCTACTAGTAGGTAAGGGAACTGTTATCCAGAATGCTCAGGAACTGATGTCTTCCGGATAAAGGATGTTTCTGGATCTCCATACTTTATGTCTACTAAAATATAATTTAAACATCAATTAAGTCCAATAACATTGTTTTGCCTGAAATAAGATGATTTTTTAAAATTTGTATTTATTCTATTTTTCCCCAGAACTTAGCATATGAGATCATTCTAACTTTAGGACAAGCATTTGAGGTTGCGTACCAATTAGCTCTGCAAGCACGGAAAGGAGGCCACTCATCAACACTTCCTGAAAGCTTTGACAGCAAGCCCACCAAGCCCATCCCAAAGCCCCGTGTTAGCATCCGAAAGGCAACGGTAAGTTTTCTATTAATTGCCATGACTCTGGGAACCTATAGAGAACAGTTACCATTAATATTTTTAGCTTTAATTTACATTGCACCAACATATTTTGCAGCGTGTTACAGATATTATACATGATTCCCATCAATCACTGCCCCTGTGGAGTTTACAATCTAAGGACCCTATTACAAATTTTTTTGACGCCCATAGACTTTAATGGGCATCGGCGACAGTGAATTTTTGGCGAAACGAAACGGGTCAAATTCGCCCGTCCCTATTGAGCTTATTATACCTTCCTTTGAAAGGAAATATATGACCTGAAAAACAGAATGCGTTATATTCCTTTGGGGTTCACTAGTATGAGAATAGAATCTCTAGAACATATTGCTTTAACATCCACTGAACTACAGTTCCCATCATGCTTAACCCTTGAATATTCTGTTAGGACGCTGGGAGTTGTAGTCTAGAAAGGCACAAACCTCAGGTCTTTCTCAAGCAAAAATAACACGTTGATTTATTAGGTAGTATTTAGGGCTAATGGCTTTGAATAGGGCTAATGGCTTTGAATACATGTATCTGAATGTAGGAACATATGTAGGAAATATTGGCTTTTTGTGGTCATTTAGTTACACATTTAAATCAAGTGTCTTAGCTGTTTAGTAACTAATATTACAAATTTTATAATCCTGGATTCAGTTCTAACCAGTGTAGCATATACAGTACAAGGACATTGTATGCTCATTATAAGATTGTTATAAAACTGAGGTTTGCAACTGTGATAGGGATCCTTATAACACACAAGTGCCATAACTATCATGTAAAAAGATATCTTTATAAACAGTGCCTAATGATGTCATCAGTTATAATTGGTGCTTAGGGATGTCATTGTGTACCATGACTCACTGAAACCTTTTTGTATTGTAAAAAAAAAAAAGAATGCATCACATGTAAAATATGAGGATATTAGAAGTCATTGGAGTTTCATGACCCGTATAAAAGCTCTCACCATTAGTCACTTTGGTGACTGTATGCACAAACAAAATATGGGACTTAACCTCCAATTGCTGGCTTAACAATATTAAATAACGAATAGCCATACAGTGTAATTAAAATAAAAGGCAATATTTATTCACCACCATGCCATATATAATTAAAACCATTTAAAATAAGCAGCGCTGCATTGGAGATAGGGATCCCTCTACCCCACATATTAATCACTACTCAATTCAATAAATCAGGATGTAAGGAACTGCATGCAATTTGTATTATGTTGTATAGGACAGCTGAACAGTCCCCAGCTGAAATACGATCTGTATATAAGGGGTAATAAAAATAGGAGCTGAAAGTTCAATATTCCACTCTTACCAGCAGGAGCCAGTGTTTGCAATATTTACAAAGCTGCTGTAAACCCCTTCTTTTTTTTTGTAACTTCGATTTTATTTTATTTTGTCATATATAGATTTCCAGACATTGCATATTTTTCTAATAATATAGATATGACAGTTTCACATCATTTTGCTATCAAGAATTTGCATATGCAATCATCATGTATCAGACAGAAATTAGAAAAACCAAGAAAAGAAAACATAACAAGAAAAACAATTATTGCAGTATGAAACAGATGCAGTAACAGTCTTCAAGTGAATAGAGTGGTACATAATTCTTCACTTGGATTTATTTATGGAATATATTCTGTCAAGACTCCTGGACTTTATATCACTTAATGCAAGAAACATAATAATCCCATTTTGACTATACTCTCTCAAATTGAGGGGTTTTCTCTCTAAGCCTAGCTGTCATTTCCTCCATTATTTTCATCTCTCCAATTCAAGCAATTACCTCATCAAATTGTGGGGGCTTCTAGGGATTTCCACTTAGAGGTAAGTGAAAGCCTGGCTGCTGTGTATATATAGTTTAGAGGTTTTTGCTCAGGTGTGGAGATATCTAGATGAGGCAGGCCTATAAGGGCATTTGACGGTTGAATAGGTTAATCAAAACAACAAAGTGTGAGAGGGAGCCCACCCTGTCTGCATGTCCTCCAGCACATCAAGTTTTTCAGGAGTATAGTACCAGAAGAACATCGTCTTATAAACGCTCTCTTTCTGTCTTACACACGTAACACTTGGTCGAGCATTTTCCCATATGTCCTCCCACTGCTCGAAATTTAGTGTCTCAGAGAGCTCCCTCTCCCACTGCACCATGTACTTATGTTTGGGAAATGGGTCCCTTGTATTCGGGTTCAGGATGTTATATATATTGGAAATAAGTGTAAACCCCTTCTTGATCCAGTAATTTTTCATTTTTCAGATAGATCAACCTGACCAAAAGACTCTGTCCAATATGCCTTGGATTGTAGAACCAGGCCAGGAAACGAAGAGAGGGATTAGCACCAAGTACGAAACCACAATCTTTTAATAGGGACCCATCCTCACTTCCTTGGTGTGCCTTTGTACACTCCTCAAAACAACTCCACCATTCAAACAGCAATCTCATCCCCTCCTGTGTGGATGAAACCAGTGCAGGCGCAGGCTCTGCTGCGTTGGCCAATTATATCACTTTAAACAAAAGAAAGACAAAATACTGGCAAGTAGAGGAATCTTATATTTTTTGATGATTTTTTTTCTTGTAATCTTTATTACAGTGTTTTTTTTTTCTTTTCTTTTTTTTGTTCAGCCTTTGGATTTTATTGGGGGGAAAAAAAGATTCTTTATGTAAATCATATCACGCTCTCTTACAAGCATTATGCATTGAATTTGTGGCAGTGAAATTGTATACAAACTCAATACACAGTATTTGGACTTGTGGGAATACAATGGTGTACTTAAATATTGCAAAAAAAAAGAGGAAAAGAAAAAAACTCATATATTAACTGCCAAGAAAATGAACTAAACTGAGATTTATATGCACAAATTGCATCTTTATATCTAATTATTGTATGTGATTTCATGACGGAAACAGCAACATTCAGACATTTCTGAACAAACTGGGTTTGCTTCACTGTAAAGAGTACTACTTTGTATAATATTTTATAGGCTATTGAATTTGAAGCCTTATTACTGAACTGTAAAAAAAATATTGTATCCATAAAGAATATTATTGTCAGTGAGATGACAAAGAAAGACTTTTGTTATTAGATTTCTTGGTTAATATTGTTGGGAGAGGGAAGGTGATTCTCTTATTCTTTATTCTTTATAAATTCTTTATTTGCTCCAAATGGGCAGATCAAACAAATAAATTTGTGGTGCCATTAAATTCTGTGATGCCCCATCAAACACTGTTGGAGCCAGTAGGCAGCTATTTGGGTGAGGCAGTTGAACCCAATGACAGCCATGGTTTAATTACTTGGTTAACTAAATTTTTATTGAAGAATGAGTGGAAGCTTATAAGGAACGCATAGCGAGCAACAAAGAGGAGCCATAGGATCTTTGTCAACAAGGGTTCTAACTTGAAGTTCTTAATCAACAAGGCTTCTCTTTGTTTCTGTTGAGTGTGCTATGAAAGACTGGGGGTATCTTGTCATTAATCCTAGTATGGGAAACCCCTTGGACAAGTCCATGGTAAATGGGATATTGCTGCTCTCTCCAACATCCTCCATAAACAAGTTTACATAGTAACATAGTAAGTTTGGTTGAAAAAAAAAAAACACATGTACATCAGTTTCAACCTTTTAAGTCTCTATACAGTATAACCTGCCTAACTGCTAGTTGATCCAGAAGAAGCCTCTCCAATTTGCTTCAGATGGGGAAAAATTCCTTCCTAATGTCAGAAGCGCCCAGTGGTGTCCCCATCTCCGTCGGTGCCAGATCCAAGATGGCGGCGCCCATGGCCGCCGCATGGGTAGCGGTGCCGGCGTCTCATTGCAGGCGTGTTGATGTCACACGTCCAACGTGAAAACTCTTTATAAAAAGATGCCGAGGTCACAGTTCAATGCCCGGATATAGGATTTCCTTTGTCTTTCCTGGGTGCTTCTAAAATTTCTATTGACTGATTCCTGAACCTTTTGACCCTGAACTTTGATATTGCTACTCATCTGCCTGCCTATAGGTCTTTTGCCTGGAATTGACTATGATTATCCTGATCTCTTAATGATTACCGCGAACTTGGACTTTTACCCTACGCTTCCTCCTTGGTCCAGACATCTCAGTGGGAGCCGAGAGACCCCCTAACACCTGTTGGAACATGGCAATCGGACCAGTCCCTTGATCAACTTGTACTATGAGCTATCTTCCATAACCCTGTATTCCCTCACTTGCTAAAAAGCCATCCAACCCCTTCTTAAAGCTATCTAATGTATCAGCCAGCAGAACTGATTCAGTGAGAGAATTCCACATCTTCACAGCTCTCACTTTAAAAAAAACCCTTCTGAATATTAAGACGGAACCTCATTTCTTCTAATCGGAATGGGAGCCCTCTTGTCAACTGAAAGGACCTACTGGTAAAAAAGCATTAGAGAAGTTATTATATAATTATACATAGTTATCATATCCCTCCTAAAACCTGGAAAACCAGTGGACAAGTCCATGGCAAATGGGATATTGCTGCTCTCTATTGGCATCCTCCAAAACAAGTTGGATTGGTAGACATCTAGTGCTAGTTACCAGCTTTAAATGACAAACTTCTCTTAAGACCATGTTTACTAAGCATTTAATTGCTGTTTCCTAGAGCTATGTTTCTACTAAACCCCTCACTAAACATAATCTAGTTCCATAATGGGCATTTGGCCCATTGGGAATGGTTGGTTGGTTGCCATTGTCATGGCCTGAGGAATGCCTCCAAAAATTTAAATAATTTATCTATAGTGATAGGGATTTACATAGAGATTCTTGTGCAAACACCAAGTTGGACGCATTGGTATAGTTTAGGGTCTAGAAAAATGTATTTAATGTTTCCAGCATTAATGGCATTAACTAAGCTTATAATGACAGACAAAAATATTTTAAATAGGTCCATGAGGACTGACCTATTGATTTGACCCTTGCCATAAATATGACAAAATTGTGCATCTCCCCCTTAATATCTTAAAAAATAGGATTGAGCTTTGGTAAAATAGTTTTTCTCTACTATATTGGGGTCAGGGTAATTTTTAAAAGGTGATGCTTATGTTAAATACAGCCCAAAATGATAACAATATATCTGTATAGGTTACTGATGTCATCGGTTAAAATTGGTGCACCATGTGACTCCCTGAAACTTGTCTGTTATAAAAGCAAAGTATCACCTTGAACTTTCAAGACTAGTATGAAAACACTTGGCCTTGGGCTTCATGGAGCTCCATAGTGACTCCTAATTATATTTTACAATAGGAGGTACTGTACATTATCCTTAGTTATGTCTCCTGTAACTGTTTCATGCCTTGTAATTTGTGTATTATAAAAACCAACCTCTAGCGGAGAAAAAAAATGCAAATGCCTCTAAAAGTCCGAAAAACATCAGCACAGTTCTCATTGACTTCTATAGGGCCTCTACAACTTTTACCTGATGACGTTTTGTAACATACAGTAGTTAGGTTGGGTTAGGGTGAAAAAAAAACACAAATCCATCAAGTTCAACCTTTGACTCTATTTTAACCTGCCTAACTGCTAGTTGATCCAGAGGAAGACAAAAAAAACCCATTTGAAGTCTCACCAATTTTCCTCAGAGGGGGAAAATTCCTTCCTGTATTAGAGATTTTCATGGTTTTTACACATAATAAATCTCAAATCTTTTAAGCTTTTTTAAAATAATGATAAAACCACGAATTTTAAGAGATTTGTGAAAAAAAATCAAATGGTTACTAAATGACCCCCTTAAAGGGGTTGTTCACCTTCCAAACACTTTTTTCAATTTAGTTGTTTTTAGATTGTTCCCTAGAAATAATGACTTTTTTCCAATTACTTTCCATAATTAATTTTTTACTTTTTTTCCAAAATCTAAGTTTAAAGTTGAATGTTTGTGTCTCTGGTGTTGGAGTCTGGCAGCTCAGTAATTCAGGTGCAGACTCTAAACTGTTACAATTTTGCAACATTTAGTTGATACATTTCTCAGTAGCATCTCTGGAGTATCAGTAACTATTGTATCAATTCTAACAGCTGCCTGTAATGAAACCCAGAGATTCTGCTCAGCAGGGACAAAGATAAGAAATGTATCAACTAAATGTATCCATTTAGAACAGTTTACAGGATCGGCGACCCCCCCTCCCAGAGCTGCTTCAGAAGGAGAGAAATGACACTTTACACTTCAATATTAGAAAAACCGTGACACATAGAAAATAGAAAGTCATTTGAAAAAGTCGTTATTTCTGGTGATCTATCTGATAACAACTAGTTGTTTGAAGGTGAACAACCCCTGTAATCTATAAGGATATATTATAGATGTTGCATCAGTCTTCCATTACCTGTATAAAAACATGTGACTTGCAGCCACATTGTGGTATTATATAGTCTTTAAACACCTTGGTACATAATTCCCTATATAAGAAATTGTTAAAACTAGGAGGTAAAGGGAAAGATGGGAAAGGTGAATTTTTCTTTATAATTATAGATTCAGCATCATTTTCATAAGCTTATTCTTACATGAAAATTTAGCTGAAAGTGTCCTTATTTTTAAGTCATGCTGAGAAACGTGTATTCTTAGGGTTCGATTTCTCTGAGAATTCCTACATCCTTATCTGAATCAATTTACTAAGGGTTAACAATGTTTTTGAGCAATTTTTAAAGGTTATTTAAATTGCAAATGTACAATTTTTATTGTAGCACAATTTCACAACATATAAATGAGGGGACAAATTAAGGCAGTGAAGTGACATGGGCAGGAATATTTCCTGCCACTATTTGAAAGAACACTGTCAGAATATTGAATATTTCCATATTTAGAATTCACTTCCCATTAAAGTAGCTAAACCCCAGGGCAACAACTGCTCTGCCCCAAAATTGTGTGAGGGGGTCAATAGAATAAAAGATTTAATAATATTCCAGAAAATTCTTGATAAATGCTCTTGGGGAACGTTACCCCTATATTTTTAGCTTATCTGTTCTGTACTAAAGGGGCTAAACTCCCTTCTCCACCTGCAAGATGATAAAGAAAATCTTTCTTCAACCTTCTGTATCCTTGACCCTATAGATGATTTACACACTCTAATGTGATTCATGCTGCGGTATGTTCTACATACAGTATCTACGTATAGGCAGGGAAATGCAAATTGGCACATTATAGATTTATTGTTTTCATATACTCTTAAATATCCCTAAATCATTTTTTTTTATAAAAGATATGGCTTTCATACTAAATATATGTGACTTTAAAGCTCTATAAATGTGACAATATTTTGTTCATTAGTTTAGAATTTTTGGTGCTCATGTGAAATTACACAAATTTTGACATTTTAAAGGATTCAATACATATGTATAAAAACCACATAACACATTTATTATCAAATTTTATTTACTTCAAATATGCAAAATTGCAAATATTTTAATCTCGGGGGTTGTTCTATGCCACCTTTTTACTAATTCGTTTAAAGGTGATTCCACCAGCCACAGACGTCTGTTAAAGGAGAAAAAAAATTACACTTTAAGTTTATATATTCATTAAATGTATAAATATTGTCTGAAATCATACATATGCTATTAAAGAGGTGATGTTCACTTAAGCTCTGAGCAAGTTCCTGAATAGTAGAGGCACGAAACGCGTAAGCTTGTTGCACTAACATTTGCCACAATATCACTATGTGTGCCAAAATAAAGTTATGATAGAAGGTGGATGATGGTCTCTGTAGATTTTCTCTGGTGACTGCAATGTCTGGAGTTATATGTTTATGAGGTGATTATCAAAAGCTGTGGGCTTGTTCGAGAGTGCTGCTGCTGGAGAGGAGAAAATGCCACCAAGCCAAAGAAGTCGGTAAGCTCCGCTACATATGATTTCTCCTTATTTCATAATTGTATTAAAGGGGTGGTCCACATGTAATTTTACTTTCAGTATGTTATAAGAATGGCTAATTCTAAACAACTTTTTAATTAGCCTTCATTATCTCTTGGTTTTTAAATTATTTGCCCTCTTCTTCTGACTCTTTCCAGCTTTAAATCGGGGTCACTGACACCATCTAAAAAACAAATGCTCTGTAAGGCTACAAACCAATTTTTATTGCTACTTTTTATTACTCATCGTTCTACACAGGCCCTCTCCTATTTATATTCCAGTCTCTACAATTAATAAAATAATGAAAACCAATTGCAAGTTGTCTCTGAATATCAGTCGCTACATTATACTAAAAGTTAATTTAAAGGTGAACAACTCCTTCAAAACAGCTTTACCTTTTTTGCATATTTTAGAAGAAAATGTAAAATATGTTTGAATTGAATTAGTTTAGTTGCTAATTGTTTTATCTTTAACAAAATAGTTGTCAATCAAAGAGTGTAAAACCATCACATAACCTTGCTAACTAATCACATCAGTCTTCATACAACTAGCATTTGCATCATGGGGCAGACTCAACCAACATTAAAATTAGAGATTTTACCGGATTCAAGTTTTTCCCTGTAAAAATCACCAATTCAAATTGCAAAAAATTTAAACATGCAAGCTCTTTTAAGTGCAAAAAAACGTAAAACCTGCAATATGAAAACATTTGCACAGAAAAACTGCAGAGTTCACTTAAAATTCAATGGGAGCTATATTTTCAAAACTCATGGGGGCATTCACTAAAGGGCGAATTGTCGCCAGCAACTGCTTTCGCACACATCGCACCACTTCGCCAGACGCAAATTCTCTACCACTACGCTAATTTACTAATATGCGAAGTTACGCCCTGGGAGCTGAACGCTGGCGACTTTTCGTTTGTGAAAATTCACTAATGATCTTGCGCTTAGGTCAATTTACATACGGTTGGTAATTTGAAGTTGTATGGAGGCCTTTATTATAAATGTTGGTGCAAATGCCTAAAATTACCACTTTTTATTACACATGTCCAGGGAACCTTAATAAAGACAAGAGAGTTAATATAATGCCCTGCACGTGAGCCCACTGTAAAATAAATATTCCATGTTATAAAATGTGTGGAGAAAACCGGTTACCCAAAAAAAGTCAGGACTTTTGCAGCCAATCTCGCTTAAAAAAAGGAAAAGTCGCCAGTGTTTTTTTTTAACTTTAATGCATTTTCGGCACACAGGATATGATGTAAGTGGCAGAAGATTGAGGAAGATCTAGCTTCTTTTTAGCACTCCGCACTTGGGTAGCAACGCTTGGCGAAAAGTCGCTAGTCACCCTTTACTGAATCTGCCCTATGGTTTCAGTTCAAGTTTGAATTTGTAAATGAGGGGTGATTTCACTCCATTCAAGCTGTTTTTTCACATTTTCATTATCAACATTCTTTCTGAAATTTTTTAAAATTTTCTAAGATTTTAGAAAATTTTAACAAGTGTGCCCCTTTGTGTGCAATGAGCAATCATGTAAATACAGAAAGAAAAAATAATTTAGTAATTTCTGGGGGATGGGGATCAGAGCACACTGGGCCCCTCTGAAGATTTTTTGCAGGGGGGCCCAGGGCACTCTAGTTACGCCACTGAAAAGTACCCTGTAATTAAATCTGCGGTGTTTTTATACTGTTGGAATCTGTAAGGTTCCATGTTAAAACATGTTTGTTGTGCTCACGTTAATACACCCATCTGCACAATAACCCAGGGAGCACTAGGGGACGCAAGGCACAAGGGTATAAAGCCGAACTAAAGACAGACATTATGTACACTGCATGCCAACCCCAATCCACACTCTGGCACAATTTATAACACAGCTTGTGGTAAGTGAGGCCTTCATGGATTAAATCAACGACCATCTTTTCTACATGTCATTTCTTACCTCCACCAAGTTGCCACCCACAATTTCAGAGGTGTGATGATACTTTGGGAAGTCAACAACAATTTTTCCACCTTCTAAATTAACAGTAGCCTGCAATATTAAAATGAGTCAATAATCTTTAACTGTAGTGGGAACAGCCATGTTGTTTCTCATAAACAGTGCATTGTGTATGAATTATTTTCTGCAAAGAACATTACTTGTATATTTCTACATAGTAGACCTTTGGAGATTCCAAAGGTTATTTACATATCCAGGCAGCAATTTACACATACATACAAAATAATTTCACGACTGAATAAGATAGTAGGTTGTCATTAGTGGAGGTTGCCTTAGAAGTGGTACAATAAGTAATGGGGAAGTACACATTATTTAAAACATTACTGTGCTCACACCTCAATCATCAGCATTAACATTTATAATGTATAACATAGATTAAGACAGCATTATTGATGCTTCTGGTGCACGACCCTCTGCCCACGGGCCTCACTAACTTCTTAGCGTGAGATTCCCCTTGTAACATTATCCTACCTGCAAATGTTACAAATACAAAATATTTGGTCCTTTATGTTTTAAGTGACAATGCCAAAATGCATACCTTGAATTTCTTGCCTGACATGGTTTCCAATTCAGATTCCTGCCCAGTGGTGAACTTGTTCGTCAATGTGTGCCCAGGGTAGATCTGGGACCACGTAAAGTTATTGCCGTCCTGAATGACTTCTGTGGTGTACTTGAAATTTCTTCCTTTTTCAATGGTATCATCAGGTATACCTGGGGAGATAAACAGGCAGAAAGCTCATGTATGGGTGATGTTCCAACTGTTTATTCCTGGTGGTGTCAATCATTTATCAACAATATTTTGTACATGGCTCCCTTAAGGATTCTAGGTACAGGCATGGCTGCCATGAAACATCTCAGAAACCAGTGCTGAAAGCCTGGCTTTTTCTGAGATGCTAATACAAATCAGTGAATGGTATAACTCACTGAGAGGTTTCAGGTTGGCCATGTCATGTTAAAATCTGATTGGCCATGCTAGTAGATGTTTTATTTCTCTGTCTGGCTACAGGTTGATCTAGCTATGTTCCCTTGGTGGGTCCAGCCATGTGAACTTTATAATATAATTAATGGTGAATAGACATACCTGGACACATAAAAAAAATGCTATAGGTTGTAGTTCAGAAAAAGATAAAGGGACATGTTTAGCAAAGGGAGACAAAAGCGTTCTCTCCACTTTTTAGCCTTTTCATAATTATGCCTCAAAATATCCCAAATAAGGGAATAGAGATCTGTGAAAGGGAAACAAGTTTTTGTTACCAATAAGCTTCATGAAGGCATCATAGTTTTCTTGGCTTTCTACTTCATATCTTCCAGAGAAGGACATGGTTCTGTTGAAGGTTCCAACACTAGGCAGGTTCTCCAGTGGAAGGGCTGGATAGTGATGGTGGCAGGCTGAATGTGCTGCTTTATATAGTCTCCTCCACCCTAAATGATCTCATAACCAAGCAGACAATGTGATGACTCACGCAAAGATTGGTGTTATTGACCTGTGTGCAAACCGTGGGTTCAGGTGGTTGTAAAACAATTCATTCAAGCACAAATGGAAATTTCCTCTGCACTTGCAAAGTGCTTGTCTTTTCTCTCTATTGTGGAGCATTCATTGGCAACTGCAAAACAATTTATAATAGAAACAGATATCTGCTATAGATTTTATAAAGGAGAAATGCACATTAAAGGAGAAGTAAACTAGAAATGTAAAATCACGGCCACTATAAATCATTGCAAAATACCATTCACTATTCATGGTTTGGTTTTACTCTTAAACTTCCCTGGATAAACAGATTCCCTATAAACAGGTTTCCCTGCCTTATTTATTATTCTCCCTGCAAGCTGAAGGGATAAATATAGCTGCCACACAAGAGCATAAGAGAAGAGAGATAAAGGCCAGTTATGAGTTGGGAAATGGATCACTACAGTGAACTAAGAGACAAGAGGTCACGGATTCTAATTCCCAATTACAGGTATTGGATCCGTTATTCAGAAACCCATTATCCAGAAAGCTCCGAATTATGGAAAGGCCATCTCCAATAGACTCCATTTTATCCAAATAATCCAATTTTTTAAAAACTATTTCCTTTTTCTCTGTAACAATAAAACAGTAGCTTGTACTTGATCCAAACTAAGATATAATTGATCCTTATTGGAAGCAAACCCAGCCTGTTGGGTTAATTTAGGGGCCGATTCACTAAATTCGAGTGAAGGGTTAGAATGAAAAAAACTTCGAATTTCGAAGTATTTTTTGGGTACTTCGACCATCGAATTGGTTAAATTCGATCGAAGTCGAACGATTCGAACGATTCGAAGTAAAAATCGTTCGACTATTCGACCATTCGATAGTCGAAGTACTTTCCCTTTAAAAAAAACTTCGATCCCCTACTTCGGCAGATAAAACCTACCGAAGTCAATGTTAGCCTATGGGGAAGGTCCCCATAGGCTTGCTAAACTTTTTTTGATCGAAGGAAATTCCTTCGATCGTTGGATTAAAATCCTTCGAATCGTTCGATTCGAAGGATTTAACCGTTCGATCGAACGAAAAATCCTTCGATCGATCGAACGAACGTTTAGCGCTAAATCCTTCGACTTCGATATTCGAAGTCGAAGGATTTCAATTCGAGGGTCGAATTTCGAAGTATTTTTTACTTCGAAATTCGACCCTTAGTGAATCTGCCCCTTAATGTTTACATGACTTTCTAGTAGACTTAAGGTATGAAGATCCAAATTATGGAAAGATCCATTATCCTGAAAATACCAGGTCCCAAGAATTATGGATAACAGGTCCAAAACCAGTATACTATTTTTTTAGTTTTAGATTTCTTTTAAAACTAACGTTAATATGATGTAAGCAGAAAGATAACTTGCAACTAATTGTTGGTTTTTCTGCTTTCTGTTTTGCTTCTCCCCCACCTTAAACCAAAAGCTAAAAACTAACATATAAATGTCTGTTCATATCACTGTCTACATCAAAGACACTGATAAAACTGGGAGGCCTACTGTATTTGTCACGCGCAATTGCACTCCTTGTGATCTCTTTATTCTCCACAAATAGCCCCTGATTTAAGAATTTGCTTAAAAATTATGAGGCCTAGGTGAAAGAGGATGGAGAACATCTGGTGGATATGAAAGATCAAACATTGCCAGAATTCTGTTATTTAAATACAGTATTCAGTTTAAACATTTTAAAATCTTTTTGATAGATATGCAAACTCAATTTCAACTCATTTTGATAAGACACTCTGCAAAAAAAAAGCCATTCCTGGGCCAAAGATCTTGAGCAAGGGCAGTGAATTGAGCTAGAGGGCTCACCAATAAATGACAGATGGTAAGCTATGGTGTAAATTCAGTAGCACTGATCTTCTCTGTTACAGGCCAGCAGTATATCATATATTAGATAACACAATACAAAACAAGCATATGTTTTACCATAATGCTTTGTAGGAATTCAGTTTTCATTTAGTTATCAAGTCTATCTGCATATATCTCCAGTTACCTATTACATACTCTAACTACTGTATCTATTAGAAAGAAAACTGTCTATTTCCAAGTAGTGGATAATAGGACAGCAAGCACATTAACCTTTGCTATGTTAACTATGTTGACTTTGTCAACACAATTGTTGCACACTGAATCCTCCATTGTTCCTCCTTCACCCTATACAGGTATAGGATCTATTATCTGGAAACCTATTATCGAGAAAGCTCAGAATTACAGAAAGGCTGTCTCACATAGACTCCATTATAATCAAATAATTAAAAATTTTAAAAGTGATTTCCTTGTTCATGATCCAAACTAAGATATAATAAATCCCAATGGGATGCAAAGCATAATGTGTAAATATTTTTTTAGTAAATTTAAGGTATGGAGATCCAAATTACAGAAAGATCCCTTATACTGAAGTCCCGAGCATTCTGGATAACAGGTCCCATACCTGTATAAACAAATGCTATTGATTATGGCTGCTGTTGCAATTTAATTCAAATCAGCTCTGACTGATGGTAGCTATTGCATTTACAAAGAGTGAAACCTCGACACTTATAAATATATACTGTACATTTGTTACCACAATATAACTATATCTTAAATATATGAGACGGCATTAGAGATAAAACGGACCTCCAAACTATAAAAATCTTATTTGTCAGATAATGGGCCAGATACAATTTAGTGAGAAAAAGTTATTTCACGGTTTATAACTTGAAAATTCATGGATGAGATTTAATTGTAGACGAAAAACCTTTTCTCCAAATTCAGGTCAGTTTTTTCCCATAGACTTTAATAGAGTTTCATGATAAACCATGAGATAAGTCTTTCTGAATTGAATTGCATCTCAAATAGAATCTTGTCCATGAGTTTTCACGTAATAAACCTTTTTCTCACTGGATTGAATCTGGCACTACATGTTATATGTGTTTTCATTTCTTAAATATTTGAGATACATCTTTTTCTGTTGGAAAAAAATTATCAATTTATGTGTGGGGCTGGGCATGAGTTGCACCATTGTTGGGAGGAATGAACTTGAATGTTGAGGTTCAGAATGTGACATTAACTCTTCCTGATCAATAACTGTACCAGGCTACAACTTCTTCATTGAACTGCACCCACACAGTGACTTTGTTATCAGTGCTACTGATTACTTGGACTGATTAAATGAAAGAGACAGGGCTAAAACTAGAGATAGGCAGAAGGGTCATCTACCTTGGGTGCAGCCTAAGAGGGTACAATTGGAGAATGGAGACTGGCAGTGGGGATCAAGCAGCAGCTGTCAGGACGAAGTGTGGAGGCTTGGTGTGTAGATCAAGGTGTCTAGCAGACCAATCAGTGGGAGAGGGGTGAGTGAGTTGGTGGGAGTGATGGCAAGGCGCTGGGGAAAGTAGTGTTTGCTTGATTGTCAATACTACTTGGCCTGGGTTTGGACAAGAGAACTCTCCAATAATTAGTGCTTCTTTGTCACACAGGAGGTAAAATTTAAATACTAGATAATATTGGTCACCACTATTCATACTTGTAGTAGCAATCAATTCCAATGGGGTTTTGCCTTCCTCTGGATCAACTAGCAGTTTATTTACAGACCTAAGGTTGAACCTGATGGACATGTGTCTTTTTCAACCTAACTTACTATGTTACAGGATTCTGTGCAAAATCTGCTTGGAATAGCAGCTGTATATACACATATATTCCCAGTCAAGTGCATTGTTAATGTACTGTAGTTCTAATTATTAAAACCAGCTTACTAATTTCTCTCTTTCATTGCCTGACCCCTCAATACCAAGGTATTATTTTTGACTCTGTGGTGAAGGATCGAAACATCTTCCTTCAACTTTAGGAAAACCAGCAAAGCTTTCTCTATGTTATTAATCTTTAAAATGACAATTGTTATACATAATGTGAGCAAAATAACAGTGGGAACAATTATATCAGGTTGCAACAGTACTGAAAACCTTTCAGTAGATTATTATCATTGCCCCTAAAGTAAGAAGCCACAAAAACATTTTAGGGTTTCTCCTGTAGCTCTTAATATGCCTCAAGTGGAACTCCATTCTGAGTTTATGGGCAGGGCTGGGACAGAGTCCTCTAGGGATCCTGCAATTAGAATCCTGCACTTAGTTTTGTATGATGCCTCAAACAACACAAATTACTTTCTAGCTTTGACTATGACTATTGGAGGTAGACATAGGGCTACCAGAGAGGACTTCCATTCATAGAGACATCATGAAACAGAAAGTGCTTATTTGTTTGAAAAGGTTTATTTGTTAGAAAATTGCTGGGAAATAAAACAGCTCATCTGGAGACTTATGCCACCCTCTTACTGATTCTTTTGAAAGTAATTCCAGCAGTCACCGATGTCTGAAACATAAAGCAAATGCAGAATTATATAGATGTGTGCGTAAGTGTGTGTGGGGGGGGGAATGAACATATATATATATATATATATATATATATATATATATATATATATATATATATATATATATATATATGCAGTATATGTATGTATAATGCTATCTATATTAATGAGAGATTGTTATGAGATTGTAATGAGGATTGTTACACCTAGCAAACACCTGATTGGGACTGGGGGAGGAAGGCAGTAGAGGCTGGGCTGGGGGAGATAGAGACCCACACACCACTGACTTCAGGATCAATTTGTCAGGCCAAAAATGCATTGGTTTTGGTCTGAACAACTAAAAACTAGTAAACTTGAACCTGGTACCCATGTGTCTGTTGGCTTTTGTATTTTGTCTGGGGCATAAGACAAAATCTTGGATTGGGGCTGATAAACATTGCTGACTGCACCTATTTTTGGACTTTGCGCTCTGCAAGAAAATATACAACCCCGTTGATAAGTTTTAAGGTTCAGAATCCAACCCAGACCCAAAAGCTGCAGAATTCAATACTGATTATACTGGATATTGACTTCCCCTTAACATAAGATGCTTATTTTTGTTCTTTATCCAGCTAAGAATCCCGGTTATAATATAATGTATAATGTATGTATATTATGCGAGTGAGGCCCAGAATTGTTATAATGCAGGAATGTTCTACCCAAGGATAAATGTGGGGCACTAGAGACAGACATCAATCACAACTCACCATATAACTCGCTGTCTCTCAGGGGCCAAACAAGCTACAGGCCAACATTTATTATTAATTAGCAGAAAATTAGTACAAGCTGAGTTCCGGTTTTCCCCATAGTCTTAATTTCCTTGCATAGCAAATGTCACGGTTGCTAAGAATTTTTCCAGGAATGTTGCAAGTTTTATAAACATTGATAGACATTCATGTTTAACATTCTGGAGGACAGCAGGACATTCAGAAGGGAAAATAATGCCTAATATAAAACACTTCTAGAATTTTGTGCTTATTTTTATAGCAGTTGCATACTTGTCAACTCTACCATGTCAATTAATATCAACAGGGAGAGGGCTAAGCATGAAGAATTGTCCTTTTGGGGATATGCTAGTCTGGTAGAAAACCAGTGAACTAGCCAACATCATCAGCCTGGGCTACAATTCCTTGCGTGTTGCCCAATGCATTTTGGCAGAGTGCTTTTGCAAGTGTTCCTGTGGCTGTACTTGATGCAAAACTTGTTGAAGGTGTAGTGTTGGAAGCTAATTCTAATGCCATATTGAATTTGCAGCCCTGACAACTTTCCCAAAAGTTACAGCTAATGTTAACCAGAATGCATTCCCATAGACTTACAATGCATTTCGGCAGAGTGCTTTTGCAAGTGTTCCTGTTGCTTTTCCTTGATGCAAAACTTGTTGAAGGTGTAGTGTTGGAAGCTAATTCTAATGCCATTGAATTGTCAAGAGAGCAACTGACTGCAATGCTTTGTCACTCTGCCCAAAATACTGCATGCTGGGAACAAAACGGCAAACAGCAGTAGTTGAGTACTGTGGACAACCTGCCAGAATATAATGCTAGGATCATTTCCAAGCCATTATTCATCATTCTATTATTCTTTGTTAAATTTGTAAACATTCATTACAGACATTCTATTCTTTGCCAGGGGACAAGACCCTTTAAAATAATGTGTCCCAAAAGTTCTCTTACCTCCACTAGTTTACCCCCAGCGATTTCAGAGGTATGTTTGTACTTCCCAAAGTCCACAACGATTTTCCCACCTTCCATCTGAACCACTGCCTGAAATTGAACATTTTAAAAAAGGGTCAGAAATTCACAGAAATGTCTACCAGTAATGCCACACTAACCATCTACCATCAACCCTTTCCTACCAATAAAATGCTGACTTCTACACCCAAACTCTTCTTGTTTGTAATTTTCTACCCTTATAGAACATTACTTGGGAATGCCTGTGGGTGTGGAGAACAAAGTGGTCCTTGAGTAGTAATTATCACCCAGCTCCTCATCCCCTGTCAACATATTTCGAAACCACAATATAACAGCAGTTTAATTTTCAATATAAACTCATAAACTTGCTCCTCACATATTAATGGTGCAGCAGCATGGTCCAGAGGACACATGCCCCTTTGCCAGCTTCCCTGGCTGGAGTATATTAAGTACATGGGGATAAGCTGTTTGTCATTGTGAGTTTGGACAGTTCACTTTAAGGTTTTCCTCCTAAAGCCCTATGAGGTTTAGGTTAGTTTTTTAGGAAGACATGGAAGATTCTGTACTAACTTACAATGTTACTTTGATCTAAAATAAGTAAATGGGTGAAAATATACTTAGGTGGGGTAGTGCTGGAGTTTGTGCACGTGCCAACAGGGCAGTACTAAAGAAATCATTTTGAGATTTTGAGTTAGGACTTAATTTAGGTTAATGGACCGGGAAGAGCTAGGGACAGAACATACTTTTTAGGACAGTGCTAGACCTTAAAACAGTAAAAACATTAAATAGAAATGTATATACAACAGTGGGGTTAAGGCATTTCCTCTTTCTCTAAACTGCGGGATAGTCCACCTAAGGAGGCCAAGTAAATTGGAAGGATAGACCAGTCTGAAGACCACTGAGGTTTGGAAATGCATATACCTATATCCACAAAATGCTTCATAGAAGGCTATCTGTAGGCTTGCTACAAGCTAAATGTGTGTGTGGAGGGATAAAGATCTAATGTTGGCCCACAAAGCTCAGCTTGATCTTATAAAACATGATAACTTTTGGAACACATACTCTGTGCGATTTTGTTAGTACATATTCATTCAGTGCAAAATGAATATATTTTTCTGCACATGCAGTTAGCACATATACTCCAAAGAGATGCTTCCACAATAATGCTGTCCAAGTTGGATTGAATATATGGTCCTACTAGAGAGTGATACAGATTGGGGCTTAGTAGTTGCTAATACAAGGCTTTATTTTGTTAGAGTTGCTAGATTCTCCTATATGAGACAGCAGAAAGAAAAACAGATACTCTAGACAGAGCTGTAGTGAAAAGATACTTATACACTGGGGTTTATCGAACACAGAGCTATGTTTAAGCCAATATTGATTATCCTATAAGATAATATTGTGGAGTAAGTTCACCTACAAGATAATATAATGCTCTTTGAAAACAAGGTTCTGAGCAAGTTAAAGAGGAAGCAAAATGATTATTTACTACAATTGTGAAAATAACTGGAGATTGGGTATGTTTGTAACCAAAAAAGCCCAGGGACCTCCAGTGTGAAAGTTCCTTTAGTATTCTGGGTACATATAAAAAGACTTACTTTAAACTTTTTCCCGCTCATGGTCTCCATATCAGATTCCTGTCCAATGGTGAAAGTGTTGGTCATCGTGTGTCCTGGGTAGATCTGGGACCAAGTGAAGGTATTGCCATTTTGCACGACTTCCGTGGTGAACTTGAAGTCCCTTCCCTTTTCAATGGTCTCAGCAGGGATGCCTAACATATGATGGAACAATCAGTAACAATACAAAACTATTACACATACTGATAAGTCTTGTATTTATTATTGAAGCTGGAATGAAATCTTCTGTATCAGAATAATATATTGTTATGTTTTTCACACTACTGCAGAATCCAAATGAGTAGGAAAAAAGACTTGACCCTATGTAGTATTGTGTATTGAAACCACCACATCAATTGTTGTAAAACACCAATCTGATCAAGAAGAAACATGCCTAGCGCCTGGTTGCTCCTGGACTACACATTCTATGGTTTAGAAGTACAGTGCCCCAACGCTGAAAAGTGCACAACACTGCACCAAGACAGCTCAGATACAAGAAACTCCATCCTTATTGGGAGAATTATCGGGTTCTGCCACAACCTATGCTTAGTCTGATAAAAATGTCACGGTTGCTAATTAGTATTAATTAGATTAATATAGAATATCATTCAAGGTCACAGATACATAAAAAATTATGCTGTTTGTCAAAATAGCCGGCAATACAACTCTTTCCCAAAGTTCCCAAATGTAACACATCCCCAAATAACTTACCAATAGCCTTCATGAAAGCATCATAGTTGTCTTGGCTTTCAACCTCATACTTTCCAGTGAAGGCCATGTTCTTTCCCTGGGACCAGGAGTGTGGCTGAGAGTCTGAGTGTGGCTAGGAGCTTGAGAGCAGCTGAGATGTTGAGGTGAAGCTCACATTGGCTTATATTGCGTGTTCTGATAGATGTCTCCTCCCCCTGCAATCTCTTCACATCTCATCTGACCTATTACAGAGCAGGAGCTAATAATTTACCAGCTAAGGTGTGAATGACCCAATGTGAAAGGCCAGTTTGTTGACCTTAATTGTATATAGTATTCCCCCAAGTCTCATTACTTTTTACTTTCAAATTCAAATTACTGCCTTTTATTGGATTTAAGGAAATCATGAAAACTCACCCTTAGCTTATGGGCCAGGAACCTAAAATGGGCCCCCATGCTGCTAATAATCTGTTCAAACCCTCATAAATATAAAAAGGCAAAGATTGATAGCAAACTTAAGGCTTCTCTCTTGAGATTGCTGTCTGTTTCCATCTATGTCGGTCTCCTTGCATTGGTTGAAGCAATATAATATAGGCGTTTCCATAGGGTATGGACAAGTTGACCCCCCCAGAATCCACTACAAGTAAGAGGGAAGGAGGGCAGCAAAGGCTTCCTGGTTCTTTTTCATTTTGGACAATCTGTTATTATGGGTTTTGAAATCAGTCCTTCCACTGGGGTATTACTAGGTTACTAACAAAACCCTGCATATCAGTAAAAAGTCAAAAAAATTCAACCATTCAAACCAAGGAAGTAATGACTTGGATTGCAGTAAGTTAGCCCCACCAGGACACACTAAACTTTCAGTAGGAAGAACTATACTGTAAAATGATAGAACATGTCGGTTAGGACTCCATTTGGCACTCCACAACCCTGGACCTCCAAAAGCAGCTGGGTCTGCTTCCCTGTTGGTACCTCCCTGCTTAAAAGGTTCCTTGAAACATTACCTCAACAGCAACTAAAGTTGTCTTTAGTGCCTATGACACTTTTGGTTTTGTGTGTATAGTGACAAGATGGTAGTGCTTAGAGGACTTGAATGAATGAGATAGGTAGTTATAGGGTTTTTCAATATATAAAAGCCAATTTTTTTTCTGGCAGGCCATTGTTTGGCATGGAAGGGTACTAAAAGACAGTAGTCTCAAACCCATGCAAGCTTCAGCCAAGACAATTCCCATAAGTCTTTTTTCACCATAGGCTTATATAACACTATATCAAGGATAGTATCTGCTTCTAATGCTCTCCTTCTCTAATGTACCCTAGAAGGGCCTGTTTAGTCCTGCAAGTGCCTAACGATGGCTGCCTCTTGTTAATAAAGAGATTCTTATCTATGTAAATGTACCATACTTTATTCTCTGGTGGTATGTCCCTCTAGGGCCAGGGGTGTAAGGGGTGCTAAAGAGGCTCAGGAGTACAGTGGGTCTGAGGGTCTCAAAGTCTCGACTGATGCTCAGTTTGAATATACTGTATATATGTGTATGTATATACTGATTAACATAGGTTAGGGAGATAAATAACACAATGTTTGCATTGATTTACCAAGGAAATAACCTTTGCAGGTATTGCTAATCTATAAGAGCACCATTGTTCTACTTTTGTTTTCAGAGTCCATTAACTATCCAACCAGATACCTTCCTCTAGTGTCATTGACAGAGACTCTCCCTACATGTCAATGACTTTTCCTGAGAGCTTGCCAGAGAAGTCAATGACAGCTTAGATACCTTTAGATCTGCAGTAAAATCAGAGAACAAGCAAGGTGTGTCACCAATAAACTTGCCCTTGTGGGCAATGGCTCTGCAAGTTTCATGTTCACTTGCTGTAATAAATGTTGTTATCCATTGGTAAGAATGACTGGGTTTAGGAGTATAGTTTTACCCGGTGCTGGACTGGGGTGATCGGGGCCCATTGGGGTTGCCACATCAGGGGCCACCCCTACCCCAGAGCAAACTACTTAAACATGCTGCACGCTACTTAACTTTTACTTCCCCCTTGTGGACGCAATTGGAGGTGGAGCGCCTAAAGTTCCAGTCCTGTTGGCCCAGTCAGACCCTGGTTTTACCCACTACAATAGCCAACTTTGGCTGCAGAGAGCTGCAATAGGTAGAAAGTTTGATACAATCCACCATGGTTCCCCCTTTCATAGTGAGTGGCATTGGTAAAGCCCAACACACACTATTACGCATCCAGCATTTAGTTTGCATGCATAACTGAAAAACTGATAGATTCGTGTAAATTCTGGAGTGACTGGATGTCTAACAGAACAGAACACTACTTCCTGCTTTTCAGCTCTCTAACTCTTAGTCAGCGACTTTAAGGGGGGCTACATGGGACATAATTGTTCAGTGAATTTGCAATGATCAGGTCCCCATAGGCTTTCTTACAATTTCCTGATCGAAGGAGTATCCTTCGATCGATGGATTAAAATCCTTCGAATCGTTCGATTCGAAGGATTTAATCGTTCAATCGAACGATTATTCCTTCGATCGCTCGATCGTAGGAATAGCGTAATCCTTCGACTTCGATATTCGAAGGATTTTACTTAGACGGTTAATTAACCCTCGATATTCGACCCTAGGTAAATGTGCTCCCCAGTGTGCTTAAATAAATGACTATGTGATCAGTTATGTAGGTAAATGTAATTATATATAATTTATGCCATAGGTACAAATTCTATTTTTTAACCAGGGCTTACTGGTGGCTGTTGCATCTGGCCGTCCTGTGCCTTTTGTGACCCTCAGCCCTGTATTGTTTTTCCCACCACTACCGAAAAGCCTTTGGTTGATTTGCTTAGAGTAGACAATTCAAAAGAATCTCAAGTTGTTCCCCGGTATGATGGCCCTGTAACAGCATGAATCTGTTTACACGATTCCGATGATAACACTCTGCAGGAAACAGAGATTAGAGAAACCACAGAAAGATAATAGCTCTAAAGGAGAGAAAGGAATGATAGGGTGGAAAAAGTAAAGCGCACATAAAATTTTAAATATTAGGTGCTGGGGATAAAATGCAAGATCAAGAGATTATTCTATAGAGCAGTGACCTGCAACCAGTATTTCGTGAGCAACATGTTGCTCTCTAACCCCTTGAATGTTGCTCCCAGTGGTCTCAAAGCAGGTGCTTATTTTTGAATTCAAGGCTTGGAGGCAAGTTTTGGTTTCATAAAATAGAGTAAAGGCAAGACTTGGAGTAGAGCAGGCAGCAAAATGATGATTATAATTTACCGTAGGGGTTAAATTATACTGTATAATACACAAGTGTTGTATACCCTGCAGCCTTGTGCCTTTATGTGGACAAAGAACCCCTCAGTGACTTCTAATATCTTTATAATTTATAGTAGGGGTTCATTATCGGTTATAATACATGTATAATACTCACAGTTCCCTGTAAAGCTCAGCCTACAGTGCCTTTTTATGGCCTCAGAACCCCTTAGTGACTTCTAATATCCTTATAATTTACAATAGGGGGTGCATTATCCCTTGTAATTAGGGTTGCCACCTTTTCTGGAAAAAAATACTGGCCTTCCTATATATTTATCTACTGTATTTTCCTTATTAATAACATTGGGATCAGCCATCATTTTTACCAGCAAGGCCGGTAAAAATACCGCCAAGGTGGCAGCCCTACTTGTAATACTCAGAGTTCCCTGTATTACTCAACCTTTGCACCTTTATATGGTCACAGAACCCCTCAGTGACTTCTGAAATTATAATTTACAGTAGGGGGTACATTATCCCTTATAATATATGATTATATGGTGCTCAGAGATTCATGTGTAGCCTTCAACCTTGTGTCTTTATGTGTTCATTGAATGCCTTAGTAATGCTGCCCCTGTTATCCTATTGTTAAGCTTTTGATGTCTCCATGACAAAGTTTGGTAGGGGGGTGGCATCCAAGCTTATTAGATATCCTCAGCATGGCAGCTAGTTGTACCATGTGACACTCAGCAATGTGACTGTGTGCAATGTGTCTGCTGGTTAGATTAATATGCAAAGCAGAATCTGATATGACATGACTGGTATTCTGTAGGAGATGCACAACAGATGTATTCATTCTGGGCAGACACATTGCATTTGACATAGGGTAATTCAATGTGACACTGTCAACAGTAATAAAATTGAACCGCATAATACTGAGCATTTGAGTTGCCACTTATCATATTATGGGCTAATATCTGAGGGCTTTAAAAATCCAATATAACAGTGTTTTGCTATTAAATCACCCCTGCAACAGAATGAGGTCATATGCATGAAAGCCAGCCACTTATATAGTAGAATCCACCTTTAGTTATTATAGATGCCAGAATTCTCTTACAATTGAAAACATGTCGTAGTAGGCCTCTGTAACCCACTATTAATTGATGATATTATAGAAGGTTTATATCCCCTTAAATATGATAATGTCATAAAAAAAGCATATGGTCTGCATTTGGCCCCTAGGAACTTCAGCCTATGGACTATATTCCCTATTTAAACGTGGGTGGAAATGTTCTTAAAAAATTTACTTAATACATTGTAGTGCAGAGTGATAATCTTGTGCAATCAAAGCATATCAGGAAATCTTAAGCAAATGATTTGAGAGATAGGGCAGTGTAATGCCACTGAAACCAAGGTCAGTCTCAGGTGCCATATAGATGGCTTGATAAGATTTGCATCTCGTCTTGGGAAAGCAAACTGTTGCAGAGATGGGAGAGTGTTGCAGAAATGGGAGATTTCCTAATGACAAAGAGATAGAGACAGCTGATATCTCTCACCATCCAGCGATAACATCTCCCCAATCTCTTGTGAAATCTCCCCTTTTGATTCCCTGCCAGTTATTACTGCAAGTAGTTTATTGCCCTCTCTCTGAAGTCTTTGGAGAATTAAGTAGAACATGGTAACAAGGCAGGTTCTATAATTATATATTTTTGTAAATTGCAATATTGTTTTGGCCTGAAATGCCTCTTTTACGTGATTAATCCAGTAATACACAGGCTATGTGTGAGATCAATGTTTCTATATATCTATAACCTAGTTATGAGCTGAGGGGGCACAACCTGAAGACCAGTTAAGGGGAGATTTTGGGGTGAGTGTTCTTTTGTTCCCTGGGTACCCCAGGAACTATAGCAGGGTGATTGTTACCCCAATATTGATATACGATTTCTCGGACAAGCTTAAATACATAGGCTATTGTGATACCAAACTCTGCTATTAGTGTGTATAAATGTGGTATGAATGTGTAAATATGCATTGGGGTTCATTTGGAGGGGTTGACCTTGATGGACTTTCTCAACCCAACTTAACTTTGCAGCTATGTTACCCCAATGTTTCTATATACTGTATCTGTAACCTTGTTATGAGCTAAGGGGGCCCAGATACGGTCAGATTTGGGGTGAGGGTTTATTTCCTACCCTAGGTACTGGTATCCAATGTTTACTAATAAGGATACCTAGCCAACTAGTCTGACAGTGCCTTATACTTTTAATAATCTTCAACAGAAAGAATATGACTTCTACTTTTCACCTATTAGTTATTAACTACAGGGTTCCAGAGCACCTTGCACCACTGGCCTGGGCAGGAATTTAAAGTCACTGGGCAAAGGGCCAAATAAGACAAATGGCTTTTTAACGCCAACTGCCATAAGTTACACAATACTGTCTGGAAACGTTGCATTCTTTATGATGCATTAGGCACAAATTGTGGCAGACGCAACTCCATGCACAGCCACAAATATTTTGGGATTATGGATGAAAACATGCAGATTTGTGTCCAAAATTGCACTTTGCATTTTCCTTTGTAAATTACCCCTCTTGTTTTATGCTATCTCTCTGTACAGGCTATGAACAAACTTAGGGGCTGTACTTGCTGAATTGTGCTTAGTTCAGGGGAATACCTATGCTGCCATCGTTTTATGGTATCTCTCTGTACAGGCTGTGAGCAAACTTAGGGGGCTGTGCCTAAAGGGGAATACCTATGCTGCCATCGTTTTTTGGTATCTCTCTCTCTGTACATGCTATGAGCAGATTTAGGGGGCTTTTCCTGCTGAAATGTGCTTAGTATAGGGGAATACCTAAGCTGCCATAGTTATATAGTATATTTCTGTGCAGGCTGTGAGAAAACTTAAAGGGACTGTTCCTGCTGAATTGTGCTTAGTACAGGGGAATACCTATGCTGCCATAGTTTTATGGTATCTCTCTGTACAGGCTATGAGCAAACGTAGGGGGGCTGTTTCTCCTGAATTGTGCTTAGTACAGGGGAATACCTATGCTGCCATAGTTATATGGTATCTCTCTGTACAGGCTATGAGCAAACTTAGGGGATATTGCTGCTGAATCTAGTACAGGGGAATACCTATTCGGCCTTTGTTTCATGGTATCTCTCTTTACATGCTTTACATGCTGTGAGCAAACGTAGGGGAGCTGTTCCTGCTGAATTGTGCTTAGTACAGGGGAATACCTATGCTGCCATAGTTTTATGTTATCTCTCTGTACAAGCTATGAGCAAATTTAGGCACTGTTCCTGCTTAATTGTGCTTAGCACAGGGGAATACCTATTCGGCCTTTGTTTTATGGTATCTCTCTGTACAGGCTATGAGCAAACTTAGGGGCTGTTCCAACTTCCTGCTGAATTGTGCTTAGTACAGGGGAATATCTATGCTGCCATAGTTTCATGATATCTCTCTGTACAGGCTGTGAGCAAACATAGGGGTTGTTCTTACTGTATTATGCTTAATACATGGGAATACCTATGCTGCCATACTTTTATGGTATTTCTACCACGTGTGCTTTATTGCAGGAAATATGGGAACATTTTAGTCTGCACACAGTGTACTCAGCATAACAGAATGCCTGCAAAGACTATATATACATGGAGAACACTAGATGGCAACCTTGGTACTGATTTGTACAATACAAATAAAGCCAAAGCAGGAAACATGAAGCATGGATTTCATATTGTCACTAGCTTTTATGCTTTCTGGTAATCGAAACTATCCAATAAAAGTCTGTTTACGCTGACAAACAATACAGCTGGCCAATGAGAAGAGGTCAGGGTCAGCTGATGGCATGTTCCACTGGGCAGTCTCAAAACAGATAAGAGAGCAGGGATAAGGCCACATGTTGCAGTAGCAAAGCAAATGGCTGATGTAAGTGATCAGGCCTGGAGTTGTGGCAAGACCAAGTAGGCCTGGGTCCAGGGAGGTAATTCATTAGGGTCCGTAGGGGAAGCATTCAAAAGGGAGAGGGAGTGTCAGCAGAAAACTCGTTGAGCAGCAGTAGGTAAATACTTCCCTTTTGGGGGGGGGGGTGTCTTGGCCTAAGGATTAGAGTAAGGAGGCAGAAGAGAGATCTCAGCTCAAACCCACTGGGACCTGGAAATTCTGTGTAAATGTCTTCCCCATCCCACAGGTCCTGCGAGTTTCAGGCCGGCCCGAACATCACTGCTGCCAAGTTATGTGGCACACAGCAAATTGTTAACAAGGTCACTTTTCAATGCTTTGTCCAACTGTTACAGCCACAGACACCTTAAACTTGTTGCTTATTGTACATTCCCCTCTATAGCCACTACGCCTCCTCATCAGCCCACAAGCCCCACTTTAGACTCCTCCCACCTTTACTATTTCTATTTAAACCCCATTGGTATTACTGCAATATTAACCCCTTTTACAGGGCAGTCATTGGAGGGGACAGGGGGGAGTGTTGTGGGGGGCCCCGAGGGTAAGGGGGGCGCGACCACGCCACACTTACTTGATTAGCCGGGCCCCCCATCTTACTGAGAGCTGCTGACATTGGGAAGGCATGGATGTTCAAGGGGCCCTGGCCACCAATTTTCTTATAATGGGGGGGGGCCCTGGCCACCAATTTTTTTTCTCATGTGGGGCCTAGCCACCAATATTTTTTAATGGGGGGGCCCCGGCCCAAATGTTTTTTAATGGAGGGCCCTGACCACCAATATCTTTTTATTTTTTATTAACATGTGGGAACCCTAGCCACCAATTTTTTTGTTTGTTTTTTTACTGTGTGGTGGGGGCGGACCTGTGTGGTGGGGTGGACGGACCTGTAGGTGGGGCTTGCGGTGGGCGCAACCGAGGGGGCCCAGGAAATTATTTTGTATGGGGCCCTGTGATTTCTGATGGCAGTCCTGCCCTCTTATACCAAAGTACTTGCTTATCCCCCTGTACTCTCAACACCCAAACTCTCCACACTTCTTCACCCTATAGCAGAGCAGGTTGCTTGTGCTTTGCTAAGCTAACCCCCCCTCTGTCTTTTTGGGGCATTTCTCTAAACAACCCATTTTTTTCCATTGACTTTGACAGGGAAGATTTTTCAACTGCTGCCACTCTTACAGCTTTGAAGCCGTACTCACTGAACTTGAATCCAGGCCTGGACTGGTAATCTGTGGGTTCTGGCAAATGCCAGAGGGCTGCTATAGGGTCCCATAGAAAGTCAGTATCTAGAGGGCTGTTGGGGCCTCTATGATGTGGGCTGATTGGGCCTCTGTGTACTTGAAATGCCAGGGCCTATTTTGATTCTCAGTCCGGACCTGCTTGAATCACATAATCATTGGGTGACCAGGGTCCCCAAACTCTTCACAGTTGGTCACTGGGGGACTATGGATAAAAGTGGAAAAAGTAGACAGAGCCACCAACAGCCAATCAGATTTCACTCACTGAATTTCATTTTTTTACATTTAAAACTCTCTAATTCTCACACTATTGACAGGGTCCCCAAACTTTGCAGAGTTTGTCACCGGGTTCAAGGTTAGATCAGATTTTACCTATTTAATTTCAATTGAGAAAGTTTTATCTTGATTTTAATAGGCAAATTAAATTAACTGCTGTGATTCTTACATGTTTAACGCCAGTGTCCCCAAACTTTTCACAGTTGATCACTGGGGGGGACAACGACGAAAAGTTTGGAAAAGTGTGTAGGGCCACCAAGACCCAATCAGATTTCAGCCATTACATTTCATTAAGTTATATTTAAACTGCTATCTTTCTCACAATTAATGATAGGATTCCCACACTTTGCAGAGTTGGTCACTGGGGGACTGCAGTTCAAGGTTATTTAAAGTGGGCAGAGCCACAAACACATTCCATCCATTACATTTTATTGGTTTAAATTTAAAATGCGGTCATTCTCTTTCAAATGGGGGTCACTGACCCCATCAGCTAAAAACTACTGCTTTGTGAGGCTACAATTATATTGTTACTTTTTATTATTTTTCTTTCTATGCAGACCCCATTCTCTTCATCCTCTCATCTCTTGTTCAAACTACTGGCTGGTTGCTAGGGTAAATTGCATTCTAGCAACCAGATAGCTGCTGAAATACGAACTTGGAAAGCTGCTGAAGAAAAAGTTAACCGAAAAACCATAAAGTTTAAAAAATGAAGAAGACCGACCACATCTATATCATACTAAAAGCTAAATGTGTACCCAGTATAAGTGTGCTGCTAATTATTTTCAAAACACAAAGACATGATGAAACCATTTAATAGATAAAACACATTTCCAGCAAAAAAAATAAGGATAAAACTTCTGTTAAATAAGTGCTTTAAAACAATGTTACAAGTATTTAAATAAACAAGAACTGGGAGTTTTCTTGACATTGTTATTTGTTTACATATGGTACACATATGGCTTGTGGAAAAGTGCTGTAGTGCACCGAACAAAACCCAATTTTTCCAGCTAGTAATGACCCAAAATTGGAGGCTGTCTAAATAAGAACCCAAAATGTTCTCAAGCTAGGAAGACCATCAAAGCCTGTGTTATGCAGTATATTTATAAAAGTTGTGTTGTGGGTGGGTAGGCCTCTCCAATACACGGAATAAAACTCTTAGCCTTTCTCTGTGTCACACCACCATAAAATAACCTCATAAACCATTAATTTAAACCCCTGGCATATATTTTTTACACAAACCAAAATTACTAATCATGAGTAGCTTTGAGCCCAAAAATATACACTGAATGGACTCTCGGTTTATCACCCTCTCTCTAAAAATGCCTCTAGCAGTCTGTTCCAAGTTGGACTTAACTGATAGAGTTGCCACCCTGGTGAGTCCAGGCTCTAATGGGTCGTAGCCCTTTTTTTAAAACTACCACAGGACAATATAACATCTATAACATCAATACTCAGTTTGTTCAGAGACTCTGCTCATTACAGTCACTTGTTGATTGGCATGCATGATAATTAAAGAACCCCTGAAAACTGGTCCCATGCTCCCTCTTAATGTAAAATGAATAAAAACATTTATAGATTATAATCAGTCAGGTGACATTGTTTCTAACTATACTGAAATAAAACATCATATAAAGTGGAAGCGCTCGCACTGCTGGAGATTAAAGTCAGGAATAGAGGCCTAGGATGCAACATGGGAATACTGGCATCACTGAAACAATAAATACAGAATGAATAAAATCTTCATAGTTATATATACTGTAAATGTGTGTGTGAGAATCTCTATGTCTCTCAATTGTCAGTTACACCAATGTTCAGTTTGCGTTGTATTCACAATGATATTCTACAGCTCAGCCACCCCTTATAGCACCATCACGGGCAGCTCCTGTGCAGAGAGAACTGCTGAGTGATGTCGCCAATTACGGCTCGGTATAGATTCTGTTCCTTCTCCCTTTCCAGTTGTTCACAGCGATGGGTCTGCTTCTCTAGGGTGGTTTGGATGCTTAGCAGCTCCTCAGATAAACGCCTGCACGAGAAGGAAATAAAGTGGAGGAATAAGGTGACAGCAATACAGAATACACAATGATCTACTTAATACTCCATGGCAATTCTGATGGAATGGGGGTGTAAGTATGTGAGCGGCAGCATGGAGCACTGAAAATCCATGATGAAGAACAGAGGAAGTGATAGTGAGAGGAAGGAGCAACTACGACTTGGCCCAGCTCAGGCATATTTAGGTCATATACAGTTATGGGACCTGTTATACAGAATGCTTGAGACCATGGGAGTAAATTCGAGACCTGGGGTTTTATGAATAAGGGATCTCCATAACTTAAGACTACTTAAAAGTAATTTAAGCAGTAATTAAACCCAATAGGATTGTTTTGCCTGCAATACGGATTAATTATATCTTGGGACAAGGTACTATTTTTTTTTTTTTTTTACATATTCTTTATTTGGTTTTTCTTTTTCAAAGAGGTAAAACAAAGACAATATACAGAAAGAAGAAAACATAAAATAATAAGAATAATAAAAAATTATATCAGAAGGGTGTGACCCCTGGTTGCATTCACAAGATGTATGTACAGTCAATGCAGTCAGTAGTACATAATATTTGACATTATCTCTGGAACAACATAAGTAGAACCCATTGACAAGGTACTATTTTATTTTAAGTTTGATCAAAACAGATTATATGGGAGATGGCCTTCCGGTAATTTATAGCTTTTTGGATGACTGGTTTCCAGATAATACTGTAGATCCCATACCTGTAGTACACAAGAACCACAAATAACCTGTAAAATATATTCTTAGAACTGCTGCTCAGTGAAGATTCTAGTGTCACATAACTCAATTAAACATTGTGTATTGTGCAAAATAAAATACCACTCACTTTAAAATTCGAGGATTAGAGGTCAAGGAGAAACTCCACATCCTTTTTAATGTACATGTACAGTCATAACTTCTTGGTGAATTTTTCTATTTTACAATACAGTTACACACTCTCCTACATAAAACAACATACTGTATAAAGATGTTTTTAATTTACCATTCATTCAATTATAATTCTGAAATATATATTTTTTATTAAGTCTCAATTGAAAAAGAATATGTTTCTAGAAACCTACACAGTGATGGCCCCTTGCTTCTGTGTTTGAACTTTCAAGGCTTCATTTTCCTGCTGCAGTGTCCGGCTTCTCTCCTCAAGCTCCAGACTTCTCTCCATCTGCAAAAAAATAAGGGCCACGTGTAAGGGAGATTATCTACAATCTGGATACAAATTCAGAAATTCGGTACCACTAAACTTTTGGAACATCTTGTGCCAACACAGGGCTGCATTTTTAAAGGGAAACTAAATTTTAGTTATAGAAGAGTTATTGTAGCTGAATATTTCTAAGAATTTATTGATGGAGTAAAGTCCTGCAATTTTGGTGAACGAATGCTTCCATAAACCAATTTTTGCTTCACTGAAGTCCTTGGCTATAGCTGCTGCCTTGAATTTTAGCTCTACTTAAATATATACGACCATTATTCATATTTTTTAAAGGATAAATATTCTTTCTTGCTCTGATGCCCAGTAACTCACTGTAGATTTGTGCCTTTGAAGACGCTTGTCCTGCTCCCGTATTAACTCGCTTTTCATTTCAATAACGAAGTGCAAGCTTTGGAGCTCTTTTTCCCAGAACTGGCCCGGGCTTCCATAATCCTGCGTGCAAAGCAAAAGGATATAGGGCAGTTCTGAGAGGGTTAATGACAGTTGATAACATATACATGATAACATACATGATAAATTAACTGATTGGAGGGGGATATATAATAAAGAACTAGTGCATAATTTATGCTGTTGTACTTGTACATACAGTCATATGATAAAGTTTGGGAACCCCTCTTAATTCTATGGAGTTTTGTTTATCATTGGCCGAGCTTTCAAAGTTGCAACCTCCTTTTAATATATAACACGCCTTATGGAAACAGTAGTATTTCAGCAGTGACATAAAGTTTATTGGATTAACAGAAAACAGGGCCGGAACTAGGGGTAGGCAGAGTAGGCATGTGCCTAGGGTGCAAAGCTGGAGGGGCGCCATGTACGCGCCTCTGCTATCCCCTAGTCCGGTCCCTGCTCTCGCATTTGTGCGAGTGCGCATGCGCGAAAAATACTAGTGTGCATGCGCGAAAAACAACGTATTTTTCGAGCATGCGCACTTGTGTCTTTTCGCGCATGCGAACTCGCATATTGGGCTCTTTGCCGGGCCAGGCTACCTAGGGCGCCTGCCCGCGTTGGCCCGGCACTGACAGAAAATATGCAATATGCATAATAACAAAATTAGACAGGTGCATAAATTTGGGCACCCCAACAGAAATATTACATCAATACTTAGTTGAGCCTCATTTTGCAAATGCAACAGCCTCTAGACGCCTCCTATAGCCTCCTATATAGGGTTCTCAAAGTTTTTCATATGACAAAATATATATATCTTAGGACTTGGGATAAGTGAAAGTGTATAAGTGAAAAAGAAAAATGTGGTTTTATTCAATGTTTCGGGTCTTACTCGTGAGCCGAAATGTTGAATAAAACCACATTTTTCTTTTTCACTTAAACAAGTCCTAAGAGTGCGGTTGTTTTTTTGTTGCTATAATACTAATATTTTTTAGTACCAGCACCTAGGCAGTTACATGGTGATCTGTGTGCACCAGGCCTGTGTTTGTATAAAAGAAAAAATTTTGCCTTGAGAAAGGTCCCATTTGGGACCGAAACGTCACGTCGGTTACACAAATAATAATAACCTATTCATGAAAAATCCCAGTGTTGCTAGTCTTCTTTTGTTTATTGATTTCTTTACCGTGCACCTGGGTTAACATAAGTAATGGAGTGCTGTTCTATACTAAGATATATATATATATATATATATATATATATATATATATATATATATATATATATATATATATATATATATATATATATATACACATACATACATACATACATACATACATACATACATACACACACACACATATATATATATACACACACACAAAAGGTTGAACATGTGTATTTTTCAACCTAACTTACTTTGTTACTATGTAACTATCAATCTATGTTTTGGCAAGATTTATAAATATAAATATATTGTCATTCTTGCTTAGAGTTATCAATGTTATTCAACCACTTTATCTACTTGTGTAAGAACTATGCACATTGTATTCTATACAGCTTATCTGTTATGTAAACATGTACCCTATTTCAACTCCATGGCTGCCCCCATGGCTACCCAGCAGTTTATTTATATAAACAGTAAAATCGTTTCTTTAGAAAACACACAATTCCAGTGCAGGATGACAGTACACTCAAAAGTATACATAACCCTTTCAGTTTTCAGTGTTACTGGTCCTTTAAATTAACCAGTTGGTCTTTGGCCACTTATTTATATATATAATAACACTAATGTAATATTATGAATTACAGGGATTAGAGACAATGGAACCTATTTCTAAATATAGCATGACATAGCTTTTTAGTTAAATGTTTCTATTTCACCTTTTCTTGACTAATACATTTGCCCTCCACTTCAGAGAACAATGAGTTATTGATCATTATTTTGCAATTCTTATCTAATTATTTAATGTTTTTTTTTTAATGGTTTCACCAGAATTCAATCAATTGGCATGTGCATATATTGCTCCTGGTCTAGTTTGACTGTAGACATCAGATTATCATCATTACATTATTTCCAAAATGTGTCAAAATACAAGTGAATGCTTTTTTAACTCTTCATAAAAAGAAGGCTTTGTGTTACTGTATCTGGTTGTGCCGGCATCATTGTTTGTAAGCAATAGATAGATCAGTACCTGAATGTGCCTCTGGTAGTCTTGGCTCAAGATAGATTCTTCCACCCTCTTCATTTTCTCTCGAAAAGAAGCCAGCTGGGAATTTAACTCATCCACGCTTTCCTACAGAGAGAAGCACAAAATGGGTTTGTTAAATTAGAAAATATAACTATGTTCTTATGGACAGACTATATTGAGATACCACACAACCAGGACTTTAACACTATAAGTTGAAGATCCTTTGTGTGTCAATATACAGCTACTCCACCCTTAGCTAGTAGAATGGTTACACATAAAATGGAACATTTGACGCATATCTTAGTATATATACCCACATTCCCCCCCCGGGGTAAGTGGTAGCTACAGGGTTCCCGCAGTACCTTGTGTCAATTCCTGCAATGCTGAATAGGGCACACATGGCACTCGCATACTGAATGCTGGAAGTGACGCCAACCAAAGGTAGAACATTTTTATCGCAACTGTGTCCGATTTGCGATGAAGTTCAAACACAGTTGCGCTAAAATTAACATGTCAGCCCCAACTGTGCCAGATGCAACTCCTCTTGTTGACGCTCACGTTCTGAACAAAATGCAAAACAGGGAAAAGGTGCTTGTGAACTAAAGTGCAGTCACTTTTGTTTATAAATTACCCCTATAATGTGCAACAATTAGCCAAATTCTTTGTTAAGCCTTAGTTCTCCTTTAAGGTGCATAGACATCTGTACCAAGTCTCATTACAGACAGGGCTGGATTTCAGCGCCCGGCAACCCTAGAGCGCATGGTCCTAGTGCCGGGTCACGAGGTCCTAGCGAGGCAGCCCACACCACTCTAGTGAGAGCACTGGGGAGTTGCACGTCCCCAGAGTTCCTCGGCAAGCGGATGGGCGGCATGCTGTCCCTACCAACTTGCCACCCTAGGCCCAGGCCTTTGTGGCCCTACTACAAATCCGGGCCTGATTGCAGAGAAGTTACTAAATATTACTAAATATTATTAATTCGCCTTCTATTTCTGACTCTTTCCATTGATCTCTACATCATGCTAAAAATTGATTTAAAAGTGAACAGCCCCTTTAAAAACAAATTGATGATTTTTTGACTGTTAAACGCTGAATTGCTATTTGTCATTGCTGGTTGTCATTGACAGCTGCACTTGTGCGTAGGGCCTGCTATTAGAAATCACAGGGCCCCGTACAACCAAACCCCATCCCAGCTATTGATAGTCAGGGCCCCCTTATAAGTTAAAAAAACTCTGGTGCCAGGGCCCCCCTTAAAAGTTTTTAAAAAAATTGGTGGTCAGGGCCCCCCTACAAGTTAAAAAAACAATTTGTGACCAAGCCCCCCTTTAAGTTAAAAAAAAAAAATAGGGCCCCAAAGAATATTTTTTTAAAAAAACATTGGAGCCAGGGCCCCCCTTACAAGTTAAGAAAAAATTGAATATTAGAATAATACATTGGTGACCAGGGGATTAAAAAAAAAAACACAAATTGGTGTTCAGTAGACTTGAACTCATGGCTTCAGGACTTCAACTTTAAAGGACAATTTTCTGGGGGTGTTAGGCACTCCAAATTACTAAACTGAGACCACAGGTTTGTACTGCATAGGGTAATACTGTGCAAGTACATGCAAAAATTCTGCACATGTACCTGCCCAGAGAGGCACAACAATTAAACAAGATGGTGGTGTGGCGCTGATAGGTACTACAGCAACTCGGACCACACATTTTCACTACCTTCTCTTTATATTTATCACAAAGGACAGTTAATCTTGTTTTGGATAAATAAAAAATGTAATGCATAAAGACTGGCGTGACTGGATGTCTAACATAACAGAACACAACATGCTGCTTTTCAGCTCTCTAACTCTGAGTTAGCGACTTGAAGGGGCACCACATGGGACATAACTGTTCAGTGAGTTTGCAATTGATGTCAGCATGCAGCTCAGATTCAAAAGCAACAGTTATGACCCATATGTCCAATATGTAACCAATCAGTGGAAACCAAGAGAGCTGAAAAGCAGGAAGTAGTGTTCTGACTATTATGTTACACATCCAGTCACTCGAGCCTTTATAGATTTTTGACTAACTAACTATTGAAAATTTTTTATTTTGCACAGCCTTCTTTTTACCCAGTTTTTATTTTTACACTGAACAATTGCTTTAAAGGACATTTATTAAACTATATCTTTTGGGCTTCTGTGCGAGCAACATCCATGACAGATGTACATCCAGGATCACACTAAACACATGGACCCTCAGAAGATGGTGTAACAAGATCCAATACGGAGAGCTCCTATGCACAAATTTGAAGACCGGGATCATAACTTTTATACCTTTTATAAAATATGGCATTTCTATCTTTATTTATTTATTACTAGGTTTAATTCTTGAAAAAAAAAAAGTAAAAGTTCTCTCCGGAGTTTATTTATTTATTTATTTTTTAAATTGATTTTAAAGCATAAATTTCCCTGATTAGGTATATGATCTCTCACTGAGTTTTGCAGTGTAGCCTGGCTAGATGATATTGGATATGAAGACAGCATTCTGCAATTTCAATCACATGGTGGCCCTGCATTTAGTGGCTGTGATGACACTTGTCACCAAATAGGTCTACTTGGCAATCCAACTTGGCTGTTTCAATATAAATAGATCTCACCAGTTCAAAATATAGAAATATGGCTTCTGAGGGACAGGTCCTGGAGATTAACCCAAAGGAACAACCAGAAAGATTAAAGGATAAGTAAACCTTAAAAATAAGTGAATGAAAAATTAATGAGGGTGCAATGTACACATTTATTTTTTTTTAAATTCCAAGATATTAAAGGATACCTATCCCATTAACATGAATGAATTTTGTTACAACGGCACCACCTGCTGGTCATTTTTCAACCAGTTTGACCACCAATTAGTCAAGTAAATTGTCAGGAGAAAGAAAGAGGCTGTTCTTTTGTTCTTCTGTTTAGGAAAGGTTTCTAATTTTTTTCCTAAGCAGAAGAACATCAGAGAAGCCCTCTACCTTCCTCCTGACAACGTCCATTTGCTTATTTTTAAGGCTTACTTAACCTTTAAGGTAGGCTGAAAGTGCTGAACAGTCCATCACTGTACATTAAATATACAGAGCCTGCATATGTCCAAGGAACACCACAGTGCCAATATCCTCACATTTAACCTTAAAGGGTGCATTAACCCTTATAACTGAAAATGAAAAAAATTAAACATTTAAATAGGACAGATCTGGAATGAGAAGTTACAATAATATTTTGTTTGCTACTAGAGAAAATAAGTCCTTTTAGCTAAAGCAGTGTTGATCATGGAACAGTGAATGGCACAATATTATGTATAAAGCCAACAGATTACACAGAAGACAGCGTGACAGAATATTGCAACAGACTAAAATAATGATTTAAATGTACCACAGATTATCTACTTTTTCCTTGTAACTGGATCCTGAAGAGCTCAGCCATAGAAAAAGGCAGAAAAGCCCAGGTGCTGCTGCAAAAAGTAATATCAGCATAAGGAACACGGAGCACTCATGGGACTTAATTTATGTGCAAAACTTTAATGGTATAAGTTGGCTTTTCGGTCCAGCACAGAGGACCTTTATTGTGATGTCTTGATAAAGGTCCTCTGTGCAGGACTGAAACGTTGACTGGCACCATTAAAGTTTTGCACATAAATTTAAGTCCCATGAGTGCTCATATAATGAAAGTTACTTATTACAATTTCTTTCATTCTGCAAATATTTATTTTGAGTATATATCCCCTTTAACAAATATCTTCCAGTTTTCAACCATATGAAGCAGGTGCAAGTTGATGAAATAGAACAGTAACAAAATACCTGTAGTGCATCTGTTAATTGCTGGTGAATTTCTGTGAGAGACGACTTCTCCTGCTCATAAGACTTTTGCAGCTCTGGAAACCAAACAAGCAAACGTTATGCGAAACAGAACAACAAAGGCTTTTTATCAAGTCTAGAAAGTCAGAAGAAAAGTACATATTTGCCATATTTTTACATAAGTGCTGGGCCAAATCAGTCTGATCTAATCCATGGTCCACTGGTCCTCCTCTAATGTTATTTTCTAACTTCCCGATAGATAGATAGACAATTTTAGGCTAAATATTGGTCAAGCATCTGCTTGGCACCTTTATTGGGCAGTGGATGGCCAGCTTTACACTCTGCAGTACAGTCAGGGATAGACCCCAAACCAACTTCAACACCATTCACACACAAAACTCACAAAAAATGTTTCTAATATATTTATGTACTGGCTAATGTTCTGGCTATTATGTTAGACATCCAGTCACTCCAGTTTTTATACATTACATTTTTGGCTGATTTTTTATTTTGCACAGCTATTTAACCAATTTTTATTTTTACACTGAACTATTCCTTTAAAATGTTGCCGCCCTAGTCCCAGGTCATTTTACCCTGCCTACTGCTCCACTCCCCAGATGCAGAAAGAAAGGCTTGTTGGAAAAAAAAGAAAGAGTCTCCAGCTTTATTGTAAGCAGTTAGTGCTTTCAATGAGCATTATAATGTCAACATTTCCAGAATTATTGTGCTTAGTATATAAATATATCTGTGTTGGCTTTGTTCCGTGATCCCTCACTGCACAGACTGAAAACTGGTATTATAAGTTCCTTTAATAACACTGTTTGTCTGGTGGTTCACTCAACATCAGATCACATCCCTTTATGGATTTCTTACTATATCATTATAACACAATTGGGTGGCTATAGCAGATGATAAGGAAGATTGTGGTCAGCCAGCCAGTGAGATTGTGGCAAGAGTAACACCTACATAATAAGACCTGATTGTTTGCAATATTAGGGTAAAATTAAAAATGAAAGCTTACAACCCATAAATAACCAGAAGGCATTCTCCTTCCACAGAATTTAATTTAGTGAGACAATGTGAATTATTTATCACATTTATTGACCTGTTTATAGTGGTCCCTTGTATTTAAAGGATCGATTGAAGCTGTGTATAATGATTTATACTGTATCATTAGTGATGTTTTTATAAATCTGTGTGTGACTTAACTGTACCTGCAAACATCTCCTCCATCTCTGCTTTCATGGTGGCCGCCTGCTCTGAAAGGAGCTTTACCGTTTCAGCATCTCTATCTTTCTGGGCCTGAAATAAAGAATTGGTTGAATTTTCAGACTATATACTGTATATAGGTACTTCTTTAGATGCAAAGCAGAGTGGACAGAAAGTAATCCTTGAGTCAAACTTAATTTCAGCTCCAGCTGCTGAAGAGTTTTGGATGTACTGAACCTAGGATTCAGCTGTATCACATGCTGGTTTAATTCCCCAGATGGGCAGGTAAAAATCCAATCCAAACCAGTGCACCATCAAAATTCCAGGTTGGTACACCCTACTAGTCAGGGCTGGTCAAATGCAACAAAAAATAGAAATACTGTATGAATAGAGATTTCATAAGGGTGATAAAAACTGCCATTTCTGTCCTTAGACACCAATGTTTTATATAGTGCCCCCCCCCCAATGGCTTGCTCAGCTTATATGTATTGGGCATCTCAGAACAGTCATTCTCTTCATAGCCCCCCCCCCCCCATTGTGATAAGATTATTATTATCCCAGGGATCAGCCTGTTTTTTTAAATGATAAAATGTTTTTTACATTAAATAGTTTGGCCAAATCAAGCAAACCAAACAAGGAAATCTTATTGTGTATGCCCAGCTATAGATAAAGGACCAGTGTAATTTACAGTTGCCAAATCAGTTGTGTTCAGTACAAGGGAATATCAATGCTTTCATAATTTATTGGCCTCTCTCTTTGTGTACAGGTCTGAGAAAACGAGGAAAGTAATTTGATAAAACCCATAAAGTTTGCTCAACGTCTAGTAACCTATAGCAGCTCAGAGCAAGCAATCTAGCAATTACCGTATTAAAAAACAGCTTGTTCATTGCTTAAATACAGGTTAATATGGATTACAACTGGTGAAATGTATTACATTTTCCAAGCTGTTCTCAATATGGCCATGCTTATGGAATGTCATTACTAGCCACATACATTTGCCCATATCTCCATATATATCAAACAACACCCAAAGGATCAATAGGAGATACCCACTAGCTTTCATAAAGGATTTATACCACAATATCATAGGAAAAAAAGGTTTTAGTTAGCCACTCTGTGACAATTCCAGCTAAAGCAAGACTCAACTTGAAATTAAAAAAGCAAAGCAAAAATGAACAATAAGAGATCAAAGCTATATTATATACAGTGCTACATACTGAACAAGGTTGTACAGCACTTCTCCACTGAGTTAATAAAGTGATGTACAAACACTGACATGTCTTGTTCAGAAAAGGGCTGGACATTCCTCAAAAGGCTAAGTATGATTCAGTTATTATCCTGGGGCCAAGTAATCAGTGTCCACTGTGTGGGTGACAAAATGAGCAGATCTAACAGTGTACGTATCATTAAGCTTTAAAGATTAAATGTTAATACTCCTGCCCCTCAGAAAAACTTGGTTATGAAAGCTTACATGCCATTCTGTATTTAGAACAGCTAGAAAGGAGCTGAATGGGAAAATATATGAATATTAAGGATGCACCAAATCCGGGATTCTGGCTTTTTCTGCAGGATTCGGATTCCGCCGAATCCCTCTTCACGGCCGACCCGAATCTGAATCCTAATTTGCATATGCAAATTAGGGGTGGGAAGGGAAATTGTGTGACTTTTTGTAACAAAACAAGGACGTCTAATCTGTTTTTCCTTTCTCACCCCTAATTTGCATATGCAAATTAGGATTCGGATTCGGTTCGGTATTCGGCCGAATCTTTCATGAATGATTCGGGGGTTCGGCCGAATCCAAAATAGTGGATTCAGTGCATCCCTAATGAATATATAAAATGTTACTTTAATTTCTGGTGAAAAGATAGCTAAAGATAATGAAGTGTTTATTTATAGTAGATTCAGTAGGTTGATGAGTAAAATTAATCTTTTCTTCATCCAATTAACTAAAATTACCTTATTGCCATAGCGAGGAGATATATATATATATATATATATATATATATATATATATATATATATATATATATATATATATATATATATATATATATATATATATATATATATATATATATATATATAGCAAAGAGGAACAAAGGCAAGAGATGTGCAGGTATGGTAACTGCAATGAAGCCCCAGGGTAGAGGCATGGTAGGCATCTAAAACTTTGAGTTAATTAATGTATGTAGCTAAAAGGCATTGGGAGAGTGTGAATGGATATTTTTACAGGAGAGGTGACAAATAATTGGCTTTATAGAGGAAAGAAATAAATGTGTAACTATACGGACATTATGTATAAACAAGAGATAAGAACAAGCCGGAGGGGTCACACAAAAAGCAGGATCCCTGGGTGTTATGTATACTGTATTTTCAATCCTGTTTTTGTACTTATTCTAGGTTGACTGTGGCTGTTTAATACTCTTTGCAAACCTGGAACATATACAGAATGAAAAAAGAACAGTGTGTTGAAATGGAAGGCTAATTAAATACTTTTGCAGGATACCAGAGGGTGAATTCTGTGCCTATCGGTTGTCTCTTAAAGCAAACTACTTTTAATATTTGAGTTCTCCTTTATATTCCTATTCAGCTCTCTTTATGTTTTTCTCTGTTACAATTCCGTTATAGATGTATCAGTAATGTGCAGGAGGATATTATGTTTATGGTCAGTGGTGTTGTAATGTTGTAATTTTTTATAGCTTCACAGCAAAATAGTTTTGTACACCACCAATTGGCTGAAACTTCCCAGTAATACTGGTCAGTCTCTTAAGATACATTCAGCCATGGGCCTCCAAGTTAAAAACAACAAAAAAATGACATGAATAATTGATAGTCATTAAAATGTTTCATTATCCTTTATTTTATGTGAGGGGTCTGCATCCTTCCATGCTGCCATCAGCTGATCTAGTCACTGTACTGAGTGTACTCAATACAATACACAAACAGACCATATTCCTAGCAGTGACTATTTCAGTGTCGTCTTCATTATGCAAGAATCAACAAAATCCTGAAAATGATCATCATGGAGCCCACGCTCAATAAAATGCATACGTGTATCTTTAACAGCTGATAACATTCATGTGCAGTTAATTTGTTGTTTGCATACAGTGTGACCACGACTAATTAACAAATGTACTGTTTGGTTCAACCTCATGAATGCTATTATACTGTACAACAAACTTCATTCTTATCATCTACATCACGTGGTTAAACAGCATAACTTTTAACTCTTTAAGTCATAGACAACAGCTGCTATGCCAAAAGAAGTGCTTTGGAACTCAGAGGGAAACATACAATATGCTATTCATAAGCATGAATCACTGTGATACAAATGTGACATGGCAGGCCATGTATGAATGTGAGTGTGATCAAGTGCATTCAATATGGCTCCTTAGTTATAAAATGGATGTACTGACATTAGCAGGAGAACAAGGAATAGTAGGAGTTAAGGTAATAGACTCAAACATATAAATATGTTTATTAAGGAGGAAGCTCATATCTTATTCAAATAGTTATAATCAAAATACACAGCAATTATTTTCATTCGCATGGTTATTTGCATTTTCATGGTCATTCTCATGGCCATGTCCTGGGCATGTAGCCATTATTATTATTATATATGTCTATGTGTAATGATCTATTACTTTGTTATTGTACCAATATAAAAAGGAGCTCAGCTGGGGGGGCTTCGGGACTTCATCTACAAGCAGACGTGGTCTGCTTGTAGATGAAGTCCCGAATTGGTCTTGTAAGGACCATTGGCCGATTGATGTGCTCTGGGAGTCGCTGTATTTTATTTGGGCCCGGGGTCCCCCAGCTGATGTTCCTCTCAGAAGTCTTTCCAGGCAATGTAGTGTGGATTAGCACACCCACCTTATAGATAAGTAAAGATATGCCTGGTGCACGTGGGTGGAGGCTCGGCAACCCCCCAAAGCAGTAATGCAGAAAGAACCTCACGGCACACAGGTCTGCATGAAGTTTTCAGTGATTTATTGAAGCGGAAGCTAGAAGCTCGGCTAGACGTTGCGTTGTCTTCAAGCGGTATTGTATTACTTTTCTTACAATATATTATTCTTCTCTAATGATGATCAATGTGTGTGTGTTTTATTTCCACCCCTATATTTGTTAAGTCTGCTGGGGGAAGTGCTCAGTTAGACATTTAGTTTGTGATAAATCTGCCAAGGGAACTTGTAGCAAGACAATCACGTATAGAATTATACCCAATTACTTATCTGGGTACCATCGGGCACTAATTTGCTCTCTTCAATCAAACCCAGTATTTACTCCTTTTGGTAGATAATCTGATTCATTAACAGACCCATATATGGCTATTTATATTTATATGTATATAAATAAAGTAACATGTATTATTTATATTATGACAGCCTTGAGTTGTCTGGGATACCTCATTCCCATATGACAGTAATTAGTCAGGGCTCATTCTTCCATTGTGAAAAATGTCTTACAGCAGTGTGAAGATACTTCAAAGCAGCCAACATTCCAATGTTTATTGAAGAAAAACATAGACTTTTCCTACTAGACTGTCATTTTGACTGTAGGGATAATAAATCAGGTTTTGGGTGATTATAACTTATGAAACTAAGAATTCACATAAGACCTGTGCTTGTAACACCAGTGTTCGGGCTTCCACATCAGCTTTGTGGGCATCTGCCAGAGCAGTCTTCTCCTCTTGGTGTTTCTGAAGGATGTTTCTAATCTCCTGCTCATATTCCTTGATCTTCTGTAGCAGCTCATTAGGTCCTTGACTCTTGGCTGTGATTTTAAAGAAACCAGAGGTTCAGTTTGCTTCATAGCTTTCTAAGTCAGCTGCTTCCAATTGTTCTGTGGCTGACTGCCAACAAATTTTAAGGACCATAATTCATAATACTTGCACTTCTTTCTGTTTTATCAACCTAAGCTCACATTTAGAAAGGGCAAATCAAGTTGATTTAATACAAAGAAAGTTGCTTAGGGTCTCTATGAAAACCACATGATTTCAGTTTGTGATTTCTGGGAGTAACCAATGGGCAGTTATTCCTTTAGGAAGAATATCCTCTAAAGTACAACATTCAAGTAACTCTCAAATTAAGGAATATATATATATATATATATATATATATATATATATATATATATATATATATATATATATATATATATATATATATATATATATATTTACATGGCTGATGTCACACCAAGACATTAGTATCTGTTAGGGATAGCTGACTTGAAATGAATTCCTTATTTTATTTGGTGGAACATAAAAGCCCAATTTTCCCATGACTTGCTTCTAGTCAGCTACAAATCCAAACTACTAATTTTCCCGAATGACTGTAGTTTAACTATTTAAATGTTACAATCATAAGCCCATAACCATCAGTGGAAACCTGTAACCTACAACTCCCAAAATGACGGTGTATGAATATTGCAAACAAGAAACACAGCAGCTTTTACATTATATAACTGTATATTAACTTAGACGTATCACATTTTTAACACAAATCAGTTTGATTATAACTAAAGTTATAAAGCTAGTGAAGGCATGTCTGCTGAAACGTACTCCACAACAGTGGCAGTAGACTGGCAGTCTTTCCGATCATCAGCATCCAAGTAGTTAGTGAGCATTAATGGGCTACTGTAATAGCCCCAAAGTTTGCAGCAGGTCTAGTAACACACACAGTCAGATGTCTGCTATGGTTCCCACAGAATAGTAGATGTCCTTTCATGATCATTCACATTTACTGGCACTCGACCTGCAGGTGGCAGTAGTATAGCCCAGCAGGAAACAGCTCAAGAAGAATGAATTCCCCTGAATAAACATAAACTTTGGATGTTTTATTTTGGATTCCAGGGTCCCAGTATGTTTGATGCTATAGTTGCTTTGCAGTCTGGAACATGGCCTGTGCAAGAGGAGCTTTGGATGTAGGGAGAATGCTTGCATGCCAATGTAGGCATGTTGATGGGATCATTGAGTGAAAAATGATGTCATCCAGTTAAGTGTGGCTGAGGGTATAAAGATGATCTAAAAATGGGGGGCATTGCATCTTACCATTTAAGTCATTCAGCTCCTGAGATGACGGCCCTTCTTTATGTGCTTTTTGCCGCTTCTGTTGGAAAATAGAAAAACACGGGATGAGCACATCAATCTTGGGACCAGATGTACCTTAGCTCAGTGTCCCAAAAATGTGGGACGCTGAATTTCCCATGAATGGAACTGCTATACTGTTGCTGATGTCTGCCAATTGTGCCTCCTACAAGCTACACTGTTGGCCATACAAGGGGCATTATCTGCACCAAACAGTCAGTCAGCAACTTAGTCAGTCAGCAACTTAATGGTTCATGTATGGGTCAAAAATGATAATGTTTGATTCCTGGGCACGCATCCATCAGATATCATTTGGGCAGGTTTATATTGAGAAAGGACCCATTGGGCCATTGATTTGATCTTCTAATATTATCGCCATACAAGCAGACCTTTAGGTAAACAGCCAGCTTATACTTCCCACTTTCATATCAACTACTGAACAGAGCAATATGTGTGAAAACAAATCAAGTTGTAAGCCATCATTTTTTAACGAATGAACAAATGTATTAAATCTCAAAGCAAAACATAACATTTACTTTACATGAATAAACACAGTGATACATCAATATAGAATTAGCAAATCAGAGGTAGTGCCTTAATGCTCACGTATGTACCTCTACTCCTACTCAGCTTGTACTAATGGCTCTTCCACAAGGATACAAATCAAGGTCTAATCTTTCCAGTCCTCAGTGCTTTTCAGCTACTTATATCTAATAACCAACTAAAATGTAAGCTGAATTTTTGACCTTGTCAGACTTTTGTCTTTGGTTGAGACTAAAAACAAAGCTTACATAGTTAATTTAAAAAAAAAAAAAAACAAAGTCCATCAAGTTCAACCCCCCCAAAAGACTCCAGTGCATATATAAATTATAAACATAACGATGCCTATACTAAACTGACTGTAGATCATAAGATCACAATAGACTTGGATATTATGCTTGCTCAAGCTGAATAGTCATGTGGCTTGCTCCATAAGGGACTATTTATTAAACCTTCCGTGCTTAGTTTAGACAAGTGGACTCTTCTCTAGACTACTGTACCATCACATCAAGTGAAATAGGAAAATAGGAAATAAATTCTGTTTCTAATATAATGTTGAGAGGTGACTTTTCTTGCTCAAATTAGCCCTGCTGAGTGCACTCTCTTATTATCTCCTAATAGCAGCTCTTGCAGACCTTTGAAATTTCTATTAAATTAACACGGAGTGCAAGCCAGACAGACATGAAGCTTATTTGTGATTCCCATCACCTCTCATCTCCAGGGACACAAATCCTGAGCTTGAAGCTAATGAAGAAGTGAAACTTTTGCCCTACTTTTGCACTTCCTTCTGTAAAAGTGATTTGTTAATGGTTTCCTGTATTATTAGGTTGTATCCTAAAAGTACTCATATTTCTCCTTATTACAGTTCAGACATTTGCTCTAACCACCATATTAAAGTTCAGATGTGTGTGTGGCTACTTCAAACAGCAGAGAAGGTTATATTAGTAAGAGCACCACAGATGCTTCAAAAAGTAAAGGAAATTATATACTGTTTATGTCATTTTAACCTAATTTCTGTCTTGGTATGGGAACCAGGGGTCGATATACATAGCGGGTGCCCCCAGGCCTGCTGTAATTTGTCGCCACGTACCCTCCCCTTTATTCGCGCAAATTTTCAGAGAAATGAGGATTGGCACACTGGAAGTTTAAAAACTATCATATCTCCTGCACATCTATAGTGTTTCTGAACCAATGTGGGTGTGGTTGGGCAGCATGCCTCCCCCTAAAATCCTGCCGACCTAGGCCTAGTTCTTGGTGGTCTGTCCATTAATTCTGGCCTGATGAGAACTTTTACACAAAAATGGGTAAATATCATAAAAAGCATCATCATAAAAACATATTTTAGAGAGACTCACCATGTGAATGAGGAGGCTCAGGTGCTCTGCCCCAAGCCTTCAGCATAAGGGAGCAGACATCACCGTATTTGTAGGGTAGGCACTCAAAGAGCAGTCCTCCAGGCAGTAGTAGTAAAAACAGGTCTTTATTGAGGTACAGGTGTAGATAACAGCCTTACGCATTTTGTGTTCTCACAACACTTAAATCATAGGCTCATAGAGTACCTCAATACTGCTCTTTGAGTGCCTACCCTACAAACAATATGGTGATGGCTGCTATGCTAAATAACTATGCTAACAATCAATGATCAGCAGCATAGGGAGAAGGGCAAGGAAGCAGGCATATACAGAGTTTGAGTGGAAAGTATGCTATGAAGCAGTTTATTTTATCTATTTATTCATGTATTTGTGTATTTTATTCATTGATTTGTAGTCAAACTTTTAAAGACCAATAACCCAGTGAGACAAGAGGCTGGATCTATGTCCACATTTTCCAGAGAGAAAATGAAAATGCAGAAACATTCCATATGTTGCTTCCCATTATACTTAATGGACAGTAACAGTGCAATAATTTGAAAGTGGTATGCTTTAGTAGGAAGGAATTGGGTCCCCCCAAATGATGCTCTAATGCAAGAAATTAACATTCCCTGCCTTATAGTGCACTATTATAAACTTTTGTAGGTAAAGGATTCAGAGACCCTTACCTATAGGATAATGAGAACGTGGAGGTCAGCACCCTCCAGATGAGACTTTTGTAAGCTTAATTGCTTCATTAAGTTAATAATCACAGTAAGGAGCTTCACTCAAAGTCCCAACTAACAATATAGTTCGACCACTAGTGGTAAATAAAACTTTGTATGCATATCTACTCTGTTATACACTGGCTGGAAGAAGCTCCCACCTCTATGAACTCTTTATCAAAGTCAACTCAGTAAAGGCACAGTAGAGTAAAGTGATTGATAAGGTTCACACTTTATTCTGTAGATAAGCAACAGAGGAACTTTGGTAGACAAACAATACAAGGGTCAGACTAGTGAACCCCACCAAGGGGTCCCCAGTATAGGGGTGTAGAGGGATCAGTGACTCACAATTCAAAATAAACTTCATGAAGGAACGGACTTATGCACCTGATATCAATGGCAAAATCATTGGTATATAATGTTCCAAGCATTAAATTACGATCAGGCCTTAGATACAGAACTCCCGGTGTATTGTTTAATAGAAACAAATGCAAGAGCTGTTGTGACCTATTCTATCAAGAGTCTAAATGGCCATGTTCGTCAGCCTCAGCTTCTTTGTTAAGCGAGAGCCAACATGTCCATATATGGCACATGTAAAGTTGGAGTCAGAAAGCTCTGTAAATTACCAAAAGGTCAAAAGAGGGTTCGGAAGAAGCCGAGGCTGGCAAACATGGCACCCTGTGCTCCGCTGTTGTGAGGGTCAGTATTTCTAGAGGGGACACAATTCTGGTGTCACATTTGCAGAGGGGAGGTGGGGCAGTGGGGACTTTTAGCTGGGGGGGTTAATTCTCATTCTCAAATTTAACATCAAAAAATAAAAGTGTTTTAAAGTAATAAAAATATAATGCATTGTTGCCCTGTACTTGTAAAACTGGTGTGTTCAGGGTTGGACTGAGGGTCCCCAGGCCCACCGGGGCTGCTGCCTTAGGCCCCCTTCACGAATGTGTGCGCATGCGCGGCAGGAAGAAACACAGGGTGCGGATCTGGGCCAGCGAGGCCCACCCAGTCTAACCCTCGCTGTGTTTGCTTCACAAACACTACTATTGTTACAGAAAAGATACAGAAAGCTCTATAGAACATAATGGTGTTATCTGTTATCCACTATTTAACTTGTGCCATTGCTACACAGCAGATTGTTTATATGAGCTATAGTATAGCAAACAGATCAGTTTTACCAGTGCAAGGCAACAGTACATGATATTTTCATTACTTTAAAACACTGTAATTTTTTGGTGTTAATGTTCATTTAAGGGATGCTTTGGGTCAACAAGGATATTTTGTGACTTTGGGGTCCGTTTTCTAAAGTGCGGTAAAAATATGCGCACAAAATACAGACAAATTTATTGCTGAATATGTTTTCGCTAGTTTACTAACCTGCGGTAAATATAAATTTGCAAATTTCCTTGCACAAGTTTTCCTTGCACAATACGTTTTCCCCAGTTATCGCATTCGCTGAAAATAACGCTACATAACATTGCTGCCTGGTTTACTAAACAGCGATGTATGTAGTGGCGTAAAAGTATTTTTTTCACCAGAATATTGTCAAGGGGCAGGAAATATCCCATAATATTTTTTTTTTAACCCATCATTCTGCTGACAGGAGAGAGATCTGTAGCTATTGCTGTCAGGATGTTTTGGCCTCTGCTTCTATCTGCTGCAATAGCAGCAGTTTCAGCTCAGAGGCGTATTATTAGCAGCGGGCATCACAGTCAAGGATTCGTCAGCTTCTACGATTTTTTTGGTTTCATTGTGATTGGCGACATTAAACTGTGCATTTATATGAAGCAAAGGGATTGATTGGTATTTCTTGTTCATACAATTCTATTGGCAGAAGGGTTTATATGATGCATACATGTTTGGTTGGTGTTACTCTGGTAATGTAATGGTTGGTATAATCATCAGTCAATAAAGTTTATGAGTTTTGAAGATGCATTTCTGGCCATAAATGTCACAGTAAAAAATTGGCATAATAACCGCCATAAAACAAGACTATTTTATAGCATAAATATTCGCAAAAACGCAATTTGTTGCCCGAAAATTCGCAACTCGCTAAAATTACCACTAACGTAAGATGGTTCGTTAACGTAGTTACTGCAAGTGATCGCAATGACTTCTGAGCGCATCATGGTTTAGTAAACTTTAGTCAAATTTACCGCACTTTAGCAAAAGCCTTCAGTGTCCTTCTTTAAGTGGGGGTAAAAGTGGAAAAAAAAAGGTGCAATAGTGCTTGCTGAAAAGCAGAGCAAAAGTTTGAAGTGTTCATTAAATCTCCCACAATTTCGACTCGACAGATACTAATAAATAACATACAATAGTACTGATATGCTCACTTACTGCCCAGTAATGTATAACAAATTAGCTAAATTCAAGGTTAAAAAAAGGTTTTTAGAGAACAAGACAACTAGGCATTTCACCTATATGGTAGTAAAAAAAGAACGAGTGCATGCTAGTTATCATATCTAGCATATCTATTCATGACAGCACCCTTATACAGAGGCCTAGAATGCCAAGAATGCCATCCCAGTAAAAGCAACCAACTGCCTTTCCGCTAAACTGGTTCATTCTTTACAGCTCTGAAAAGTCATTCATCCCCCACCCCAGCACTAAGCAAGCAAAAGCTTTTAGGTTCACATTTTAGGGGCGTTACTATTGAGGAAGCAGAACTTTGAACTGTTGGAGGGCCCAGGACATATACGAACCCAACTGGGCCGAGGGTGTTTCTGGCTTTTATAAACCAGTCATTACCAAGTCAGAATCATGTAATTTATAAAACTTGGTCAAAGTAGAAAGTCAAGAAAATGATAAAATTCTATTTTATTCTGACCTTTGAGTAAATCTGACCATATTAACATTTGAACTTCTACACATGATACGGGTTCTTTTCTTTGTTTGTGCTTTTGGAGGACAAGAAAGACTATTTGATTGGAAACATGATGTTGTTGGATGCCTTGTCAATGACTGGGTGACTAGGTTTTATGAACTTGGATAATACATGCAGATGGGTGGAACACAGAGCACAAAACAACTTAAGCTCAACTCTTAAGCTGGCCATAGATGCAAAGATCCGATTTTTCGAATTAGCTATAAAGAATAAGTTAAATACTTATACCCCACCCCCTTGTCATTCTCCCTGCTCCACTGCTTTGGACAATATTTAAGGTGACCATTCTATGCAGTAAGTATGGCAACTCCCTGTTACTGCAGGATACACGGACAGAGGGGCTTAAATATGAGAGACTTCCAACAAATACAGGGGATTTGAGATGTCTGTTTTAAATGAGGGTCACTGACAAAGACCCTCTGTGCGGATACATTTTTATTGTTATTATTACTTTTTATTATTTATCTTTCTATTCAGACACACTCCTATTCATATTCCATTCTCCCTTTTAAATCACTGCCTAGTTTGCTAGGGAAAATTGGACCCTAGCAACTGCTACTGAAATTCAAAACTGGAGAGTGTGAACTAAAAAAAAATGTGTAGTTCCAAAACGCCAAAAGATAACTCTAGTTTGACTGTGAAAATCAGAGACATGAACGTATTCAAAGCCCAAAGAGAATAGTTTAACTTTAAAAAGACAGTAAAAGTTCATTTTGATATTCTCCTGTATCTGTTTTCAAAGGATAACAGAGGTAATTTACAATAATCCTGCACATTCGAGTACTTAAAACATAGTCCTAAATGGTGTAGTTTTCTTGTGTTTAGCCAAAACAAAGTTGCATTCTTGTCTATTGACACTAGATTATATTTAGTTAAAGGGGTTGTTCACCTTCCAACACTTTTTTCAGTTCAGTTGGTTTCAGATAATTCAGCAGAAATAAAGTGTTTTCCAATGACTTTCTATTTTCTATGTGTGACTATTTTTCTAATATTTAAGTATAAAGTTTCATTTTTTAACTTCTAAACCAGCTCTGGGAGGGGGGTCACCGAGCCTCTAAGGGTAAGGGCACACGGGGAGATTCGGGAGATTTAGTCACCTGGCGACTAATCGCCTCTTCTTCTGGGCGACAATCTACCCGATCTGCCTTCCCCTAACTTCTCGCTGGCTGTAATGAAAATCGCCAGCGGTATGGCACTCACCAAGTCGCCCCACAAGGAAACTTCGGGCGACTTCGGAAAACGAATGGGCCGTGAGTGCCATACCACTGGCGATTTTTTATTATAGCCGGCGGGAAGGTAGGGGAAGGCAGGTCAGGGAGATTGTTGCCCAGAAGAAGAGGCGATTAGTCGCCAGGCGACAATCTCCCCTTTAGCCCTTACCCTAAACTGTTCTAAATTGATACATTTAGTTGATACAGTACATGTAGTTGGTACATTTCTTATCTTTGTCCCTGCTGAGCAGAATTCCTGAGTTTCATTAAATGCAGCTGTTAGACTTGCACAAGGGCAGCGGGGGCCATGTTGGACTTGCACAAGGGCAGTGGGGGGGACACAGGGGACTTGCCCCTGTGTGCATGGTATGAAATATTCCTTGCACCTTACTTTCACTTATTTCCATACTTGAAACATACAGACTTGTGGACAGGAAGTGAATGTTTTCATGCAATATGACTTCCCCCGCCTTCTGAAAAATATTATATTTTATGTGTATCATGTAAACATTAAATAAACAAGACAGGTTTTGCTTCCAATAAGGATTCATTATAGCTTAGTTGGGATCAAGTACACGGTACTGTTTTATTATTACAGAGAAAAAGTAAATCAATTAAAAAAAATTGGATTATATGGATAAAACGAAGTCTATAGGAGACGGCCTTTCGATAATTTGGAGCTTTTTGGATAAAGGGTTTCCAGATAACGGATCCCCTAACTGTATGTCAATGTTCTCCTTCCCAACTTCCTGCTTTAACATTATCTTTATCCCTTGGACCCTCACCACCTACACCTGCAGGCCCTATGACCAGGAGCAGGGAATCATGCACATGCATGTGAGCTGGGGGAAGAATAAAGTTCTTGCTGGACCCTCTCATTCTACAACAACAGTGGGGTCTACTCCCCCTATTGTTACACCACTGCCTTAACCAGGGTTGCTTATTAATAAATACACATGGCTACTCATAATGAACACAGCAGAGCTCTCAAGGGGGTCACAGAAAAGTGCACCACTCCCCCAAAATAAAACCTGTTAAACCTTTATGTAACATGGCTTAACCACTTACTATTCCTAAATTCTGCTTGTCCTGTCGCCACAAATTACCTGAGTGCTCAGAATAAGTATCTTTCTATAGGCTTTTCTATAGAACAGTGGTATCTAGCAGCCATGGTTTTATTTATGCTTGCACTTGTAAAACCTACAGTGCATGGACTGTATTGAGCACCTAAGGCCTATGGCACACATTGCGAATGCCCCACCTATCATCGTACTGGGGCCCCGGGCCCACAGCCTCAGTTGCCCCTACACCATCAGCAGGGCCCCCAACCACAAAGCCCCCTCTGGCTACTCCAGCCACCCCATTCCAGCCACAACCCCCCCCCCCACTGCATACCTTTCGGGAGTGTCAGCAGCGAGGGCCACAGAAGGAGGCTGAGGCAGAAACTGGGATCAGGGAGGGAGGTAAGGAGAATGGCAGTGCAGGGGGCAGGTCTGTGCCGGAGGGGCCCATAAGAGCCGGAGCCCACACAGATATTTCCTGGTGTCCCACCGGCCCAGTCCGACCCTGACCCTGCTTGCAGAAAAAATACTGATTCAGCCCTTTCTGCTCCACTCTTATGCATTTTTATGTCCACAATTATGCTCTCTGATTTGACAGTGCAGCCCCCCCTCTCAACCCTGTCAGAGCACTGAAAAGGTAAGTATTGGGGGGATGAGGAAGTGGCATCTGGAAGGTCATTGAGAGGCCTTAGTCTAGAAGGTCCAATGTATCAATCTGTCAATGGCTGGGACCGTAAAGATATCTATTAGGAAGGTTTAATGATAAGATGATATCTGCCAAGAAATAATTGGCTTTGGATGCACCACAGACAGACAGATATAATTTGTAAATGTATTTCCACGATTATGTCAAAATCCACTTGCTTCATTCACTCGATGTTAGGCATATAATTTACATATCCCTGTGGAGTAAGTGGTTTGGCAAATACACCTGATGTGTCATGACCATCCACAGCTTTAACCCAGGGTCACAAAGAAAGTCTGACCTATGTCCACTGTCAATAGGGTTCCTCCACATGTCCCCTCATGAACAGCTTGCCCACCCATCATAACCTCTATCTTAATGCTAAAGTAAAGCTTAGTAATGAAAGCAACTTTGCAGGTGGACTGCATTTGCATTAATTTATTTAGTGCAGGCCTGTGTTTAAATGAGCTAATTTGAAATGTTTTTAACAGAAGGGAGGCTGAAAAACATTAGTGGGACTGGAGTTAAATTAGAGGGAGTTCCTTACAGAGAGAATACATTTATTCTTTAATCGACTTCACTCCAGGGGCCTTAATGATGCAGAGGGCCTAGAATCCTTTCTGACTTTGATAAAACTGGCCACGGAAATTCGAATAATGAACACAAAGGGGAAACAAAACATTAATTTCAGGATAAAATAGCAGATTTTCAGTTAAAGAAGAAATATACGTATATGCTTCACAATTCATTAATAATAATAAATCCCCAAATCTATGGGCTGTTACCAAAATATCATCTTATTTAGCAGCCAGAGACTTATGGAGAGGGTCTTAATTAAGCAGAATCTTGAACCCCATTACAGCTAAGCTTATAGACAGTTAACTCTTTCACTATTCAAGCCTGCCTTGTAGTGAATGGGTTAAGCAGAAGTTTGAACCTCAAGTTCAGTTTCCTTCTATTGTGCTAGTAAGTTAAAAATTGAAACTTAAAGCAAAAATAAACTTTACCTTCTTCCTGAGTTGGGGGCAGCACATTTTACTGGTTTTGGAGCCCATGAATGCACCCGGCCTGCGAGCTTGCAGCTTCCAGTGCAGTATAGGTCACATCTCTAACCCCACTCTCACTCTTCCTTCTGCTTTGACTCTGGCTGGCTGCCTGCCTTTCCACACACACACCCCTTTTACACACTAACTAAACCTGCAGTCTGCTCTGAACTTTAGGCAATACAAAACTATTGTGGCCGTAAATACTAGAATAGCAGCACCCAGCAGTGGCAGGCAAGCTGCAGGGGCACGGGAGACAGCTGCTTATAAATTTTTCTAGCGCACACATTTTTTTAGGGAGGGGTAGGAAGGGGGATGCAGTCATAGTTTGCACTAGTCAAAATAAGACCATATATATTGTATGTATATACATGAATACACTTTGATTTTTTTCACCAATGAACTCGGTGTTGCTGGTCATTTCTATTTTCATTATATATATATATATATATATATATATATATATATATATATGTATGTATATGTATGTGTATATATATATATATATATATATATATATATATATATATATATATATATATATATGTATATATATATATATATGTATATATATATATATATATATATATATATATATATACCGCATACCTCCCAACTGTCCCGTTTTGTGCAATGACTCGAGAATAAGATACACATTTTTTAAACCATACTTAAAAATTAGAGACTTTTTGTCAGAGAGCTCACTTGGACACCTTTGTAACAATTTAAGATAAGCAAAGAAACAATTGTAACTATTAAAGAAGACTAGCACCTTAAAGGGCAATTCACTTTCCTTAGCAAAACTGTTATAACACATAAAACATTGCACTAAAAGTCCCAGAAATGTATTCAAATTTTCATAACCTGCCTAAATTATATATATATATATATATATATATATATATATATATATATATATATATATATATATATATATATATATATATATATATATATATATATATATATATATATATACACACACACACACACACACACAGGGGCTGTCCACCAATGAGGCGGTTTTAGTAACTCGCCTCAGACGGCAGCGCCCCACTAGGTACCAGGGGCGGCAAAAATTTTTGCATTAAGTCCTGTGAGTGCGATCCTCTGTCTATTTTCTGGCTATTGTACCCAGGCACGATATATCCATTGCTCTCTCTCTCTCTCTCTCTCTCTCTCTCTCTCTCTCTCTCTCTCTCTCTCTCTCTCTCTCTCTCTATATGTATGCAGAATGCTATACACTGGGGCCTCTAACTTTATGACCTGCTATAAAATATAAACAGTGTTCTCAGTTAGAAAATACCACACTGGCAAGCTGATATGATCTTCTTTACAGGGTCTTCATAGGCTCACTGTATGATTCTATTGTTGATCCAAGGCCAAAAGATGGGGTCAGCCTGATTTTGACCAAGTGCTTATTTGGTTCAATCATATGAGCAGACCTAGCAATGTGTACCCAGTTTTAGAGGCCAGTATAGACCACATGAGAGCTGCCACATAACTTTTTGACATTGCACCATCATTGGCCAAATGGTAACTACGGTTAGTGACAATAACCAGCCTGTTAGGAGGAAGGGCTGGGCAATGATGTAAGGGGAAGACTAAGGTATTTTACCGGCCTGGCGGTAAAAATGATGGTTGATCCCAATGTTATTAATAGGGAAAAAAGATAAATATATAGGAAGGCTGGTATTTTTTTCCAGAAAAGGTGGCAAATCTAGGGAAGACATTGGAGGAAAGGAGGTGTGATGTAGCAGGCAGCGAATCTGATACCTAGACACAGTGATTTGGATATGCAGGGTTAGATTGCTGGGTGACAATCCTAGTGGTGACATTACCACATTACCCAGTGATATCTATTGCTATTTCTAAGAGCATAACAAAGGCAGGATTTGTACATCAAGCTGTGGTCTAAGCTCAGGAGCACTCTCAGGAGCACTCTGACTAATTGCAGCTTCTTTCACTGCTACAATTATTATTATTCTATTGTATGCCACCAACTGTCCTTATTTAATCAGAACATTCCCACTTTGCCGATGCAAAAAGGTGCTGTAGAAAGTAGATAAGGTATAGGGTGAATTAAGCGGTGTGACTGTGACTTATAGGTCCAGGACAGATGATAGTTATTTCTTCAGTTGTCTGGAATGCTCAGCTGGGAATATATTTGTAGATTTCATGGACAGGATAACACAGCTAAAGTACATTAGCATTATACGTCTAAATATTTGTTAGAAGGTGGGATCACATGTAAGGCACATGTCCGTAGCTACCTTATATTTTGGTCCATGTTGACCAGTGGCCAATATGTATGTTTAAGGCTGATATATGTATGTTTATATAAAAAAACATTCTGTAATTTGTCTTTATCATGACCTTTAATAGCATGTGCATATTTTATGCCTGGTTGTAAAGGGATCATTTATCTGTACTAACTTTGTACATGTTAGGACCACCCAAGAACTTTAACACATGTATGGCAAGTCCTCAACAATCTAATTTTGTAATACCTGAATTCATATCCTTCATGTTACTTTTATTTAGGGATGCACTGAATCCACTTTTTTGGATTCGGCCGAACCCCTGAATCCTTCGTGAAAGATTTGGCCGACTACCGAACCAAATCCAAACCCTAATTTGCATATGCAAATCAGCGAGGTGGAGGGAAAAACAGTGTCAATTTTTTACTTCCATGTTTTGTGACGAAATGTCACATGATTTTAAGGATTCGGTTCGGCCAGATACTGCTGAAAATGGCCGAATCTTGGCCGAATACCGAACCAAATGAATCCTGGATTCGGTGCATCCCTACTTTTATTGAGAATAATATTATATTTATAAAGCGATGCTAGTAGTGTTATCATTTTGTAGTTGTGATATCACTACATAATGATGAATAATATATATACCTGTACTTGAAATGACAACTTAAAATGATTTAAGAAAAGTAGCATCAGATTACTTGAAAAATATACACTTATTCACATGGAACTGTCTGCTTTTCATGTGCTACAGCTGCCAGCAGTTGCAATTGACATCACTTATTATTACATACTGTAAATTAGAAGATTTTTCAAAGAACTATGGAAAGCATAGTTACTAAGGTGCCAATAACCCTTAAAAGAATAATATACAGGTATGGGATCTGTCATCCAGAAACCTGTAAATCAGAATTTTTTTTGGAAGGACTGTCTCCCATAGACTCAATTTTATCCAAATAATCCCAAATTTCTGAAATTATTTCCTTTTTCTCTGTACTAATAAAACACTACCTTGTACTTGACCAAAACTAAAATATAATGAATCCTTATTGGAAGCAAACCCAACCTATTGGGTTTATTTAATGCTTACATGATTTTCTATAGATTTTAGATATGAAGATCCAAATTACAGAATATACCATAGTCCCGAGTATTCTAGATAACAGGTCCCATACCTGTACTCCTAACTATAATATATTGGCATGTCATGTCCAGCCTTAAGGCAACAACAAGGACCAAATATGCCATTTTAACATATAAACATATAATAATAGCAACAATAAATTGTAAATTTTAACTTTTATATTTTTGGATAATGTTTGATTGTATCTGGCTTGATTAATCAAACCAGGGTAAATTCTCACCAGCGAAGAAATTCCTTCAATACACTGTGTGTACACTAACCTTGTCAAAGGGGGGTCATTTCAACTGCAAATAAAACTGGGCTAAAAGTAAAATGGGTGAATTTCATCTACACCGTTATGACTTGCATTCCATGGCCCTGTATTAGGAGGAATAAGGCATTTATATATATTGCTGCTAGGAAGGGCTTCTTCCCTTGTGAGCGAGTGGGACAGAAGAGATTTTGTTGTGGTTACTGATTTCTATCACAACACACTGTATCTGTTTAAACACTCAACTTTTTATCATCTTTGCTCAAGGCTCTGGCTCTTAAAGCAGCAGTGATACTTTTTTCAACGACTGCATAAACACAAAAGTCTTTTGTTTTATTGCCTTGGAATAGCAATGCACATAATGCAACATAGTTCCATGTTTCGGAACAGGGACAGTAGGCACACAGTTGGAATTTAAGTTGGAATTTGTTGAAACCAAGCTTGGACTGGAAGTCGGGATACTCTGACAAATGCCATAAGGGCTGCTGTAAGTTGCCATAGACCAGTGCTTTATATTGGACCCCTCTGTGTGCCTATTTGATCTTTTGTGTACCTGTGATACAATGGGCTATTTTGAATCTCAGTTTGGCTATGGTTGAAATGGGGGCACTTGTAGCATGGATTGTTTTGGCTGTTCTTCTTGGTTGTGTTTTATGTATCACAGTTTTCCTGGTACTGAATATACCAACAGCCCAGATGAAATCTCCCCCCCCCCCGAACTTACCCCACATACCCCAATGGTAGGACCAGATGTAAGGTTAAAAATGCAAAATCCTAGGCTAATTGCAGGCTTTGAATTAGATGCTATAACAGAAGTAGACATCATGACTACTGAAAGGCCTATGATGGTGTTTCCATCTTTACTGGCTGAAGAAGAAATAGGGACACGATAGTAACAAAAGTACAGTTTGGGCAGATCAGGGATGGGGAGGTAAGAGCCTGTGGTCAGGGTAAGTGGGCTGCAAGGGAGAAAGAAGTGGCTCAGTTTGGTGTAGAGATGCACCAAATCCACTATTTTGGATTCGGGCAAATCCCAGAATCCTTTGTAGATCAGAAAAATTGTAGTTTAGTGGGAGCACTTACCGGACACTGGGCTCATCGTGCTGCACACCCTGCTGCCATCCCATACCTCCCTTGATAAGGATCCCACCTTGATCTTTAAAAGGAAACTGGAAGCTCTATTGTGGGAGGGCTATGTTCAAGGTATTTTGTCATTAAGTGAATGGGAAGGGTTGAAGTGTGAATCCCCAGTAATGCCAATATTTCATGTGCTTCCTAAAGTACATAAATCATTGATTGAGTTTAAGGGTCGCCCTATTGTGGCAGGGATAGGGTCTTTGGGGGATGGATTGTCGTCCTATGTTGACAAGTTACTGAGACCTTTGGTAGAACAGCTCCCGACATATTTGAGAGACACTACGATGTGTATAAATAAATTCCAGGATATGGAATGGAAATCTACATACAGATGGTTCTCAATGGATGTGGTGGCCCTTTATTTTTCGATCGACCATAGTAAGGGCATTGAGGCTGTTAGGATCTGGTTGAATTTGGAACGTAGATTTACAGAGGCACAGTCGGCATTTTTGCTGCAGTCGGTTGAATTCTTACTTAGATCAAATTTTTTCATGTTTGATGGACATTACTATATTCAGAAGTGTGGGGCCGAAATGGGGGCTTCCTTTGCCCCTACATATGCCAATCTATACATGGGATGGTTCGAGCGGCTCCACATTTTTGATGATACTAATCCATATAGAACTAGAATGGTTCGTTTCTTCTGCTATATCAATGACTGCATAGGGGTGTGGGATGGTGATGAACCCTCGTTGAATGCATTTGTTGAATACTGTAATAGCAAGGAGGGGGGATTAGCATTCACTATGGAAACGCATGACACATGTATTCCTTTTTTGGTCATAATGTTGATGGTTATGGAGGGGAGGATATGTACGGATCTGTATAGAAAACCCATTACCCGCAATACTTTGCTACATGCTGAGAGTGCTCACTCAGCAGCTTGCTTGAGAGGGATTTCGATTGGCCAGTTTATACGTCTAAGGAGGATCTGCTCCTCATGGGATGATTTTCATTCCCAGGCTATGGCATTATGGGATTGGTTTATTGCAAGGGGTTATGAGATGAGTGTGGTGAGATCGGCCTATGAGAAGGCAGTGGCTATGGACAGGAATAGGTTGTTGTCCGAATGCGGCTCTAAATGGCGTAAGAAGCTTAAGACTGAGACACAGGACAATAACATGGTTAGGTTTTGTACTACATATAGCAAAGAAACATGGTCATTACAACGTAGTGTTAGGAGATATTTGGGATTGCTGCTTCAGGATCCAGTTCTGGTGAAGGTGTGGATACACGGCCATCGTTTGTGTATAGGAAAAATAGGAGTGTGGCGTTGTGGATCTCCCGTAGTTTATACAGCTCCAGGGACCAGGGAAAATCTAACACCTAGCTTAGATATAAAGGGAACTACAGGTGCGGTAGAACGAGATGTAAATCGTGCCAATTTCTTAAAGATTCGAAAGAATTTCTAGCTACTAATACAGGGAGAGTTTTCACGATAAATAAATATTTCAACTGCATATCTAAGGGAGTAGTTTACCTGATAACATGTACATGTGGGTCCCAGTACGTAGGAAAAACATTGAGAAAGGCAGGAACACGTATTCTTGAACATATTTCAGCGGTGGGTAGGAATGACTGTAAATCCGCTGTTGCTAAACACATTTTAGATAAACATGGAGGAGTTATTGATATTCAATTTCAGATCATAGATGAGCCTCATTTTGATGTGAGGGGGGGGGGTTGATTTAGATAGGAGGCTGTTGGTTAGGGAGGCGTTCTGGATTCATCAGTTGAAAACCACTGAAATGTATGGTGGCATGTAAAAGGAATGGGAATTATCATGTTTTTACTGAAGATATAGGGGATGTTTCTAAATGAGCTATAGACTCCTTGATTATCTTTTTATGTGTGTAATATAGTTGGCTATTGGGGATTTATATATGTCCTTTGAGGTATGGCCTTACGGAATGGGTTAATACACTTTTGTTGTGGGCTGTAATTTTGAATAATATGCATGCAAGTGGTTAGGCAATTGGTAACATTGTGTATGGATTTTGGCACATTGCCACTTACATTATACTAATAACATTGTTGCACACTAAGTTATAATTTATATTGATTATTTTGTTGCTCTTTGGGGGTGTGCTTGTGATCTGTATAATGTTACACTGTATAGTTATTCCTTTAGAGTATCGGGTGAATAGGTGTTTTAACATATTTAAATTATATGGGGTTAATGATCAATGTGGGTGTGTCTACATGTGGGCTTTTAAGGAAGTTGAAGGTTGGCTGCGGACAGCTTCTGATGAAGTGGCATGACGCCACGAAACGCGTTAAGCTGGCAGCCAGGGCTCATTGCTGCTGTAACTTTATAGGTATACTAAATAAAATTAAATTTTTTATACTTTTACTGGACTCCTCGGTGCTCCGCCAGAATCCTTTGTGAAAGATTTGACTGAATACTGAAACAAATCTGAATCCTAATTATGCATAAGCAAATTAGGGGGGGAAGGAAAAAGTGGAAAACATTTTTTTACTTCCTTGTTTTGTCACAAAAAGTCATGTGATTTCCCGTGCTGCCCCTAATTTACATATGCAAATTAGGAAACCGATTTGGTTCATCCACGTACAAGAATTCGGCTGAATCCGAATCCTGCTGAAAAATGCAAAATCCTTTCTGAATACCCAACTGAATCCTGGTTTGAGGGTATAACTGGGCAGGTTTGGGGCAGAATGTTGTATTACATGCAACTACATTGCTGGTGGTATACCAGTCCCAGCACTATTCCAAGCCAGTGTTAGGCTCTGAAATAGTAGCTGGGGGGGGCAACACAAGGCCAGGAGTATAGAGTGCAAACTTGGATCCTAGGTGATATGCAATGTCAGTATGTCAGTAAAACAATAGGAAGAGAATATTAAAGATTAGCCTTCTTTCAGTCCTCATACTGCATCCCTGATACATTGGAAATTCAACATTCCTGTCACAAGAGGTCACTTTGCTGACAGTTGTTTGTTATTCTTTACAATAACATTAATATGATATTATAGCTAATGATGGCTAGGATAGTTCCATTCCTTTATTAGAAATTATATTTTACAGGCAGAAAATATTATCACTTTTCTAAATTGCCTAATTGTTGCAGACTCAGCAGGCTGGCAAGAGCTGCAGTAAACAAACTATGGGTCCGCTGAAACGCATACTATAACAGGACAGATCTGAGATGAGAGCCAAAGTTTTCTGTGTCTGTCAAGGGAATTCACAAAACAGGTATAAAGGATACACCATAAACATATTACTGTGCCATTAGTCTTAAAGTGGCCATACACAGAAATGTCCATTCATTTGGCCAGGACACACACAAAGTTGATCTTTGCCTGATTTGACCACCTAAGTGGCCACCCAAATGAACTTGACCTGATCTCTAAGCCCTCAGGCCAAGAAATTATTCAATGAGTTTCCAGTGCAAAGCTATCAGCTCACATGAATTTTCCCTGGACTGATTGATATCCCAACCAATCAAAAGCTGGCTTTTACATTTTGCTGTATGGCAACATGTTTATTGTACTAACTGATCTGACTTTTCCCAGTGGGTCTGTACCCTCAAGAACAGGGATCAACCCTAAATCAGATATTTTACTCTCAGGTAAATACTCTCAGTTTACTCTCAAGTGAATTTGATCTCTCTAAAATGGTAGAAATCTTTTATTCTATTAAGGTCATCTCAAAAGGAGTCAGGGTACAATATCAACTAAATGCCAGAGTCAACACCCACACCCTTTCTGTACATAAGATAACATTCTAATGATTCAGAGCTAAGGAAAGATTTTCAGAGGGTTGGTTATTTTTAGGCCCTCCTCTAATCCACAAGAGGCACTGATAACACTGAGCAGTTGTCATACCCCTAACGTGTTTTTTTATAATTTCTTTATAGAATAAAACATAGAACGTTTTTTAATTCCTATAAAGCAAGTATAGGTTTTAAATGAATGCAGGGCCGGGCCAAGGTATTTTGTCACCCTAGGCAAGATTTTCAATGAGCGCCCCCAGCCCCTGTCCCATTGTACCATTATTCCATCACAATGTAAGGGCAACATTTTTTACCATATAAACCATATTAATTCAGTTGAATTTTTCCCATTTTTTTTTTTATAATGGAACCTTACAACAAATTAATGATTGTAGATTTTGTTTAATGTATTTTTAAGTGAAATACACAGCAGAAACAATCCTAACAAAAAAATCTTACTCCACCAGTCAACCCACTTAAACTAACACCCCTGTCACTGCACAACAGTCCAAAAAGTCGCATCAGTCCATCTCCCTCCACACAGCACATCCACCCCAGAGTCACATCACAAAAACAGTCACAGCACAGCAGCTTAACCATTATATCCCAACAGTCACACACACAGCAGTTGAAAAGAAAAGCGATGGAGAGATTTCCGGTTGCCCCCAATGAACCGCAGCTCACCCTTTCGCAGTCATTCAATCCTTTCCTTTCCTGTGCCAGAAGACAGCCGCTAGAACCATTGCGGAAAGTCAGCATCTGAAGTTTAAGCCGCACTAGCACTGCCTACATCCTGACACTTCTTCTAGCTGCGTATCCTGCCTGACTCTAAACCATCACAGGAAGAACAGACAGTGCATGTGCAAGGAGGGTATAGTCTATAAGGAGCGCTGTGCTCACATTACCAGAAGGCGATTTGTTGCAGGCAGATTGTCTCAGCTCACTGACTAAATGTTGAAACAAACCAGTTGAGCAATGGAACAAATGTTTTAAACAGCACTAAGATGTGCGCCCCTCCAATGACTGCGCCCTAGGCAGGTGCCCACCCTGCCTACCCCTAGTTCCGGCCCTGAATGAATGTTAGATGTAAAGGGAAGACACACCAATGCAAACGTACATTACAAAACTTGCAGCACTGCCATTCTGTGGTAAAACCACCTTTATTTTAAATATAGCATAGCGATGTTTCGGACCCAGGTGGTCATTTTTCAAGCTAACAAAGTAATGAAAGCAAAAAAGAGAAGTAAATGAAAACCATTTAAAAAACATTTTTATTTTGCTTTCATTCTCAAAGAATGATTTCTAAGAATCTACAAACATTTTTGGAGTCATGGGTATATTTATGAAAGAGTGAAGTTAGAGATCGCCACAGGCTGCTTGAGTGATATTACGCCACACTCTTTTTATTTCTATGGGATTTTGAAAGGCAATGCCAAAAATGTTACCGGTGAACCCTTGAAAAGAAAAGTTTTGTTTTCCAAAAGCAGCCAGACAGCTTATATTTTAAATATGCACAGCATTGTGGTCCTTCTGTCACTGCAGAAAGAATATGCCATACCCTTACTATTAAAAAGATTATTGAATATGATTATTTCAATAATTAATGAATGATTTTTTACATTTACCTTTTACCAATTTCAGGCAGTAGCCACATTTTTATAATACGAGAGAACAGCACCGCCTTCTGATTATCTGATTCTGATTAAGGTGTCATTTTATAGGGGTATAGGGCTATGGGTGACTTCAGTTATCCAGACATTGACTGGGGTAATGGGGATGACAACTTTTTATTCCAGCTTGTTCAAGAACCTACTAGGAAAAACTCTCTTTTGGGACTTGTAATAACTAAGTAATACTGAACTCATCTCTAGCATTTGTGCGGTTGAGCATTTAGGAAATAGTGATCATAACATGGTCTACTTTGAAATTCTGTTGCAGAAGCAATTCTATAAGGGAGTAACTAAAACACTAAATTTCAGACGTGCAAATTTGACAGTGTAAGGGCATCTCTGGAACATTAAGTGGGAAAAGCTTTTCACAGGGTTAAACACAGAACAAAAATGAGAAGTCTTTAAAATGCTGCTTAAAGGGATCCTGTCATCGGAAAACATGTTTTTTTTCAAAACGGTTAAATAGTGCTACTCCAGCAGAATTCTGCACTGAAATCCATTTCTGAAAAGAGCAAACAGATTTTTTTATATTCAATTTTGAAATCTGACATGGGGCTAGACATTGTGTCAATTTCCCAGCTACCCCTGGCCATGTGACTTGTGCCTGCACTTTAGGAGAGAAATGCTTTCTGGCAGGCTACTATTTTTCCTTCTCAATGTAACTGAATGTGTCTCAGTGAGACATGGGTTTTTACTAATGAGTGTTGTTCTTAGATCTACCAGGCAGCTGTTACATAGTTACATAGTTACATAGTTACATAGTTACATAGTTACATAGTTAAATTGGGTTGAAAAAAGACAAAGTCCATCAAGTTCAACCCCTCCAAATGAAAACCCAGCACAACATCACCCGGCAGTGCATTCCACAACCTCACTGTCCTGACTGTGAAGAACCCCCTACTTTGCTTCAAATTAAAGTTCTTTTCTTCTAGTCTAAAGGGGTGGCCTCTGGTACGGTGATCCACTTTATGGGTAAAAAGGTCCCCTGCCATTTGTCTATAATGTCCTCTAATGTACTTGTAAAGTGTTATCTTGTGTTAGGAAGCTGTTATCTGGTTACCTTCCCATTGTTCTGTTGTTAGGCTGCTGGGGGGGAAAAGGAAGGGGGGTGATATCACTCCAACTTGCAGTACAGCAGTAAAGAGTGATTGAAGTTTATCAGAGCACAAGTCACACGACTTGGGGCAGCTGGAAAATTGACAATATGTCTAACCCCATGTCAGATTTCAAAATTGAATATAAAAAAATCTGTTTGCTCTTTTCAGAAATATATTTCAGTGCAGAATTCTGCAGGAGCAGCACTATTAACTGATTAATTACAGTATCCCTTTAATAAATATACACATCAGTTTATTCCACTTGTAAGCAAGGAACTTGTTGCAAAGCAAAACCTTTTTGGTTCAATAGAAGTGTTGGTGTTGAGGTGGGTAAGAAAAGGCGTGCTCTTAAGGCTTTCAAGTTAGCTGGGACAGCCGAATCATTTAAGGTACAAGGAGGCCAATAAATCATGCAAAAAAGCTATAAGGCAAGCTAAAATTGATATAGAAAAGGATATTGCAGCAAGCAATAAAAAGAATCCAAAATGAATTTTAAAATATGTTAATAGTAAAAAAATGAAGCAGGAAGGGGTGGGACCATTAATATAGGCGGGTCAGCTTGTAAGAAATTGCCATCTTGATTTAGTTATTTCATATGAAAGCTGTTGTTCAGGGAACTTACATGAAGCCCTGATTATCATAACAAAGGTTTTCCTGTGACTACTAAGGTCTATGTCTGCTGTGGGGACCATAAAACTGATTGTGTATGTGAGAGAACTTGCTCAACAGGATGTAGGCAAGTTGGGGGTTTATCACAGCATCTTGGCAGTTGGGAGGGTTCCTGTGGGGGCAGGTGAGAACCCAGGATAAAAGAACTCGGGACAAATGTGAAGGGGGAGCTGAACAGCTGGGAGCGGGGCAGCTGAGAGGAGGCAGCTGGAGAAGCCAGAGGAGCCTGGGACAAGACATGTGAGGAATGAAGACCAGAGGGGAAGGCAGAGATGAAGCCAAACTCTATTCCCCTGCCTTTTTGGTAACAACTATGTAGACTTGTGTAATGTGTAACTGTAAATATTGTAATTTTTGTTTAGTCTAAGTGTAATCATTTATGTAGAACAATCAATTGATTTATTTTACAATACATCACTTTACTATATGCTCATTGGTGTGGATTCATTGTCTGCTTGCTCAAAAGAACCAGAAACCCTAGTAAGTGGGTTGAGGTATATTATTAATAATGATATAATATATATAGAAACTTACAAGCTGGTTGATGAAAACAAAAAAAAAGCACAGATATTTTTCATCTGTCTACACAAATGAGGAACCAGTTAATGAAGGTTTCCTTCTTGATAGTCCCAATTCTAGTAATACAACTAATGGTGCATGGTTCACACATGAGGAAATTCAAAAGAGACTAGAACATGTTAAGATAAAGAAAGGTCCGGGGCCAGATGGTATTCATCCCAGGGTACTTAACAAGCTTAGCTCTGTGATTGCCAAACCTCTTTACTTTTCTTTTTTTCAGGATTCATTGTTGTCTGGCATAGTGCCGAGAGATTGGCGAATTGCTAATGTGGTGCCGCTATTCAAAAAAGGATCCCGTTCTCAGCCTCAACACAATAGGCCAGTTAGTTTGACATCAGTGGTAGGAAAGCCTTTTGAAGGTTAATAAAGGATAAGATACTGGACTTTATAGCAAATCATAATACTATGAGTTTGTGCCAGCATGGTTTTATGCGTAATAGATCTTGCCAGACTGACTTAATTTCTTTTTATGAGAAGGTAAGCAGAGACCTCGATTCTGGGATGGCAGTGGATGTGATTTTCTTAGACTTTGCTAAAGCATTTGAAACAGTGCCACACAGAAGGTTACTGGTTAAATTAAGAAATGTTGGCCTGGAACATAGTATTTGTACCTGAATAGAGAACTGGCTCTGTACTAGGTCCCTTGCTTTTCAACTTGTTTATTAATGACCTGGAGGTGGGCATTGAAAGTACTGTTTCTATTTGCAGATGATACGAAATTGTGCAGAACTATAGGTTCCATGCAGGATGCTGCCACTTTGCAGAGTGATTTGTCTATGTTGGGAAACTGGGCAGCAAACTGGAAAATGAGGTTCAATGTTGATAAATATATAATATAAATGCAAGTTATACACTAAATGGCAGTGTGTTGGGAGTTTCCTTAAATGGATCTAGGGTTTTTTGTACATAACAAGTTGTCTAATTCTGGGCAGTGTCATTTGTGGCTACTAAAGCAAATAAAGTTCTGTCTTGCATAAAAAAGGGCATTAACTCAAGGGATGAAAACATAATTATGCCTCTTTATAGGTCCATGGTGAGGCCTCATCTGGAGTATGCAGTGCAGTTTTGGACTCCAGTACTTAAAAAGGATATAAATGAGCTAGAGAGTGCAGAGACGTACGGCTAAACTGGTTAGAGGGATGGAAGACTTAAATTATGAGGGTAGACTGTCAAGGTTAGGGTTGTTTTCTCTGGAAAAAAGGCATTTGCGAGGGGACATGATTATACTTTACAAGTACATTAGAGGACATTATAGACAAATGGCAGGGGACCTTTTTAACCCATAAAGATGATCGCCGTACCAGAGGCCACCCCTTTTGACTAGAAGAAAAGAGCTTTCATTTGAAGCAACGTAGGTGGTTCTTCACAGTGAGGACAGTGAGGATGTGGAATGCACTTCCGGGTGATGTTGTGATGGCTGATTCTGTTAATGCTTTTAAGAATGGCTTGGATGATTTCTTGGACAGACATAATGTCAAAGGCTATTGTGATACTAAACTCTATAGTTATAGTAGATATGGGTATATATAATTTATGTGTAAAAAGTATGCAGGGGTGTGTGTATGGATGCTGGATCCTGTATGGATGTTTTCATTTCGAGGGGTTGAACTTGATGGACTTTGTCTTTTTTCAATCTGATTTAACTATGTAACTATGTATCCTAATTTTGCGTCCACGTCGCTGGTGCACACAAGAATAGAGGCACAGTATTATTTACCTAATTTTCCAGGACTAACAGTCTCCTCCATAGTGATGATAATGTGATCTTATTTAATGTCTGGTGCAAAAAAACTCAGCAACAAAAACCCTGAATTTCAGAAAAGATAAGTTTAGCTCCTTAAAAACAGTGGCACCAAAAAATGAAAGTGTTTGAAAGGTTTGAAAATACAATGTATTGTAGCCCCGTACTGGTAAATTTGGTGTGTTTGTTTTAGAAACACAACTATAGTTTAATAGTTTAATTCTTCAGAATGCATCTATCTACTGTGTTTCCTGTGCTTGAATGACTAACCCCATGGCTACACATCAGCTTGTTTATATAAACTATAGTTGTGTCTCTAAAGCAAACACACCAGATTTACCAGTGCAGGACAACAGTACATTGTATTGTTCATTTCTTTTAAACATTCATTTTTTTAGTGTTTTAGATTAGGGCATTATGTTTTCTGCTAAAAACACAGAACAGAAATGGTTGGCATTTAAAATTATATTAAATCATCACTGATCTCAATTTATTCACTTAAAGTGATACCAACACAAAAAAAAACTATTTTCAAAATATTAATCTACATTAAAAGTTACCTATAGGTCACGTTGATCATTTTTTGTGTGATATGTCTGCCTTTGGAAGTATTTGTTACTTGAGGTTCCTAAACCTGACTGTTTTGACAACCTAACTGTCCCTTCTCAGCCTGTCAGTTAAGAGTTTCTAGTTTCTAATGTTAACCGACTACTGCTGCACAAAAATAGCAGCCCCCTCATAGAGCAACATGGGTGTAAGAAAGGTAATATAAAAGCATCAGGTGAATACTTTTATGGCAACATTATAAATAGTATTCAATGATAATGTTATGATGGCTATAAAAAGAGATTATTTTCTGGTGTCAATATCTCTTTAAGAAGTAAATGTAGAAGCACTAAGAATCACCCTACGTGGCTTAATATAGAAGTAAAGACGTTAATAGGAAAGAAGACAAAGGTTATTTAAAAATTGTGCGGACAGAAGCTGCATTTAATGGAAGGCAAAGATTAGAAATGAGGAGCACATTGCGGAAGAGGCTAAGACAAACCCTAAAATGTTTTTAAAGTATTTTAATAGTAAAAAGATGCGGGTTTAGAGTGTTTCCCCTTTAACTAATGGTACCAGTATGGGAGTTGCTGGGAGTTGGACCCCTTGCCAGGGTTCTGGAGCCAGTAAACAGTAACATAAGAGGTGGTTGAGGCACCCCTAACCCATATACGTTTTACAAATATATAAGGGAATAGTAAAAAAAAATCTCTCTAATCCTTTATTTACCAGTAAGTTCTTCCAGCTGGCACAAGGGCACCCATTCCGATTAGAAGAAAGGAGGTTCCGCCTAAATATTCGGAGGGTTTTTTTTTTTACTGTGAGAGCTGTGAAGATGTGGAATTTTCTTCCTGAATCAGTCACACAGGATGATACATTAGCTTTAAGAAAGGGCTGGATGAACTTTTAGCAAGTGAGGGAATACAGGCTTATGGAAGATAGCTCATAGTACAAGTTGATCCAGGGACTGGTCCGATTGCCATCTTTGAGTCAGGAAGGAATTTTTTCCCACTCTGAGGCAAATTGGAGAGGCTTAAAATTGGTATTTTGCCTTCCTCTGGATCTGTTAGCAGGTTATACATAGACATAAAAGGTTGAGCTTGATGGACAAGTGTCTTTTTTTCAACCAGACTTACTATGTTGTTCCTCGTTATTCCAAGAACCCATCACAGGGATTGGATTTTGCAGTTGGGTGCTTATTCATAATCACAGACTGGCTGTTCATGGTGCTGATAACACACTCTGCACTTTTTTAAGGTATTGCGGAGTTTGGGGCATGGTGGGAACTGAAATAGGCCCATGGAAGAGACAGTTTTTAAGTTGGGGTTGTAAGGTTTGTTTGCTGTTAAAAGGCTCTATAACTTCACCATTGATGTTCAATTTAAGGGTCATGACCCTAAAACTGCCTGCAAAACCTGCCCATACACAGCCCAACAAACGCTATTGCAATGTTGCTGGAGGTTCCATACTAGCAAAAACAGTCTATGTAAAATGAGAGGGAAAATGAACTTGTTGCTTAAAACAATGGATTATGGGGGACCTCAGAACTAGCCCACTGGTCCCCTGGGTCCCCTGGATGGAGAGCCCTACCCACAGCTGGTTTAAGAATAAATGAGGGCCTAGGCAGGTTGGTGCTTTCAAGGCCCCAGCCTCCCACCGCCTAAAACTACAGCTGCAAACATAGTAGTATACTATTGTAACTGCTTGTGCGGAAGTGGTGTAGGAAATTATTAATGGCAGGCCCCAGGGGTGCAGCAAGTTACAGGAGCTAACACAGTAATGTGCTCAACTACTAAGCTTGCACATTCACCCCCAGCAGTTGAACATTGAAAGAACATTGCCCTTGCACCCAAGGCCAAGCCAATGATCCACCATGGACACATTGTAAATTTCCCAAAATACAACCCCCCAAGTATGACCCACCAATACGTCACACTGGAAGCTCTGGCCCGCATTCATTGCTACTGGAACTTTGCTGGAGCTGTCATACAACCAGAGTCTGTGAAAAATGAACCTGTTCCCAGCAACATGCAGACTTTACTTCCTCTTTAAGGGGATACCCAAAGGGCAGTTTCTGAGAATCAGAAGAATTGCCTCAGATGATCAGAAATATTTAAGCGGTACTAATAATTTGATTGATAATTTGTGGATAGGGGATATGAAAGAAGTACCCTTACTGATATACGAGATGATGTATTAAAAATTGATAGGGCATCCCTACTACAAACAAATATTAAGGTGAATAAAAACCCAAAAAGGGAACGAACCTTTAGTCTCGACATTTGGAACTAATAGTAAGGAAATACAGAATTGGTCTTTCAATATTGGCCCATATTACAAAAAGATCCAGCCCTTAGCAGATTGTGTTAAAAACCACCTATTTTTTCATATAAACGGGAAACCAATCTTGCGGATAGGTCTGATATTATATGTCCCCAGAAGAAAACTTTAAATGTTCTTTAACTGTAGTAGCTGTAACTCCATTATTAAAGATTCATATATAGCTCATCCTTTAAAGGGGAATAAGCTATCAAAGAAGCAGCACAGCACATGTAATTCAGAATATGTTGTATATGGATCAAAATGCCCATGTGGCAAAATTTATGTTGGACAAACAAAAAGGAAGGTGAGAATTAGGATTGGAGAGCACAAACACTCTATCACCAATTATGACCCCAAGGAAATGCGGGTCATGCCACGATGGGTAAAATGTTTTTGAACAGAGGCATAACGGCGCAAGCCTGAGGTGGCAGGTATTAGAGGAGGTGAAAATGGCTATACGAGAGGGGGATAGAAACGGATGCTTTTACAGTGTGAAGCTAAGTGGATCGACATTAAATTCACTAGAACCATGGGGATAAAATGATGTGTTTAGTTTTAAACGCCTTTTATGATCTGACATTACTTTTTTCCTTTATAGAAATGAATCTTCTGAATGATCGAGTACTCTCGAGTAACTTTTTGAAATGTTGCATATTATTACATACTATGTTTCTTGACTTCCTTATTTTATACAATTTTTATTTATATACTATGTATCTGCAAAAATGTTGGTGCATTATCGAAGCAGGCCACTAGCTGGCAATAAGATAATCGGTAATGTATTTCTATACGTCTGGCCACATGTTGGAGCTGACACACTTGTTGGTGTAAAGTAGGTTATAAACTTTTTGGGTTATGTGCATTGTAAAATATGCACCTGATGAAGGATCATTTATACGAAACATGTTGTCCCGAAAAATAAATCATAAAAAGGCACAGACTTTTTTGCGGTTCTCCAGAATGCTGACTTCTGAAATTGGATTGCTCTGGCATAGGGTTGCCGGTATTTAACTGGCCTAGCCGGTAAAAAATGCTGGTTGATCCCAATGTTATTAATAGGGAAAAAAGATAAATATATAGGAAGGCCGGTATTTTTTTCCAGAAAAGGTGGCAACCCTACCCTGGCAGTGCGATTACTCTGTGGAGAGGAACCCTTCATTGAAGTAAACTGTGAGAGTATATCACCAAAAGTGTGAGCCTTTGCAGAAGAGTAGAGGCTGTTACAGCAGCAAATCGACCCAGACCCGCTACAGTTGAAAGCCTGGGAGCTGCCCCCTGGCCTCCTCCACCCCTGAAAAATGCAATGGTCAGTACCTAGCACTTGGTTAAATATCTGGCACAAGAGGCAGAATGCAGTATTTTGGGTAAAAGGTAAACCAATTATTAACACCTGATATAGGGTGCAATCTGTGAGACAAAGTTTAAAATGCAGGGCTCTTTGTACAGTATTTTTGCACTTTGCACCATGTTTGAGGCTTTGCAATATGTCCTACAAAGTTTGCTTCACCAGCAGATGTTTGCTTTCAATTTATTACTTTACCTTGTGTATTGGGGTTGACCTTTGAGTTAGCTTTAGTATGATGTAGAGCATCATACTTTTGCAACAAGGGCCAGATTTGGTGAGGTGAAAATATGTGGGGGCCGACCATTCAGCCTGACATTCTTTGAACCACTAACATTAATATTACTGCTATGGGATTCCTGATCGCACTGTGCTGGGGGGCCCCCGGGCCACACTTTGGACATGCCTGATGTAGAGAGGTTTTTGACGTATGGTATCTAAAACCCCAGAACAAACCCCAAGGTCCCAGTCTCGGCTCACACTTCTTCCTCTAACAACCGCCTTTTGCTTCGAGAGGAGCTCTCAGTTACTCAGATGCTGACAGGCAGTGTCGGTCTGGCCCACCGGGATACCAGGAAAACTGCCGGTAGGCTCAGGTGTCCATGGGCCCTCATGCTGCTAAACATTTGGCCTATTTCATGGCCATTCCCTATTTCTTTGAAAACAAAGAGGCTAAATAGATGAAAAAATAGTATAGTATGTAAAGAAAAGAGATTTGGAGAATAAAGGTTGAGTGAGGAGATGAAGAATAATAGTACTAAGAGTGGGCCCCTGGTCAAAGGTTTTTGGGTGGGCCCCTGCTGTCCCAGGCCGACACTGCTGACAGGTCTTAAAGTGAGAGGACCAAGGTTTTCTGGGCAGGCAAGGGAACAGTAACATATAGAGGAACAGAGAGCGTAGCAGCAGAACGGGCCAGGTCAGTATAGTGATATTCTGATACAATATGCCATTTGTTTTCATTCTTTATTATTTGAGATTTTTGAGTTATCTAGCTTTTGATTCAGTAGATATCCAAGGTTGAGTGAGGAGAGGAAGAATAATAGTACTAAGAGTGGGCCCCTGGTCAAAGGTTTTTGGGTGGGCCCCTGCTGTCCCAGGCCGACACTGCTGACAGGTCTTAAAGTGAGAGGACCAAGGTTTTCTGGGCAGGCAAGGGAACAGTAACATATAGAGGAACAGAGAGCGTAGCAGCAGAACGGGCCAGGTCAGTATAGTGATATTCTGAGACAATATGCCATATGTTTTAATTTTTTATTATTTGATATTTTTGAGTTATCTAGCTTTTGATTCAGTAGATCTCCAGTTTTCCTTTTCAGCAGTCTGCTAGAGTCCAAATTACCCAAGCAACAATTCATTGATTTGAATAAGGGACTGGAATATGAATAGGAGAGAGCCGGAATAGAAAGATGACCAATAAAAAGCAGTAATAACAATAAATACTATATGTAGCCTTACAGAGTATTTGTTTTTTAGATGCATACCTCCCAACTGCCTTGTTTTCAGCAGGACAGCCCTGCTTTTGACAGCTCAACCTGTAGTCTTGGGTTTGTACTGTAACGTGCCCATTTGCTCTGCACTGAACAGCTAAAAAAAGATACAATGTTTCTAACTTAATTGGCTTTTGGCAGAGAGCCCAGAACAGCCACGAGGTTCAGATAAGATACTTTGTAACAATTTTGAGATAAGAAAATAAGTAATTGTAACAATTTAGATAAGGAGGTCCCTTGGGAGATGTTAGACTCACAGCTTAAAGGGCAATTCACGTTCATTAGCAAAACTGTAATAACTGGAAAAAAAAACACAGAAATATGTTCAAACTTTCATAACCTGCCAAATTTTGTAATGTTAACATGGTAATTAGGGGGTGTGACCAAAATGGGCGTGGTCAAAAATTCTACTCGCGACAAAGTTTTTCTCCCTCTTTCTATTTCTAAAATGTTGGGAGGTATGTAGATGGCATCAGTGGCACCCATTTGAAAGCTGGAAAGAGTCAGAAAAAGAAGGCAAATGTTTTTTTTTAAAAAACAATAAAAAATAAATAGTGAAGACCAATTGAAAAGTTTCTTAGAATTGTCCATTCTACAACCTGTTCAGCGTTAACTTAAATGGGAACCGCCCCTTTAAGTTCCAGTGCAACTAGGGTTGCCACCTTTCCATATGGAGGAGACCAAACAGGGGGCGGGGCATGACATCAGGGGGTGGGGCTGTGATGTAGATGGGAGTGGTTAGCCGATCGCTGTCTCAATCAAGGGAATCTTGCCCGGTTTTCCTTATTTGGAAAACGGGGCAGGAAGTTTTGACCTGGGCAGCCCTTCAAAATATCGGGCTGTCCGGGTCAAAACCGGACAGGTGGCATCCCTAAGTGCAACTGGGACAGATGTGAATGATGACTGATCTTTGAATGTTGATGCTATATATAGTGGAACCTCAATTTTACATCCCCTGATTTTAAGTTTCTCCCTATTTTACATGTTGTTTTATCGTCCCACCTATATATTACGCCCATTTGTGTGGCCACACCCCCTAATTACCATGTTCGTTTTTTCAAAATTTGGCAGGTTATGAAGGTTTGAACATATTTCTGTGTTTTTTTCCAGCTATTACAGTTTTGCTAATGAAGGTGAATTGCCCTTTAAGCTGAGTCTAACTTCTCCCAAGAGACCTGTTATCTTATATTGTTACAATTACTTATTTGCTTAGCTTGAAATTGTTACAAATGTATCTTAACTGCTGCTGTAGCTGTTCTGGGTTTTCTGCCAAAGGATAATTACATGTACGTTAGAAACTTTGTTTCTTTTTCTGGCTGTTCAGTGCAGAGAAAAACTGAACTTTACAGTACAAATGAGGGACTGCAGGTTGAGCGGGACAGTTGGGAGGTATTGCTACCATTGTAGGTGTTTTAGTTCAGCAGACTTTGTGGGAGAGCTGCATTATGTTTCATTCCGCACAAAATATCTACACGGTGCCTCACAGCTCTGTGTCTGCATAGAAACAGGTGAGGCAGCAGAGCGTCCAATAGGAAAATGGTATTTGTTCTTCATTCAAGCACAGCAGTGTACTGTGTGGGGTTTTTCCTATAAGGTTATTGCAGGGTGATATTCTGATAACATTCACATGTCAGTGGGATCTGATTGATCTGTTGGGAAGCATAAACTGGTTTTGTTTTCTTTTCTAGTGAATGCTTCAGTAGCCTTATTTCAGATCAGCACCCAGTCCTAGAGAAGACCATTCTGCACAGGTGCACCCAAAGAACAAGAAATGGCCGAAGAGTCCCAGAACTTGGTGCCGGAGCATGTTCCTGAAGAAAGTGTGCTCGGTGTGGGAAACAGGGAGCCACGGTATTCACTTACACATCATTTAATACTTGCATTGGTCACAAGTAACAGAAAATCAATGTGTAGGAAATTGAAGTGTCATTCGTAATTTTAATTTTATACTTATACTATTTTTATTGTCTCTGTATTATTATTAGGGACCAAAATGATCCACACTGGACACATTGTTTATATTACAATACATCTAGAAGCTGTTGAGTTGTTATTGAACTACAGCTCCCAGCAGTCCCTGACAGCTGTTGGAGGTTGTCAGGAGTTGTCCTCAGCATAGATGGAGAGTGAATTCTGTATTGCTCTGTCCTTTGTGTACTGTACATTTATAGTTTTTTACCCCTTCTCCAGACGCTAAATTGGTTTACTGTACACTCACTCACCCAGTTGTATTTCTTTCCTCTTGCACCATCTTGCCTTATTCTGTACACTACCCTAGTTACACACTCTCTCCCTTGCAACATCTTGCCTTACTATACACACTATTCATAGTTACAGACCATTCCCCTGAGACCATCTTGCCTTACTATACACACTGCCCCACAGTTACAGACCCTTTCCTTATAACAATCTTGCCTTACTATATACACTATCCATAGTTACAGACCCTTTCCGTATAACAATCTTGCCTTACTATACACACTATCCATAGCTACAGAACTTTCCTTATAACAGTCTTGCCATACTATACACACTGTCCATACTTACAGACCCTTTCCTTATAACAATCTTGCCTTACTATACACACTATTTATCGTTACAGAACTTTCACTATAACAATCTTGTCTTACTATACACACTATTTATAGTTACAGAACTTCCCCTATAACAATCTTGCCATACTATACACACTATCCATAGTTTCAGACTCTTTCCTTATAACAATCTTGCCTTACTATACATGCTATCCATAGTTACAGAACTTTCCCTATAACAATCTTGCTTTACTGTACACACTTCCCCACAGTTGCAGACCCTTTCCCTATAACAATCTTGCCTTACTATACACACTATCCCACAGTTACAGACCCTTTCCTTATAACAATCTTGCCTTACTATACACACTATCCCACAGTTACAGACCCTATCCCTATACCAATCTTGTCTTACTATACACACTATCCCCCAGTTACAGACCCTTTCCTTATAACAATCTTGCCTTACTATACACACTATCCCATAGTTACAGAACCTTTCCCTATAACAATATTGCCTTCCTATATACACTGCCCTACAGTTACAGATGCTTTTCCTGTAACATCTTACCTCACTTTGCACCCTATCCCGCAGTTATAAACCTTTTCCTTGACATCATCTTGCCTTACTATACACACTGTCTCACAGCCCCTTCTCCAGCAAGACTGTGCATCACTATACAGGTACTTAAGTTTGCCACAGTTGCAGACCCCTACTAACATTTTGAAAAAAAATTTATGTTGTGGGTGGAAAACATGCAGATCTTAACAGATTTTGCAATGCACAACTAGCTCACATTGATCCCCATAATTAAATCATATTAGTTCTATTGGATTTATATAGGCAGGTTTAATCTGGAACTGACTGAGTTGTGAAATAGTAATCTCGTCACAATGGTACAATGAAACTCTTTGGGGCAATTGTTCATTTTATTTTCCGGGTTACATGACAGAAGGTGTGAATTGTTGTAAAAGTACCAGAGTATAAATGTTGTCTGTAGTCTCACAGGCCTAACTTACCCATAGTCCTGAACCTTGTCCTATCACTGCATGTCTTGCCGTGGTCTCATGCATGCATGCATTTGTGTATGCACGTGCACTAATGTTTGCTCTCTACATCAAAAAGTTAATTTAAAGGTAGATAACCCCTTTAAGTACCCCAACAATGCAGCGGTCCACACACTTGTTTGGTGTGCAGGCAGGACAGGAGGCTAATGTCATAGTAAGGGCCAGTTCTCGGCCTGTGTATTCTAGTTGGTCGGTTTTCAGCCCGGTCTGGCATTAGCATATAAGGAAATATTTACTGATATGTATCAAATTCTTTAAATTATCTTAAGTTATGGTATTAAGGTGCAGTTTTCTTTATAACAGAGAAGTATGTGGAATGACCGGAGAGCTTCAACAATCATTGTCTGACTATAGGACACCAACACAATAAACGAATATGTAAATATTCCCTGAATGCCCTTGTTTTAAAAACTTGAAAACACGGGTATACAGAAATAAGGGAAAATTTAACTACAAATACTTACCGAAATTTTCCTTTCCTGGTTACTATGGGCAGCCTTCACACATATGGTATATCTAGTATAGGTAAATCTAAAAACAACTGGACTTGCTGAATTACTTATACTTACCTATACTAGATATACCATGACCTGGATGAATGAAAATCTTCACAGTTCACACATATGGGTTTTCCCCGCCCTCCACCTTCGATAGGACAGAAAACTAATTTCCAAATTACCCACCCTATATAGCACTCCTCTCCCTGGCTGCTGTGTCTTTCACTCCGAGCCTGAATCTGGGTGGGCTGTGGTGTGAAGGCTGTCCATAGTAACCGGGAAAGGAAAATTTCAGTAAGTATTTGTAGTTAAATTTTCCCTGGTCACTATGGCAGCCTTCACACATAAGGGCTAATATCCAAGCAGTCAGAATGGGAGGGTCCACAAAAAGAATGCCCAAACACTAATTATGCCAGAATCAAAGAAAATTTATTATCAAATTAATTCTTAGAGCAAACCACTTCTAAGACCTTATTTCTTGTTGAGAACTCACTTCCACATGAAAATGGTTCAGAAATGTTCTGACCGAGCTCCATGCTACCACTTTACATATGTTGTCCATTGCAACATTTGCCTGGAATGCCCATGAAGTGCTCTTGTAGAGTGAGCCTTTACCCCCTCTGCAAATTGCTTATGACTCTTTTCATAAGCAATCTTTATACAATTTACAATTCATCGGCTGATCGTAGAAACTGAGGCTACTTGCCCTTTCTTATTGCCAATAGTTATAACAAAAAGTCTATCCATTTTCCTCCAAGCTTCTGTACGCTTGATGTATATTGATAGGCATCTTACCATGTATAACATATGCCATTTCTTTCCTGTTTTGATGAAACTTTTGAGACAAAAGATGTCAATACTGTCTCCTGATTAAGGTGAAACACCATCACCACCTTTGGCAAATACTCTGAAATTTCAGTAAGCGGTTGAAAAGCTTCTTAGGTTAAGACCTCCAATACCAGTGGCAAATCCCAAGAAGCTTAAAGCATTCTGGTCGGTGGTCGAAGATGCATCACTCCTGCCAAGAATTTTACCACCTTTTCATTCTTTGCCCATTGAACTCCTGTTACTCCTGTTATAGCCGATATCTGTAATTTTAGTGTTCTCAGGATTAAACCCTTTTCCAATCCATTTTGCAGAAAATCTAGAATATGTGCTACTGAAAGCTTATCCATTTTGCACTCTTTTCTCACCATCCATGGTAGAAACACTTTCCATACTCTATCATATTTTGTTTGTAGAGGTTTTTCTTGCCGCCAATATTGAATCTATTACTGTAAAAGCCTCTTTTACTAGTCTTTGCCTCTCAATCTCCATGCCTTTAGAGATAACCTGTGAGGAGTTGGATGTAGTATCGGTCCTTATCTCAACAAATTTTTCCTGAAGGGTAGCTCCAATGGTCTGTCTGATATCATCGACATGAGGAAAGGATACCAATATCGTCTTGGCCAATCTGTCAGGATTGCTTATAACATCTGCTCTTATCTTTCTTAGAACTCTCTGTATTAGAAGGATTGGTTGGAATATGTATAGTAGGCCTACCTTCCAACTTATATTCAGAGCATCTGTTGCCATTGCTTGAGCACATTGACTTTGAGAGAAAAATATCTCAACTTTGCAATTGGTCTGTGATGCCATTAAATCTATGTCTGGCCAACCCCATCTTTTTACTGCTTGCAGAAAAACTTCCTGATTGAGTTCCCACTTGTGCTTGTTCATGGTTACTCTGCTCCTGGAAGATGGAAGGTTGACAAATTCTGCAGATTCTCTTCTGCCCACTGCATAATCTATTTCAGTTCTTCCATTAATCTCCAACTGCGTGTTCCTCCCTGCTTCTTTATGTAAGTCACAGCCGCTTGTCCATCTTCACCATCAGTGCTATCCCCTTCAGATATGTATTCAATGACTGAAGCTTTCCATACCGCTCTTAGTTTCTGAACATTTGCTGGTAGAAACTGTTCCTTCAGTGTCCATCTTTCTTGCATGAATATGTGCCTGAAATGGCCTCCCCATTCCCTGGGATTGGAATCTGTCATTTACCATTGAATCTCTCTCTGAGGTGGCCATAGACACACACATAATATTGTAAAATTTTGATCGAGTGCCTTTAAAGGCACCCAAAGATCGGCCATTGTTAGTGCCGAGTCGCCAGATACAGGTAGAATTATGTGTGTGTTCTTGGAAAGATCTTTTCCAAGAAAGATCTTAATTGTTACGTCTATAGCCACCTTTGGTTAGATGGGAATTGACTAACCACCATTTCATCTGTATCTTTACTTGTCGATGAATTAAGATTAGGGATGCGCCGAATCCAGGATTCGGTTCGGAATTCGGCCAGGATTTGGCCTTTTTCAGCAGGATTCGGATTCGGCCGAATCCTTCTGCCTGGCCGAACGAATCCGAATCCTAATTTGCATATGTAAATTTAGGGGTGGGGAGGGAAATCACATGACTTTGTCACAAAACAAGGAAATAAAAAATGTTTTCCCCTACCCACCCCTAATTTGCAAATGAAATTCGGTTCGGTATTCGGCCGAATCTTTCACAAAGGGTTCGGGGTTTCGGCCAAATCCAAAAAAGTGGATTCGGTGCATCCCTAATTAAGATTTTCTGATTCCACTCTTGCTTTAGACCTCTTCTTTGTTCTAAAAAGGCCCATTGTAGTGGCCTAGTATGCCATCTTGCCCACATTATCATTGGTGCTGCTGAATTTAAAAGACCTATGATACTGCTCACTTTTCTTGCCAACGAACAGTTCTTCTGCAAAAGCTTGTTTATTACAGCTCTTATTTTTTCTTTCTTCTGCTTTGGTAGCATGACTACTGCTTTCGCTGTCAGAAATCTCGTCCTCAGGTATATCAAGTCTTGAATTGACTCTTCTGAAAATCTAGCACCCAACCGTGATGCTGTCCGAACATTACTTGATCCCTGTGGCTCTGAAGAATATTTGGGTCCTTTGCTCTGAATAAAATGTCATCCAGATAATGATAAATGAAGCTCCCTTGCCTTCTCAATTCTGCTTGACTCTTGGCGATGTCGCCAATCCAAATGGAAGGCATGTAAACTGATAATGAAGGTCTTCTGTTATTGTAAATCTCAAAAATCTCTGATGCATCTCTAATATAGGAATATGTAGATATGCATCTTTCAATTCCAACAATAGAAGCCAGTCCTGTGGTTGAACTTCCTTTCATTGTGAAAATGGACTCCATCTTGAAAGTTCTTATCTGCAAAAATGAATTTATTGGTCTCAAATCTAACACCGTTCTGAAACCTCCCAACTTCTTGCTCAGCATGAATACAATTTAATATATTCCCTTTCTCCAAAATTCTTGAGGTACCGGTTGTATTGCTCCATCTATTAACAGTTACTTGATGTATGTAATTAACACTGTTCTCTTTTCCATCTGCTGGGAGAATCTGAGAAATCACAAAAAGATTCTGCCTTGGCTTTTCTCTGAATTCCAAAGCTTGAGCTGTCAAAACTTCAGAATGTTTTTTTTGCTAATTTAGTATTTTCGTTCTTTTGCTTTTGGGCTCTAAACAATGAAGTTTGTCCTCCTCTCCACTGAGTTTGCCTACTCTCACCTGTAATTCCAAACTTTTGTTCTTTAAAAGAAGGTCTCCCACAAAAGGATCGCTTGTCCCTTGTTGAATAAAAAGGTCTTCCAAACTTTCTCTCTTGAGGTAAAAAGACACTCTTACCTCATGTCACTCTTTTATGCTAATGGCAGATTGCATAAATTAATTTTTCATGCTTTATCCACATTCCATCTTCTCAACCACAATGCTCTTCTAGCAACCATCGATAATGCCATAGCTCTTGAGAGGATCTAACTACTGGGATGGGACTGGAACTTTGCATCCGTCGCTCGTTCTGACGCGGCACGCTGGATGACGCCTCACAGCACCACGTCACCCCCCTGCACTCTGCACCCAGAAGCCAGTCTGCCCGAAAGTAAAAAGATCTTCTAGCTCTAACTAAAGGTGCTGCCCTGCTGACTGGTCTAAGGACACAGTCACCACATTCCACACCATACTGAGTAACACAGTAGAAGGCGCAAAACCTGCAGCAATGACCCCCGGGCTGCCTAATAATGGAGGGTCTGACCTGCTGATCTCTTTTATAAGGAAATACCCTGCAGGGAGAGAGAGAGGCTGAACTCTCCAGGTGTGGGATCCCAACACGGGTCCAGGTGAGCCACAAAATAAAAATATTAGAGCATAAAACTCCAAAAACTTTGTCAAATCTTGGCAAGGACAGAAAAAAAGACGCAGCAGGCAGGGGTGAGGCTATATAGGGTGTGTAATATGGAAATTAGCGTTCTGCCGTATCGAAGGTGGAGGGCGGGTGAAAACCAATATGTGTGAAGGCTGCTATAGTGACCAGGGAAAACATTTTCTTTATAAGAGCCAATAGGATTCATAGCAATAGATTACATCACGTGTTGATAGGAAGACAGTATGTAAAGTTCACTCTGAGTAAGAGGTTTTATTTTTCATCCTATTTTTTTTTTTAAATAAAGGCAGCATGCTAATAGCTGCATAGCGGTGCCAGGATACAGTTTTGTTTCAGTTTCAGCATTATTAGCAAGGGTTAAAGCATGGCGGGAAATGCAGTTCAGCAGTATCGAAATGATAAGCCCTTCAATTGCAAGTGGCCCAGAGGATTCTCCAATGAGGATCTTGGATAATCACCCCTTAAGCGCCTCTTCCCCAGCATGAACAACCCCAATTTGGCCAGTCTTTCTTCATAGCTAAGATTTTCCATTCACCAGTTTAGTTGACCTTCTCTGTACCCTCTCTAATTCAATAATGTCCTATTTGAGCTCTGGAGACCAAAACTGTATGGCATATTCTAGATGGGCCTTACCAGTGCTCTATATAGTATAGAGAGTATAATCCCTTTATTATATTTCTTGGAAGTATTCCTGTTATTTATTTGTGATATATTATATAATGCAGGAGATGTTTGGAATTTAGACGGCTTTATATTTGCTAAGGTTTGTTTCTTTTTGTCTTTCTTACCAGCAGGATGTCCTGTAACAAAGGGAGTCTGGTGAAAGCTCTAACAGTCCTTGTAGCTGTTCTTGTTGCCGGGCAAGCTGTTATGGCCTTTTTCATCACTCAGCAGAATTCCAAGATTCAGGACCTTGATAAACACACCAAACAACTGCAGATGCAAGAGATGATAAAGAAACTTCCTGGATCACGTAAGTACAATGCAGTGATCCCCAACCAGTGGCTCGTGAGCAACTTGTTGCTCTCCAACACCTTGGATGTTGCCCCCAGTGGCTTCAAAACAGGTGCTTCTTTTTGAATTCCTGGCTTTAAGGCAAGTTTGAATTGCATAAAAATCATGCGTACAGCTAAACAGAGCCTCCTGTAGGCTTCCAGTCCACATAAGAGCTATCAACAGTCAATTACAGCCCATATATCTGGCACCATACAAAATACAAAAGAGGAGAGTTGTGGGTGCACTCCAATCCTAAGTCAAAATGTGTTTAAATACAATGGAAATGATACTTACTTGGCCAGTTAATCAATGCACATTCCCTGGTCCCCTGTTGCATAAGAAATTCAGTTTATAGCCAAGTGCATGTATTTACAAAAACAGGGGTTTTAGTTACAAAGTTATGATCATAAAATTGATATTACCATACCACGTCAAGGTAAACCATGTACAGTGGTCCCCTAACTGTTTACATCCAGTCATAGTATAAAAAGTAGTGATGGGCGAATCTCTCCCGTTCGGAGAAAAATAGCGAAAAATCGTGAAAACGGAAAGTTCACGAAAAATTTGTGAAATTCATCTGTTTTCACAAAAAATGTGTGAAATTCTGACATTTTCACAAAAAATTTGTGAAATTCAGACGTTTTAACACAAAATCAAGCAATTCAAAGTTTTCACGAAAAAAACGAGCATTTCGAACGTTTTCACCGAAAAATCTTGAAAATCTGAAAAGGCCACAAATTTATTTGCTGGCGGCAAAACACAGGAATTCGCCGCAAATTCATGCCTGGCGAATTTATTCGCCCATAACTAATAAAAAGATTTACCTCCCTGCATAGTAGCATTTCCTAGTGTCTCCTGACCTTGGCATTGGTTTCAGTCTGAGGGCTAGGTCCTTCCCCACAGCTTTTAAGAGAGAGAGAGAGACTGCCCTAGCCAACACCTATTTTTTAAAAGCATAGGACCACCATTTGTTTAAAGGGGCAGTTGTGGGGGTGCTATAAACCACATGAAGCGTAGCCTGCAGCTTCTGGCTACAATAAAAAATAATTTGGTAGGAAAAACTCTGCTCATAGCTAGTGTATACTTATAGCACACATGTTAGCATATTCATGGCTTTCAGCTACTGTTCTGCATTATACTTCTTTCTAAAGGACCTTTCTATTTACAGTTATTTCACATAACACTAATATGTGCATTTTTGCAGCAATAAAATGAAATCTGGTCATTGCCTGCAAGCTAAATCTTAGCATACGTTGCCTTTGGTGCTCCCTAATGGCAAAACTCAGAACAAAGTCTATTTTCACTTCTCTAGCTGAGGTGTAGGTTAGGGTCTGGGGACAAGATGCTCTTTGCCCTCCAATAAGGCCCATTTAGCACCTAGGCTCCAGGCACTGTCTAAGAAACACAGAATGAAATCACCAGCGCTTTTCCATGCTGTGGCGTTGATCCGCATGCTAGAGGCACCCTTGTGTCAAAGCTCCCACAATCTGGAGTTGACCAGCTGCTATAAACGGTAAAAAGCCAATATTTGTACTGACACCTGATTTTTTGTAATAATTATTTTTAAAGGCAAACCGTGCGCTGGCAACTTTTTTCCAGCTCCTGTCTACCATGCAAGATCATATCATTGTATGTGACTCGTATCACAGTAGCCATTTCCTTTTTGCCTTACTGGGCAACTACTATGATGCGCTAATACTCACTTTCAGAGGAATCGCACTGTTAAAGGGGACATAAACCCAACCGAACAAGAAACTTTTCTAGTTTATCTTAATATATTTTTTCTTTTTGTTTTGATGATATTTGCAGTTTTATAATTAAAAATTTGCACTCAGAAGGCCAATCTTATATTAAAGAGATACTGACATCAGTAAATAACTTTTTTTTATATCTATCATAACATTATCTTTGAATGCTATTTATAATGTTGAGATAAAAGTATTTCCCTGATGCTTTTACATTAGCTTTCTTACCTCCATGTTCCTCTATGAGGGGGCTGCCATATTTGTGCATCAGTAGTCCGTTAGCATTAGAAAAGGTTGAGAAGGGACACAGTCAGGTTGGGGAAACAGTCACGTTTAGGAACTTCAAATAACAAAAGCAGAACAATCACCACTTACTTACAAAAGCTGAACAGTCAGCAAAAAAACAGTCATCATGACCTATAGGTAACTTTTAATGTAGATTAATATTTTGAAAAGATCATTTTTAGTGTCAGTATCACTTTAAATTGCTTGGATTGGGATCTGTCACCCTTAAGTTGTAGAGAGCTGTTCCTGTTCAACACTTTACTCGTATATGTTGTGCATAGATTGGCAAAGCATTTACACCTTTATTTTCCAGACTGCGCCATACAAATAACTGCTTTAATATAGGCCACAGCCAAGTGCAAGTATAAGAATCAGAGATGTTCCCACACCCCCTTGTTGCAGCCCAGGTTTACAGCACATGGGGCTTTACATGCAAATATCTTGTGCACCAAAAGCACAAGTTTCAGGTTTTGTACAGAAGGACCTTTATAAAGCAGGTGCAGTCTGGGAATGTCACACATTATGTGTAGGTGTTTATGCTGTTCCTGCTGAGCATTAATTTGTTTTAGTAGTCATCAGTATGTGAGCTCTGAGTTACTAGCCCCTGCTTGGTAAACACAGAATTTATAAATAAATAATTGTTTATTATTTTCCTCTTTCTCCACCCTTCAGCTCCTGCCCAAAGCCGGCCAAAGATGAGAACCTTCAATATCCCTGTGGCTTTACCACTTTACGATGGCTCAGAAATGAATATGAATGTAAGTCAACCTGAACCTCTTCAGTTCTTATGACCTTTCCTTAATCTGGAAATATCCAAACCTTTCCTGCCTGTTATCCTCCTAATCTCTGCTTTCCTGTCTTCCTACCTCCCCCCTGGCTTATGATGTATTGTGTTACCTGGTATATGCCATTAATTCAATTAATTACATTTATTACTGACAGAATGCTGATTGGAGGAAATGAGCATTCACCAAAGTAATACAACAAATTAAACGTAACCAATTTGTAATGAGCAAAACGCTAAATCTTAACTTTATTTAGGAATATTACTGAATCCCATTATTATTTTTTTTTTGTATTTATATTTTAAGATTTAGATTCCCAAATCCAAACTCAGGTTTTCTTGTTATGTTTATGTTCTGCAAAAAGTTAAGCCAAGGAATTACTGCTTTCACAGCTAGCATTTTTGACAATTAGGCGTAAATGAATGTGTAAATTAAAGCTTAGTTTTGGTCCGAGAAGGAAGACATTTTGGTGGGATCTATTACTTTAACTAAACAAAAAAAAGAAAGGATCCCTACCAGTTATCATACAGACAATTCACTGATTCTTTACATCTACAGGACCTGGAGCAAACGGCACAGACCAATAACAAAGTAGAAGATGCTGCAAAATACATGTTGCTGGTGAGTATTATCACAGTTATGGGCACATACAGTAAGCTGGCCGCACCACAGCTGGTTTACTTCTGGCTCCCACAGACAAGTTAAATTACAGTTTAGCATAAACAAAAAATTTAATTTTTTACCCCGTTCCCCTGGCAACACACCTCTACAGCCCACCTCCCTTCTGCTACAGCTCAATCCTTAGCCCTTTAGTTCCAGCTCCCTGTAATACTGTTCTTAGCACAGGTAAGGGATCCGTTATTCGGAAACCTGTTATCCAAAAAGTTCAGAATTAAGGGAAGGTTATGTCCCATAGACTCCATTTTAATCAAACAATTCTAATTTTTAAAAATGATTTACTTTTTCTATTATAATAATTAAACAGTACCTTGTACAGGTATGGGTCCTGTTATCCAGAATTCTCGGTACCTGGGATATTCTGGATAACAGATCTTTCCGGAATTTTGGTCTTCATACTACTAGAAAATAGTTTAAATATTAAATAAACCCAATAGGCAGATTTTGCTTCCAATAAGGATTAATTATATCTTAGTTGGGATCAAGTACAAGGTACTGTTTTATTATTACAGAGAAAAAGAAAATAATTTGCGAACATATTTTCATTTGCATATTTGCTAATAATGTAGTCTATGGGAAATAGCCTTTCCGTAATTCAGAGCTTTCTGGATAATGGGTTTCCAGATAATGGATCCAACTAGGATATAATTCTTATTGGACTGAAAGCAATCCTATTTGATGTTTAAAGAATTTTTTAGTAGACGTAAGATATATTCAAATTACAGAAAAATGTCTTATCAGGAAAACCCCAAGTCTGGATAACAGGTCCCATACCTGTAGTGCTGGATCAACTAATCCAGCTAGGATTGGTCCTTGGCCAGCAGTCAAACTAAGAAGCAGAGGAAACTTGTTCCCAGCAGCTCCAACCTGAGGTGCCCAGATGCAAAACTTGCCTCCTTCCCAGCAGCAACCAGTCCCTCACAATAAACAGCCTGCTCAAAATACACAGACTTCAGTGCCTTTCCTTCTCCTTTAAGTACTAAACCTAACCTAAACTAAAGTGCCTTTAAAGTACTCTTTCAGATGGCTTGTGCGCTGGTCTCAAAATATCTGGCCCATTGACACTTTTAGCGGCACAATTTCTGCTGCAACTACAAGAGGTAGCAATGGGGAGATTCCATTCCCCAGGGCTAAAGCATTAACCTATCATTGTACATTGTCAGAAGTACTGTAGGTAACAAATAATGTTGCAATATAGTAATACAACAATATTGTAATGCATATGTAGGACTGCAAGGCAACAGTAGCACATATAAAATCACATGCAGTTGTTATAGCTTTCTCATTGGCATAAGTGCAGCCATGTTGCTGATTAATCTGTAATTTTTTTATTGTCACAAATTGCCATCTCCTGCTGCCTGTCAAATGCATTGCAAACACTTATCATCTGCCAATTAGATTTGGTAAAGAACTTTCTTGTAGTGCTAAAGATATTTGCACGTGAGCTCAAAAGAAATTCCACCCATCATACTCATGTATTTTAATTTTTTGTTTTTCTGCATGCCATCAAGATTGGAGTGACCAATCAGACAATCCCCTAGTGGGCCCTAGCCAAATGCCCATCAGCCCTTTGGTATTTCAACCACAGGTGTATGTGTCACCTATTAAGCAAAGTCTTTTGTTGTGCGAGTGGAGCCTAGTGGTTCCAGTCCAACAATGGGCTAGATTCAACTCAAAAGAAAAAGTTATCTCATTGGTTAATCACGTGAAAAGTCACAGATGAGATTCATTTTGAGGAGGTAAAACTTTTCTCCTAATTCAGCTCCAGTTTTTTCCCATATGCTTCAATAGAGTTTTCATGTGATACATTGGGGCAAATTCACTAAGATTCGTAGTTGCGACAGGCGTAACTTCGCCGCACTTCGCCAGGCGTAGTTTCGCCAGCGCTTCGCAAATTCACTAAAATCCGAAGTTGCGCTCAGGGGTAGCGTAAGGTTGCAAAGTTGCGCTACCGTTGATTCGCTAAGTAAAGCGAAGTTATGCTAGCGAAGGCTAATTTGCATATGGCGCCAAATTCAAATTTCAATGGAGGAATACGTATCAGCACTACAAATGGCTAGAAAAGCTTCAAAACATCAAATAAAATTTTTATTTTGCCCTACACATGTGCCCACTGTCTAGGTAAGTTGCCATGAGTCAGGAAATATAGGGGGGAAGGAGGGGAGCCCCAAAAAAAATTTCGATCTTTTTCAGCCTATCACCCATAATGTAGAAAACACGCCAGCGTTTTTTGGGACTTAGAAAAAATTTTGACTTTTTTTGAAGCATTCCCTATCTACTCTATTGCGCTTCGCCTGGTCTGAGGTGGCGAAGGAAGTCTAGCGTAAAAGGTACAGTACACTGCGCGCGTTAGTGAATTTGCATAGTTACGTCGCTAGTGAAACTTCGCCAGGCGTAAGGGTGCGAAGTAACACTAGCGAAACTACGCCAGCGTTCGTTAGTAAATTTGCGCAGTAACGAAAATGTCAAATGCTAGCGAAGTAACGCTAGCGTTCGGCGCTTCGGCGCTTAGTGAATTTGCCCCATTGTGAGATAAGTTTTTCTGAATTGATTTGCATCTCAAATTGAATCTCATCCATGTGAATCACAATTCAGTGAGAAAAAGGTTTATTAAGTAATAAACCTTTTTCTTACTGAATTGAATCTGGCCCATTGTCTGCTTTTAAGAATATGCAGGGCAAGTGATATACTTAGGAGAAATATTTATTTGCAAAATCTTAATAAACACAATATTCTTCTTTCCAGAGAGGAAACCCTCTAAGAAAATACCCATCACTGAATGGTTCCATCCTGGAAAACCTGAGAGAGCTGAAGAAGGCCTTGACTGACAAGGAATGGATGGTGGGTAGCATGGAAATCAGTTTCAATTAATTGAGAATGAATCCCATCCTAACTAGTTTGTGAGCCTTCTTTGGCTTTCTGCTTTTTCTGAACATAAGGCATGTGCCTAGGGCACAATGGTGTTGGGGGGCCCAGGCATGTACGGTACCTCATTTGTAGCCTACCCCTAGTCCAGGCTCTTTTGCACCTTAGCATCCGCAAGTTTTTTCAGCTCTCCAACTCCCCATCGGCAGGACAAGAGCATGCACATTCGTTTGCGCATGTACGTGTGTTTGTTCACTTGCGCATGTGTGCACGGATCATGAGGGGAGGAGAGATGTGGTTGACTGGGTTGCCTAGGGCGTCCGGCCAGCTTGATTGGTGCTGCAACATAACATCACTTCATGGGTTTCTTCTTGTCACTTGTTGCTTTCCCACCAACTCTCCTGCCATTATGTCAGGGTGGCTGATTTTCATGGCATTCTTGGCAATATGTCATTATCCACTGCAGAGATTTGACTATTTGTAAATTGGCACAATAGTGCCACAGTTCACAAGTCAAATGGGAGAATAAAATTGATGACCCATTTCACCATATACCAAATACCAGCTTCCCAAGTAATTTCCTCAGTTGTGGCTTTAAAATGAATAATCAGGAAACAATAAACAGTTGTTAAAAGGACATGCTGCAAAGCGGGACAAGTCCCTTTGTTCGTTAGGTTGAAGGGTGTTTGCCCCAAAATGTTGTGTTTAACACTCAACACAGGGGATTGTCTCCACGACAGCATAGCCGCATGCCGGCTGTTCCTGTATACACATGGGTGTGTAATTGTTACCCTAGCAACTACATAGTTTAAATGGCAAATAAGTCATAAAACAATATTGATAACATTCAAAATACACAGGCAGATATAAAACAGACAGATTAAGTTGGCAGTTTATTGGGCAGTGCATGGGGCCCTCTGATAGGCTTCCATGATCGATATCTAGCAGAAAGCCAGCCAGATGTTGATTAGACTGGGTTAAAATCCAGTTGGATCGAGGACCGCATTTGTTCATTGATTGGTCCTCGATTCGACCGCCCGTATTCTCCTCGTTGTGATCCAATTGTTGGGCCCTAGGGCCCACGATTGGATCAGCCCGATATCGCCCACCTCAAGGTGGGCATATCAGGGAGAAATCTGTGTATACTTTAGAATATAACAGTCTTCGTCATATTAGAAGTAACAATGTCAAGGTGAAATTCTCTTTTAAAAGGGATGCAACTTTCTTTACTAGCTATGCTGATTTAGATACTGGTAAACTACAACTCCCAGCATACTGCAAAAAAATAAAACATGCTAGTACAGCAACATCCCAAATGGATTAATAATGGATTAATAAAGCAACCTTTTCCCAACTTTCCATGTTTAGTAACTCCATATTGTAAGATAATTCTTTAATTAGAGTCCTGCAGCGGGTTGGGTACCCGCGGGTTACCTGCGAAAACCTGTGGAACCCAGCGGGTTGCAGATAGAAGTTTCGAGAGCAGGTATAGACACGGCTTGTCGGTTCTCCTGGTTTGCTGGTCGCGGTTCAGGTCACGGGTCTTCTCAATAGCGAGTTTTACTCCTTTTTTTCTGATCACGCCTACTTCCAATGATGTCCCTTCCGGTTTACAATGACAGCACTTCCTGTTTTACTCCTTTTTTTGATCACGCCAACTTCTAATGATGTCACTTTTGGTTTACAATGACAGCACTTCCTGTCTCTTGATGGTCAGCGGGTTGCATATTGGGTTTCGGATAAGGTACTTGCGGGTTGGGTAGCGGGTAAGTATGCGGGTTCCGGGTCGCGTTTGGGTTTAACAAATTGATTCCGAGTAGGACTCTATCTGTCTGCTATGTGTACATCTGGCTTTATGTTCAGTATTCTTGGTATGATCATTGAACACATTTTTTCCTGGCAGCAAACAAATTGCTCTCCACCAGCACTTTAGATGTTTCATTGTAATAATAGCAAACTAAAGGTATCTCCCCATCACAGACAAGAGCTGACATATCTGTGGGATCTCTCTTCCTCCAGTCCTGTATTTGTAAATATTTCAGAATGCAATCTTTTATTATTCTTACAGAGCTTTGATACTTGGATGCAGCAGTGGTATCTCTTCTTTTTGGTGCAAAACACTGAAAAGCCAGCTGAACCACTCCCACAGAGCAAGAATATTGCAGTCACAGGTATTGTAAAACTCTATGGAATATTGCCCTACATTTGGTGGAAATTACAAAGCCTTAACTATAAATTTCAGGAAACTGTATTACTTTCTCTGGGGCTGCCCTGCCCCAAAGGGCTCGAAAACCCACTATGACAAATTATAGGGACAATAGATATGGTATGTCATTACCATATAAAGGATGCAGGCGATTGGCTATACAGAGGCCATAGAACTCCACAGTGATTTATTCTTCTATGGGCTCATTTATAAAGATAGGTGCTCAATGCCACCAATGTAGTTGTCCATAGCAACCAATCATATATGTTTTCATTTCAATTTCCAGCTAGCAGAGTAATGAAATGAATTGCTAATTGATCACTTTGGGCAACTGGCCACTCAATATTAAAAAGTTGGAGACCCTTCATCTGTCGTGATGCTGTCTACCACACAGCAGCCTGGTATTAGCAGTTTAAAACTATTTAATATATCACTAAAAATTGAAAATGAATGTGAATTCCAAAAATGCTTAGAGAAGTACTCTAAGGGGTTATTTATCGAAGTTCAAATTTATCTCAACCGCACGGGTTTTTTGGGCTTATTTATTAATACACTTTCCCGAAATTGTTGTTTGTGGGAAAAAATCACGTATTTTTCTTGATTTTTGCATTCGGGTTTAGTAAATAACCCCCTTAGTGTACTTGAATTTTCTGTTTGGGTTCAATAGCTAACCTAGGTTTGGAGAAGCTATCACAAAAGCCAGCTTGCGAGGAATCAAAGTATGTACACATCAAAACTTATGTGTAAAGTGACCTTTAATCTGAATCTGATACCCTATTCCATTGTCCATTACTGGATCCTTGTGAAACAGGATTTCCTGGATTTAAGGGGAAACTGCTAAAATTTAGCAACAATTTGCTATGCATAACCAATGTTCTCTAGCCTATCTTGAGTGTGGATTTCATGAGGGCCTATCCTTTCTACCATTTGTATTTTCTACTACCTGTAAGTCTGCATCTTTGGACCTAACCTGGGCCCAAACTGAATCCTGAATTTAGTGCACTCTACTAAAAATATTTTTCTGTGTATCTTCCAGGTGCACCCCTAATGACTGAGTGCCAGATGTTATCTAGGATCCATAGCATGACTGGCACTTACAAGCCTCAGTGTGAGCAAAATGGTGACTTTCAGCCACTGCAATGTTGGCCAAGCACTGGCTTCTGCTGGTGTGTTTACCATAATGGAACAGAGGTCCCTGACACCAGAACCCGGTCAACACTGGACTGCAGTAGTAAGAGAATTTCTTCTTAACTTTGTACTGTTGGGGTTGGATAACATAGGGAATGATGGCTACATGTCACCTGATCAAGTAAATAGGGGAGCAAAATGAATCAAATGCCTGATGCTAATTCTCTATCCATGTTATAATGAAAGGTAGTGCTATTTTTAAAAACCCTTTCATAAAACTGACATTTAGGTACCTCAAGCTTAATAACTGGATTTTCCAATGATTTTATTAGTGCTATATCATTTCAGTGTTATCTGGCATTGAGCGGGGCAATAATCTGCTGTATGATGTTTTAAAAATCATTCTCTGGTTCTCATCATGCTTTAAAGGGTTGTTCACCTTTGAGTTAACTTTTATTATGATGCAGTGACTAGGGATGAGAGGAATATTTTGCCACCAACAAAATGCCCATTTAGTGTGTAGTATAAAATGTCACATAGTTTGACACCCTTTGACTTCAGTACATTTACCAAACTTTTTGCTATTCTGTTAATTTTCAGCAAAGCAAAACAGGTCAGATTTGTTGGAAAACTGACTTTGGGTGTGAGGGGAATGTAAGCTTCCTGGACAATTGTTTTTACTATTAAGTGTACATTGCCATATACTCTTGGTAAAACATGCTTGCCATGACCAGTATACAAGATATCAAAACCAAGATGGCAATTTCTTACACATATAGCCAAGAAGAAATTAAAGGGAACATTGGTCATGGTCTTCCATATTTTCAATCATAGAGGCTCCTCCAGTGGTATTATTCTCAAACCAGCAGACAACTGGGTTTTGGGCCAGAGTTGAAGAGTTTATACAATAACCATTAATGGAAATATGTAGGCACTGTAAGGGCAGAAGTATCAAAATCATTGCTAAGTGCTCGGTGCTTGGCACAATGGGGGGGGGGGGGGAGAGCAATTTAAAGTGTTTTTTTACCTCCAAAAATTTACAATGATGTAGTAACTAGGAATAAGTAACACAGCAAGCAGAAGGTGGTGGGGAAAGCTGTCAATTCAGGGTCGGGTGCAGTAACAAGAGAGAGAGAGAGGGGTTTATTTGGCATATATCTAACAGTACAGCAGCTCTGTATATGTGTATGTATTTATGATGCTCAATTAACAATGATTTAACAATAACTTCACAGGTCTCGTGCAGACAGAAGACCTCCTGCTTATGGAATCAACACCAAGCAGTGATGCTGACCATCGGCCACTTGGTAAATATAATATAATAATTAAGAAAACCTAACACCCCTCCCTTAAAAGGACTCCTGTCTCCTTCCCATGCTCCCCACTTTCCTGAAGCCACATTTGTTTTTTGACTCCCTGTTGGTGTCTGGTCCTAACTGGAAGCCAGGACCAGACTTCTGGTCTTCTTTGTCTTCTACTCTGCTGTGTGGACAGTGAATGAGACATGGCCAAACGTGGTGGCTTCCATCTCCAAAGCACAGCACTGTTATACTCTACTCATCCTCTGCTACCCAAAACATAACACAGATCATGTACAGTGGGAGCTATGCAGTTGGAGAGGGGGCAATTGTATGATAGCAAGAATGTCATATCTCATTATTCTAATTACTTAGAAAGATGAATTATCCTATAGAACCCATCTGTCAGTGATCACATTATCATACACAGTCTACATGCAACACGTTATATTCATAAACAGTTGCAGGGATCATATTACTAACTAGCAATAAGGTTATCCCTGGTCCCTGTTCCGTGACTGCTGTGAACAAATGAATGCTGCTGTGTACGTACATGGATCATACACTCAGATGCTAGGCATCGTATCATGCACCCAGTGGGAAGATATCATAAATAAACTTCATACACTTAGATGTGAAGTTGCATATTAAACACAGAGTGAGTAACATATCCATAAGTATCTACTGTATGTAATCATAAAGTTGAGAGTGGTTCCATTAACAACTGGATCTATTTTGGTTACAAGGGACAGTGGAAAAGAACTGATCTAGCAGAGATGATTTTTAATGTACTGTATGAGGAAAGGTTGTCTCCTTAGACAATTGTAATTAAGTTTATAGAGAATTATGGGTGCAGTGGATTTAAGGGTGGTTGGATTTAGTCTCCCTTTATCTAGGAAATAATGTTTTTATTTCTAGCAGTAAACAGGGCAATATCTAAAAATTAAAGTAAAGCCACTTTCTACTTCCTGTCCTGCTGAGCCAGAAATAACAAAACCATCTGTGGGAACAAATTGAGCCGAGGCTCAGTTCCATGCAATTGCCTAAACTGTGTCAGCCTTGACCTTTGTTTTAACCTGCCTAGGTTTCATCTAGGGAAGAACAAAGGTCAAAGCTGAGCATGTAGTTTTCAAACTCATCTACGTTGTTAATCTGTACGGTAAATACATATACAGCTCCCAGCAGCCTTACTTTTGTAGTAGAGCAGGACAGAACTCCTTTTCTAGAACTAGGAATTAGGAGAACTAAAAGAGAACTATAGTAAAATTGGGTTTTATATTCCTAAATAGACTCAATGAAACATTAGCTACAAATTGAATAAGACTTCTAACTTACTACTCCTGTCTTTTTGCAGGTTAAAGCATCAGATGATCTTGTAACCCTCTCTGGAGTATCTAACCTGATTCATACAAAGCAGCCACAAGGATTCCTGTAAATCCGTCTTTATGTTGCTCTGGCATTCTGGCCTCAGGTTTCTCATTAGGCTTATGGTAGTGCTTATTACTTTTATCTTTTAATGGTTTTCATTTAGTGTAATGTTAACATAAATATAAATAAAGGAATAATCGATACATGGCACCATTCACCTACTTGGAAGAAACTGTGCTCACAGATCCAGGCACTGGTAATCGAACCCTACCCACCACTTATTTGTGCCAAAGTGGAAATGCAAATAGCAATAGAGTAGTAACTCAGATCACTTTGTAACTGCACATGATTGAAAAGAAGCATCAGGTGACCAGACTAACTAGTACTTCTGAAAAATGGCTTATTCATGTCTCTACCATGGACAATTCCTCCACTTCTAGCCACTACTAACTCATCTTGTATTTTCATATGGTTAAGGCCAAAGCAGGTTCGCAGTAAAATGAGGTCTGGGAGTATGAATAGCATCTCAAGTAAACACATTTAATTTGATATTTATGTTGGTACAAATGGGGCTCATTTAAAATTGCTGGGTTTTTTTGTCAATTAGGTATAGAAGCCATTTTATTTTTTTAATCTTTTTTCTGCTGATTCTGTTGGATTTGCAGGTGTTTGCACCTTTTGTATAATGTGCATTTGCTGTATTTCATGCCTAATAAAATGAGTGGTTACATCTTTGCATCCAATTCTATTCAAAAAATCTATTTAAAAAATAGCCTTATATAATAAGAACCAACACAGTCAGTTTCTTTCAACTAATCCTACATTGAGGAATCTATCAATAACAGTATTTTCCTAGCTAGGTGCTTCAAACTGTCTGCCACATTCACCCCTCCTTCAGTCATATATTGTAATAATTTAAAAATATAAATCCTCTCTCTATTTCAATATGAGACTGGACAAATAATTAATCCCAGTATAAACGCTGGACCCAGTATTATTTAGACCCAAGGCAATACTACTTGGACCTGCTCTACCCCCCCACCTTACTCACTAGCACTTGATCACACGACCATCTAAAAAGGGGCCATTGTGCCATAACAAGCCAGAATATATTTATCCTCACTCCCACAGGTACCTGCTTCTACTTCCCATGTCTGTTCCTCTTTCTAGTTCCAGCAAATGGGTAATGTTCGTGTAACGCTATTTCTAGCTATTTTAAAATATAATAGTCCGGCTATAGCAGTTAAACACGGGTTGCACTTCATTCTAACAGGCTAGACCTTCACTATGTGGAAATTATGAAAGACAAGTGTAGTTGAACTGCAACTTATATGCTACTGTGTAAATATAAAGTAATAAGGACGCCAGGAGGTTCCTGGAGCAAACAAAAAGTACAAAGTTTATTAGCAAACACAGGATACTCTAACAATACATATATATCAAATGAACCGCACACGAGGTGGGACATTCACTAAGAATCGTAGTTGTAATTTGCGTAGTTACGTCCGTTGTACAAATTCGCCAGGCGTAAGGGTGCGAAGTAACACTAGCGCATTTCAGAGAATGGCCTGCGATCTGTGTAGGAGTGACCCCATTGATTTCCGCTTCCATCTCCAAGCGCCTACCCGCAACTGGCAAGTACGGTATCGTAACGTTATATTAGCCCATGCGCATCCTATCATTGGTGCAAATGCCTCTGTTACTCAAATTAACCGTGCCTGCGATCTGTGTAGGAGTGACCCATTGATTTCAGCTTCCATCTCCAAGCGCCTACCCGCAACTGGCAAGTACGGTATCGTAACGTTATATTAGCCCATGCGCATCCTATCATTGGTGCAAATGCCTCTGTTACTCAAATTAACCGTGCCTGCGATCTGTGTAGGAGTGACCCATTGATTTCAGCTTCCATCTCCAAGCGCCTACCCGCAACTGGCAAGTACGGTATCGTAACGTTATATTAGCCCATGCGCATCCTATTATTGGTGCAAATGCCTCTGTTACTCAAATTAACCGCATACCATGGCTATCTTAGCCCCTGCTCGTATTGCTAAATCCCTTCATCCAGGCTCATTCCTGTAAGTAGAACAGATCTGTGCGCATTGCTGGGTACCGACCGGCACCAGCGCTCCACACCACTCCGTCCATCTCTGGGGAACATTTAGGTTGGTACATATTGTGGTCCTTCAGTTTAGTTATGACACCAAGTCATCTCTTTCAATGTTCTGGAAGTGCAATGCCAGGATTTAACGCACGGATAGGCACACCATTCTCTGTCCTTCTAGGATCCTTCTAAAATTCTTGACTTCTCTACTAGACCTAATTTTGTCCCACAATTACTTTACCTTTAAAGGGGTCTATTTTTTTTTAACAGCTGGGACAGCTATGGGTTTCAAATGTTGCCCCCTCATTTGCAAATCTGTTTATGGAACAATTTGAAGCCACTTTCCTGTTATCTATTTGCAAAAGAAATATATTTTTCTACAAATGCTACATAGATGATTTGCTACTAATTTGGCATGGCACCGAAGAGGCACTCAAAATGTTCCATAAAACACTAAATAACTTGAATTCACCCATCAAATCGAGTCTTGAGTATAACACTAAACAGATACATTTTTTGGACATCACTATTTTCAGACAGGGTGATAAGGTGGGTACTTCTCTGTATAGGAAACCCACGGACCATAACAGTTTAGTACATGCACACTCACACCACCTGCCACATATGTCCCGAAGGGTTCTGTTCTCACAATTTCTGAGAGTCATTTGGAACAACTCTGATAGAATGACGGCTGAACTACAACTCTCTACACATATGTCACAATTTGCTTCCAGAGTTTATTGAATAAAACTGATTAATGAACAGTTACAAAGAGTGAATCTCCACACACAGGAAGAACTGTTGCATAAACAGAATCATGGTCCCAGGAATAATCCGGATTTGATCTTTGTTATGAAGTGGACAGACAAAAGTGCACAAGTGAAGGAATCCCTGAGGAACAGATGGGAGATACTCCAGTCCGATGCTAGTTTACCGTTCTTTGGGAAAAAGACACCTCTAGTGGCATATCGGAGGGGCCGCAGTTTGAGCGACCTACTTGTGAAAAAAGATCACCTATAAGGCTGGAGTAACATGGTTGAACAGACCTTTAAAAAATGGCTGCTTTAAATGTGCGAATTGCCTTACGTGTAATGGGATGCTACAGGGCTCTCAATTTACTCACCCTAAAACTGGTTCAACATAACTCATCGAGTGAAATGTACAACAGACCATGTTGTTTATATGGCATGGTGCCCATGTGGACTCCACTACGTAGGGAAAGCCTCAACATAATATCGGGAACAAATAAATAACCACAGGAGTGCCATCAGGTTACTTCATAAGCATACTTTACCGCAGTTCTGTCATATGATAATTGATCATATACCTGCCCTAAGGAGGGGTGGGAATAGAAACTTACTACTGCTGCAGAGAGAGGCTATGTGGATTTATAAATTGGACACGTTAGTGCCTCATGGATTGAATGAAACTCTCCCTATATCTCCCTTTTACTAGAATCCTATAAATATTCTGTGATGGTTTTTTCTATCAAACAGGACAGGATTCCATGGACTACTTTATAGGAGCAAAAAATAACTGTGTATAAGCACCAATACAAACAAATAACATGACACTAGAAGATGTAGTTTGGATACTTTATTGTTATATAATTGATACAATGTTGATAAGGGGTTTAATTTCCATTACTGGGCTATCTTTTGGTTACATAGAGTGAAAGAGATACATTATTATAATGTAAATTGGCTGTATATTGATACACACAACATTGATACATAGTATGCATCATACGGAAGGGTAATTTAACGCTTTGTGTACTGATTCTCAGGTACAAAATTTTCCCCCTGGATGGACTAATATAGGTAGCGGTTGAAGGCCAGCCTGAAGTTTAAGTAAGTGCCTCCGAGTAGAAGTAGAAACCTTAGAAGGACAGAGAATGGTGTGCCTATCCTAGCACTATATCCTGGCATTGTACTTCCAGAACGTTGAAAGGGATAACTAAACTGAAGGACCACAATATGTACCGACCTAAATGTACCCCAGAGATGGACGGAGTGGTGTGGAGCGCTGGTGCCGGTAGGTACCCAGCGCTGCGCACCAATCTGTTCTACTTACAGGAATGAGCCTGGATGACAGGGTTTAGCGATACGAGCAGGGGCTAAGCGAGCCATGGTACGCCGGTTAATTTGAGTGACAAAGGCATTTGCACCAATGATAGGATGCGCATGGGCTAATATGACGTTACGATACCGTACTTGCCAGTTGTGGGTAGGCGCTTGGAGATGGAAGCGGAAATCAATGGGGTCATTCCTACACAGATCGCAGGCACGCGTTCCGCTGAAAAGGCGATATATGACAACGAATTTGTGAGGTCCAGAGGGGCAATGAATAATGAATATTGTGGTAAGCAATGATTTTATGTTACACACACTGTCACAATGACACTTTTTCACTCTATGAAGACATGAAAAGGGTTTCATGTAGATCACTGACGCAATATATCGTTTTGGATTCAAAATGTTCCATAAAACACTAAATAACTTGAATTCACCCATCAAATCGAGTCTTGAGTATTACACTAAACAGATAAATTTTTTGGACATCACTATTTTCAGACAGGGTGATAAGGTGTTTGTTGATAATGGGTTTAATTTCCATTACTGAGCTATCTTTTGGTTACATAGAGTGATAGAGATACATTATTATAATGTAAGTTGGCTGTATATTGATACACACAACATTGCATCATGAGGAAGGGTGATTTAACGCTTTGTGTACTGATTCTCAAGTACAAGATTTTTCTCCTGAATGGACTAATATAGGTAGCGATTGAAGGCCGGCCTGAAGTTTAAATAAGTGCCTCCGAGTAGAAGTAGAAACCTTCGAAGGACAGAGAATGGTGTGCCTATCCTAGCACTAAATTGTACTTCAAGAACGTTGAAAGGGATGACTTGGTGCCTGTCATAACTAAACTGAAGGACCACAATATGTACCGACCTAAATGTACCCCAGAGATGGACGGAGTGGTGTGGAGCGCTGGTGCCGGTAGGTACCCAGCGCTGCGCACCAATCTGTTCTACTTACAGGAATGAGCCTGGATGACGGGGTTTAGCGATACGAGAAGGGGCTAAGCGAGCCATGGTATGCCGGTTTATTTGAGTGACAAAGGCATTTGCACCAATGATAGGATGCACATGGGCTAATATGACGTTACGATACCATACTTGCCATTTGAGGGTAGGCGCTTGGAGATGGAAGCAGAAATCAATGGGGTCATTCCTACACAGATCGCAGGCATGCGTTCCGCTGAAAAGGCGATATATGACAACGAATTTGTGAGGTCCAGAGGGGCAATGAATATTGCGGTAAGCAATGATTTTATGTTACACACACTCTCACGATGACACTTTTTCACTCTATCAAGACACGAAAAGGGTTTCATGTAGATCACTGACGCAATATATCGTTTTGGATTTATTATGAGATAAATTAGCCACTAAATACATACCTTCTTACACTGCTGTGTTTTTCACTTGATAAAACGTATCACTAATGATATGCACTTCCTGATGATGACGTCATGAGCTGGTTTGGCGCCATCTTAAGCTTTAAATATGTGTGTTGTTTGTGTTGAAATCACTTCCTGAGGACGGCTTGAGTTGGTAGCCGAAACGTCGAAAATAAACACTATTTGATTTTTTTCACTTTGAAAAGCCCTGGTCTGTGGTTCATTTGCTAGATTTACATAAGGAGTGCTCCAGGTAGATAATTTGTGTATATATATATATATATATATATATATATATATATATATATATATATATATATATATATATATATATATATAGACAAATAAAAGAGTCCTCTGCACTCAACCCATTATCAATATATTTAGGCATAGACATTTTGTGCATACTGCTACTGAAAAATGCCTATATATATATATATAATATGAGCTGGCCAACTACGTCAAAGTCATCCCATATCTGGTCAGTCCTACGCTCAATTTTCATCTGATTCATTAAGAATTCTATTGCTTCATTATACATTTCACAAAGGGACTACGTTTTACCTGCAACTTACTAGCTGCTTTCAAAGTAAAACTCCCAAACTTGGCTGCCCTTTTATTAGACACCAGTGGGATCACCTGACTATAGCTGGGAATGGTGGGAGCTACAACATGGAGCTGGTCACTGCTCCTGTATAACTATAACAAACAAAGGAAAGTTGTGCTCACCACTAATTTTTAAACCATTAGGCGGGGGTGCAATGAGGCTGTGACCACTAAAAAAAAATATATATATATACACACACAAATGTAAATCAGCATCCTGCCATAAAAAATGAAGGTTACAGTTCACTGCCTTACATTCTACAAAGAAGAAGAAATGCTTGCTTACTGAGACAGAATAGAAAATACTTCTTCCCTTATTATGCCCTGTTTTTAGCTTCTCTGGTCCGAGTGCCAAACATAAGAATAAATACAAGCACCAGGGATTTCTTAAGAATCAGTAAGTAAGGGGAAATGTATAAAGCAAAAACTAGCAATCAGAAATAAGAGATGTGTGTAATGAGTTTTGTAAAACCATTTTAGGCTGCAATCTTTATATTATATAGTGAATAAAGTACCCCCTCTTGTAAAATATAAGTTACCGAGGAGTTCCATGACCATATAAAAACACGAGGCCAAAGAGTGTTTTTATACAGTTCATGGAACTCCAAGGTGACTTCTAATATCCTCCTATACTGTATTGCAACAGGGGATAATTTATTTAGTTTAATACACAAGTTTCAGTGAGTCATGTAACAGAAATGACATTACTAAACTCTGATTATTACCGATGACTAGTGATGGGCGAATATGGGGCTTTTCGCTTTGGCGAAAAATTCACGAAACAGAGGAAAATTCACAAAACTGTGCCGGCGTCTCGTTTTTGATATCGGCGTCCATTTTTTTTTACGCTGGTGAATTTTCGCTGGTGAATTCTCGCGGCGGTTTTGCCAATTTATTCGCAGGCGGCGAATTGCGGGAATTCGTTGCGAATTTGCACTTGCCGAATAAATTCGCCCATCACAGGACTAGTTCCTTCAGTAGTTTTGAGGACCAAATATTGGTCTCAATACTAGGAAAGAAAATATATTTTTATAGAATGATTGCACAAAACCTCGAACCTACTTCAAAACCTTGAATATTAATGTAATACAATGTAGTCCAATTAGTCTGGAATCCAAACGTGACCTCTTTTTCTTCTTAATGATTCTACAAAGGGAAAGAATGGATGTTAGGGAAGATATCTGCTTATTAAGTTCCTGCTTTCACCAGCCAACTATTATTAACAATTGTCATGACTATGCACATGTGTCAGACTGGCTAGTAAGAGGCCAATATACCTGTTTAGGTGCTCAGTGCAATTCAGAAACATGAATGAAATATTATGCATACATTTAATGAATAAGTTTAATAAATAGTCTGAATGAACAATAAATGGCAAAAAAAGGTATGTGACAGACTGGGAAAGGTTTAATAACTGGACAGTGGCTAGGATAGACATCATGAAAAAATAGTAAACCGCTCAGACTCACCGCGTCTTTCTCTTGTAGGAATGCAGGCAGTCCATACTAAATATCATCAGGTGCTGGAAAGACCTTGGCGTCCCAGGCCGTATATTTCAAAGGAAGATAAAGTTGTATTTTCCGCACACTGCTTCAGTAAAAATCCAAATTCTTTATTAATCCATTTAAAAGCGAGAACACATCACACAAGCTTGACGCGTTTCGGGCGCATGCGCCCTTAATCATAAGCAATAGGATAGACATCAGACAGGTCTGAAATCACACTTCAATGGCTGAGGAAGGTTACAGGCAAATACTGTATTATGTCCCTGGTATATTTGCACATTTGGTATTGACATGCTCTTGGACAGCACTGATCTACAACATCAAGTATCTGCATCAACATCTATTATAAATATATGCATGTGTATATGGTTCAGATTTTGGTTTAGTATTCATGTAAATCTTTTTTAGAGGATTTTCTGAGGGTTACCCAAATCCAAATATTATGGATGCAATGCATCTCCAGTTTAACCATTTATGGTGGTTGCAGATGGGAAGATTAATCGCCCAGCGACAAATCTCCTCTACTGCAGACACTAATCATCCAGAACTGTGTTCCCACTGGCAATAATACGAATTGCTGGTGGGAATACTTTGGATTACCGGAGTTGCACGAAGTTGCCTCACAAGATCACGGTGCTCCTATCTGCACTGGCCCGGGGGTTCTTCCAGCGAGCACCACGGATCGATCGGCTTCCAGCTTCTTCTTTCTTTGTGCACATACGCATGTGCAGTAGCGCCAAACTTTAAAGAAGAAGATGTCTATTTTGTTTTACTGCATATGCGTTTGCTGCGGGAAATTTGAAGAAAATAGAAAAAGGAAGCCGATTGCTCTGTGGTGCTCACTGGAAGAACAATCACTTGGGGGTGCCTAACTTTTGGTACCCCCAATTAAATAGGCCTTTCCTTCTCCTTTAAGCTGGCCATATACGAACCAATTTTTCTTTACTTAATTTTAGTGCTATGCTAAAAAAGCAACAAATTATCGTAAGGTTGCTGTGCACCAAATAATGAATCACAAAGATATGTTAAATGGTTTTTCAACTTTTTTTTAAATGTTGTTTGTCTTCTTTATATTTCAATATTTTTATTGTTTTACAACAAAGAGAAATGCAGTGCAATACAGTTATGATATTAGTCATATAGTACAAGAAGCATACTGGGAAGATTACTTCACAAATCATTTTCTATACAGATCCCATCATAACCTAGTATTACAATAAACAGTTTGCACCAAACGCTTCATTATTGAAACATCAATGAAACGTTCACTCTTACAAATTGACAAAACCTAGTATTGAAACTATAAGGTTCATACACTAGAGGAGTAACACGGTAAAGTAGTACTTTAAAGGGGACCCGTCACCCAAAAAAATTATTCAAACTCCTATTTTATCATATTAGCCAAGAAAAATGAATTTTAATTACACTATATAAATTATTGGAATCTTGTTTCCTTCAGTCTGGGAATTCAAAATGATAGCAAACAGGCAGGAACCATTTTGTGAACACTGTTATTAAGACAAGTCTTGTATAATCTCAGAATCTTGTTTGTGCACCAGAATGGGGGACCCAATGTCCATTCCCATGCACTGGCTACACAATTAAATGGTAAAAAGAACGGGGGAATGTGGGGAGAGCAGTGACATCTAGGAAGTGCTGAATGGAAAGTGAAAGTAATTCTCTGCCCCACCTCTATGCCACTGGCATAGAGGAGGGGCAGACAATATTTGATTGACAGCTCAGATGTTTAAATGAGCTTACAACAGCTATGAATGCTTTAATAAAAAATAGAAATTGGATTTCATGTTTAATTTGAAAAGGACTTTTATTATATAGATTTTTGTGTCTGGGTGACAGGTCCCCTTTAAATGCTCAAAAGAGCTACTGGAGAGTCCGCCCCATACCTATATTCCAGCCAAGGAGACCAAACCCATAAAAAATTTTGGTGGGAGTCCAATAAGATACTGGATAGTTTCTCCTGACCCATAATCCAGTCAACTTTATTTTTAGTAGCACCAAAGGAAATTTGTTTGGTTTTCCATGACTTTGTAATCGTCTGTTTTGCAGCAGTCATTATAGAAAGGACTAATTGAAATTGACTATGGGTCAATGAATCTGGCTTTTTACACAAAAGGGCTGTACTAGGATGTTTAGGGATGGAAATATTGAAAATTGAAAAAATCATATTATAGAACCTAGTCCAGTATCTTTGAGCTATTGGACATTGCCACCATACATGAAACATGGTCCATTTTTGGCCACAGCCTCTAAAACATCTGTCTGTTGCCGTAGGGAAGAATTGTGCTATTCGGGCAGGAACCAAGTACCAGCGAAACAAGACTTTATAATTGGCTTCTAATAAAGTAACGTTTCTAGAGGATCTTCGTACATTACTCCATATTGATTCCCATTCATCAAGACTCATATGATAGTCCATATCCTTGCCATGCCTGTACATACGTATGTTAGTTGTTGGCAATCTGTACGTTTAAGGAAATTACTGTATAGGATTGAGATTACTTTGCGTGCTTTAGGAGCTTTACAACACCAAAATTCAAAAAAGGTTCGAGTTCGAATCCCTTCCTTAGAGGAGTCCCATAAAGATTGAACATAATGTAAGAGTTGGCATGCTCTGAAACGTTCATATAAAGGAAAATTATATTTAGTAATTAAATCTTGTGGGGTATATGGGCCAGACAGGGAAAGTAAGTGTCCAGTGGTCAAAATATCCTGATCAATCCACCACTTAAAGGCCGTTTGGTGAAGACCAGGAGGAAACAATGGGTTTCCAAATAAAGGGGCAGCCGGCAACATTGAAGATTTCAGGGTGAATCGATCACATACAGTGTCCCAAGTCTTAAGTGTGTGTTGCAAGCAAACACTACCGATTTTAGGTCTAGTCTTAGAAGGGCACCAAGGTGAAAATGGTAAAGAGAGTAAAGTCTCAAGTTGTACCCAATGGGGGCTATCTAACGTTGTATGAAGCATAAGAATTTGCGATAGTTGGGCAGCTTTATAATAAAAGGACAGGTCAGGAAGCCCCAGGCCCCCACTGTTTTTAGGTAATCCTACTGACTCGAGAAAGTTTCCCAGCCCAAATAAATCGTCCCAACTTCGAATTGGACCTATTCAGATCTTCCTGGAGAATTGGGATCGGGAGAGCCAAAAAATATATAACAATTTCGGGACTATTATCATTTTAATGGAGTTGATACGTCCAACCCAAAAGATGTGGCGGTGTTTCCAATTACTCAAAGTAGAACACAAGCTCTTATATAAGGGAGGATAATTGAACTTATAGAGAGTGTCATAAGAACATGTAAGCTTAACCCCCAACATTGATATATAATGAGGCTGCCAGCCAAATTCGAAATTAAGCTGTAACAATTTCACCTCTTGGTGTGAGAGGGATAGATTAAGAGCTTCTGTTTTACCGTGATTAATTTTCAGACCTGATAGGGTACCAAATCTATCCAACAGACTGTATAAATTAGGGAAGGTCTAGAGAGCATTAATGTGAGATCGTCCGCAAAAACCTTATGGTGAGTGCTAACAGTTGTGATACCTGAAATGTCTGGGTTTGCTCTAATGGGCAATGCTATTGGATTCAATCTCTAAATTAAATAAAATAGGGGACAAGGGGCACCCCTGTCTGGTACCTCGGTGTATAGGAAAGGCCCTAGAGAAAGAGCCCATCATATATACCAAGGCCATAGGGTTCGAATATAGGGAACGAACCCAACTCAAAAAACCAAAACCAAAACCCCATTTCTCTAAAGTGAAATATAAATAATCCCAATTAAGGGAATCGAATGCTTTACAAATATCCAGTTTGAGAAGCATAGCTTTGCATTGTTGATTCTTGGACACCTGCATCAGGAGAATGAGACGTCTAATTGCATCTGATGCTTGATGTCCTGGGACGAAACCCACCTGGTCCTTGTGAATTATTTGTGGAAAAAAGGAGTTTATCCTATTTGCTAATATTTTCCCCAATAGCTTAATATCAGTATTTAGAACTGAGATGGGACGATAATTTTTACATTCAAATAAATCTGTATTTGGCTTCGGAATAGCTGAAATTTTGGCCTTCAAGGTTTCTGGATGAAATTTCCCATAATATTTCAAGGAATTTAACATAGTAGTCAAATAGGGGCATAATTCCCTAGAGAATTTCTTATAGTATACATTAGATAATCCATCTAAACCAGGAGTTTTGCCAGCTGATAATGATTTTATTGCTGAGGACACCTCCTCCATGGTAATGTCCCGATCAACCAATTGAGCCTGATCTGTAGTCAATTGAGGAAGATCTAAGGTAGAGAATTTTTTTTCTACTGTCCTAGTAGACACTGTAGGTGGTTTAGAGTAAAGGGTTTGATAAAATTGAGCAAATTCGTTAGCTATGCTAATTGGATTCCACGACAATGGGCCCTGGGCCGTTCTAATTTTATGAATTACAGGAGGTTTATATCTTTGGTTTAATTTCCGGGCTAACATCCTACCCAGTTTATCTAGATTACAGTAAAAGTTATGTCTTGTCCAACGCAATTTTTTCTCTGCATATGAGGTTAATAGTAGGTCAAGTTCTTTCCGTAAATGGCTGATTTGGGTGGAATAATCAACTTCTGGAGATTCTTTTGTATTGATATCAAACTGTCAAGTTCGTGGGTTAAAGAATTAATAGCAGTCACTCTATCTTTTTTAATCTGAGAACCTTGTTGTATAAAGGTTCCCCTAATCACTGATTTGTGAGCTTCCCAAAGAGTAACCTCAGAGGTCACTAAGTGAATATTTTCTTTAAAGTAATTATTCCGAGACTCCCTAACATCTTTCACCACTGCCGGCATACTCAAAAGGGACTCATTGAGCCTCCAGACTCTGGTACTGGAGCCGTCCAATAATATGGAAAAATTATGGCTTACTGGGCAATGGTCAGACGAGCTTATATTATAAATTTTAGCTGCCCTAAGGGATGGTAGGAGGGCCGGGGTCAGAAAGATGTGATCGATGCAAGACGACAATTTATGCGGGGCAAAATAATGGGAAAACTGCCACGTATTCGGGTTACATTCCCTCCATGCATCAATTAGACCATAAGATTCCAGAAGCTTCTTAAGAGCAATGGAATCTTTCCTGGGTCGGATAGTACTTGGGGATCTAGCTATAAATAACCGGTCTAAATGTTGGTCCCAAACTAAATTTGAATCTCCCAAGATGATCATTTGACCCTGTTGGTGTTGAGAACAAAGATCAAGTAAGGCCGATAAAAATTGTAGCTGGTCCGTATTTGGTGTATAATAGGTCACTACAATAAAATGTATCTCCACTATATGAACCAAAGCTATGATATAGCGACCATCAGGGTCAATAATTGTCTTATTTACCAAAACAGTTAAGCGAGAGTGAAAACACAGTGCAACTCCTTTTGTTTTAGTACAACTGGTAGCTAACAATACATTAGGGAATCTTTTATGTAAGTACTTCGGATAGGATGAATGCAAGAAATGAGTCTCCTGTAGACAGACTATATCTACTTTCTGGGAAGAGAAATAAGAAAAAGCTTTGGACCTTTTCATTGGGGAGTTAAACCCCTGGACATTTAAACTCAATACTTTAAGCGCCATTGGACACCTCCATATATATAGCTAAAGATATTACCTGTAGCATTCTACCCCAAACCTCTAGTGCCCTTGCCAAACCCATTAGAAATATACATCCTCCAGTAAACAGTAAATGCCTACTATACCCCTGACTAGGTACTAAGCAGCTGAACAAAAGTACTAAGGTTTTGTCAAAACAATATAAAATACACAACTGAACAAAAAACAACAATAATGCAGCCAAATTTGCCTGATTGCGTTCAGGGAAAAATGAGTCTTCCTCAGCCGACCTACCAGGGTCCGACACACTAGGCCTTGAAGGACTCACTTCCAAAGGGGGGGAAGTCATAAACCAGCCCGTAGACATGATGAAAGTGCTGATCTCGGTCCATGTGAGTTACTAGGATAAGAAAAGCCCATCTCCGAATTAGTCAAGGATAAATGTAAATTCAACTGTAGAGACCATATAAAAGCATGGTAAAATGAGAACTAAGCGTTCCAACATTAAACTGTGGTGGAGAAGTAGACACATTGGGAATCCTCATCTGATATCCGGAGCCGATTAGGACTCCAAACCAGTTGGCAGATAAAAATCACCAATCTTCAGGTCAGAGATGAACATGACCTCTGTGAATGAGGTCCACTATAGATTCCCGGAAGGCCCCTGATACGCAAGTTGTTGCATCGTGATCTATTATTGGCATCTTCGATCCGATCTAATGCCTCCTTGAGTTGGGTTTGAAGAGAAATGACATCCTGCTCATGGGAGTCTATTACAGTAATAATGTCATCAATTTTAGCATCTGCATCATTAATGCGTTGGCCTAGCTTGGCCACTTGTTTAGTGAGATCTGCAGTAATCCTATTAGCAGTAGCGTCTAATTCCCGCTGTAGCAGTACTTTAAACTTCCCTCACCTGGATCTGAGGTGGTAGACGCTTGAACCCAATAGGGATGTTCCTGGAGATGATGCAGTTAACCGCGTCATTCTTTTAACAGGGCATGACTCATCTTTGACTTAAATTTTAGTATAATGTAGAGAGTGATATTCAGAGACAATTTGCAATTGGTTTTAATTTTTAGCTTTTTATTCAGCAGCTCTCCATTTGCAGTTTCAGCAACAAAAAATAGGTCCAAATTACCCTAGCAACCATGCACTGAATATGAATAGGAGAGGCCTGAATAGAAAGATGAGTGATAAAAAGTAGCAATAACAATACATGTGTAGCCTTACAGAGCATTTGTTTTTAGATTGGGTCACTGACCCCTATCTGAAAGCTGGAAAGAGTCAGCAGATAAATAAAAACAACTATAGAAAATAAATAATGAAGACCAATTGAAAAGTTGCTTAAAAATGTCCATTCTATAACATATTAAAAGTTATCTTAAAGGTGGACCACCCTTTAAAATACTGCAATATATTTATATAATACATAAAAGCCATGAATATCCTGTAAATTATATCCTTATAAACGGTGAGTTCTGATGTCATCAGTTATAAACGGTGAGTTGTGATGTAATTTCTGTCACATGACTCACTGAAATTTGTGTATTATAATAAATAAAGTACCCCCAGTTGCAAAATATGAGGATATTAGAAGTTACCTCGGAGTTCCATGACCTGTATAAAAACACTCGGCCTTCGGCCTCGTGTTTTTATATGGTCATGAAACTCCTCGGTAACTTATAATATCCTTATATTTTACAAGAGGGGGTAATTTATTCACTATATTATGGGCAACATATAAAATAATCAACCCTTTTTCTACCAGCAGAGAGCAGCAATAGTGCACTCTAAGTTTAGAAGAGCTGTAGTTCTTCTGGTCACATGATGACAATATTACTATCCAGTCTGCCTGACAAACCTGTCATGTGATCGTCCCACTGGGGATAGGCTGATGCCTGAAAATCCTGGCTGCAGTATATAGTTGTTTGTCTCCTTGTAGGCTGTTATTCCATCCTCATCAGCAGATAAGTGGCCGTGTTATTTGCTGTGGAAATACAGGAGCTTGTGTATAAATAAGGAGAAACCTACAACAGCAAAAGAGACGAAACAGGTTCAAACTGCAGCAGCCCCTCTGCTGAACATTACTCCCTCCCTTACTAGACCAGACTTGCTGCTGAAAAAATGGCTCAGCTTTTGTTTTGCTTCCTGTTAACCTTTGCAGCGCTGGAACCATTCACATCAGAAGCAGCAGCAGCAGGATCACTGTACGACTGGAGGCTTCTCTCGGTAAGTGCTGCAATATATTAAATTAGAACAGGAAACATAAAAATTCTACTGCACTGGAATGAAGGTATATTTGTGCCAGCTCTGTAGATTTGATGATATATGGCACGGAAAGGGTTAATGCCTCAAGCAATGAACCCTTTAAATACAGGGAGTCACGCACAGCAATGCAAACATTTAAGGGGGTTATTTATTATAGTCTAAATGCCAAAAACTCGAAAATGTTTAGGTTTTTTTTAACTATAAAATCCAATTTTTTATTAGGGGAAAAACCTCAAATTTTTTGGGATTTATTAAACCCCAAGGTTTCAAAAAATCCAGCATCTCAGACCTGCCGAGGTTGTATGAGTCAATGGGAAAGGTCCCTATTTGGAAGTTTGGTGGTCTGCGCTGGAATTAGCCAGAAAATCCAACTATTTCAGACTTTTCGGGCAAAAATCAGAAATGTGGGTTTTTCGGGAAAAAGCCCAAATAAATCAAGTGATTCTGGAAAAAACTCAGAGAATATCATACAATTAGGATTTTTGCTCAATTTTTCCTTGTTTGTCCCTGATCTGATTAAATCATGCTTTTCTAATAAATAAGGTTCAATCGTGGATTCTAGTTTGGTTGGACTTTTTTTTTTTTAATTAAACTGCTCCCCCTGTATAGGAGCAGGAAACCTGAAATCCCTGGGTGCGTGGAAAATAGTTGGGCACTCCCTATTGATTCTAGTACCACAACTTGTACCCTGGGACAGTTCTCTTCTATACCAGCCAGGAGGAATACTTTATACTGTGCACCATACTGCCATCTTTTCCCGACCATGCAGTTAATGCCTGTACCGATTCTAAACCCATTCACAGGGTGGCCAGTGGGTGCTAAAAAATTGTAGAGCAGCACTCACAACAAACATACACTAGGGTGGTACCTTTCTTTTTTCTTGTTTTTTTAAGGAAGAGGAGTATGGGCAGAGCAATGAGAATCTCTGGTTGGAGCCCAACAACTTGGTGTGCCCATTGATTTCTAAGTTTAGTCTCTTTTATTTTAAGAACAAAGAAATGCTTATCAGGGGGGGTGCCAATTAGGGATGTAGCGAACGTCGGAAAAAAAGTTCGCGAACATATTCGCGAACTTGCGCAAAAATGCGAGCGGTTCGCGAACGGTTCGCGAACCCCATAGACTTCAATGGGAAGGCGAACTTTAACATCTAGAAAAGACATTTCTGGCCAGAAAAATGATTTTAAAGTTGTTTAAAGGGTGCAACGACCTGGACAGTGGCATGCCAGAGGGGGATCATGGGCAAAAATGTTTCTAAAAAATCCATTGTTGACACAGCGCTGCGTTTTGTGCTGTAAAGGGCAGAAATCACACTACATTTCTAAACCTGTGTAATAAAATGCTTTAAAACGTCCGGCGTCTACATGCCAATCAAGTCGTGTAAAAGTTACAGCCTGTTCACACGCAAAGACGAAACGCGGTGCTTACTGCAACGCAAAAAGACGCAAAGAGCTTTAATGAATGATACCGTCAAGTGAGCAAATAATAGTTTTTAATTACTAGTTGCTTGTCACCTCCAGGATGTTCGTCCTGTTGGTGGCAATATTTCTGTAGTGGTGTGTTTAGCAGTCACCGTGCTTGTGCGCACGTGCACGGTCAGGCAGAGGTAATTCAATGTACAGTGAAGTGAACCAAAAAACACAGATTCTGCAGTGTGGGCCCAGTTTTGGTCTACTTTATTGATCACCTGCGGTGACCATAAAAGATGCGATTTTGCCACTGTTGCAGAACCCTGAAAAATTAGGCATGTGTACTTTCCTGAAAAATTATGTTTTTTTTGTCGCAGCCACTGAACCAGAAGTCCAGAAACAATATGCCATATAAATGCTGAAAATATTAATTTTTTTTTGTGGCAGCCACTGCAGCACAGAGGCCAGAAAAATATGCCATATAAATGCAAACAATATTAATTTTTTTTTGTCGCAGCCACTGCAGCACAGAGGCCAGAAAAAATATGCCATATAAATGCAAACAATATTATTTTTTTTTTGTCGCAGCCACTGCAGCACAGAGGCCAGGAAAAATATGCCATATAAATGCTAACAATATACATTTTTTTTGTCGCAGACACTGAAGCACAGAGGCCATAAAAAATATGCCATATAAATGCAGAAAATATGCATTTTTTTGGTCGCAGCCACTGAAGCACAGTTGACAGAAAAATTATGCCATATAAATGCAGAAAATATAAATTTTTTTGGTTGCAGCCACTGAAGCACAGAGGCCAGAAAAATTATGTCATATAAATGCAGAAAATATGCATTTTTTTGGTCGCAGCCACTGAAGCACAGTTGACAGAAAAATTATGCCATATAAATGCAGAAAATATAAATTTTTTTGGTTGCAGCCACTGAAGCACAGTTGCCAGAAAAAATATGCCATATAAATGCAGAAAATATAAATTTTTTTGGTTGCAGCCACTGAAGCACAGTTGACAGAAAAATTATGTCATATAAATGCAGAAAATATGCATTTTTTTGGTCGCAGCCACTGAAGCACAGTTGACAGAAAAATTATGCCATATAAATGCAGAAAATATAAATTTTTTTGGTTGCAGCCACTGAAGCACAGAGGCCAGAAAAATTATGCCATATAAATGCAGAAAATATGCATTTTTTTGGTTGCAGCCACTGAAGCACAGAGGCCAGAAAAATTATGCCATATAAATGCAGAAAATATGCATTTTTTTGGACGCAGCCACTGAAGCACAGTTGCCAGAAAAAATATGCCATATAAATGCTGAAAATAGTCATTTTTCGCCATACGTTGACCTTGTAGACATTGTTTGCCCAGTTTTTTTGGTTGCAGCCACTGAAGCACAGAGGCCAGAAAAAATTAAACCAGTAGGGTTTGCACCCTAGTTTGTAACGGTGGCGGAGGGAGGAGGACGCTAAAGGACAGCTGTGTGTGGAGTCATGAGGCTTGAAGAGAAGGACAGCTGCATAGAAGTCAGAACAAGTCTTCCGGCGTGCAGTAACCCTCCGAGATCCACCCCTCATTCATTTTAATAAAGGTCAGGTAATCGACACTTTTGTGACCTAGGCGAGTTCTCTTCTCAGTTACAATCCCTCCTGCTGCACTGAAGGTCCTTTCTGAGAGCACACTTGAGGCTGGGCAAGACAAGAGGTTCATGGCAAATTGTGACAGCTCTGGCCACAGATCAAGCCTGCGCACCCAGTAGTCCAGGGGTTCATCGCTCCTCAGAGTGTCGATATCTGCAGTTAATGCCAGGTAGTCCGCTACCTGCCGGTCGAGGCGTTCTTTGAGGGTGGATCCAGAAGGGTTGTGGCGCTGCCTTGGACAGAAAAACATTTGCATGTCTGACGTTACAGACTGGCCAAAGGGCTTTGTCCTTGCAGGTGTGCTCGTGGCAGGATTACTGGCACCTCTGCCCCTGGAATGTTGATGAGTTCCTGAAGTGACATCACCCTTAAAAGCATTGTACAACATGTTTTGCAGGCTGGTTTGTAAATGCCGCATCTTTTCGGACTTGTGGTATGTTGGTAACATTTCTGACACTTTATGCTTGTACCGAGGGTCTAGTAGCGTTGCGACCCAGTACAGGTCCTTCTCCTTAAGCCTCTTGATACGGGGGTCCTTCAACAGGCATGACAGCATGAAAGACCCCATTCTCACAAGGTTGGATGCAGAGCTATCCATCTCCGCTTCCTCATTATCAAGGACTGCATCATCCACGGTCTCCTCCCCCCAGCCACGTACAAGACCAGGGGTCCCCAAAAGGTCACCACTAGCCCCCTGGGAAGCCTGCTCCTGTTGGTCCTCCTCCTCCTCCTCCACAAAGCCACCTTCCTCCTCTGACTCCACTTCTGGCACCTCTCCCTGCGTTGCAGCAGGTGCCTGGGTTCGTTCTGGTGATTCCGACCAGAAATCGTGCGCTTCCAGCTCCTCGTCACGCTGGTCTACAGCCTCATCTGTCACTCGTCGCACGGCACGCTCCAGGAATAAAGCGAAGGGTATTAGGTCGCTGATGGTGCCTTCGGTGCGACTGACCATATTTGTCACCTCTTCAAAAGGTCGCATGAGCCTGCAGGCATCGCGCATAAGCACCCAGTAACGGGGGAAAAAAATCCCCAGCTGTGCAGATCCAGTCCTACCACCCAGTTCAAAAAGGTACTCGTTGACGGCCCTTTGTTGTTGCAGCAGACGTTCCAACATAAGGAGCGTTGAATTCCAGCGAGTCTGGCTGTCAGAAATCAAACGCCTGACTGGCATGTTGTAGCGCTGCTGAATGTCAGCAAGGCGTGCCATGGCTGTGTAGGAACGCCTGAAATGGGCCGACACCTTTCTGGACTGGGTGAGAACGTCCTGGAATCCTGGGTACTTGGAGACAAAACGTTGGACTATTAAATTTAACACATGTGCCATGCAGGGCACATGTGTTAAATTGCCTAGTCTCAACGCTGCCAACAGATTGCTTCCATTGTCACACACCACTTTTCCGATCTGCAGTTGGTGTGGGGTCAGCCACCGATCGGCCTGTGACTGCAGAGATGACAGGAGTACAGATCCGGTATGGTTTTTGCTTTCCAGGCACGTCATCCCCAAGACAGCGTGACAACGGCGTACCTGGCACGTCGAATAGCCTAGGGGGAGCTGGGGGTGCACAGGTGTGGAGGAGGAGAAGGAGGACCCAGCAGCAGAGTAAGAAGAAGAAGAAGAAGACGAGGTAGAGAGCGATGGAGGAGTAGAGGTGGTGGCAGAACCGCGTGCAATCCGTGGCGGTGACACCAACTCCACTGTTGTTGTTGAGCTACCCATTCCCTGCTTCCCAGCCATTACCAAGTTCACCCAGTGGGCAGTGTAGGTGACATACCTGCCCTGACCATGCTTGGAGGACCATGCGTCAGTAGTCATATGGACCTTTGGCCCAACACTAAGTGACAGAGATGCGGTAACTTGGCTCTGCACATGTTGGTACAGGTGTGGTATTCCCTTTTTAGAAAAAAAATTGCGGCTGGGTACCTTCCACTGCGGTGTCCCAATTGCTACAAATTTGCGGAAGGCCTCAGAGTCCACCAGCTGGTATGGTAAAAGCTGGCGGGCTAAGAGTGCAGACAAGCCAGCTGTCAGACGCCGCGCAAGGGGGTGACAGTCAGACATTGGCTTCTTACGCTCAAACATGGCCTTCACAGAAACTTGGCTGGTGGCAGATGACTGGGAATGGGAACAGGTGGTCAAGGTGGAAGGCGGAGTGGAGGGTGGTTCAGACGGGTCAAGGAGAGCAGAGGTAGAGCAGTAAGATGCTGGACCAGAAGGAGTGTGGCTTTTAGTTTGCCTGTTGCCTTTGAGGTGTTGCTCCCAAAGTGCTTTGTGCTTGCCGCTCATGTGCCTTCGCATAGAAGTTGTACCTATGTGGCTGTTGGGCTTACCAAGGCTCAGTTTCTGACTGCACTCATTGCAAATTACAATGCTTTTGTCAGAGGCACACACATTAAAAAAATCCCACACTGCTGACTTTTTGGAAGTGTGCGATCTGGCGGTAACAGTAGAAGTTGGCGGAGTTGGCGGTATTGGCGGCAATGGCGGGTGCGTTGGCCGGCTGAACACAGGTGCCGATACATGTTGTTGCCCTACTGATCCCTGCGGGCTGTCCTCCCTGCTTCTTCTAGGTCTTATTCTCCTACTGCCTCTCTGACTCTCCGTCTCTCCATCTGAACTACCCTCCTCTTGCTCTCTTCTACTAGGCACCCACAAAACATCAATCTCCTCATCATCATTCTCCTCAGATGCATCAATTTCTTCTGACACATCACAGAAGGAAGCAGCAGCGGGGACCTCCTCCTCATCACTCATTATGTCCATCTCTATCGTGTTCTCTGCCAGAATTAAATCTGGTGTAAGGTCCTCATCTCCTTCATCTTCTTCTGGCAATAATGGTTGCGCATTACTCAGTTCAAGAAACTCATGGGAAAATAACTCCTCTGACCCCAGTGAAGAAGGGGCACCGGTGGTGGAGGAAGTGTTACGTGGGGTGGCCATAGCAGTGGAGGATGAGGAGGATGTTGTGGTAAAGTTAGAAACGGTAGAGGATGGGGTGTGCTGTGTAAGCCAGTCAACTACCTCTTCAGCATTTTGGGAGTTCAGGGTCATTGGCTTTTTAAAACTGGGCAATTTGCTAGGGCCACAGGATTGCATAGCAGCACGGCCCTAGCACGGCCTCTGCGTGGCGGCCTGCCTTTGCCTGGCATTATTTTTAAAAAAACAACAACAACAAAAACTCAGTTGGTTTTTCTGGAAACGATAATACACACAGCTAGATGGCAGTTTGAAGAAAACAGTGTGCAAATAATGCCTACAAGGTCAACGTATACACAGCGGTGGATACGGATTACGTAAAATATATGAATGCTGCTTGAAAAAAAGTAACTCAAGTGGTTTTTCTAGAGACGATAATATTATCAATATTTAGACAAAATGTGAACAAGCTCACACAGCTAGATGGCGGTTTGAAGAAAACACTGTGCAAATAATGCCTAAAAGGTCAACGTATACACAGCGGTGGATACGGATTACGTAAAATATAAGAATGCTGCTTGAAAAAAAGTCACTCCGGTGTTTTTTCTGGAGACGGTAATATTATGGATATTTAGACAGAATGTGAACACGGTCACACAGCTAGATAGCAGTTGGTTGAATAACACACTGGGCAAAAAATGCCTACAGGGCAAATAATGCCTAAAAGGTCAACGTATACACAGCGGTGGATACGGATTACGTAAAATATAAGAATGCTGCTTGAAAAAAAGTCACTCCGGTGTTTTTTCTGGAGACGGTAATATTATGGATATTTAGACAGAATGTGAACACGGGCACACAGCTAGATAGCAGTTGGTTGAATAACACACTGGGCAAAAAATGCCTACAGGGCAAATAATGCCTAAAAGGTCAACGTATACACAGCGGTGGATACGGATTACGTAAAATATAAGAATGCTGCTTGAAAAAAAGTCACTCCGGTGTTTTTTCTGGAGACGGTAATATTATGGATATTTAGACAGAATGTGAACACGGGCACACAGCTAGATAGCAGTTGGTTGAATAACACACTGGGCAAAAAATGCCTACAGGGCAAATAATGCCTACAAGGTCAACGTATACACAGCGGTGGATACGGATTACGTAAAATATAAGAATGCTGCTTGAAAAAAAGTCACTCCGGTGTTTTTTCTGGAGACGGTAATATTATGGATATTTAGACAGAATGTGAACACGGGCACACAGCTAGATAGCAGTTGGTTGAATAACACACTGGGCAAAAAATGCCTACAGGGCAAATAATGCCTACAAGGTCAACGTATACACAGCGGTGGATACGGATTACGTAAAATATAAGAATGCTGCTTGAAAAAAAGTCACTCCGGTGTTTTTTCTGGAGACGGTAATATTATGGATATTTAGACAGAATGTGAACACGGGCACACAGCTAGATAGCAGTTGGTTGAATAACACACTGGGCAAAAAATGCCTACAGGGCAAATAATGCCTAAAAGGTCAACTTATACACTACTACAGCGATGGATACGGATTACGTAAAATTTATTATGGCTGCTTGAAAAAAGTCACTCCGGTGTTTTTTCTGGAGACGGTAATATTATGGATATTTAGACAGAATGTGAACACGGGCACACAGCTAGATAGCAGTTGGTTGAATAACACACTGGGCAAAAAATGCCTACAGGGCAAATAATGCCTAAAAGGTCAACTTATACACTACTACAGCGATAGTAAAATAAAAAAAAGTTAAATAAAAAAAGAATGAATATTAAAAAAAAAAATTAAAGTTGGTGCTGCTGAACTACTAGGAGCAGCAGATTAGCACACCAGTCCCACTCCCCAACACTGCTAGACTAATAGCACTGGGCTCTTATAGTAGTAGTAGTAGTAGTAGTAGTAGTAGTAGTAGTAAAACAACAAAAAAATAAATAAAAGCAGTCCTTACAAGGACTATTGCTATTGCAGCAGTCAGCAGATGAGATCAGAAGCAGGACAGCTGCCCACTGCAGCTACATACAGAGCACTGCAGTAGAAGGTAGATTACTAGCCAGCAAAGCTACCTAAGCTTAAATGTCCCTCAAACCCCTGCAGACTTCTGTCCCTCCAATAACAGAGCAGTATCAAAACGATTACTAGCCAGCAAACTTTCAACTGTCCCTGAAATCACTAACAGGCAGCAGCTCTCTCCCTACACTATCTCTTCAGCACACACAGGCAGAGTGAAAAAACGCTGCAGGGCTTCGGTTTTTATAGGGAAGGGGAGTGGTCCAGGGGAGAGCTTCCTGATTGGCTGCCATGTACCTGCTGGTCTGGGGTGAGAGGGCAAAAAAAAGCGCCAACAATGGCGAACCCAAAATGGCGAACGTCGCGCGACGTTCGCGAACTTCCGGCGAGCGCGAACACCCGATGTTCGCGCGAACAAGTTCGCCGGCGAACAGTTCGCGACATCTCTAGTGCCAATTTGTTGTTGTTATAATTTCTAACTTTAATCTCTGGGCAAGTGCTCCTCTTTACTGAAAACTGCACTGGCATAGAGTACAATTGTAGGAAGCACCACCATTAGGTAAGTAATACCTAAGAGAAGAGAAGAGAAGAACTTGCTGGGGTCTGAGGTTAGTTATTGTAATTGCTATTGGTTGCCTAACAATCTGACACCCCCAAATGGTTAAGCATTTCCTTTACAACGTTTGTGAAAATTTTTTGGCAGAGGGTGTTTGTAAGGGGCTGGTTTTGTTAGTTATATAACTATTGAAACGAGGTCTGAAAATACAGACCCTGGTGTATTAAATATTTGCTTTTATATTCCAACACGTGGACTGTTCAAAAGGGATTGCATAGAAATTTTCTTTGCACTGTTGACATCATGGTTAGGAATGTGATCTGATAATACCATACACAGTAGTGAGTGATAAAGCCAAGAATAATACTATCCTGAGTTTGATGATCAAAAAGCACAAACAGCTACTTTGGTGATACTGGGAGTTGAAGAATAACAAGCACCACAGCCTTGAGTCTGTCATACTGTATTTCTTATCCTCCCTACCCTTTTCTCTTTTCTTTGCAGGTCAATGGTTTCTCCTGGTCCAACTGTGATGGAGAAAGCCTTTCTGCCAAAATCAAAAGCCTCTCTCTTATTCCCGACCCCATTAACATCCCTGGAGACCTGACTGTTTCTACAGTTCTTGAAACCAAAGTGCCATTGACTTCCCCAATAAAGGTAATGTTGAAAAGAGCAGGAATAAGTACTCAAACTACTTTACATGCCAGCAGTGTTCAAGGACTGCCGGGGTGACCTGACACTGCTTCTAAAGTCTTTTTACAGAAAAAGAACATAGCACCAGAAATAAATAAACTTGCAGGAAAGGAGGGAATCCTCACAAACCTGGCCGTTGTGCCATTATTACACAAAAAGATCAGGGAACTGCCTGCTTCTACCTAATTTACATTGGCCAATACATGTTCAATAAAAGTTGAACATGTATCTTTTACTGAACATGTATTTTTATAGAGAAAAAGAAGAAGATAATTGGTTTGACTTGATAAAAAACATAGGGGCTCATTTATAAACACTGGGCAAATTTGCACCTGGGCAGTATCCCATGGCAACCAATCAGAGGCCTGCTTACATTGCTCAACCTGCAGCTGGCTAAAAAAAGCCACTCACTGATTGGTTGCTATGGGTTACTGCCCAGGTGCAAATTTGCCCAGTGTTTATAAATGAGCCCCATTGTGTGCTATTAGCACATAGCACACAGGTGCTAATCACAGTCATGACCTAGGTCCAAAAAATCCCTTCTAAAATTAGAGATTAGTTTACAGTTGTCTGCAGAGAGTGTTCTATACGTGTTTTATTGCCTCCATGAAAAAATATCTAAATCAGAATAATTCATTGCCAAACATTTGACCTTATTAAGCAAAAGAAAAAGTTATGGAGTCCCTGTTCTAATCTAGTAGGCTCAAGTTAGTACCTACTCTGTGGTTTTAATTACCGAGTAGAAAATTTGTAGTCTCACCTTAAGATGGTCATCAATGACCCTTCCAAACACATGGATCTGGAACCTAGGGCCAATTTTCGGATCATAGATTAAGCCTATTGAGACCTGATAGATGAGGACTGCATCAATGTCCTTGTCGGACAGGATTTTTCCGATGTTGACCGCTGATGACCCTGGAAAATAAGAAATGGTAGGAGTACCATCTTCTCACTGTGCTCCCCATCCGACCTGACTTTGACAATATGGCTATTGCAGGCTGATGTCATTGTGATAATTTTACACAGAGGAAAAGTCCCCCAACACAATAATAATCTCAATAATATGCTGTAAAACAGAGCCCATTGCAGTTTTTGTCCTGATGTCTTCTTTTTACCAAAATGCATAATTAACTTGTTAGCACTGTCCATGTATCCTGCTAAGGCCGATAGGCAACTTGGCGATTGCCATCTCCTAATACATTTTACTTCACTGATCTCATGGCTAAATGAGGAACTAAAATGTTGGGTTATCTTATGACATTTTGTAGTTTGTTTAATATTTGTTACCTCCCAATTTAACCTTTGTTTAATTTTTCCATTTCCCAACTCAAGGTCATTATCACTGCCGAAAAGGAGCTACTGGGTGAATGGATGAAGGTCCCTTGCCTTGACAACATAGGGAGCTGCACCTATGACAATGTCTGTGAACTGATTGATACTATATTTCCACCAGGACAACAATGTCCAGAGCCTCTGCATACCTATGGCCTTCCCTGCCACTGTCCCTTTAAAGAAGTAAGTTTTATGGGATGATAGGATCAAAGAAACACTGAATGTTTTTTTGATTATGGGTCTAATTTTATAATTGCTGTGAAGAAAAGTCCTGAATATGAAAAATGGACCTTTCATCCCTGGCTAGGCCTCTCTTTGACTATGCATTGCAGTTTTGGGTCATGCGATTTGGTAGTAGTAAACTATGAAGGTAGACTTTCAAGATTGGGGTTGTTAAGGGTCAAAGAACAGAGATCAGAACAATAAAAGCACCCAGGAACTATTAGGAAACAGACCCACGTTTGATGATTAGAATAGGAACGTGGTGCTTTTAAATATTTGAAATTCGTGACAAGCAAGATGACGTCAGACACAGTGCATGTGTCAAAACCCAGAAGTGGCATGAGCACACATCACATACAAACGGCGCGCAACAGCTTAAATATATTGCAATATATGAACAAACAATCCCTGTTTTGTTTAAATGGTAAGGCATTTTTTAGTAGCTGTATGCACAAAATGTCTCAATGTCTTAAATATATTGATAATGGATTGAGTGCAGAGGACCTCTTGTATTTGTCGGCACGCAACAGAAGAGGAGGCAGCAGGTGTCCCCGCTGCACCACTAGGTCATCAGGAATTCTCACACTCCTTCTGAGAATAGGATGGTGCCTTTTCTTTGCAATGTAAAGATCCTGCAGGTAGTATCCCATTCATTTGTTTTAAGTTACATCTGTTGCATGTTTAAATGTTTCTCACCATGCAAATCTTTTGAGAGAAGGGAATACTAAGTGCAGTCTAAATGCAGTGAATGACAAGAAGGAGACAGTGTTGAATAAATAAAAGTTGATATATTCACAAGAATTGGTGTGCTGGTCCATTTTGAAAGTTTGTATGAATCCTTGATCAAGCTCCCATAAGTGTAACTGAGTAGTGATGGGCGAATTTATTCAGCAGGCATGGATTTGCAACAAATTTGCAGATGATTTTGCAGACGGTGTTTCACCATAAATTCTGTGCAAGCGGTTCCTGATTGATATATATATATATATATATATATATATATATATATATATATATATATATATATATATATATATATATATATATATATATATATATATATATATATATATATATATCATATATTTAAAGAGGAAAACATAAAAAAAACAAAAAAAAAAAACCTGGCTGCCGAATTGTAGTTCAGCACAAACCATACTGACAAAAGCCAGCACTCATAGGAACTTGTAAAAAACTAAAAATCTTTACTGTGTGTTGGACGTTTTGGTCTACATTTGGAAGTTTCTCAAGATGCTACACTGGCGTGCTCGTTCTTGCGGGTGCGTGTGCTAGTACTTGCGCCTGCGTGCATTCAATGCTTGGCCTCATTATTCTTCCTGCAGCTAACTAGCCTGGTTGCTACTAAAATGGTCAACATAGAAATAATCATTTAAAAATGTTCTCCTTTACAAATAAATGGATTTCCATCTTTCACTAAAATGGGAAGGAAGTTGGGTTTCGCCTCTAATAAATATTATATATTTTTTTCTTTTCAGGGTGTTTATTCCCTCCCTGACACCACTTTGACTTTACCTAAGGTGGATCTCCCATCTTGGCTTGCCAACGGCAATTACCGCCTCACTGGTGTCCTAATTGCAGACAACAAGGAGATTGGCTGTGGCAAATTCACATTCTCCCTGGAATCCTCATCCTGGTCGTTTTGAAGACAACTGGTGCTTCTGTGGAGAAACAAAAAAAGATGTGCAACCCCAAAAAGATCAACCCTGTCCCCCTGATGTCACTCACCTAACTTCTACTACAGATTTACTCATCATACGATGAATTTACGGACATGGGCCATAGCTAATTAATAAAATTCTATAGGGTAATTCTTTGCCTAATTGGCTTTCAAAATATTCTTTTTTATTGAATATACATTATAGAGTATCTTGAAGGTTCTGATCTAGGATCTAGGTCAGGGGTGCCCAAAAGGTAGATCGGGATCTACCAATAGACCTTTAGCTGGTGATCAGTAGAGAAAACAGCTTTTCTGAATTACCCTCCTGTTTCACGCTTTTCATTCAGATATTTTTTATTATGTTAAGATTACATAAAAAATAGTTGTTTGTTTAACATAGCAATATACATTTTCTCATAAATCAATATTTAAGTAATATGTCCATGAAACAGATGCTAACAATATTTTATGGCTGTAGATCATAATGGGACAACATCATTAAAAGCAGACCTCCTATGGGCACTCCTGATGTAGGTGCTGCTTGGAGCACAAGCTGATTTTCAACGTTTAGGGCTCATTTATATATGCAGTGCAATGTGCCAAAATCTGGGCTATTAAGTGTCGGAATATGATGTCCAGGGCCCACCAGGGCTACCAACTCAGGGGCCCCCAACCACAGTTGCGGGTCCCCTTCACTAGTCATGGCCCTCCTTGTCCCAGTCGTGACAAATGGCAGGGGACCTTTTTACCAATAAAGAGGATCACCATACCAGAGGCCACCCCTTTAGACTAGAAGAAAAGAACTTTCATTTGAAGCAACGTAGAGGGTTCTTCACAGTCAGGACAGTGAGGTTGTGGAATGCACTGCCGGGTGATGTTGTGATGGCTGATTCAGTTAATGCCTTTAAGAATGGCTTGGATGATTTTTTGGACAGACATAATATCAAAGGCTATTGTGATACTAAACTCTATAGTTGGTATAGGTATGGGTATATAGAATTTTAATTAAAAGTAGGGAGGGGTGTGTGTATGGATGTTGGGTTTTCATTTGGAGGGGTTGAACTTGATGGACTTTGTCTTTTTTCAACCCAATTTAACTATGTAACTATGTGAGCTCCTCGACCCTCCCCCCACGTACCTTTATATCTTCGGTGGCCATGAATATTGGAGTGAGGGGAGTACCCACAGTTCCCGGTAGGGATCTGGCCAGGCCTTTTCTTGGTGTCCCTCTGACCCAGTCCAACCCTGGAGCTATATAAATACTATTGGTACTTGAATCAATACATCCTCCTCTAAAAAGCAGATACCTTCTGCTATGCTGGATAAGGTACAATTGGGCAAATTCACTAAACGACGAAGCGCCTAACGCTAGCGTGAATGCGCCAGCATAGCGCATTTTCATTAATTCGCCAATTCACTAACGGACGCTGGCATAACTTCGCTAGTGTTAATTCGCATCCTTATGCCTGGCGAATTTGCGCAACGGACGTAACTACGCAAATTCACTGACGCGCGAAATGTTCTGAACGCTACCTTTTACACCAGACTTCCTTCGCCACCTCAGACCAGGCGAAGTGCAATAGAGTAGATAGGGATTGCTTCAAAAAAAGGAAACATTTTTTCTAAGTCCCAAAAAACGCTGGTGTTGTTTCATTTTTTATGGGTGATAGGCTGAAAAAGATCAGAAATTTTTTTGGGGCTAGCCTCCTTCCCCCCTACATTTCCTAACTCATGGCACCTTAACTATACAGTGGGCACATGTGTAGGGCAAAATAAAAATTTTATTTGCTGTTTTGAAGGTTTCCCAGGCTTGTGTAGTGCTGCTACATATACCTCCATTGTAACTTGAATTTGGCGCCGTATGCAAATTAACCATCGCTAGTGTAACTTTGCTTTGCTTTGTGAATTGGATTTTAGTGAATTTGCGTAGCGCTGGAGAAAATACGCCTGGAGAAGTGCGGCGAAGCGGACGCTGGCGCAACAACAAATCATAGTGAATGTCCCATGTACAAAGTTCATGTATGTAAATTAACCTGTGCTACTTTCAGGAAGTTGCACCTACGCATGCAACTGACTTGCAAATGTTTATGCTAAAGCATTGCCACATACTAAATAGTGCAATTTACACCCACTTTATTAGATAAGAATTGCATGTTAGTTGCAGTATGCACTACTTTGAAATTATAATTGAATGTCAGTGGCATAACTGTGATCACACCCAGGCCCAGCGTCAACCGGAAAGGCCCCCTCTGACTCCCTTCCCAAGCTGCAACCCCCTCCGTCCCCCCGCACATAACTTTTTCTTCTTGCAGCCATGGGCCAGGTAGGGAGGTCAGAAGTGTCATTGTGCCGGGAACAGGTCTGGACCGGCAGAACCCATGAATGCCAAGGGCCCACGAAGTCCGGGGGCCCACCAGGTTTTGTGCTGGTGTCCCACCAGTCCTGTCAAACCCTGTCAAGGCTAGGGTTGCCACTTTTTCTTGAAAAAAATACCGGCCTTCCTATATATTTATCTTTTTTTCCTGTTAATAACATAGGGATCAACCATCATTTTTACCGGCCAGGCTGGTAAAATACTGGGCAGGTGGCAACCCTAGTCCGGGCCCACACCCCTTTAAGGCCTGCCAGAGCTTTGGTTCATATTGCAGCAGCACAGAGGGAAATTTTTCAACACACGTGCCAGGAACATGCTGGTACGCATTGAAGGGGAGCGTTGTATATCTTACACTTGGCCCACCCATGGCTAGTTGCACCACTGTGAAAGTTGGGAAATAAAATGGCATTTTGGATAAAAAACATGGCAGTCTGCATACAGATTGTGGTACTTTTCACTGGTTACATGAATGTTTCCTTTTGTACAGCTGTGTTATTTACTAATAGCCTTGTTAAACACATTCTTGCAATGGACCGGTCCTTTAGGAATCCTGTTAAAGGAAAACTATACCCCCCAAACAATGTAGGTCTCTATTAAAAGATACTGAGTAAAACAGCTCATGTGTAAAACCCTGCTTCATGTAAATGAACCATTATCATAATAATATATTTTTTTAGTAGTATGTGCCATTGGGTAATCATAAATAGAAAATTGCCATTTTAAAAAATAAGGGCCGCCCCCTGAGATCGTAAGATTCACTGTGCACACATACAAACCACATGTAAGGTCACATGAGCCAATTAACAGACAGGGTTTTGCCTTTTGCTTCCTCACTTCTTCCAGTTACAGTTAGTGTTAGTTGTAGTATTTCTGGTCAGGTGATCTCTGAGGCAGCACAGACAGAGTCATGAAATGGTGGTTCAAGGCAAGAGATGTAAAAGGGCAATATTTATGTAAATATATATTCCAGTTTGGTAAGATTCTTTAATATGTCATTCAATTTTATATAAACTATCTGTTGCTTAAGTATTCATTTTGGGGGTATAGTTTTCCTTTAAAGCTCGAATTTCTTGCTCTGAATCAAAAGTGAAAGATAGCAGTCAATCAAATAAATCTTATTAGTTTACATCTCTGCTTTCTACTGATCAGTGTACTTCTTGACGCAATGCAGTGATTAATATATAGCCATAGTTATATGTGTGCATAAACTAATGAAGATCTGCAGTCAACAGATATTTTTATGTATAAGTATGGGACCTGTTATCCAGAATGCTCAGGACCTGGGGTCTTCTGGATAAGAGGTCCTTCTATAATCTTCTAAAAAAATCATTTAAACATAATTTAACCCAACAAGATTATTTTGCCCCCAATAAAGATTGATCAAATACAAGGTATTGTTTATTATTATAGAGTTTATGGCAGATGGTCTTCCTGTTTTTTGGAACTTTCCTGAACAAATCCTGTACTGGCATATTTATATGCATTGGTATGCCGAATGCAATAGCTTGGGTGCATTTTAAGCATTTTAAGCTTATTTGCTTATATAATATCACTTTGATTAAGTACCTTGATATGTTTCTGGACAGATGAGTATTCTATGCCACTGAACTGTTGGCATTGTGACATGCAGATGTTATTCTTGCCAACTTCTACTGAAATAGGCGATTCAGCGTGGTATCTGGCAGTTTTCAAGCTGTATGCAGGCTTCCAACTGCAGCTTCAGTGATTAAATCCCTACCTATGTGTGCTGCCATAATAATGTTCCTAGTCTTGATCAGTTGCGCATTTGAGACTAGTTATCCTAGCCCACTATCGCGCGCTTCAAGCACATAATAGGCAAGCACGTGAGGGAAACAGCATCGGATCTGTCAGGATACAAGTAGTCTTGACCACAATCAGTATCTGAAGCTGACAGAGGCTTATCACAAAAAATCCAGTCAACTGCTTCATCCTCACTTAAAGTTTATTTTATTACACAGCTACATAGCACAGTAGTTTAAAGGGATACTGTCATGGGAAAAAACATTTTTTTCAAAATGAATCGGTTAATAGTGCTGCTCCAGCAGAATTCTGCACTGAAATTTATTTCTCAAAAGAGCAAACAGATTTTTTTATATTAAATTTTGAAATCTGAAATGGGGCTAGACATATTGTCAATTTCCCAGCTGCCCCAAGTCATGTGACTTGTGCTCTGATAAACTTCAATCATTCTTTAGTGCTGTTCTGCAAGTTGGAGTGATATCACCCCCTCCCTTTCCCTCCCTAGCAGCCAAACAAAAGAACAATGGGAAGGTAACCAGATAACAGCTCCCTAACACAAGATAACAGCTGCCTGCCAGAAAGCATTTCTCTCCTAAAGTGCAGGCACAAGTCACATGACCAGGGGCAGCTGGGAAATTGACAAAATGTCTAGCCCCATGTCAGATTTCAAAATTGAATATAAAAAAAATCTGTTTGCTCTTTTGAGAAATGGATTTCAGTGCAGAATTCTGCTGGAGTAGCACTATTAACTGATGAGTTTTGAAAAAACATGTTTTCCGATGACAGTATCCCTTTAAATTAAATAAGATTAATCTATTTAGTTCTAGTTTATCCAGAGTAGAGTACAAAAAATACGCGTCTTGCAAAAAAGGAGGTATCCAAAACTTTTTTGAATTGATCTACTGTATCAGCCACTACTACTGCTTTGGAGAAGGCATTAATGCATTACTGAGAAATATTTTGCAATGCCAAAGGACTGCTGTACCTACTTATTAAAGATGACTATTTTCATTTTTTTACTTTTTACTCATGTAGGAACCAGTAGGGTTAATTCCCCTATGGTCTGAACCACATGGTGGAAATCCCCTTTCTGTGCAGCTCTGTGTGAGCCCCCCGTGTGAGTCTGCCTGGGGAGGGTGGAGAAAAGGAAAAGGAGAAGCGCGCTACCTGGGACCAAGTGTGCTCTTTTGGGAAAAGGGACTTCGACTCTTTGTCTGCAAACGAGTAGTGTGGGACTTTGCCTGGCAGGGAGGTGTCAGGACTGGACTGTCACAGGTTCCCCAGGGTCATGTGGGTCATGCTATATAAATGCTGTACTGTGAATATTTACTTTGCCTTTAATCTGCACTTTCTTTATTATAAAGTTGATATTGTTATACAGCAAAGTGTGTGTTGAATGTTTTCCTAATGGGGCCACAGGTGTATTCCCGGATCCCGTTAGGTGGAGGCACTGCCAAGAGAGGGACTTCCCAGTACCCTTTCACCTTGCAAAGGGGACTCATGACCTGAGTTGGTAAGACGGTACAACCTTGGCACCAAGGGGGTCACCAAGAGGGTGTCGCACTCTTTTAATTAGGATGTGACAGGGAATACAAATGGTGCACTGTGGTCCTCGGGCATCTAGAACAAACATCTCTTCATTTTACAATGAACCCCTAGCCCTAACTAACATGTAATAAATAATTTTACATAATTTTACATGGTGCAAGGCAAGAGGTACTTGCACCTAAGTCACCTTTTGTGCTTGCTCTCATTTGCCCACCGCCTTGTGGCAACCCCCTACCACCACCGATCCCGCTTGCTCTTTAAGTAATTTACAGAAAGGCAGGGCAGACTAGAATGGAATCCACTATATCCGCTGCTGACCCCTAGTTCTGGCCCTGATTTAGCAATAGACCCAGCAGTCTGAATTTTTAAACATAATCTTTACTTTCCTTCATGTCCTAAAACAGCACATAAGGGGTAAATCCCCCCTTCCTGTCTGGAAGGACAAGTGAGAGTTAATTATGATGCATGTTTTTTTCCTCCTACCTCCTTAAAGGAGAAGGAAAGGCTAAAATTAAGTAAGCTTTATCAGAAAGGTGTATATAAATATACCAGTTAGGGTTGCCACCTGGCCGGTAAAAATGATGGATGATCCCAATGTTATTAATAGAAAAAAAGATAAATATATAGGAAGGCTGGTATTTCTTTCCTTCTATTGTGTATACATGGGCATTTGTATCAGACTTCCTTTTTCATCTTAAACCTCCAGGGCACGGCATGAGCATGCTCAGTTTGCTCCTCTCGCCCCCTCTTTTATCCCCCTTTCCTCCTCCCCTCCCTGCTGTAATCTGATCCCAGAGCTTTGAGAAAGCAGAGAGAGACGCAGGCAAGAAGTGATGTCACCCCAAGCTACAGTAATATGGCAGCAGTATCCTAAACAAACAGAGATAGCTTCTAGAGTTGTTTACTTAGGTATGGTAAAGCATTCTGCAGAATAAATATAGTGTTATAGCTTGCAGTTTTGTTGGCAATAAACGGCCTCTTTAGCGTTCCTTCTTCTTTAAGATAGGGAGTGAGACGTGGTGATGAGAAGTGTTTTTGTGTAGTACCTCCCCAGGGCCTTAGCTGACTTGACAAACCATTTGGGGGCTTCTTGAATAGCAATCTTCCTAACTGGGCCTCTAACTTGATCGCAGATTGCGGCTTCAGCAGACAGACATTAGCGTGGGTGACGCATGTATGTGCTTCGGTAGGGTACGAACTGATGTTGTCAGGTATGAAAGTTACTGCTGCTTCCTTACACTCTGCCTTTACCGGCAGAATTGGCATTCTGCTCTCTAGGGCTGTAGGTGCCAGCAAAGCATTTCAAGTTACTAATAGTAGATTTTACTATGCTTTTACTCCCTTTTTCTACTCCTTCTCAGGGGCGCTCCACCAATGAGGCGAGTTGAGGCACTGGCCTCAGACGGCAGAAAAAATGGATCTCCTGGTAACTAAGAGCCAAATGTCCGCTTTTCAACCCGGAAATTCGGCTCTTCTAGTGCAAAGAGCGCAATCCCCCGACCCCTCCGGTGCAACGTGAACCTCCCCCGACCCCCTCGATCACTGAAGAGGTGAGTGCTGTTGAGAGCAAAAGGAAGGTCGCCTCAGGCGGCAAAATTACCAGGATCGCCCCTGCTCCGTCGATATGTTGTTTTCTCTGTATGTTTTTTCCATAGATATCCAGCCATTTGGAGCATTCTAAAGGGAAAAGGACCTTTTAGACTAGGTATCTTGCCTGTAGAGAATGTCAAAGACCTTTTCTGGATGGCTTTGCTATGAGGATGTTATGAGGACTGCCTATCTAAGAATACCGCTCCCATCCCTCAGTCTGAGCCCTCTATGGGCTGGTTCAAAGAATTATTGCAGCAAACTTTTATGGAGGTTAAGCATTCCATTCTAAAGGAGGTCACTAAACCAATAACAGAGGTTACCTCCTCATCAGTGGAGTCCCTTCTTCCTCGTCCGATGAAAAAATAGTAGATACCTCCCCTTTTCAAGCTGTGAGAGGAGCTATTGAGGCTGAATAGGGGAAAATAAAGATACTGAGAAATCTCAAGATATAGTTAGAAGGGTTAAAATCTTTCCTGTACATCCAGTCATAAAGGATTTAATAGAGTCTGAGTGGAAAAATCCCAACAAAGTGCCTGTTATAAATAAGAGATATAAGTCATTATTTCTTATTGACGAGGAAGCTATGGCTTGGAAATCCCCTCCTTTGGTAGATGTAGCGGTGGCTCATCTTTCTAAGCACTACCATTTTGGTGGAAGATGGGTCTGGTCTTAAAGACATAATGGACCACAGGGTAGAGTGTTCTTTGAGACACATTTACACTTTACATTACACTTTGAGCCACTGGTTGCAGCTTCTGCAGTTTGTAGAGCCTTAAGATGCCTCCATTGAATTTGGCCTTTTCTACCACAACCTGGAGAGCTATCTGGCTTAAGCCATGGTCCGCTGACACCACATCTAAGACTAGTCTGTTTAATATGCCCTTTGAGCCAGTTTTCCTTTTTGGCTCCAAATTAGACACTTTCATGGAGAAGATGTCTAATGAGAAGGATAAGACCCTGCCTCAAGACAGGCAGAAGATGAAGTGTAAGGAGTAATTGTTTTTGCCAGCAAAAGTTAACTCCAGTAACATTCAGGCAACAAAGGTATGGTGAAAAGTAGAAGGATAAATCCCACTCTATCAGATCACAGTGTGGACCAACTAGGGCTCAAAGGGGCAGGGGAAAGTCCCTGTCATCAGCCATAAGTGAGAGTTTTGACGTCTGGATTTTTCCAGTGGGTGGAAGACTGGATTTTTTTCTAGACCACTGGTTCTAGACCACTGTGTCTCAGACCAATGGGTTCTTCAGCTGGTAGAGGATACAGAATACATTTTTTTGCTTTTCCCCCTCCAAGATTCCATCCTACCTGCAGAAATTATTCTCCACAAAATCAAAGTACCTATTTTGTGCAGAAAGGGTGTTGGAAAAAGTTCTTCTTTAGAATGGAAACAGTAAAATTGACTCTGCAGATGATAGAGCCAGGGGACTACCTTGCACTCTTGGACTAGAAAGACTCCATATCCATATACCTTTTTCCTGCTCACATTAAGTTTCTAAGAAAGGCAGTTTTCCAAAAGGATCAGTCTCACCATTTTCAGTTTCCTGCCCTTTAATATTACCTCTGCTCCTAAGGTGTTCACAAAGGTAGTCACATCTGTTACAGGGGTCCTTCACCAAGAAGGCATGTGTGATACTGTATGTAGAAGATTGGTTGTTCCTGGCAGTGTTAACCTCTAACTCTCCTGGCAAAAAGCCACCTCTAGTAACTTTAAGATCCGAATTTCCATTTTTTAACACAGAAATTTGCCAATAGAACTCACTACACTAGCGATGCGCCCCCCCTGGACCCGCTCCGACGCTAAAAGTTCAAAGTGTGGAGCTGGAGTGCCTCAAACGGCAGCAGCCCCCAAAACACTGCTGCCTCATCTCATTAAAGCCTATTCTACTTGGGCAATGGCAATGTCCTGGGTTGTGTCTTCTGGTTTCGTCAAACCACATCTGCAAAGCCGCTACTTGGTCAGGCCTTTCTCCAATTACCGTTTTCAATATAATTAGTCAGCCAAAAATGCAATATATAAAGGCTGGAGTGAGCGGGGTGTTTTACATAACAGAACAGAACACTACTTCCTGCTTTGCAGCTCTCTAAATCTGAGTCAGTCAGTGACTTCAAATGGGGCCACATGAGACATAACTGTTCAGTGAGTCTGCAATGGATCCTTAGCATTCAGCTCAGATTCAAAAGCAACAGTTATGACTCATATGACCCCCCCAAGTCACTGATTAGTTACTGCCTGTTAACTATGGGGTGCTGTTTGTCCCAAATACATTCTGTATGCAAAACTATCCCTAATACACAGAATGAATGTCTCTCATGGTATATAAGTATTTGTGACCACACACAGATAAAAAAAATATACAAAAGACTTATTTCTATTAAAGAATGAGAACAAAATCGGGTTTGTGCAAAAAAGGATGTCATTATATCACAAACTCCATTCTGTACATTTAACAAGCAATCTGTCTCACAAATGTATAACCTCCATTTAACAGACTTACTTATGTGCAAAGTTACTTACAGAATGAATTGTGTAAAAAAAACTTGGACATAATATATAATAGTGTAACTAACTAGTGCATGTCAAGCTAGATTTGAATGACAAAATAGATATTTGTGACTGAAAGCAAAATTTTATAGTACAGGATTCATTCTTTCCACAAAATGAAAGTTTTGTTTCACAAAACAGATAAAATAACCATTCTGTGAAGCAACACTGTCAGTCACACTCCTGAACCAATAAGAACAAAGCTTATTGCCATATAACAAACAAGATGAGAAGTTGCCAGCTCTGCTCCAAATGGCTGCTAGTAACCTGCTTGTGTGGCTATTTTGGTTAAGGGCGTTCCTGCTGTTTTGCCATTGTCTTATGATTAACTCCTGCTCCTGTTTCCCTTTTCCTGTCTAAGCTGAGAGCAAAAATATTTTGACGCCCATTGCTGTTTTGAGAATTTCAAGGCACAGATTTGTCCATCACTAATTAGGGACATTGTATAATTAATACTGTCAAATCTGAACTGCGAAGTTCCTTGCCCAGCAGCAATCCAGGTGCATGTCATACAATAATATAATTAGAAAAACAGTATTTTACTTAGAGTCAGTTCAGAATTTTTCAACAAGACTGTGCTGCTGAACTCCATCCGCCAGTCGGTCATTCAGCTGTTTTACCAGATTAATCCATATGGGAAAACTTCACTCATGAGTAGTCTCTGCTCACTCACAAACTGTTACACTGCTTGACAAAGCTGCCATAGTGATGAAATGGAAACTGCCAAGAAACTGCTTATAATCCTACTCATACTATACAGACTGGAGTCTGGAGTGGAGAGGTTGCCAAACGAGCAGATCTTGCCCCAGTATGGCCACTGGGTGATGTTCGTCTGATCCGTTTGTGGGAACTAGGGACCACTTGGTCTTTTGGCAGCTTTTATTGGCCAGGGTATGTCCACCTTTAGTCAGCCAATCCAGACACTGGGGCAGGTCCGGACTGAGAATTTAAATATGCCCCGGCATTTCAGGTACACTATGTGGGCCCAATCAGCCCACATAGAGGCCCAAACAGCCCCCACCAGCCCACTAAATACTGACTTTCTATGGGACCTTATAGCAGCCCCTCTGATTGCCAGTCGGGCCTGCACTGGGGATACAAACACAGTCTGTATAGTATGTTGTGTGGCCCTTATAAGCAGTTTCTTAGTCACATAGTTAGCTGTAGTTTAACTACTACATAACTTCAATTTCATCACTATGGCAGCTTTGTCAAAAGCAGTGTAACAGTTTGTGAGTGAGCAGAGACTACCCATGTGTGAATGTTTCCCATTGGATTAATCTGGTATATGTGGCTCAGTAAAGCAGCTGAGTGACCCACTGGCGGATGGAGTTCAGCAGCACAGTCTTGTTGCAAAAATCACAAAAACTCACACTAAGGAAAATATTATATATGTATTATGAGTGGCTCCTATAAGACCTACACATCATACTATACAGAATATGTGTGCACATGATCAGTCCCACATCTGTATCTAAAGCTATTATGCAGTAGTTGAACTACAGCTAACTAGAGACATCTCATAAGACCCACTCATTATACTCTACAGAATATGTGGCATATTTCCAGTCTATGGTTGCCACCTTTTTTTTCAGCAAAAATGGACATGGGGTAGGCTAGTGATGTAGGGGGCAGTGCAGGAGACATCAGGGGCGGGACTGATTATGTGTCAATCAGCGATTGTCATTATACTTCAGTGTTCTGTTTTGATTTACTAATTTGGAAATCCAGACTTTTCAACCGGGCAGCCCTTCCAAAAACCAGGATGTCCAAGTGAAATCTGGACAGGTTAAAACCATAGAGCAGTCCCACATCTCTGGCTAAACCTATTATGTAGTAGTTGAACTATAGCTAAGCACATTATAAAGAGACTGCTAAAACCAGGTGCAAGATTACAGCTAGGAGGAGACATTGGAGTCTAACAATCATATACAAAGCTTATTACTGATTCTGAGGGGCAGATTTATCAACGGTCGAGGTGGATTTTCGAATGAAAAAAATTCGAGTTTCGAGCTATTTTTGTGTACTTCAAAACAACCAGCACAACTTTTCTCCACCTTTAACACTCTCCTTAACCCTTCTCCACCCCCTCCATGCACATCTGTCTCTGCTCAAGATATTGCTAAGCACTTCAAAAACAAAATTGACAGAAGGGACATTACACTACTCAACCCCCCTAGACTTCCACCACCCTCCCTCCACACTCCCCAGTCTCTCCTGTGCTCCTTCATCCCTGTCACTGATGAGGAAGTCTCAAAGCTTTTAGACTCTTCTCACCTTACCACCTGCCCGCTTGATCCAGTTCCCTCAAAACTTCTCTGCAATACCAATCCTTGTCTAATCAAAGCCTTAACTCACCTATTTAATCTTTCGCTCTCAACTGGACTGTTTCCTTCTCAGCTAAAACATGCTCTTGTCACACCCATTCTGAAAAAACCCTCTCTTGATCCCTCCAATCTTGACAACCTCCGGCCTATCTCTCTGCTAACTTTCATCTCTAAACTACTTGAGCACCTAGTCTACAACCGACTAACCTCATTCCTCTCTGACAACCTGCTGGACCAGCTACAATCTGGTTTTAAGACACAACACTCCACTGAAACTGCCCTGACTAACAAATGACCTTTTAACTGCTAAAGCCAACAATCATTTCTCACTACTAATACTGCTTGATCTCTCAGCCGCATTTGACACTGTAGCTCACCCTCTCCTCCTCCAGTCCCTCCCTTCGCTTGGCCTTCGTGACACAGCCCTGTCCTTGTTCTCTTCTTACATCACCAATCGTTCCTTCAGTGTCTCCTACAATGGAGTAGCATCTTCTCCCCTACCTCTTTCTGTTGGAGTTCCTCAAGGCTCTGTCCTGGGACCATTACTATTCTCCCTCTATACTTCCTCCCTCGGCAAATTAATCAACTCCTATGGTTTCCACATCCACCTCTATGCTGACGATACTCAGATCTATCTCTCATCTCCTGATCTCAACCCAGAACTCCTAACTCGCGTCTCCTCCTGCATGTCCGCTATCTCTACCTGGATGTCGCAACGCTACCTTAAATTAAACCTCTCCAAAACTGAAATGGTGCTCTTTCCTCCAACTAACACCAGTAACATCCCGGAAGTATCCATCATAGTTAATAATTCCACTATCACCCCCTCTCCCCAGGCCTGGTGCCTTGGGGTTATCCTAGATTCTGCCCTGTCATTCACTCCTCATATCCAGACACTTATTAAATCATGTCATCTAAGGAACATATCCAAAATACCATCATTTATCACTCAAGATGCTGCCAAAATTCATATTCACTCTCTAGTCATATCACGTCTATACTACTGCAACTCCCTTTTAACTGGCCTTCCCCTCCAGAGACTGTCACCTCTCCAGTCCATAATGAACACTGCTGCGAGGCTCATATACCTCAGCAACCGCTCCTCCTCTGCCTCGCCATTCTGTCAGTCCCTGCACTGGCTTCTGTTACCTTTCAGAATCAAATTCAAATTAATGATACTGACTTTCAAAGCACTTCATAACTCTGCCCCACCCTACATCTCTGAACTCATCTCTATATACTCACCCAACCGCTTACTACACTCCTCTACTGACCTGCTACTCAACTCTTCTCTCATTACCTCCTCACATGCTCGCATTCAAGACTTTGCAAGGGCTGCACCTCTCCTCTAGAACTCTCTTCCACGTTCTGTTCGACTTTCTCCCAACCTTTCTGCTTTCAAGAAATCTCTTAAAATGCACTTCTTTGAGAAGCCTACCCTCACTCTGCTTAACTACCAAACGCAACGCCACATACAGTACCACATTTCTCACCCACTTAATTCGATCTTGCCCTATCCCACACCTTGTGTATTACTCCCTTCCCTTTAGAGTGTATGCCTATGCATAGGGCCTTCCTCACCTTTTGTACCTGTATTGATTGTGATGTATGTAACTCCATATGTTCTATGTATATATTTCATGTCATTTAGTTGTATAATCACATTTACTTTACAGTGCTACTCAATATATTGGCGCTATATAAATACATGTTAATAATAATAATAATAATACTTCGGCTAGGGAATAGTCCAAATTCGAAATTTGAAAATTCAATTATCGCAATTTATCATGTACTGCATCTTTAAAAATTTGACTTAGACTATTTGCCATCTAAAATCTGCTGAATTGCTGTTTTAGCCTATGGGCGACCTCGTAGAACCTATTTGGAGTCAATTGGTGTTTTTTTTTAGGAAAAACTTTAAATCGAGTTAGATCGAATGCCCTATTCATTTGATTCATACAGTTCAGAATCGCTGGAATACGGACCTATTCCTTTAAGCTTTATTGTTATTCTTATTTATTTTCCATATATGTGTATACATTTATTTTCCATTCATCCCATTCTGACCTTCAAGCTACTCCCTGGTTGTTAGGGTACTTAAGCCTAGAAACAAGATAAATTCCCGGCTCCATAATAAAAAAATGTAAATGAAGAATGAAGATTAATTGGAAAATGTATTTGAATACAACTGTGTCTGTCATTCTAAAATGTAATATTAAACTACCTCTTAAAGACAGTATATTTTTGTGTGCAAGAACTCCAAAGAACTACACAGACTATTTTCTCCTTTGTACTACCACAAATAATGATGACAATAGTGTAACTAATTGGGAGCAGTCCCCTGCCAGTGGCTTGCCAACTAGGGTAGCCATCTGTTCAGTTTTGACCTGAACAGTTTGGATTTTGTAAGGCCTGTTCGGGACTTAACTTTCTTTTCGGGTTTTAGTTTTATGAAACCCGAACAATAATCTGGCCAATACAAAAAAAATATTTAAATACTAAGATACTCACCTCAACATTGCTTAGTTGCTATCAAGTTCTGTTTCTTATTATTAAAGGTACAAAAAAAAGCAAATCAATCAAAAATAAGATTTTTTTTAACTAAATTAGCTTTGCTGTATTTCAGAGTTTTGTGGACAACTGATTTCTATATAATAGATCTCATACCTGTAATTAAAGCATTGGGCTTACTCATCAAACAGAATATAGCTAGAGATAGGTTTGCTAACTGTGTGGTTTTGAACTGGGCTTCAACAACATTGTGAAAACTGGATAGAAATCCAACCAGTTGCATGTAAGTGCAATAGCCTTGCCCCGGTGTCATAACTCCACCAACATCATTGTGCCCACCTCTGATGGCATTATACCTGTTCCTACATCACTGCCCCACCTCCAATTCCTGTTTAGCCATCAGCAAAGGTGGCAACCCTATTGCCAACATAGGGGGCCCAGTAAGGACCCACAAGGAGTCGTGTGGCTGTGGGTCCTCAAAAGCACACTATGGAGGCTTATTGTAAGTAGCTGTTATTGTTTCAGCTCTCTCTCTACTGCCAATAAAAGCTGCACTGGGCAGAATCAAGTGTTTACAGATACTAAGGGGCTGATTTATCAAAATTTTGATTAATTCTTACTGCGATTCAAATTTTTGAAGTAAAACTCGAGTTCATGTAGAAGTCAATGGGAGTTATCCCAGGCAAAGCAATTTTTTTCAGTTTGAGTTTTTCAAATTTTTTTGAAAGTGTGTAGACCTATTGAGGATGATGTGTAGAATACTAATAAGCAATTTAAAACATTTACCCCCATATGTAATATGTAAAAATACACAAAGTTTGCCCAGGAGCAGTTACCCAGAGCAATCAATAAGAAGTTTGCTTTTAAACAGGTGACTAGTAAATCCTACTTGCTGATTGGTTGCTATGGCTTACTGCTTCTGGGCGAACTCAGTGCCTTTTATTACATTACCCCGTTAGAATAAACAAATACCCAGGGGCGGACAGGAGCCTTGGGGCCCTCCAGGGCTGCAAAATGAACAGCCCTCCTAGCAGTGTCAGGGGGCCCACTCCCGACCTCCAAAGTCTACCCCAGTGTGCGCATGCACGAAAGACGTGCAGTGCGAATGAGCGATCACCACCGACAGCACAATTCTTTTACTTTACAATGTGTGTGTGGGAATTATTCCCTGTATCTATGATTCCCCCCCCATCACCAAGGTGTGGTGGAGTCCCAAACAAATGCCCCTTCTGCCATACCCTTAAAGAAGATGACCTTCGCGAACCTTCTATTAAGAATAATAAAACATAAAATAGAGAAACAGTTTAAATAAAGAAAACAATGCAAATTTGATGCTTGTGTTTATTTATCATTTGACAAGGCTTATGCAGAAACCAAAGCAGAAGGATGTTGCTGTTGAAGATACAGTTACTTAAGGATAATAAAATTCAATTAAACCAATAGAGAAATCTGCAAGCAAATCAGTGAAGTCATCACTTGGTGAATCATCAGATACATCTAGTCAAAATCTACAATCGCTGTAGGAAAATCAAAAAAGTCAGTGAGAAAGTCTGCAAGCAAGTCAACAACATCTTTAGAAAGACCTTTAGTGGAATCAGTCAAATAATCGTTACCATCTTTAGGAGAATCATCAAAAAGTTCTTGAGCTAAATCTCTTGAAAATTCATCAGACAATTCAGCTTTAGAGTCTGAAAACAATTCAGCAAAATTATGTTCTGGCAGAATTGCAGAAAGGTCTTGAGGAGAATCTGCAGAAGAAGAATCTTCAGGCAAATGATGATCATCATCATAATCTTTAGGCGAATAGTCAAAAAGTTCTTGAGGTAAATCTCCCAAAAGCTCATCAGGCAATTCAGTTATAAAGTCTAATGGCAATTCAGCAAAATCAGTTTCAGGAAAAAATGCAGACAGATCTTGGGGGAAATCTGCAGAAGAAGAATCTTCAGTCAAATGATGATCAACATCATAATCTTTAGGAGAATAGTCAAAAACTTCTTGAGGCAAATCTCCCAAAATCTCATCAGGCAATTCGGTTATAAAGTCTAATAGCAATTCAGCAAAATTGGTTACAGGAAAAAATGCACACAGATCTTGAGGGGAATCTGCAGAAAGATCTACCCTCAAATCAGCAGAGACACCTTCAGAGCTAGGCAGAGGGTCAATGAAATGACAGGTGCTGAAAAAATATACATTTGGTTCATGGCAGAGACAAGCCTGATAAATATGTGGTACTGAAGTTGCAGGCACTGGAGTTGCAGGCATATGATTAGAAGGCAAAGTGCTACTCTCCAGCACAGGGATCTGACTATTTTCTTGGCTGGAATGTTGAGTGGTGATCACAGGACACTTTGATTGGAATGTTAGATGATATGGAGACACAGTGCTAGTTCCCTTCACAGGGATTCGGCTAATTTGTTTGTTGTAAAGTTGAGTTGCCATCACAGAGTAAAAAGGTTCATTGTTCACGGCATTGGCATAACATCTTCTCTTTACAGACAGAGGTGGGTACTGTGGATAGAAATCTCTCATATCTGCCTCATTTAGTGTTTGTGGTTCCTCATAACATGGCCTCTTTTCCCTTTTAATTAGATTTGGGTAGGCTGTCTCTGGAGCTGCATGCTCAGTTGTTGGCTGAATGAATTCAGTCCTTAAATGGTTGACATGAGCAGTCTGGTATATTGTTTGCATGGCCATAACTCCATTCACGGGATGCATCACAGAAAAAATCTGATAGTTCATGACAATTATTTTATAATTACTGTTGCAGTTGTTGTCCCTGGTTGTGAATGTGTGAGTACAAAACGATGTGAGCAAAAAGTATCTGAAAACCTCTTACTGATGGAAACTGAGGTGACTTCAGTTTCTGTATAAGACTGGTTTAAGATTAACTAATTGTCTTTGCTCCTGATCAAAGGTCCACTTTATAGTATGAGCCCATGATAAAGCGTCCTGGGTGGGTGCGAATCTTCACTGGTCCTCCGGATTTGTTTGAGTGACGGTCAGCCCTGTTTTTTCTTCAAATCCACTTTATAGTGTACCTGGGAATGTCCATTCAACCCGGGAGCACTCCTTCGCATTACCTGTAGCTTCTAGCACACTGATGTTTACCTGAAACCATGTCTTACCAGAAAATACTGCCTACTGTTCTGAGTTTGGGAAATGGTAGTCTTAGATCCCAATCTCACACATCTAGAGCTGGCAAATAATCAGTTTTGAATCTGTTTAACTGTAAACTTTCAACTGGCCACTCTATAGCTGAGAGGTGTCATGAGGGGTGGCATCAGTGAGCCATACTGGTCATTACACCTTTGCCAGTAAGCAAGGACTAACTGAATTCCTAATTCATTGTAATTTAGCGCCTAGGAAAAGTAAATAAAATGCAGGCACAGTGCAAAAATTAACAACTGAATTTGCTGGGTAGGTACCTCCCATATTTGCCTCTGTGAATCCGGTTCTCCTTTTCCTTTAACCATCAATTATCTCTCGTACATCCCATATAGTGCACTTTTTGAACGTTTGGGAAAGCCAAATAAAGCATTAAAGGGGCTGTTCACCTTCCAAACACTTTTTTCAGTTCAGTTGTGTTCACCAGAAATAAAGACTTTTTTCGATTGCTTTCCATTTTTTTTTTTTGCCGTTTTTCCACATGTCACGTGATTAATTCTACTCTCTGTTGATTGATGTATTGTAAATACAATATACTTATTCTCAATAAAGTGCTTAAATGATGTACAGTATCTTTAACCTGATCATATGGCCATAGGAGGTTTTCTATCCCTGCCCCAGTAGCCCCTGGATGTTGATTATGTGGCCACCAAAAGTTGGTTACAGCCACACGAAACATTGTCCTAGAAACCACTGTAATATAATTAATTAATGTATAAATAATTATCACCAAAGTACCAAACTTCTGCAGCTTTCCTCTGATTTATACTATTATGTGTATGCAGGGTTGGACTGGGCCAACGAAAAAACTCGGTGGGCCCCGGCTCTTTTGGGTCCCACTGGCCCTGACTGGCTCCTTGCACTTCTTCTTCTGATGTAAAAAGTACGCATCCACGGGGGGAAGGGGGGTGGCGGCATCAGAGAGGACTTTACAGATGGGGGTTGGTGTGGGGGGCCCCCCAGTCCAACGCTGTGCATATGCAGTAATTTTTAGAGTTACCCCCATACAGCTAACACTCTATGTGCAGGTGTCATAAGTAGTGAATCATATTAGTTCCCTAGGAGCTGATATGAGTATTGAACCTGGGCTCCCATGAATAACAGTACTGGGGCATAAGGATGGAGCCTTTTTTCTAATATTATTACTTAACATAGTGCCAGACATTTTTATATTTACATACTATACTAACATCCCCACTCATTATGCTATGCCCCCCAGAACATTTCCTGCAGCCACTCATGGCTAAATTCAGTGGCGTAACTAGATGTCATTGGGCCCCACAGCAAATCAATTTTAGGGCTTCCAAAATGTCCTGTTTTACCAATATATATTAAAATTGCTCATTAATTAGGGCCTCATGGGGCCCCTATACTTCCTGGGCCCCCCCTGCTTCCTCTGTAGTTACACCACTGGCTAAAGTGTCACCTCATTACTGTGGTAGATATGTAAATTATCATTTAATCAAACTAAGGTTGACAGGGGTTGTGGCTGACAGCAGGAAACTTTTATACGCAGTTGAAGAGAACTATAATAACTATATAATACACAAAAGCCATGAATATCCTGTAAATTATATCCTTATAAACGGTGACTAGTGATGTCATCAGTTATAAACGGTGAGTAGTGATGTAATTTCTGTCACATGACTTACTAAAATTTGTGTATTATAATTAATAAAGTACCCCCAGTTGTAAAATATGAGGATATTATAAGTTACCTCGGAGTTCCATGACCTGTATAAAAACACTCGGCCTTCGGCCTCGTGTTTTTATATGGTCATGAAACTCCTCGGTAACTTATAATATCCTTATATTTTACAAGAGGGGGTACTTTATTCACTATATAATAAAGACACTGGTAATGAGTACAATTATATGATAATGGGGTGCAACGGCACTTTAGAGTTCAGGGAAAAGCAGCAGCTCCACTGCACAGCACGAGTAGGAGCACACAGTCACACATTATAGTCATGCTGGAAACATAGGGGCGGGATTCTAGCTGCTATTGCAGAGTGCTACTTATGACCACTTCCTGTGAAAGAATGAAAGGGCATACAGCTCTCATTTCAGCGCAGAAACAGAGCTGAGAGGATTTCTTTGCAACACTGATCTAATTACATTTTTAAGAGATCCAATTAGATTTTCTAGGGCACTATAGGGGAGCAAGGAGAACAAGGAGAATGATACAATATAATTTTCTGAACCAGGACTGAAAAACACCCATAATAAACAATAAGAGGCAGCATGTTGCTTTAATCTAAACAGCCTTTCATCACTGATCTCTTTCCATGATCAAAGTATGCTTTGTTAGCAGCCAAATAGTAAAGTTGGGTATTTCCATTAAAAGAAAAATATTGCTGGGCAAGTGAGTTCTAGTTCCCATGGAGACTTTCAGCTGCAGTGGCTCACGTGACATGAGATGTGGGTGGCTCATGTGACTGTGCTTACTATACAATATGGAGAGAAGGAGCCAGAGCTGAGAAGGAAGTAGCCCGGTTTTGACGGTAAGTCACAGCTAACATTTTTATTACATAAGGATAAAGCTATGGGCACACAGGCTGTGAGTAATTTTGCAGGCTGAGAGAATCAGATCTGCTCAGTGCCCCTGCTCCATTGATTTGAATCTGATAAGACTTGTATGTGGTCACACGCAGGCTGAGGTCAGCCCAATTACACAGGCTGAAAACAGCCGCTGACAACAGCCTGTGTGTCAATAGCCTAAAGCTGCAGTCTGGGGATGTGAATGTGTCCTATTTAACTGTTATGTGTGTGAGAGGGGATATATAGAGCTGCTGTATTGTTTTTTTTTTCCAAAACATTCTGCCACCCACAGTAACTTCTGTGCAGGACACTGAGCCACTTGTCCTTTACTTGTGAGAGTAACATGTTGGTATCAGTCATAGGAAAGTGTTAGTATGACTTTTTAGTGTTAAACGAGAAGTAAAATTAAAATCACTGGAGGATGCCAGTGACTATAATCTATTAAGTCCTGCCCTGAGTCTGGCAAGCCACAACATTTATGCCCCAGGTTTCCAGCTGTCATGTGCACCACCGGGACAGGGTGCATGAGCACCTAGGAACCTTCAAAGGCTGCCCCTGTACCTAGCTTGCATTGACACTGTAAGCTGGAAAAAAGTTAGTGGCCACGCACACTGCAGGTAAATATGCATGGCCAGTGCTTAGTATAATCGAGGGGGGGGGGGGGGTTGCAGTGACAGTGCCTCCCCACATTTCTATCTAGCACTTGTATGGGGAGGCAAAATAAAAATACAAATTTATGAGTGGACTTAAGACAAATTAATTTGTGTCTAGAAATATAATTCTACCTATGTTGACCATAGTAGAAACACCTTGGTTACTGGGTGTTGTAGTAGGTATGTAAAGAAGTATGTACCAAGGTTGTTTTGAGTGACACAGATGATTAGTACAATGTAGGAGAAGCAGAGCGAATGGAATAAGTTGATTCATGGAAGTCAATAAAACTGATGGCCTATGGGCAGATAAGTCTTTGAATAGGTCACATATGGCTTTTATTGTATAGGGGATCTTGAGGGATATTGGTTTTACATTACAATGCAAGTCAGCAGGGTAGTTTGGGTTATTTGGCCTTGCCTGCAAATTGGTGGGAGTGGTGCACTTTTTTTTGTGCATCTTTTGAGCTGCTTACAAACATGGATCTTACCCTTAAAATGGCATATAGGGTAGAGTTGGTAAGGTTTTATCTGTGTTTTGAATTAGTGATGCACTGGCTAACCAATCTTTGACCTCTCCTAACCTGGTCTGCTGCTGCAGCCACAAGGATTTATAAAGCCATTGCTGGCCCATTGGATGGTAAGGCAGGTGAGTGTTAATAAACTACAATAAACACAACAGGATTGTGCCAGGAGGAGCAAGGCCTAAGGGGCTGCACTCCTTGAACAAGTTCTGGAGGGTGGTGGAGCAATAGTTTGGACATTTTACCCCACTCTTCTGGACTACTAGTACTACAAAAAAAATGCTGTTGGCAATATGCCCCAAATCAATGTTCCATTGCCTAAATGCAGAACTGGGCAAGGAGGTCCAGATCCCCAAATCAAGGGTGCTTAGTCATTTGCCCCCCACTGACTCAACCAATCCTACTCCATGCCCTAATTCTTAAGAGAATGCAGTGGAATTATGTCCCTAGCCCCCACCCCCTAGTTGCACCCTAGGCACATGGAGTTTTTGCTTACCCCTAGTTCTGGCCATGGGTAGGCAAAAACAGGTATTGTGTTTGTATATTGAGATCATGGGTATAGGTTCGTCTGTGATTGTGTTGGGGACAAAGTCTGATACACTTCCTTTTAATATATTTTCATTTTCACTTGTGCAATACAACTCCTTCCACTTATCCTCCTATCTGCCTGTGGTTTTTAACCCCTAGACATAGTCAAGCTGCAACATATTTGCAGACTTTTTAATGAACATTAAATACAATGTGCTCTACCTATGATACCTGAATATGTCAGGAGGGCAAACCTTTATTAGACACATAGATTGAACAAGATTTAAAGGAGTGGCTCATCTTTAAGTTAACTTCTAAGCAACTTTTAAATTGGCCATGATTTAATTTTTTTATATCTTTTTTTTTATTTGCCTTCTTCCTCAGATTCTTTCCAGCTTTTAAATGGGGGTCACTGACCCCATATAATAAACAAATGCTTTGTAAGGCTACACATTTATTTTTATTGCTACTTTTTATAATTCATCTTGTTATTCAGACCCTCTCCGATTCATTTTCCAGTCTTGTATTTAAATCAGTGCATGGTTGCAATTTTGACCCTAGCAAGCAGATTGCTGAATAAAAAGCTTAATAACTCGAAAACCCCTTAAGGAGCATTTGTGCAACAGCTAGACTCTTTCACTTATTGTTCAGGTGTACAACTCAGTCTGATCACAGAAAGTGAATGATGTCTTCAGCATTTAGCTTTACAGTTTGTTATATCTCCCGTTTTTTTGACAGCTCAGTCCATAGTCCTGGTTTGTTACTGCAATGTCCTGCATTTCCCTTTCATCTCCTGCACTGACTCCAAAAAAAAAAGACAATGTTTCTGAAATGTAATTAAATAAGAGGCGTTTGGCACCACCTGTACTTTGATATAATTGTAACTAATAAGATAAGCAGGTTAGTGATGTGTCAAGTACTGGCTGAAACAAGCACAGTGAATGGGCCCTAGGGCCCAACGATCGGAATCATAATGCAGGAGTACGGGCGGTCAGATCGCGGGACGGCATCAACGAACAGATGTGGCCCCCGATCTGATGGAATTTTTAGCCCTGCACGATTGACATCTGGACAATTTTGGGCCAGATATAGATCGGGGAAGCCCGTCGGAGGGCCCCATACATGGGCCAATAAGCTGCCAACTCGGTCTGTTGACAGCTTTTATCGGCCCGTATATGGCCACCGTTACATCTTAAAGTGCAATTTCACCTTCATAAGCAAAACTGTAATAACACATAAAACATGGCCTGCCAAATTTTGTAAAATGGACATGGTATTTAGGGGGTGTGGTATAATGTTTTGTCCCTTATTCCATTTTTCAAATGGTGGGAGGTATGATATGTTAATCATTGACACAATATATTGTTTACTACACATTGAATTGTTTTCAGTGTGTTGAGTCATTTTTAGATTTCCAATGCATGCCTCCCAACTGTCCCGTTTTCAGCAGGACAGTCCCACTTTTGACAGCTCAACCCGCAGCCCCACATTTGTACTGGAAAGTCCCGTTTTTCTCTGCACTGAACAGCCAGAAAAAGAAACAAAGTTTCTAACGTAATTGGCTTTTGGCAGAGAGCCCAGAACAGCTAACAGGTGCAAATAAGATACTTTGTAACAATTTAGATAAAGAGGTCCCTTGGGAAAAGTTTGACTTTATTTGACATTATTTTTGCTGTACATAGCTGCATAGCATAGGAATCAGCCGAATAGCACTAAGTATTACTCATAACACTATAACTAATGTTGTCTGTTGGCTTAGTTACTCTTACCAGATGAAAGACTTTTTGCTATGCTGGCAGTGACAAAAATGTACAGGATATGCAGAATGTTACAAGGCACTGTTATAATATTAATACTTGCTGATTAAGCACTAGACAAACCGCGTGATACTAAGAGGAACCTACTTCTCATTCCATTTCACATTTGTTTGTTTTGTGTAATCCTGCCCTTAAAATTGTTCAGAACAAGGATTTTACTACACATTCAGTTTGGTAAATATTTATTTATATTTTTGACTTTTTATTGGTCACCAGTTGAAGTACCTGCTTTTCTTGACTAGTTGGTTAGAATAGAACAGACTGAAGTATGTGGCTTTTGATTCCAGAACTGTGGAGAGGTTATTCATCCACTGTTATTTCTAACATTCCATGCTGGTTCTATAAACTTTGTTCCATATAGATTTTGCACCAGGTAACCCACGCGGGTGCAGGACCACCTCCAAAATCAATCTTCACAGTGGATTCACTCACTCACTAACTGCCTGCGGGCCCTGGGGCAGTCGCACCCCCTACACCCCCGGTAGTACCGCCACTGTTTTGCACATATGGCATTAAAGGAGAACTAAAGCCTAACTAAAGAAGTAGGCTAGAAATGTTGTACATTATATTTTATTATTTTGGTCTTCTGTACCAGCCAAAGGCAACCACAGCCCTTTAGCAGTAAAGATCTGTGTTTCCAAAGATGCCCCAGTAGCCCCCCATCTTCTTTTCTACTGATTCACTGCATATGCTCTGTGCTGCGGTCACTTACTGAGTTTAGGGACCCACTCACAATAAACAGTAAACATAGAATAGAAATGTCACAATATAAGGCTGATTAATAATTAATACAGATAATTACTAAATGGCAGAACAGAAACCAGTGCAATTAGCATCAGAATTTAAATATCAGCCCTGTAGCATCACCTTATATTACAGAACAATCTCATGTTCTGCTGGATAATTTGTGACAGCCCCTAAGCTTCTCAACAGCTGCTCAGAGCCCACTGAGCATGTGACTGTCACAGACACTTTCCAAGATGGTGACCCCCTGTGACAAGTTTGAAGTCCCGATTCATTGCTGCTATTGAGAAGCTGAAACTTTAGGCTGGTTAAAAAAATTAAATATTGCATTTTTAGCCCTATTCATTTTTGTTCTCCTTGAAGGGGGTTGGTCACCTTTAAATTAGGTTTTAGTAATGCACCGAATTATCTGTTACCTTCTTGGTGGCCTGGCAAGGTATGCATTCCTAAAAAGCCTGGTATAGAGTAAGAAAAACATACTTGCTGTATTTATAATGATTGTGAATGCAGAACTCGCTATTTTGCTAGAACATGTATATAAGAACCATAAACGAACATATATAAAAAATGTCACTAGAGAACAAAGCTATAAAGTAACACAATGTATTAACCCCTGTGCAACACCACATATAACTGAGAGTTCAGGCCTGATTGCTGTGTACACTTTATGTTGATCTGCACTTATCTGTGGATGGTGTTACATACATGAAATTCAGTAAATTTGGTTTGTGATACATTGAGATCCATCTGGTATTCCAATGGATGGCACTGTCCATTGCTATTTAGTCCTGTTTCTCCTGTTGGTTGGAACTTGGCCACTAGCTGAGCCCTAATGGGTACCATAACCAGGGGCTCTCATCTACTCGGATCAGAGAAGTGGCCTGATAAGGGCTGCCATCTGTCCAGTTTTTAAAGGGCAGTCTGGGTAAAACTGTCTGCCCAGTTTTTCAAATTAAGAACACCAGGCATGATTCCCTGAGATTGATGCAGCAATCAACCAATCACCATGTCATAGCTCCGCCCCTGATGTCACCACACCACCACATTATTGGCCCGTCCCTGCTACATCACCGCCCCCCCCGCCCAGAGTTAGCGGCGGGGAAATGTGGCAACCCTAGCCCTTATATAAGGAACCTTCTGGTTCCTATGGAACAATTCCGAGTCCCTAACTGAGCCATAGATCTGCAATAGCTGCAGTGAAAACCTATTGGAACCTCTATGATGTAAAAAGGGTGGGAATATGATATTGCCACTGAAGAGGGGGGCAGAGAGTAGGCCAATAGGAAGGCTTAGCAAGCTGTAGAAGTGGTTAGAGGAGGAGCAGAAAGAGGGAGATTGTCAGGAAACTGGGGTGGGCTGGAATGAGAACCACAAAGATTACAAAGTTACATTGGCAGCAAATTTTTAATACCAGCCCAGGCCTTGGCTAGTATTTTACCGGTGTCAACCAGAATCCCAGAGGATCTCTCTTTTGTCTGCCATCTCCTTGCCTTATATCCAGTATGTGTTAGGTCTTTCATATTTTTTTTTTATTTTTTTTTGCTGGATGATTTCGCTTTTTGTTAAATGACTCCAATTTGGAATTTTATCTTGTTGCTAGGGTCCAACTGACCAGAGCAACAAGGCAGTGCTTTGAATGATAGACTAGAAAAATGATAGGCAAGGGTCCTTTTCTGCTTATAAGAACGATTAGCTTGAACTGTTATTATATCGATGGATTCTCAAATGTTTTTAATATGGTACATATCAATGCTTGTCAATCTATAAATGTATACCTTCTTATCAATAGGACTGATTTCCCCAGAAGCGATGGATACATCCAGGTTGACATCTGATCGGTACAATGACTACAGCTCCACAGAGGTCAGTCCCAGTGAGGAAAACTCTCCAGGAACCATCGGTAACAATGTTTCAAGGCCAAGGCAGTATGAGAGGCTGGGAGAAGACAGTAGCACCACGTAAGTGAGATACATTACTCTTGACTAGTGATGGGCGAATAAATTTGGCAGCAGGGCCGGGAAATAGGGGTAGGCAGAGTAGGCACGTGCAAATTCGCGGCAGGCACCGCGACTGCCGGGCCTGCCTAGGGCGCCTGCCCAGCATGGCCCGGTAATGTTTGGCAGGGATGGATTTGCAGTGAATTTCTGAATTTTGCTGCCAGCGAATAATTTTCGCCAAACTGAGGTGAAAATTGTCACTCGTCAGAATTGTCACCCATCATCGATGGTGAAATTGGAGAATTTTTATACATTTACATTTTTCCTATACACATTTGCAGAGCTTTTGCCTTCCATTTCTCACTCATGTTCTAAATAAGAAATCTTCAATGTGTGTCTTACAAGCTGAAGATCACTGTTTATAGATGACTGTACAACTATTTAAATAGACATATTGTTTGCGTCATCATGCCTCTTGTTTCCTTTATGTTTGCAGGTGGTATCAGACATTAATCCATTTATTAAAAGGAAACATTGGAACAGGGCTTCTGAGTCTTCCTCTGGCAGTGAAGAATGCTGGGATTGTGGTATGAATATTACTCTTCATACATGTGGATATATCTGGACAGACATGTGATGCTCAGTAGGGTTTTAGGAATGTTTTTGAGAACGTTTTTAGCTATACCTGCTGGTATGACATTTGGCTTACAATATTAATATTACATTATTGTAATATTGTACACATTTGGTGAACTAAAAGGTGTACAACCCTATACTCTGGAAAATAGATTACAATACTGTAGCAAGTCTGCTGACATGTTATTGCTTAACCCTTCATAGTTGTAATTCCTCTTCACTAGTTGCTGTTTCGATCATTTTGTGTTTTCAACACCAACGATTCTAAAAATTGTGTTCGCACCATGGTAGGGAAGTTACCTTGTCTTCTCCACTGGACCAGGAACTGACGCTGGTGATCAATTAATATCTGTAAAGTCACAAATGATATGTTGGTCCATATATATTAAAATGACAATTTATATTATTCACTGACAATCAGAGGGATCTTTCTTGCACTTCCATAAGAGTCGTCCATGGAGTGACAAAATTGTCATTGTACTGTTTTTAAATGGGAAAGCTGTACCTGTTTGTCTTACATCTATCATTGTATGGTAATGTGGAACACAAAGGGGAAAGCCGTGCAGAAAGAGATGCAATAAATTCTCTTGGTGTGAAATTATCCTTCAGGGTTTGGCTTATTTTGCTAGAACAATAGGGCAATAGAAAGCACCACAACGGTTTACATGCACATATTGTATTTTAGTTGGTATTTGTTTTCTGCTGTGTCTTTGGAGAGGTTTAGATATGGAGTTGCCCCTTCTTTTGAAAGCATCTAAGTCCAATTTTTCTTTTTCATACAGATTCATGTTCAAACAATCCTGATCCTGAGCTGCTTTTTTATTCTGATCTCTGCATGCCATTTGTTTCAAAGCATCCTACAAGCTTGGCTTGGGAGGCAGAAAGCTTTCATGCGTGGCCTCAGTTTCTAGAAAAGAAAGTGCAGTTTACCTTCAATTGAACATATAAGCTTTCACTGTTTTTTTTCCAGTAATAATAAAACAGTACTTTGTACTTAATCCCAACTAAGATATAATCAATCCTTATTGGCCAGAGCCAGCTTATTGGGTTTATTTAATATTTACATGATTTACATGATTTTCTAGTAGAGTTAAGGTATGGATATCCAAATTATGGAAACATCCGTTAACCCCAGGTCTCGAGCATTCTGGATAACAGGTCCAATACCTGTACTGTTTCTCTGCACTGGTACAACTGATGTACTTGCTTTAGAAAGACTACTAAAGTTTATATAAACAAGCTGCTGTGTAGCCATGGAGACAGCCACAAAGCATTGGTTACATAGCAGATACCAGATGCACACTGTAGGACTTATCTGTTAAGTATGCTGTGCCTTTTCACCTTTTTAAGCTTAAATGGCTGTCCCATGGCTACACTATAGCATATTTACATAAACTATAGTTCTCTTTTTACAGCAAACACATAACTTATACAAATGAATAGCAACAGTACATAATATTTATTACATAATATTTTCACCTTTTTCTCCTCATCAAAGGGAATCTTGGCTGACAATGTCTTGTCCAGCCACTCACATTTGTACTTTTTACATGGTATGTGCAACACTGCAAGCTCCATAGAGAAGGCACAAAGTGTTGCATCTTATAGTGGCAAGTGCAGCTCCCAGGGGCAAGGTGCACTAGGAGCAAAACACATCATACCACATTAGTAAAATAGAGATAATTTCTTTAAAAAAGGTTTATCTCACTGTACTGAAATCAATGTGTGGCTTTTGGTTATTCAGTTAAAGTCCTGTTTTATATTATGTATAATGTGTTGGCGTCACATACCTATAAAAAACGGGAATTTAACAGAACTGAAGTTGCAGAACTTCACCTACTTCTATTCAGAGCTGTTCTGATACATGCTGTTGTATCAAAATAAGAAAGCATTTTTTTGTATGCATGCCCGCCAGGTGTTACAACACAAAAACTGCCTGCTCCCATGGCTGGAGGTAGTTGAAAGAATAAGTTATTTTATTTAAATAACATGGCACTCTACTACTACAAGGTTCTTAGCAACCAGTGATTTTAAGACCCAGGGCAAATCTGACCATCGTTTGTAAACAGACTTTATTTATTTATTTTTTTTACCAATTCTTTATTTTTCATGACCTTGTTTTTTCAAAGTCAACATTTCGACATGCACCAAATGAATATTACTCATAGTAACTTGAACTGAATTCGATAAATCACATTTTATTATTCTAATTGTATTAGTGGTATCTCCTACAATAAAAGTAACTTAATTTTATCTTGTCTTCCTTTTGTAGCTAGGCCCACTGAGTCTGGTTTTTATGGGAATCATTGCTGTTCACTGTATGGACCTGTTGGTTAAATGTGCCCATCACCTTTGTCAAAGGTAAGGTCAGTTATCATAATTATAAAGCCCACATAACCACTCCAAAGCATAAATTGACACTGATAACAGGAATTAACTGTTTGCAACACCACAAATAAAAGACACCCCCCCACATCATAGTTGCATAAGCCCAGTTTATATCTGGCCGAGGCTGAAAATCAAGCAGATATCTATTGGGCACGTTCGAAATCTGGTGGGTAAGGAACGCATCAGTGCATTGATTCAGTGCTCACCCAGCAGGTGACCTTGGTCACATTGCACAAAGCTCCTGTGAATGGGAGTTATTTCAGAGTGGCAAGGGCAAGACATGCAAAGAGGTATAAGCATATAAATAGCAAAAATAAGATCACTAACCAAAACAAATTATTTTTTATTTCTTTCTTAAGGGAACAGCGACCCTTTGTGGACTACGGAGATGCACTGATGTATGGTATGCAGGGCTGCCCCAGCCAGTGGCTGCAGAGAAATTCTGTTTGGGGGAGGTAAATAAGCACAAAATACATTCTGAATTGTTCCTGCTTTGCCTCCTTATGGATGGCCTTTCCTTTTATACCACCATCTCATTATGCTGTTATTCATTATTACAATCTGTTGTGATTGCTGAGTGATTGGATGTGTTGCCATTACACAACCGAACCAAAAATTTAGCAAACCTCAAATTTTATTTGATGGTACATATGGAAACATGCCCAATGGCTGTCGCAAAGAATATTACATTACGGGGCCTATTTATTATCGAATTTTTTTTTGGTCGAAACTCTCAAATTTGAATTGTGAATTATCCAGACTCGATTTGACTTTTAATTTGAATTCAGATTTTGAGATTTATCATACTCTGGCCCTTTAACTCGAATAAATTAGTCACCACGTAAAGCCTGCTGTATTACTGTATAAGTCAATGGAAGAGGTAGCCTTCTAGTTTTTTTCTGTTAAAATAAAACCCTTTTTTTTTTCTCCATAAGTCCTAAACAAGTTAGCCCCAGCACTCTCAAGATATAACCCACTAAAAAAATATTCTTGCACAACTGAACTGTAACTTTCTTAAAAAAGACACTTTCAGTTACAAAGTTTGTACAAAGCATGCATAAGCTGATGCGCCCTGTCAAGGCAGTGTCCATGTGAAAAAAGTGAAAATAAAAGGGTTACCTTTGGGGGGAGACAGACCATACCTGCTTTTCTCTTTATTTAGCATGAGCTCTTTCAAAGACACTATTAGCCGGGGGTTGGGAGAGCGAGCATTTAAGGAGAGAGCCACCTCCCCAAAAAATAGTTTTTTAAAATGAAACAAGCTGAAATGCCGCTCCTCACCTTTCTTATTGGGTGCACGTGGGCAAGGCTTAATTTGTATATATTAATATTAATATATATAATGTAAAACACAGAGTAGAACAAGCATAGCTGGCATTACCCCATTTGTCAGATATTGCTTCATGTAGGGGTATTGTGTTGTAATGGTAAATATAATGTAATTGTAATCGCTAAGAGGAATTTTTGCACATGCCTTTACACATATGTAACTACTTGCACAGTAACATAACTACCCAGTGTAGGGCCTGGGTACCGGCTATGCAGCTGGGCCCCCACCCCCCTCCAGAAGCAGACATTGCGGCAGATTCACAAGTCTGTGGATCACCAGCAGGCCCTGGTGCAGTCGCACCCCTCACACCCCCTGTAATTCCGCCACTGTACTTACACTTTGTTACCTTTTAAGAGCCTATATGTGTATATATTGTATATGTACAACCCTACAGCATTACACTAGGATTTCTGGGCTACCTTTAACTTATCTCTCCACATGACATTCCAAATATCATGTTATATATTCAGGTGAATTTGTAGACCTTTTCCATACATGCAAACTGCAGAAGATTTAAGATCCTTTGTGGTAAATCTGCAACACCCCATTTTATAAATGGGGTGGTTCACCTGCCAAACACTTTTTCAGTTGTTTTCAGATTGTTCACCACAAGTAAAGACTTTTTTCAGTTGTTTGCCATTTTGTATTTTTTGCTGTTTTTCCAAAATATAAGTTTAAAGTTTAATGTCCGTTTCTCTGATGTTTGAGATGCAGCTCAGTGAATCAGGCACAGACTCTAAACTGTTACAATTTTGCAACATTTAGTTGAAACATTTCTCTGCAGCATCTCTGGACTATTAGCAACTATTGTATCAATTTCAACAGCTGCTTTTAAGGAACTCAAAGATTCTGGTCTGCAGGGACAAAGACAATTAGTTGATACATTTCTTATATCAGTTTAGAACAGTTACAGAGTCAGCGACACTCCTCCCTGAGCTGCTTTAGACAGACAAAAAAAGGTGAAACTTTACACTTCAATATTAAAAGAGACACACATAAAAAATAGATAGTAATTGGAAAAAGTCTTTATTTCTGGTGATGTGAAACCAACTGAACTTAAAAAGTGTTGGAAGGTGAACAAACTCTTTGATGACATCAAAAAGTATACATGTATAAGAACCTGCAGTGCTGTGTATTATATAATATATAGGTGTGGGATCCAGTAACGTAACTAGAGGGGGACGGGCCCTGGCACGGGACGTGCAGACGGGCCCCCGTCCCCCCTCCGTACGGCTGCAATTACTAAAGAACTCAGTGGCTCGCGAGCTGCCGGGGGGGGGCCTGAGGGGGTGGGCCCTGGCCCAATTGCACCCCCTGCTCCCCTGGTAGTTATGCCACTGGTGGGATCTGTTAAACCTATTATCCAGAAAACTCCGAATTACGGCAAGGCCACCTTCCATAGACTCCATTTTATCCAAATAATCAAAAATTTTAAAAATGTATTTTTCTTATAATTTATAATTATAATTTTTCTGTAATAATAAAACCATGCATTGTACTTGATCCAAACTAAGATATAATGTAATACTTATTGGAAGCAAAACCAGTTTTTTGGGTTTTAAATTATTTTCTAGAAAACTTAAGGTATGAAGATCCAAAGTACACAGAGCTTAAGTGCCATGTGGTAAGAGACAGTAGGAGGGAGGACCCTGCCTCGTAGAGCTTACAATCTAAGTTTGTGAATAACATAAAGGCACAAATTGGAGGAGAAAAGTGCACAAGTGAAAGACATTACCTTAACCAAAGTATAACATTTGAATAAAGAGCATGTATCTATATGTCCATTATTGGAGAAGATTAACCATTTGATGGGGCTTACAAACTTTCTAATTGGTTAATTGCCATTGATGTACCATTCAGCGGTGGCATAATGTTTAACCCTACCTGCTGCTACTGATTTCTGAAAGGCCTTGCAGGTACTGTTGGATGAATGAGTTAACTGCACATTTACCTGATTTATCTGTGGTACAGATCAAAGTGACCCAAGTCTGGGCATTTGCCATAGCAGCATTAGAGCTCACTCTAATACCCTGGTTCAAAGCTCTTGCACTGGAAATAACAGGACAGGTGTCCATTCTGATCAAAGCTTGTCATGATCTTACATAATACAAAGGAATTGGGTACAAACAAATGACTGTAATATAGTTGCTTTTGGTCTTTTTGCAAACAGCAAGTGAATGAAGACATTGTCTGTGAGACAAGATTGTATTTATTCAGACAGAAGCAAATTACAGCACACAGAGAAATATAGTTCTGTAGGATACACCCGCTCTTCCAGCGGTAGATTGCCTCATAATTCTATAAATTTATGTTTAGGGAGATGAAAATATTGGTTAACCTGTATACCCATGGTCACCTGCACAGATGTAAAATGTCACTGTGATCTGAGAACTACATGTAGATGGCTCTTGTATGTGCCACATAGCAGGCTGTGCTTCAGCTATTACATAAATGTAGCTCAGCTACTTTGCCTAACTAGTAACATGGGCATAACAACTATTCAGCAGTTAGGTTTAATGTTAGAAATAACATTGGGCAGAATGAGTAGAATGGCCCAAATCATCCCTACTGAAGTTGCTTTCTTTGTAAATTTCTGCATAATCCATATACCTCTATGGATAATACAGCAGAGCATTTGGAATTTTGTAGGTACAATTATAGACTACAGATATATATATAAATTATTATTTTAGGTTTTAAGGTTGCCCAATAATGGGGGCATAATTGCACACTATAGGAGCTCCCCGTGCTGGTGTTACTAAGCCTAACAAAAGGGTTGACTTCTATTGCACCTACAGACAATTGCTGTGCCTCCTGTTGAATATGACACTACTGAGTGATGCCCAAGTGGTCACCCTTGTACCTTTGTATGCTGCCTTTTGCTTGATAAGCACAACTTGCACTCAGATGTGAACAATTCACTGCATAGCACAAATTCTGTGGTCATTCTGTGGGTAAAAACGTTTCTTTTTACTTATTTTATAAATGAGCTCTTCAAATTCCAAGTATGTAATGGCATCTATTATCTGGAAAGACCATCTCCCATAGACTCAATTTTATCCAAATAATCCAAATTTTTAAGAATGATTTCCTTTTTCTCTGTAATAATAAAACTGTACCTTGTACTTAATCCCAACTAGAATATAAAAAATCCACCCTATTGGGTGGATTTAATATTTAAATGATTTTCTAGCAGATTTAAGGTATGAAGATTCAAATTACAGAAAGATCCGTTATCCAAAAAATTGCAGGTCCCAAGCATTCTGGATAACAGGTCCCATACCTGTATTTGGTAACTAGTCTTTTAGTTATTTTTTTTCAAAATGAATCATTTAATAGTGCTGCTCCAGCAGAATTCTGCACTGAAATCCATTTCTCAAAAGAGCAAACAGATTTTTTTATATTCAATTTTGAAATCTGACATGGGGCTAGACATATTGTCAATTTCCCAGCTGCCCCAAGACATGTGACTTGTGCTCTGATAAACTTCAATCACTCTTTAGTTCTGTACTGCAAGTTGAAGTGATATCACCCCTCCCTCCCCCCCCCCCCCCAGCAGCCAAACAAAAGAACAATGGGAAGGTAACCAGATAACAGCTCCCTAACACAAGATAACAGCTGCCTGGTTCATCTAAGAACAGCACTCAATAGTAAAAACCCATGTCCCACTGAGACATGTGGGGCTCATTTATCAACACTGGGCAAATTTGCCCATGGGCTGTTACCTATAGCAACCAATCAGATTGCTGCATTCATTGTTCTTCTTGCAGCTGGCTTTAAAAAGCTAATCACTGATTGGTTGCTATAGGTAACTTCCCATGGGCAAATTTGCCCAGTGTTGATAAATGAGCCCCTGTGACATTCAATTACATTGAGAAGGAAAAACATCAGCCTGCCAGAAAGCATTTCTCTCCTAAAGTGCAGGCACAAGTCACATGACCTGGGGCAGCTGGGAAATTCTAGCCCCATGTCAGATTTTAAAATTGAATAGAAAAAAAATGTGCTCTTTTGAGAAATGGATTTCAGTGCAGAATTCTGCTGGAGTAGCACTATTAGCTGATGTGTTTGAAAAAAACATGTTTTCCGATGACAGGATCCCTTTAAGGACAGAGACACAGTGACTAATCGCCTCTTCTTCAGGCAACTAATCTCCCCGAAAAGCCATTTAGAATCTAAATCGCCGACGGGATGGCACTTGGAGCACTTTGTTTTCCGAAGTTGTCCAAAGTTTCCTCGTGAGTCTTTTCAGGGAGATTAGTTGCCCATAGAAGAGGCGATTAGTCGCCGGGCGACTAAATCTCCCCGAATCTTAGCGTGTGCCCTTACCCTAAGGATTCTCTATTACATGCAATTATTTCTACTAAACAGTGTGAATACATTCTCTTTTCATTGTAAGTGTATTTTCATAGGAAAATGTCTTCCTTTTCCACATAACTTTATATTTTCCACTCTATGGGGCATATTTATTATAAAACGTTTAAAAAAAAAGCGGGATAATGCACCACACATCGCCAGGCTTTATAATGTAAAAAACGGTTTATAAAACTGTGTAAAATGTTTGCACTTTTTTTTAGAGTGACTTCTGCTGGAAGCAATGTAAGATAATAGAGCAAACCTGGCGTTCACATGGTGTAAAATTACACAAAGAAATTTTGATCCGCACACACAATTCTCTGCAGTCGGGACGTGGCCCCTCTTTTATTGTTATATCACCAGCAGTATCAACGTTTTGGGGGTTTAACCTCCCTTCATCAGGATACAATCTCAAGTGCAACAATCACCTTTATGATCATAGCCCCACCCCTTCTCCCACGATCCAACACCCACAGTGTAAACAATTTTTTAACCCTTTGGTAATTCCAATTTCAAGTCCTGCAGAAAAAGTGCAAGTCCAGTTTCAATAAAAACGTGTACGTCAAATTTCAATAGACAAGTCTTTCCATAATATGTAGTGGAGGTCCACAAATGCAATAGTCCTTTCATTAATAAATAGTAGAAAATTACATCAAGCAAATTAATTACACCTAATTGAAAAGAGTTACTCACTACCAGTAGAGTTGTTGTTACTACCTCACTCTTTAAATATCCCCCAGACATTTTTCATCTGTAAAGAAAAGAGGAAACAAATGGGGGAGCAGGAAGGGAATCAGAATCATCATTTAACATTACACACATTGCCATTTATAAAAAACATGTTAGGTTAAAATTCTCATTAAGTCCCTTTGGAAAGAGAGATTTTAATTGCCAAATCCAGAAAGCCTCCCATCTTAATAAAGACTTCTTTCCACCATTACCTGCCTCCCTCTGCACCACCTCTAAAATCTGCCATCTTAATTGAGAAATATTATGTTTCTCTTTTTTGTACTTTTCTTTTGCTTTCTCTTTATTTCTGTCGGGACCAGTATTTTGTCCTTTAATCTCAGTTTTATAATTCCTTATTACACTCTTGTGTTTGTTCAGTATTACTTAAAGACCCTAGATGTCTGACCCACATACCCGAGTCCGCATGGACACTTCAATAAATATATCACACAGTCTGTATCACAGCTTGCAAAATGCTTAAGTTTTATATCATAAACTTGGCTAGGGTGTTTATATATTTCCCCTCTAATAACGCTATTACAGTGTCCACAATTGTGGCAAGGGTAGGTGCCCATTTTATTATATGCTGTTTTCCGAACTGGCGCCCCCTTATAATTAGTTCTAATAATCCCATCGGATTAACAGAAGTAAAGCGTCAACTCTCCAAAACTGAGCATTACTGTGAGTTAACATGTAATCCTACAGGAAGGTTGAAAACAGATATACAAGTATTTCTTAAAGGGATGGTTCACCTTTAAAGTAACTTTTATTATGTTAACTTTTATTATGTTATCCAACGACCAATTCTAAGCAAATTTTCAATTGGTTTTCATTATTTATTTTTTAGAGTTTTATAGTTATTTGCCTTTTTTCTTCTGACTCTTTGCAGCTTTGAAATGGGCGTCGCTGACCCCTTCTAAAAAAACAAATGCATGTAATGTTGTTTCTACTTTTTATTACTGATCCTTCTATTCGGACTCTCTCCTATTCATATTCCAGTCTCTTATTTAAATCAATTTTAAGATTGCTTAAAATGCTAATTGAAGAGCTGCTGAATAAAAAGCTAAATAACTCAAAAACCTTCAGTGAAAACAAATTGCAAATTATCTCACAATATCACTCTCTACATCATACTAAAAGTTATCTCAAAGGTGAACAACCCCTTTAATGATGCATGTTTGTCAGGGAATATCATCCCTGAAATCGAAGGCCTTTTAGTAAAAAAAAAAAACCCAAGGGTACCATTTTTTTATCTTCTACCCAAGGTGCATAAAACCTTGGTAAACCCCCCTGGATGACCGATTGTGTCAGGGGTGGACTCACTACTGCAACCATTGGCAATCTATGTAGATACTTTTAGATTCATGTCTGAGAAGACACTACACAGTTTCTTAATTCCCTGGAGGACATAAGAATAATATCACCCCATTGTCCGCCCAATCAATGTAAAGGACCTTTACACCTCGATAAGACATGATGAGGATATAGATTGTTGTAGGGAATATTTATTGAAAGAAAGATTACCATTGCATGAGGTGAATTTTTTATGTGATTGCCTGGAATAACGGAATTATTTCCACTTTGATTCTAATTTGTACCTGCAAGTACAGGGTACGAGTAAGGGGGCAAATATGGCACCAATGTATGCAAACATCTACATGCATCATTTTGAACACACATTCATATTGAATCATCCAATTTTTAAGCAATATATTGCAGTGAGGTGAGATTACGTGGACAATATGTTCTTAGTTTGGACAGGTTCCCCGGATCTGTTGTCACACATACAGTGTCACCCATACATACTGTTGTTACACATACCGTAATACTATTTATGATACCATAAAGTTCACTATGGACATGGGTCCACTGACGGGATACTATTTAGATGCACAGGTGATGCTAAATGATGGGGTGTTCAGTGTCGGACTGGGACACCAGGGGCCCACCAAAATATCTTAGACCAGGGGCCCACCAAAAGACCTTAGATCAGGGGCCCACTCTCAGTACTATTATAATTCCTCTTCTCATGCAACCTCTATTCTGCTAGTATCTTTTCTTTACATGCTTTAATCTATTATTCAATCTATTTAGTCTCTTTGTTCTCATCATAGAAATAGGGAATGGCCATGAAATATGCCAAATGTTTTGAAGCTGGAGGACCCACTGACACCTCGGACCACCGGGAGTTTTCCTGGTATCCCTGTGGGCCAGTCCGACACTGCGGTTGTTTATTACAGATCTGCATATGAAGCCCACAAACAGAAATAACCTTTTCCGTAAATATAGCTTTCATCCAGCAGGTGTCACCAGAGGATTACCAAAAAGCCAGTTTATAAGAGCTAGACAAATTACTTCATCAGATGAACTTTATAAAACTTAAGATGATTATTTGGTTAATGAGTTCCAGTAACGGGGATATGATAAGGGAGAACTGAAAGGCATTAAGGAAGAGGTCATGGGTATTAACAGGAGAGATCTCCTTAAAACTAAAGAAAAGGGTAAAGCACTGAAAAAAAAGAGTTTGCGTAACCACATACGGTCGCCACTCAAGCCTTTCTTAAGAAAGTTATAATGCAGCACTGGCCCATTTTACAAAAAGATAAAATTCATGGGAAACTCTCACTAAAAATACCCTCTTTAGCTATAGAAGAACTATATCCGATGGAATTATTAGAACTGATTATAAGGGGAGACCAGTCCCGAAAATATATAGTAAAATAGGCACCTACCAATGCCACAATTGTGGACACTGTAATAGCGTTATTAGAGGGAAAATATGTAAACACCCTAGCCAAGGTTATGATATAAAATTTAAGCATTTTGCAACTTCTGACATAGATGGTGTGATATTTTATTGAAGTGTCCATGTGGACTCGGGTATGTGGGTCAGACTAGAGCTCTTTAAGTGCGACTGAACAACACAAGAGTGTAATAAGGAATTATAAGGCTGAGATTAATAGAGAAAATACTGGTAACAACAGAAATAAAGAGAAAGGAAAAGAAAAGTACAAAAAAAGACACTTTATTAGCAAAGTGTTTTTTTCGATACAAAACATAATATTTCTCAATTAAGGTGTAGGTAAAGATGGAAAGAAATCTTTATTTAAGCGTGAGGCTTTCTGGATTTGGCAATTAAAAAGCTCTTTCCAAAGGGCCTTAATGAGAATTTTAACCTAACATGTGTTTTTGCAAATGGCAATGTATGTAATGTTATATGTTGATTTTGATTCCCTTCCTATTCACCCCCTTTTTTTCCTCTTTTCTTTACAGATGAGAAATGTCTGGGGGATATATAAAGAGTGAGGTAGTAGTAACAACTCTTCTGGTAGTGAGCAACTCTTTTGAATCATGTGTAATTAATTTGCTTATCTTATGCTTGATGTCATTTTCTACTATTTATTAATGAAAGAACTATTGAATTTGTGGACCTCCACTACATATTATGGAAAGACTTGTCTACTGAAATTTGACATACTCGTTTTTATTGAAACTGGACTTGCACTTTATCTGCAAGACTTTTTTGAAATTGGAATTACCAATGGGTTACAAAATTGTTTCCACTGTGGGAAAAGAGGTGGGGCTATGATCATAAAGGCTATGATCATAAAGGTGATTGTTGCACTTGGGATTGTATCCTGATGAAGGGAGGTTAAACCCCCCCGAAACGTTGATACTGCTGACGATATAACAATAAAAGAGGGGCCACGTCCCTGACTGCAGAGAATTGTGTGTGCGCGGATCCTTAAATCAAAATTGCTGTTGCTAAAGGGACCTTGCCGTATCAGCGGAGGACCAGCACCACCAGTGCAGTAGAAGTAAATTGCAGGAGTACGGTAGATATAACACAGTATGCAATATTTTATATAATATTTCTACACAGTTTTTTTGGCGAATTTCATTTTACATTGCATAATAAATATGACTTTATGTTTTGGAGCAATCACTGAGAGAAACAGAATTTCTGATGTAAAAAACTGATTTATTTTCCCTTTATACTTTCAGATGGATTGTTGGATTCTTCTTGATCCTCACACAACTGGGTTTTTGTTGCGTCTACTTTGTGTTTCTGGCTGACAATATCAAGCAGGTACTCAAATCAATCTCTGGATGCTTCTGTCTAGTCGGTACTGTTTTTACCCTTTTTTGCTAATGCAATATTCTGACCTTACCAACCATAGTCATTATCCCTTTGTTAAACTTTCATACTCACCAATTTATGAAGGAAGTGCAAGCACCACTTAATTATTGTGTTTTCTGTTGGCTTACTACAAATATACATAATTTGGGTGCTCTGTGCAGTTTTATTTAATTGTGTTTGCACAGCTTGTCGGTTTGACTAGTGCCTGTGAATGCAATCCATCCAAGTTTTCTTCCACACAATAAAGTTTCTAGTATTCAGTTATATGAACATCAATCACATTATCTTTTAATAATACTCGGCCTTTACGTGGCCTTGTGTTTCTGTTCCAATAGCATGCAGCTCTAACTGCTTATTAGACTTAACAGTAGGAAGCGTCCTGTTCATTATTAACTTGGAAGGTCCTTAACATAGTCCCTTTTAGTACTTAGATTAAAGGGATCATGCTAGCAAAATACATTTTTTTAAATCGTAACAATGTACATTTTTGTTCCTTAAAGAGGATCTTCACCCAAAAACTGTTTTTTTTGCATAATGAAAGACAATACAGCTTTTCAATATATCTTAGTTTAAGCTTTTTAGTGCTAGTGAAGTTAATTGCAAATGTATTTGCTTGCTGGATGCTTACATTCACTGCACTCCCTAACTTTGTCAATTGAAAAACTGAGAGGCCAGTGGTTAAAAAGACCTGTAGGAGAACACACTCCTGCTTCTTTGTTATAAGAGTCAGAACCAGAAGAAAGGGATAAAAATTATCAGTAATTTTTTTTCTCTTTTCCTTACATTCCTAGTGTATAATTTTGTAGTGTATCTTTGCATAAACCTCTTCAGATGTTTTATTCTGCAGCCATGGATTTTTCCTTATTCCATAACTGCTTATTTCTCTTTGTGCCTTTAAAGGTGGTTGAAGCAGCTAATGGCACAACGAATGACTGCAGTGCCAATGAAACCGTGGTGCTGGTAGAAAGTATGGATTCCAGATTGTACATTCTATCATTCCTGCCTTTCCTCATCTTGCTGGTCTTCATTACGAACCTGCGCTACCTGTCCATCTTCTCATTGCTGGCTAATCTGTCCATGCTGGGGAGTGTTATCATGATCTACCAGTATATTGGCAGGGTAAGAGGGTTGGGGAGCAGTCTTCCTTTTTTTTATTTTTGTTGAGATGTCTGTTATAAATGACTTCAGGTATAGCTGTTGTCTAAGTTCGGTAACATGAGAACTAAACCCTAAAAATTGATATGGATAAAAATGCCATATTTTTTTATAATGACCTTATTGAATCAGGCTAAAGTTTCCGCTTCTCAATAGCAGCAATGATCCAGGATTTCGAACCTGTCACAGGGGTCATCATTTTGGAAAGTCTCTGTGACACTCACATGCTCAGTGGGCTCTGAGCAGCTGTTGCGAAGCTAAGCTTAGGGGCCGTCACAAGTTACCAAGCAGAAAATGAGATTTGCCTGTAAAATAAGCTGATGCTAGAGGGCTGATTATTAAATTATCATGCTAGTTGCACTGGTTTCTGTGCTGACATGTAGTAATTATCTGTATTAAATACTAATCAGCCTTATATTACGACATTTATATTCTATGTGTACTGTATATTGTAATGGTTCCCTAAGCTCCGTAAGTGACCGCAGCACAGAGCATGTGCAGTGAAGGCCATGGCTGCCTTGGGCTGGTACACAAGCCCAAAACATAATCTACAACATCCCTAGCCTACTTCTTTAGTTAAGCTTTAGTTATACTTTAAGAAGAAACTGTCGCAGAGACTGAACATGGGTAGGACACAAGGCACTAAGGGTAGCCATGCATCTACATATAAAATCATATTTGTAGTTTTATATATTTTGGGCAAATAATGAATATCAATGATATAAGTCAGTTTGTTGATCTAAAAAACCTTAGCTGTATTTTGTTTATCCATATTCTTCAGATATAATTATTATTAGTTTTATTATTTTACATACTGTAAAGATATTGTGAACATTTGGCAAATTCATTAAATCTTGCAGGTAATCATGACAGAATTAGAGGACCTGCTCTCACTATTGCTTACTTCTTGTAGGATATCCCAGATCCCACACATCTATCTTATGTATCCAGTTGGAGGTCTTTTGCTCTTTTCTTTGGAACTGCAATTTTTGCCTTTGAGGGCATTGGAGTGGTAAGTCAGTACACAGGATTTTTATTGTAAGTAAAATTGATTGTCTGGTACAGAATCCTTTATCCAGAATGCTTGGTTCCTAGAGTTCCCAAGGGGCACATTTATCAAAGGTCAAAGCGAATTTTCGTATGAAAAAAATTAGAATTTCAAGCTATATTTTGTGTACTTTGACTAGGGGAATAGTCTAAATTTGATTCGAATTTGAAAAAATTAAAAAAGCAAAATACATTTTTTAAATGGCAACAATGTACATTTTTGTTCCTTAAAGGGGATCTTCAAGCAAAAACAGTTTTTCTGCATAATGAAAGACAATACAGCTTTTCAATATATTTAGTTTTAGCTTTATAGTGTTATTGAAGTTAATTGCAAATGTATTTGCTTGCTGGTTTACATTCACTGCACTCCTAACTCTGTCATTTGAATGACATATAAATTACATATAATAGGTGGCACCAGGTATTTTAAACTTATAGGTAATAGTTGTTGTGTTCCATTGAGATTTCTAGCTCATCCTACACCCTCAATGAATATGCCACGCTACCCTTATAATTAAAGACCTTATTTATATAATGTTGAAGTGTTAATCTTTTCTGCTTATTGCAGTATTTATGAATAATTTTGCTTGGTCTCTGGCGAGCAAGTATAACTAACTAATATATTGGTTGCCAAGGATGTTACACTTATAAGTAAGGGGAAGTAGAACATGTGTCAGTCATACACAAATACATATTTTTTTAAACAAATGTTTTATGAGTAAATGAAACGGTAAACACTGGCAATATTTTCAATCTCAAGCCATTTTTTTAAAAATGTTGATGCTTCATAAATAGGCACGTAAATGTCCAAGCATAATGTCAAAGCAGCCCTTCTAGAAACAAGAAATACCAGAAAATGTGGAAATCAGAATAATGAATAAATTAAGGGTGTCCTTGCATTCTGATTCAATTAGTTGTGGCTGGAATTCCAAATAAATTACTGAATGCCTAATCTGAAGGAAGAACAATCCAAATAAATTAATGAATGCCTAATCTGAAGGAAGAACAATCCATAAATATGTTGTTTCTGCTCTGCACTGGTCATTTGGGGATTAACCCCTCCTTTACAAGTCGTGCCATTCCATTAATGTTTCCTTAGGGATAAGGACTTCGGGTCAAGTGGTTTCACACGTGGAACGGAATGTCTACTACATACCAGTTCAAAGCCATGATTACTTGAGCCTTTAATTAAATTGTAGATTCTTGGTTGTGTAGGAGGCCATTTTATTCTTTGTAAAGCCTTCTGGCTATTGAATGCTGCCTCACTCACATTCACTGAGTTCTTAGGAACTAGCTTCTAATTAAGCTTCTCATTGTCACAGTGACATCTCATAGACTTGTATTGCTTCATTGCAAACCTTGGCGAGTGTACTTAACCTTGCTATGTTTATACAAGGCTGCTATTCATATGAGTTAGGTGTTGGCTGCTGTGTGCAAAACACTCTAGCGCAGGATATTATCAAGATCTTTGCAGCATGCCTATAACTAAATTCATAATGTGAAAACAATTAGTTTAGTTTATGAACATCCCCCAGTTCATTGACTGGTTAATGGCTGCAGTGACCTTGTGCTTATATAAGACCATGAATGGCCATAATGTCATTGGTGTGTTAATGGCTTTATCTGTTTTTACACTAGATATCTGTTTGTAACCACCGTGATTATATATATATATATATTATTGGGGAACACAGAGACCATGGTGATAGGTTTCTTCCATTTGATATGTCATCCTTTCCTCCCATTGATCTGCTGGAGAGAACCCAGATAATTGGTTTAATGAAAAATTACTTTAAAATAAAATAGTGGATGGGACTAGAACCAACCTGTATTTCCAGTATAGCTGGAAATCCAAGCCCCAGGCTGCCGATGGGCCAGATAAAGGGCCTTGCTCTGTAAGTAAAGCATTTAACTCTTTCCCTGATAATGTCACAATTTTGATCCACCCATTTGTGACAGCAGCAGAGTGCATTGGGTTCATGCTTAAGATCCAGAGGAACCCATCGGCACTGGCTAGGGTCAAGTATCACCTTAGGTAACATGTAAGGATGTACTGAATCAAGGATTTGACCAAGCTCTAGCACCTTTTTTGATTCTTTGGATTGGGCTGAATGCTGAATTAAATCTAAACTTCTATTAAATGCTCTGGATGACTGATTTTGCATTTTTTTTTTTTTTTAAAAAAGGTAAATATTCAAATGAGGTTTTGGATTTGGTTTATGATTTGGATTTGGTGTGCCCCTAGTAAGATGCAACATACAATTGGTTAATTTTTCAGCCTATACTGTATGTTTGCCTATATGTAAATTACATTGTGATATAGAAATGTGATCCCAGAAAAAGCACTTCATCTTCTAAATTACAGTCATGCCTGGGCCAGAAATTAATCAAGGCTTAATTGGTATTCTGTTTCATTTCATGCCAGTTTGAACCCAAAATTGGGGTCTAATGGAAAAAGTATGTAATTTTAGCTTCAGTGTAAAATACACTGCACAGCAATGTTATCATTCTGTTTAGTCCAACTGTACCCTGAAAATACTGAAATACTATGCTTCACTATACTGAGATATAAACACACACAGACACACACATACATTATAGAATGGCTAATGCCAAGCAATTGGTCTTCAATTTTTCCTTTTTATAGTGTTTGAATTATTTTTCTTCTTTTTCTGACTTTTTCCAGTTTTCAAATGGAGGTTGAAAAACCCCACCTTAAAAACAAATGTCATGTAAGGTTACACATTGTGTTGCTTTTTATTACTCTTGTTTATATTCATGCCCTCTCCTATTCATATGCCAGTCTCTTATTAAATTCAGTGCATGGTTGCCAGGATAGTTTGCACCCTAGCCACTACATTGCTAGAATTACAACGGAAGAACTGCAGAATAAAAATCTACTCAAAAACCAAAGTTAATAAAAAATGAAAACAATTACATTATTCAGGTACTACAAGTCAATTTAAAGATGAACAACCCCTTTAACTGCACAGAGTTGGAACCAACCTATAGCCAGTCAGAGCCATTTACAATCAGACGGGGCAGCACAATGGTCAACATTTCTGCCTTGCGATATTCAGGTCCTAGGTTCTATTTCAGACTAGACACTATCTCTGCAATATAACATAGTATCATAGTATCAAGTTAGGTTGAAAAAAGACCCACATCCATCAAGTTCAACCTTTTAACTTTTTTTAACCTGCCTAACTGCCAGTTGATCCAGAGGAAGGCAAAAAACCCATCTAAAGACTCTCCAATTTGCCTAAGAGGGGGAAAAATTCCTTTGTGACTCCAAAATTTCAATCGGACTAGTCCCTGGATCAATCTTCACAGCTCTCATTGTAAAAAAACCCTTCCGAATATTTAGGCGGAACCTCTTTTCTTATAATCGGATGGGTGACCTTGTGTCAGCTGGAAAGACCTACTGATAAATAAAGTATGAAGAGATTATTATATGATCCCTTTATATATTTATACATAGTTATCATATGACTCCATAAGCCAGTGTGAACATCCCCAATTTGGCCAGTCTTTCCTCATAGCTCAGATTTCCCATACATTTTACCAGTTTAGTTGTCCTTCTCTGTACCCTCTCTAATACAATAATGTCCTGTTTGAATGATGGAGTCCAAAACTGTATGGCATATTCTAGATGGGATTATTGATGTATGGCAGCGCACTCCAGACCACATTCAATAGTCACCAACACCGCAGTTGCTTGTTAAAAAGATAAATTTTATTTGAACATTAGGCTAAAAAGCGTCTGAGGTCTGACGCGTTTCGTGTTCACACACTTCCTCATATTCTAGATGGGGCCTTACTAGTGCTCTATACAGTGAAAGACCTCGTGAATCGATGCCCCTTTTAATACAGCTCAAGACCTTATTTGCCCTTGATGCTGCTGACTGGCATTGCTTGGTACAGGAACTCGGATGAAGCAGCGCACACTCTCCTCACAGTTTGGCAGTTTGAGCCCGGTGCACAGTGTAGAGGGCACGGCAACCCCCAGGAATACGTACAAAACAAACAGAATCACTGGCACACGTGGCAATTCAAGTGCCGGGTTACCCCGTGCTCTTTATTGTGCGGACGTGCAACGTTTCGGGGTGACGCCGAAACGTTGCACGTCCGCACAATAAAGAGCACGGGGTAACCCGGCACTTGAATTGCCACGTGTGCCAGTGATTCTATTGCTTGGTACAGCCAAGTTTATCATCTACATGGACTCCAAGGTCCTTTTCCATAATGGTTTTGCCTAGTGCAGTCCCATTAAGGGTATGAGTGGCTTGGATATTTTTACATCGCAGGTGCATGACTTTACATTTATCAACATTGAATCTCATTTGCCACTTAGCTGCCCAGATTGCCAGTTTGTCAAGATCCTGTTGCAAGGATGCCACATTCTGGATGGAATTAATTGGGCTGGACAGTTTTGTGTAATCTGCAAACACTGATACATTACTTACAATATCCTCCCCTAAGTCATTAATGAACAAATTAAATAAAAGTGGACCCATTACCGAGCCCTGAGGGACCCCACTAAGAACCTTACTCCAAGCAGAGAATGTACCATTAACAACCACCCTCCGTACCCGATATATAGGCAGGTTAATTGGGTTCTGATGGTATAGGTACTCAGATTGTAATATCCTCTGGCATAGGAACAGGAATAAGTTGTTGCTATATAAATAAAAATAGTAATAATAACTGGCTGCATGGTGTGGACCGCTGTTGGTGCTTGTGGGCAGAGCCATGTCAAGTAATATTGGTGCCCAAAGCATAACTACCTTGCACTTTCATTCCTCCTCCACTGCTGACATTGCTGCCACACACCTCCTTAACCAGTCGATTACCCTCCTGGCTGACATTGCGCCCTGTCTCCCTGTTGGTTGTTCACTTTGGAACTTGGTATTGCATCCTCTGAGCAATGCACCCTAGGCAGGTGTTAGGTCTATCCCCTGGGGTTGATATCATGGAAATGCCACACCACCATATGTCATAGGACTCATAGACCATTGTTTCTGTTATTTTACAGTTGAGAATATTTAAGAGGCACCCAGATATCGACTGAAGCAACATTACTGCTAGGACAGTTAATTGGAATGAGTTTATAAACTTTTTTTTATAAACAATTTTATGGCACAGGTTGTTGAGGAGCCAAAAAACAAATATACACTGGGACAACAAAAACCCTGAATGTCAGAAAAGCAAGTTTTAGCCGCTTTAAGGGCTGCCCTTCAGAGCATAGATTGGGACATGTTTTCTGCTAAAAAAAAAAAACTGTTCTCAATTTATTCCCTTAAGAATTAAATGTAGAAGCACCAAGAAATACCCCATGTGGCTTAATATGGATATAAAGTAGTTAACAGGAATGAAGAGAAAGCATTTAAAAACTACAAGTCTGTGGTGACAGAAGCTGTATTTAAAGACTACAAGTCTGTGGGCACAGAAGCTGCATTTAATAAATCTAAACACTATAATAAATGTTGTAAAACAATAATCTGGAAGGCAAAGATAGCAAATGAGGAGCGCATAGCGCAGATGCTAAGACTAACCCCAAAAAGTTTAAGTATACTAATAGTAAAAAGATGCGGGTTTAGAGTGTGGCCACCTCACAGCAGCACTGTTGGCTCAGCTCAATCTAGTCAGTGGTTGACTCAGGATATGGTTCATAAAGATTTACTAAGAATTAATGTGAACAAGGTGCCAGTGCCAGATTGCATACACCTGGCACTGGTTCTAAGAGAACTTAGTTCAGTTTTAGACCGGCCTCTATTTCTGATTTTCTCAGACTCGCTTTCATCTGGTATGGTACCTATGGATTGAAGGAAAGCTGATGTAGTTCCTATATTTAAAAAAGGGATTACGATCTCAGCCTGGCAATTATAGGCCTGTAAATTTGGCATCCATGTGGGCAAATTATTTGAAGTATAAAAAAGAGCCGAGAATGGCTTGAAACTTTACCTCGGGTCTAAGCCATGGATCAATAGTGGCTTTTTAACTTATGAAATGGTGCTGTTCCTCACTGAATGAAGGCTTGTTAAGGGTTCACATTCTAAATGTTGTCTTAATGAATGGCATTATGATCAGTAATCAGCATGGCTTTAAGGATTGGGCATGTCAGACAAATTGGGTTGTTTTTTGTGATGAGGTAAGTAAGATGCTGGACAGTGTGGGAGCAGTAGATGTGATCTACAGTATTTGGATTATGCCAAAGCATTTAATACAGTGCCCTACAAATGACAATTTTCTAAACTAAGGGCTGTGGTGCTTAATGAAGTCATTTACAGATGGATAGAAAAGTGACTAAAGAGGGTGGTTGTTAATGGTACATTCTCTACTTGGAGTAAGGTTCATACTGGGGTCCCTCAGGGCTCTATATTTGACACACTTTTATTTAACTTTGTTCATTAATGACTTATGGAAAGGTATTGTAAGTGATATATCAGTGTTTGCAGATGACACAAAACTATCCAGCCCAATTAACTCCATCCAGGATGTGCATACTTGCAACAGGATCTTGATAAACTGGCAATCTGGGCGGCTAATTGGCAGATGAGATTCTATGTTGATAAATGTAAAGTCATGCACCTGGAATGTAAAAATATTTAAGCCACTTATACCCATTATGGGACTGCACTAGGCAAATCCATAATGGAAAAGGACCTTGGAGTACTTATAGATAATAAACGTGGCTGTAGCAAGCATTGGCAGTCAGCAGCTTCAAGGGCAAACAAGGTCTTGAGCTGTATTAAAAGGGGCAAAAATTTGCGGGAGGAGGGGTTATTCTTTGCCTGTATAGAGCACTGGTAAGGCCCCATCTAGAATATGCCATACAATTTTGGTCTCCAGTGCTCAAACAGGACATTATTGAATTAGAGAGGGTACAGAGAAGGGCAACTAAGCTGGTAAAAGGTATGAAAAATCTCCACTGCTGCGGAGGGGGGGGCGCCCATGAGCTCTGCTGCGCTGAATCTGCAAAGAGAGGTAAGTAAAGCGTTATGGGCATTTACTGAAGGTAACAGCTAGGCTGGGGGGGAGCAGGAAGGGGGTCTATGTAGGGTAGGGGGGTAGGGTGTTTTATAATTAAGAGTTTGGTTCTCCTTTAAGAGTGCCGGAATACAGTGTTATGGAATCATAGTACAAGTTGATCCAGGGACTGATATGATTGCCATCTTGGAGCCCATGAGCTCTGCTGCGCTGAATCTGCAAAGAGAGCTAAGTAAAGAGTTATGGGCATTTACTGAAGGTAACAGCTATAGGCTGGGGGGAGCAGGAACATGGTCTATGTAGGGTTTTTATAATTAAGGGTTTGGTTCTCCTTTAAGAGTGCCGGAATACAGTGTTATGGAATCATAGTACAAGTTGATCCAGGGACTGATATGATTGCCATCTTGGAGTCAGAAAGGAATTTTTCTCACTGTAAAGCAAACTGAAGAGGCTTCAGATGGGTTTTTGCCTTCCTCTAGACCAACTAGCAGTTAGCCAGGTTATATACAGACTTCAAAGTTTGAACTTGATGGATGTGTGTCTTTTTTCAACCTAACTTACTATGTTACTCTGTTAACTATGCAGTAGTTGCAGTAGCACTCCTCTAGGTAAAGCAGACCATACACTGCCTTTCAAGACCAAGTTGGCAGCAGGTCATGTATGAGGGCTTCCCCTTTGCCTGCCCAATCTGTAGTCTTTTGATTAATTTTTTCAGACTATATAAAGTGTTACAGTAAATTATTGGATGTCAAGATTGTAGATGTAAAGTTCTGAAAGTCTTATGGACCTGAAAAGCAAGGTTGGGATTGTTTTGGCTCTGAGGTGGTTAAACTAGAAGCAACACTACAATGACCTCCATATTTATATTTTATCTCATACAAAGCTGTGCCTGGTTTGCTTTCCTTTTGTTGCTTGGATTTCCGCATATAATTAAATGGATGATTGGCAAGTAGAATTCCCCTGTGAAGGACAACATATTCAATGGAAAATATAGATATGTGTGTTTTTTTATTCATGTTCCCCCATAGGGAGAGTAAGTGCATCTATAAGTATAATTATAGGTACCCTTTCGGATGAGACATTGCTTATCCGCTTTCAGACTGACGGCTCCTGATAAAGGTTATTCAAAGGGATTGGGAGAAACTGGTAAATAATGATAGAGCAGCGTATTGCTAATCTTGCTGGTGTTTCTGAAGGACTGGCTTAGCAATATGAAAAGCGAATATTGCATGTTAACTGCTCTTACGTAAATGTAGCGCATTTGCAGAAACCTCTAGCCAATGCTGGACAGACATTGACAAGGAAAATATTCTACACATATTTCACATTTTTTTCTTCCACATTTTTCTCTTCCACATATTTTCTTTTCCAGGCTGTTAGGAATTTGCATCCGGTTTGATAACTTGTGGGGTGAGGTTCTCTGCTGCAGAGCCTCTGTTCCCCCTCATCAACCAGCCTCAACACCATGCAGTCAATCGTGTACTGGTGATTGTTTACACACACACACACACACACATCCAGAGTCCATAATGTATGGTTATACACATCTGGCTACATTCAATAGGCAATGTTGCTTGGCTGCACTCGATAGGCCAATGTGCCCAAAGGCACTTACATTTTGACAAAACCCACTTGCAGGAAGACCAAGTGTATTACAGACCACTGAGGCATAAGCCACAGTAACCAGGACTGTCAAATGGAAATAGAGAAAGCAAATACATATATAGGATAAATAGAACAATAATAAAAACAGAAGTAAATGCTAATGGAAAAATATGTCAGTTACAATTCAAACAAAACAGTTTAAAGGTAATGTTTTATGAAGTCCCCAAGGTGCAACAGTTTCAAGTTTTTCCCTGTATTAATGCCACCTCATTTTTATCCCTTCTAGTGAAGAGTGGTTGGAAGTCAGTTGCCATACATTTAAAAATAGGCAGGGCCCATAGATAGAAAGTGACTGGCAACAGGTTGCTCTGCCTTTCCTTCCAAATAGCCTGATTGCTGACCAGTGACTCCCAGTTCATTCTTTTAACATGGTGATTGTCTTGCTTACATAATAGAAGCCACAGGTGAATGCCACACGGAATGATGAATAGGAATTAGATGAAAGTCTACATGAAACCTCGACAGGGCTGAGATGCCGGATTTTCAGATAAGACTTTTCCATCCTTGGGGTTTAATAAATTCTGAAAAATTTGTGATTTTTTTAAAAGTCTGATTTTATATTAAAAAAAATCACAATTTTTTTGTGATTTTTGCATTCGGAGTTTAGTAAATAACCCCCTATTCAATAAGGTTTACTTAATGATGAATATACACAATGCACTTCATTTTGTAATTAGTGGTACTGAGTATGTGGCATTTGTGCGTGGTCAACTTGTACTATCAGCTATCAGGACACAACTTTCAATTATTTCAGCATAATACAGGGGTATTATGCTGGCATAATTGATAGTTGTGTCCTGCTGCAAATGGCTGCAGGATTCCATAATTGCCGACTTTAATCTAATACTTGTACCGATATTGTTGGCAGCAAATAGTGGGTACATGGGTACAGTTGGGGTACATGGATGTGATTTTAAGATAATAGAGTTAATGTACTATTAGTGATGGACATATCTGTGCCGCGAATTAACCAAAAAATTTGTGAAAGAGCAAAAATTTGCGAACCGCGTTGAAGTCAATGAGCGTCAAAATAATTTTGCCGCGAGCGACAACTTTTATACACGTGGCTATTTTGTCCAAAGGCATTAAAGTCAATGGGAGTCTAAATAATTAAATTTTATGCTGCCGTCTATTTTTGTGCAACAATTTTTTGTTGTTGCGGAGGATTGTTCGCCGTATCGCAAATGTATTCGCTGGCAGGGAAATACGGAAATTTGCTGCAAATTCGTGCCTGGCGAATTTATTCTCCCACCACTATTTACTATTAATTAGGATTATTATCCAATTAATTAATAATGGTTTGATAGTATGTTTATATTCATATTTCATATAAGACGTCTATAGAGTCTTTAGGAAAGCAAGTAACCATAAAACACTGTAAAGGGCCACATACTACTTTTGTAGTACGGTTTGACATCTCTGAACTTTAATTTAAATGAACAGGCTTTGTCTGCTGTTCTGCTGCTTTTTTTCCTATCAATTATGTATCTAGATCTACATACTGTATGTTCTATTTTTCTCTCTGCCGTGTACAGTCTATAAATATCTTACCATGGTTTAAATTTGCTTGTTCTTCAGGTCCTTCCACTGGAGAATAAAATGAAGATCCCTCATCAGTTCCCTGTAGTGTTGTATGTTGGAATGGGCATTGTCACAATCCTATACATCAGCATGGGTACCCTGGGATTCTTAAGGTTTGGTTCCAGCATACAGGCCAGCATCACGCTCAATTTACCCAACTGCTGGTAAGTTTATAACATCTCAAAGTACCAGGGCCTTTAAGGGACCTGCTGCACACAAAGGATATATTACCATTGGTTAATAACCGTTATTTCTAGCAGTATATGTAAACTGTTAATTCTATGATGTCCATCACTTATATATTTTGGGCTGTAAAATGCCTATATCACTTAAATATGTCCAGAAACTGATGCATTGCCTACCATAGAAGTAATTTATACATTTATGCCAACAATTAATTATAGGAATATCAAATGTTTTGTTGCAGATTAGGTGTACAATTTTTTGTTGTTGTTTTTTTAAATTAAACCATTTTTATTTGCCTCTGTGCTTTGGCTACCTACCTCAACTGTGCGGGATTGGATAACTTGGAGCGAGAGTTTTGAATTTCATTCCAGGATATTCAATCACGGTGCAGCTGAGGTGACTGATACACATATGTAATAAATAATAGCATACACACAGTACCTGATAGCACACATAAATGTTTGTAATGTACATGTGTACCTCCCTCTCCAAAGCAACAGGTATATGTCTTAAATCACATCATGCACTGGTGTCTTAGAAAGAAGGTAGTTTGAAGGGGAGGATGTATGTGGGTCACAAGAGAGGGGGTGATGGGAGAGCACAAAATAATTAAAATGAAAAGATGGATGCATAATGAGAAAGTGGCTAAAAATCACAAAACAGAAAAGGGAAAATCTTAAAGGAGAATTCAACCCCCTAGGCGCAAAAATCCCTCCCCCTACCCCTGCGTAGACTAGATGTTAAAAGCAGGAAGTGGTTCGTCAGCAGAATAGAATGTATAAAAGATAATGGCATAGTTTAAAGAAAGGGACAGAGAGCAGAGAATAGATAAGAGCATAAGAAACCAGAAGTACAAGTGACAAAATAATACAATTCTGAATAAAATGTAGATGCAAAGGGAGATCAAAGTTGGCAGAAAAAAAGGGAAAGGAGTAAATACTAAGGTACAGTCCAATGGAAGGGTAGCACATTTACCTGGTTCATTTAATTGGTCCCTTAGTATATAAAACACTGTTTTAAATTTGACAAGTTCATACAAATTGTAACTGTTCAGGGTAGATCTGCTTTGAAAGACATTGACATACCTGACCAAAAAAATTAAAGGTTACTTGGCTTTACATGAAAAAATAATAGGTAGCACCCTTTTTTATTGTACCATGTAACACTCCACCGGTGTTTCTAACTATTGCACAGGTTTTACCAGTCGGTGAAACTGCTCTACTCGTTCGGCATTTTTATCACCTTCGCCTTGCAGTTCTACGTCGCCGCAGAGATTATAGTCCCGACAGTCACCTTACATGTGCATGATCGCTGGGTACGTTGCATGGATCTAACAGTGAGGGCGGCTTTGGTTTGTCTCACATGTAAGTCTTTTATTTGTAAAATGTATTCTTTGTATTTGCCCAATGCAAACATTGAGAGGGTTATAAACTTCAAATAACGTTTTACCTAAGGAAAATAAATGTAATCCTAAGAAACATTTCAATATACATTCACTGCAAGATTTCACTGAATGTAATTGCTGTTAAAAACAGACATTTTATAATGGAAATTTGTTGAAACGTTTATTTTAAAGTAAAAATATTTGATGGTTTACAACTACCTCTGCTAACATAGCTTTCTTAGCCCTTACAGGTAGCTGCCAGTTGAGCCTTAATCTTGTGTATTGTAAATCATAGTAACATAGTAACATAGTAAGTTAGGTTGAAAAAAAACACGTCCATCAAGTTCAACCTCTTAACTCTATTTTCTCCTGCCTTTGCTAGTTGATCCAGAGGAAGGCATAAAACCCCATTGAAGCCTCTCCGATTTGCCTCAGAGTCCCTGGATCAACTTGTACTATAAGCTATCTTTCATAACCCTGTGTTCCCTCACTTGCTAAAAAGCCATCCAACCCCTTCTTAAAGCTATCTAATCTATCAGCCTGTACGACTGATTCAGGGAGAGAATTCCACATCTTCACAGCTCTCACTGTAAAAAACCCCTTCTAAATATTTAGGCGGAACCTCCTTTCTTCTAATCAAAATGGGTGCCCTCATATGACATATTAATCATTTGTGCTTAGCTGCTGTCCATGTGCACTGGTCACACCTATAGAATAGATGAGTCCTAGTCGCAGTTCAAACATTAGCACTGACTGGCTTCCACACAGCTGCTACATGGGCAGCACAGTAGTGCAAAGGTTAGCATTGCTGCCAAACAGTCTTGTGTTCGATTCCAGTCAGTCCGAGGAGTATGTATGGTTTGTGTGTCTGCATGGGTTTCTTCTGGGTACTCTGGTTTTCCTTCCATCCTCCAAAAACATTCAAGTTAATTGGTTCCTGATAAAACTGGCCATAGTGTGTGTGAATGTGAAAGGGACTTTAGACTGTAAGCTCCACTGGGATGTAAATGATGTTTAATGTCTGTTAAGACATTCAGAATATGTTGCTGCTAATAATATAACCAAAGCTGGGAAAATCTTTGGCTCTTTTGGTAATCCACTTCATTTTACACTTTGATAACATCTGGTCTATATAATGCCAGTTGGGATGAACTTTATTAATGCAAAATCTCCTTTGGTGCAATATATAGTCATGTAACCTTAATTTATAATGAAGTGCAGTTAGGATGAAATCTGTGGAATACATATTTAATATTCTAGATATCGTTGGCACTATGGATGAATGGCTGATATTGCAATGTTGTCTTATATAATTAATTTAATGAGCTAAAGTCCTCAAAATCTTAAGGCTATTTTACAATATTTCCTGCTTGAGTGGTTTCCCGCATGGGAACTGCCCCTCTATCTATTCTGATAGTAACTTCCTGGATTCTGTCTGTGCAGTTGTGGATCTAAGGCTATTACTGATCCAAAAAAAAAGGGGTAGTGGGCATTTTCGAAGCCTTGGCCCAGGTTATTACCATTAATGCCAAATTCCAAGTATATTAAAGTCCATCTGAGATGGAAATTGCTTGGATGGCAAATAACTGTGGGTATCCTGTATGCCATTGCGCTTAAGCATATATATATATTTTTAAAGCAACATCTGTGAATTTAAAAATGTATGAGTTTTAATACAGAATGGTGTGTATATATAATATATGGAATAATGTAACACAATGCACTTGTAGACTGTTTACATTTTTTGATCGTGATTTACATGTTTCCACTAAGTTACACTTGCATGCATTCTAATGATTTTATTTCAGCAATACCTATTACTTGTTTTTTTTGTATGACTATGATAAAAACCATTAGACCAGTGCTTGGTTTTTACTAGCTTCTTTGAATGAAAGTGTTACTGATCTGTTAGTGGATGGTAACAGCTCATTTACATTTTTTTATGTTGTGTGCAAAGATAAATAGTCAGTCTATTGTAGCATAGATATTATTCTGTAGTGAGCAAAAAAGGCTATAGTGCCCCTCTAAAGCATGGAAAGCAGCCAAAGGTGGAAAGGGGAATTGGACTTTCTGACTTTCTACAGGACCTTCTGTGTGAGTATACACACAGTCACCTCTGTTTATCACCATCTGTATATATAATTATTTTAAGCCCAATTTATAACAAACATATTTTTTAAAATAACGCAATGCAGGCCCTGCTCACAATGTAAAGGATGAGCGAACACTTCAAGCATAAGGATAGTAAAGACTTAACGATTCTTAATAATTTAAAAACAACTGGACTTGCTGAGTAATCAATGAAGACGTTTCACTACTCATCCGAGCAGCTTCTTCAGTTCAACTGACTGGTGTGGGAAGTTCTCTGCATATAAACTCTTCCACTAATCCATTTACAATGGCACATTGTAACTCTTCAAAGAGGTGACATCTGAAGAAATTCACAGAGGTGTTGATTCTGTGTAGTTGTGATAGGATTATCCAATGTGTCATGCAACTCCTAGATACAGGTGTTACTTGTGAGAATTGCATGAATGGATGTGTGAAGTGTTCTGAATCCGCTGGGGTACAGATGTTAGAACAGCATTGTATGTAGTGGTGTCGAAGGCCCCCGCCTCTGTTCAGAGATGGTCTCTCCACCTTGACATGAATCGCCTCTTTCACGGTTACAAGAAAAAGGTGATAGGTTGCCTACAACAACTTGAAAAGGAGAAAGCCATTGATCGAATTTTATACCACCGTCTGTATCCCAGGGAAGCCACACCATGCTTATACGGACTCCCCAAGATACACAAAGAAGGAGCCCCACTAAAACCCATTGTCAGCAGCATAAATTCAGTGACATACAGCATTGCAAAATTCTTGGCTAACATCTTAGCCCCGTTGGTAGGCAATACAGTGCATCATATCCAGAATGCCAAAGAGTTTGTAACCAAGATTCACGGTGTTACACTAGAGGCAGAAGAAACAATGGTGTCATATGATGTCACTTCATTGTTCACATGTATACCTACTACAGAGGCAATTGAGACTGTAAGAAATCGACTGCAACATGATAACACCCTCAGCAGCAGAACGAACCTCAGTCCCAACCAAGTTTGTGTGTTGCTAGATTTGTGCCTTAACACCACATACTTCAAGTACAAGAACCTTTTTTATAGACAGAAACATGGCTGTGCAATGGGTTCTCCAGTCTCTCCCATTGTAGCAAACTTGTACATGGAGGAAGTGGAAAGGAGGGCCTTACTTACATTCCAGGGAACTACACCGACTCACTGGTTCAGGTATGTGAATGATACTTGGGTTAAAATCAGATCCAATGAAGTGGCGGCCTTTACAGAACACATTAACTCAGTGGACAATAACATCAAGTTCACAAGGGAAGATGTCCACGAGAACAAACTTGCTTTTTTGGACTGTTTGATATGTATCCAAGAGGGGGGTAACTTGAAGACGGAAGTATACAGGAAACCCACTCATACGGATCAATATCTGTTGTTTGATTCCCACCATCCACTGGAACACAAACTGGGTGTCATTCGAACCCTGCACCACCAGGCGGAATGTGTGGCAACTGATACAGAGTCCAAAGACAAAGAGCAAAAACATCTCAGAGGAGCTTTGAAAGCGTGTGGCTACCCAGACTGGGCCTTTGTCAAAACAGCAGCAACCAAGCCCAACAGGAACACCAATAGAAATAACCGCCCGGAGACACATAGTAGGCGAAACATAGTCATCCCATATGTAGCTGGAGTGTCAGAGAAACTCAGGAGGATTTTCAACAAACACCATGTCCCTGTGTTTTTCAAACCTAGCAACACACTGAGACAAAAACTGGTACACCCAAAGGATCCAACACCAAAAGAAAAACAAAGCAATGTGGTATACGGAGTCCAGTGTAGCGAGGAATGCACAGATCTATACATTGGGGAGACAAAACAACTGCTCTCCAAGCGAATGGCTCAGCACAGGAGGGAGAACTCTACAGGGCAAAACTCAGCTGTCTTTCTACACTTAAAAGACAAGGGACACTCCTTTGAAGATAGCAAGGTCCAAATCTTGGATAAAGAAGACCGCTGGTTTGAACGAGGCGTGAAAGAGGCGATTCATGTCAAGGTGGAGAGACCATCTCTGAACAGAGGCGGGGGCCTTCGACACCACCTGTCTGCTACATACAATGCTGTTCTAACATCTGTACCCCGGCGGATTCAGAACACTTCACACATCCATTCATGCAACTCTCACAAGTAACACCTGTATCTAGGAGTTGCATGACACATTGGATAATCCTATCACAACTACACAGAATCAACACCTCTGTGAATTTCTTCAGATGTCACCTCTTTGAAGAGTTACAATGTGCCATTGTAAATGGATTAGTGGAAGAGTTTATATACCGAGAACTTCCCACACCAGTCAGTTGAACTGAAGAAGCTGCTCGGATGAGTAGTGAAACGTCTTCATTGATTACTCAGCAAGTCCAGTTGTTTTTAAATTGACCTATACTAGATATACTATGATCTGGATGAATGAAAATCTTCATAGTCAGATTCTTAATAAGATGTTGTCTTCGATTAAATATACAGTACCTTATCTAAATTGGTTGGTTTTAATGGTCATGGTAGATAATTCCAGAGACAAGTAGAGGTTTGAGAGCTGTCTTGCAAAGGGGAATGGGAAGAAGTAATGGGAGGAGAAGAGAGGCAATGCAGAGGCAGACTTTAGAGAGCATGAAGGAGTGTATTTTGAGATGATAGCCTAGACATAAGAATTACTCATTGCTGATATGGAATGCTGAGATGAGTCTAATGGTGGCATTTAGAACAGTCTAAAACTGTGAAAGAAGTTCTGTTGCAAGCTGGAGTGCCTGCAAGGTAGCATTAGTCAACTGGGGAAATAGTAAGAGACAAAATTAGGGTTTTTGTTATTTCTGAGCTAAAGTTCGAGCATATTCAGACAAGGTTGTGCCAATGGAAGTGACAAGATTTAGCAAGGGTTTGGATGTGTGGCATAAAATACAAAACTCTAAAATGTTACTGACTGTTAATAAGGTAAGGGCAGGGCCCTGATGGGGGCTATGCCTTTTGCTGAAATTAATCACAGAGGCCTGGGGCCATTTGAGCACACCCGACGCAGTGTATTTGCGTTCGCAAATAAGTCCTTATGGCTCTACTTATATTTACTTTGGAGTGTACATCTAGGCATGATATATTTCACCCTGTTTAACTGGTCAGTCAATTGCTGAACTGAGAGACCATGTCCAAAAATCTCCTAGACAATTAGCGCCTGCCTAGACTAGGTTTTATTGTAACCAGATACTCCAGGTACTGAAAACCTGATCCATTCCCGTGCATGTCATGGTCTGTGAACTTTTATTCTACATTTCCCTGGGGTCTATCTCGAGCTCTCTGTTTTGAGTGAGAAGCAATAGAATACTACTTTTTCTAGTCATTCATTAAGGGGGAGATTTTTCAAGGTTATTTTTTTGGTCAAAAACTTTTCGGGTTTTTGAAAAAAACAAACATATTTTTTTAGATTTATTATACCCCGAGCCTGGAAATAGCTTGAATCTGAAAATACACCATTTAAAACCTGTCGAGGTGAGATCATGTAGGAGTCAATGGCAGAGGTCCCCTGCACCATTTGAATGATGATCGAGTTTTTTTTCAGAGGATTTTGCCCAAAAACTTGATCAGTCCAAACAATTTAAGTTTATTTTCAACGAAAACTCAATAAATTTTGGTTTTCGGGTTGTTAACCCTGAATTCGATAATTCAAGTTTTTTTCCATTCCAGTTTTTTCTAGAATGGAAACCATTCGAGTTATTCATTTGAGTTAATTCGAAGTAAAAAAAAAAAATCTAAACATTTGACTTTTGATTAATAACCCCTAAGTATTAAGGGAAGTAGAGGTGAATATACCTGTTGGTATAAATTAGGGGTGTCCAAACTTTTTGCAAAGAGGGCCAGATTTGGTGAGGTGAAAATATGCGGGAGCCGACCATTCAGCTTGATATTCAGCCTGACACCGATATCCCTTCCGAGGTAGCTAACTAGTGATTTAGGCCCTAAATGAACCCCAGTCCGCCTTAGAAGAAAGAGTGCATAATATAGTGCGTTAAAAGGCTGCCACCACCACCACATGCTGCAAGTCTTATCCAACTATGTGCATCAATAGAAGGGTATGTTACCCTTTTGGTGTAGCTATGTAATTGCTATGAACTGCCTGTGGCACTAATTATATATGCTAAAAAAAAATCTAGTGGCTTGACAACTGAGGGGTACGGCGGGGCAGGAGTGCCAAAAGTCCAGCCCTCTAAATTAGGTGGAAGTACAAGAACTAATACCGTACTAAATACCATACTACTGGCCACTAAAGGTCTTTCTGAAGCTGGAGGGCACCATATATGACAGCCCCTGCATGAGAAATGAAAGGCAGCTGTATACATTAGGAATGGGACCAGGGAATCTAGTTGTACAGACTCCATGCTGCAGCCGATGTAAATGAAACGAAACTTCCAGTATGGAAGTGGCACCCCAGTTGCAAGCCATTACCTAATGAACCAATCCGTAAAGAACTTGAACTCTGGGCAGTGCAAAATGTCTGGGTTGTAGGGATGTAGCGAACTGTTCGCCGGCGAACTAGTTCGCGCGAACTTCGACTGTTCGCGTCCGCCGCAAGTTCGCGAACGTCACGCGACGTTCGCCAATAAGCGTTCGCGTCAAAATCGTTCGACCATTCGATCGCTAAAATCGAACGATTTTCGTTCGATTCGAACGAAAATCGTTCGATCGAACGATTAAAATCCTTCGATCGTTCGAATCGAACGATTTTCGGATGTTCGAAGTTCGCGAACAGTTCGCGAACTGTTCGCATTTTTTGCCGGTGTTCGCGAACGGCGTTCGCGAACACATACTCGGCGGTTCGCTACATCCCTACTGGGTTGCTCTGACACAACCGCACGAAGTCCTGCAGCTTCTGCACTTTCCGCTGGTCCTTAATGAAGGAGGCACTTTCTGCGGAGCAGCTCAGCCAGACACCCTAGATCTGAAAGGCAGGGGGCGTGGCGAGAGCAGCTCATCATTACCTGCTGCGGGCCAATTAAAAATGGATTGCGGGCCGCATTTGGCCCGCAGGCCATAGTTTGGATACCTCTAGTATAAATATTATGCTAGATGCATCAAATTATCTGTAGCTACAGCTGAATGGCAAAATAATAAAGATGCTAACTTTCCAGCTAGAGAGGCATATAATTCAGACAGTAAATCAACACAAATTCTGTCCCGGGGCTCTACAATATTTGATATATATTTATATAGGTGTTTGTTTTCTGTCTAGACCGGCATTTGAATCTTACTGAAAATCTATTTCTTGGCTACTGCAGAGATTCTGAATAGACTATACTAATATCTTGTATGTGGAGAATGTGATTTCAAAAGAAGAGGCAACAGGTCTATTACAGGAACACCCTAGAAACCAACCATCTGGGGGTTTTTTTGCTGACACTTTTCCTGTTTTGTTACTTTTGGGAAGAATTGAGAAGACTGAAATCCAGCACAGTGATATATATTGAGCGGTAACTGGCTGATTATCCACAAGCAGAAGCTATATGTCTTGATGAGGCATTAACCTGCTGCATTGTGAACCATTTATACTTGAAACTTAATTTCTGAAGCCATTAAGATGCACAGCTGAGATGTTTAGTGCATCACATCATGGCCTTTCCATTAGATCTTGCTCATGTTTGTTAGCAAAACCTTCACTCTTGCTCCGTCCTTTCAGGCGTGTAACCACCAACTTTATGTTCTAATTTCCCTCAGTAACTCACTGATTCAGTTCTCCTCTGTCCTGAAATACAAACATCAAGGGAGCCCTAAATGCACAGGAAAAAATGATATCATCTGACAGGTGGGCCCCTCTCTAGCAAGGGCAATAATGTGAGTTATTATATGAACATATTGTCTAAAGTGAAGGTTTTATACATTTATATGTGATCTAGTGTTTAGATTTGTTTAATTGTATTCCTATAGGTTTGCCTGTTCCCTGGTCTAATACCTAAAGCACATGCCAGCCTTATGAGTTAAATAAGCAGCAGGAGACATATTTAGTGTGTAAAAGCTATGTCATAAATTATTTTTCATTGCTTATAAATTATTCTCTGGAGATATATGCGCTTCAGACTCGGCTAAGAGGTTTTGTAAAAAAAGCAAAGTTTGAAGAGCTTACATGCAAGTAGTTGCTTGCAGGTAGATTACTAGGGCAACTGTCCAATGCGAGCACTGCACAATGTTAATAATTAACCATTTCTGAAGCATCAGTACCTGAAAAAACTTTCTGGTCTAAAAAATGAAAAATAAATCATGTAACCTACATGGGAAAAATGTGACATTAATATGCACTGTTTACTGTAAGTAGAAGCTAACGGAATGTACAATATATGTATATGAGCTGTCCCTTCGTCATTTTAATTACCAGTGTTTCTCAAACAGTGAATTCAGTCTAACGCATAACTAGAACTTTTGGTATAGAATTGACTTCTTGCTCCTTGTGCTTCTTCATAGAAAAGTATACTACACTAAAAACAAGTATTTTGTATTAGAATGTGGGGTCCAAAATATTACAGAGGAGACAATGGAGCAGTTTACTAAAGGGCAAAGTGGGCTTTTTTTGTGACAATTCACCAAAATTACAATTTGCAGGGAAATGGCAATTTACTAAAAGACAAAGTGGACAGTTTGCTAGCGAAAAAACTCAGCGATAGGTTTATGTTTACAAGTTGTAACTGTTAAATATATGTTATTTACTACCAAGTTTGCAGTGCCGTAACTAGAGGGAGGCGGGCCCTGGTGCGTGACGCGCAGCCAGGCCCCGCCGCCCCCTCTGTACACGATGGATTTCACTGGCGAGCAGGCTGCCGGGGGGCCCTGAGGGGGTGTGGGCCCTGGTCCACTCGGACCCCCTGCTCCCCCGGTAGTTCCGCCACTGCAAGTTTGGGAACCTGGGCCTTAAGCAGTTCACATGGTCTTGATGTTCAGACCAATTACTGCCACTAAATAATGTTTTCACACTTTACAACCATCTAGACATGCATGGCACCTAGGGGGTCTTTTTCATATCATGTAATGCTATTGCAGTCATTCTTTGCAAACTGAAATATTTGTATCAGTTAGCCACAGTTGATGGATTTGGCCACAGATCTTTCTTATGTTCATTAAGATCCTCTTCCTTGGGCCACTGAGGCAAAAGGCACAATGCTATTTGACCATCAGAGATGAACCAATTTAGGTTTCTTAAAGGTCAACTAAAGGATTCCATATACTTCCTACTTTTTGAAACACCCAGCCACTAGGACTATTTTACACTTCGTTCATACACCTGCTCTATGTAAAGCAAGTATTGCAAGTATTCTAAAATAGTTAAACCTACTGTAATTGTTTAATTCACTTGACCACCATTGGGGCTAATTATAACACCCAACTCTAATACCCCTCAGAAAAACCCTTACAATATATATGTTAATGATGTAATGAGGGAGAATTATGCAATAAGATAGTAGACGTACTATTGGAGTATAGATAAATAAACCTAAACGCACAATGCCAAATACCATGGGGCCTGTTGAAATAAATTCCACGATTGTTACTCAATGTTATTAATGATCAGTGATTTACTATCACTAAAGACAAGGACTCTTCTTCTCACATTAACAGGCTGACCTATATATCTGAGTTGTGTTGCATGTTGCCTTGACTCCCAATAGCCTTTCCAGTTCCGATATTCAGTCACAAGATGCATAGTTATGTAATAGCTAAGAATCTTGTATCAATGCTCGACTGCTGCTCTTCCCTGGGGATAGTACATTTCTTAGAGGTGAAAGATTCCTTTCACCTGGTTGGGTTCGATTGGTGCCTCTTTCATTTTTCTCAGCCTTCTCTCATCAAAGCCAGTATTTTACGCTAGATATTCCTGAAAAGATGTATATTTTCCTTGCTTTATCTTTAAACACATGCTGCAATTCTGCTCATCGTGCATTACCGAGACTCTACATTTTTCTTTAATATACAGTATCATAAATGCATTAGTTCTCCTATTTTTGGGTAAACCTACCAACTATAGTAGGCTATATAAATGTTCACCCTCGTGTATGCATAGAATCTATTATCCAGAAGGCTATCCAGGGTGGGTCCTGTTTTTTTGGATGAGGTTTTTATTTATAATATATAGCAGCTGAGTAAGCACCAGTCCTGTCAAGGCAAATCTCTTAACTTTGTTAAGTGCTAACCACTTGATACTTGTCACATGGAGTTCTGTCTGTAAGTTACACATAAAGTTTACTTTTCCTATGCAGCTGTGCTCCTAGCAACTAATGATTCTATTTAATACGTGAGTTGTGGCATATACTTTAGTTGTGCTTTATTATTATTCTTTGTAAGCAGTGTGGTCTTGCTTGACCTTCTTCATTGAATTGGTGACTGATTGTACAAGTTAAACTGTTTTATGTATGAATGGCAGTTTGAATCTGTCTGGCATTTGACTGAGATTCTTTCACCACATTTCCAACTAGCTTTCTCTGCAATCACATTTTCTCCACATCTAGGGAGATTGGCTACAGTATCATGGGCATCAGATATCTTGATAGCTTTGCATATGGTGGACGCAGACAAGTCTCTAAAAAAGTCTCTAGTATTGAGATTGATTATGCTTTTTAAACATTTCTTTCTCACCTCCTCAGGCAATGCTTGTTCTTGTCTCTTTCTTCTTTTCTTTCTTGCCTTCTTGTGTTCATTGTGGGGCACACAGAAAATCCAAACTGAATTGAAGTGTGCTTCTTATTACCTGCAACTCAATGCTTACAATTAAAGAAGAACAACATGGCTTAATAATTTTCAGTGTTGCACTGAGGGTCCCAGGCCCGTCAGGGGTTCCGTCTTTGGGCCCCCTATCCCAGCCACATCCCCAATACACTTGCCCCCCTCCACAGCCACAACCCCCGCTGCACAGCCAACTCCCAGCCACAACCTCCCACACATGGTCCCCACACACATGCACCTGGTTTCTAAGTCAGTGAGCAGCTGCTATGTTTACTAAAGGGTACGGCCCCAGGTACACGGGGCTCACTGGGGTTTTGTCCAAGTGTCCTACCGGCCCAGTCCAACCCTGATAATTTTTTCTTCTACTTTTTATGTTGATCCACTGTGAATACCAAACTACTGTTGTTTTCCACAATCTTTTGCCAGAACTAATGTACTATGTGAAACGCAAAGGTGCCAGTTTTTATAGACACAATTTAATTTCTTTGTAAATAAAGGGGTTATTTATCACAGGTCAAACTTTTAAGTTTTTTATACCTCCAATGAACTCACAGCTCGAATGGATTCTTATTTAAGTAAAAACTTGAATGGAAAAAACTAAATTCAGCAAGTTTGGGGTTAACAACACGCAGACTTGAGTTAATTGAGTTTTCAGGCAAAAACCCTCTGAAAAAACTCAAACATCATGAAGGTTATTTACATCTTCAAATGGTTCAAGGCTGGTTCATTGATTGCCATTGACTCCTACATGACCTCAACAGGTTTTAGATTTCAAGATTCAAGCTGTTTCCAGGGTCGGGTATAATAAATCTCTAAATTAATTTTTGACCAAAAACATAACCTTGAAAATTTAGATTTTCATAGATAATTTCAAGGTCCTTAATAAATCTGCCCCTAAATGTTGAAAATTAAATTACATTCCAGCTTCTGTGATCAAATATTCCAGGTAAATAGCTATAGTGTATCAGGAATCATCACCATTTGTATGATTCTTTGCACTGTCCAGTGAAACTTTCCATTCTGTACATTTAGAACTTGCAGCATAGACTATACAGTTACCGGCCAATCAGAACTAAAGTCACAGGGGTGTGCAGGCCACACAAAGATAGAGATACAGGCCAATAGGTTAGCTTTAGTAACCCTGAAGTTGATCTATCTTTGGTGTTAAAATTCTTAAAAAAAAACAGGCTATAATCCTTATAAGAGGCTTCCCGACTCTAGCTAGTATGTTAGAGAGACAGGAGGCTGTTACTTACTTTTCTGTTTTCTATATATTATCCTTCTTTCTGTCTAGGCTATAATTTAGTGGGCTGGAATGACTGTTTCGCAGTACTTTTATGTTTGATAGCCTGCGCTATCTTTAAGGAAACACATGTCTTATTTATCAGTGTATTTTCCCTGTAAGAGATGAGGTACAACATCTAATCTGTAGATGGTAATTGCAAATTCTCCATCTATTCATAAATGCTGTGGTGTTCTCTGGAGAATCTAACCAATATGGGACTGGTGGCACTCGTATGTATAAATACAGATGGGCAACAGAGTCATAAACTGTGATTAAGATAAGTTATGTCGGTTTAGGAAACCTTACCTATATTTTAGCGTATATATTCCTTGTAATTTGTTCTGTATGTGACCCTTCATAAACCACTACCTATATAAAGCAACATTTCTCCAGCGTGGAGGTTTTCACGATATAGAAAACAGAAAATGAGTTGTCATATGGCAATTATTATGTATAGGGCAGATGAGTTAATGATTAATTAGTAATGTATTGTAATTGGAGAGGGGGTGACCGCAATAATGGTGCCAGTGTTCCTTTGCTTAATGTTCCCATTAAAGGTAAGGCGATGATTTTTCAAGTAACAGTTGTATTCCATTGTCTACAGTGGGAAGTGGCTTGGAATTAGCTACTTTTCTAGAATTAGTTTGTGTAACAAAAAGCCGTGTGTCCCATTATTCTAAGGAGATGTGTTTATCAAAGTAAACTGAATACTTCTTATAGAGAATGAAAGGATAATAAACAGGCCCAAAACAATTGATTGATTATGAAACCAGGCTGCTTAGGGCTATGTTTCAAGTCAAGGCTAAGTGTTAATCTGGAGTGGAAGTTGAAGAGGTACTGTATCTAGATTAGTGGTTACCAACTATGGGGCTGCCCCCCCCATTTGCATTCCTATCTATACTTGAAAGCCCATTTTAAAGGGGGTCGATACAGTGAGAGTTAGAGTCTGGAACTCTGGATAAATGACTGATACATAGACCAAAGGCAGAACTCCAAAAGGCTTGAACTAAAAACCTCCACAACCACTGGTCTATAGTATTTAGGCTTGCTTGAATCTAATAATCTTATTGTAACATAAAGATTGCTGTCCTCAAAATCGCAAACACTTATTAGCCAAACTTTTAATCATACAGAAGTGGCTCACCTTTATTGAAAATGTAAGTATTGGCTGAGCTACTATATTTTTGTGAAATGCAGCCAAAACGTATATATTGCTATCAATTAAACCCTGCACTGAAAGCAAAAAGTTTTAAACAAGTTGATTCCCAATGCAATGGAGCATAGAATAAAATTTAGTGCCCAAAGTAGTAGTATAGTGCCAATGAACAAACTATATATATCCTCATAAATAAGGTGATGCCCCTTGTTATACGGACAGTAGAAGACACCTTTGAGCTCCATGGCTTGTATTGCTCAAACTGTGGTCCTATGCCTTAATACAGCAGGGTGTATATTATTTTTTTCTGTCTCTCACACACACTCCCTCTTATCCATAACATTTTTTCCTATCTTCTTTATCAAAATTTCTGTTCTATGACAACATTTTGCTTGGGGGGACATCAAGGTTTAGACAATCCCAACCAATTTCCTGAGGGCAAAGGTTACATATTTTTTGACAGTTTGATCTCAGATTGTTGGTCACATTGACTTCTCCTCTGCTGCTTTCAAGGCATAATAATGTGGTTACACGGTGACCGCTCTTTCTCAATATAATTTCCCCAGAAAGTGCTAAAGGACATTGAATATTACGTGAAAGCATTTCTAAGTCAATTGCCAGCATTTTCTTATGAAGAGTAATTTCTAAAACTCAACAGTGCTCTGACCTGTCACGTTTAACCTATCTTTGTATTCTAAATTTAAATTAATCCCATTATTAGGCTGTCAAATTGATGTATAAATTGAATGCTCGCCCCGAGAGGTGGGTTCATCCTGGCTTTCACTTCTTCCACTGACATTATTCCTCCTTGCACATCTTCTATACTTCACTTTATCAATATTTTGCTCTCATGTATATCTCTGCAGAAATGTTCTTCTTTAGCCCACCTCTTCCAGTGTTCCATTATATACAGTTCTAAGTCGTGTCTTTGTCTGTAGCTATTATATTTTTTGGGGTGTGAGTGGATGTGTACCTGTATATCTCAGTATTCGTATTGTTGTAATGCCTGTGTAGGCTGCTTGGAGGTACTAGTTTTCTTATTGTAATTTCTTAGCCTCACCTAACACAGCCTGCCTTGACCAACAGATGAGGTTATAGGTCATACTCTCTCTTGCTAACGTTAGGCATTGGATAGTCCCAAATGGTCTTTGCAGCTAAAATACAATATAATAACTTTTACATAGTGAGTTAGGTTGAAAAAAGACACACGTCCATCAAGTTCAACCTAAAGTGTGTATATAACCTGTCTAACTGCTAGTTGGGAAAAAAAACAATGAAGCCTCTCCAATTTGCCTTAGGGGGGGGGATTTTTTTTATTCCTGACTCCAAGATGGCAATTGGACTAGTCCCTCGATCAACTTGTACTATAAGCTATCTTCCATAATCCTGTATTCCCTCACTTGCTAAAAAGCCATCCAACCCCTTCTTAGAAGCTATCAAATGTATGACATCTTCACAGCTCTCAGTGTAAAAAATCCCTTCGGAATATTTAGGCGGAACCTCTTTTCTTCTAATCAGAATGGGTGCCCTCTTGTCAGCTGGAAGAACCCCTATATTTAAACATAGTTATCATATCCCCCTTAAGTGCCTCTCCTCCAGCATGAACAACCCCAACTTGGCCAGTCTTTCCTCATTTTCCACACCCTATGATAAGGTGTGAAATTATTACTCATGTTTTGATAATCTATTGTTGTGTTCTCTCCCAATGTAACATGATGGCCACTGTTGTAAGAGCAAAGGTGGACGTTGGGGCGCTGCTTGTGTATTAAAACATTTTAGAGTCAGATTTAGACATGTGACCCTACAGCTTCTTTAAGCTCCATGCAGTCACAGCCAGTTGTATGCTTGCAGCAATTTTAGGATGGATTTAGGAGGACATCCCCAACAATCCCCTGTAAACATAATACCCAGGACCCAAAGGCTGTAAAGCAGCAATCTGCCACAAATATAGGATGGATGAGGATGAATTTATGCAAATTAAATTATATAAAACAAATTAATTGTGAGAGCAGCAATACTGATTTAAAATGAATCGGATCAATTTAAAAAATCATGTGACGTTGCAAAGTGTGAGTAGCGTTCGTGTTATCTGAGGCATAATTAAATCAAAGATGAAGCTGAAGAGATAAAAATAGAATATAATTATGAGCTACAAAAAACAACTACTGCATATTAATGCAAACTCTAATTGGAACTAGGGACTGCATCATTAAAATTGTAGTAAAAAATTTAAATTCCAAGACAGCTGCAACCTATGTAATTGCTCCCCACTTGAACTTTCTAGTTTATTAGTAGGAATGTAATGATAAAATGATTGCAGTCTGCTGGGTTCCACTGTACAAAACCATAAAAGGTAAGCAATACAATGGTTAAAGGTGTGGTTCACCTTTAAGTTAAAGTTTAGTAAGTTATAGAATGGCTAAGACTAAGCCACTTTTAATTTGTCTGTATTATTTACTTTTTAATAGTTTTTAAAACTATTTGCCTTCTTCTGACTTTTTCTAGTTTTCATATGGTGGTCAATGACCCCATCTAAAAAACAAATCCTCTGTAATGCTACAAAAGTTTTGTTATTGCTACTTTTATTACGTCTATTCAATGCTTCTCCTGTTTATATTGCAGTATCTTATTCAAATCAATGCATGTTTGGTAGGGCAATTTGGACCCTAGCAGCTGAATAAAAAGCTAAATTATTCAAAAACCACAAATATTGAAAAATGAAACCAATTGTCTCAAAATATCACTCTATACGTCATACTAAAAGTTAACTCAAAGGTGACAACTCCTTTAATGTTACCAGTAAATACACAGACATTTGCCTGTATAACATCTTCATCTTCCATATACCGTATATACTCGAGTATAAGCCGAGTTTTTCAGCGCTCAAAATATGCTGAAAAAGTGTACCTCGGCTTATACTCGAGTCAGGCCTGCTTGCACAAAAATTCTCCTATGTACCTAGCTGATCCGGCATGGAGATCCATGCAGCCCAACACAAAACGATCCGTTGCCTTGTTGAACATCAGGAGTAAAGTCACGGTGCCGCGGGACATGCCCCCCTCCCGCGCAGCTACTCTGGACTGGCTGATGGAGTCTGTGTGCGCGCTGCGTGTGACATGTACAACAGGTGCGCTGCGTGTGACGTCACCACAGGCGCGATGCGTGTAACGTCATCGCAGGTGCGCTCCTCACTGCTCCGCACTGGCCACATTGGTGCTGCTGGGAGATCGCATGGTGGAAGCGAGCAATAGAGCAGGACGGGACTCGGGCTGGAGAAGGAGAGTACCAGAACTATGAAGGACAGGGGAGACAGAGGCGACAGAGTGAGAAACACACAAAAACAGGAGAGCGATCCCTCGCAGCTGCTGCTCAGATGGATGAACAAGGCAGGCTGATGCAGGCCAGGGGGATGGGGATTCCAGGACTCCCCATCCATGGGGGACCCCAAACTCTCACTCCTCATCCTATGCACGACCCCCCCAACAGACAATGGGGAAACAGGATTTCGGCAACATATTTCAACAGATCATGACCAGAGCCTTGACGAAGCCCAGGCAAAGTGAGTACAAGAGGCAGGGGGTAACTTTAAGTTTTGGAGAAGAGGCCTTTGTGTGTATGAGAGCCTACATTATGGCCTTTACCCTCTGCCCACCAATCCCCACTCAAATCTTCTTTCCTCCAAAAAAGGTCCACAGCTCCCCTCACAGCACAGCTTCTTAATCCCAACCTTTCACTTCCAAACTTAGTGCCCCCTATGATTTGATAATTGAATGGTCGCTGGAGGATGCTGGGAGCTGTAGTCCAGTTAAAGAAAGCATTGAAAGCTGCTGCATTTCTCACCCTAGGCTTATACTCGAGTCAATAAGTTTTCCCAGTTTTGTTTTGTAAAATTAGGTACCTCGGCTTATACTCGGGTCGGCTTATACTTGAGTACATACGGTAAGAAAACCATCTCTGTCTTGTGAACATTGTGATACTGAAGCCATAGAGAAATTGGAATTAGGGATTTAGCGAACTGTTCTGCTGCGAACTAGTTTGCGCGAACTTCGACCGTTCGCGTCCGCCGAATGTTCGCGAACGTTTGGGAACGTTCGCATTTTGAGTTCGCGTTCGATTCGAATACAAGTCGTTCGACCATTTGCATTCCTTCGACCGCTAAAATCGAACGATTTCCATTCGTTCGAACAATTGTAAGCATTCGATTCAATGAAAAGCTTTCGATCGAATGGCTTCGATCGGTCGATTCGAATGAAAATCCTTCGATCGAATGATTAAAATCCTTCGATCGTTCGAATCGAACGATTTTAGCGGGTGTTCGAAGTTCGCAAACTGTCCGCGAACGTTCGCATTTTTTGCCGGTGTTCGCGAACGGCGTTCGCGAACACCAAATCGGCAGTTCGCTACATCCCTAATTGGAATAATCATGTAATTGTAGGGGATATTTTAAAAAATAAATTCCTCCAACAGGAGTGTGGAATTTATTAAAGGGGTTGTTCACTTTTAAATTAACTTTTGGTATGATGTAGAGAGTGATATTCTGAGACAATTTGCAGCTGTTTTTCACTACTGCGGAGTAAGAAGAAGCCGGAAGCCGAACGCTTAGTGGTGCTTGCTGGAAGGACCCCGGACCAGTGCAGTTTTCTGCGCTGGTAAAAACTGCACTGGTCTGGGTTGTGAGCACCGGCCCGGGGTGTGAGGTTAGTATATACAATCACTTAGGTGTGCCTAACTTTTGGTACCTCCAAGTAAAGAGTGCTTTTACTTCTCCTTTAATCCATACCAACGGTGGGGGAAACATATTTTGGGCCCTACCCTAAACCATGGAAAAAATCAGTATTTCTCCTCTACCAACCTTTACGGTAACCATTTTGCATTGAGGCAGGTACAGTTTTCCTGACATCCGCCAACTCCACCCTCATCTGACTTCCAAATGGTGCATTGTTTTTTATCACCCCTAAGACCATTTTTACATGATTTTACTGTTCCAGAGTCCAATATTGATCAATTTTAGGCTAGTAAAGCCATACTTGCCATTAAATGCTTCCAGAGGAGTTTGGAACTTGGCTGTGTTGGAGTGTTTACGCTGTTTTATACAGTTTTCTGATCATTTGTGAAGCATAATGACTATATATTATAATATTATATAATGAACATTTTGTTGTCTACAGTAGTGTGCCAAGTAAACAAATGTCATCCTAGAAATGCATTACTGCAGGCAAATTTTTGTTTTACGCATTTCTTGTTGTGGTCAGTGGTGTAACTAGAGTGCACCCCCTGCAAAAAAAACTTCCTGTCCAACCTTTGCCCCGCACATGTCCTGCCTCCGAACCCCCCACCTAATTCTGCCCACTCCCACCCGACTTGCGTCCCCCTGCTTTGCTGCAGGTAAAACAGCAGCGGGGGAGGAGGTTTTTTTTTAATTATCTATGAGGAAGCAGACCCCACTGTCCAGGCCCCCCTGTTTAGTTACACCACTGGTTGTGGTGAAACTTGCTGTGCCTTCAGCTACTTCAAGGAATTGTTCATTGTAAAAATAAAAACTGGGTTAATAGATAGGCTGGGCAAAATAAATTTCAATATAGTTAGTTAGCGAAAAATGTAATCTGTAAAGGCTTGAGTGACTGGATGTCTACCATAACTGAACATTACTTCCTGCTTTGCAGCTTTCTTGGTTACCAGGCAGTAACCAATCAGTGACTTGATGGGGGGCCACATGGGTCATAACCGGTTGCTTTTGATTCTGTGCTGATTCTGAGGATCAATTGCAAACTCACTGAACAGTTATGTCCCAGGTGGCCCCCCTTAAAGTCGATGACTAACTCAGAGTTAGAGAGATGAAAAGCAGGAAGCTGGGTTATGTTAGACATTCGCTCACTCCTTTATAGATTACATTTTTGGCTAACTATATCAGAAACATTTTTTATCCTATTTACCCAGTTTTTATTTTTACACTGAACTGTTCTTTTAAGGTTCATGACACGTTCAGTTTGTCACATCTCTGTTCTGAGATGTCCAGAAAGGCATGTACTTCTTCTGCAGCTCATCCCATCTATCCAGTATCTATAAATACTTGCTTTTTACCAAACTGCTTGCGGTACTTGGTAATTCACTTCAGTTGATTAGTCTCAATCTCCCTTAGGGATGTCTGTATCAGGGGAAACCTTAATGCTCAGAGGTTTTATGAGTCTTTTTATCCCCTTTGTCATCCAAAGAATACAATTCATTGAGCACATGTTACGTATCAAGGATAATCAGTTATCCCTGGTGGGTTGTCACTACCCTTGATGTGTGCAGAGTAGCAGCAGTGGCATTCAGTTGAATTACTAAATCTATGAACACTTCATGACATTTTCCTATGCCTCGGCCTAGGGAAAAAAATCATGTTCTGATTAACAAATCCTTTCCAACTGAATAACATGTACATTTTACTAATATGCTAAGTTGTTCCAAAACAGCCTGAAAAAATGTGGAACAGCAGAAAGTGAAAATGAGCTGTGGCTCCTCTTCACTTTATCTGATGACATGATGCTTAAACACATAAGAATTTTAGGCATGCCCATACCCTAATGGACTGATATCTATGGTTTATGGATATCAGTCAGGAGCAGCTGCACCATACATGCACAATTCTGTGTGTGAATGGGCAGTTTAACGTCACTTTCTCTTTTGTTCTTCACCTTATCTGAAAGATGCCACATTCCACCCATTATATAAAAAAGAAATGGCTGATTTCCAAGCTGAATCAGAATCCTGATATTTATCTTAAAATTTTAGCAGTGGCGTAACTAGAGTATGCCGAGCCCCCCTGCGGGCCCTGCGCACTCCGACCCCCATCCTCCTTCTTCCACCTCCACCCTTACCACTCCCTGCCCTGACTCCGCCCACTCCTCCGCAGGATTCAGATTTGGTGGAATCCTTCTGCCCAGCCGAACCGAATCCTAATTTGCATATGCAAATTAGGGGCAGGGAGGGAAATTGCGTGACTAGTGCAGTCCCATTAAGGGTATAAGTGGTTTGGATATTTTACATCCCAGGTGAATGACTTTACATTTATCAACATTGAATCTCATTTGCCACTTAGCTGCCCAGATTGCCAGTTTGTCAAGATCCTGTTGCAAGGAGACCCCATCCTGGATGCAATTAATTGGGCTGGATAGTTTTATCATCTGCAAACATTGATACATTACTTACAATACCCTCCCATAAGTCGAATAAGCCACCAAAATCGGTTTTGGAGGGTGCCCAGCTGGATGGCCTGCACCTGGGCCCCGTGGGGGGTAGTTATGTTATTGCTGCTAACAGTAGCACCAGCCTGTATCAGATAAGTGATTATAATTGCTGGGGGGGGGATGATTTTAATTTCCCTTCTTCTTAAAGGGTTCAAATTCATTAACATTGAACACTACGGAATTGATTGGATCCCAAAATGAACCCTTGATTTACATTATTTCTATTTTGCTTTTTTATTTTTCTTAGTTATTTTTTTTTAAATGCCTAAAAGAATATATTTATATTATATTTTAATAATTTCCTTGAATGCCAATCTATGATATTTTCCTATATCTGTATGAGCTGAGTGGGTTTACTCAGCTTGTTCCTGCTGCCACCTTTTGTACAGGTCCTACACCCTACAACCTACAGAGTTTCTATGCCCAGGCCCTTACTTGATACAGGCAATTACTACTCAGGTAACTATCGCTAAAATGAAAATTTAATGTAAGCTTCATCATACTCAGGGTCGGACTGGGGGGCCCAGGGCCCATCGGGACTAATGTCCAGGGCCCCCTCCGACCCCCCCCGTCGACCCCCGCCCCCCTACTATGAAGCGCCGAGCGCGCACGGATGGAGGCGCACAGATTTTGAAAGAGTGAGCTCTAATACATCTTCTAGGCAAAAGAAGCCCATCCCTAAAAGATAAATTGGATCTAACTGTCATTCAGAATCAGACTCCCATCTCCTTAATAAAGAGAGTCAGATGCTAAGAGGGGGGGGAGAGTGAAGGGTAACTTGATTATTTCAGAAACAGGTCATAATTTTTAATTGATTTATATTTAGAAAACTTCTTATTTCAGTATGACGAAGCTTTTGTAAAACTTTCATTTTTGCGATAGTTCCCCTTTAATTCTGCTATCAAGTTTTCCTCCTAAGGAGGGCCCTGACCAAAGGTTTTACCTACAAGGGGAGATTGAACTGAAAGTTCAACAAATTCTGGTCCAAAGTTTGGAGAATTCACTGTATCTGCAAATGAAGCTGAGTTAGAAACAGTTTATATAATTTATGCCCAACTTTGCATTTATGGAATTGATTCCTTAAAACAGACTCAGTATATGGACTTTATCTCAAAGTTTCTAGCAGTTTGGATCATGTGATTTCCTAATTACACTAACCTTAACCTTTATCTTTTTGTTCCTGTTCATTAGGTGTCCTTGCTATCCTCATCCCTCACCTGGGCCTTGTCATCTCGTTGGTGGGATCAGTTAGCAGCAGTGCCCTGGCCCTTATCATTCCTCCCCTGCTGGAAATTCTGACATATTACACTGAAGGCTTGAGCCGCTGGGTTATCGCCAAGGACATTTTTATCAGCCTTGTGGGCTTTCTAGGATTTGTGTTGGGGACATACGTAGCACTGTGGGAACTAATAGTGCCTGAAGTGTCACCAGCATTGAATGAAACGGCTCTGTTTGTGGTGCAGTGAGATTTTGGACAGCAGTGTTATCTTATGGAGTTCCAAAAGCCAATTGTTCTCTTGTTTTTTTCCCTGAAGTATGTACTTGTAGCCATGAAGATTTCTCAGTATTTCCTAGAGAAACAGAATTGCTCATAGCGTACCTTAGTATTCAGGGGATGAATGTATTTTCACAAACTTCCAAAATGGTTGCAAAGATGATATTGCGGTACATACTAGGCCACTTTGGCTTAAAGAGATGTTAAGGGAATAATCTCTTTTAGATTTCTTTACATTGGTTTGCCTTATGCACATCATTGCATTTCACTTAACTGGATTATCTATTTTAGTCATGGCAAGTGCATTTTCCCTTAATGCACAGTGGTCAATTGACTTTTTGTCCTGTTCATTTGTATGTGTGTGACTGTAATTTCTCCTGTCCTGCCCTGTGTGTTGGCAGGTATTCCTTCTACTAGTTTCATGTTTGTGTTCTTTACTTGAAATCTATAAAAAATATGGTGCAAGTAAGCATTCTCTATAACAAGTCCCATACCTGTATTGAGTGTATGGCAAGCATGCCACTGCTGGACGAGTAATCAGTCTTTCTAGATGTTTACAGGACAATTTTGATTGTTTTCTAGAATTTCTGCATTAAAAAAATACCTTGGTTTGTTTTTAAAGATACATTTTTTTTAAAAAAACAAAAAGTATTCTGCGTTTCCTGATTTTTTCCAAATGGGAATGCACAGAATCCATTCATTTTAAAATCGGGTGAATATTGAGTCAAATTTACATATTCAGACTGGAATGTAAACTGACAAAACATCATCATCTCTGAAGAGCAATTTTGTTTCCTTCAGCTCTTTAAAGTCATATTTGGTATTTAGTGCATTCTGAAACCACTGCCAAATAAAAGAATAATGCATGCTTATAGTGCCACACCATATTCTTCACTTTACCCACCCTGGCATAATACTGTCACCATTGCTTTTTGTGTTCAGCTTTTGTATTGTTTTCTCCTGAAATCCACACAGCTGCTGCTCAGGCTATTTTTATACCGGTAATAGAACTCAAGTTTACACTTTAAGTAACAGGCATTGCCCATTAATTTACAATTTGTGATGGTATTTCTTCATGTAATAATTACAGTACTGTACCTGTTTGCAATCAGGCCCCCGTTACAACATCTGGAATGTGCAAATAAATGTAAATGGTACAATACTCGTTTGCAGTGTGTTTATTTAAATCATCACAGTTATACTGTATATTAACAAACATATGCCTATTCACTAAGGGCTGATTTACTAAAACTCAAATGAATCTAATTTTGTCTTTTCTGAAAAAAAAATCCGACCAAACTCCCTTCTCACTTATCAATAATCTTTCTCAAGAGTGACAAAATGTCAAGACAAAATCGAGTATCAATTCGTAACAAAATCGAGCATCAATTTGTATCATATGATTAACTCTCCAAAAACTCTGTTTTATTGAATTTTCGCATTGAAAACTTAACTTTTCAGATTACTGGACGAAAACCCAGACTTTTTCAGATTATCCAGCGCAGATCACAATGTCAAGAAACAACTTCAGGGGCATCTGCCATTGACTTATACATGACCTTGTCAGGTTTGAGATTAGTTAGATGAGCATTTTCGCATTCATATTTTTAATAGCTTTGGGGTATAATAAATCTTGAAAAATTTGAATTTTCATGTTCAGTATTTGGCCATATCTTTCACAAAGGATTCTGGATTCAGCAAAATCCTAAAATAGTGGATTTGGTGCATCCCTAGTATTTTTTCTAAATTATTGATTTCAAACTTATTTCAGGAGACATTAAAAAATTTTTTTTTTTTTACATTGTCAAGGAGTTGTGATCTGGCATTGAAGGATTATGATTTCATTTTTGAGAAGCCTACCAATGAAGCCTACCAATAAATAACTAGAATAAACCCAGGGCCCATCATGATTTCTCCTGGTATCCCAATGATCCAGGTCATGGCTATAAGGGTATCACAGATCTGTCATTACAGCTATTACCTCAATAACAACTGCCCAACCTTGGGCTAGATACATTCCGGGAAGAGTTTACCATTAGTTTGACGATATCTGTATCATAGGCAGCAAAGTATGTACACATTAGAGTCTATGCAAAGTATAGACTAGGTATACCAGGGATGGACCAGGGGGATTTTAATTATCCGGATATTGACTGGCACAACAGTACTGCCAGGACAGTTAATGGGAACAAGTTTATAAACTTGTTGCATGACAATTTTATGGCACGACTTGTTGAAGAGCCAAGAAAAAATTCTATACTGGATCTAGTGATTTCTAATGACCCAGAAAGTGTGCAGGTAATTGAACCCCTGGGTAATAGGGACCATAATGTGATATCAGTTAATGTCTGGTGCAAAAAACAAATATACACTGGGACAACAAAAACCATGAATTTCAGAAAAGATTCAAAATTGTAATGCCTTGAGGGCTACCCTTCAGAACATTGATTAGGGCATTATATCTTCATCAAAAAACACAGAACAGAAATGGTTGTCATTTAAAATTATATTAATTAGTTACTGTTCTCAATTTATTCCCTTAAGGAGAAAATGTAGAATCGCTAAGAATCCCCCTATGTGGCTTAATATAGAAGTAAAAATGTTAATAGTAAAGAAGAGAAAGGCATTTCAAAACTACAAGTCTGTTTAGACAGAAGCTGCATTTAATGAATATAAGAACTATAATAAATGTAAATAAATTGTAAAACAGCCATCCGGAAGGCAAAGATAGGAAATGAAGAGTGCATTGTGGCTGAGGCAAAGACTAATCCCAAAAAGTTTTTTAAGTATATCAATAGTAAAAAGATGTGGGTTGAGAGTGTTGCTCTCAATGATACCAGTATGTTTGTAACAGATACAGAAAGATACAAATGTGCTAAATCAGTTCTTTTCTTCAGTGTATACAATAGAGGAGTCGGATATCCCTGGCTCAAATCATAGCATGCGCTGTTGGCTCAATGTTAAATATTCATATTTATATTAATCCAAAAAAAGTGTAAAGTAGAGTGTAGAGTTCACACTTTTTGCTTTCTACAACCAAGTATTTATTCAATAAGGCATAATACAAAACATCAGTGGCTGACTCAGGATATGATTTAATAAAAATTAATGTAAACAAGGCGCCAGGGCCAGATGGCATACACCCCCAGCTTAGTTCAGTTTTAGACTGGCTCCTATTTCTGATTTCACCAAAGGAAACTATGGACACCACAGCAGAAGAGATTTCCTGCAGTTGACAAAACTATCTGCATGCATAAGTGTCAGGTCTATATAGTGTTTTATTTTTATTGTATTGTTAACTATTTGCACTACCTAGGGGCATAAAAATCATTATATGGAATTACTCCATATCTGTTAGTTGGACATGATCGTTTTTGACAGGGAATCTACTACTTTGTTTTCCATAAACAGCCTGTATGTGAAATTACCATCTTGCCTCCATCTGTCAGTAATGAAAGGAAGTGATGGCTTTGATCTGAGAGCAGGAAATTATATGCAGTGTAGCGGAATGGAAACCCATGAAACCTTATCAAATATGTTTTACATCATAAGTAGGTATACCTAACATATTACTGCATGAGAAATGAGTGCCTCCCGGTAAATTATAGCCCGATCCTGGTACTCTGCCTTTATTGTCTGACACTTTCAATTAATCAAAATGCAATTGGAAATTAATATTGTGTGACACAGATATTTGTCCCTGGAAATCATGGGCAACTTTATGTGAGAGTGTTGGTGGGGGAAATGAGACTGCAGGAAAAAAGTGGTGCTAGATGATTGATGCCAGTTCTGCCTTCCTGGGCTGGTACACAAAGGGTTACAAACATCTGGGCACACACTAAGATCAAATCAATTAAACAGAATCTGCACTCAGGGATCTTACTCTCAGTGAAGGTCAAAAGTTTATTCAATTGACATTTAGCAAGGCCACTGCTGGTCAACCAAAGGCTTGAATAAACTTTTGACCTTTCCTGCTGAGTGAGATGTGTGTGCGACTTTTTAAAATATACAGTATATGATCTATTAAAGCTTTTTGGTTAGTGGCATGTATTCTGTGTGTTGGGGTTTCACTACTTACTGCTCTTCTGTTGTTACTTTCTGCAGGTGATATTTCTCTTAATCTCCGCCATATATCTATCTGTCATCTCCCACATTATGCTCTGTTCAAACCACAACTTTTCTAACCTTATTCAAATTCCCACTCTCCCTTCTGCATGTATCCCATTCTCTTGTGTGCTTCTTAATACCCTCTCTTTTACTAACAAATCCACTAATTCACTTCTTCAGCTCTTTGCCCTAACTGAGACCTGGTTTTATCTTCAATTTCATCCCCCTCAGTGTGTTAACACACTCCTGGTGCTATCACCCCACCCAGTTCTTGCCTCTTCCAAGAGGTTGCCCACCATCTAATTTTTCCCTATATTTCAGTTCTTGTCCTTCCCACTGAATATATACAAAATATACAAAAATCTTCTCATGGACCCGCACTCCAGTTTGTGGTTAATAAAATTGACTTTATTATATACATCTTATACATGAGCTGTTTCGGCGCACATGTGGGCCCTAATGTGGGCCGAAACATTGGATGTACATGATGTATATAATGAAAGCAATTTGATTTACACCCCACCCCACAGACCAGCAGTGGAGCTATGTGTTCATGGCAGATGTTGCACTTAAAGCTTCATTACATTTCTCATCCAGTGATTATTTTTGAGCTATTATTTAAACAAGTGAACTACAAGAGTAGCTGTTCAGATTTATATAGTGGAGAGAGGTGCATGAATGAGATGAATGAAATGAAACAAATCTGTGGTTTATTTCTTGTTATGGTAATTGTATTTTGCTGTGTTGCCATTTTATTTTGTGCACAAATTACTTTATTCAATGTTTTATTGAAATAAATGTAAGAAGTAAACAAGTCATTATGATTGTTCAACCCTTGGTTCTAATGGGGGGGAGGCTGCTGCATCTAGGACCCAATGGTACCCTCGGGCTACGTTATTTATATTTCAGCCTACTGGAGTTCAAGTTCTGGGGATGTCACTACTTCTGTATCCTGTGATGCTAAAATTTATTTTGGCTCCACATTTGTAAACAGTAGTGATGGCATGGCTACCATTCATGCTACAGCATTTCTAGAGCAACACATTTACTAATTGGTGCAATTGCTGTAACACTAAGGGTGCAAATGTATACCTCAAAAAGGGCACCTGCCATCCCAAAATGAAATGCTAGGCTGCCCAGTGCCCACACCAGGAACTCCCATGTTTAGTGGGATGCAAGTCATATAAATGCACATAACAAGTGAAAGCTCTGGCGCTTTTCTCAGTGCCACAATATGGCCACCCACACCAGGGGTAGCTTATGAAGTTCTTGTGCCCATGACATTTTGGTGCAGACTGCACCTTGGACCAGATTCAAAGAGGCACATTTACTTAAGGGCGAATTGTGGATTTTTAGAGAAAATTCTCCAAAATTCACCACGACATCGCCTATTTACAAAACAAGCGAAAAACCTCAGCATTAGAGCACTTTTGCACTGTTCCTCCAGAGAACACTACCCTTTTCACTAAAGTGTATTTCGCCAAGTTCAGGCTGGTGAACTATTATAAAGATAGAGCAACCACTTTAAAATTGCAATCAACATTGACTTTTCCATGCTACTTGTCTCCATGGTGAAAATTTGTCACAGAAAATTCTCTAAAGTGAAGTGAACTTATTATTTTTAGTAAATATGGAGATGTGTTTAGGGCAGGGTTAACCTTCCACCAAAGGAACGATGAATTAGCAATATAAAGTAACCTTACCACCGCTATTAATGGATGGGCACTTAGGAAATTACCAAGTAGTTTGAATGTTGTAATCAGTCCCCAATCAATCTGATCTACTTCTTAACTGGATTATACTGTAGGTGAGACTAATGGGGAGAATGTAATGTGTGTTAGTGCAAAAAAAGTTTGCCAAGGCCATTGTGAATGTTATTTTCATAACTTGCGACCTTTTTGATCGATTTCAGACCTCTCACAAAGTTTACAACAAAATTGTTTTTGCAAACATACAAATTGCCAGGCATTTTTTGGATAAATGATTTAACAAAACTGCTGAGCAGGTGTTAAAGAAGAAGGAAAGGCACTCTTTACTAGGGTTTTCAAAATGTAGGCACCCCAAAGTGATTGTATTTACTTACTTCACACCCCGGGCCGGTGCTCCTATCAGCAGAAAACTGCACCAGTCTCGAGTCCTTCCAGCAAGCACCGTAAATCGATTGGCTTCTGGCTTCTACTTTTCTGTAAGCCAAACCAGTTACAAAGGGTTTGTTTATGTAATTTCCATTCTTTTTGTTTTTAACTCAGATAATAACAGGGAGGTGGTAAGTGTCAAAGAAAAACAAGAAAAATAAAGGAAATCTGACTTTTTAAAATTAAAAGAACAGGCAGGATGTATTTTCATTAAAAATGTTTTATTATGTTTATTTTTCTTGTGTTCCATATAATTATACAGCAAGGGAAGTACAGACTAATAAGCTGTGTTCAAGAGAGTCAATTTACCATTTATTTTTTATTTTAATTGCTTGATCTCATTCTCTTCTTTTGCATTTTGTCCTATCTTGAAAGGATAGAAGGATCTTTGTTAGCGAATGCGCAAGAATGTCATTGAATTAATTTTACGGCTTCACCTTCAGAATTGGATTTTGAGATTAAGGGTAAAAAAATTCACATCTTTTCAGTTGACTTTACAATTTATATGGATTCCATGCCCCCTGAACTAAAGCACCCCTGGCAGCCAGTGAATGTAGCAGGTTCTAAAGGTGGGTTTCCAGCCTTCAAGTTTCAGCCAGGAGAGGGTTAAACTGCATAGAACTCGCATCTGAAAGTGTCATAATGAGATTCATTATTAATTCCTTTGCTCCTTAGAAATAGATTTTCTGATGAATAAACACACATTTCAGCTCTCTCTGTCCCTAGTGCTAATCTAATTAACATTGTAGGTATTTAATCGGTGCACTAAGAGACACATTGATTCCATGTGTAGCGCTAACCAGTTCTTTGCCTTGAGGTTTTAAAGCAGAAACCTTTATTTTTTTTTTAATTTAAAGCCAGAAAAGTGGATTATTCCTTATGAAGTTTCATAAAAATCAATTAGAAACAAATTCAAACGAGAATATGAAGCACAAAAATAATTCAGAATCAAAATGAACATGGTTTTCATTTAAGTTATTCATATTTTTGTTGTTGATTAAAAAAGCTAAATAGGCCAAGCAATGTGTTACAGGTGTGGGATTAAATCCGGAAACCCGCTATCCAGAAAGTTCTGAATTACAGAAAGGCTGTCTCCCACAGACTCCATTTTATCCAAATAATCCAATCCATTTTTTTTTTTTATAATATTTTTTATTTTCATGAGAAAAAAAAGACAAAATATACACAGACATGGTGTCAAGACTGCGAGTACTGGGGTTGTCCCAGCTCGCAGGATGAAAATGCAAAGATAATGTTCAGTATTTCCTTGAACCATGTAACAACAATAATAAACAATAACCATTAATATCACAGCCTATGAGTTTACTGTCATTCGTGCATTGCATTGATGTAAACCTTGAATTTAGGTGTGGGGTAGGTCTCGAGGTGGGTAATTGATGGGAACATATGAGAGAAAAGCCCATAGCAAAAATAAAATCAAACACTTCGTGTCATCCCCTTTTTGAAGTAGTTATCACCCGGGGGTCACATTTCTATAGGCCATCCATGGGGTCCAAATTTTAATAAAATGCTTTTGAGAGTTTGTTTTGAAACTGGTCATTTTTTCCAAGACTAATACATTGTCCAGTTTGACTTTTACCTTCTGAAAGTCTAGTACTGGTGATTTCCAAAAAGATGCAATGACCTGTTTTGCTGCAGAGAAGATATGTGTTTTCAATTTACTGAGATATTTAGTACCACCTGATATCCTTTTATGTATTAAAGCTTCTCCTGGATTTTTCAGGAGTGTCAATCCTGTAACACTTGAGATTAGTGTGTAGATCCGGATCCAGAATCTGACAGGTTTTGGACATTCCCACCAGAAATGTAGGAAGCTTCCCTGGTGGCCACAGTTTCTGAAGCATAATGAGAAGCTTGTTGGATACCATTTTGCTAGTCGGGTGGGAACTAGGTACCATTGGTGTAGAATTTTTTGAGATATTTCTTGGATTGCGATATTAACAATGTACAGTGTCCTTAAGAATATCAGACCATTGGTCCTCCTCCATACAGATCCGTAGGTCTTTTTCCCAAAGTGCCACAAATCTCAGTGACTTTAACAGTGACAAATGGTTTAACTGGTCATATAAAATTGAAATCGATCTTCTTTGAGGGATGTCTTGTAAGCACATTCTCTCAAACATTGTTGGATTGGAGAATTTTTTCTCTTTCCATTGAGAATGTATGTAATGGCGTATTTGATAATATTTTAAGAGTTCCTGTTGAGGAATATTGTGCTTCTCTTGGAGTTGCTCCCATGTTAGGAGGTGTTGACTTAGACATAGAATAAATATTGCATAGGCCATTGTCAGACCACCATTGAAATGACCGTTTCTTGAACCCTGGGGGGAAATCACTGTACCAAATAATCCAAATTTTAAAAAAGATTTCCTTTGTCTCTGTAATAATAAAACAGTACCTTGTACCTGATCCAAACAAAGATATAATTAATTCTTACTGGAAACAAAACCAGCCTATTGAGTTTATTTAATGTTTACATGACTTTCTAGTAGACTTGAAGTATGAAGATCTAAATTACGGAAATATCTGTTATCTGGAAAACCCCAGGTCCTGAGCATTCTGGATAATGTGTCCCATATCTATACATCAAAAATGAGTCATTCTGACACTTCTGAGTAAATTTAAATTATGATGAAGAATGCAGTTTCTGCAACATGATATAGGTCTCTGTGCTACCTTCACCCTATAGAGCTAGGGTTGCCACCTTTCTTCAAACTTACCAGTGGGGAGGGTTGCTTCTTATGTTATGGGGTGACTAGTGACATCATTGGTAAAAACAATGACAAAAGTAGGAATGGTAATGGGAAGTGATGGGCAAATTTATTCGCCAGGCATGGATTTTCTGTGAATTTCCCAATTAACCACCCGCAAAATTGGCAGCGACAAGAAAAAATTGTCGCTCTGCAAAATTGGAGCGCATCAACATTTTTCGGACACCTATAGACTTTGATGCATTTGGACAAAAGAGTTGCGTGTAAAAATTGTCGCTATTGTCAAAATTGTCACGTGTCAAAAATATTTTGACGCCCATTGACTTCAATGTATTTCGCAAATGTTTCGTTTTTTCGCAAATTTTTCCGAGAAGCAAAATGGTACAGATTCGCCCATTACTAGTAATGGGACATGTTACAAGATTTTTCACCAACTAGCAGAAAATAGGTGAGCATTAATTGGGCAGGCCAGGTGGCAGAACAACATAGTAACATAGTAAGCTTGGTTGAAAAGACACACGTCTATCACATTCAACTTTGTCTATATATAACCTGCCTTACTGCTAGTTGATCCAGAAAAAGGCAAACACCTCATTTGAAGCCTCTCCAATTTGCAGGAAAAAATCCTTCCTGACTACAAGGTGGCAATTGGACCAGTCCCTGGATCAACTTGTACTATGAGCTATCTTCCATAACCCTGTATTCCCTCACTTGCTAAAAAGCACTCCAACCCTTCCAAGATGATATTGAAAATTTACCAGCAACTACATTGCCAATAAATTTGTAATTTTGGGGGCATCATCCCACCCACTGGCTTTTTTCTACACTGGGGACTAGCAATTCAAAGAGTTGTGAAAATCTCCAGATATATTATTCCCCAGCACTTTTTGATGTTGGGGTGGACGGGCACAAGCAGAGGTGGGTTAATGTGCCAGTGGTAAGGAAGCAAAGGTTGGGAACAAACCCAAACTACCCACACTCATCCCTGGCTATTTCCTAACCTGCGTGACATGTGGCATAGCTACAGGACTGCTTTGCATCCAAACATGCTCCTCAGGCAGTGCAGAATACAGCCATACATTGAGAGAAGTGCAGTTTTGTGCCCCGTGGTGCTCTTGCACTTATGTCTGCAGTCTAATTAAATGACCCCTATAGTCAGTTTTTATTTTACATACATAAAACAGAAAAAAACCCATACGAAACGATGAAGACTAAAGGTATTTGTAAATCAGATTTATTATTAACCCACTAGGACGTGGTTGCACATGTATGTATTTGTGTGGTGGAATACATACACTCACACACATGTATATATAAATATAGTAATATTTACGCATATATACAAATAAAGATATTTAGAGGTAGAATATATTGAATGTTCCCCTTTAATATACATTTATTGTTCCTGCCTTTAAGAAGAGCACTGTATTCTTAAAGATCAAGTAAAGCTTTGTTATTTGTACTAAGTATAGCTGCTTTACTGTTTTCTTTCGCCATTGTTACAACATAGTCCGTCCCCATCAACCCCTCTTGTTAATGTCATGTGCATGCCCAGACTGCCATTTTGTACTTTCAGATGACACTGGGGCACTGCAAGCTGGGGTGTAGGATGGTGTAAACCTGCCATACTTCAGAAAACAAGAATCTTGAAGGGAAGGAATGAGGATATCAAGTGCTTGTAGTTTAAACAAAGGGCTCCTGTCTGCAGCAATTGGCACAGCAATCATATGCCTTAAAACATTTAGGTCTAAATATTAGTTGCCCTTTAATTGTTAAATATTTAAAGATTCCGTCCACTGTAAGCTGTTATCTGAATACTTTAGTCTAAATAACCAATACTTAGGGTCAGGATACACTGGCAGATTCGGGAAGATTAGTCGCCCGGGGATGGTGACTAATCTCCTCAAATCTGCTTGTGTGCCCTGACCCTTACAGTTTATCAGGTACTGGGAAGAGAATACTCTGATGGCATCAGACTGAAAAAGCCTGATACCAAGGGCCACTAACAACTAGCAAGCTTCCTATTTACACTGTGCAATTTAATCACCCTGCTAGTGAGGGTTCAGTCTTTCAAAGTTGTCACAGGAGTTTTCCATCTTGGAAATGACATGTAATAATAATCTGAATTATTTACTAATTAGTCTTATATTGTGACATTTAGATATATATATATATTGTGCGACAGCCCCTAAGCTGAGTAACTAACAACGGGAAAGAAGATGGGGAGCTACTGACGCATCTTTGAAAGCAAATACCTTTCTAGCTAAAGGGCTGTAGTTGCCTTGGGTTGGTACAGAAACCCAAAACATACATTTCTGCCCTACTTCTTTAGTTAAGCTTTAGTTCTCCTTTAAAGAGTTAATCCTCTGCACTTCAGACCTTGCCCAGGGCCCACCTGGAAATATATCAGAAAGTCTGACCTTGCTCTGATCGTTAATTACAGTAATTTTAATAATAAATGTTACTGAAGGGGTTTGAAAGAATTTCCTTACTCTCCCTCTGCATACAAGCCCTGCAGTGTAGGTTTCCACCAAACTATAAGGCCCAGGGGACATCTCACTACTTATATGCCCTAAGACTAGACATCCCTGCCAAGTAGTGTCTGTTAGGAAGTATAACTATGAAGTTCTATGTTTCTTCATGACTAATGACACAATTCTTTTCAACCTTAGGTGCTATGTAGTTTTTCTTTAAATGTAACCTCAGGTGCTATGTAATTTTTTTTAAATGTAATTTGGACCAAACTCCTTTCTCCCCAGCCTATCAATAATGTACGACAGAATATTTTTCAAGATGCCATGAATCTAAAATAGAAGTTATTTTAAGAATTTGCTGAGAAGCCGTCAATTTATACTAAACAGGCACGTGAATGTCCTTTGCAAGACTGCATGCTGAATTTAATCCCATAATTGCACCATTTCTATAGTTGTATTCAGTGAATTGCAATTAGCTTTATTCCCATAGTGCAAAAACGTTTTCAGGACTCGCTCAGCTATTCATGGAAGGTGCAGGTATCTTTATTTACATACAAAAATTTTTTTAATTTCTTTTGTACATACATCCGTTAAATTAACTAAAGGCTAAATGTTTTACAGTTCTTCAGGTCAACTGGAAGATGTTTAACAGGATCTTCTTATATTCTCTACGGAAATTTCTGTTCAGAGCACCATAGACCACAGCATTGAGACAGCTGTTGAAATAGGCCATGAAGTAACTAGCTACAAAGAGCCATTGAGGTATAGAATCTCCAAGGGGTGGATAGATGGCCACTGTCAGTCCAATGATATTCAACGGGCCCCAGCATACTGCAAAGAGGACAAACACCACAAACATGGTGATAAACCCATGGATATTGTAAGGCCATGTCTGGTGATGGAGGTGCCTATCTGGTTTGACCCTGTGCCTAATATTGAGAACAAGCACCCAGATGCGTAGATAGCAGTAGCTCACCACCCCGATAGGCAAAAAAAAATGGAAGATCACAACAGCAATGGTGTAATAGGAGCTGACAGATTGAGCGAATGTGCAGGAGAATATACGAGGGTCGTATCGTAGGGATCCCACAAAGAGGTTTGGCAAAATGGCCGCCAGGGCCAACACCCATACAAGACCCACATAGCAAATTGTGCTGGAATTAGAGAATAGGCGATTGTACCAGCTGCTGTGGCAGATATAGCAGTAGCGATTGACTGCAATCCCCGTGATATTGAATACAGAACTGATCACGCTGAGTCCCATGAAGAATCCACTCATTTGGCAATGCAAGTGGCCCATCCTCCAGCCATGGTTGAAAATTGCCAACAGAACCAAGGGGTATGGGTAACAGGCGACCAGCAAGTCAGCCACTGCCAAGCTGACCACAAATGCATTTCCTGCAGAGGATAAAAAATATGTATAGTTAAAATAATATTTTTGTGTCTATAATAAATTGTTAGATGCTACATATATAGGGATGGTTATTTATGGAAATATTTGGACTGACAAACCAGTCCAAATACCTCTGTATGGACTCCTGTGGGCTATCTAGTCCAAATCCCTAAAAGAATTGCGGCTCTCCTCCCCCTTTAAAACTTTTATGTTCCTATTAGTTCTAAGCAAATCTGTCCCATTTCACCAATACATTCATGAAACTATGAGAAAAGTTGCGAAGCAGTGAAAAATTTGCAAAACACATGGCAATCAGATCAGTCCCTGGATCAACTTTGTACTAAGAGCTATTTCTAAGAACCCTACATTTTCTCACTTGCTAAATAGCCATCCAATCCCTTCTAGACCAGATATGAGCAAATCTGTCCCATTTCACTTCACTGAAAAACTTGCAAAACTTTTGTCTTGTTTTTTGCGTGTCATTTTTGTAGCAAACTGCTGCAACTGCAAATGTCTATAGGCATTTTTCCATGGCACCTTGTTTCTGCTTTAGGGCTGCCAATTAAAATTGGGAAAGCAAAATCACAGGTATTTTTTGCTTAGTATACTACTACACACATGCCCTGCCCCTACATTGTTATAGAATCTCATATCCACTAGGCTACAACTGAGTTTTCAATAGAACAAAGTGCTCCTGTGTTTCCAATTTCTTAAAAACATGCCTGTGATTTTTGACATTACCTCTGGTTGACTGGTAATGGTACCTACTACTACACTATGTTGCTGTTTAAGCAAGAAGTATCATCTATAGTTTATATATAACTTGCTTACAAACACAGGCACAACTAATAATACATCTGACCACCAACAGATAATATCTGGGTGCTGTGTATCCCACATTAAAATAAATAAACCATATATTTATGTGTATATAGGGGGAAGGATAAAATGGCATATGCATTTGTTGCATGTCTTTTTCTTTTGTCGCGCAAAACAAGCCTCCTTTCTTCTAATTGGAATGGAGGCCTTGATATTGGCTGGAATTACCTATTGGTAAATACACCACTACAGAGTTTATTATATGATCCCCCTATATATTTATACATAGTTATTACTATATAGTTATTACTATATATCTTTCCTTAAGTGCCTCTTCTCCTGCGTGAACTCCAACTTTGCCAGTCTTCATAACTGAGACTTTCTATACCCATTACCAGCTTAGTTGGCCTTCTCTGGGATCTCTCTCAATAATATCTTGTTTGAGCACTGGAAACCAAAATTGCATTGCATATTCTAGATGAGGCCTTACCAGTGCTTTGTAAAGTGAAAGAATAACACCTTTGTCGGCACCCTATACCAGAACAGATGCCAAGCGCCCTGGTCTCGGCTCGTACTTCACCAGTTAAGTGACCGCCTTTGGCCTCGGGAGGAGCCCTCGGCTTACTCAGATGCCACCTGGACTTAACGAGAGGTGCAAGGCGTAAGTTCTGGCAGGCAATGGGGCACGACTGTTTACTAGGATGCTGGAAGATAGGAAGCCACGAGGAACAGGCGGGCCGGGCCAGCTCAAGCAGTAGAATAGTCAGACAGGCCAGTATCAGGATTAGAGATCGTAGAATAGTTGGAGAACTGGCAAGGTTTCAGGATTGGAGAGATCAGAATAGTAAGCAAGCAGGCAAGGGTCAGGATTGGAGAGGTCAGCGTAGTAAGCAGGCAGGCAAGGGTCAAACACAGTAGATCCAGACAGGAATCACAATAAACACCCAGGAACAAGCTAATTGAACCTAACAACGGGCAAGGTCCTGTAATCTGAATGGGCTTTATATACCGACTGCACCTTTAAATAATGAACGTGCGCGCGGCGCACGCCCTAGAGGAAGCCGGCACAGGAGAAGGAAGCAGCGCGACGGGCGTCCACGCCGAGGACGCTGCGTGGACCCCGCTGCTGCTAGACCACCAGGGTAAGTTCCTTACAACCTTCTTCCCGTGAATCTATGCCCCTTTTAATACAGCTCAAGATCTTATTTGCCCTTGATGCTGCTGACTGGCATTGTTTGCTACAGCCAAGTTTATTATCTACAAGGACTCCAAGGTCCTTATGGATTTGCCTAGTGCAGAAGGAAAGTCAAAATACAATGCCAATAAAAAGGCCATTATCATTGCAAAATGCAAATGAAATTGTGACTTCCTCTGCTTCACTAAAAATGGTAGATCTGGGCATGCGCATGCACAGTGAAGTTTTCTCTGAGCCCCACCTAATGAACATTTTGGGAAAAGATTAAAAAGTAAGCTTTCTTTTTCCTTTAAGGGAATAAGTGGTTTGCATATTTTTGCATCCCAGGTGCATGACTTTACATTTATCAACATTGAATCTCATCTGCCACATAGCCGCGCAGATTGCTAGTTTGTCAAGATCATGTTGCAAAGATTCCACATCCTAGATAGATTTTGTGCCATTTGCAAACACTTTACTTTACTTACAATCTCCCCTAAGTCATTAATGAACAAGTCAAATAAAAGTGGACCCAGTACAGAACCCTGTCAGACCCCACTAAGAACTGTATTCAAAGTAAAGAATGTATCATTAAGGGATACTGTCATGGGAAAAACATTTTTTCAAAATGAATCAGTTAATAGTGCTGCTCCAGCAGAATTCTGCACTGAAATCCATTTCTCAAAAGAGCAAACAGATTTTTTTATATTCAATTTTGAAATCTGACATGGGGCTAGACATATTGTCAATGTCCCAGCTGCCTCAAGTCATGTGACTTGTGCTCTGATAAACTTCAATCACTCTTTACTGCTGTACTGCAAGTTGGAGTGATATCACCCCTCCCCCCCCCCAGCAGCCAAACAAAAGAACAATGGGAAGGTAACCAGATAACAGCTCCCTAACACAAGATAACAGCTGCCTGGTAGATCTAAGAACAACACCCATGTCTCACTGAGACACATTCAGTTACATTGAGAAGGAAAAACAGCAGCCTGCAAGAAAGCATTTCTCTCCTAAGGGCTAGTCCACACGGGGAGATAGCCCTGCGTTTGCGGTCGCGGCGACAAAGCGCCGCGACCGGCGCAGGCGACAGTTTTGTATGGGCGCCTATGTAAAAACGCCTGTGCTAACCACACGAGGCGATGCGCTTTTCAACAGTCGCCTGAAAAAGCCTGGCGAGGCATTTTCAGGCGACTGTTGAAAAGCGCATCGCCTCGTGTGGTTAGCACAGGCGTTTTTACATAGGCGCCCATACAAAACTGTCGCCTGCGCCGGTCGCGGCGACTGGCGCGGCGCTTTGTCGCCGCGACCGCAAACGCAAGGCTATCTCCCCGTGTGGAATAGCCCTAAAAGTGCAGGCACAAGTCACATCTTTAGAGTTGTGAACAAACAGGCTCCAAACTGCAGAAACTGTGCTGCAAGTTTTTTATTTAACACAACATGTTTTGAACATATCCCAAGGGAGACATTGCTAATAGAGAAACCTAAAATAAAAGAACCAAATAGAATCCCCTTAGTCAGTACTTATGGGACACACAGTAAGAAAGTGGAAAAAATAGTTAAAAAATTCTGGCCAATTGTACAGAATGATAAGATCATAAGCAAAACCATTACAGATATGCCACTGTTTTGCTATAAACGTGGTTATACGGTAAGAGATCTGCTATGTCCAGCAGAACCAAGAGAAAAACGGATGCAAAAAATTTTCAAGGGTAAACCTACTGTGGGAACATTTCCATGTCTAAACTGTGTGTGTTGTTCCTCCATTATAAAAGGTGATAAAGTACAGCACCCAACTAAAGGCAACAACATCAAACTACACAGCTATGCGACCTGCGAGACAGGGCATGTCGTTTATATGCTAAAGTGTCCGTGTGGCATAGTATATGTGGGACAAACCATACGAAAAGTAAAAGAACGGATAAAAGAACATAAGGGGGATATCCGTAATTTTAAAAAAGAAACAAACACTGACACTCCAGTCTCACGCCATTTTTATACGAACAAACATCACGTATCTCAGTTAAAATGGTTGGTGTTGGAAGTAATAGAATCACCACATAGAGGTGGTGACGTTAGGAAAATATTGCTACAAAGAGAAGCAATATGGATTAAGAAACTTAATAGCCTTACTCCAGCGGGTATGAATGATCAATGGAGCGTCGCATGCTTCTTATAAAGTATAAACTGTGCAACAGATTACCCTCATTAACCGTTTCTCCATTCCCTTTCAGCAAGAGTTGAAGCGACTGCCCTATTGTCTGAGAGTAAGATAGAATTGAGTATCTACAATAGCAGAACCTCTGATGGGTAAGATACAAGGGGCAGTACCGCTATTAATTGATGTAAAATCTTACGGTTGATATTTACTAATGTAATATGTTGATTACTTATGTAAAGTAGATGTTCATATAAATGAAATAGGAAATGTTGGTTTGAAGCTACTTGGACTCTTTTGTAGGCTTAACCGCAATACAAGGGGTAAAGTGTGTTTGTTTTTGTATATATTTTTGGGCCAATTTTTCTATTTTTCTATTTGGCGGACTTTGGACATTATGGACTTTTATTGGACTTGGCAGTCTACACAGAACACAGAATCTAATGTGGGGTTAGGCGATGAAATCCCCAACGCAGTGACCTCATGATGTCAATCTTTTTCAGCAACGTATCACGTCAGGGGGGTGGAGACATTTTGGATTTAAAACCTTGTGTGTAATTTGCACTGATTAACACTTGAAAAAGAGCCACACAGCTCGAAACATGTTGTGTTAAATAAAAAACTTGCAGCACAGTTTCTGCAGTTTGGAGCCTGTTTGTTCACAACTCTAAAGATTTCGCATTTGCACCAGCCTCTACCTGGGACAGAGGCCGTGACACAGACATTCTACCGTGACCAAAAGGTACCAAAATCTCTTCTCTAGCTGGCACAAGTCACATGACCAGGGGCAGCTGGGGAATTGACAAAATCTCTAGCCCCATGTCAGATTTCAAAATTGTATATAAAAAAATCTGTTTGCTCTTTTGAGAAATGGATTTTAGTGCAGAATTCTGCTGGAGTAGCACTATTAACTGATGCGTTTTGAAAAAAACATGGTTGCCAATGACAGGGTCCCTTTAACAACCACCCTCTGTACATAATGCTTTATCCAGTTTCCTATCCATGTGCAAACGACTTTAGTTTACAAAGCAGTCATTTGTGGGGCACTTTTGTATTAAAAGCTTTGGCAAAATCCAAATAGATCACATCTACTGTTCCCCCACTGTCCAGCATCTTACTTACCTCATCATAAAAAGCGATCACATTTGTCTGACATAACCTATCCTTCATAAAGCCATGCTGATTGCTACTAATAATGCAATTCTACAGAACATAATTATGCATGTGATTCAAAGTTCGAGCTCCATACTAGTCAGGCCATGGTCTTCTCTTGAGCATGGTAACCATTGGGCACCCAGTAACTTCCTAGATATTTATAAATACTGCTTTAGTCTGTCCCCATGATGGGCCATTTTACAATTAGTGTTCTTCGAAAGCAGAGCTACCATATTGTCTCCTTCTACCTACTTAGGTAGATCAGCCTTTAGGGCACATAGTAGTTTAATTTTGTCTTGGGGCAATGCACACAGCAATATCCAAAGTGGTTGCCAAAACACCTCCATTCCACACTGTTGTACTAATATATCATCTAGCCATAGGCTGTTCCACACAAGGACATCAGTGATGTCACGAGACATTGACTACTGAAAAGTTCCTGGCAACCTAGATAAAGGGAAAAGAGGCAAATTAGATTGGAGGGTATTGCGGCACATGGACACTAAGGTATAGGCTCCAAAATGCTTACAAATACCTGTAGATTTCTGTCAGGAAGACCACATCGAATTGAAATTTAGTTGAAATATTATCCTACTTAATGTAAAATAAAATGTCATTTAAAGCACATTTTCAATAACATTCAAGATATTCGTAAATGTAATTGCTATGACTTTTGAAGCAAGCTGATTATCAGATCTGTGAAGTAGTACTTAAAGCATTGAAAGAAACCTAGTTTCATAGAATCAAGACCAGCAGTGCAGGGACAAGCAATACTCCTTTATGTACCACTCAGCTCCATGTTTTGGTTTTTTTATGCAGTTGTTGTTGGAGGTGTACACTGGCGGTTTACCTTCTTTTTAAATCATACATTTCGCTATGCAGAATACTGGACCATTGACCAGGCCAACCACTTAGCTGACACCAAAGAGAGCATGCTAAAATTGACATCCATTGGGAAAAGGGTTTCATGAAGACCTATTTTGCATGGCAGGGGATTACACTGAAGTTGCATTCTTCCCCCAGGGAGTTCCAACCTACTGGCCACCTACCAAAATGTAAAATAGGGCTCCAATGAAAAAATAAATATGACCTGTGGGTGCCACCATGACCTTGATCCACCTATCCAAGCCCCAAGACAAAACCACACCTACAATCTGCCCAAATTTCACTCCTTTCCTGATCATCAAATTGCTCTTGTATGTCTCTTTGTGCCCTCTCTGTCCCTAACAGCAATACCCCATGTAGCCTTTCTGATGGTGTCCCTGAAGAAGAGGTGCCATAGTGTCTCTGCTCTAGCCAAAATGGTGCATCATGATATGAAAATTTCCAAAACTGCCCAGTTCCCGAACCAACTTATATTCATAGAACATGGATATCAGTCAGGATTGCTGGGCCAAATAAGGTGAACATAAAAAAGACAGGAATTGTTTCTTTCCCAGAGGGGCAACTCCATACATTGTTACATATATAAATACATTGTTACATATGAATGAGTAAAGATCCTGCCACCTTTAATTAAACTGGATGACAAACAGGATGAGAGGTTTGCGCTTGTGTTCTGACATCAGGGGAAGGGCAGCTTGTTAGGGATTCTTCTGTTACCGGAGAGGTGGCCAGAAAATCACATTCTTGATTGCACCTTAAAGGAAGACTAATCTTCTGTCCATTAAATCAGAAAGTTAAGGCACACTTGTCTCCCACTAATCCAGAGCCTTTGAAGACTAATTGCAACATCAGAACTAAATCTAAGCTCTTATAGTGCGGCCGAGGAATGGAATCAGCTGTCAATGCAACATCAAGCAAGGGCTAGAGATGTTCCAGAGTTTCAGTGTGAGGGTAAGAAACACGTGGAATTTCACCCACACCCATGTGAGCTGCTACATTCTAAAAAGACAAGCATTAAGGTCAGAAGAACCTTAATGACAAAAAAAAGTCACAGTCAAAAATGCCGCTGAGACAAAAAAGTCCCTCATCACTAAATACCAATTTTTTTATTTTTTTGTGTCCAGGTTGGAATAAATATTGCAAGATGCAATGTTGTTTACATTCAAAGGAGAATAATTATGTGAAATATTGTATAGGAAATAAAGGCTACATTTTCTAGACCAGTGAGCTGAATGTTAAATATAATCAGAGTAACCAAAAGGCAGTATGGGAATATGTATATATCAGGGTTTTTTCTTTCAGTATTAAACAGACCACATGCAGAGGTTAAAAGCATTGCACATTGCTTTACATGTTAATTAACAATACCTTTTCTCAGTATGCAACAGGCTGTTACTTACAAAATAGATTTTTTTGCCTCTTTTAATTAATTAGTACCAATTAGCCATAAATGATGTTTGACTTTAGTTTATGACATTTGCCTAAATACTTCTCGTTATCAGGATTCTGGATTTCATGTTTTTTCATGTTTGCTTGCCTGTTGCACCTAAAATATAGAGTAGAGAAAGGAGTCCATATGTGACAATTGTGGCAATATTTGCATAGTTTTTGGTTTCGTATCTCATGGCAAAGAACTATTCTTTAAAATAATAAATTTTTTCTGATTGTTTTGGATTCGTTTATCTAGGTCACTGATTTCTTAAAATGGCCTTGTGTCCCTAAAAAGCTAATTTTAAAAAAACAAACAAGTGACGGGGTTACTCATCCATATAGTGATTCACTAGTGCTCTCTTGAGAAGTTTAAGAGATCTAACGCATTTTTATTGTGTTTTACATAAACAAACAAGATTACAGCAGAAGTCCAGCAATGGACTGATATACAGTTATTTACAGTTTAGGATGTACATGGAATGGAAGAGTATCAGGATATAATTCATTAGTGGCAACACCATCTAAACTGTCTTAAGGCAGGGGCACACAGGCAGATTCGTGGAGATTTAGTTGCCTGGCGACTAATCGCCTCTTCTGCGGGGCGACAATCTCCCCGAACTGCCTTCCGTCTGCTATAATAAGAAAACGCCATCACAATGGCACTCGCGGCGCTTCGATTTTCTAAATCAAGTTGCCTCACGAGGAGAACACCAAGGGGCATAGCTTAAGGCAGAATAATAAAATAGAACCCCCATTAGGACCCATTTAGGTGTCTATAACACTGAGGATTTGTCCACATTATCAAGGGTGGCTAATTTACCAGATTCCTACATAAACAATAAGTATATTATGACCAGCTTAGTACTCATCATCAGTATTGTGGCCAGTTCCAATGAATTTAGAACCTGCATACACAAGTCGTCAACTCCATGCTAGCCTTTTAATATTTTGTTGTGTTTCACTAGTCTCTAAGCAAATGTGTAGAACCAAGCTGTATACAATTTTTGTACACCCTTCAACTACTATCCGGGGGATCCTGAATGGCTGAGCTCATAGAAATGTCCTCTGATAACGTGATAGGCCAACCTGTTCCAGAGTACAGGGCATGAGCTAAAGCAAAGGTGCACAGTCATTTGTGCCCCCTTCATGCAGGATGAAGAGGAATATTGCCCCCAAAATGTTAATTTATGTGTTACTTAACTATTCTTATGAATCATTGTGCATCTTGAACTGGTGCATAAAACTGACATCAAATCTTTCACAGTGCTAGCACCTTCATGCAACATTAAAACATTAGCATTTTCTCTAAGCTAGACCACCCTGGAACCAACCAGATCATCAATCACGTTAAAGCATCCATAGAACTAGACCAACCAGTAACTGAACAGATCTTCAGACATTTCAGTGGTCTAGATTTAAGCTGGCCATAGACGCAAACATACTGTCGTACGAAACACAGATTCGTACATTTTCAGACAGTGTGTAGAGCAGGGGTCCCCAACCTTTTGAACCCATGAGCAACATTCAGAAGTAAAAGGAGTTGGGGAGCAACACTAGCATGAAAAATGTTCTTGAGGTGCCAAATAAGTGCTGTGATTGGCAATTTTGTAGCCCCTGTGTTAATTGTCAACCTATATTGAGGCTCTGTTTGGCAGTGCACCTGTTTTTTATGCACCAAAACTTGCCTCCAAGCCTGGAATTCAAAAATAATCACCTGCTTTGAGGCCACTAGGAGCAACATCCAAGGGGTTGGAGAGCAACATGTTGCTCACGAGCTACTGGTTGGGGATCACTGGTGTAGAGTGTCAAGATATTTTTCATACCATGGCGATCAGTCTTTCAGTCGATCAGACAGGTTAAAAGATTTATATCAGCTACCTATAAGATCTCTGCATGTATTGCCTATCTCTATTGACAAAATCAGTGGGTGACTGTCACTACTATTTGTCGGTCATAACTTTGATATGATTGCTGTCTGTCAATTAATGGCCAGAACATCATCTGATTTGTTATTTTTTCTGCTTATTTAAATCTGAATGAATAATGGTAGATTGTTAGACTGAAACGAATGAGTGTTCGTCGCACAAATAATAAAATCTGCACATTTATTGCCTGCTTAACCTGTAGTCAATCCAATCATAGCATTAGACCTTTTATAGTACTTCACTTAGGGGTCATTTAAGACTGATTTCCTCTATATATGAATTTCTGCAGGTCTCTGCACTCTGTTCCAGGGCAGAGCTCCATGAATACAACCCTGCCTGCCTTTTGGCAGTGCTGTAGTTATCAGGGGTGGATATGTAGGTATGTATTGTGAGACTGTAATATCCCATTCAGTTGCATCTTACTATGCCTAATGACAATTCTGTTGCTGTTATAGAAACACCCCTATCCTTCTATGTTATTATGTCCTCTTATTGTGATTAGGGATGCACCGAATCCACTATTTTGGATTCGGCCGAACCCCTGAATCATTTGCGAAATCCTGGCCCTAATTTGCATATGCAAATTAGGGGTGGGAAGGGGGAACCATTTTTTACTTTACCTTGTTTTGTAACGAAAAGTCCCAAAATTTCCCTACCCGCCCCTAATTTGCATATGCAAATTCGGATTAGGATTGGCCGTGCAGAAGGATTCGGCCAAATCTGAATCCTGCTGAAAAAGGCCGAATCCTGGCCTAATCCTGAACCGAATCCTGGATTTGGTGCATCCTTAATTGTGATGCACATATATTTACTAGTATTGCTTTCTTCTTTTCAAAGAATTATACATGAAATTTGATAGTTTATATTTTCCAAGGTCCCTGTAAACATCCCCTGGCCCATTAAAAGCCCAGAGGTAGCCAAATGTAAGAATCCAAGTAATTACAGAAGAGCTTATCATAGAATCCCTGCCCAGTGAAATGGCACTGTTATTGAAAATGCTGAGAGTGTCAGTGACATATAATCAGTTAACAAGAAGTCCTTTTTCTTTGCCTAGGTCAACTGAGGTGTATGGGAATGCATGACAAGATTTATTGAAATGTATCCTATTGTTGAACTAAAGTCGTTGGCGTAGCCTGGGTATAATTGACTGAATGATTAGTTTTTCTTCTGCCTGACAGCACTGGTGTTGAAGGGAAAATCAAGAAAGTGTAAGATTGTATATTATATAGAAACATGAGGGTCGCTGTTAGAAAATCCAGCCACAAATTGGTGTATATCAAATCTAATCAGTCTGCAATATGTGCACACAGCAAATTAATTTAACAGAATTGGCCCTGATTTTTCACATAATTGGGTCACTGTAAGTTGCTCTACTATATCTATAAAAGTTGGTCTTGTAAGTGATAAATGCAAAATGATCATAATTTGATGGATTATATATTTATATAGTTAAGTTGGGTTGAATAAAGACCAAAGTCCATCAAGTTGAAATGAACCCCAGAGCACATATGCACACACACTCACATTGTCCCCTCTATACACTCACATAAACTATATATACCAATATCTATACTAACTGTAGATTGTAGTACCAAAATAGTTTTTTACAGTATATTATGCTTGTTCAAGAAATTATCCAACCCCTCTTAAGACAGAAGACAGAACTTTATTTGCTCTAGTATCTTCTGAATGACACTGCCTGGAATAGCTATGAAAATTTCCATATCTTTCTCAATTAAAGAAACCCCACATACACGCTGCCATTTAGTGTGTAACTCATATTTATATTATTTTTGCCAAAGTGCATAACTTTGCATTTATCAACATTGAACCTCATTTTCCAGTTTGCTGCCCAGTTTTCCAATTTAGTCAAATCACTCTGCAAAGTGGCAGCATCCTGCATGGAACTTATAGTTCTGCACAATTTTGTATCATCAGTATAAACAGAAACAATACTTTCAATGCCCACCTCCAGGTCATTAATAAACAAGTTGAAAAGCAAAGGACCACGTACAGAGTCCTGCAATACTCCACTAATAACACTGGTCCAATGAAAAAATGTTCCATTTACCACCACTCTTTGTAATCTATCTTTTAGCCAGTTTGGTTGTAGAGATCTGAACAACAGATTACACTATCCAGTTTCCTAATAATCAAATTCCCTGTAACCACGATATGTTTAGACCCGACTCTACTCTCTTCCCCACCATTACTTGAGAAATTGATCTCCAGGCTGTTAGAGAGATCAGTCCCATCTAGAACTGCCAATGCAGAGTTCACACTCCCATCTTCTTCACACAATTTGGCAAATCTGTGAAATATGGCAATAAATGACCCACTTTAACTAACAAAATATGATTTGTTAATTTTTTACACCCAAATTACACCTTTAAGTTAACTGCTGTGTGTTTCTATAACCCCCCCCATTGCTTTATGAAGTTTTCATTACATACAGTCTTTCACTAATTGTCCTTATATTAGTGCCATTTAGTGACGTGTGGATATATCTGGGCTCCAGGGTCAGACGAGTTTCTATAACATAAGTATGGTTGCTGGTGCTGATTCTGCCAGGTGGACATTCCAATATTTGGTATTGCCAGACTTGTCACCTTGAGTCCATGGGGGAAAATTTACTAACCTCCGAAAATTCACCAGCGATGGCTTTGCTCACATCGCAACATTTCACCAGGCGTAGATTCGCCAGGTCAATGCTAATTCACTAAAATCCAAAGTTGCGTCCAGGGCGCCAAACGCTGGCGAAGTTGCGCTAGCGTTGCCTAATTTGCATACGGCGGGAAGTTAAAGTTCAATGGACGTATATGTTGCAGTAAATACATTACACTACACAAGCCCGGGAAACCTTAAAGGGATACTGTCATGGGAAAAAAACATTTTTTCAAAATGAATCAGTTAATAGTGCTGCTCCATCAGAATTCTGCACTGAAATCCATTTCTCAAAAGAGCAAACAGATTTTTTTGTATTCAATTTTGAAATCTGACATGGGGCTAGACATATTGTCAAATTCCCAGCTGCCCCGAGTCATGTGACTTGTGCTCTGATAAACTTCAATCACTCTTTACTGCTGTACTGCAAGTTAGAGTGATATCACCCCCCTCTCTTTTTCCCCCCAGCAGCCAAGCAAAAGAGCAATGGGAAGGTAACCAGATAACAGCTGCCTGGTAGATCTAAGAACAGCACTCAATAGTAAAAACCCATGTCCCACTGAGACACATTTAGTTACATTGAGAAGGAAAAACAGCAGCCTGCCAGAAAGCATTTCTCTCCTAAAGTGCAGGCACAAGTTACATGACTGGGGGCAGCTAGGAAACTAACAAAATGTCTAGCCCCATGTCAGATTTCAAAATTGAATATAAAAAAAACAGTTTGCTCTTTTGAGAAATGGATTTCAGTGCAGAATTCTGCTGGAGTAGCACTATTAACTGACAGGATCCCTTTAATCCCTTTAATAAAAGAAAATAAAGTTGTTATATTGCCCTACACATGAGCCTAGTGTATAGTTTATGTGCCATATGTTAAGAAATGTAGGGGGGAAGCCGGTTACCTCTTTTTCAGCCTATTACCCTGAAAAAGGACGCTAGCGTTTTTTGGGACTGGGAAAAATGTTCAACTATTTTTTGAGGAACTCCTATCTACTCTATTGCACTTCGGCTGGACTGAGGACGCAATGGCAAGTCTGGCACAAGAGGTAACGTTCAGTAAAATCTGCATCTTCGTGAATTTGCGTAGTTACAACCATTCACCAGAGCACAAATTCGGCAGACGTTTGAGAGTGAAGTAGCGCTAGAGTCTGTCTCCTTAGCTAGCGAATTTACGCCAGCGCCCGTTAGTAAATCGGTGAATTTTCACCACTGTTAGTCATTTTGCCCTTTAGTAAATTTGCCCCATGGTGAGCACTGCCATGTGAAAGCCTTCAGTTTCTGACCTCTTCATTTTTGTTGCTGTTTGCTGGTCTCTCTTTGCTGCCATGGACAACCTCTGACTAACTGTTTTCATTACACAAGCAGACCTTTTTTAATTTTGTCATGATAAACCTGCTTCTATGTTAAACTTCAACATATACGTCCATTGTCCTTTAATTTCACGCCATATGCTAATTAGGCATCGCTAGCGTAACTTCGAACTGCTTAACGTATTATCGCTAGTGCAACTTCACAAGCATTCGGAACCCTGGACGCAACTTCGGATTTTGCTGAATTAGCGTTGTCTTCTCGAATCTACTCCTGGCGAAGTGTTGTGATGCCAGTGAATCCATCACTAGTGCAATTTCGGAGGTAAGTAAATTTACCCCCATGACTTTTAGGCTCTCGCACTGAGGACACATGCAGCCTGCACAGCAGCAAATAACGCACAGCAACACCTCTTACACAGCAGTGAACCACGCACAGCAACACCTCTTGCACAGCAGAACTCCTTGCACAGAAGCACCCTGTTCACAGCAGCACCCCCGCAAGAGTAATATTCTTTCCTGTTGAATTTTATGGGAGCTAACAGTGCATACCATGGCTTACAGAAGATGCCCATTGACAATTAGAAAACTAACACAGTGGGCCTCACCTATAGCAGGCATAGTGTCAGGTAGGCAGGCAAAAGATTGTGTATACAATACAGAAATCACATGTGTCTTGTTGATGTAGTGCCTAGGGTCAATATTTCTGTTGCAACTATTTCTTGAACCTTGGCTAATGTTGTGACCCTGTATTTACACCTGTCATTGACTAAATGGATAGTGCTTAAAGTTAACTAAGGCTCAGCAAAGGATTGGTCAACATATGCTACACCTTAGGGTTTTTGTATGAGCCCAAGACAACCACATGCCTTTAGCAGTGAAGATCTGTGCCTATGAAGATGCCCCCAGTAGCTTCCCTTTTTTCTGCTGACTTTAACATAAAGGAGAACTAAAGCCTAACTAAAGAAGTAGGTAGAAATATTGTACATGATGTTTTCTGTACCAGCCCAAGGCAAAACAGCCCTTTAGCAGTAAAGATCTGTGTCTCCAGAGATGCTCTAGTAGCTTCCCATCTTCTTTTCTGCTTATAGGGGGATTTTCTCTGTAAGCTGTGCTCTTCTGCACCCATAACGTGTGTTTGGACTTCTGTACTTCTGTATTAAAGGTGACATAAAAGCTAATGTTTGTACACACACACACACAGCCCATATACAATTATAGGAAATATTAGGGTGCAAAATGGCCAGAAAAGACTAGCCAATGGTCTAAGTAAGAAGTATTATCATAGTGCCCAACAAAAACTTTAAAGTTCAACTTTAATATATTAAACTGCTTTCCAATATATCCTTATTTTAAGTTAATTTTAACTAATTCCCCTGTATCCCCCCTCCTATAGGTCCCTTTATTTGCCTCCACACACATTCCCATATGGTGACATTGAAGAGATGCTTAGTTTTCATAGTTTCTGCTTAGTAATGGCAATATTGGTATTATTTATTATTTATTTTTTAGTAGCAATATCTTTCTTCTTTTTTTTTCGTTACATTTTTGGTGCAGTTGACAGACCGAAAAGGAACAGACATCCTGAAAGGCTAACTATTTCTACACTTGTTGTACTCTGTTACACACTGTTATATTTTATATAGGAATGGCAAGCAACCATGTAATATAATATTATTAACAATAAGTTGCCAAACTGGGACTCTGCTATAACCACTATGGCAGCAAATTTGGTTTCCTGTACAGGATTAACTATATACTATGCATATACAGTATAAGTCCTACTTAAAGGAAAACTATAGCCCCAAAATGAATATTTAAGCAAGAGATAGTTTATATTAAACAAAGTGACATATTAAAACATCTTAGAAAACTGGTATATATATTTAAGTAAATATTGCCATTTTACATCTCTTGCCTTGAACCATCATTTTGTGATGGTCTCTGTGCTGCCTCAAAGATCACCTGACCAGAAATATTACAACTGTAACAGAAAGAAGTGTGGGAAGCAAAAGACAGAACTTTGTCTGTGACCTAATGTGACCTAACATGTATGGTTTGTTAGGTTTGTTTTTGTGCACCGTGAATCCTACAATCCCAGGGGGCGGCCCTTCTTTTTTAAAATTGCAATTTTCTATTTTTGTTTACCCAATGGCACAGACTACTAAAAAAGTATATTATTATGAAAATGGTTTGTTTAAATGAAGCAGGGTTTTACATATCAACTGTTTTATGCAATATCTTTTTATAAAGACCTACGTTGTTTGGGGGTATAGTTTTCCTTTAAAAGCAAAGCATATTTCTTCTTTAATTTTATGTAATGTTTATTTCCTTTCCCTTAGTACTGAGATAGTAGGAGTAGACCCGATAACATAAGTAGAGTAACAGAAGAAGAATGGGTAATTTACCAATATGGGTGCTCCAGAATGAATACAATGGATAGAAGGCATCAATGCCATTTATTAAGATATGCCTGCACTTCCACATGGTTGCCAATGCATCGGCCCTGCCTATTCTGATGACTGGTGCACAACTGCACCTATTGACGCTGGGGAGCTAGGTAGGTCCACCAGCATGTTGTGTTGCTAGGTACACCAGACTTACATCTAGTGAAGCAGACGCAAACATAATTTCGAACGGGCACTCCAGGAGTAATGCAACCCCCACTTTAAAAATGCTAGACACAGCTTGCTACTGATTTTCATAAAAATTTAAGAGCAATTGGGTCTTTGATACATCAGGTGCAATAGCGGCAAACTGGCAGCATAATGCTGGAATTATGGTAAGGAAAAGAAACATTATGGATATAATAAACAGTGATTTGAATGCACTTTGAAATTGCACTTTGCACACTGTACAGGTATGGGACTCCAGAAAGCTTGGGACCTGGGGCTTTCCGGATAACGGGCCTTTCCATAATTTGGATTCTCACACCTGAAGACTACTATAAAATCATGTTAACACTAAATTAACCCAATAGGCTGGGTTTGCTTCCAATAAGGATTAATTATATCTTAGTTTGGATCAAGTACAAGCTACTGTTTTATTATTACAAAGAAAAAAGAAATAATTTTAAAAAATTTGGATTATTTGATTATAATGGAGTCTATGGGAGATAGCCTTTCCGTAATTCGGAACTTTTTGGATAACGGATTTCCAGATAACGAATCCCAGGGTGGTATCAGATTTTGTCAAGACTTAGACTTAATAGTGAAAAAGAACAAAGGTTTCTTGTTTCTTCTATCCCTGAAAAATAGCTCAGAAGGACCTGCACTCCATGTGCAGTGAATTAAACTTTCTTAGCATTAAACGGTTGTAAAATAATCTCCACTCACAAGGGGAAATTATCTTCAATTTAGGAACAGGGGCACGTATCTAACTCTATGAAGAGAACATTATTCTATAAATATTTGTATAATTAAAATATTGGGAGATGCCATGCTGCTTGTATCAAGCTGAGACACTTTAATAGCATCCATTAGACTTCAAAAGCATCCTTTAGTAGTCTTCTAGATGGAATGTTTTCTTAAAGTCTACGGAGGGTTCCTCTATTGTGGTAACAAGTCAGTCAGCCCCCAGGAAGAATATACACTAATAGCTTTATCTGTAGGCACAAATTATTCCATGTTTATTAATGTTCTATGCAAGGGGAAATACAGAAAATAAAAAGTAGGCAGTACTTATAAATAAAGCCTTCTCCTGATAAGCATATTGTACAAACTTACATTTCCTATGGATTGGGAAATAAGTGGAAGATAACCTGATTTGAATTCTATTGAAGTCCGCAAGTGCTGGGCTTTAGCAAGGAGCTAATTGTGTTTGGAAGAGCTTTAATAATGATCAGTGTGCATTATAAGTGAAGGAAATGATTGCATCCTTTTGTGTTTTGAGCTATAGAAAGTTCTCTCTGGGTCCTAGTAACACCCCTCCCTATCTGCGAAATGTTCTGTGTCACTTCTATAGTTCTATCATATAATTAAATTGATATTTATGCTTGCAAACAGTGATCTTCAACCCTTTGCTGCTAACCTACAACCTTCAGCCTCCCATGAAAGGTTGAAGATCACTGTTCCAAGTTGTGAAGTCTATATGCACCAACACCCACTGACAATCACCCACCAAGTCTCCCTCTCTCACCTGCTTTGCGAAGTTTCTTGTTCCTAAAGACAGATGTGATGACCAGAAGGTTACCCACAATATCTCCACTAATGGTGACCACCAGGATTGTGGTAAGAGTGCTGACCGCCCAGGTGGGATAATCATCATCTTCATCCTTCAACTCCCCTGAGATGTTCCTCTGTGTCGTTCTCTCCTCCTCCATTTCACTGTCAACTGTCCATGCTCTAGATCAAATGTACTCTTCCTAATCCCTTGGTCAAATACCTTGGAAAATGTTTTGGTTGCTGTCAAGGCATTTCCTAGTCAGTGAGCCAAGCAATTTATCAGCATCAGGCATGAGACAGTAATGCAACTGTGTAACTCCTAGAAACATATGTTTAACATGCCAGCATTTCCCCCCCCCCATCCCTTGCATCACTTTATGGGTGGGATTTGCTTGAGTCTTATCCCATTCAAGGTTTTTTTATTACTATGAGTAGAGCACATTGTAGTGCACTCAGTGCCTCAGAGTGCACCAGACAGCGTGTGATTCTCTCTCGCATACCTTTGAAGACAAACACTGGTTGTGTCAGGAGCGCAAGGCATCAGCTATTCTGTTTAGCTTTTTGAATATACTTTTCAGTGGAATGATCTGTGATGGGATGGAAAGAAACAATAATTTTATCAGGAAAAGCTCTGGAGCAAGAACATTTGTCCTTCAAATCAGATACATGACCTGGGTTTAAGAATTCCTTCATCAACAACAGAGCCTCCTTGTCTGATTTCATTCATGTTACTTTATTTGGGGGGGGATATATATATATATATATATATATATATATATATATATATATATATATATATATATATATATATATATAATCAAACAGAATGGAATGCACAACCATTAGTATGCAGAAACCTGGGTGCTAGTCTGGGAAGTATGTAGACAAAATGCAGGGATTGACAGCACTCCAAGGAAATACATCAAGTCAATAATTCAAATGAAAGTGGAGATTTATTGGTGATCCAACGTTTCGGCTCCGCACAGAAGCCTTCGTCAGGGAAAGAAAAGCAGTGCACAAGTGTTTGGGGGTTTAAATAGGGTAAAAAATGGCTCCAAGACACCTGTATACGATGCCTGTCACTCATCGTTTGTTATGCAAAGTAGTATATACATGTGGATACAAAGGCAAATGTTGTTATCCATGTTAGGTATGCCCCTTTGTATGGGAGAGTTCTGCTTATACACAGGGTGCGTCCTACTGTTACCCCACTCTGTCACATTATTCTGATGTGTAGCGAGCTACCCGTCCTATGCCCTGTATAGATGGGCTGGAAATGCACCACAAACCCACAGTGAGCGGTGTTGTACAGTTGCTAGGCAACCCATGTCCGTCGCCGAGCACTCAACTGCTAGCAACCGCAAAGGGGAGCCAGCAGGGACAGCGCTTGTGGGCGAATGTTAGCGGAGGGTTTTTGTGGAGTGTGCAGTCACTGAAACCAACGGCTGCCTACTGCCAGCGGTTCTACCCAGCCGCATCATTAGGGTTACATGGGTGCCACCGGCCTTCGTACTACTTGTGCTCAGCTCACCTTGGTATAGGGACCCACATGCAGGGCAGGGTAGTACTAACACGTTAGGGCCATGCAGAGTTATGTTAGGGGAACTGACTAAAGCACCACCGCGTCCTTAAGCCAATTAACCTCCCAGTGGTCATCAGTGGAACAGACAGACAGGGCAAATATGGAAAAATAACAGATGCATATAGTCAGAGTGAACTGCGCTGTGTTTACATAAGAAGGGGAGGACAAATGGGTAAACCAAAATGACAATAAACATAATTGGACAAAAAAGCAACATTTGTAGCAAGCTATATGGCAACAAAACAGGATACAAGGTAGTAAAAGTCAATATTGTTTCACAAAAAGCAACCCAAAGGCAGGGTCTCATTGAGACCTCGGGGAGCAACTGTGTCCAGTTTCAAAATCCAGCGGGACTCCATTCTCAGTAGGGCCTGGTCCCTATCACCCCCTCTTACCAAGTGGGGTTGATGGTCAATTGCCATGCACCTGAATGTAGGGAGAGAGTGTCCTTTATTGAGAAAATGTTTTGCCACTGGTTGTAGAGCCTTACCCTCTTTAAGAGCCCTGCTGATGGCAGACCGATGGTTTGCTATTCTCTCCCTTAAAGTCGTACAAGTTTTTCCCACGTAATATAGTCCACATGGGCAAGTAATGATGTATATAAGATAAGATGAGGTACAGGTAAGTCTGTGATGGATTTTGAACCTTTTGCCAGTATGGGGGTGTGGAAAATCTGGTCCAATTAACAGGCATCTACACGTCACACAATTCGGGCATTTATAACATCCCAGCTTTTTATTCTGTGTTAGCCAATTGGTTTCTTTATGATCATGTCCCTTGAAATCTGTGCGGACCAATAAGTCCCTTAAGCTTTTGTCTCTCTTGTATCCCATCATGGGCCTTGGGGCTAAATGGAGAGACAGCGAATCGTCCATACTCAGCATGGGCCAATGTTCTCTGATGCTGGATGAAAGTTGTTCTTTGTTGATCATAAAGAAACCAATTGGCTAACATTTTTTACCCTATTTAAACCCCCAAACACTTGTGCACTGCTTTTCTTTCCCTGACGAAGGCTTCTGTGCGGAGCCGAAACGTTGGATCACCAATAAATCTCCACTTTCATTTGAATTATTGACTTGATGTATTTCCTTGGAGTGCTGTCAATCCCTGCATTTTGTCTATATATATATATATATATATATATATATATATATATATATATATATATATATATATATATATATATTATATATATATATATATATATATGTATATATATATATATATATATGTATATATATATGTATATATATATATATATATATATATTATATTGTTTTTTTTTCTTTTCAACATTACACAAGATAGTGGGATGAAGGCAGCAGAGGTACATAGCCTCCACATGGCTGCCTATCCCTTTTAAAGTAAATTAATATTATGGCATATTATCTGCTGTGGTGCTTTCACCTGCCAGCAGTCCTATTCATTAAAAAACACTATGTCTTTGTTTTTGTTTTCCCTTATAGTTTTATGTAAGTGACACATTGGGTGGCACTGCAGTTTCATCCCACATTACAAAACTATACAGGCTAGTTTACACTAATTTCCCTGTTCTTTGATTATGCTATTGGCACTGCCACCATTAAAGGGAACATAAACCTCCCAGTGTTGCTCCACTTACATTTTGCTGGATTCAGATTCCAGAATATTCCAATATAATATCAGGTGACTGACCCATGCTGCAAGTTGTTGTTTAATAACATCAAGGTTGGAGTGCCTTGCCGGTATATTATCAGCAAAGCAGAACTAACTTAATTATCTCTCTATTTTACATAACAGTGAGATGACAGCAGGATGATAACTTGAAGATTTAGTTTGAGGCACATACTTTAAAAGGGGTGAAAATGGGACTGGAGGGAAGGGTTATGTTTTGTATGACTAGGGATGGGTTAATTTGATCCACTTCATTTCGCCAAAAATTCGCCGCCGGCTATGGGCGTCAAAAATTTTTTTTTTACACAAGTCTTTATTTTCGACGCATTTGATGAGTCTTCTTTTTCGACGCCATACAAGTCTATGGGAGTCATTTTTGCGGCGAAACAAGGCGAAAAAATTCGCCCATCCCTATGTATGACTTCCTGACTTACTTTCCTATGTAAGGTAAGAGATGTCTCAGATGGTGTTGGTAGATGGGGTTGTCACTTGTGACTCTACTCCTTTGGGCAGTTATTTGCCACCCCTGCAACAGTGCCACCTGAGGCTAGGTTGGCAACTCACCCTCACCCTGTAACCATGTAATGTGTAGAATTTGGGAAGGGGGTTGGATGATCTTCCTTCTTTTACCACAATACATAACATATGTAAAAATACTTAAATAGCAGTGTTTTCAATGGTTTCATCATTCCTAAGTACAACAGTTATGAGGCAATTTCAAATAAGAGTAGTGGTATAGCAAGAATAAGCAGTTTCAAATAATAGCAGACACCTCTCAGGGACTGTGGTCCCTACACTTCCACTTCCCCTGGGGAATCCTAACTTCACACCACTATACCACAGTGTAGAAAAAACACTGACCTGACCTGTATATCTTACATAGGGTTGCCATCTGTAAGGGATAACGTAGGGGGCGCTGTTGAGACAGCTGGAGGAAAGCGAGTCTTTCAGGCTAGGGCTGGCAGAACCCACGGGATACAGACAAACAAAGGGCAGGAACAGGGTGACGAGGCGATGAGTCAGACTGGATCAGGTGCAGAGCAGAATAGTACAGGATGTGCGAAGATCAGGACTGGACTAGGCAGGAAAAAGAGGACGATGACTCAGGACAGGAACAGACTGGATGGGGCAGGAGTGGAACAGGAACAGACTGGATGGGACAGGATGGTGCGGGCATAGGCCAGATCAAACTGGGGATAGAGTGCAGAAGGAGACTGGAGCAGAAGGAGACTGGAGCGGATAGCGAGAGAGGACTGGATCAGATAGCTAGAGAGGACAAAAAGGCAGGGCAAGATGCAAAGCGAGACGAGGGAAGATATAGACAGGGTACAGGTCAGAACAGGAAGCAGGAACCAGAAGGCAAGGTCAAGGCAGAATAAAGTTAAGGCAAGATCAGGTTTGGAGTGAGGAAGAGAGCAAAATTTGGAATAGCAAGGAAAGCTGGGCAGGGCAAGGTCAAGACAAGGTTAAAGCAAGGAGAAAACAAGGTTTACAGCTGGCCTGGAGCAGAACAAGAAGGTAAAGCAGAACAAGACAAGACAAGGTTCAGAGCCAGGCAGGACAAGACAGGCAAGAATTCAGAGAAGACAAGGCAAGGAAAGGAGGCTAGAACTGAAACCCTTAGCTAAGAACAATGCCACACTGATAGTCTGGGAAACAATAATCAAGCAATGAGTGTTTAGTGGGCTGGCCTTAAATAGGGCAGAGTCAGCCCTGACTACAAACCAATCAGGCTGCTACTGGGCTGGGGCTGCAAAGGCCAGGTAATATATAGCGAGCAACCTTGCAAGCTGCTCACCTGGCCCAGTGGTAAAGACACTGAATCAGAAACACATAGGTCCCTGTTTAGAATCCCAGCAGAGCCTTACACCACCTGGCTGGTATTTTACCAGCCTGGCCAGTAAACATGTTGGCTGATCCCAATGTTAATAATAGGGAAAAAAGATAAATATATAGGAAGACCGGTATTCTTTTTCAGAAAAGGTGGAAACCCTAATCTTACAATGTCTAAGGAATAATTAAGCTAACAAAAACCACCATCACCACCATTTACAGGGCCGCCTTCTCCCCAAGTTCTCTGCTGATTACCTTAAGGCTCAAAGTTTGATACTGGGGCCTTCTGCTCCAGGCTCCCACCACATCCACCCATGAATTGAGACCAAAGAGTATGAACCATGTGCACCTTCTTGTTATACTTAAGGCAGGAACAGGTCAAACTACCACTAGCCAGTTGAGAAACCTCCCTCCTACAGGTAGGTTGGACACACCTGTCTATGAAGTTCAAGGCTTAACGATGCTAATCCAACCAATTTGGTGTCGCCAGTATTGAGCAGTTACATGCATTCAAATTAGCAAAATTACAAGGGTACCCACATTTTTGCAAAGCCAGTTTTTCACGTTTGATTGAATTTCACACAACTGAATACTGCTTCACTAAAAATCTTTTTTCAGAAAACACCCCAGTACTCAGATGTTCCTAGGAAATGAAAAACATATCACTGTTATCTTTTTTGTTGAAAGTGGAGTAAATTATTATACGGGCTGAGGGGGTTCCCAAACTTTTTCATATGACTTTCATGGGACTGCACTAGGAAAATCCATTATGGAAAAAGACCTTGGAGTCCTTGTAGATGATACATTTGGCTGTAGAAAGCAATGCCATTTAGCAGCATCAAGGGAAAATAAGGTTTTGAGCCGCATTAAAAGGGGCATAGAGTCACGGCAGGAAGCTGTCATTCTTTCACTGTATAGAGCACTGGTAAGGCCCCATCTAGAATATGCCATACAGTTTTGGTCTCCAGTGCTCAAACAAGACATTATTGAATTAGAGAGGGTACAGAGAAGGGCAACTAAGCTGGTAAAAGGTATCGGAAATCTTAGCTATGAGGAAAGACTGGCTAAATTGGGGATGTTCACACTGGAGAAGAGGCACTTAAGGGGTTATATGATAAATATTTATAAATATATAAGGGGATCATAAAATAATCTCTCTAATGCTTTATTTACCAGTAGTCTTTCCAGCTGACATGAGGTCAACCATTCCGATTAGAAGAAAAGAGGTTCCGCCTAAATATCCAGAATGGGTTTTTTACAGTGATAGCTGTGAAGATGTGGAATCCTCTCCCTGAATCAGTTGTACAGGCTGATACATTAGATAGCTTTAAAAAGGGGTTGGATGGTGTTTAGCAATTGAGGGTTATGGAAAATAGCTCATAGTACAAGTTGATCCAGGAACTAGTCCGATTGCCATTTTGGAGTCAGGAAGGAATTTTTCCCCCTCTGAGGCAAATTGGAGAGGCTTCAGATGGATTTTTTTGCCTTCCTCTGGATCAACTAGCAGTTTTGCAGGTTAAAATACTGGTCAAAGGTTGATCTTGATGGACGTTTTTGGACCTAACTTACTATGTTACTATGACTGTATATACTGTATATATATATATATATATGTGTGTGTATGTGTGTATGTATATATATATATATATATATAGTCAAACGATTCTCCGGCACTCACCCTCAATTGATCACATCCCGGGTGCTTCTCAGGGGGAAACACATGTGTACAGATAGGAGCACTCACGGGTATGGTGATAAAAAAGTCTTTTATTGGAGTGTTACAAATTACCCCACATCAACGCGTTTCGGTTCCCTCAGAACCGTCGTCAGGATGCACCCAGTGGTCATCACATGATGCTTTAATACAGGAATCCACCAATCAGTGTAGATCATCAATTAAATATTCATGACATTAAACCTGTTCAACATTTAAGTGTTAATAACAAGTGTAATACTGATAAAAACAGTATAAATGTGAATTAAAATTGTATAAAAAAGTGTGTAAAAATATTAACCACCTTGTTGAAAACTGCAATTATAAAGTGCAAACTTGTAAAACTACAGAACATTATTTACATGCAAACCTTTTGTGCAAGGAATAAAAGGCTGAACAAGGTTATCATGGGTGCCATTCAAATATAGCGCTATACGGAACTTGAAGCAATTTTGAAAAAACCTTAAGACATTAAAAAGACTGCACTATCAGATTTTAAAATTTAAAATTTAGTGGCACAAATAGAAGCTGTGTATAAAACACGACCTTCCCGTTAGAGTCAGATTACATTAGGATATGGATCGGTCCAAATCCCAATATCTATCAACCTCAGTACCCACCAAATTGTAAGTCAAAATTCTGGGACACTCACACCCCATAGTTGCATCTACATACCACAAAGGACTGTCAAATAGTCACTCTCACATATGTTCATGTTGCCTATAGAGTGACGAAATTTTTGGGCCAGGGGCAATGTTCGTCAGTTCTGAACACACTTGTTTGGCTAACTTCCTCGAATGAGTCAATTGTTGAAGGCACCCAAGAAACCTAGTTCACAGTCAACAGTTACAAAGTATACTCTACATGAGTGTTTAAAACATTTTCAGAAAAATGTGACCTTGTGTATCCATTTCCAATGCACACCAGTTTTGTAAACCAATCTACTGCCACTGACCCATAAGGGGTCAGAGAACGTCAAAAACAAAAAAAGGAAAAGAAAAGAAAAAGGTTGTGCTAACAATCCTTACACGGATGTATAGCACTGGTTAGACCTGTAAAAAGAATAGACAAATGTATGATTTAAATGAAGCAAGCCAATGAATACATCTCATTGAGGCCCCTAGGAGCCACTGTGTCCAGAGTCCGAATCCACTTAGCCTCTTTTTGCAGTAATATTCTTCCCCTGTCACCTCCACGTTTTAGTGGAGGGACATGATCAATTAGTACACATCGAATAGATGGAAGTGAGTGTCCAAAGTTAACACAATGTCTGGCAAGTGGAGTCTCTGCTCTGCCAGAGGTCAGGGCGGTACGTATAGTGGATCTGTGATTGTTCATGCGGATCCGAAAAGTTGTAGTGCATTTCCCCACATAATACAGGCCACATGGGCAACTAATACAATACACCACATATTCAGACAGGCAAGTTAACCTATGCCTAATTTCGTATCTCCTGCCACTATGTGGATGGGAAAAATGCGAACCCGTTAGCAGAAACCCGCATGTAATGCATCCACTACACCTGAAGCAACCCAGCTTATTAACTTTCAGCCAGGGCTGTGATGGAGGGGTTTCCCGTCCACTCTGCAAATCCGTGACCATCAGTATGTCACGTAAAGCCCGACCTTTGCGATATGCGCATCTCGGCGGTTTCACCTTGGTAAATGGTAAACTGCTATCCATTTGTAGTATAGGCCAATTTTTTCTGAGCACTATGCCAACTTGTTCGCTTACAGGGGAAAAGTTAGAGACAAAAGTTAAGGTCTCTTCCTTATCCTGTTCTCCTGGAGCCATTCTAGGTGCACCTAAGTTTTCTTTTACTAGTGCTTTTTCCAATGCAGTGTCCAGAAACTCTCCTTGATAGCCGCGCTGTAAAAACCTCTCACGCATCTCATGCGCCTGTTGCTTTGCCAGCCCAATATCAGAATTGTTCCGAAAAACTCGGAGAAACTGTGTATATGGTATAGATCTCAAAATAGAGGGCGGGTGAAAACTGTGCGCATGCAAAACGGTGTTTCTATCAGTATCTTTACGATAAAGTGTGGTACCCACACCATTAGGTGTGCGAAAAATACGAATATCCAGAAAGTCTACCGTATCACGGTCAAACGTTAGTGTGAACTTAACCGGAGTATTTAGGGCATTCAACTCGGCAACAAATGTTTGGAGTCCAATGTGGCCCCCCCGCCAAATCAGAAACACATCGTCGATATATCTCTTATATAAAAATAGTTGATCAGAATACTTAGAGAGGATGTGCTTCTTTTCAAAAAAATCCATAAATAGATTGGCATAAGAGGGGGCCACGTTGGACCCCATTGCCGTGCCCGTCAATTGTAAATAGAACTTGTTTTCAAAACGGAAATAGTTCCGGGTGAGTACCCTTTCCAATAAAGAACAAAGAAATTCAACTGGTGGAACCCCAGTATATCCCTTTATCAATGCCGCCCTGCATGCCGAGACCCCTTGCTCAAGTGGTATGATGGTATATAGACTGGACACATCGAGTGTGGCAAAAATAGTATCATCTGGAAGTGGGCCAAGTGTAGTAAGAATTTGAAGTATGGCCGGGGTGTCAGCTATGTAAGACGGCATCGCTAGACAGAGTGGTTGTAGAAAAGAATCCAAATAACAAGCAATATTGGAAAGTAAAGAACCACGTGCAGAAATAATAGGTCGACCAGGGGGTGCAGTGATGGATTTGTGAATTTTCGGCAACGTGTATATGGTTGGACATCTGGGAAATTCCACGGAAAGATATTGGCAACATTTTTCACTGATCCATCCTGACACTACAGCTGCATTAAGGTGGGAATCTATTTCTTTTTTAAACTTCACAGTTGGATCACCTTGTAATTGCATGTATGTATGTTTCTCAGACAATTGTCCAAGTAATTCATTTCTATAGAATGAGCGATCTAATAGAACTATAGAACCGCCTTTATCGGCCGGCCGAATAATGAGTTCGGGGTCCTTCTTGAGGGTCTGTATAGCATCCCTCTCTAACTTACTCAAGTTCGAATAGAACTTTTCTTGTTTGGATACGATATTTTTAAGATCTCTCTGCACTATACCACAGTAGGTTTTCACTGAGGTCGGTGTGTTGGGGGGATCAAACTTGCTGACAGGGCGAAATCTCTCAGGCTGAGTATCGGGCCTCTCCTTATAGTAGTCCTTTAATTTCAATTTTCTCTGAAAACGATACAAATCGATTTCCAAGTTAAATTCATCCGTCCGCTGGACCGGAACAAATGATAAACCCCTACTCAGCAGAGAGACCTCACCCTGTGTCAGCACGTGTTTACTCAGATTGAATATTACATGTTCATCTTTCTCGGTGGTCTCCCTCGGCGGTTTGTACCCCCCCTCCTGGTATGTTTCCTTTTCCTTTGGCATCCCCTAAAAAATGAGTGCGGGTGACAACTCCACCGGGGGTGTTCTCTTGAGAGGCACATGCCGCCGGCTCTTTCGGTGTATCAATGTCCGAAGAGGGTGAGTCACCAGAGCTGTCTACCGTGGAGAAATTTCTCCTATGTGTTCTCCGTCTAGACCACCTCTCAGTGTCTTGTTTCCCTATTAGCCACCCGTAGACACGGCGATCCCTATAATCTGCGTCCACCTTGATAATTTTAGTTTGTTTGAATGCAATAAGTTCCTGTCGGTATTTCTCAATGCTAGTTTCTAATTTAGCTTTCCAATTCGTGGACTGGTCAGCCACCATTAAAGGTATAGCGGTTGATTCCAATTCACCAATTTCAGCTCTTATCTTTTTGAGTTCTTTCCCAGACTGTTCAACCACTAGCAACATAAGATCCAAGGAGCATTTATTCAAAATGCCACACCAGCGGCTGCAAAAGTCAGGGCTGGAACGACCAATGGTAGGTACGTTTCGAATCCTGAAACCCCTTGGAATCTTACGTTGCCTGTAGTAATCAGAGAGATATAAACCGTGCAAATAAAAATCCACTTCCCTCTTTTTGAGACCATTCAACTGATTAAATAAATCTTTGGGCAACTTACCCACCCTTTCAGAGGCAGTCGAATCCGTGAAAAGTATTCGAGTCACATCTTCCTGTGTGAATGTAAATTCACTGGTGGTATCGACATCGAAAGAGGAGGCTCTTATTTCTTCATCCATTGGCTTGCTGCGCAAAGTAATACAGTGCTATATTGACACTTTGTAAATAAAAATGGGTACAGTGTTAGCAGAGTACAGACAAAATAGAGATCATTCAAGCAAGTTGTAACAGTCCGTGTCAACCAGACAGGTTGGGGCCCAGATAGCAGGCCCTGCGTAGATAATTAAACGGTCACCTGATATGCAATCAAGCAAACACCCATTTCACTTATATTCATATATATAGAGGAACCTTATAGGCACACTTGAATTCTATAAAACGGAGTATAGACTCATAGCTTCATGGGTCACCTGTCCAAGGATCAAACTGTGACCCTTTATAACTTGTACATAGAAAGCCTATAGATCACTGCCACATTTAATATCTTCCGTAACAAAAGATGACTGGCAAGTAATACTTGCGTTCACACCACCAATCATGTGGGACTCAGTGTCCTAAGGCACTAGTTGTTGTTGTTTTTCGGGTAAAAAATCCAAACCCATAGAAGCTACAAGTGTCTCCACGTTGCTAGTCACGATTGAACAGCCTGTCGGTTAGGGTTTCTCCCGTTTACAAATCAGGCCGCACTGGGCATCGCTCTCCCAAAGGCAGTTGTCAGCCTCAACTCGCAGCTGTTATCCCCACTTGAAGTAAGCAGGGAGGCGCGCCGCAATCTGCAGACGCGATATCACTCAATGTCCGCAACCGGCGGTGACATCCGTTAACCCGGCTTGGCAGAGGGAGAAAGCAGGGCGTGATGCGTCAACCTCCAATGCGAATGCCTCACTTCCGATCGCGCCCCCCGTGCTCAGTTTTCCATCAGCAGGCAACACCACCTGCAGGCTGTCGGCATCCGGACCGGACGCTAGCACACGGGATCCGCACCAAGCTGTGCGCACCTCGCCTGGCTGATCAAAGCAGCGCCCGTCGCTGCAGCACATATATATATATACACACACAGAGAGAGAGAGAGAGAGAGAGAGAGAGAGAGAGAGAGAGAGAGAGAGAGAGAGAGAGAGAGATGTCACATCATGTATCACTTTCTGTTTAGTTAAGCTTATCTGCCTGGTTGCTGCCCCTTTCTGCTCTTTTCTAAGCTTCTAAGCATGCCACTAGAGGTAAAATAAAAGCAATGTTCTTGTACTATATAATAGGACAGATTGATACCATAAATGCCATAGCTGCATTGCAAGTTATAGTTGCTAAAACATTAACAAAGCATAATGGACTTGACAGCAGAAATGTCATAATGATAATTTAATAAGACTAAAAAAAGTCTATAGGTTATTTAAGTCCATGTGACTGTTATACTTTGCATTGCATGTGCTTCTTCTGAGAATCCATAACTGACATTGTAGGGCTGTAATGCAAGCTTTATAAAAGAACAGGGCCTGTGGCATGTTATCCACAAGTAACACACCCCCATGACTCTCCACAAATCTCTTCACATGGGCCTCAGTGGGAAGCTCCTCCAGCCTGCACCATGTTTTTTTGATCTATATCAGCTTGTAGAGGCTACAGAAAGGTATCTGTGTTGTGTGATATGTGGAAAAAAAACTTTGTGAATAAAAATTCACATGTCGCAATGTAATATTCTTTGTTAGCCTTTTATTGCATTGCGAATCTTAGTTGCGCATTACGAACCAGTAACACCTGCTCTGCAGTTTTATAAATATTTTTATCCCAATATCAGCTACTTCATTTGAACACAAGGACCATTGAAGGTTATGGAACCAAAATGTCAAAATCATTGAACAGTAGCTTTATTATGAGTTGACATATCTCTAATCACGTGCTGGAGTAGGTTTAAGCACAATAACTTATTTTCACTGCACATTCACTGTTCCACTGTAGCTCAAAGGAGCATCGCTAATCATGTTCTGTGGGCCATCTTCAGTCCTAGAGGTTCTATGACTAATATGGATTAGCTAAAAACCCAGAGATACAGGTGTACACAGAATAGGGAGATTCTAATTGGAGTATTCGTTGGGCATTAAATGGGTTGTTCACCTTTAAATTAACTTTTAGTATGCTGTAGACAAGAGAGTGACATTCTGAAACAATTTGCAATTGGGTTTCATTTTTTATTATTTGGGTTTTTTGAGTTTTTAAGCTTTTTATTCAGCAGCTCTCCAGTTTACCATTACAACAATCAGGTTGCTAGGGTCCAATTTTCCTTAGCAACCTGACACTGATTTAAATAAGAGACTGGAATATGAATTGGAGAGGGCCTGAATATAAATATGATCAATAAAAAGCAATAGCAATACATTTGTAGCCTTACAGAACATTTGTTTTTTAGATTGGGTCAGTGACCTCCAGTTGAAATCTGGAACAAGGCAGAAGAAAAAGACAAATAACCCAAAAACTATAAAAAAATAAAATAAAGAATGACAGCCAATTGGAAAGCTGCTTAGAATAAGCCATTCTATAGTATACTTAAAGTTTAAGCACTGGGGTTGGGGACAGGGGGGCCAGAATGTTGGGAAGTTCACCCTCTCTAGCCCACTGCCTGCCTCAGTATTTTCAGTATGGCTTTAAAGGGGACCTGTCCTGTCCAGTCACCCAAACATAAAAAGCTGTATAATAAAAGTCCTCTTAAAATTAAACATACATGAAACTCAAATGATTTTTTTTTATGAAAACATCTCTACCTGTTATATACCCAGCTGTCATTCATATATTGCGTGCCCCTTCTCTATGCCTTAGCCAATAACATTCACTTTCTATTCTGCACTGTACTAGATGGCATTGCACTCCTCACATTCCCCCTCCCTTCTCACCATCTAATTGTGTAGCCAGTGCAAGGACATCAGGTGCCCCATTCTGGTGCATAAACAAGATTTTAGCATGATCTAAAACTTAACTTATTAAAGGGATACTGTCATGGGAAACATTTTTTTTTCAAAATGAATCAGTTAATAGTGCTGCTCCAGCAGAATTCTGTACTGAAATCCATTTCTCAAAAGAGCAAACAGATTTTTTTATATTCAGTTTTGAAATCTGACATGGGGCTAGACATATTGTCAATTTCCCAGCTGCCCCAAGTCATTTGACTTGTGCTCTGATAAACTTCAATCACTCTTTACTGCTGTAATGCAAGTTAGAGTGATATCACCCCTCCCTTTTTCACCCCAGCAGCCAAACAAAAGAACAATGGGAAGGTAACCAGATAGCAGCTCCCTAACACAAGATAACAGCTGCCTGGTAGATATAAGAACAGCACTCAATAGTAAAAACCCATGTCCCACTGAGACACATTCAGTTACATTGAGAAGGAAAAACAGCAGCCTGCCAGAAAGCATTTCTCTTCTAAAGTGCAGGCACAAGTCAAATGACTAGGGGCAGCTGGAAAACTGACAATATATCTAGCCCCATGCCAGATTTAAAATAAAATATTAAAAAATCTGTTTGCTCTTTTGAGAAACAGATTTCAGTGCAGAATTCTGCTGGATCATCACTATTAACTGATGCATTTTGAAAAAAAAAACATGTTTTCCCATGACAGTATCCCTTTAATAACAGTGTCCACAAAATGGCTGCTGCCTGTTTCAAGTGATTGTGAATTCCAAGACTAAAAGAAACAAGATTTATATAATTTATATAGTGTGAGTATTTTGCTTGACTAACATCATAAAATAGGATTTGGAATTATTTCTTAGGGTGACAGGTCCCCTTCAAGAACTCAGCCCTTGCAGTTAGCCCATAGTTGAGCAATGTTGTTGGGAAGGTTTGCATCCCCTTTAATAGTCTTTGGAGCAGTAATTCTGTAGCTAGCAGCACATTTAGTTCTCCGGACCTAGACTTCACCTCGTCCATTGAATCACTGGGTGTGAACATTTCCTTACAGCACACTTTTAGTGTTCTTGATGAGGCTTCAATGAGCTAATATAATCCATGTGTGTGTCTTGTCACATCGTATTACCTCCTTGCTTCACTCATCAATTTTTATCACTCACTGTATATATATATATATATATATATATATATATATATATATATATATATATATATATATATACAATAGCGCTGGTGTCGGCACTCCCAAAACATCAAGGTCAAAGAGGCAAAGGTGCTGATTAAAGCAGGTTTAATTTATCCGACGTTTCGGTTCTATATTAGAACCTTCCTCAGGGAACAGAAACCAAACAGTGCACAAACATGGCGCTCATTTAAACACAAATTGGCGCCAAAATTGGTTGCTAGACTTGCCTAGCAACCACCAAACATTGAACAGTGTATACCAAGAAGCACCCAAGTGTATAGAAAAGCGTTAAAAACAATACCGCTATACATGTGTCTGCCAGTCTTCTGAAGCCGGTGAGTATTGTAGCCCCCAAGATCTGGAATCGCAACCCGACCTGCACCCATAGCGGTGGACCGGAACTGATTAAAGCTCCGTACAGTGCAGAGAGAAAGCGTATAGTAGCGTTGCTAGGCAACGCGATCCGGAACGCTCGTGACAGCGGTTGCTCCATAGTTAAGGCAGAAGCCTAAGGGTGTGCAGTTGTACAGGTGCGCCGAACTCAGAGGGTACCTAGCGTGGCATGGATGGGACACGGTCTGCTAGTTAAAGCTGACCGTCTTCCTCATCCAGTGCCTGAAAAACCCGTGTCAGCGCCAAACTCCTGTATTTCACTACTGCACCTGGCTAGGCTTAAAGGTGGAGAGTGGGGGCGACACGGTCTGCTAGTTAAAGCAAGCCATGAGCCCTTCTCCATATCGCCTGTGCCCATGCCAGTAATAAGGGGGCAAAAGGAGACAACAATTGCTGGGAAATGCGCTCTCTCTCATAGGCTGTAATACATCCACATATAGGGTATGGGTATTCATGGAAAGCTTTAGCTGAAGGCACAAATAGCATAAGCATCGGTATTGGGGCAAACTCAAACCTGATAGCTTCACCTATGCATGACAGTGCTGTAGTATAAAAGCGGTAAAGAGCGTGGACTGTTATCTTCTATGACAAACGGGACCCAATACACAAACGGAGGGGCACATTAGAGGGTAATGCATAGAAGGGAAGGTTATGTTACATAAAGCATCCTAAGGGTAAAGTCTCGTTAAGACCACGAGGGGTCACTGTGTCCAGTCTGTGGATCCATCTGGACTCTCTTCTTAGCAATGCCAGATCACGGTTCCCACCTCTATCCAGGGGTGGCTGAAAGTCAATTGCCATGCATCTAAAGGTAGGTAGTAAGTGTCCTTGTTGTAGGAAATGTTTAGCAACAGGTTGTGAAGCTATTCCCTCCTTCAGTGCTTTACTGATGGCCGATCTGTGGTTACTGATGCGTTCCTTCAAGGTGGTGCTTGTTTTGCCAACATAATAGAAGCCACATGGGCAGGTGATGAAGTAAACAACAAAGGATGATGTGCAGCTTAGTCTGTGTAGAATTTTGAATCTTTTCCCTGTGTGGGGATGGGGGAAGTCGATGCCCGTGAGTAGGCATCTACAGGTGACACAATTCGGGCATTTGTAGCAGCCAAGTTTTGTTTGTTTGTTAAGCCAATTCGTGGAGGTAGGTGACATTTTCAAAAAGTCAGTGCGAACTAGGAGGTCTCTTAAGCTCCGGTTTCTTTTATAGCCCATCATTGGTTTATCCATATGATACAGGGCTAGCGTCTCATCCATATTGAGCATGGGCCAATTTCTTTTGATGCTTGTCGATAGTTGTTGGGATGCAGAGTTGTAAGTGGTGGTAAAGATTAATGGAGGGGCTGAATCACCCTTTGCAGGTTGTTTGGCTAGCAAAGTCATCTGCGAGTTCTTGAGGGCCCTAGAAAGTTGAGTATTCAGTAGTTTCTCAGAGTATCCTCTTTCAAGGAATCTGGAGTACATTTCTTGTGCTTGTAATAATGCGTTTTCTTTGGAACTGTTGTTACGTATTACTCTCAGGAACTGTGAGTAGGGAATACCTTTAATGGTAGTTGGGGGATGGTTACTCCGTGCATGCAGAATTGAATTCCGATCTGTGGCTTTTCGAAAGAGTCTGGTCCCTAGATGTCCATTCTCTAGGAAAATATTAAGGTCAAGAAAGTCAATGTTGTTTTTATCATGGTTTATGGTCAGTTTGATTGGGCAGTCCAACTTGTTCAAATCCTGGTGGAAAGACAGCAAAGACTCCTCAGTATCACACCATATTAGGAACAGATCGTCAATATAGCGAAAATATGTGAGTATTTCTTTCCCTAGTAGCGGTAGAATATGGGTAGTTTCGAATTCAAGCATATAGATGTTCGCATAGGAAGGCGCGAGTGCACTTCCCATGGCAGTCCCTGACACCTGGAGGTAGTAGGACTTTTCAAAGCGAAAGAAATTCCGAGTCAAAGTTAATTCAAGCAAGTGGAGGAGAAATTCAGTGGGTACAGTCCTCGAGTGTGGTGAGAGCAATGCTCTCCTGCAGGCAGCGATCCCCTGAGCGTGTGGAATAATGGTATATAGACTTTTCACATCCATAGTCACAAGTATGCAGTTAGGGGGGATGGTAGCCAACTCCTTAAGTCTTCTAATTACATGGCTAGAGTCCTGTGTATAAGATGGCATGGATTGTACTATCGGTTGTAGAAAGTGGTCAATAAATGTTGATATGGATTGGTAGAGGGAGCCAACTGCCGAGATGATGGGCCTACCTGGCGGGGCTGATAGGGACTTATGGATCTTTGGCAGTGTATAGATAATTGGGGTACGTGGATAGTCTGTGACAAGATAGTCCAAGGTGGTCTGATCGATCCACCCAGCACACAAGGCGCTGGACAGAATCCCATCCAATTCCTTTTTGAAATTGCCAGTGGGGTCACCAGGGAGAGGTCTGTATGTTAATGTGTCTGCTAATTGGCCCAACAGTTCATTACGATAGAACATATAGTCCAGCAATACTATGGCACCCCCCTTATCTGCCGGTCTGATAACCAAGTCGTTATCATCTTTCAGAGTCTTAATGGCTTGTCTTTCCCGCGGGGAGAGGTTATTGGAAATTGAAGTATTGCTCTGCATGTCCCTGATATCTCTACTAATGATTTTACTAAAAGTTTTGATGGGTGCTGGCGTATTTGGAGGATCAAAGGTACTTTTCTTTTTAAATACTGGCCTCAGATCTGTGCGGGTATCCCTAAAGTGTTCCATGAGTTTGAGTTTCCTTTGAAACCTATGGGTATCAGCTAGGAGATCTAGCGTGTCGGGTTTGTTACTGGGGACAAAAGACAGGCCCTTAGAAAGTAATGATATTTCCCCTGGTGTGAGGATGTGTTTGCTGAGGTTGAAAACTATATTTTCCTAGATTTTTCTTAGATTTATGGCCACCTCGTCTTGTGTGGGCACGCAACCTCCTTCTTTGTCTGTTGCCTTTTTCGACCGTGTCTTTACCCCTAAAATGAACTGTTGGGCCAATTAGCAGACACATTAACATACAGACCTCTCCCTGGTGACCCCACTGGTGACCCCACTGGCAATTTCAAAAAGGAATTGGATGGGATTCTGTCCAGCGCCTTGTGTGCTGGGTGGATCGATCAGACCACCTTGGACTATCTTGTCACAGACTATCCACGTACCCCAATTATCTATACACTGCCAAAGATCCATAAGTCCCTATCAGCCCCGCCAGGTAGGCCCATCATCTCGGCAGTTGGCTCCCTCTACCAATCCATATCAACATTTATTGACCACTTTCTACAACCGATAGTACAATCCATGCCATCTTATACACAGGACTCTAGCCATGTAATTAGAAGACTTAAGGAGTTGGCTACCATCCCCCCTAACTGCATACTTGTGACTATGGATGTGAAAAGTCTATATACCATTATTCCACACGCTCAGGGGATCGCTGCCTGCAGGAGAGCATTGCTCTCACCACACTCGAGGACTGTACCCACTGAATTTCTCCTCCACTTGCTTGAATTAACTTTGACTCGGAATTTCTTTCGCTTTGAAAAGTCCTACTACCTCCAGGTGTCAGGGACTGCCATGGGAAGTGCACTCGCGCCTTCCTATGCGAACATCTATATGCTTGAATTCGAAACTACCCATATTCTACCGCTACTAGGGAAAGAAATACTCACATATTTTCGCTATATTGACGATCTGTTCCTAATATGGTGTGATACTGAGGAGTCTTTGCTGTCTTTCCACCAGGATTTGAACAAGTTGGACTGCCCAATCAAACTGACCATAAACCATGATAAAAACAACATTGACTTTCTTGACCTTAATATTTTCCTAGAGAATGGACATCTAGGGACCAGACTCTTTCGAAAAGCCACAGATCGGAATTCAATTCTGCATGCACGGAGTAACCATCCCCCAACTACCATTAAAGGTATTCCCTACTCACAGTTCCTGAGAGTAATACGTAACAACAGTTCCAAAGAAAACGCATTATTACAAGCACAAGAAATGTACTCCAGATTCCTTGAAAGAGGATACTCTGAGAAACTACTGAATACTCAACTTTCTAGGGCCCTCAAGAACTCGCAGATGACTTTGCTAGCCAAACAACCTGCAAAGGGTGATTCAGCCCCTCCATTAATCTTTACCACCACTTACAACTCTGCATCCCAACAACTATCGACAAGCATCAAAAGAAATTGGCCCATGCTCAATATGGATGAGACGCTAGCCCTGTATCATATGGATAAACCAATGATGGGCTATAAAAGAAACCGGAGCTTAAGAGACCTCCTAGTTCGCACTGACTTTTTGAAAATGTCACCTACCTCCACGAATTGGCTTAACAAACAAACAAAACTTGGCTGCTACAAATGCCCGAATTGTGTCACCTGTAGATGCCTACTCACGGGCATCGACTTTCCCCATCCCCACACAGGGAAAAGATTCAAAATTCTACACAGACTAAGCTGCACATCATCCTTTGTTGTTTACTTCATCACCTGCCCATGTGGCTTCTATTATGTTGGCAAAACAAGCACCACCTTGAAGGAACGCATCAGTAACCACAGATCGGCCATCAGTAAAGCACTGAAGGAGGGAATAGCTTCACAACCTGTTGCTAAACATTTCCTACAACAAGGACACTTACTACCTACCTTTAGATGCATGGCAATTGACTTTCAGCCACCCCTGGATAGAGGTGGGAACCGTGATCTGGCATTGCTAAGAAGAGAGTCCAGATGGATCCACAGACTGGACACAGTGACCCCTCGTGGTCTTAACGAGACTTTACCCTTAGGATGCTTTATGTAACATAACCTTCCCTTCTATGCATTACCCTCTAATGTGCCCCTCCGTTTGTGTATTGGGTCCCGTTTGTCATAGAAGATAACAGTCCACGCTCTTTACCGCTTTTATACTACAGCACTGTCATGCATAGGTGAAGCTATCAGGTTTGAGTTTGCCCCAATACCGATGCTTATGCTATTTGTGCCTTCAGCTAAAGCTTTCCATGAATACCCATACCCTATATGTGGATGTATTACAGCCTATGAGAGAGAGCGCATTTCCCAGCAATTGTTGTCTCCTTTTGCCCCCTTATTACTGGCATGGGCACAGGCGATATGGAGAAGGGCTCATGGCTTGCTTTAACTAGCAGACCGTGTCGCCCCCACTCTCCACCTTTAAGCCTAGCCAGGTGCAGTAGTGAAATACAGGAGTTTGGCGCTGACACGGGTTTTTCAGGCACTGGATGAGGAAGACGGTCAGCTTTAACTAGCAGACCGTGTCCCATCCATGCCACGCTAGGTACCCTCTGAGTTCGGCGCACCTGTACAACTGCACACCCTTAGGCTTCTGCCTTAACTATGGAGCAACCGCTGTCACGAGCGTTCCGGATCGCGTTGCCTAGCAACGCTACTATACGCTTTCTCTCTGCACTGTACGGAGCTTTAATCAGTTCCGGTCCACCGCTATGGGTGCAGGTCGGGTTGCGATTCCAGATCTTGGGGGCTACAATACTCACCGGCTTCAGAAGACTGGCAGACACATGTATAGCGGTATTGTTTTTAACGCTTTTCTATACACTTGGGTGCTTCTTGGTATACACTGTTCAATGTTTGGTGGTTGCTAGGCAAGTCTAGCAACCAATTTTGGCGCCAATTTGTGTTTAAATGAGCGCCATGTTTGTGCACTGTTTGGTTTCTGTTCCCTGAGGAAGGTTCTAATATAGAACCGAAACGTCGGATAAATTAAACCTGCTTTAATCAGCACCTTTGCCTCTTTGACCTTGATGTTTTGGGAGTGCCGACACCAGCGCTATTGTACAAATTATCCCTTGCTCTGGCACCCATACTTTGCTATTCTTTTGGTTGTGCGCTCCACTCGCAGCTTGTATATATATATACATATATATATATATATGTTCTGTGCTCCTCTGGGGCTGTGCAAACATGAGTAGCATATTTCTTCTATATTTATATCAAATAATAATTATTTTTGGTGGCCATTGTTCATAAGTTTACAAAAGTACTGGCATTTAGAGGCCCCAAAATGAAGTTAGCGCATACAAACAGTCCCGTGGGTAACTTCAGCTAATGAAAAATCAACACATTGACTGCATTTTTGTGGGGTAAAAACACAGAAATATATGTTTACCCCCCAAAACCCATATATTTTTGGAAAGTACACATTCTACAGAATCTAAAATGGGTACCCATGCCTTTCTGCTCCAAACTACTGAGTCGCAAGGCTTTCCCACAATTGTCGGTTTTGGTGAAATATCTGAAAATTGCCTCAAAGCTTCAACTTCCCAGCACCATATCACCCATGTATCATTACGCACCAAGAAAAAGCACCCTAAATATGATTGCCAGGGTTCCTCTGAACAGTTTGGTGGCCATTGTTCATAGGTTTACCAAAGTATCTGGCATTTAGAGGCCTCAAAAGGAAGTTAGCGCATACAAATAGTCATGTGGGTAACTTCATCTAATGAAAAATCAACACATTGACTGCATTTTTGTGGGGTAAAAACACAGAAATATATGTTTACCCCCCAAACCCATATATTTTTGGAAAGTACACATTCTACTGAATCTAAAATGGGTACCCATGCCTTTCTGCTCCAAACTACTGAGTCGCAAGGCTTTTCCAAAATTGACGGTTTTTGTGAAATATCTGAAAATTGCCATAATGCTTCAACTTTCCAGCATCATATCGCCCATGTATCATTACGTATCACAAAAAAGCACCCAAATTGTGATTGCCAGGGGTCCTCCAAACAGTTTGGTGCCCACTGTGCATAGGTTTACCAAAGTATATGGCATTTAGAGGCCCCAAAATGAAGTTAGCGCATACAAATTGTCCTGTGGGTAACTTCAGCTAATGAAAAATCAACACATTGACTGCATTTTTGTGGGGTAAAAACACAGAAATATATGTTTACCCCCCAAACCCATATATTTTTGGAAAGTATACATTCTACAGAATGGGTATCCCATGCATTTCTGCTCCAAACTACTGAGTCGCAAGGCTTTGCCAAATTTGGCGGTTTTGGTGAAATATCTGAAAATTGCCTCAAAGCTTCAACTTTCTACCATCTTATTGTCCATGTATCATTACCAGCATAAAGCATCCTAAATATAAACATAGGGGTCTACTAAACAGTTTGATGCCCAATATGCATAGATATACCAAACTATGTGGCGCACAGAGACCCCCAAATGACAATATGTATAGACATTTTCACGGCTGACGCACTGGCTGCTGCAATATAACCACCCGGTGTGTGTATTATGCGACATTAGACCCCCTAACAGTACAGAGACCCCAGAAAACCATATATTTTCAGAAAGTACACATTCTGACTAATCCAATATGGGTGAATAAGTGTTTCTACTGCAAACTGCCAAACTGCAAAGCAATGATGAACGTAACGGTTTTTATCAAATTTCTGAAAATCGTCACAAAGCTTGAATTTTACCCCATTATATGCCCCACATTTCGTAACTTATCAGCATAAAACATCCTAAATATGAATGCCAGGGGTCTACTAAACACTTTGATGCCCAATATGCATAGATATACCAAACTATGTGGCGCACAGAGACCCCCAAATGACAATAGTGTATATACATTTTCACGGCTGACGCACGCTGGCTGCTGCAATATAAGCACCTGGTGTGTGTAATATGCGACATTAGACCCTCCTAACAGTACAGAGACCCCAGAAAACCATATATTTTCAGAAAGTACACATTCTGGCGAATCCAATATGGGTAAATATGTGTTTCTACTGCAAACTGCCAAACTGCAAAGCAATGCTGAACGTAACGGTTTTTATCAAATTTCTGAAAATCGTCACGAAGCTTGAATTTTACCCCATTATACACCCCACATTTCATAACGTATCAGCATAAAACATCCTAAATATGAACGCCAGGGGTCTACTGAAAACTTTGATGTCCAATATGCATAGATATACCAAACTATGTGGTGCACAGAGACCACCAAATGACAAAAGTGTATATACATTTTCACGGCTGACGCGCTGGCTACTGCAATATAAGCACCTGGTATGTGTATTATGCGACATTAGACCCCCCTAACAGTACAGAGACCCCAGAAAACCATATATTCTCAGAAAGTACACATTCTGACGAATCCAATATGGGTAAATAAGTGTTTCTACTGCAAACTGCCAAACTGCAAATCAATGCTGAACGTAACGGTTTTTATCAAATTTCTGAAAATCGTCACAAAGCTTGAAATTTACCCCATTATATGCCCCACATTTCGTAACTTATCAGCATAAAACATCCTAAATATGAACGCCAGGGGTCTACTGAACACTTTGATGCCCAATATGCATAGATATACCAAACTATGTGGCGCACAGAGACCCCCAAATGGATATATAGTAGATAAAAATTTACAAGGCAAAACAAAATAAGGCAGTAAAGAGTGAAATGCAAAAAAATCCAACAAAAATCAATGTTTTTTTTTTTCAGACTAGTGTTATCGACTGTCAGAATCACAGTTTGAATATTTTAGCTGGGCCAAATAGGTTATACGGCTAGAAACAAGTGAACACAACATAAGCAGAGCTGAAAATGCAATAAAATGGCTAAAAACTCAATAAAATGGCTAAAAATGCACCAAAATACCCAAAATTGCAATATAATCACCGAAATAACATACAAAAGGTATGCACAGTACGGTTGGCGAATACGCTATTCGTAATGGCAATGAAACATTTTTTTCAGCCAAAAAAAGAGACGATGCGATAAGAAAAAAAAAAGCGACAATGCCATGTATGTGTGTGTGCGTGTGTACAATTGGTAAATTACATGTTATGTGCGCGTGTGTGCGTGTGCACGTGTGTGTGAGTGCAGTGAGTGTAAGCGACCCCCCCAATCCCCAAAAATGGATGTGTAAGTGTGAATCTAAGTGTGTATTACTGTAATAAGTGTGTGTTGGTGTGTTTGTGTGTGTAATTGTTGCACTAACCTGAAAAAGTCGCTGGAGACTGTTGCAGGTGATCTGGAAGGGCCCCCAGGAAGAGATCTGCGATGTCATCCGTGTCCCTGTGCTGTGGGGGCGGAGCTGGACGGCGCAGTGCAGGCTGCAGCAGCAGGACACGTAAGTAACACGTGCCTGCTACTGCTTTGGGGCCAATGGGTGATCGCGCCCCAGGGGCCACTCGATCCCCTGCTCTGCTCGTTGCCTAGGGGCAGGGGATCGAAGAGGAACGGAGCGAGGGGCTCTAACAGCCGCTCCTCCGCTCCAGAACCCGGAAGTGCTGCAGAACGTAGAATCTACGTTCTGTGGCATTTCAAGTTACTTTTCCACAGAACGTAGATTCTACGTTCTGTGACACTTTAAGGGTTAAAAGCTCTATATAAGGTAAAGTACCATATTAAATAAATGTTAAACAAGGTAATTGCTTTAACTTCAATACAATTTGCAATCTTTTAAAGTGATCTCAAGTACAAATACTTTGTTCAAATATATATATTACAGTTAATTATAGTTACTAAGAACTCTCATATGTATTAAATAAAGCATGTCACGTCAAATTCAAAGTTAAGACCACGTGGTAAGCGAGTAAGCAAATAAAAAATCCAGTACAACTCCCTTTTTGCTAAAAGACCTAACAAATTCCTTCCTCTTATACCAAGCCTCACTCTTTCAATCCCTTGTACTGAAAAGTGATCTACATTACTGCCATTACACTGCGAAAAATGTCTTGTTACCGTATATACGAAACTTCCCACAGAGGAGGGGAAAGCTTGGTTGGAGCTTTGGCGGAATGTGCACAGCCACTCGTATACTGACTTGAGTATAAGCCGAGGTAGACCTTTTCAGCACATTTTGGGTGCTGAAAAACTCGGCTTACACTCGAGTATATACGGTATATTACATTTTCAACCGCTTTTGGATTATTTTCTTCCCGGATTCTTTTTCTGCTTTTGGAGCTGATCTGAGTTGTTGTTCAAAATGTTAATTTTACCGGTGTGTCTAGTTGATTTTAAGGCTATTTACATTTACTCTCAACTTCTCTTTTGTGCCTGTCCATACAGAGAACAGATCATCTGTGTAACACCTATAACGTCATCCTATAAAAGCTCCAATGCTTTTCAAAAGATTCATGGCCAGAGATATACTTATTTTCATTAACATATAAAAGCATTAGCATAGGCAGGTGCTACCCTTGAGCCCATAGCAATTCCTGTCTACTGTATGTAGAATTTTGTTACAAACTTGAAATATTTTTTCTGCAATACAAAATCGAATAATTGCAAGATGTATTCTACCGGTGGCCCATTGTATGCAAAATTCTGGGTAATCAATTTTTTCACTGCCTCTATGCCTACAGGTGTACAGACTTTGTACGTCCATGGTGACTAATATTAGATTTTCAACCGGTAACTTAATGCTTCCCACCACATTCAAAAAATCTGTAGTATCTTTTAAATAGCTGCCGGATTACTCAGAATTTTGGGCCTCCGGTAGAATACATCTTGCAGTTACTAGATTTTGTATTTCAGAAAAATTATTTCAAGTTTGAAAAAATTCTACATACAGCAGACAGGAACAACTGTGCTTTTATGCGTGGTTTCGAAAATGGGAGCTTTTATAGGAGTTACATAGATGATCTGTTCTTTGTATGAATAGGCACAACAGAGGAGTTGACAGTTTAATGAACTAGACACACTGGTAAAATTAACTTGAACTACAAGTGACAACAGATCAGCTTCCTGGACATCAAAATTTACAAACACAATGGGGAATTACAGACATGTATCTATACTAAGTCCACTGATAGAAACACCTTACTGCATTACACAAGCCATCATCCCAAACATCTTCTTAATTCCCTCCCAAAATCCCAAATGATGAGGGTAGTCAGGATAGACTGTGACCCTGAACAGAAAAAGGTGGTTTTATGGAATATGGGTAAAACATTTTTGAAAAGAGGTTATCCTGCTAAACTAATTCATGTAATAACAGATGAGGTAATGGCCATCGAACGAGAACAGTTATTGCAAAACAAACAATGCCGGTCACAGGATAGCAACCAAAGGGATATTTATTATGTCAGCAAATACAACCCACAGAGTAAAACTACAAAAGAAGCTGTACTCAATTATTGGGAGATAGTGGCCAATGATGATATGTTAAACAAAAAGATTCCATGCAAACCAAAGTTCAGTTATTCCAGGAACACCAACCTCAAGAAACATTTAAGCCCATCAGATCCAGTGGGGAAATATATGCAGCCGCAAACACAGCACTTTTTAACACCTTGTCCAGGAGTGTACAGATGCACAGGCTATGTATTATGTAACACATTAATATTGGGAAGGGAATTTAGACACCCAAGGACAGGCAAGAAATATGAGATAACACACAGGATACCTTGCACAACAAAAGTAGTATACATCATTAGATGCCCTTCGGTCATCTACTGTGGGAAAACTGTCAATTGAAGGAGAGGATCAACAAGCATAGCACCAGCATCAGGGCTGCATTAGACACAGAGAAACAGATCAAGATAAACAGGACATTGACCAGCAACCAGTAGCAAAACACGGGTGGGAAGCTAAGCATGATGTATCAACATTTAAGGGGTAGACTTAGCAAGGGTTGAATTGAAAATTCAAAGTAAAAAAAAAATTGAATTTTGAGCTATTTTTTTTAGCTATTTTTGTGTATTCGACTAGGGAATACTCCAAATCCGATTTGAATTTGAAAAAAAAATTAGAAAATTCGAACATCTAATTTTATCATGTACTGTGTCTTTAAAAATTCGACTTCGACCATTTGTCATCTAAAACCTGCCAAATTGCTGTTTTAACCTATGGGGGACCTCCTAGAACCTATTTTTTTGGAATCTAAGGTTTTTTTTTAAATACTTCTAATCGAATTCGATCGAATTCGATCTTACTTCGATTCGAATGATTGAATACAGCCTATTCACCCGCAAAAAAACCCTTTTTTTAAAATTAATTTTGGTGGGTCTTTTTTTATTTCAAAGTTATGGGAGTTCAAAAAAACTTCCATTGCATCGAAATTTGACTCTTGATTATTCTGCCCCTATTGATCATGTACCCAAACCACCCAGTGGTGATGATCTTGATAAAATGTTATTGAACTGTGAGGCTTTCTGGATCTATGATTTGGACTGTGTCACCCCCAAAGGACTAAATGGATAGTTACAACTGAATTGTTTTTGACATGAAGTCTCTGGATTTTCAGGATATAGTAAGCAACATGTGTTCTGTATTTTTTCACTTTGCAGGAACATATACGTAGTATCTATCTGAATATGATGTGAATAATTCTTAACTCTGTAAGTAAAACTGTTGTACATTTTTCCCTTGAGCAACACAAAGATCACTGGTAATGGACACAACACTGACAGTGTTTCCAGTGGTGGAAAGATGTAAGGACACTTGTTACTAAAGTGGAGAAAAAATACTTTTTTTGGAATCAACGGACGGTATATGGACCGATGACGTCATTGTGGCGCCAAAATTCACTGGTGGCGGTGGTTATTTAAGTTGTAACATAGAAACTGCACAATATCCTTGAAGAAGGTCCCCAAGTGGGATCGAAACATCGGATAAGATCCTATCTCAATAAAAGAGCAAACATGCACCTTTAAAGAGTGTGATGATCCTTCATCAATATATCAATATATATACTGTATATACACACTTCAAAAAGACCAGCAACACTTGGATATTTGTGTATCAAATCAAAGTGTATTCATTTTGTGCATGGACAAAATAAATACACTTTGATTTGATACACAAATATCCCAGTGTTGCTGGTCTTTTTGAAGTATTTGAATCGTTTACCGTGCACCTGGGGAACACGATATCACCAGGGTGCTGCCCTTGTGAAGAATCCTGCTGGAAAAGGCTGAATCTTGCCGAACCTCAAACCGAATCCTGGATTTGGTATATCCCTAATATATTTATAATATATTATATGTCAATTAAGACATTTTATTTCCACATGACCTACTGAGTGCGGAAGACAATATATTTTTGTGTGAATGCTTTGGAACTTTTGAACTACTGTATATCAATATGTGTATGTTTACATACATTTTACATGCCAAACCTGTTCCATGAGGCATCTGGGCAGTAACCCTTGGTAAATCAAAAATTTTTTTCATAGTTCAGCCTGCAGTGGGCTGAAAAAAAAGTAAATTGCTGATTGGTTGCAATGTGTTACTGCCCATGTGCAAATTTGCACAATGGTTTTTTTTTTATAAACAAGACCTCTGTATAGTTTTACAAAATAACAACCCAGACTTAATTTCAGATAAAAAAGCTCTCCAATGAGTACTGTTCTCACCAGCACTATGTTAGCCATCCTGCTGTTACTTAACATAGGGAAACAAATGTACAATTTGGGTTTACCTTCATTTACTGAGACCCTCCAGCTGTCTTTCCAGCTTACCCAACATCATCTGGCCAGGTCACTGGTCAAATAGTGATCTGAATGACTGTGGGTGTTGGGGACATCTACTGATCTTGACTAGGATAAGAGGCCAAGAGCCCTGTTGCCTGTATATACTCGAGTATAAGCCGAGTTTTCAGCACCCAAAATGTGCAAAATGTGCTGAAAAAGTCTACCTCGGCTTATACTCGAGTCAGTATATGAGTGGCTGTGCACATTCCGCCAAAGCTTCAACCAAGCTTTCCCCTCCGCTGTGGGAAGTTTCTTACCTGCCGGGAAATGCTGGGAAGGTTTCTCTTTGTGACTATAAATGGGACAGAACCAGGAGACTCGCAGCAGCACATTCGATCTCGCACCCCCCCCCAAAAAGAACAGCGCAATGGTGGGAGCAGCAGCATGATCAGTGGGAAATCTACATCAAAACCCACATGATCTGTAACGTCAGCGTGTGCGCCACCCGCACTTCTACCGTGCTACTGAGTCCCATGCCCCTTCAACCCGAGTGGGGCCTGCAACCCATCCATGGGGCCCCCTTTCCTGAGGAGCGAACGGGGAATACCCCCCTCCCAGCCAGAAACAATGATGCTTATCTGCGATGCAGGAGGAGCAGCAGGGCGCAACTTTGTGCAAGGAGTGTGGAGCGATACCGGCTGAACTGCGGGTGGCATGCATGCTGACGTTACAGGTCATGTGAGTATTGATGTAGATTCCCCACTGATCACACTGCTGCTCCCACCGTTGTGCTGTTTGTTTGGGGGGTACGAGATCGAATGTGCTGCTGCGAGTCTCCGGGTTCTGGTCCATTTATAGTCACAAAGAGAAACCTTCCCAGTGTTTCCCAGCAGGTAAGAAACTTCCCACAGAGGAGGGGAAATTGTAGTTGGAGCTTTGGCGGAATGTGCACTGCTGGGAGACAGGGGGCAGCATTTCTTCAGTTTGTGATATGCAGCCAATGGGAATCATTTTTTATTTCACATTTTTGGAGGTAACAGCTCGGTGGAAAAAAGGGTTGAATTTCATTAAATGCTGGTGGTACCTGCTTGTCTAATGGTCTTAGTTGTGTCTAGGCTTATACTCGAGTCAATAAGTTTCCCCAGGTTTTCGTAAGTAAAATTAGCTACCTCGGCTTATACTCGGGTCGATGTATACTCGAGTATATACTGTAATTTTATTTAGTAAATATCTATATTTTTTATTTATTGCACATAGGGTGAAATCTAAACATTGTACAGTATATAAATTCACATTCTCCTTTTGGTAAAATGAGCTGCTCCTTATATAAAAGCATAAAAGGCTGTAGATGGAGGAAGAAGGCTTGTTCATAAAGAAACCTCTCAGGAGGACTGTTTTTTTTAATTATGCTCATAAAAATCATAAACAGAATATGGCTTTACTTTCAATTTAAAATTTTACTCTGGTTAGTAAAATAAATAAATGGCACCACATAGATAGAGACACTGCACGATTTAGTCTCGGGTTTACCATTCTCTCCCAACAATACTGTGAAAGGTCCCCAGGTTTGTCTGATCACCATTGGGTAATAACCCTTTGTATGCTGATTGTCATCCTACATTCATAATGATGTTTTTGATGCCAACTTTGGGGGACACAGCATAAATCAACTAACTGCCATTGCTATAGGCCCTATTATTATCAACACATGTACAGTATATATGCCGACATATTCAGCAGCACTGCACAATTATTGGTGTATACACTGAACATACAGAGTGTGGTAGAAAGGCCCTGCTCAATAGATACAAGATATGGGGATGGGCAAGATCAGGAGTCAGCAAATGGCATTTGAAAAGTGCATTTAGCAGTTGGTAGTAGCAGATTGTTTATTCTAAAGAAGTGCTAGACTAGATAACATGAAATTGAGTATATTGCAATGAAATGTGGGAAGAAATTCCTACTGGAGAATTGAGGAGTAGATGGCTAGAAGAATGTAACAAATGGTATGGTAAGTAACCACATATACATTTCAAGATCAAGGGTCAGGGTCGAATTTTTATATAGGCAAAGATTACTATATAGATGAGAGGAGACCCAATAATAGTAATGCAGTAGCCAAAATAATTATAAAAGTAAAAAAATCTTTATTAAGACATGTGCAGCCTAACACGTTTCATGCCAAATGGGCACTTACTCATAGTCTATGAGTAAGTGCCCATTTGGCATGACCCTAATGATAAGAAAGTTTTTATCAGCAAATAAACAACTTATATATGGAAATAGTTTGCCTGAAACAAGGTCTGGAGTTCCACCGCTGCACAGGGAGACTCCCCTGCAAAAAGGGCTTGTGCTACTTGTACTTTTTGCCTATAGTTTTTATTAGTAAATATTTAAATAACAGGTCTGGTTGTAGATAAGGTGGTGGCACCTAAGTGTGTAGCTACAGGGAGTGCAGGGGTTATAACTCAAACAAGTGCCAAAGAAGAAAAAAGAAATGGTAGTATGGGACCCATTTCAGAGTGCCACACAGGAGGTAGAGGGACTTGAAACAAAAGATGGGTTGGATTGAGGTATCCGGGTAACTGGGAGGAGTACACCACATGAAATTATGCACCAGGGTTCATGGTCCCCTAACTGCATCACTTGTGGCACTCCCTAATGGATAGGAAGCCTCTTCATACCTGCATTTCATATCCATAAGATCCAGTGTAAAATCATGCGAGAGATCTCAGGGGCCAACATTGCACTAAAATCCTGTGTTGAAAGAACATATAAATTAAACCCAACATATGGGGATAGTTTAGAAGCAGGACTACCAAACAGGAACAGAACTGCTAACCAATGGGGAGACTGAGCTAGAACTTATAAAACTTTATGTAAATTGATATTCAGAAAATAAAACATTTCTTCTCTTTACAGGATAAATACAAGGACTGGGATTTGGTTGTTTATCATAAGATAATGCATAAAAAAAGCAAAGTACCATGCAAAACACAATGCAAAGCATGATGCAAAACATAATGCATAGCAACGCATATCGCATTGTTACGCCCATAGACCTTAGGTGTTATTTTTCAGGCTAATAACCCCTTAACTAATAAGAGTCAATTTTTCTTTCCACCCATACAATATATTTTGCGGTGTTAAATATACATAAGCATAAGAAGAGATATTTATAAAAATAATACTTTATTTTTTTCCTTTTTGAAAAATACAGCTATATACACACAATTAAAAAATGCAATGCTAGAAGTGGCAGTGTAACATTAAAATGTGAAGCATAGATTAGTGTTGGGCATCCAAGTCTGAGTCAAGTTACTGACTCAGCTCCAAAACAACACAATGCCAATTCTTGTTTGAGCCCATGGGGCTGGTTTTCCAACAAAATAAAAAGGGAAATTGCCAAGAGCAACCAATCAGCAATCAGATTTGAACAGTCAACTACAACTTAGCAAATGAAAGCAAATACCTGAGTTGTTGCTAGTGGCACTTATGCAAGTTAGCACCAATGTTTATTTAGTGAATAATTTACCCCTATTGTAAAATTCTCATATTTTGGGGGTTACATTATTTATTATAAGGCACAAATTTCAGCGAGTCATGTGACAGAAATGACATCACTACCACCGATAACTGATTACATCACTAAGGACATCATTTACAGGTTCTTGTTATTGCATTATAAATGAATAATATTGTAGGTGTTAAAATGCATTAGTGCAAATATCAGCAGCAATCTCTCAGCAATTATTACAAGTCAGAACAAAAGATGAACAAAAATCTGATTGCTATGGATAGTAAATATAGTAACTATGGTAGTAAATCAGCTTCCATGTCCATACAGAACAGTAGGCACAATACATGACTTATGATGTCAGGCGTTCTCATTATTTTGTACTAGCCATGTTTGGTCTTCATTGTAAGGCCTTATGAAACTGAGACAAGCCCGAGTCCAACACCATACAAGTAACACAACAAGGCTATCAAAATTTGATCTTGGACCTGCCATGATTCTCGCAATACTGATAAATTCAATGCATCATTTTACAGTGCACTTCTTTTTGTGTAGACCAAAACATTGCACCTGGCATCTGCAATATACCCTTTGTAGTCATGTTGTATAAACAAGTGGCTGTCTAAGCACAAGTCTTGGCTACTAAGTTAGTGGCCTTGTAACTAGAGAAAAAGCTGATATCTTTGCTTCCTCCTAGAGGTAATACAAAAAACATATTCAGTTTTTTAGGTACAAGTCAACAAGCAAGTCTAGTGTATAAAAAACAGTATTGGCAGCTCTTTTATCACTGAATGTGCTTCTCTCCTGGCCTATATTATTCTACTTCATAGCACACAAGGCTATTGCATTGATTTCCTTAATGCTTGTCCAGCAGCATCGTACAAAAACTCCCATCAGTGCTCCATGACTCTCCTCAGTCAGACGGATCTCCAAGAAGATTCATTAACACTGTGAGAGAAGGCCCAACCTCAAGCTTGGTCTCTACTTATGTCTATTCCTTTTAAAACATCACTTCCTCAGAGCTACCATAGTCACTTTCTGCCATATTAGCAGCCTGGTAATTTAGAGGTGGCATGGGTGGAGGGCTACAGTTTGCATAGGAAGGCTGAGCCACGCTCAGACGCACACTCAGACGCCGATAGCCATCATCAGACTTATGAGATAAGCCCTCAGATTTGAGAAGCTGAGAAGGATAGTAGCTTATTGCAGTATACTGGTCTAGGCAGTGAGGCGGCTGAGGAAGAAAATCATCCAGTGTGCTGTTGCTGTAACAAGCAGGTATGGGGGCTCTTTTGTTGCTGGACTCCAGTGGAAATGGAAAGCCCCCATACAGATTCTCAGACTTTGTTCCTTTAGGAAGAGGTGGAACAGGAGGGGCTGAACTGCGCTGAGGTAGAGCATAAGTGTTCTGAAGAGAATCATAGGTTTTGAATCCTTGTCCGTCTGCAGGCGAATAGCTATGTGGCCAATATGGATTATCCCCAGTACTACCTGCAACACAACAGAATATACAGGTAATCAATCAGATTATCAGACCATGCTCTTTCTATAAGATGTTTTGGGTTCTAGAGTACTCAGTTGCAACTGGACAGTTAGGCTGGCCCTACTAAACCAAATTGTGCCATGGGGAGGGGGGAGCTGCCTGGGGCAATAGCATCAGATGCATCAAAATGCTCACAACTGCATTTTGAAGCGATCAGATGCAATTGCGCTGAAAAGTCTGGATGCCATCAATTACGGTATCAAAATTGATTGATTGACAACCGATTCATCAGGCACAGTTCTGCTACATACAGTATATTGACAATTGCCTTCAAGGAACCACTTCCTAGCTCCAGAGTTTCTCTGCGTCAGTTGTGCACAATTTACCACAACAGACTAGCTGGTGTAATGGTGCCAAAACAAACAAGTTCAGGTTGTATGTTTGGACACAAGTACCTTTAATGCGTCGTGTTAATTTGTTCAATGATTGTGCCACTTTTTAGTTAAAAAGACCAAAGGAACAGTTGCTAAAAACAGAGCATTTTACAACATAATAAGAGTTAACTAAAGGTGAACAACCCCATAAGCAATGCTGCGCTTTGCCAGGGTCACCCAATAAAGCCCCTGGTACATGTGAGCTGAATTCCTATTTTTTTAAACTGGAAATTCACTCCCTTTACAGTAGTGAGTGCAATTGTTATTGTTCAGCCGGGAGACCATTCCTCCAATACATCTGGAGGCATTGAGGAGCTGTATGTAGCAGTGCCCTTGAGAGTAGCTGGAAAATGTGCCCCATGTGTCTAGAGCAATATACTGTATAAATATACTGTGCATGCAAAGAACTCCTGTTGCCCTTTAACCTTTGCAATATATGTGATCCTGCACCTAAAATGCATTCTACTGTCAATGAGACTGTGCTTAAGAGCTTATATAATCTTCACTCCACTGTAGTTACCGGACAATTTTCGTGTCATAACTAAAAAAAACTGCCAGGGGTCCTCCCTGCTGCCTAAAGGCATTGCTAGTGCAGTAAATGCAATTGCACTCACTACAGTAAAGGCAGTCAATTTACAGTTTTAGGAATTCAGCTCTTACAGGTACCAGGGGCTTTATTGGGTGACCCTGGTAAAGTGCCACATGTTTTTGCTTCATAGCAGGTATTATAGTACAAATAGGAAACAATGACACTAATCTGTAGTTGCTTTGTTAGAGAGAAAAAAGTTATTTAATTAGTGTAATGCTCCCCAATCGTAATCCTTAAATTGTAATAATTAGAGGCTTTCTGACTGTCTGATAATGACAGCAAAATCATCCGTGACATTTCAGAAGCTTAATGCAGGGATAGTTTTCAATCAATAGGTTCCATAGAGAAATGCCTTCCAAGCTGAGTGGAGCAAGTAAGAACAAGCTGGCTATTTCACATACAATGGCCACTAGATGTCAGAATTAATGTTTTTGCGCTCCTTTTGTGCTTGCTTGGGTCTGAATAGAATTCAAGTGTTATTCAAAAATAAGGGTAGGTTTGATCTTTGAACAAAAAACCATAAAGTATACATAGTTTTATATATGATCAAGATTAGAGAGGTTTGCATGTGCCATTTTCCCTAGTCTTGCGGAAGGGTGCACACTCATATATGGGTGTTACCTAAATGGATATTCCCAGGGGTTTTGAAAAGAGACTGTAGGAGCCAGGTGATACAATTTGCTATGGTGTATCGTAGAAAGGAAAAATACTCACTGTCTTCGCAGTCCCAGTGGTTCTTGGCAATGGACTCATTATCTGAGCTTGATGGAGGTGCTGGAGGTAGATTAGGAGCCACACTGCAAACAGCTGGTTCTCTACCACCTTGCGGCTTGCAGAATGTGAGAAGCTCTGGGATTGGCTGAGGCCGTGTTTGCCCTTCTGCATCCAACTGGGTACGACCGGAAGGACTGAGGATGCTAAGTTCCATAAGAGTCATTGGAGAACCAACTCCTAAGTCTCTGGACAAATGGTGCTTTAAATCTGGGTCCTCCTGAGGGGCTGGTTTTTGGCTCTCATTTCTCTGGCATATGCGCTTTCTGAAGACCACAAAGAGCCCAACAAGAAACAAAACAGCAAGGAGTCCTCCGAAAATTTCGACTATCTCCTGAGGTCCAGACACCAAAACATATCTACTATTTGTAGCAGGGGTCACACTCTCTGTGCAGTGCCCTCCTTGGGTTGCATCTGTGCAATTACAAGCACTGCTGTGGTTGCACCGATCATTGGCTTGGCAGGAAGGGTCCAAGCAGCCATTTGTTTCACTTTCACATCTGCAATAAGCAAAAATAGGCATAAGTCAAACATTGTTTTGACACCACATTAAAGAAAACCTAAAATCTTATTTCCCATTCTCTTGTATAAACCCAAACAAGTGGCAACTGAACTGGAGTGCTGGTACCTGTTTTTCTTTGCATGCTATGTGGGAGTGCCGTCTCCCTAGGGATCTGTGCACCAGGCAGAATTATTTTATAGAGGCCTGGGTGTGCTCGTGAACTATTTGTGATCAAACATTGGGTAGGCCACCTCTTCTCCTTAGTCAAGGGTAATGTGCCTGCACAATGTGCCACCTTATACTGTAGCTTCCAGGTGTAATCATACTGATTTGGGCATAAATATGATTCCACACATAGTAGGGGAGCAGACACTGAAATTTAGCAGTGACCTAACCTGAAGTTACTAGAGTACACAGGAAAATATTTTTGGGCCCTCATTTGCCAAAACAATGGGGAAGAGGATAAGGGCCACACATTCATACACTGAAATTGTTTTTTGGATGCAATAAGAATTGATGCAAATAGGATGCAACCATGTAGAAGTTTTTGGTCACAAGCACCTTAATGAATTGCATCAATATGCCCTTCTACTGTGTGACTGTGTCCATTTTGGACACACACTTTTAAAACAAGGACATTAGAAGATGTAGTATGGAACCTATTATATAATAGCTGTTCCATGTCTTTCTGGCTAGGGAGTAGCACAGAGAATAAAGGGAGGTTTAGTATTCACTTTATGCTCATGACAGACATTTACTTTACTCTATATGCTCCCCTGGTTTCCTGTTCTGAAAAATTAGACAAGGGAATGCCCATCCTTTAGCCTTGTTTTATCACTTTTGCGTATCCTTAGCCATGTATTATTACTATGCACTGTAATGGAATGGTAAATCTTAGATGTCATTCAATTAGATGCAATATACAGTATATTGTCTGATCTCACTATTTCAGGTAGATTTCCTATAATAATAGACAGCACAGTTTATATATTCAAAGAATCTGTCTGGGACACTTATGTAAGCAGATGCAGATATATGTCACTGTCACATACTTCAAGTACAGCCTGTAGGCACAGGAGTAAAGGTGGCCATTTGAATCGGTCTTAGGACCCCAATAAGCATTTTAAACTTGCCCATGTATGGGCCCTCCGACAGGACTTCCTGATCGATATCTGGCCAAAATTTGGCGAGATCTTGATTGGTGAGGCTTGATTTTTCTTTCAGACTGCATCGGCTCATTGATGCATTCCTCATTTCAACTTTTCGTATCCCCTTCATTATAATGCAATTGCTTGGCCCTAGGGCCAAATGATCGCATTATCATGATATCGCCCACCCAAAGTGGGCCTGTTGGAGGAAAGATTTGCTAGTTTGGCAACCTAGCCAAACGAGCAAATCTTACAGTGTATGGCTTGAGATATACTCTCTGCACAATTCAAATACAGGATAATTTTTAGTCTTATCATTATTTGCCTTTTTTATGTCTTTGAATATTTGTCAAAGGATATAAAAAGAGAAGAATATATATGTATATATTTTTGTATTCTATGAATATGATTAATGATTATAATTTGTAACAACGTTTGCAGTTTGAGCAAATGTCGACTATGTCGATATAGGTTTTTCCCTGTACAGGCCCATAGGAATATTTTAGGCAAAAATGCCTCTTTCAGCCTACCCCTGGCCTTAGATGAGGATTAGACTGCAAAAGAACATCAGACTTCATGGACCAAATGAAGCTATTTCTCAATAAACAGAATGCTTTAGGTGAGACAACCAGTATGGTAAGTCCTTATGCTGTTCCTTGGAGCCAATAGTTTGGGATAGAACTTATTGTATTTTTGTAGCTACATCAGCCTGAAAATGCAGATCTGATTCCTCACAGAGCAGATGGGAGCTAATTATTCTCTAAGGGAGGATACAGCAACCCCAACAAGTTAGATTTTGTATTTTTTTGTGCAAATTTGTCAAAACTAAGCACCAGTCCCAGGATATTGTGTCCTAAGCATGGCATTTCTGCAGTAGATAAAAGATACTGATGTCAATCTTCAATTAACCCATTGGCCTCCTTTATAAAAGCCTGTATCTGGTTTTACACAGTCAGTCTCTGTGCACAGTAAACCTGCAGCTAGGAACAGTCTAGGAGACAAAGGAGACTGCAGATTAATTTAGACTTTAATATCTATATAACAGCAGATAGTTCTGTGCACATTTGTGGCTTTTAACAGCATTAAAGGGATACTTTTTATAACTCAGTTACTGCCTTTTTCATAATGCCTTTAAAATGTGTGCTGTCCAACGTGCAAACCAGTATTTAGGGAACAACTCCCAGCAATATATTACCTGTGGTCCTTCTCACTATGGTGAATAACCTCTGAACAACTGAGAAACACCAGCCCCTTTAGGTACTTGTCCACTGACAGATTGAGCAAGTAAGTAGAGAACCAAAGAGTTCTTACAAATAAACAAAGTTCTTTATTTCTCCCAGGCATATTAGTTCTGGTGAAATCAGAACTCTGCTCATAAACGAGTAGCACATGAATGCAGCATTAGTAGTTATTTCTCAATCAGCATATAAATTGAACTCAGGCCTGGATTTTGGGCTTAGGCACCCCTAGGCTGCTCGGTCCTAGCGCCCGTGTGCGTGCACCCCCTCCTCCCCACATGCACCCCCCTGTGCGCATGCATAGGAGAACTGGGAATTTTGCATCCCCAGCACTCCTTGGATTACATCTGGGCAGCATGCCACCCTTAAATCTTGCCGCCATAGGTCCGGGCCTTTGTGGCCTCGCCACAAATCCGGGCCTGATTGAACTTACACTTGTGATCTCTCTTCTCTGGAGGTGGCATTGCCCACGTTAGTGCAAGTCCCCAGTGTAATCTGGTCCCACTGTGTTTCCTTGCTCCAGGAATCTCTCTCACTGTGTCCCTGAAACTCAACCACTTGGGTCCCTGTCCTGGCAGTCTGATCAATGAGGATACTAACCCAACTGTCTTCCTTTTTGGAATCTTGAGCTGCTCGGCTAGCTGAATCCCACTTGTCTCTCACTCCTGTATTGACTATAACAAAACTAACTATCACTAAATTTCCTAACTGGGCCTGGCACCTGCCCAGACCCAATCCTGTACCCATCTCCCAGCTAGGTGGGATCCAGGAAAGAGCCCTGAGTACACTCTTCATTTTATTTGCTTAAATCTCACCAACTACACCTACTTAAAAGACACTTGCTGGGCAAACACTGAATTGTAATTGTATATTTTTTACCCTGGAAAGGGAAATAATTACTCAAGGCTTACCAAGGGTAAGAGTAAGGGATAGCTAACTCTCATGGTCTCTTCATTGATCTATTTTAAAATGTGAGTGGCTTTGCCTTCTGTAATCTTTATTACATATTAAAATATGTAGCACTTTCAGTCAGCAGTGCTGTAAATGTGAATTAGCCTTTCAGGTAAAGGGCCATGTATGTTCTGAGACTAAACATTTGACCCTGAATGCATACGGTGCAATTAAGACTCTGTACCATAAACCAAACTGATGAAAATCAAAGGGGCCGGCATTAACAGGTTCTGTTGTGTTTATGGAGCATTTGGCACAAGCAAGTGGACAAAAAGTCACATTGGGATCTTTGATGTACAATAATTGATTTTAAACAGCTTGACGATTTAGCCACTAAAGGCAAATGCATTGACTTTTAATGTATAATTTGTTATGCTTAGTGTAAAGGGGATATTGTGAGGTGACAATAGAATGGAATGGTATACGGTTAATATCAGTATATTTGCTCAGTCTTATAGTGTAAATGTGGCTCACCTTTCATTTTGTTTTAACACAAACAAACAACAAATGTCATCTGCGTGAACTTCCACATCCTTCATTTTTAAGAGTAAAAGTGACCATGATGGCGTCACCAAATTATAGACTCTTTCCCTGATTTGTATCAGGGAAAAATAAAAATTTTATTAAAAATTACATATTAAAAGGGCTATACATACAGTCCCCATGGAATGCATTTCATACACTTCTGGTATCACATATGATTAAGTACCGGAAGGGTACGAAATGCGTAAGGTGGAGAACCATGGGGTCGGTATGTATATCCTTTTAATATGGAAGAGAGCAGAAGGGAGTGCAAAGATTTTTATGGTAGCCAGCCCAAACCTGCTGGTCCTGCAGGTTTCGGGCCGGCCTGCACATCAATGGAAAATGTTTTCTAAAATACAGGACAAAAAAACATTGTGTGCTGGAAAGAAAATTGTGAATTTGCCTTACCTGACTCCAGTGTGTCCTGGTGGACAACTACATGTGTATCCGTTGGAGATGGGGGCACAGACTCTACTGTGCAAGCAATGGGAAGGTTTGCAGGGGTCAGTTCCCTGATCATTGAATAGAGAATGGCTGAGGCATGCATAACCTGAAGAGAAAGGAGAAGCCAATTAATAAATTTTTGCATACAGACTGTCAGTGTCAGTCTCCATGCACTATTTTGATATCATGAAAGCTAATTTTGGCATCTTACCTTACAGCTAACATATTACCCTGTAAAGACAGTACAAATGGGAAGATAGGCATGATGCTATCATAAATACTGCATTGAGGGGATACAACAGGAGCCCAGATATAAGTCTAGTCTACCTGCTTCCATTCTGGCTATACTGCACATGGCAGAAGAAGAAGATCTGCAGTGGAACTGTAACGGGGATATTAAAAAATATTCAAGTATCTTCAGAACATAAAAAGCTGATGGTTTCTAAGGGTTTTTTAGGTGTACAGCTGATGCTGCAGATGCCTTATGGGGCTGATTAACAAGTGGAGTTGACTATAGAAACTGATTAAGAATTAGTTTTGATTGGTCTATTACCAGTTACAAAAGATTAGCAAAGTTTCTGTTACATGTTTATTGATTGAATGGTGACATCTTAGATATTTTCTATTTCTGCTTGTTGCACTTATACTTGTATATTATAATTGTCAAATGTAAAAGAAAAATATCTTACTTAATAAAGTTTAAGAAAAAGTTTTTTAAAAAAAAATTATAGCAATGGTCTGACTGGGCAACTGTACTTGTGCAAATTGTTAAATACTGTATGTGTATATTAGAGACATTTAAGAGAATAAGGTCATGGGATGGGTCAGTGCCTTCAGACCTCAACCTCAAGATGTCATATCTATTCTATGGTCTCACCTCCATTTGGCAACTCTGCACATATTTTATCAGCTGGGCAGGGTTCATTGGTACAGGCTCCATGTTTCTCACAGCATGGTACAATGCCTTTCTTACTCACAGGCTGCCCGAGACTTGAAAGGGTTTGTCCATTAATACTGATGTCATCCAGACAGCCTTGAAATCCATTGGAGACATAGCCTGATTCTTGGATGACTCCACCAATAAACAGGTTTAGAAGTGATGACTGGGTAGGACAAGGTTTAATGGATTGCCTGTTGTCATTATCATCAAGTCTGAACAGGACAAAGGGTCCAGTTACCTCCAGTAACACATTGTGCCAATATCCATCATTTAATGTTACTTCTGAGACCAATTCCTGCATGACATTGTCTACGCATTGCTGTTTGAAGTGTAAAGCCCCATTGTGCATCTGTAGGGTAAAATAAAATGGTGTCCATGAATAATTTATTATGGGATGCCAAATCCTAGATAACCAAGACTGAGACCAATTATCAGTATTGCTTATGTTTAGATCACAGTTAAAGTATAAGGGAACCGTTTGGTGCAAGGAGAGACTGTCAGACACCAAGAGGGAACTAAATCAGAGACATTTCTGTAATTACCAGGTTTGCTTTAATGAACTTGAGTGAATCCCTTTATTTCCTGAACTCCTATATCATTGGAAATATAATTCAGTACAGAAACTTTACAGGTGGTCAACCTATAGGACCTCTCAAATGCATACAATCGTTAGGTGGTTTCAAACTATAGTACAGAAGCGCCTTTCTGCAATATGTCCTATTCCCTGCTTGTGAGTTAATGAGGAAGGTTCATAGCTGGTGCTTAACTTGTTTGCATAGGAAGGCAAAGTGAGCCCCAGGCAAGGGAAATTCTCATCATACCTTTTATGTGAACCATCTGTAGGATTTAACACTATCTACATAAAATTGTTGTGAAAGTTGTTGTTCTCTGATGAGTCCTAGCAGAGCCAGTTCAGCACTGCTCAAATTGAAATATTTTGAACGACAGGTGAAACTCATATAGTAGAACTTATATGTTCTACTATTGGGACAGTGATCCTGTCACATAAACAACAACTGATTTTGGCGCCTTTTCGTAATGTCACGACATTCAGCGTCACACTTTGGCCCTGAACCTGGAAGAGCGCACCCGCACACCAGAAGTCTTGGAGAGATGCGCCGGGAGGTAAGAGACCTTTCCAATCTCCCTGCATGTCGTACAGAAACCGATACATAGGGGCAAATTCACTAAACAGGCATAGCGAAAGAGTATATCGCTAATGAAGTTTAGTGCCCTTCCACCAGGCAAATTTCCACTCAGGTGAACGATCGGGAATTTTCCATTATGTTACATTACCCTTTCACCAGTGTTTCCTTCTCCAACTTAGACCTGGTGAACTGATAAGATGATAAGATGAAGCTACATCCTCCTCAATCTTATGTCAGTGGCATCATATCCAGTATGCCGAAAAGTTATAAAAATATTTTTTTTTATATTTTAAAGTGGGATTGTCTTTAAAAGTTGTAACTGTTACATTTTTTTGTTACAAGTTTTGTTTTATTTTTTTTAACCATTTGAGGGGCATGCCACATTTGTTTTAGGGTAGGCTCATGCCAAGGGCATTAGAGGAGGCGGGGCTTTCTACAACACCTGTCTGCTACATACAATGATGTTCTCACATCTTTACCCCAGCAGTTTCAGAAAACTTCACACATCCATTCATGCAACTCTCACAAGTAACACCTGTTTCTAGGAGTTGCATGACACATTGGTAATCCTATCACAGTAACTACACAGAATCAACACCCCTGTAAATTTCAGATGTCACCTCTCTGAAGAGTTACAATGGGCCATTGTGATTGGATTAGCGGAAGAGTTTATATGACAAGAACTTCCCACACCAGTCAGTTGAACTGAAGAAGCTGCTCAGATGAGTAGTGAAACGTCTTCAATGATTACTCAGCAAGTCCAGTTGTTTTAGAATTACTTATACCATGACCTGGATGAATGAAAATCTTCAAAATTACAGTGTATCTTATTTTAACAATCTGACTCAATAGGTGTCTATACAGGAGCATTCTGCACCTTGCTTAAAGGACAACTAATATACTGTACATGAATTAAAAATATATATTTTGTTTATATTAGATATTTGCTCACATAGATTGAATGAATATACTAAAATAAAATGCTTTTAGTTTTGCTTTGCACATCCTGTTCTTTCCCAGCAGCCTTGGAAACAGGAAGTCAGAATAGAATTTTAAAAATGTCCCCCTCTCTGCCTGCTAAAAAACAGCACATGACAGAACATATATAGGTATTCCACTAGCTTATTATTCATATGGATTCTACCTGTATGGTTGAACAAGGCCTTTTAAATGACATTTTTAAACTTCCCTGACAGCATTCTTGTTACGGTACATGCGTCATTCCAATCTGTAGATTCTCACAGTGAAAAGGTTTTTTTTATAAAAGAATTTAATTTATTGTTCCTCTATGATGAGGGAACATACATTTTCTGCATATGTGCATTAATGCATGTGAATAGGAGCTGCCATGTTCAGGTAGAGCAGCACATATCTTTAGCGACCATTAACAGATGGTGTTGTTGCTGTGGCTTGTTCTAGATTTACTTCAGATGAAGCAAGCTGCCTGTATCACAATTCCCACTTTCATAATAAAAGTTACAGCATATTCTAGACAGGGCCGGATTTACATAACAGGCACCCCTAGGCCCACTGCTGTTCATCACCCTATCCCCTCCCTTTCCCTTATGCACATGCACAAATTTTAGCATCAGGTTCACAGTACTGGGGATTTTAAAAACTATTGTATCTCCTGCAAATCCCCAGTGCTTCTGAACCAATGAGGGTGTGGTTGGGAATGCTACCCTAGGCCTATGTGGCCTTTCCACAAATCCAGGCCTTATTCTAGATTTACTTCCAATGAAGCAAGCTGCCTGTATTGCAATTCCCACTTTCATAATTAAAGGGACAGCAAATCTTTATTAGTATTTTCCCTTTGGATTTAGATATTGAAAGCTGGCTGCATATTTTCTTTACTGGCACTGAGATATTGCTCTGTAAGCTTGCAGTTTTAACCTTGCCTTATTCGACATTAGGGGTCATTTACAAAGTGTAGGACAGGGTGCAAAGTGCAAAAAGAGGCCTGTTGTTTGCACATCACCCTGCCCTGCTATTCTTTGAATAATCTTTATTTTCAAATTTAAAGTAAGGACGGAATGGGGGGATACAGAAAGTAAAAAAAGGAGGGGGAAGAGGGTAGTGGGAGGGACATAAAGAAATGGGAAAAGTTATATGCAAATACATCATTTTATGAACCGCCTTAAATATTTTATAACAACCTTTATCTGCCAACACTATTCCAACCTCTTTTTCCCAATTCATTTTAACAGCTTGGATCTTACCAAACCAGCATAACCTCAGTTTCTTCCAATTCTCTATCTTAATTTCCAAAGCTTTCAATAATGGAATGAAATTCTCCTGGTATAGCAAGTGTAAATTAACTGGGATTTTAATTCCTAGATACTTGATAGCTTTATTGGTCCACCTAAAGGGAAAGTTCCCAGCTAGTAATGTTTGAGTTTCGGCTGGAAGATTAACATTTATGGCTTCCGATTTTCTAAAATTTATCTTAAAGTTTGAAAGCTTTCCCAAACAATTGAAACAATGACATAAATGATAAAGTAATAATTGGTTTAGTTATAAAGAATAAGAGATCATCCGCAAATGCAGCTACTTTATACTCCTTGTTTTTAGCCATGAGCCCGGAAATATCCAGATTCTTCCTGAAAGGTGACAGTAGGGTTTCCAGTACTATCACGAAGAGAAGTGGGGAGAGTGGGCATCCCTGTCTAGTGCCGTTGGCTATGTCTAACTTGGGGGACAGTATACCGTTTTCTCTAATTCTGGCTGTTGGGGATTTATTTAATGCTAATATTCTAATTTTCATAATATTTCCAAATCCTAAACCTGTTAGAGTGGCTTCCAGGAAAGGCCAAGAGACTCTGTTGAAAGCCTTTTAAACATCTGCTGTGAGAATAAGAGATGGTATGTTTTTTTTCTTTGCATAATGTATCAATGAGATTACCTTAGTTGTATTTTCTTTTCCTTCTCTCTTAGGAACAAACCTGATTGGTCAGGATGGATAAGTAGGGGCAGGGCCGCCATGAGAAATCACAGGGCCCCATACGAAAAAATTTCCTAGCCCCCTGGGCTGCACCCACCACAAGCCCCACCTACAGGTCTGCCCTCCCCTCCCCACAGGTCCACCCCATACTAAAAAAAAAAAACATTGGTGGCTATGGTTCCCACAAAAAAATTGGTGGCCAGGGCCCCCTCCACGTTATAAGAAAATTGGTGGCCAGGGCCCCCCTTAAACGTCCATGTAAAAAAACTTGTCCCCCCCAGAAGTTTAAACTTGTCCCCCCCACCACACAACAGGGACCACAAAGGGTTACCTTTAGGGGGACCTTGCCATGTTACACTTACTTCATTAGTGTGCCCACCTGCTGTCAGTGAGCTGCCAACTACAGAAGGGAGGAGGGGAGCACAGGTGGCTGCATCTTCTTCCAATGACAGCATTTTCTTCCCTTATTGGTCACAGAATTTCAAGTCCTGGTAAAGCTGCATGGTGATTGGATGAGCTGGAGGAGAAGTTCAAACCTCAGCTATCCAATCCCTGAGCAGCTCAACCGGGACTTAAACTCAGTGACCAATAAGGGAAGTAATGGACAGAAGATACCTCCCCTTGTGCTCCTGCCCTGCCTTCCCGAAGTCAGCAGCTCTCAGAATGCAGGGAGGCCTGGCTAATCAAGAAAGTGCAGCGTGGCCGGGCCCCCCTTACCCTCAGGGCCCCCTACAACTCTCCCTGCTGTCCCCCCCTGATGGCGTCCCTGAGTAGGGGTAAGTATTGTTTTAACCTTTTTGCTATCATTTTTGCATATATTTTGAGATCAACATTGATAAGGGATTTTGGACTGTAACTGGCACATTGTTGGGGATCCTTGTTGGGTTTAGGGATGACAGTTATATGCACCTCGGTAGCCTGTGGGTGAAAGCCCTTAGTGTTATTTATTGAGTTGAAATTAGGGATGCACCAAATCCACTATTTTGGATTAGTCCGAATCCCCCCAAATCCTTCTCGAAAGATTAGGCTGAATACCGAACCAAATCCTAATTTGCAAATGCAAATTAGGGGTGGGAAGGGGCAAAGATTTACTTCCTTGTTTTGTGACAAAAAATTACACAATTTCCCTTCCCGCCACTAATTTGCATAAGCAAATTAGGATTCGGTTCGGCTTGGCAGAAGGATTCAGCCGAATCCGAATCCTGCTGAAAAAGGCCGAATCCTGACGAATCCTGGATTCGGTGCATCCCTAGTTGAAATACGTAAGGAGTAGGGGTGCTAATTCCTCTTTATAAGTTTTATAATATAGAGCATCAAACCCATCTGGACCCGGGCTTTTCCCTGATGGGAGCGAGTCTATAGTCTTGTTCAATTCCTCCAAATTAAAAGGAGTGTCTAAGAGGTCTCGCTGCTGTGAAGAAATGCCTTTCAAGTGGGCTTCAGCAATAAAGGAGGAGATATCCTGGAGTGTTTGAGAGCTAAGGGGTTTGTGTCCAATTTCATAGAGAGATTGGTAAAAGTGTTGAAAGCAATCTGCTATTTTCTTAGTTGCATGATGTGTGGTCTGTTAATTGTCATTGATTGACATAATATGTGCATTGGGTTGAAAGCTTTTTGATATTCTGGAAAAGTGATTGGTATCATTCAAACAATAGGGAATGGCCTATGTCAAGTGGTAAGGACAGAGTTGCCATGCGCCTACTAATACTGTACCCATTACAAAAGACAGAAGGGGATGTGGCATGGGGAGGGTACTAATAGTCAGATAACTTATAACTCAAGTAGTATACAAGTCATGACAACAAGTTTTTAATCACTCATTATACAGTAATATTCCTTAAACTGGGTTTTAATACATATTCTATTTATACAATTGTGTGGGTTTGAGCCTATAATACCAAGTTAAAGTCTAGGGGTTGGCACTAGTTCCTTTGTCTTTAAGGGCTATTCCACACGGGGAGATAGCGACGCGTTTGCGGTCGCGGCGACAAAGCGCCGCGACAGTCGCCGCGACCGGCGCAGGCGACAGTTTTGTATGGGCGCCTATGTAAAAATGCCTGTGCTAACCACACGAGGCGATGCGCTTTTCAACAGTCGCCTGAAAATGCCTCGCCAGGCTTTTTCAGGCGACTGTTGAAAAGCGCATCGCCTCGTGTGGTTAGCACAGGCGTTTTTACATAGGCGCCCATACAAAACTGTCGCCTGCGCCGGTCGCGGCGACTGTCGCGGCGCTTTGTCGCCGCGACCGCAAACGCGTCGCTATCTCCCCGTGTGGACTAGCCCTAAGTATTCAAGCCAAGGTTCCCATATGTTCCAATATTCTTTACTTCTATTATATATCATAGAAGTTATTTCCTCTATTTTCCTTTAATATTTTTTACTAGGGTCATCCATTCAGCATGTTAGAGAGGTTGTGGAGATTTCCACCACCTAAGAATTAACATTTTAGCTGCATGTAAAAGATGAAGAGCAAGTAAATCTGATAATGTAGTATTTTTATCTATAATCACATTCAATAAGTTCAAAGAGGTATCAGTTACCTTTATTGGTTTTTGAGTAATTGTAGATATATCTACTAAAACTTTGTTCCAAAATTCTGTAAGGTTGGGGCATGTGTACCATGTGTTAAGGTGATTACCTTCTTCTAAACCACATCTCCAACAAGTTGTAGAACAACACGGAAATATTTTATGTAGTTCAGCTTGAGTGTAGTGCCATCTAGGTTCTTAAGATGGCTGTATATAGGTCAATATAAGCTGCTTACAGCCAAATCACGTGCTATTGACCTGTGTATGGTGGCCTCCAGTATGATACATTTATCTGTAGGACAAATACTTAAACTGAGAAATCTGAGTGGTCTTTTAAATGCAGATTCATTAATTCGAATATTGGATTGAAAAATAAAGCAGACACATTTCTCCCTTTAAGAGCAATGGCACATGCAGACTTTTCAGTCTTCAGCACTACTAAACACTCAGTGGGTTGTTTATCAGGTTTGCGCAGTGCATAGTTATTTAATATGGTGGTGTTGCTCATGTTTTTTTCTAAACACCTAAACTTTGCATTTTTTCCTTTCTTTTCAAATCCCAGTGAAATGAGCAGAGCATTGCACACAGATATTAACAAAATAAATGTGTTTGCATTACCATGTCCACTGCACATATTTGTTGTACTCAAATATAGTGAATATAAATTCCCAATTTGCAAAATCTGTTTAACGAATATATTTTTCTGCCACTAAATTTGTGGCATAGACTCGAACGCAGAGTGTGCACGTAAATTTTCGAACTTGCAATTATGCCATATGCCAGAGAAGGGCAACTGGTAAAAGGTATGGAAAATCTTAGCTATGATGAAAGACTGGCCACATTGGGGTTGTTCATTCCAGAGAAGAGACACTTCAGGGGTGATGATAACTATGTATAAATATATAGGGGGATGATATAATAATCTCTCTAATGCTTTATTTACCAGTAGGTCCTTCCAGCTGATGCAAAGTCACCCATTCCGATTAGAAGAAAGGATGTTCCTTCTAAATATTCAGAAGGGTTTTTTTATAGTGAGAGCTGTGAAGATGTGGAATTCTCTTCCTGAATCAGTCGTACAGGCTGATACATTAGATAGCTTTAAGAAGGGATTGGATGGCTTTTTAGCAAGTGAGGGAATACAGGGTTATGGAAGATAGCTCATAGTACAAGTTGATCCATTGACAAGTCCGATTGCCATTTTGGTCAGGAAGGAATTTTCTCCCCCTTTGAGGCTTCAAATGGGTTTTTTGCCTTCCTCTGGATCAACTAGCAGTAATGCAGGTTAAAATAGAGTTAAAAGGTTTAGCTTGATGGATGTGTTTCTTTTTTCAACCTAACTTACTAAGTTACTGTGTTATGAAGACAGAGAGAAAAAAGGGAGCACTCACAGACCCTTTAATGTATATCCGCTGTGCTGCTACGTGGAACGCTCCCGATGTGTACAGCCTCGGACAAAAACTTGCAAGCACGGAGCACCAGCAGGTTTGAAACATCTGTTTATCAGAAATTCATTAAAATATTAGGACAGAGCATTGTAGAGTCAATATTGTAGAGACAATATGCTTTGAGGCGTTTCGTCCACGAAACGCCTCAAAGCATATTGACTCTACCATGCTCTGTCCTAATATTTAAATGAATTTCTAATAAACAGATGTTTTAAACCTGCTGGTGCTCCGTGCTTGCAAGATTTTGTAAGTTACTATGTTACTATGTTTAAAAATCATTTAAGAACAACGGCAGTGCAAATAAAAAATTGCAGTTATTTGTGCACATTAAATACACCGATCTTGCTCAGCATTATAACTATAAATACAAGCAGGGTAAATAGGTTCCTGTGTGAATCATTCTGTGCTGCGCAAAGTTTTATAAACTTTATGAGCCCCTTTAGAATACATGTGTTAGTAATGTTGTTAGTAATGGGAAATAAATATGAAACCCACATCCTTGCAGGTGTGCTAAACTACTAAGTATACTGATAAATAAAAATGACCAGGGATGTTGGGAATTGTAGTTAAATTATTGTTTACTGCAGCAGGAATGATAAAAATTACTTCCTAGACAAACTTGTGTAGCAATCAACAATAAGCAAGTGCACATTCAAATACATATCATGTAAACTAAAAAAATTTTGCATTCTCTTACTTCAAAAAGCAGAGAGAAAAAAAACCTGTTCCATCTTGAAATGTACTACATTCCTGATAAAATGAAGTGACAAGTCTCAACTGCCCATGCTGGAGAATCTCAGGGCAATACACCCTGCTCCAGTCTGCTGGTCCATATATCTTTCCTTCATGTGCAAAAGAGCATAGCTTCCTAAAAGTACCATGGGGCAAATTCATTAAGTGACGAAAATGCGCTAGCGACGGCTTCGCCGCACTTCACAGGCATAGTTTCGCCAGGGCTGCTCAAATTCACTAAAATCCGAAGTTGCGCCCAGGGAGGTAGCGAAGCTGCGCTAGCGTTAATTCATCAAGCAAAGCAAAGTTATGCTAGCGATGCCTAATTTGCATACAACGCCAAGTTAAGTACAATGGACATATATGTAGCAGCAAATACATTACACTACACAAGCCTGGGAACTTTCATAAAATAAAATAGAGTTGTTATTTTGCCCTATACATGTGCCCACTGTATAGTTTAGGTTCCATATGTTAGGAAATGTAGTGGGGAAGGAGGGTACCCCCAAAAAAATTAACAATCTTTTTCAACCTATCACCTTTAAAAAAGTAAAAGACACAAGTTTTTTTTAAGTTTTTTGAAGCAAGCCCTATCTACTCTATTGCACTTTGCCTGGTCTGAGGTGGCGAAGGCAAGTCTGGCGCAAGTTCAGTTCAGTAAAATCCGCAAATTAGCATAGTTACGTCCCTTCACCATAGCGCAACTGCGTAAGGGTGCGAAGTAGTGCTAGAGTAGGTCTACTTCTCTAGCGAATTTACGCCTGCACCCGTTACTAAATCGGCAAAGTGGAAAAATGACATCACGCTGGTGAATTTTTGCTAGCGTTAGCCACTTCGTCCTTTAGTAAATGTGCCCCCATGACTTACAGACCAATAGTAACCTTACACAGCCTGTAAAACAATAGAACTCCTTACCAGGCACTTAACCCCTTCTTTGCCTCAGCAGAAAAATATTATGTTACTGGTTAATAGAATTAAATCAGATACACTAAATTTGAAAAAATATATACAATTTTTTAATCAACTATCTTCTGTTGCATTGTTTCAATATTCAGAATAAACAGTGCATCAAATAACCAAGGGCAAGAGTTATTTCAATAGAATTAGAGAAATTTAGAGCCACTGAAAATTTGATATGATTGTATATGGGAAAGTTGGTATTACATTTTCTCTTTCTTTCTTTCAAAGGAGGTTATAGCAACTCTGCTGAACTACCTAAAAATAACAGAAGTCATTTGAAAAATGTACGTATTTGACAGTTTCTGAACATGTTTATACTAATATTCATATATACTGCAAACAGTAAATAGGTGAACATTTCCTTTAATTACACCTGGGGAGGGTTCGGAGTAGATTCCAGAGGTGCAGCCAAAGGTAAGAAATAAAAAGATAATAGATGAGGTCTGCAAACTTGGCATCAGCTGCTACAGGAGGAATTTGGCAGAAGCAGCAGCAGTGCAGGGAGGGGTGCAGCATATTATTACAGTACATGGAGGTATCATTATGACTCTTGCACTAAGAGCCGCTACTGCCATGAGGCAAGGTGAGACCCTTGCCTCAGGCAGCAGTGAGCAGCCAATTACAAGGGACAGCAGAAAGCAATCTCCTGTAACCTGAAATTCACTATAGTGCTCATTGCACTAGTGATGCAGCCCCCTTTGACCCACTTCTGTGCTAAAGTTTTAAGAGCAGAGGCGGCAGCAGCCCCAGAAATGCTCCTGCTAGCTCTTGGATAATTTCAAAGGAACTGGAATCCATTTCTGCAAGGCCCTTAAAGTATTGAAATTGGGTTAATGAAATGGCAGGAATATCCCACTTGTGACTCTTAAGATGTTACCATATTGCACCTTGTAGTAGTATTGGGAGCTGTTACAACTTAAGATCCCTTCAATCAGGGAGCTGTCCATATGGATGTATTTATGTATATCTTTAAAAATAGTTAAGCACTCAACAGGAGATAAAGAGAAAACGTTTCAATAATAATTAATAGCCCAATAGCTTAATTTGAGTTGAGTGATAAATGAATGAATGAGTTGAGTGCTATACTTTGTTAATTTCATTCCAACTGTTTACTAGCACCCAGGCATTTGACAATGAATTGTGCTCCTTCTTTGAATATGAATATCTTTATATAGCACCTGTTCTCCACGTACAGCTGTATATTTTTACAATACAGTTAAAATACAGGAGGGGACTTTCTATATGGCAGTGGACACTATCTGGGGCAAATGTTTAGTACAGGGTACAGTTTTGGACACCCATGTATAAAGAAAGAGTGATTTAAAAGAGAAATAATTTACCTTTCCAAGAAAAGTTTGAAAAATTGGGGTTGTTTACTTTACTTTGGAACAGAGTATGATCAGCTTACTACTCTATACAAGGTTGATCCAAATATTTGTGTAATTAGGATAGTGCAAGTGATGCCATCAGGATTGGAAAAAGTTATACATTGTGATGGCACCCTACTTATATGGTAGCTAGTGCCACAGTAATGCTAGGTCACACGTGCTGAAATTGTTGACCAAGTCAGCAGTTTGTTGTATGTGTATCAGTCCAAAAACATCAACCTGTTCTCTATCCCCCGACATGTTTGGCCCTGGGACCAAACAACTGAATTAACCCCATTTTGGTCCACTACCTGGATGGTCAAATCAGGCAAAGATCTTAGAGACCCTACAAGGAGTCGATCTTCAAGTGTATGACAACTTAAATTTCTAGAAAAAAAATCATAATTTAATAAATATACCAAGTTGAAATGTGAGGAACATGCAAGAACTGTATAAAAGACTTAATAGAACAGGTGACTAGTGGTCATCAGAAGTTAATGGGTAGGTGTTTGTATTTATAATATCCAAGGCAGACATTGCAGAAAGAACAGAAATATAAGGCTGAAGATGAATCTTGATAAAAAAATAATCAATGAAACATGTTCTAAGGACCATGTATTTGCCCACCCTAAGTTAAAGAGACTTCCTGCCTAGAGGAGGTTGAATTCTCAAAATCTCCAGTTTCGTTCAAATACCAGAGGCAACTTTAGCTACCCAGGAAAAGTTCATCTACCAGAATATACAGAACACAGTGTGCCCAGAGTTGATGTTTTCATGTTTATTAACCTAATATTCAATAAACTTAGTTCTTACCTTTAGCTCAAACGTAGTTGACCCATTGGCAAAAACTAGAACAGAGTCGGACTGATGAGTTTTAAGACCAAATTCAATCTTCCAGTTCCAGCCAAACTCACTGATGTGTTGCACGAAACTGCTCCTGTCAAACTTCACTGCTTGGCCTATTAGCAGGATAATGAGAGAGTTTGTGCAAAGCACCATGAAACCTTATCGCAGTTTCATATGAAATACAAAGTCATTATATGGGCTGTCTTTAACCATAGCCTGCTTTACATCTGAATGTAAGACTTTCTATTATAAGTTCACCAAATCAACAGCTGCTGAATTATTTGGACTAGACTAGAGCATTCTAATAAGCTCTAAGTATAAATTAAATAATATATATATATAAATATATATATATATATATATATATATATAGTAAAATATGAAATGAAAGTGTGTACCATTACAAGTGCAGTCTTGTTGCAGAGTGTGCCTGGGTGTTATTACACTGAGCCTTGCAGTGCTGTAAGATGATAACACTGTGGGATCCAGATATATCAACTCTTGGCAGGTACGGTTTTGGCACTGAAGATTTTGGCAGGGCAGATGAAACATTTTCTCAACTTGTAAACCAAGTGCCTGACTTAAATCATGAGCCGATCTAGTAATTTTTTCAGCAAGAATAAGTGGATTAGTGGCAGAACTTTGTCCCACTCCAGCCAACAAAAGAAGATCCAAATAGGATGCCTCTTCATATTTCTGGAGGCTGGCCATATGAATTTGCTGTCTGTCTACTTTAAGCAAATTACCAATAAACCTCTGCAAGCTGCGCCAGTGGTCTCCGATAAACTCTTCTGGGGATAAGTCCTTGAATCGCAGAACCAGTGATAATTTCAGGGTCTCCTTGGTAAAGCACCACACATTGATATGGACTGGAGCTGAGGTGGAAAAAGTGCCATCACTGACTGTAACATTAAAATTGTAATGTCCTTGTAGAAGACTTTCAAGAGCCATAATTTTTCCATCAGCATGTCCTACAGAAAATTGTCCCTTCTTAATTTCTTCTGCAGCCAAGCTGTACATAAGAGTATCATGTGGGTCTTGATCTGTGGCATGTAGTTTGCCCAGAACACTGCCATGGAAGACTGTCTCACTGGTGGTTATTAATATTTCCAAGGGTAGAACCACAGGACAGTAATGGCTTTGATCAATAACTTGGATGCTGACAAAGGTGCTGGAGGAAAGGTGTGGGATTCCATTGTCTGTTACCTGAAATCCAAGTAATTTCACAAAAAGGTTTATTAATGAACTATGATATGAATTTTCAGATATTAAAAAAAAATTAAGATATTTGTACATGCATATTAGCACTAAGATAAGCCTCAGCGGTTTTTGGAATAGTTAAGCTAAACACCTAAAGGCAGCAGAACTGCTTTTGATCAGGTTAGTCAGTTGAATACTGTTGACAGAAGATTATGAATTCAGACTTACATGATAGGACAAATATTTATTGTCTTGTTCACTTTTTCTTTTCCCCCTTTCCTTCTTATTACCTATTTCTACTTTTCTATTACTCCTATTCATTTTCTTGCAGTCCCCACACTCTAATTTTTTAAAGCTAGACATAATACGGTTGTAGCAAAGATACTCATCTGGCATCCGCCAGGTCAGTGATTATTTGATATTTTTGGGATCCAGAATAGTATTAAAATGATAATGTCATACACGGTGTCATGGCCGGCACCCAATACCAGAACAAGTGCCAAGCACCCTGGTCTCGGCTCGGCTTCACCAGTAGTGTGACCACCGTTGGGCTTCGGGAGGAGCCCTCAGCTTACATGGGTGCCACCTGGACTTAACGAGGGGTGCAAGGCGAGATGTTCTGGCTGGCAAAGGGGCACGACTGGTAGCAGACTCTTTTTGGACCGAAAGTCACGGTACAATGGATTAAGCAGAATCGTAGTCAGGCAGGCAGGGTCGAGGCAGGCAGATAGCAAGGATCGTCAAACAGGCAAAAGGGTCAAAACTGGGTGATCAATCAAGGGGTTAAACAGAAGAGTAGTCGTAAGCAGGCAAGGTCAGGATCCAGAAGTCAGAATAGTCAAAATAGCCAGGCAGGGGTCAAAACAGGTTCAGAAAACAAAATAGCACAAGGCTCAGGAGCACCAGGAATACAATCCTATCACGGGCACAGAATTAAACCAGAGATCCCTTTAAATATCGTTTGAATTTCGCGCCACTGCGTGCTGACGTCATCACGTCAGCGCACATGCACATAAAACCAGGAAGAGGCGCGCGTGCGCGCCCTAACAGACCAGTGCCTGCAGAGAAGTAGATCGGCGCGGTGGGCGTCCCTGCTGTCCCCCCACTAGACTACCAGGGTAAGATTTTCTCATACACGGTCTCTATGTAGTAGTTGAGTGCCATTGGAAGGTGACATCTGACTTACACAAATCCAATGGGCAATATCCAGTGTCTCCTAACTCCTAATTAGTTTTCAAATTGTACCAAGGAATTTTCACAAGATAAACTACAAATTAAGTTTTTTCTCATCAAATTAAATCTGGTCCAATATTTTGTCAAAAAATTATTTTAAGACCCGCCAGCCTACAATAGCAGGAAATTATACAAGGACATTGATCAGTTGCATTTGACCTTCTAAATTACAGTTACTCTTATTTAGATGTATTAAATAACTGTGCAATTTACCTGGATCTCCAGGAGATACTTCTCTTTGGTTACTCGCTTTGGAACAGCAATGTTAGACAAGACACCATCAGGACTAATCTTAAACACATTGCCCTCATTTCCTCCTATGATCCTGAAGTGAAAAGGAGGGCCATTCTTGGGAGAATCGTTATCTGTCACAATAAGTTTCACCAATGTGGTGGTAATAGAAGCACCATCCTGTGTAAAAGAACCAATCATAGAATTCAAGCAAAAATATTGGTTACTGTTGTATACTTATAAAGTAATATCAATAGTATATTTTGTGAAATACAATAAAAACCATAAATATTTCTACTTATTTTTTCATTAATGAAGGTGTTAAATATAAAATATTCATTACAGACAGCAAAGTAGCTAAAGGCACTTAGGTATAATTGCCTTCTCTGATGTATTAGAATTTAAGTGAACCTGTGCATATTTCCAGCTTGGGATTTTGTCTTACTATTCTGCACCATGGTAGAAAATGGTGATGTTGCTGAGCAGAGAGCTCAATTATAATAACTTATTAGTATTAACGTATAAAATATACATGAACATGATCTCCTTACCCGAATGACTAAGCTGTAGCTGGACTGGGAGAATATAGGAGGATTGTCATTCACATCAGACAAGTAGACTCGTGCTAGCACTTCATTAAAATGAGCTGGTCGACCATTGTCTATAGCACGGATTACCAGGGGGTAAGTGGACATCTGTAAAAAAATAAAATGCAGAAGTTCTCTAAATATCAGTAATTCAATTAACAATAACTTTTGTTCAAATCGATTCTGGATTTAATGTGTTCTTGGTATTGCATACAATGCACTATATAATTGTAATATTAGCAGAGTTTTTGGATTAGAAACTTCAGTCACATCTACTTAATGAGGAATCGTAAGATTTACAAATCTTAAATCATGATAGCATAAACCTCACCTGCTCTCTGTCCAAAACGCTCAAGACTCTAATCTCACCACATTCTGGGTGTATTGAGAAATGTCCTAATGGATCTCCTTTCATTATGGCATATGTAATTTTATTGTTTTGAGGTCCATCCCGGTCAAAGGCTGGCACCTGTAAGAGGTAAACATGTTTTATTGCAATTTTAAAGTAAATACATATAAACATTTTTTTTAAAATTTAAAATCTTCAGACATTTTATTTAGCAGTAGCTATATATTCTGGCTTCTTGTTATATCTTCTAACTCCCAGAATTCTGATCAGTGAGGGTAGAAAATTAGTCATTTTGTTCCATTGTTCTCAGTGCAAGGAGGGATGATAAGGTTTATATCAATGAGGCTTAGTTGGTGGTTGGTCCAACAAAGGTCACAGTCAATTTGGGGAGAATTCCTATTTCTAGATGCTCCAGAAAGGTCATATTTGAAGTCAACTAGGTTAAGATGCGTGAACACTTCTCTGATGTCTTGGCGTAATGGCTGATTGAACAATGTTTTAAAGGCATCCTAAGGGGTTCTGGGCAAATAATCAGTTTGAAAGGGATACTTGAACCAAGTAGGTCCAACATCCACTTTCCTAGAGAATTAGTGGTCTTGTGCCAAATATAGTTCATTATTGTTTTTTAACAGTTGCTGAAACCTTAAATTTTTCTTACCGCAAGAACAAAATCTCCCACCACAGCATCCTCCCTTATCTCTGCAACATAATCCTCCTTGCTAAATATGGGTTCATGGTCATTAACATCAGAAACATTAATAATCACAACAGTCACGTCACTGAGCGGAGGATAGTCATCACTTGTGGCTTCTATTGACAGATAGTACTGATGATCGGTTTCAAAGTCCAAATTATTGTTCAAGTATAAACTACCTGCATAAGGAAAGGACACAGTTTTAATTCAACAAAGAGATTTGTTTTCTGTAAAATATATCCTTATTACAGGTTCTTGGTTATGTCATTAACTAAATGGGTGCTTGGAAAATTCACCTGTTTCACATGACATATGTATTATTTTCATGATTTCCATTTTCATGATTCAGTAATGATGTCAGTTGGCAGAAGTACAAATTACCATACATGCATGGTTCAGTAATGTAGTACAGATGAAAACTTTAATGGATTATATTAATCTATAACTTATGAATCTAGACCAAATGATGTACTATGATAGAAAGAGAATAATTGTGTTCTTTTTAATGCTTGGATTTCTTACAACACCATCATAGTAGCAAACATCGCAATAGGTTCTCCAAAACCTCAATTCAATTGAATAGCTTGATTCCTATTCATTTGAATAGAAGGATCTTTCCTTCTATTCAAATGAATAGGAATCAAGCTATTTGATAATGAGGACACAGAGATTAATGAAGTTCAGTGAATACCTTATCAGCAGAAGTCATGTTTCTTCTTACCCTTGTATTTGGAATGGGGGTGACTTGTGGGGTTTGTAAGGGACATTTATTTCTTTAATACTTTTGTCATCAAAATTTTTCATAATTTTCTCCCATACCCCTAAGCTAGTGTCTTTTGTGATTTTGTTTGCTGATGAGCCTAATGGCTATTATCTTTAAATATGAAAATTGATATTGCAGTACAAAATTCATAATTACTGTCTACTCATCAAGACTTTAAAATGCTACATCACAAACTGAACCATCGTAATACTTATGGACTACAGTTAATTTGAAAGTACATTTATATAAACAGCATGCCACAATTTTACATTTGGTTGAAACTTTGATTGGTGTTACCTGTGTCTGTAGCAAGACGAAAAATGCCCTTTTCATTTCCATTCAAGATTTCATATTTAATTCCTATGATCTCTTCCCTGCTGTGGGTGAGATCTGATAAACTTAACAACTCTGACCCCACTGCTTTGTCTTCTGCAACATTTATGATTTTTTCAGGGCTCCCAAAAACTGAACGACTCAGAGAGGCTACAAACACAGTAATGTCTGTGCAAGTTGAGAGTGGATAGGGGAATCCGCGATCCGAAGCACAAGCTTTTAGGTCAATGACAGTATCCTCCATGTCATCTAGAGGTCTTTCTAAATGAATGATTCCGGTGGCTTCCTCAATTAAAAAGAGACCATTGGCTGAATTCAGAAGAGAATACAGGACTTCTGCATTTAATCCTAAAATCCAAAATAGACACAGGTGTGTAATACTATAAAAAGGCTGTCATAACAATTATTTTTAGTTGTTGTTTCTAAGATACAAACTATGTCCAATTAGTTCAGCTTGCCAACAGGTGAAATCTGTACAATCAATGCTTAAAAACAATATGTAGGTTCCCAACATGTTTCCTGCAGGGGTTAAAAAGCACTGGATTAGGGTAGTAATGATTTGCTCGTCTAGACACTTGTGGAATCAGACTTGGACTTGAGGAACTGGAAGTTAGTGAGTTCCATGCCACAACAGTTGAAGCCAGCAAGAACTTAAGGAATATAATGTTTTAATAAACGTCAAATTTCCTAAATTTTGGAACCACACACAACTCTATGCACTACTACTGGAATAAACTAGTTGCAGGATCTGCTTCTCCTCATGTTAGGAAGAGGGTAACTGAGATCACCTACATGGAATCTAGTCCATAAAGAGCTATACAATATGTGGTGACATATGACATATGTAGAGGGTTGTGGTGTTATGGCTATGTTTTGAAAGGCCTTTTTTCAAATGTAAAAGTAAATAATAACAAAGACCTGTAGAATATATAGACACCTGTATAAAAATATAATCCATTAATTTACCTTCATCAGGATCCCTGGCAGAGACTACAACAATAGGAGTTTTCACTGTAGTGTTATCAAAAACTGTCACAGAGTAGTGAATCATAGAAAAGACAGGGCTATTGTCATTTACATCCTGAAGGCTCAGCATTACATCCACTTGACAGGACAACCCTCCACCATCAGTAGCCTTTGCAACAAGCTTGTATGATGACCGCTGCTCCCTGTCCAAAGGTGCCAATGATGTCAGCTCCCCTAAAAAATGTAGGGGGGAGAAAAATAAGACTCATAAGAATATGAATGCATGTTCTTTAATGTTAAACTTGCACACGATGTTAAACTGGCACACAACACAACCCTTTACCTGGGTAACTCTTTACTTGGTATGTTTATTCCTTTATGTTATGACATTGGAAGTGTGATGGGCAACCAACCTAAGGCTTTAAGCTGAGCTGGTATTTCAGTTAATAATGGATTTTCTCAAGATACATTTTCCAGAAAATATGATATTCTTGAATGATGATACACGTACAGGGTTGGGGTGTTATGGCTATGTTTGGAATGCCTTTTTGAATGGTTAGCATCTAACACTGAAGTCCACAGGCACCACAATAAACAAAAAGCAATTTCTCCTTGATTCTTTCCCCTTGCCTAAGTTATTTGTTATCAGTAAAATCTAAACTGCCAAATGCACACTTAGAGATATCCACAGAAACTTACATTTGTCTACTGTAACATCTAATGCAAGTTTTTAAAAAGGATTAAATCAAAATTGGCATTCAAGCTGAATAAATATGACAAAATGTTTTTAATTAGCAAATTTCAGCAGGCAAAACTGCCTCCAGTGCTTTCAGGCAGTTTAAATTATAGCCAATGGGAATTGGCTGAGGTTGTTTTGGGCACACTGGTGGAGAAGGCATTCCATGGCCCTTCAGGCATACATTTCTGTATTGATATAAACATATTTTCATAATTTTATTTGGATAGACAAATGTATTTACAGGCACTTCCTATTTTATTTGTCTGTGCAGGCCTGTTGGTACTGTAGGTATCTCTGACCTCAAAAATCCGTACATATCCAAAAAATGTTCATACTGTACATCAAGACCGGAACCTTGGAGCTACTTCTAAGTTTGGGATTCCATAAGTCACAGGTTGGGAACAAAAGTGAATTGTTGTTAGAAAGAATGTGCTTTTTATTTTACATCCAGTGAACCAGTATTCTTCTCTATGTAATAATTTGTACATTCCTCACTGTCTACAACAAGAAGCAATGTGAATACCCTAGACAAAATACAAAGAAATATAATTGAGGGTTCTGAGCTAGTCTTGGTGCAGCCATTTCCAATATTTTCTTAATGATAATTTTCATGGGAAAAATAACAGCAGTTAATGTTCTGTCTAGGGGACAAGGGGTAGCAGCCTAAATGCCAGCTAGGATGAGGTATGAGATGAATGCTTATTTGTTGTCTTGAAATTTCTTAGACCAATAAGAATGGGTTATTGCTTATTGAGGCCAAAATGAAGGAAGGAATTGGATCAAGTGGGCTGTTCAATACTCTTCAGATAATAGTGCTACTCCAGCTGATTTCTGCACTGAAACTCATTTTTCAAAAGACCAAACTGATTTTTTTTATATTTAATTTTGAAATCTGACATGGGGCTAGACATGTTAGATTCCCAGGTGCCCTCAGTCATATCACTTGTGCTCTGAAAAACTTCAGTCATGCCTAAAGGTCCCCATAGACACAAAGATTTTTCTTTGATGAACGGCGATTTTAGTGCAATCCAACCAATCCATCAAATTATCTTGAGGTTAGTGTGAATCGATCATGCATCTAACGATTTTTCGTCCGACACAGGTCAGAAAATTGATTAGCCAGGTTAGAAATTTTTCATTGGTCACAGTGAAATGTATCCATTGTCCAATTGTTTGCAGGGCCAAGCAGGCAGCTAGCCTCAATTTTCCTGGCAATATCGCTTGAAATGGTCTTTTTAGTTGATGGACAAATCGTACATTTAAATGATTGTTTCAAGAAAAGCTTGGTCTAACGATAATGAAAAGATCTTTTAAAAATCTTTACATCTATGGCCAGCTTTACTTTTGCTCAAATTGGAGCTGGTTGCAAGGGTCCAAATTACCCTAGCAGCCATGCATTGATTTGAATAAGAGACTGGAATATAAATAGGAGAGGCCTGAATAGAAAGATGAGTAATAAAAAATAGTGATAACAATAAATGTGTCAAAGTTAAAAATTCTATAACATACTAAATGCTAGCTTAAATGTCAGCCACCCCTTTAAGCATCATGTTTGTAAGTCAACCTTATAAAGAGATAAAGGACCAGATTCAATTAGATAAGAGTCATCTCCTTATTCAATTCCAGATTGTTCCATAGAGTAAGATGGAATTTAATTATAAAAAATATATCTCACTGTTTATTACATGAAAACGATTTAAGTCTATGGGAAAAACTATAACAAATAAGAAAGGGGTTTCTCCTCAAATTAAATTTCACCCATAAGTTTTCAAGTATAAAAATAAACATAAATGTTCTGTTGAAGGAAACTGCACATAAGAAGACAACTTACCTGTATTCGGATCTAGTCGGAATAGGTTATCCCCAAGACCATAAAGTGCGTAGGATAATTGTGCATTATTTTCAGCATCCGAATCCTTAGCTGATATTTTAGTGATAAATAGTCCTGGAGGTGCATCTTCAGAAACCGTTGCTGTGTAAATCATCTGATAAAAGTAGAATTATAGTAACATCTTGCACTTTATCTTTTCATAAATGCAAGACTATAACTTTTTAAATGATGAATGAGCCATTAGACAGGTGCTTTGTCTACCAGTCTCTTCCTTTCCAATAGAAGGAACACAACCATTTTATCAAGCATGAAACAGCATAATTAGCAGCCTTATCTGTGAAATCGAAACAGTTCTTGTGTAGCAAGTGTGAACAAGACCTTGAATGGTCCCAATGGAAGAATAAAGTTTACGCCACCCAACACTGCTCATAAAGTAAAGAAAGTTTTCCAGATTTCCTAGAACAATTTTGCTCTGTGTCTTGGGGGAGAAATTCTATTTAATTGCACTCTCCTACACTGTTATCTGCTAACCAACTCCTAATATACTGCTCCATTATAGAACTCTACAATGGAAGGACTACAGGAAAGGCTTCTGTGCAGCAGTAGGGCAGAAAAGCAAAATATCTCCTGTGCTTGTGCTATATTAATCTATAATACACAAAGCCATGAATATCTTGTAAATTATATAGTGAATAAAGTAAAATATAAGGATATTATAAGTTACTGAGGAGTTTCATGACCATATAAAAACACGAGGCCGAAGGCCGAGTGTTTTTATACAGGTCATGGAACTCAGAGGTAACTTCTAATATCCTCATATTTTGCCACAGGGGGTACTTTATTTATTATAATACACAAGTTTCGGTGAGTCATGTGACAGAAATGACATCAGAACTCACCGTTTATAACTGATGACATCAGAACTCACCGTTTATAAGGATATAATTTACAAGATATTCATGGCTTTTGTCATACACAAAAGACATGAATATCTCATAAATTATATCCTTATAAACGATGAGTACTGATGTCATCAGTTTTAAACGATGAGTAGTGATGCCGTTCTGTTACATGACTCACTGAATCTTCTGCATGATAATAAATAAAGTACCCCCTGTTGCAAAATATGAGGATATTAGAAGTTACCTTGGAGTTCCATGACCTGTATGAAAACACTCGGCCTTTGGCCTCGTGTTTTTATATGGTCATGAAACTTCTCAGTAACTTATAATTTACAAGAGGGGGGTACTTTATTCACTATATATTCAACAACATAGTACCTAATCACTGTTTGTTGAGAATGCAATTGCATGCAGACAGAATTCAGCAAGTCCTGGTTACAAGCCCACCTAATGACAGAATGTAGGATGTACCAATTTGTGCAAATTCTAAATGGATATGACAAATGTGTATAACACACAAATAGACATTTGTATAATTTTTATTGACCACTGTGGTAAGGAGACATTAAAAACTTAGCATCTATCCATGCATGAGGTTTACCTAAAATGTATTTTGCTTTGAATGTTTAAATTTATAACACGGCTGTCCACCACTAGGCATTTTGGCTCACTCTCCAAGGGATGAATTTTTCCATTCCTTAATCATGTAGTATGCCAAATAATTAATAATAATATGCCAACTACACTGCACAATAGTAGATTTCTAGTTTATAAAGGATTTCAGGTTTTCTAGATCCATGAAATCACACACATGATTAATTTTGAAACTAAATTTGCATATATTCTCAATTCATATAATGAATTTATATACAGGTCCAAAAGGGGTGTAAATTGATGTCAGCCAGCTACAAACTAGATCAATTCCCATGTACTGTAAAAAATTGTCCTCATTATTTATCTATACTTATTTTGTTTTCACTACTGAAGTTAAAAGCAGCTAGCATTGTGTGGTAAACTTCCAAAGCCCTGTGGAGCGCTGATCAAGGATCACTCAGGAGTCTGACACTGCTAACATAAATTTTCGGCTTTATTCAGATATGAAGATTACATCGGTGGGTGTACAATTCTAACACATTTCGTGCCCTAAGACTGGGCACTTCAGCAGAGTGAGTCTTAGGGCACGAAACGCGTTAGAATTGTACACCCACCCATGTAATCTTCATATGCGTCTTTATAAAGCCGAAAATTGATGTTAGCAGTGTCAGACTCCTGAGTAATCCTTGATCAGCGCTCCGCATCGGTTTGGAAGATTGGTGCATTAGCCGGTAAGGAGTGACCGGTGTATTGTGAGAGGTGCGATCAAGCATGAGTATACGCAACTCCGGATGAGCTCCGCCATTACCACATTGGCAGTTGATGTTCATTGTGTGGTAAAGCTTGACTTCAACTTCCATATGTAAAAATTATAATATCCTTGTGTATGAAGCTAGTACATTTTGATGTCTCTTGGCAATGCTAATTACAAAAAGGAATAGCCTTCAGTAACTAAACCAGTGCACTGAATGTGCTCAATCTGGATGGGTTTTTTTTCTTAAAATACAAATTACCTGCACATCCTTTACACTGTTTTTCTTGTCAGATCATTCCCTTTAGAGTTTCAATATATCATATTCTATATGACCCTCTGCTATTTGAATCCCTAGCCTTTTCTCTGAATTGTCTGTTGCATGATTGTCTATTTATCTTCAGATTTGTTCCACACACCTACCTGCAGGCACTCAGGACTGTTGTCATTGATGTCAAGCACAATTATTTCAATGCCAACAGTAGCTTGGAATTTGCCATCTGATGCAGTCACTTGCAGAAGGTGTTTCTCTTCTTTCTCTCTGTCCAGGGGCTTCTTAGTCTTGATAACCCACTGGTCTCCGGCTTTATCAATACTGAATAGGCCCGAAGGGTCTCCATCTGGGAAAATTTAAGTAGTAATACATATGTAAAAATTAAATACAAATTTTACTATTAAGGTTACTACTGACAGATTATTTTATGTCACAACACATAATATTTCAGATCAGAGTATACATATTATTTATTCTGTTTTATATGTGTATAACTCAACAACAGGACAGGTGATAATAGAAAGAATGAGCACCCAAATATAGAGCAATTTTTGTGATATTTCAACCCTCTTTAATAGGGAAGGCCTGTGGTGAAGGTATATTGGTACTGTCTCATGACATACCTAATATCATATGTAAGAACTGAAGAATCTGATGTTCCGCCAAGCCTACACCATCATCAGATTCATCAAATGTATTGTGCATATACTTGCGGAATTCAGTAAAAGTTGCCCAGTAATTCTGACCTGATACAAAATATGGCACTCGAATGTGTAAAATAAGATTAAAACAGGACTATCGTTTAAGCACAAGAAACGCTACCCTTACATTTTGCATTCTTTGAGACAAACAACAAAAATTAATTTCTCTTATGAATAGTATGCATTTACCCATGAACCCTTGAGTCTGCAAATAGTATTATATAGTCTTACCTGTGATATAACAAGTCACTTTTCTGTTACTCTCAGATATGTCTTTGTCCCAAATTTTGAAGGTGGTTATGACTTGTCCTGGTTCACTGTTCTCAGTTACGGATCCCTTGTAATTTTGAGAGGTAAAATATGGGGGGTTGTCATTATCATCCGTCACTGTCACTTCCACCAGGACCTCTGAGGATAGCTGTATTTTGCTGCCTTGGTCTGATGCCACAACATAAAAGCGATAGACATCTTGTTTTTCACAGTCCAATTCTTTTAATGTTGTGATCCATCCTTTATCACTGTCAATGGTAAAAATCTGCTGGATTTCTGCTGAATCTGCTTTTAGGCTATAGGTGACCATCCCATCACTTCCTGTATCCTGGTCATTAGCAGTGACCTGTATAACAGTGCTTCCAGAGGGCATATTCTCAGTCATGGAAGCTCTATATAGATCTGCCTCAAAAACAGGCTGGTTATCATTTATATCCTTTACCTGTATGCTTACTGGCACTAGGGATATTAACTCTTTGCCTTGGTGAGTACAATTTGCCTGCACATCAATTAGATACCATTTGGTTTTCTCATGGTCAACACCTTTTTTCATAATTAGGGCTCCTGTGTGCTTATTCATGGAAAATACCCAGTCTTTATTGCTTTCTGTAGTAGTTCCTTCCACAAGGCTATAAATGATTGGCTCTACGGCTAATGCTTTCACAAGACCCACTTCGGAACCCATGGGCAGGTCTTCAGATGCTGAGAAGCTATATAGAGGTTCAGAAAACCTGGGTAAAGGGACTTCTTTTGGCACTATCTGAAGATAAACAGGGACACCTGAGCTCCAGTGTGGTATTGCACCATCTTTTGCTATGACAATAAAACTTATGGCTTGATTTTCTAATTTAAGAAGGCTTTCCTTAGCTGTGATAACACCACTTGTAGGGTCTATCTGAAATAAATCTTCATCAGATGTGTTAAGTGAATAAGTGACATCCGCATTTAGTCCTTCATCTACATCAAAGGCAACTACTTTAATTACAGGGGTACCTTTATTGAGGTTTGACTGCACAGATAATGTGTACTCCATTGCTTTGAACTGAGGTGGATTGTCATTCTCATCAGTTAATATTATTTTTACTGTGCAGAAGGCTGCCCTACCTCCTCCATCCTTGGCCATAATTTTAATAGCTATAACTCTCTCAGTGGAATTCTCACGGTCAAGTTTAGCCAGTGTAGCTATATGTCCATCACTATCAATTGAGAACTTCTCAGAGGCCAACTTGTTTATTATTGTGTACTGTACAATGCCATAGGGACCATCATCAGAATCTACTGCCACCACCTCAATTACTCCTGTGCCTGCATCTTTATTTTCAGCCAGTTCGACTTCATACATGTCTTGCTGGAATGATGGACTATACTTATTGGCATGGTTGACATTAATATAAACCGGTACACTGGCCCTGAAGACTCCATCTGACACTGAAACTAGAAGGTGGTAAGATAGATTTAAACTATTTTTACAAAGGTTAGACCTGGATATTACACCAGATGTTCTATTTATGGTGAAATGCCGATGGTTGTTGCCTGATTGAATTAGATACTCAAGTTTACCAGTGTCTATACTATCTTGGTCAAGAGCCTGGACTTTTATGATAATGTGGCCACAGTTTGCAAGTTCACTTACATTTGCTTCATATTGTTGCTGAGTGAACTCTGGAGGATTGTCATTCACATCAGAGACATTTACAATGACTACAGCATCTGCGTGTAGAGGCGGATTTCCATTGTCTATTGCCCTGACTCTAAATTGAAACTGATGTCTCAATTCATAATCCAATTTTTGAGCTGTTGTTATTTCACCTGTTTTGGAGTCGATATGAAAGAACTCAAGAGCATCATCTGTGTTGTTTCCTAAAATGTGGTATGATACTTGTTGGTTTTGTCCAGAATCTTTATCAGTTGCTACCACCTGAATGAAGGGTCTATGTGGAGGCAATTTTTCCATAACATGACTCAAGTAGACCAATTTAGAAAAGACTGGAGCATGATCATTTACATCCTCAACCTCTACTGAGACTCTAGATTCTGAATATAATCCCAAAGTAGTGTCAGTGGCTCTGACTGTAAATTTATATTTTGTTTTAGTCTCATAATCAAGTGGGCTTGCAATACTCAGAGCTCCAGTTTTAAAGTCGATGTTAAACAGAACTAAAACCTCATTTTCCACTATATTGTAAATTACACGAAAGCCCTCTGGACTGCGGGCCTGTATGTGCAAAATAGGAGTGTTAACTAGAATGTTTTCTGGAACTGTTACTTTATAGTAAAGACTCTGGAATATAGGATGTGATTTGTTTCTTAGAATGATTATTACTTCCTCTTCTGCTTGGAAAGGAGGTTGCCCATGGTCTATCACTCCTACTGTCACAGTATATTGACTCAAGGCTTCAAAGTCGAAGGGCTGTTTCCAAATGATATCTCCCAAATTTGGGTCAATCCTAAAATACTTATATTCCTCTGCTAACCAGTACGTTAGTTCACTGTTTCTCCCAGAATCTTTGTCTATGGATGTAACCTGGAAAATAACATCACCAGGCTCTAGTCCATCCTGAACTATAATATAATATGGTGTGTTTATGAATTCTGGTGGATTATCATTGACATCTTCTACTTTAACTTTTACCATAGTTTGAGATACTCTGGGTGGATTTCTGTTATCTCGTACCTCAATTACAACATCAAATTTCTCTTGCACTTCTCTGTCAAAGCCCAAACCCTTTGTTTGCAGGACACCAGAAGACTTACTTATCTGAAAGTAATTTGTATATGTAAGGACTGAAAAATAAAGTGGTTCATGTAGATGGATACCCACCACATCCAGTACAGTCAAAACCTGAACCTGAGCATCATTTTCTAACACCCGAGCTTTGTTGTAATTTTGATCAAATTTCAAGCTGCTATCTTGTATGTCCGTCACATTAATTTTTACCAAAGTGGTATCATAGTACAATCCATCTGATACCTTTACTGTAAGTTCACAGTATGCATTCAAAAGGGAAGGATCATTTAAAGTCAGAAGTCCAGTGCTTTGCTCAACAAAGAAAGCATTATCCTCATTGCCTTCAGAAATACTATATGTTACCATGGAGTCATCATCCTTAGCTTCTACATGAAGGATCTCCATGCTTTGGTAAGCTGGTAAATAAAGATTCAATTCATAAGTGTCCCTTATTAATCTAGGTGGTGAATCATTAACGTCATACACCTGTATTGTGACTTTTGCAGGTGTTGAAGCATAAAAACTTGGCAGACCCCCATCATGTACATGTACAATAAAATTAAATTCCTTGGTAAGTTCATAATCAAGTTCAGCTGTTGTAAAAATAGTTCCCATATTTGGCTCAATCTGGAAATACTTGAGAACCTCTGGATCTAGGATCTGGTAGGTTAGTAAAGCATTGGACTCAGTGTCATTGTCATAAGCTTGAATGATCAGAGGAGTAAGGTCTATATTAGTGACCATGCTTCCAACTACTGCATCTTCACTAATCTGTCCTGTATACATCACTTGGGAAAATACAGGTGCATTGTCATTCTCATCAATAATATAGATAAACACTGTATTTTCACTGTAAAAGCCCAGAGAACTGTTACCACGCACTTTGAGTTGGTAGGAAGAAGTGGTTTCAAAGTCCAATTTCATCATGGTGGATATGATGCCAGAGTAGCAGTTAATGTAAAAAGCGCCCCCAGTGTTGCCATCTCTGATTTCATAATTAATGGAAGACCAGCTAGTTGCGGATACCATAGCAACAAAAGAGCCTATGGGCATTAGTTCACTCATCTCGACCACATACTCAGCAGACACAAATCTAGGAGGTGAGGCATCAGATGGCTTGACATAAATATTAACCGTGGTTGTATCCTGAAACTGTGGTGTCCCTTGGTCTATTGCCACTACTGTCATTATAAAGTGGTTCTTTGAAGGGTGTTCCAATGCTTTTGCTACAGATATAACACCAGAAGTTGGATCAATTGCAAAATATCCCTCTGTGTTACCTGTTGACCAAAACAGGTTAAAAGTGTTAGCAAAACCGCAATATCTATATATGATCCTTGGTGTACAGTCTGTGTAAAATACAACAACACAGTAAGTAACATGGCAGCACTCACTCATTTGTATAAATCCGATAAGAAAGAAAAGAAATCATACAATATACATGGAATAAAATATGAATTCACACCTTTGTGTCATTAAGATAAAATAAATAAAAGTATATATATATATACTGTATATATATATATATATATATATATATATATATATATATATATATATATATATATATATATATATATATATATATATATATATACTTCTGTTCTGTTAACTGTGAAACAATATTTGCCTCACCTGACAGAATAGAGTAGCGGATGATTGCATTGATCCCCTGGTCCAAGTCAGTGGCCCTGGCTTGCACTACTTCTGTTGTGATGGGAGCAGAGTTTAGTAGACTTACTTCATACATAAAACGAATGAAACGAGGGGGGTGGTCATTACTATCCTGTACCTGAATAGTGACCCGGACAAAATTCCTTTTAATTGGGATTTCTTGATCTCGGACCTAAAGGTGAACAGAAATAAGGACTTATGACCTTTGAAGAATCTAGTACTCAGCACAATCTACATCTACATTTTCCATACACTTTTATTTGCATTGTAAGAAGTGTGGCAACACTCGATCTTCCTTATGAGCAGAACATTTGCTGCTTATAAATATCAATATCACTGCCACTACTCTCCTTGCCTTAATAATTCTTTAAAACCTACCATGACAGTCAAAATATGAATGGGAATAGTTTCATAATCCAAAGCCTCTGTGGTGAATAGGGTGCCACTGTTTGGATCAAGACGGAACATTTTTGAGCTTCTTGGATCTGCACTACTCTGGATGGTAAAGATTAGCTTGTTTCCACTGTCCTTATCTGTTGCAGTGATCTTAGCTATCTCATCTCCAAAGGGTACATCTTCAGATACTTGAACCTCATAGTGGCTTTCCAAAAATTCGGGCAGGTGGCGATTATAAGGGACCAAATCAATGAAAACCTAAAAGAAGACATACTTTTGTTTGGTTCTTAAGAAAGAAAGATTAAATGCAAAGAAGAAGAAAGACACAAGGAAAGAGTTAAGGAAGGAAAGAGGCGACATGAGCAATGAAAAATATCTTCTGCAATCCATAACTAAAAGGCTTACCTGCGTGCTAACAGAATTAGATCCATCTGTGACCTCAACAGTTAGAATATAATTTGATTTCTTGCTTGCGTGCAAAGGTTGGGCTATTGCCAAACCACCAGTTGTCATATCTATGTCAAAGTCCAGGTCATCATCACCACCTGGAGAAAGAAAGAAGAGGTAATTCAGTATTTCCTTGTTTCAACAATGGAGCCTTCAAGAGCATCCATTTATGTCTGTATATATGTATAACTTTATTTGTAAAGCGAGCCTTCAAGAGCATCCATTTATGTCTGTATATATGTATAACTTTATTTGTAAAGCGTTGTTAAGGAACCGCGGTACTGTACAATGCATAAACGTACAATATATAAAAGTCCTCCCTACAAAGTACACACAGGGAGGAAAAGTCTCATAATAAATACAATAAATATGCATAGTACACATAGCTTATATAAGGACAAAATGCTTTTTTTAAATTTATTTTCCCATTTTCAAAACACAAACAAAAAATAAAACTTAACAATAAGAAGAAGGACAGAGAAGAGAAGACTTGATAGAAAAGAGAGGAGATGAAGTAAAGAGGCAAGTGTACCAGTTGTTTATATCATGATCATTCTCAGTTAGCATCAAATACTTTGTAGCTCCAGCCAAATCTCTCCAAAACACATAGAACAGAGACCCCACCCCAAGTCTACATTTGGGACATTAGTTTGACACATTAACATATATTTTTGCTAAATGGTCTGGGGTTAGGAATGCCCTGTTTAGGAACTTTATTTGTACATATCTATCCTTCATAGAAATAGTAATTTATTGGACCAACTTATTTTGACGCGCGTCAATTGAGGCGCCCGCCACAATTTTTATACGCGCCCCTATTTTGACCAAATGCACTAAAGTCAATGGGCGTCCGATAATTCTGATGAGCAGCAATTTTTATGTGCACGACTATTCTGACTCGCCAAAATTTTTATGTTGCAGCAGATTTTTCGCTGCATATTCGCGCCTGGCGAATTTATTCACCCATCACTACTGACCACCAATGTTTTTTTTTAACGTTCTACGTTCTTGTCTTGATGATCAGTGATAGAGGAATCGGCCACCTCAAATGCAAGATTTAAAGGTTTTCAGAGGACTCAGGATTACTGATAAGCAGAGTGGCAACTCCTCAATAGTGACCACGTATACAGCACTGCCCTATGCCACCCTGATTTACGGTTGGGCATGGAGGTGGAGAGTGTTTGGCATCGAATTAGGTGAGTAGTAGCTCTCTTTCCAATCCACTTATATTTTAGGCAATGAATTGGAAGCACTAAGTTCACAGCATGGGATGTTCTCTGTGGCAGAAGTGGCATGGCAGGGTGGTGAAGACTTTGCAAGTCCGTGCCTTTATTACCCTGCAACAACCTCTTTCCCAAAGTCACTGAGCGAATTTTGGAGCAGGGGGAGTAACTGTATATTATCATAGGATGTTCTACCTGGCTGGAAAGGGGCGCCCCCAGGGTCACTGGAGAACTCATCCCTCAGAAGGCTATGCCTCCTCTATCCCTGTGCGGTAGTTGTAGGAAAGGTCTGGGGTGGATGGCACTCTGGTGCATTCCACTTCCGTGTGCCCGGCTTACGCGAGTCCCCGGCTTTATTGGCCCTATTAGGTCTCGAGGTGTTCCTTGCCTCCAGGTTCTGGAATCGAGCCAATTTTTTACCCCGGTATAGCGGATAGGCAAGGAAACCTCTGTAAGTGTAATGAGCTTCCCACTTTCTCCGTACGCCAGTAGGGGAAGTGTAACTCCGGGAACGCCTTGTTTTGCCTCTCACGCTGGGCCAGTAACGCCCCCCAAGGACACAATGCTTAAAGGGGTTGTTCACCTTCCAAACACTTTTTCCAGTGCAGTTGTTTTCAGGCTGTTCACCAGAAATAAAGACTTTTCAATTGCTTTCCGCTTTTAATTTTTTACAGTTTTGCCAAAATCTAATCTAATCTAATCTCTGGTTTTTCAGTAATTCAGGTGCAGACTCTAAACTGTTACAATTTTGCAACATTTATGGGCAGATTTATTAAGGTTCAAGTTGAGTTTTTCACAAAAAATTTGAGTTTTTTGAGTTGTATTTTTTGGTCAAAACATACATTTTCGGATTAAAAAAACAAAAATGTTTCAAGATTTATTATACCCGACCCAGGAAATAGCTTGAATCCGAAAATACACCATCAAACACCTGTCCATTCGAAGATGTTAACAACCTGCATGATGTTCGCTATTTTTTCAGAGGGTTTTGCCTGAAAACTCGAATAATTTTAGTGATTCAAGTTTTTTCCCACGGAAAACTTGATTAATTCGAGTTTTTGGGTTTCAGTACTTGAACTCACAGAATTGGGGTTTTCCCATTCGAGTTTTTTCTTAAATAAAAAACTATTGGAGTAGTGAGTTCATTCGAGTTCATTTGAGGTATAAAAAACTGTAACACTCGACCTTTGATAAATAACCCCCTTAGCTGATACATTTCTCGGCAGCATCTCTGGGGTATTACCAACAATTGTATCAATTTTAACAGCTGCTTTTAATGAAACCCAGGGATTCTGCTCAGCAGGAACAAAGAAATGTATCAACTAAATGTATTAATTTAGAACAGTTACAGAGTCGGCGACCCCCCTCCCAGAGCTGCTTTAGGAAGACAAAAGAAGGTGAAGAATGATAATTTAAACTTCAATATTAGAAAAATGGACACAAATAGAAAATAGAAAGTACAGGCATGGGACCTGTTATCCAGAACCTGGGGTTATCTGGATAACGGATCTTTCCATAATTTGGATCTTCATACCTTAAATCTACTAAATAATCATGTAAACATTAAATAAACCAAATAGGCTGGGTTTGCTTCCAGTAAGGAATAATTACATCTTAGTTTGGATCAGGTACAATGCACTGTTTTATTAATACAGAAAAAAAGGAAATTATTTCGATGGCCTTTCTGTAATTCTGAGCTTTCGGGATTGTGAAATCTGAAGATTCAACACTAACTTTTGGCCAATGTACAGGTACCCACAAAGGTGCCCAATAAATTTTTTTTGCCTTGGCTGTTATCCAAGTCTTTTGGATGTCTGGTCTCCCACAAAAATTTGTATGTGTATGGCCACCTAAAAGGAATTGTCCAGTGTAAAAATAAAAACTGGGTAAATAGATTATGTTACACATCCAGTCACTCCAGTCTTTATACATTACATTTTTGGCTAACTAACTATATTAGAAACTTTTTTTTCTTTTGCACAGCCTATCTATTTACAAAGTTTTTATTTTCACACTGAACTGTTCCTTTTAGACGGATCATGTGCATTCTGCCTACAAACTGAAAGTATGAGGCCTATGTGGCTCAGCAGATGACCTCCCACACTTACCAATGGAAGGTGTTAGAAAGGCCTAAATGCATCAATTTCAATCCTTTTTCAAATTCAATCCTTTTGTTACATACAACAATGCAACTGAAACCCTTCATTTTTCTACGTCTTTAGCAATCAGATAACAGTTTAAATTCATAAATGATAAACATATCATTTAAAAAAAGAAGAAATAAGAAAAATTAGCAAATTGTCTAAGAACATTACTGTTGACAGAAAGCAAAGGTAATTTTTCAAGGTAAAAATATAGTTTAATGTGACTGCAGATGCATAAAAACTGAACTGGCAGCTACTAAAGGGGCACTGATAAAATAGTTTTTTTCCTTATAAAGAATTTTGGAATAGTTTTACACATTGTTATGGTCTACACAAAACTAATGAATCAGTTAGTCATGAATGATTAGGAATGTCACAGCCAAAATGTAAACTTCTAAAACCCATATACTTATAAACAGCGCATTACTTCTGCTGCACACCTGTAGTACTTCAGGTAATAGGCTGTTTGGAATACCATGGTGGAATAGCATTAAAACTGAAAGAAACATGAAAAGCTTTAATTAAACTGGCGTAAAAATCAAATGAAATACAAATGGGAAATTAAGTGATGATAGTTTTCCTTTGAGCAGTGACCTCAGTGTCCAACCCTGAGTAAAGCATCTCCTTAATTTAACTGGAAAAACAAAACAGATGGAGCTGGCTGGCCCTAAAGCAGGGCCACCTGTATGCTAGGGCTATTCAAACTACCTGTCATTGAACACATTCCAAGCATTTTTTTCTAAATTGATTCTTCTGAAAGGATGCAGAGCTGCTTTACTGTGTCTGAATAATGTGATCTGGGGGCTCTAGATTCCCAGAAATAATAATGTCCACCAACATCAGGCTCAGTGTGGACCCAGTGACACTATATTTACTGTACGGTGGATACATTTATCCTTGTTGATTTCACCTTAACTGAGCATCATACTTACCATATATACTTGAGTATATGCCGAGTTTTTCAGCACCCAAGAAAAGCTAAAAAGGTCTACATCGGCTTATACTTGAGTCAGTGCAGCGCATATCAGGTTTACCTTGGCTGCCTCATGCCTCAAACGTATAATTAACGTGCAGCCTGGATGACAACGCACGTCACGTGACAACAGCGTCGGCGTCCTCAGCACTCAGCAGCAGCATCGGCTCCAACCCAGTACTGGCAGTCTCGCAGGCACTATGGGTGGAAGTGAAACTACTAGTGAGGGACAGCTGGCTGCTAGCGACAGACGCAGGAAGAGGTGGGCCCACTGCCATGATTCACCGGAGAGGTGCAATTCCAATTTTGGGTAAAGCCCGCCACCCACACACCACCTGCATACTGCATATGTGTTCCTGACATCACACCGCAGCGCATTTAGGAGCGGCTTTCTTTCTAGCACATTCTGGAAGCGATCGTTGGTGTGATGTCTTCTCTTCTTCGCATAAGTTCATCAGGCAGCATCAGCTTGGCAGTGACACTCTTTGTCCTAACTGTCCACAGTCCACTGGGCCTGGCACATCATACCTTCTAACTGAGGAGTTTACTTTCTAAAACTTCACTGATTCTGAAGCCTCCAATCGAACCCCTTGTTGCAGCATCACAGAAGGTGGCACAGGTACTGACTTTTGGTCCTAACTAATACTCGATTCAAAAAGTTTTTCCAGTTTTTGTAGGTTAAAATTGGGTACCTTGGCTTATACTCGAGTATATACGGTAACTTTCAGGAATATCTAGTAAGTAAGTATGCTTTCATTCCAGATCTTACCCTAATTACCCTGTAAACTACCCATTCCATCCACTGTCTCAGTCCCTTGTTAGGGTGGCCAGCACCATTTGCCACACACTGGGGTTGTTTTTGAAATGGTTTCCAAAGCACGTTATATCAGTCCATACTAAAAACCAAATGATTTTTTAGTGACACTTACTTGCTGCCCTGAATATGAATGGAACTTTAATAAGCAATGTTGCTATACATTTACCTTGCTGTGATATAAGGACTGGTCCCAACCACATAACTGGCCAGAGTGTTCCAGCTTGAAATCCAAAAGTTTAAGAAGTATTGACCCTATGGAAGATTATACTGACAACTTTATCTCCTCAAACCAGCTGGTTTCTTTTACTATTAAAATGCATAATGCAAGAAGTTATTGTTCTATCCTTGGTATATAAACAGCTTCTTTGCACATAAGTTATGCCTTGTTCTTTATGTGCAATGGTTAACCCGTGCAGTATGCGCTAATGGAAAAATAAGGAAATAGTGTGGTCCTTCAGTTATTGAGCATAACTGCATGCAGTTGCAGAAAAGCTTTGTTCTCACTCTTACCTATGATCTGAAACCAGACTTGATTATTGATGGACTCTGTGCCAATTAAACCCACCATGTGGTTCACCGGATCAGTTTCCATGACTTGGAAACTATAGTGGGGCTCCTCAAAAGCAAGGGGCTCTTCTAAAGGGTCAGGCTTTGGGATCCATTCGATGTGGAGTCGTACAGTGGATGATCGAGCAGGGCTGCCACAGTCTGCTGCTTTTACCTGTTGTTAAGAGCATAGGGAAAATTTTAGAACAAGAGGAACATAATCAGTAACTAATCAACCAGAAAAACAAGATGTGTGCTTGAATGAGCCTCATTATGTTGCTTTTCTGTGGATAGCTCTTGGATTAATAGCTCCTTATTCTTACCGTCAGTATAGTGTACTCTCCAGCAGGAAAGGGTCCTTTAGAGGAGATAACACCAGTGGATGGCTGAATGGTAAACATATCTCCTGAGTTCTCAATAATACTGTATGTTACTTTAGCATTGACTCCCTTATCCCTGTCCATAGCTACAAGCCGGTAGACAGGGGCAGGATCAGATAAGAGAGGCCTCTCTGGAAGCTGAACTGTGAAAAGTTTCTGAGGGAACATTGGGGGATTGTCATTCACATCAAGCACTTCAATGACCACACGGGAGGTAGACTGTAGTAGAGGCACCCCATTATCAGACACAGTAACCTAAGGAAAACACAATATGAGTGTTATTTGGCTTAGGATCTTATTAAAGAAATACAAACAAGACAAATATTTTAGTAGGGCTCCAGAAACCTTATCAGATGAGGTGTGTAAGAGGCTACATGAGCTCTTACCAGAAGGTCCTGTTGTCCTCCAATCTAAAGGTTTGGGTTCCTTCAGACCCCAACCATGGTGCAGGGGAAATTTTGCTCACTACATCAAAAAACTTGGACAGCACTATATTATTATTGTTGTTTTGTTACCTTCTCTGGTACCCTACCTACCTCCTGGGCCTCCTGTAGCCCTACCTATTGGGCAAGAGGAAAATAAATTCTACTTTTGCACTACTTATTTCCTTAATATTAATCTTTCTATTTTTATGATGCATTAAACACTCAATAATCACAAGCCTGGTCTCCATGACTTATAAAGTATTAATGCTTAGTAAATGCTCAGTGACAGTTTGTTTAAAAAAGTTATGCCACCTGCTCTGCCGTACAATTTGTATTTTTTACATAAGGTCAGACTAAAGCTGCCGATAGAGGTCCTTTAGACCAATTCTGCAGCTTATCTGCCAGTGTATGGGGGCTTGCAACGGGTCTTCCTGATTGATATCTGGCCACGATATTGATTGGAAAGATTTAATCTTTCAGGTGACTGATCCGTCGGAGCCCATTGCTCCTTATTGGAATCCGATTGTTCCACCCTAGGGCCGAACGTTCGGAATAAAGCCCTGCATTGGTGGGCATATAGGGAAAGATATCTTATAGTGTATGGCCAGCTTTAGAGCCCATTTCCAGACCTTCAGGCTCAATCAGTTAAAACCTTCCACCTTCCAGTTCAATCACTTAAAAGCCCCAAGGATACAAAATGCATAGGTGAATGTTACTGTATCACAACTGAACAATAAATCACCTAGTCAGTATACAGGATCATTTGTAGGTGAGGAGCACAAACTCCTACCAGACTGTAATAAACCATTTAATTTAGGCAACAAATAATTAACTGACTTTAAGACTACAATTGTGGACCCATTCCTTCGGGCAACACTGTAGACAAACTAGAATGGTAATCACAAACCTCAAGGATATGTTCCTCTTTATTTTCCCGATCCAACTGTTTTGCTGTTGTCGAGATCAAGCCTAGATGAACAAACACAACTTCTGTTTACTGTACATCATTTATGATAATATATTCACATTGAGTATAGGACTTTCAAGCTTACAAAGCATTTTTGCTACAGTACCAGATGGCAGATAGTCTCCCTTGGCTTTACAAAAGTATTACGTAGGGATTTGAAGTTTTTCAAATTTTTAAAGGCAAATGCTCTTCAGAAATGCTATGTACTATAGTCTGACTTGGCACAATATTCTCCTCTGTGAAAAAGTGTGGGGCCACTCCATACTCCATTAAGTAATAATTAATTTTGGAGGTTTTAAAGGCCTTTTCATCTATCCATAAACGTATTTCCTTTTAAATGAAGCTAGCAGAGATGCAAGCAGTTTTATGCATTTGAAATAATGCTAATCTTTTAGTTTGTACTAGCCACCCAAGTGATTGGCTTAATCTGGTTGGTCTTTTTTTTTGCTAATCTGTATAGGTGGGTATTAACCTTTGAGCCCCATCCTAATAATTTTAAATGCCAAAGCTATTTTTTTTATATGGTGCCGCCTGGTGAAGACTAATGAATGGCCATACAAGACTAGATCCACTCATCTGACATCCATTGGAGTATAAAGATCTGTTGGACGAGGACCACACCAATGTGCAGAGGCTCTTCTGATCCTCTTTTAAAAGAATTTTTAAATTTCCCTGATTATTATCTCCTTGATTCAGTTGGGGAGGCCCATTGGGCCCTATACACAAGCAGATAAGCTGCCAACTCAGTCTGAAGTGGCCAGAAAAGCAGGTGAATCTCCCCATGTATGGCCACCTTTAGCTACTGGATCCCAATATCAGTTTATGACAGACTCATTTTATTTGCTTCTCATTAAAAGTATATTAAGGAGTTAAATACTCATGACAATCTGTGTATCTTGAAAATTGCTGACAAACTCTAGCAAGCTATGCCTTGTCAAACAAGCCTTTTTCTCCACCAACGCATCTACACTGAGGGAGAAAACACTGACCTTCTTCCAGTTGCCCCAAAACCACTGTGTATTGACAAGAATAGCATCAGCATGTTCATGCAAAGATGGGGCGAATTTAGGTGCAAAGATTTTGGCCAAAATCCACCTTGTCTGTGCACAAGCCAATGCCATGCTTTGGGCAGAATGAAGTGGATTAACATTTTCTGCTCCAGTGTAGAAAATGCCCTGTGTCACATGGTCCTATTTGCTACAGAAAAGAACAGGAAAACATTTGTCTATTCTAGTATAAAAAATATCTCAGAAAATCTTAGCTTTTGAAAGTTTACTAAGGCCTGTTGTTTTTTGTAAAAGAGATTAGGAAATACATAGCCAGTCATCCTCTGAGCACTTTCTACTCTTTCTACAAAATCCAACGCAGAAGGTTACTTTTCCAAAAAAGGACCATGGGTGACTGAACATTGACTGGCTCTCTTTACCCTCTTTACTTTAACTACAGAAGTTGCAGACCCTGCGGTTACAGGGGGCCCAGGAGTGTAGACTACCCAATGGGACCCTAATTGATGAGCAAGTTTAATATATCTTGATTGAACAGGTCAACTAACCAATATTTTTGGCCCAAAATAAAATTTGCTATGGGGCCCAGTAACATTCAGTATGTTTCTTTCATTAAAAGGCATTTTACTATAACCAGAAGAAAATCTAACATGCAGTTCCTTTGAGTAATTAGGGGCATTGTGTGAGTCTTTAGAAATTTCAAATATTTCCCCATCATGGATTTATATATTAATGAGACACTCTCTGGTCCATTTAGCCAAGGCAATTAATGTTACCATTCATTGACCAGAGATTGCAAGTCTCATCTAAAACATGTTTTATGCCTGTTGCTCTGTATCATGTATGTTATTTTGCTTTAGGCTTTTTATTTTCCTAATACATGTTCAGGATCATACTTGTATTTATGTTTCTAGAGACAGAACTAGATGCGAGACCAGAAAATAAGCTATTCCATATTAAATTTATATTTTGTCCAATGCTATTTAAAAAAAAAACCACCTAAATTTTACCCACAAGGCAGCATTTTTCACGAATTCTAGGAGGTGTCTGTTAAAAAGTCGATTTACTTATGTCGGCACAAGTTAGCATCACTTTTGGTAAGCATAGTTGCGCACAGCGTCAATAATGGCAATTGTGTAATCAAGTCAGTTGTATGTATAGGTGTTAATTCCAGGTCTTATTTATGTCTGGGTGCCCTGTTCATCATTTTAGCTCGCATTAAAGCAGATAACTGATTTTAGTGCACCAAAAACCAATGATTGGAAGTTTTGAATGACAGAGTCAGACAAAAACACAGAAGAAAATCACTGCTAATAACTCAATTAGCTAATGAACCATAATAGTTCAAAATTGTAATTAAAGTGATACTTCTAAAGCAATGCTGCAGAACGTGGCTAGGTTTGTCCCAGCAAGCTGAAAGTGATGAGCTAGTGGATCTGTGTGAGTTTTAGGCAAATGAGAATTGTAATGAGAAGTCTGCTGAATTAATTAGTGATAGAGAAGGGTAAAATGGCATTTCGAATCTCCTTTTATCCAAAATAGTTTTCATGGATCTTGAGTTTCAAGGTTTGTAATGCACATTTCATTAATATGCCTTATTTAAATATCACCAACGTACTCTGCAGCACTTAGACACCATTTACATCAGTCCCTGCCCCTGGGGAGCTTATAATCTTTATTCAATCATATCCTGAACCAATTAATCTGCCTGCATGGTTTTGGAGCATTAACAACATAGTGAAAGCATACAAAATCCTTAAAGATACTGCCTTGGCTGGAAGCTAAGGGGCAAATGCACTAAAGGGCGTACTGACTAAAGCTGGCGAAAATTCACCAGAGTAACGTCATTTCGGAACTTCGCTGGCGTAACTTCGCTCGCGAAGGAGACTCTAGCGGTACTTTGCTCCCTAACGCACTCTGGCGATTGGACGTAACTATGCAAATTCACAAAGATGCGGATTTTACTGAACGTTACCTCTTGCGCCAGACTTGCCTTCACCACCTCAGACCAGGCAAAGTAGATAGGACTTCCTCAAAAAATAGTTGAAAAGTCCCAAAAAACGCTAGCATCTTTTCCTTTTTTGCAGGGTGATAGGCTCCAAGAGTGTAAATTTTTTTTGGGGTAACCAGCTTCCCCCCTACATTTCCTAACATATAGCACATAAACTATACACTGGGCTCATATGTAGGGCAATATAACAACTTTATTTTCTTTTATTAAGGTTTCCCAGGCTTGTGTAGTGTAATGTTTTAGAATTTGCTGCAACATATACGTGCATTAAACTTTTACTTCCCGCCGTATGCAAATTAGGCAATGCTAGCGCAACTTCACTTTGCTTGGCGCAGTAATGCTAGCGAAACTTCGCCAGCTTTCAGCACCCTGGACGCAACTTCAGATTTTATTCAATTAGCGTTGTCCTGGCGAATCTACACCTGACGAAGTGTTGTGATATGAGCAAAGCCATTGCTGGCAAATTTTCGGAGGTTAGTAAATTTGTCCCTACGACCCCAAAGTTAAAGGGATTTTTTAGTTATGTAACTATTGTAACATCACTCAGTTTAACACTGAGTTATAGTTTTTAATGTCACAAATATATAATAATGAAGGTCTCTCTACCTAAATATTTATTTATACATGAAAAATGAAATGCGGAAATTCACCACGAATTCCCACCTGGTGAATAAATTCGCCCATCACTAGTCAACATAAATACCATAAATTCACTGCTTTCAGAGGGCAGCCGTAAATGACCAAATTGAATGACCCGGCCACTACTTGTGTGGGCAGCTTTAAAGGGATACTGTCATGGGAAAAAAAATTTTTTTCAAAATTAATCAGTTAATAGTGCTGCTCCAGCAGAATTCTGCTCTGAAATCCATTTCTCAAAAGAGCAAACAGATTTTTTTATATTCAATTTTGAAATCTGACATGGGGCTAGACATTTTGTCAATTTCCCAGCTGCCCCAAGTCATGTGACTTGTGCTCTGATAAATTCACTCTTTACTGCTGTACTGCAAGTTGGAGTGATATCTCCCCCCTCCCTTTTCCCCCCCAGCAGCCAAACAAAAGAACAATGGGAAGGTAACCAGATAACAGCTCCCTAACACAAGATAACAGCTGCCTGGTAGATCTAAGAACAACACTCAATAGTAAAAACCCATGTCCCACTGAGACACATTCAGTTACATTGAGAAGGAAAAACAGCAGCCTGCCAGAAAGTATTTCTCTCCTGAAGTGCAGGCACAAGTCACATGACATGGGGCAGCTGGGTAATTGACAAAATGTCTAGCCCCATGTCAGATTTCAAAATTGAATATAAAAAAATCTGTTTGCTCTTTTGAGAAATGGATTTCAGTGCAGAATTCTGCTGGAGCAGCACTATTAACTGATCCATTTTGAAATTTTTTTTTTTCCCATGACAGTATCCCTTTAAAGACTTTTATCTATTTATTATAGTCCATAAAATAGCCCCTCAAGGGAGGAACACATAGTCCCTTCACAGCTTCAATCAGTATAAATGCTCTCTCCTTTCATATATGTCACATAAATGGGCTCCGGAGTCAGCAGGAATGTGTGCTTTATGAACAAAAGCCTAAAGGAGTTGTCAGATGGATACCTCTCTTGGCATGCTGGGTCTCGTCTGCTGGATTGGATAGTTGCTGTACAGAAACTCAACCTGTTGTGTACTTAGTTTAAGGCACTGAAATTTTCAATGAACAAATATCATCTTTAGAGTTGACTTCTATGAAAACCCAGACGCAATTGCTAGAGTACTGTTGCAGCTTTCATCTTGCACTTAGCACCCAGCAAATTACCTAGTACATCATAAATGCTGCTTTTTATTCTAGTTTTCTGAAATATGACTTTTGAAACTCAATTTATTTTTCCGACTCAGGTTCCCCAGTAGCACGCCTAACATTCAAAACAGTTTGATAGATTAAATGATACAATGTCCAATAGCTTCAGCCCCTACTTAACATGATCCCTGAACTTTATTGAGGTCTGAATATTATATAATGTTATATAATATAAACTATTACAAATGATGCAAAGGTTGTTAGGAGTTCTCTGGTGGTGATGACAAACGTAACAAGTATCAATATATGCCCGGCTCACAGAACTTATAGTAGAGGTAGAAAAATTAAACAAATTTATTTTTAAAACCTATATTTTAGAAAAAATGGTAAAAATTGGAAGTGCATTGCACCAGTGATGAAGGCTGCTGTTGGAACCCTTGAGCTACTGGAACCTTTGGAGGAAGTGGTGGTTGCAGCTTTGTACAGTATGTGTCAATAGAGGCACTTTGTTCAATTTGGAATAGGAAGTGGAATAGGAAGGAATGGGCCAAACGGTGCTAAGGACAAGCTCAAAGAGCGCCTGCAGGAAAATTTGCTGCACTTGTGGTCGTAAATGACCCCTATAATTTTTTAGTAATGACTTTAATTAGAGTGCAATTGTGTTTTCCTCAATAGAATGGAAGTTTATATATATTTAAAGGAATACTGTCATGGGAAAACGTGTTTTTTCTAAAGCAGATGATGAGGCAAAATGACCTGAGATGACTGCCTACACACCAATATTACAACTAAAAAAATACTCTTGTGGGATCAGAAATGAAATTTTATATGCTAGAGTGAAATATTTACAGGGGAATTTAGGAATAACAACTACACCATAAAAATCATGAAAGAATCCCTTTAAGTTATTGACATCTTTTTTGCTGACCTGGAGCAAGTTTCTCAGTTTGGCTTATGGCAGGGACAGCACTAATAGTTCTATGGTTAGATTTAAATCCAAACTACACATTTGTGAGCTGTGAGCTGTGCCGCCATTATGCCACCATACTACTTATCATTATAACACTTTCTATAACTTCATCAAAGAACTTATGTTTTGCCAGATTTATACTTTTATATTGCACTGTCCAAAGACACAGCGGAAAGAGCGAATTATGGAGCAGTTAATATAGGTTTTGTGAAGTAATTTAGAAATATAAATCACAGTAAGCTGAGTAATGAGAAGGAACATATGGTGGCAAAGGAGGGTGTTTTGCATTAAATGCTGGTAGTGGGTTAAACCTGAATGCATGTTGCAAAGGATAGTTCATCTTACAACTGGTCTACTGGCATGCTGCAAAATAATTGCTTTGAAAATAAAGTAAATGGGACATCTGAGTCATGAAAAGTGGTCAAATGTGTGTTTGCAGAAGAGGTGCTTGGGTATGTTGTACAAGTTATGTATGTTAAAAGGGTTCTTCACCGCAAGGAAGCTTATGGAATGTTGTGACAGGAAAAGATGTGATGACAGATTCCCTTCAAAATAATCACACGCAAAACTGTGTATACTTTCAATGACAATATCAGACAAAAAATACAGAGATTTGCTGTCGATCTCTCCCATTTTCCCATTGAAATAGCAGTAGGAATCACTACCAGTAGGACACCAGAAGTTTCATCATCACCCGCTGTAAATTTTTTTCAGCTACAAAAACACAAAGAAGCCAGAGAATTCTCCAATACAAATTTTTACTACCAGTTTTATATCACCCATCATGTTGTTATTTAGTATGAGATTACTGGCCCAATTTTATACTAAAATAGCATATCAGAAGGGCAGACATAATGGTGTTTTAGGGATCTGTACTAGAAAAAAAAGGTTGAATTATTCCAGCTTCAATCACAGGAACAATGCATTCAATAGACTACTGACACTGGAATGCTGGGGAAATATATTATTGATCAGTGCGCAATCTAAATGTATTCTTGCACTTAGGCCCCATGTTGTCTTATTTCAATACAATGTATTGCATGTAGTAAATCATACCTAAACATTAGGCAACACTTTCAACACCAGTCCTCACAAGCCTTACAGATCTCTCAAGACCACAAAAATGAATTATAAATACTGTACATCTTTTGTTCTGCAGAAATTCTTTAATTGGAAAAAAACAGATAGATGGATCAGGCTCTTATTAAGGGTATCTTGCATTAACAAAGACAGCTCCAGTGTCAGTCAATGCCAAGCTCGTGTTTTCATTACTCTACATCAGTTGGTAGGCAGGAATGCAGGGAGCTTAATTAGTTGAATAAGAACTATGAAATCTGCATTGGGATCTTGCATAAAGCCAAGTAACATGGTATATTGAATTCAAGGATTTCAAAGACTAAATCAGTGCTCATTAAGTGCAAAACTACCTTGCTCGTATGTATTTTAGCTTTTATTCATTCATCTTAAATATAATGTAAATTAGGAGGCTGTAACTGATTGTGGCACAAAATATGCATAACTCAGATTTGCAAATTTCTACAAGGACAGCTTTAGGGAAGGTGAGGAAGGAAATCTTTTCCAGGCTTGCAGCCATATATGAGAACCTTCTGAAGGAAGGAAACCTACAGTAGATCAAAGCACAAAATGACATATACTGTATGTAGTACTGCATTTTGGATATTCCACAGCGAGCCCACATGGATTAACAGATATCTTGCCTTTCCATCACTTGGCAACTATGAATGTACAGTATACATACCTGTAGATGGGTTCAGGGCAAAGAATCCTTGGCTATTCCCATTGGAGAACTGAAAAGAAATTTTGCCAGCAGAAACAAAGTCTGAGTCAAAAGCATCCAGTTGTAACACAGAGACATCAGGCTGTGAATTTTCAGTTATTGAAGCATAGAACACAGCCTGAGACAGCTGAGGGATGTTATCATTGATATCAGTAACTTCAATGTAAACTTCTGCAACTGAGGTTAGAGGAATGGACCCCAGGTCTGTGGCATAGACTGTTAGCCAATAATGAGAAACGGATTCTCTGTCCAGAGGAGCCTCAGTCCTAATTGCACCTAGAATAAAAGAATATTTGTATCAATATATTCTGATTACAGTTGTACAGATGGGGTCACCTTAATTTAAAAATATTACTCAAACTACAAATCTTCAAGTACATGAGAAAACAGATGGAGCAAATAAAACCCAAAAACAGACAACTGACCTGTTTCTTCATTGATACTGAAGATGGAAATATCAGAGCCATCCCTTATTGAATATTGTATCTCCCCATCTTTCCCTTTGTCTTCATCCGTAGCTGTAATGGAGAGAACTTGAGTCCCTGGTGGAGAGTTCTCTTGTACTGACCCAAGAAACACAAAGGATTGAATGTAGGGAGTGTGTATATTCTCATTAACATCCAACACCTCTAACTCAACATGACAAACTGAGGAATGAGAAAATGGGTACCCAGCATCTGTAGCTCTCACAGTTAAGTTGTAAAAAGACCTTTTCTCAAAATCCAGTTTTTTCTGTAGCGTTAAAGCGCCTGTTAATTTATCCACTTGAAATATCCCATTCTCATCATTTATAAGAGAATAGGAGACTTCTCCATTAGAACCAACATCCATGTCTAGAGCTTCAACAAAGTATAGTGTAGTCCCTAAAGGAATATCTTCAGGAGTCTTCACATTTGCTGTCACAGGCCTGCAGAGTGGAGTATTGTCGTTGACATCTTCCAAAGATACAACAACATCAGTAACAGAAAATAGTTGCCTGCCCTTTGTAGGTTGATCTTTGGCTTCGATTTTAAGCGTATATGATGTGAATGTCTCTCTGTCTAAGGTACCCTTGACTGTTATCTCTCCTGTTTGACTATCAATTCCAAATTTTTCTGTAGGTGTCAGAAGTGAGTATATTACTTTGCCGTTGTCTTCTATGTCAAGATCATCTGCTCTTACCTTAAGAATAGAGGTACCTATTTTAGCATCCTCTGGTATTGCAACACAATATCCAGATTTAGGGAAAATGGGTGCATTATCATTGGCATCCAGCAAGTTTACAGCTAAAATTTTCCAAGAGGACTTCTGAGGTACTCCAAGATCATATACTGTAGCATTGAGAATATAGGAACTAGTTCTTTCTCTGTCCAATGATGAAGAAACCATTAATTTCCCTGTTTCCATGTCCAAGACAAAGCAACCATCATCATTTCCTTCAGAAATTACATAAACAAGGTGACCATTTAATCCAGTATCAGTATCAGAGGCAGATAGTTGAATGATAAATGAGTTGATTGGAGTGTCTTCAGCAACATCAATGGATAGCGGGAAATCATCATTAAATTGTGGTGTACAACTATTTATAAGGTAGATATTGAAGGGGGTGTCTTCCTCCTGGCTCTGATCTTGTGAGTGCCTATCAAGTGAATCTATGATGGTTGCAGCTATTTTATTTACCACTCCTGTGTCTTCACATTTTACAGAAACAGGCAAAGCCTCACTAGATATTGTGATATTAACTACAGTAGGCAAGGCATAATTTTCACCATCATTGGCAGTGACGATAAGAGAGAAATTGGAAGAATGCAGATCAGATAAACCATAAAAAGCACCCCCAACAGTAATAATTCCTGAGGTAGGATCTATTTTGAATTTATGTTGCTCATTGCCAGAAAGAATTTCATATTGGATATTCTGAAGCTCATCAATGTCCACAGCAGAGAGGGCAACCACTTTTTCTCCAATAGAGATGTCTCTTGGAATGTGTACATTGCAGTTCACTTGTTCAAACATCGGAGAGTTGTCATTTAGATTGTTCAGGATGAGAGATATAAACACCTCACTTTGTTGACGGAATGGTGACCCCCAGTCTGATGCCCAAACACGCAGGCGATACCACCTTTGAGTTAACTCATAGTCAAGCATCCTGTTATTGGTTATGACACCAGTGAATTGATTGATTTCAAATGGGGTACCTTTTGGGCTTGCAAGAGTATAGGTGATATTACCATTATTTCCAAGGTCTGCATCAGTGGCAGTAACCTGTAAAATTCTTGATCCTACAGGGATATTTTCATTGAAAGTTCCATGACATGAAGACTTTGTAAATACAGGAGCATGATTATTACAGTCTATAAGGTCAACAATAACTGTGGATGAAATTTTCCCATTAAGTGCAATCACTTCCAACTGAAACTGAGACTGATCTTTTACATCCATATGGCTATTGGTAACAATTAAACCAGTTTTGGAGAATATTTTAAATTTATCTGTAGGAGCTTTAAAATGATAATCTACGGTTGGAATGGCAGGAATAATTTTTAACAAAGTAACATGACTTCCTGGAGGGGCACATTCACTAATCTGGACTTTGTAAAGTTCCTGCTTAAACCTTGCTAAACCAAATCTCCAAGGAGGAATATGAATGGTTTCCACTGGTGAATATATTGGTGGTTTGCTTTTGTCTTTGGCTTGAAGACTGAGATTAAACCCTTGTTGGTTTTGTATCCAGTTAATCTGGGCAGTAGAGACTATTGTGAATTCATTTTTCCCTACATGTGAACGCACCACCTTAAAATAGTTTAATGGGTCTCCAGCAACAATCTCCAAAGAATCTATGCTACATTCAGAATGTGCCTGGTCCATAATGACTGTGGCATAAAGCAGCCTGTCTGCTAAATCTGGCATTTTTGTTGTTACAGATGCAATAAAAGGAGTTTTTTTGACTGCAGGCTCCACCAAGACTTCCAGAGAAGCTACATTCCCAAAGCCATCTCCAAAGGAAATCTTCTTCATGCGGTCAACTACTAGAATTTGAAGACTGTGACGAGATTTTTCAGTGGCATTCAATCTCCCAGTCAACATGACAATACCACTAATTGGATGAATGCAGAAAAATGGGGTCTTGGTACTAAAAGTATAAAAAAACATTGCATTTTGTCCTATATCTGCATCTGTGGCACTTATTTTACCAACAAATTTTTTGAGAGCAGCATCTTCTGTGACTTTAAATTGATAAGCTGATTTTGATAGGAGTGGTTTCAAGTCATTTGTGTCCAAAACTTGAATGATGACTTTAACCCTGGCTTCGTACAGTAAAGACTTCCCTGAGGCATGGACTATAAGCTGATAGTTGTCTTTATCCTCTCTGTTTAGAAGTGCTGAGTTACCACTCCGTATTCTTATACGCAAAAAGCAGAAGTCTCCAACCACTACATCCTCTGTTTTAAACAGGCCGGTGGCATCCCCTGATACAATTCGATATTTTATTGACGATTGAATATTTTTAAGATAAATTCCCATTTTTACCTTGCTAGCCACATAGGTTTTTGGGGCAGAATTTTCATAGATGGTTGCATAGTACAAACTCTGAGTAAAGTTGAAAGGAGGAGGATCTTCATTCCTTGGACTTTCTTGACAAGCAGAATAGTAATGTAACAGTATGACTAATAGAAGGATTCCTCTGCTGGTAAAACCCATTATGGTGTGCATTCTCCCTAAAAGAGAAACCACAAAGCATTATATACATATTTATAACACTTTACTGTTCACCCATAAGGTGTCTCTGTTTTAAGCTTAAAAGTGAAATCATTTGCTGCATTTGGCACTTGTTTATCATAAGTTAAAACTCCAAACAAGTTCTTATTTACATTTTGCTTTGAAATACAGTTACTTTACATTTATGGAACCATGAATCAACTAACATTTTAAATGGGTTATTGATAATCAGGTTTTGCATAAAGCCACTGCACGAAAGATCAACATATATTTTCTGGTAACTCATTTCATTCTCTTCTAGATCATTAACACTTTCTCTGACTGATACGGGAACCAGATAGACACACTGACCCTCTTTTTCCATACCATCTTCTTTTAACAGCATCAGGTGTGTTTCAGGCCTGAGCTGGTTGCATAGTAAATAATATTAAATAAAGATGTCCTAAAAAGAAGGCAATGTAGACTATTATGAAGACTGATAATCCCCAGGATCATGACAAGACTGTTGGACAGCCTTTCTCATCCCAGTACAAAATAGCTAGCAAACAAACATGTTGACTCAAAATTTTAGGAAAGCAAGGGACCATTCAATGTCTTCTTCTCGGTAAGATCACTGGTGTGACCACAGTCATGAAGTATTTCTGATATTCACCATCTCTGTAAAATTATTGGCAATAGGATTAGAAGTTTGGCAAAACAGTCAGGTTTAGGAACTTCAAATAACAATTACAAGTATGGGATCCTTTATCCCAAAACCATTTATCCAGAAAGCTCAGAATTACAGAAAGGCCATCTACCTTAAACTCAATTTTATACAAACAATCCAAATTTTTTCAAATGATTTAATTTTTCTCTGTAATAATAAAACAGTACCTTGCACTTGATCCCTACTAAGATATAATTAATTTGTATTGGAATCAAAACCAGTCTATTGGGTTTTTGAACGTTTACACGATTGTCTAGTAGTCTTGAGGTATGAAGATCCAAATTACAGAAGGATCCGTTATTCCAGGTTCTGGATAACCGGTCCCCCATACCAGTACTTTCTGAGAAAAACGAGCTACATGAGCTATAGGCAACTTTTAATTTACATTAATATTTTGAGTTGTCAGCATCACTTTAAAGGGGCATTTTATGGTCATACCTTTAACATGATATTGTGGCATTCTATGTCATGGAACAGAGTAACCAGGCATCTGTACTTTTTTTTGATGTACTATGCTGTCCAGGACATCATGTTGCCACAGACTGCCATGAAGGTCAAACTATCTCACCATTAAAAAAAAATTAAATTGCACTGCTCGACAGTAGAGCTTAGCTCCCATTTTTAAATGGGGCTCGCCTGTTATGCGCCTCATATGCATGTAACTAGGGTGACTATTTGGCTCCACTGTACCTGGGGCAATGTTCTTATCTCAGCTCCTGTCTTAAAGAACTTCTTCTGACATATACCCATGCCTATATTAGTGGATAGACATGCCCGCCTTTAACAGTAAAGGGGCACAGGATAATGTACCGCTTCATTAGGCCAGGTAGCTTATTAAAATGCAAGATACGCACCTGTAAGTGACTAAAGTTTTCTGCATGAATGTTAATTAACAGAAGATTGCCTGCCAATGAATGGACTTCTGAAGGTTAATTAATGGGAGATAGCCCATACTACAGGGAAGGTGCTCTGGTTTAATTAGGAGGATATTGCCTAGACAGAAAGGGAACTTCAGAGAGTTTGTCTGTAAGTCTTATCTCACATAATTTCCTAACCTTCAGTTTATAGGTGCCTAGAGAATTTTGTGCAAGGCATAATTGAAGTTTTAGTGATATAATCTTTCTGTCTAAGGTTTCTTGTAGATATGGTCTAGTTATCTGCCGGGAACACATCAGACAGAGCAGTGCTTCTCAAAGCAATAGGCGGCTGCTGACCCTCATACTAAGTATTTGTATGCCAAGAATAGGCATAGGATGAATAATCTATCTGAAGTCTGGACACACTGTGATTTAGCATGAGCACAGGATAGAATGTTCATACTGATTTCAGTGGTGCCCAAAGATCATACATGTCAGCATACCAAACTAGAAACTGGGTTATTCTAGCCCTCCTAATTACACAGATATACCCACATCCTATCCATTTCATGCAAGCCCTACCTCTGATCAAATCTGTTTGGATGCCTTGTCATTAAATATTTGCTTTAATTTTTGCACTATGATGATTTAAAGTCATATGCTCACTCTTGACCCTGCCTATTCACTAATAAGCATGCAATACACATACATATGAGATAACCAATCACTATTCTCTGCTTCTTATGAAACTACAGCCCTACTATGACACTTTGGTCGCCTGCTCATGTGTCAGTGGTGTAACCCTTGCGAGGGCCACTAGCAAACTGCAAACTGACTTCCCTCTTCAACTTGTATTGAGCAGAAAAATAGTTCTTTAAAGGAAACATGTAACAGTGATGCATGTTTTTCCTGTGTCTGTGTGGGTTTGTTTCAACAGTTTAAAAACATACAGGAAGCTTAATTGTTCCCTAATAAAATTAATCTAGTGTGTAAAATAGATTAGGCACCTTAGATTTTAAACTCCACTGGGGCAGGGATTGACGTGGATGAGGAATATGTTGGTGCTATGTACATAAAGAATAACAATAATACCCTCTTCAGAGTTCATTTTCCATTTATATCCCCTTGCAAAAAACATAATTTATTATGCTTTTGACTATTTGCTTTTAAAGGTATTTGTGGGTGCTGCTATATTACTCCAAGATTCCCTTGATGTCCTGCAGAAAATACAACTTTCCCCGTTTCACTTTTCCTTTGCAAAGTTTATTTATTCAGAGTAGAGCTGGTCCCTCCTATTCTTTTATTTTGAAGTGCCTTTTGATGTGACAATGGAAATATAATTGCTTAATGTATATAATAATAGCAAAGTGGGAGGTCTTTTTGAATGACCTTGTAATAGAAGTGGAAGGTTGAAAGGCCATCAGGGACATTTACTGTATAAGGAGTGTTCACTACCCTGTAGAAAGTGCTGTCTAAATGACATGTGGAAAAGGGTCTGCATAATAATTGGCCTTGAAATAATCTTATTATGCATCTAGTGACTACTTGCCCTTAGGGTAAGGTCACACTGGGAGATTCGGGGAGATTTAGTCGCCTGGTGACTAAGCGCCTCTTCTTTGGGGTGACTTATCTCCCCAAACTGTTTCCCCCTGTCTTCTGCCTGCTAGAATGAAAAATCGCCTGCGGCATGGCACTCGCGGCGCTTCATTTTCCGAAGTCGCCTGAAGTCGCCTCATTAGGAAACTTCGGGTGAATTTTTCCCATAGGGATAAATCTGGCATAGGTGGCTAAGTAAGACAGCTGAATGACCCACTGGTGGATGGAGTTCAACAGCACAGTCTTGTTCTGAATTCTGAACTCACGCTAAGGAAAATACTATTTTTCTAATCATATAATTGTACGACATGCACCTGAATTGCTGCTGGGCAAGGAACTGCAAAGTTTAGATTTGACAGTATTAATTATACAATGTCCCTAATTAGTGATGTGTAAATCTGTGCAGCAAAATTCGCGAAGCACAATGGGCGTCAAAGTAATTTTGACTCATGTCAATTTTGACGCAATCTACAATTTTTATACATGCAACTATTTGGTCCAAATTCATTAAAATCAATGGGCGTCTGAATAATTTTTATGCATGCATCGTATTTTTTCGCTTGCGGCAAAATGTGTTAATTCACAGCGAATAAGTGTCTGGCAAATTTATTCGCCCATCACTATCCTTAATCACCAAGGTTACACATTGTACTACATAGACTTTAGGAGTCATTTATGACCACAGTTGCCATGTTTTTTTTAACCACAATGCAGAATGCAGGTGAGATGTCTGACACAATTGCATCCAATGCATTACAATTTGCACAATTATATTTGTGCTCTGACACTAATCAGACCCAATTGCTCTTTTCTAATTGTGGGTGTCCTCATTACTGATGCGACATGTGTGTGACATGTGCGCAGTTGTGCTCTCCATCTGATGTGAGGAGGTAAGCACTGGGCAGGTAAGGGGGTGGCATCATTAGAGCACTTTTTTATGAATGTAAAGAATTGTGCAGCTTGTTGCTTCTATGTAAATAAATGATGATCCCCTAAAATTGCCCCTGCCTAAATGACCCCTTTTGTTTGCACACAGTACTCAGGAGTGGCTGCTCATAAGACCTATACATCATACTATAAAGAATATGTATGCACATGATCAGTCCCTCATCTCTGGCTAAACCTATTATGTAGTAGTTGAACTACAGCTAAGCACATTATTAAGAGAGTTCTAAAAGCTGACTGGTGCAAGATTACAGCTAGTAGGAGATGTTGGAGTCTAACAATCATACAAAACCCATAACTGACTCTGAGAGTTTGTCAGACATCATTGAAAGGATATTAGACCTATTATAATGATGGGTTAGGCTGCAAGATGATGTGTGATAAACTGGCTGGTAGTGGATTCAATTATTCTGATGTGTTAGTTCAGGCAAAACAGCCAGACAAGCAAAGTAACTTCTGGAGCGCAGCATTATATTTCTCAGCCATTTGTAAAAACTTCCAATTATGAACCTGTAGTGTTTAACAGCAGCCCTTTTAGGAAATGTTTGTTCATGTTTATTACTATGCAGCACAGGGGACATTAGAGGGCGCCCTCTATAGCAGGCCAGATACTATGCCTTTGGGATGATGCAGCCATGTGGAGAAGAGCTGGCAACTTCTCATCTTGTTTGTTATATGGCAATAAGCTTTGTTCTTATTGGTTCAGGAATGTGACTGCTTCACAGAATGGATATTTTATCTGTTTTGTGAAACTGAGCTTTCATTTTGTGGAAAGAATGAATCCTGTACTATAAAATCTTGCTTTTTGTCACAAATATCTATTTTGTCATTCAAATCTAGCTTGGCATGCTCTAGTTAGTTACACTATTATATATTATGTCTAATTTGTTTTACATAATTCATTCTGTAAGAAACTTTGCACATAAGTGCATCCATTAAACATTTGTGAGACAGATTGTTAATGTACAGCAGGGATCCCCAACCTTTTGAACCCGTGAGCAACATTCATAAGCAAAAGGAGTTGGGGAGCAACACTAGCATGAAAAATATTCTTGGGTTGCCAAATGAGGGCTGTGATTGGCCATTTGGCAGCCCCTATGTAGATTGTCAACCTACATTGAGGCTCTGTTTGGCAGTACACTTGTTTTTATACAACCAAAACTTTCCTCCAAGCCTGGAATTCAAAAATAAGCACCTGCTTTGAGGCCACTTGGAGCAACATCCAAGGGGTTGGAGAGCAACATGTTGCTCACGAGCTACTGCTTGGGGACCACTGATGTACAGAATGGAGTTCGTAATATAATGACATTCTTTTGTGCACTAAACAGATTTTGTTTTCATTCTTTAATAGAAATAGATCTTTTGTATATTTTTTTTATCTGTGTATGGTCACAAATACTTATATACGAGAGACATTTATTCTGTGTATAAGGGATAGTTTTGTATATAGAATGTATTTGGGACAAACGGCACCCCATAATTTTTGATCTGATATTGATCAGGGAGACCCGTCGGAACACCCCCTACATGGGCAGATAAGCTGCCGAATTGGTCTAAAGGGCTGATATTGACATCTTTAATCTGCATGTGTATGCCCACCCTTAAGCATAGATTTACTGTATCTATTTCTACTGTATAATAATAACTATACCCCCTTTGTGAAAATGCCTTGTACAGCGAAGCATACATTTGTGGTGCAATATTAATAAATAAATACATACATACATCATTTATGCACCAATATTTATCAGCGTTTGCATGGTGACCTGTAAATTAGCCCCTTCTGCCTACATTTTTTTCTTCTGTGGAAAAAAATATATACATTATATTTATGGAGGTCCCTTAGGTCTTTGTGCTTTGTTTCTTCCACAGTTCCTGTAGGTATTCCACTCCAAGGGAAGTTCTCTCTGACATCAATGTCGGGCTGTAGAGGCTTGCAGGACCCACAAAACTCACAAATCATGTTTATAGACCTTAAGAACAGATGATGTCATCATGGTACATCTGGCCTCTTATATGTTCAATACTGCTCGCAAGCCATTATAATAAATCTATGACAGTGAGTCAGCTTTGGTAACTGAAAAAGTCTTGTACTTTTCAAAATGGCAGCAGTATCCATTTAAAGAGACAGGAAAAGGTTTACAGAGGTAATAAAAAATATGCGGACCCAAGCCCTCCCTCATGTTTGGTTAATTTCACAGAAGACAAGTTTTGCAGCTATTGTTCTTCTTAACAATATATTTTCTGAGCATCAAATAATGTTCCTCGTGGAAACCTTATTCTGTGGCTGCCTGCCTGTGCATGCCCAGTGTACAACAATGTCACAAGTGATGGGAAAGTACTTGTTATATATCAGCGAGGGCTTAAATGAAGTTGCATTTATCACAGCAAAGGGAACAGGAGCTCTACTGGGTTTTCCAGAAACTATATCAAATATGTAGCTGAAAACCCCTCACATCTAATCCCTTTAATACTCTTCCCCTTGAGACTATTTTCATCCTAACTTAACTAAATAGCTAAATAGTAAGGTACCATTACAAATATTAGAATGAAATAATATATTTGTTATAAAATGTGTCAATCCTTCACTGGCAACCACAGGCATGTATAGCCTCCTAAATGAATACAGAAACTGCAAGACTTGGCCTAACTGATCCACATCAATAAATGCTGGCCATATGCATAAAGATCCTGATATGCCCACACTGGGCTGGGGGATATCGGCTGATCCAATTGTTTTGGGCCATTTTGGAGCACAGTAATCTGCAACGTGCCCCTTGTAATGGAGTCCTGCCTCTGTTAGGCACCACTCAAACCATGAGAAGAAAGTAGGAGGAGGCACATAGGCACTAATTAGGAAGCATCAGAGAGCATTAGGAGATACAGTATGCATCAGGGTCCTGTCTTTACCGCTTGCCCAAAGGCATGCAGTAAGGACAGGGTCAGCTGCACCTCATGATGCAGCCCTTTGCCGCTCACGCTGAATTTTATATTCAGTGTAAGATGCAGAGGGCAACTTACCCCTAGGTACCCCTTAGTGCTCTAGATCTAGCTGGGTATGGTACATGACATCTTCTGAAACATTACTGAAAGCATTGCCAGGATAGACTCACTGGTCCACTGTAAATATAATAGGCCAAATGATTTTGTTAGAAATAAGTTCATCACTTGGGTGGAGATGGAATTTCTCCTTTAGAAGTCTGCTGGGCACAGTTAAATGCAGCAGCTACAACAATTTCCACTTCCTTCGACAGTCAAAATTGGTTATACAAGAAGTCGACTTCAAAGAACTCTTTGGAGGCCACTCTTTGGTCAAGGCTCCTTTTAGTTACAGATACAGGAATACATTGTTGTATCAGTCATTCGCCCTTTTACAACATGAACATTTATGGCAGAAAATAAGTGCTTACCCTAAAATCACCCTTATTAACCACTGACCTGAGCTTTTGGGGGTATGTGGGACAGCAATTAGGCACTCTATCCACATTCTAACTGGCCAATTCAAAGGGGCTATTCACCTTTGAGTTAACAATTTGCTATTTTTATCATTTATGGTTTTTGAGTTTTGAGTTATTACTCCAGTTTGCAGTTTAGTTGCTAAGATCCAAATGACCCTAGCAACCTCGCAATGATTTAAATAAGTGACTGGAATATGAAAAGGAGAGGCTTGAATAGCAAGATGATTAATAAAAAGCAATAACAATACATTGTTAAGCCTTGCAGAGCAATTGTTTTAGATGGTCAGTGACCCCCATTTGAAAGCTGGAAAGAGTCAGAAGTAGAAGGCAAATAATGAAAAAATAATATAAATAATTAAATCATATTAAAAAGATGCTTAGAATTAGACATTCTGTAACATACTATAAGTTAACTTAAAGGGGAACCACCCCTTTAAGAAAGCCTTCAGTCTCAAGCATTCAGCTACAAAAACCATAATTTGAAATCATTTGAATACCATGGCTTCCTGCTCATTTTGTAACTGCTGGCCAGCTTTATAATGGAATCAAATCTTTATCTTTATAATGGAATCAAAGCTTCCTATAGTTTTGTGGGACCAGAGGCACAATCATTTGGGGAGCCCCATTATAGAGACTGTATGTACTAGGGCCCTTTAGCTGTTATTGTGGTACTCTGACTACCCTTCAATAGACATATAACTACATATTAGTTTACAATGATAAAAATTCTAAGAGGATTAACAAAGTTGTGGCTATTATACCCACTGCTAATATAGTCACCATCTCTCCCTACTATACCTGCTATTTCACAGCCACACTCCCTTCCCAATATCCCTCTGCTACTATATACACCATCTCTCCCTACTATACTTGCTATCCCATAGTCACCCTTCCTTCCCAGAGACTATTATCGCACTGCTACTATAGGCACCTTCTCTCCCTACTATACCTGCTATCCCACAGCCACAGTTCCTTCCCAGAGACTATCCCACTGCTACTATAGGCACCATCTCTCCCTACTATACCTGCTATACCACAGCCACATTCCCTTCCCAGAGACTATTATCCCACTGCTACTATAGGCACCATCTCTCCCTAATATACCTGCTATCCCACAGCCACAGTCCCTTCCCAGAGACTATTATCCGTACTGTTAGGCGCTATCTCTCTTTAATCTACCTGCTGTCCCATAGTCACATTCCATACACAAAGAGGTACTCCTGCTATGAGCAAGTTGAGGAACACAGGTTACCTGTGTTCCAAGTTCTGTGTTCCAAGTCTCTGAGTCCTCTCCCTGTTCCTGTACCCTTATCCTGGTTTCCTGCCTGCTTCATGTGGATCTCCCTGTACTGACCTCGGCTTGCTCTCTGGACTTTCCCTTTCGACTTCTGCCTGTCTCGACCTCAGCTTGTTTATTGGACCTTCACTGCTTGCCATCTGTCCCGACATTTGGCCCATTGACTGAACTTTGTTTTGCCTGCAGGTATCTCTGTTTCCCGGTATCTCTATTTCTGTATTTCTGTTTATTCACTGGTTACAAAACGTAGCACTTTTTTTCATTAAATCTTTACTATATCATGGCTTCTAGACTCTGTCCTGCAATCTACGAGTATACTCCAGACTTGTTACCTTACTTATTACCTCCTAAATCCATCTCTGCAGTGTCATTACACCTGCTCGGACAGTTAAGAGGGCTCATTACAAATTGCTAGAGTGGGTGCAAAAGTGAATGCAGCGTACTTGCTTCCATACATCATGCTTTGCAATGTGCAGTAAACACCAATGCATCCACACAACCATCTCTGATAATTTAAGCAGAATTGCATTGTAGGACACAAGTGAATCTGCTGCTGACTTCCATTTTGTAGCTATTGTAATGTGTGCCATAGTTGCGACGTGTGCTTGACCAGTTTTTGTGAAGAGTTGGGAATCTCTTCTATAGGTTTTCCTAATGAGAATGAAATTGGTTCTTTAACTATATATTTATAGGTGACTTTTGCAATCACATTATGAACTTCATCCCAGAAGAGGATAATAGCTGGACACGTACAAAGAAGATTTTAGAGCACCCTCTACAGCATAAATGAATGGATGATGGATATATTTTGCTCATCCTAATAGGGGTCATATACCATTGCATCATACAGTACTTTGGGAACATTTTCTTTCTGTTTTACACATGCAACCCATTTCTTGGCATTAAGCCAGATGGATTCCCAATCGTCCAGATCCAGGGTCTCTCGTAATTCCAGCTCCCACTGTAACATATATTTGTGCTTTGGGAAATCTACAGATGGTTGAAATAGTAAGATCTTATAGATGTTTGATAGTAAAGTCTTTTGAGGCCAACCATCTTTCATTATATCCTCAAATGGTGAAATGTCTGTTCTACCCTGAGGAGCAAGGAATGGTTTATAAAATGCTTCACTTGACGGTACTCATAAACTTTAATAGAAATTTTGGGGGCTTTGGCTTGAAGGTCCCGAAATTGGTGCAAATGACAGTTGTCATAAGTTACCACATCATAAATCATGAATAGGCCCTTAACTCCCCAATTTTTGTAAAAAGAAGCCATCGGTCCCCTGCTTTTACAAGGGATTCTTAAGGATTGGGGTCAGCAGTGAAAAGGGTAATAACAATAACAGCAAAAAATTAAAGTGTTTACACTAATGAAAATATCATGTACTGTTGCTCTGCATTGGTAAAACTGATCTGTTTCATTCAGAAACACTACTATAGTTCATAAGCTGTGTAGCAATAGTGGAAATGGAAAAAGGCTATATGGCACAGGTTAAATAGTGGATAATTGATAACACAATTATGTTCTACAGAGCTTATGTGCTACCTGATGTGTAACCTGAGCCTTTTTTTCCTTTGAATGACTGCCCCCATTGCTCAACAGCAGAATGTTTATATGAACTATAGTAGTGTTTCTGAAGCAAACACAGCAGTTTTACAAGTGCAGGGCAACACTGCATTATATTTGTATTACATTAAAACACTTTAATCTTTTGATGTCACTGTTTCTTTAAGTTTAGATTCTCTGTCAATCTGTACTGTACTTTAAATTACAATATAGTTTTTGGGGGTGTTAAACGTATTCCAGGGTTCAAGAGTAAAGCTCCCATATGTTTTAGAGCTATAAGGAAACTCTATTCTTGCCTACTGTCACGATCGGCACCCAGAATCCAGAACCAATGCTAGGCTCCCTGGTCTCGGCTCTTGCTTCCGTCTTTAACAGCCGCCTTTCACCTCGGGAGGAGCCCTCGGCTAATTGGATGTCGCCAGGTCTATTAAGAGAGGAGCCAAGCTAAGGGTTCTGGACGAGCAGAGGGGCACGATCGATCGTTAGCAAAGTCTTTTTGGGCAGAAGGTCATAGTTCAAGGAGCAGACAGAAGACATAGTCAAACCAGGACGGGTCGGTGCAGGCAGAATTCAGGTGAAGTCAGACAGGCAAGGGTTAAAACCAGGATATCAATCAGATTAGTCAGACAGGCAGGGGTCATAACAGGAATCAGCTACAGAAACAAACAGGAATAGCACCCAGGAACTCTCAGAGATTAACCTAACAACGAGCAGTGATTTAACATGAAAGGCCCCTTTAAATAGTTAAAATTTCGCACCACTCATGACGTCATCACGCCGTCGATGTTACGCATAGGTCCAGGAGATGTGTGCCGCGCACGCCATAGAGGACTCGGCAACAAAGAAAAAGGATCAACGCGGCGGACGTCCCCGCCGAGAGTGTGGTGGGCGTCCCCGCCGGCCCACTAGACCACCAGGGTGAGTGTTTCTCATACCTACAATGGGGGCGTGTCAAATTGAGACCAAGCTGAACCCCACTTTAGATGGACACCATCATGGTATTTGTGTATGGATGTAGCTCCAAGACCCCCTTGTATTTTGGAATGGCTGTCTCCCATAGACTCCATTTTATCCAAATAACCCAAATTTTTTAATTTTTCTTTTTCTCTGTAATAATAAAACAGTAGCTTGTACTTGATCCCAACTAAGAAATAATTAATCCTTATTGGAAGCAAAACCAGCCAATTTGGTTTATTTAATCTTTAAATTAATTTTTAATAGACATAAGGCATGAAGACCCAAATTACGGAAAGATCCGTTATCCGGAAAACCCCAGATCCCGAGCATTCTGGATAACAGGTCCCATACCTGTAGTATGTTTGTTAGGACCAACTTTTCTTATATTGTCTGTACTTAACATAAACACTTGAAGCCCCAGTAAAGTTGCTGAGTGCTCCATTTGTTTGTGTTGTTTTACCCATTCTGTATTCTGTCATAGAAATACAACAGGCTGAGACAAGCTGCACCACCTTCTCCTTTGTTGGCTCTCTGACTCCCTGACCTTTGGATTGATCCTTTGCACATTAGGCATAGGGGTAAGTCCAGAGGAAAATAATTTACAGGGGTCTTCCTCTTCCTACATTCTTCTGTTCCCTTAAAGTTGATATTAAACGAGAGATGTCCACAGGGCACAAGTAACTAGACGTTTGACTTGTCAGTTCTCTAAGGGGCTGTCATATAAATGTGGGCCCCCATGTACACAAACCAAATGCCAGTTGCACAGAAAGGCTATTTCAAAGGTAAAGTAGGATTTGAAAACATTATAGATTTTTTGTTGGAGTACACAAAGCATCTAAAGAAGATAAAGTACTCTGCATGTTTTGGCTGAAGTTACCTGAACATATTTAACATCCTAGCTGAATATTGTTTTCTAGGTTTAGGCACATGGTGGGAAATCCCATTAGACTTTATTATAACTTTTTCTTGTTTAATAACCTTTGTTTTCAGGGGACGCTAGTTAAAGTTCAATAACTAGCTTTGCAACCTGTGGTGTAACTTGGGAACATCGGGTCCCCCACCGGGGGGGTCCGGCGTCAACAGTCCCTCTTCCCCTCGACCCTCCTCCTGACTGACTGTGCTGCTATTTTAAAGTACAGGACTGGTTGGGGATAGGGACTATGATACAGCAGTCTGCTGTATACTGTAGGTAGTTATGCCACTATTTGCAAACCAAATTTTGGTTCATGTGACATTTTAATAACTGTTTTCTGTTTAATAGGTTTAAGAACTATTTTCTATTTCAAGAGGAACTTTCACTATATGCAGGAGGATTATGGTGACCCCCATATGTTTATAGGGGGGTCACCATAATCCTCCTGAATACAGTGAGGTGACCCATTTTTGACCCATTTTTGAATCCCAGCATATAGGTTATGAAATACTATTGTTAGACATTACTATGCACCTTTTTCACATAGCAGGCCAGTCTTATGATGTGTCAAATGTCAAGGGTGCACATTGTATTAGGATGGTATACAATTAACTCAACAAAGCTTTGTGGCAGTCTTATGGCAGTCTAGTTGCAGTAAAACACCCTTGAAGAATGACATGGACAGCTGATCAGCACTGCTAGACCATTGCTATTCACCCAGAGGCTTGGTTGGTTTTTAATATACTGACTACCGTTAAGAATCAGAGGTGTGCTTATGGTTGTCATGTCAAGAGAAAGACCTACTTTAACCTTGTACAAGATCTTTATTTGCCAGTCCGCAAACACTTATAATAGATATAGAAGTTGAATAGCACAGTTACTATTCATATAGTAACTATATAGTTACTATCCACACAATGTCAAAATAAACTCAAGCCTTTTGGTAGATAGTGATGTTCTAAGACTATTCAGATGTCCATGTACTGTAGCTCTTCAAGGGAATTTTTTTTTCTACTAAATTCTAACTCTCCTTCCTGTTCAACATCATCTACACAATGGCACCAGCAGGGCCGGCCTTAGGCCTATTGGACCAATTGGGCCCAATAGGGCCCCACACCTCTGGGGGGCCCCGCACCACAGGGCAGCACAGATAATATTTCCCTCAGCACATGATGCTGCCTGGCCTGCCCCCAACTTTGAGAGTTCAGCCCATCCCCAAATCCATAGGTCCAGCCCACCCCCAACTCTGATAAGCCAGCCTATCCCCCAACTCCATAGGTCTAGCCTGCCCCCAACTCTCATAGGCCCAGCTTTCCTCCAACCTTGATAGGCCCTGCCTGCACCCAATCCAACCAAGCCTGCTCCCAAGCTGAATCGGCCCAACCTGCCCCAAACTAATTGCCCCAGTCCACTCTCCTATTTCCTCCCTCTCTCTCTTACCCTGTGTGCCCCTATTATGTGCCCCTATTTCATCCCTCTCACTCTCTTACCTTGTCTGCCCCCTTTCCTTTCTATTTTATGCCTGTATGCCCTTATTTTCCTAAATACTTGGTGTGTCAGTAGCCAGCAACACTTTGTCTAGGGGCCCCGCCAACATGGTCCCAATTGGGCCCCACATTTGATAGAATCAGCCCTGGGCACCAGCATGCCAAAATGCATGGATGATCTAATATTAATGCAATGTGGACCATTGATGTTGGACACATATATTTGCCCTTGATCTACCCAAGAAAAGCCTGAGGTTGAAATGGAAGAAACTGTGCAGCATATCATAAAGTGATGTATCTATATATGCACTACTTCTGCTTGTTGCTTATTAGGTCTTGCGTGCATCTTACTTATAATAAGTGTTTTGTTAAAGGTATGAACCACTTCTTGTGATCACTTGTTTCAGAAGTCTGTGTGTACGTTCTTAAAGAACAGGCCTCACTTACTTATACATCTGTACGTCTGGGAATATGCACAGGAGCAGAACTATAAAAACAACAGACTCAGCTGCTTCTTGGGGGCTATGGACTCCAAACTTTTCTTAAAGGGATACTGTCATCACCTAATTACCCCTTTTATAATAACAGTTTTATACAAGGTTTAAAAATAGTCTTTGTTACATTAGAGGTTCAGATTTCATGTATTTATATTTTTATACCCCTCACCTCAAAGAATGAACTGCAAAGGGTGATTCATTCTACATCTGTATTTGCTTGTTTTATCATACCTGTTCCTTTTGACCCTTTTTCACCAGAAGTCCTATAAGCATTCTTAAGATTCAGATGAGGCACTCACACGTTGACACAGCCAACTATTTGTTAGACTATGAATCTGAAAGAGCATTTATCACAGTGTGCTTCTGTTTCTTAGGGCCCCACTTGCTGGAGGTGGTAGATGGTGCTAGAAAGAACAAGGCAGGAAGCCTCAGTAGCAGAAGTAGCAGAAGAACTTGGATTCACTAGTGTGAGGATAGATCCTGCTATAGCTCAGTGAATCAGGCTGAGGGTAGTTAGCAGAGCATCCACAGACTCAACAAAGAAAGGAAAAGTGTTAATTCCCAGGATGTCACCTACCAGTATAGTGAATCAACTAGTTAGTTGCAACTTGCCAGATGGGTAGTGTCTTCTTTATCAAGGAGTGGTACAGTTTCTGACTAGTGTTACATTCATACTGTTGCCATTTAGAATTATAAAAAAATATAAAAAAATCCTGATGACTAGTGATGGGCGAATTTGCGCCGTTTCGCTTCGCCGAAAAATTTGCGAATTTCGCGCGAAATTCGCGAAACGGCGAAAAATTCGCGAAACGGCGCCGGCGTCTCGTTTTTGACGCCGGCGTCTCGTTTTTGACGCCGGCGCCCGTTTTTTGCGCCGGCGTCCGTTTTTCGAAAAAAAAATTTTTGACGCCGGCGAATTTTTTGACGCGAATTTTCGCGGGCGATTCGCGAATTTATTCGCTGGCGGCGAAACGCGCAAATTCGCCGCGAATTCGCGCCTGGCGAATAAATTCGCCCATCACTACTGATGACTGCATTTTGGCTTAAAGAGGCAGAACTAGAGCCTTTTTATAGAGGAATAACTACTTTTCTTCTACACACTTTGTGCTTGTATACACAGCTGCATTATTTTGTGTTCGTAATTGCACAAAATAGCAGTAAATTTAGCTTAAATGCTTATAACACAGGGATTTCATTTCCCCCCAGGGCACTAGTTGCTTACGTAAATGTTTTATTGTATGGCTTCATTAATCCTAGTGTAATCATGCAGAACATATTTTTCATAGGGTGCCGCTTATTAACAATGAGACTTCCCAGCCTTATATAAAAAGTGAAGGCAGTAAAATGTGCAACTGTACTGCAGTTATTTAAGAAAAAACATGAGTAACACACACAGGACACAGCTTGGCTGACAGATAACAACCGGTGCTCAAGTTGCTGTTAACTTAAAGCTGGTAGCACTGTCCAAAAGGTGGTGGTGGTAAAACAGTAATGGTGCACACAAGGGGGCCCAAATATAGGCAGATGCGTAGGGCTACATACATGGTCAGGGCCCATTGGAACTGCAGTTGTGGGTATTAAGAGTGTGGTGGCAAGTTGTGGTCTTCGACTTGAAGGACTATGGGAAAAAGGGTCATATGCTTCACGCTTACTTTATATAGTTAAAAGGGCCTCACTAAATCTGATTTGATGTGTCACAGCCACTACTTAATACAGTCCTTCAGTTTGAATGTGCTGATTGCTAGATGTTGGAGGGTAAAGACCAGTTTGGAGAACAAAATATCCAGATCTCTTATGCTAATGCAGTAGTTTTATTGGCCTTCATTTCTGTTGCACCTACATAATGAGTTGCACTTTAATCATCAATGTCTGACCATTTACATCAGTTCCTGGCGTAGATGGGAGTTGTTGTGTAGTTCCTTACACAAACCCATAGAATCAATTCAATCAAAATCCAATAAATAATCCAGTACATTTTATCATGGTGAGAAAAACTAGAGCACACTCATAAGAAAACTCATGAAGAACATAAAAGTCACCCAGTGCTACGCAACCCTTTCCATGCAATGGGCAAATTATTTAACAAACCACGTATCACATATTTAACACCATATATTGGGGCAAGATTATATTAAAATGATCTGATACAAAGAGGCCTATGTTGCTCTTGAGCAGGCCTTAAAATCCACTGGAAGGCTACATCTGACTTCCTTTTGGATAGACCTACTTGAAGCCATGTAGTCACATAACATTTGGGTAACCCATGGTTTAGAACACTTGTGGAAGGTTTGCACTCTCTTTAGAGGATCCATGGGGTGGCCCAGTTTTTATGATTACTTTGTAAATCTGGGTTCAGTTTCGACCAGGGCACTGTAACATCAGGCATGAATTCTGAAAGCAACACTATTGATTAACATGTTACTCCAGTTCTCCAATAAAATAATGCAAGATGATCCACTATTGAGAATACTGTTATTAGATATGCAGTCACAGCATTAATGCATACAGTACAACACACAGGCACTAGGGAATTCCTGTTTATATTGTAAGATTAATGGGGCAGTCAGGATTGTATTTATGTCTGAAACTGCCTCAGTTGTCAGTCTGCTGCCTCTCTTTGACAACTGATGCATGTTCAGTACATTCTAAAAGCACTTTGCAGTCATAGTTACTGCCTCAGATTTGTCATGTTTCCTACTATTATACATGACCGTGTCAGTACAATCTGTGCATGTACTGATTGCAGAAGAGTGGGGTATTAGCTCCCACTCAGTTCCCCCTCAGCTTCACCTCTGGATTTTGCTAAGAGTGCCATGGTAACCCATGGTTTAGAACACTTGTGGAAGGTTTGCACTCTCTTTAGAGGATCCATGGGGTGGCCCAGTTTTTATGATTACTTTGTAAATCTGGGTTCAGTTTCGACCAGGGCACTGTAACATCAGGCATGAATTCTGAAAGCAACACTATTGATTAACATGTTACTCCAGTTCTCCAATAAAATAATGCAAGATGATCCACTATTGAGAATACTGTTATTAGATATGCAGTCACAGCATTAATGCATACAGTACAACACACAGGCACTAGGGAATTCCTGTTTATATTGTAAGATTAATGGGGCAGTCAGGATTGTATTTATGTCTGAAACTGCCTCAGTTGTCAGTCTGCTGCCTCTCTTTGACAACTGATGCATGTTCAGTACATTCTAAAAGCACTTTGCAGTCATAGTTACTGCCTCAGATTTGTCATGTTTCCTACTATTATACATGACCGTGTCAGTACAATCTGTGCATGTACTGATTGCAGAAGAGTGGGGTATTAGCTCCCACTCAGTTCCCCCTCAGCTTCACCTCTGGATTTTGCTAAGAGTGCCTGGTAGCGGGTTGGGGAAATGTTGTTAATGATTTTTTTCTATATAAGCATGCCAAGGCTGAACCTCATAAAAATATAGCCCTAGACAAAAGCCCTTGAGTTCTTATATCCAATATAACTGAAATACTATAATTCGCTACAAAGGATTAAACCATAGTCAATGTTTAAAAAAAGAGCTGTAGTCACTATTGTCCCAAATCTGCCTTAGAGCTTTCCCGGTACTTATATGAGCATCTCACTGGGTACAAATATTTCAGTATGGCTTTGTGCTGAGGAAGCGTCATTTCCCTGAACTCTGATGCATCATTGTCTTGTCAACCAGTTATTATAAAGCAATACTTGCTAGTCCAGTTAGTTGGGACACTAAATTCAGGGTGAGAAAATTTGCTGCTCTGTTTTGGGAATGGCATCTGTAACTAACAGTGTATAGTTTCACCTATTATTTTGGATGTAAGCCCAAGCATAAGATTGTGCATATTGAAAGGAAATATAACTTTAAGCAACACTCCAATAAACATGAATTATATAGATGCAATGGAGAACACATATTGATGCATTCATTAAGGCACTTACATACAAAAATGTTCTTGTAAAACTGTCATTCTGCCTCTTCTAATGAATGGTGCTCAGGAGCGCTGCTGAAGATAATTGAGACTCACCTCAGGCAGCAACACCCCACAAGTTAACAGCGCAACAAAATCCTCTCCTAGTAATAATAAGAGCTGAATTTCTGGTTATCAAACCAGAGATTTGTCTCTACTAGTGCAGAGAGCACAATTGTGCTCTGCACTATTGATGTGGACCCACTGGCCCCTCTCTGGCCCTGGAAAGGTAAGAGCTGGGGGTGTAAGGGGGGGGGGAAGAAGCACTAAAGCCACTTTAGGGTGTCAGAGGTGTAAGAATGGCTTCTGATGGTGTTAATTTGCTGCAATTGATGCTGGTAAACCCTGGAGTTACAAAAGAGCATAATTCTCCTAAAATGTGAATTCAGATTTCTCCCAAGGTGGAATATCTAAATGAATGTAAGCAAAAACATATGTCTGTCTGCTATGGTCTTTCAATATGCCTTACCATTCAGCATATCAAGTGCTCATTCTGTGACATAAATGCTTCCTATACAACCCTCCCCATGAGGAAATCTACCAGACACAACTTCTTCTGCAAACTATAAAACAGTGCCTATAATGTTGATTTTTCCCTAACAAGGCCTCTGCACGGCTCTAGGGCTGATTCATAACTTAAATACTAATCAGAAATATGATGTCAAATTCTGAGCTGGCTTGTTTGAGATGGAATTGAGGGCTACACCTACATCTACATTTTGAAGCCTTAATGACACAACTATGGGCTAGAAAAATTGAAGTTACAATGCTGATAAGCATTTGCATAGTTTTAAACCCCTACTCAGCTTGTCTCTGCAGTTCCAGTTAACACTATCAACAAGCAGGGTCAGACTGGGCCAGTAAGACACCGGGAAAATAACCTGGTGGGCCCTGGCTCTCATGGGCCCCACCAGCCCAAACCCGCTCCCTGTGCGAATCATCATTCTCCTGCCGGACATGGCAAAAAAACAAAACACGCACAAGCGCAGCACAGGGCAATGGAGTTGGGCTAAACTGGGGTTGAGGCAGGGGGCTGGAGGGGGCCATGAGGGCCCTGAAACTTAAAGCAGGTGATGATTGGAAGGAAATATCTAATTGGTTGCTATAGATTGCTAGACCTGTCTGTTATTACATTACCAATTAACGTAATACTAACATTGAGGGTCAAGGAGTGTACTATGGTATACAGTAAGTATGTTGTCACTGTCATTCAGCCTTGTATCCATCTGGTGTAGTTGCAGTAGGAATTACCATGGACCAAGTACACAGCAAGCAGTAGTTGAAAGTAAGAACTGGGGGACAGCAGATACAGCAGAGCAAGACATCGACCGAGAAGAAGATGGCTACCTTTATACTGATGGTGCCCAGTCTAAAGTCGTTTGGTGATTGTTAAGTATAAATCACAGCACCCAACTGCTGGAACAGAGGATAGTGTTTCCAAACTGTGGAGCTAGCCCCCTTCAGGGGGCTGAAGCAGTTGCAGGAGGGCCTCAGCCTGAAGGACAGTTAGGGTGCAAATTGGGGTGTCTCATCTAGATACATCTCATAGGTCATCCTTCAAGGCTAATGAGGTTACAATTATTATGAAAACTTACAAGATATTTTTGGAACTGTGGCTAAATTACAGATACACAAATCTTTTCCTACATATGTAGCCTTGTTATGAGCTAGGGGGGCCTGACCAAAGGGTGGCTTGAACTAAGAAAAGTCCAACAACCAATGCCATAAGTTAGGTAGTCCAACTGTAAATATATATTGTGGCCTTCAAAGTCTGTTTTGCCCTGGACCATAACTCTAAAGAGATCCCTGTTATTGATGGTCACTGGGAAGAATGAATGATGAGCACATTTAGCACTACATCAATGCATTTATTAAGGAAACAAGAGAGATTAGCATGACCTTGTCCCTGTTCCTGAAATCTTATGTACTCTATTTTGTAAAGCTGTCATTTACCCCTGACCACATGACCCAGCAGCTCTTCTGCTGCAACCTGTAAGCACACTCTTCCCTTCTGAAGTTAGAAGCACATAATTGGGCATAATCAGCCTAGGGCAACCACGTAACTGTAAGAGTTGCAAGGCCATTATATACAGTAGGTTCAGGAGGAAAAATGCGTGCTTTCAAAATTTTGGACCAAGAACAAATGTCCCTAAGGCCAGTAGATGCCAACCTTGCCCCTTATTCTGACACTGCCCACTATCACTATTAGCCTACAACCCCCTGAGCAAGGGTAAGACTGCGATGATGGGACTCTGGGAAAACCCAGACCTGCTCCCAACAAAATTCTGAATGCTGCACCCATCCCTGACCTTCCTCCAGCCCTGATCATGGCTGCAAAAATAGAAAGTAGCGTGAGGGGGGAGGAAGTGAGGGGTTGCAGCACCAGGTGGACCTCACAGCTGGACTGACACTGCTCTGGCACACTCATCTTCCACTAGCCTTTCTGTCTACCATCATCTGGCTACTTTTTGCTGTCCCCCCCAATACCAGCACTAGTGCAGTGGGCTCAGTTTAGCAGCATGGAAACAGTGCAAATCCTCCCCCCCCCCTTGAATTGCACTCCTCTTTGTGTTGCCTACCCCTGGTTCTGGCCCCTAGCTTTGATTCTGAAAACAGCACTTGGTTAATGGTATGATTGTAGTGATACAGTGAGTTACGGTGGGCATAAATGAGCTGATAAAAGTGTATTTGCCTGTGTATGGGGCACACAATTGCCCTGTCAGACTGATTTTTAGCCAGAAAGGGGCAAGGACCAGACTGGCTCGTTGTGAGGTCCAATATTGCCCAACTTATTGTGATCATATCGGGGAAAGATCCTCCCGTTTGGCAACCTCGGCAAACGATTTAAATGGGAATGGGCAAAGAAGGGTATTTTGATTTCTGTAGTCTCCCTGAGAGAACATTGTCCAAACACCCTAATGCATAAGTTACATAAGTTATGTTACCTTCCTTTCCTATAAATAAAATTGTCCCCAAACACCATGTTCACTTGCTAGGCTAATAAAATATCAGCCATGTGGCAACCATAATTGCAGTAAGCTTGTAATTTTGCAGTACATAATTTAGATAATAAGATTAGTGCTATAAGAAAGTAAAATTGAACAGATAACACAATAATCACCAACATATCCAGCAGGCCTGAACTTGAAATTGAAATTAAATAGGGAGATTCTATGTGAGTCAGGCATACCAAGTCATACATTGTGGTGGTACCTGACTCACCAGTGTAGTGTGCAAATGCAAAGTCTACTTAGAAAAGGCAATGCTTGGGATTTTACCTCTTTTGACCTTGATGTGCCCTGCCAGTGTATTCATGGACTATTATGTCTCCAGCCAATAATCTCCTGAGCCACTATTGCAATAGTAGGGTATAGGCCATTATCATTCAAGTCAATAGAAGGGAATTCCTGAAACTTTACCAACCAAGCTTAAAAAAGATTGCACAGACAGCACAAAGCTGTCAATAGCCCTGTATGCCATTGCCCTTTGCAGGAAAAAGCAGGGGTTAATTTTGGGCACTGACCCATGCCATTTTCTAATATTGGGCCTTCTAATACTTCTCTGGACAGACCCTCTTAAAAGAAACATTTTGGGGCAGCCACTCAAATTAGTGCCCCACCCACTGCATTTGCATTCAGTCCATACGCGTGTGCATGCTATAGATTGTTTAGGCACTGCAAATATTAAAATGGGTAAAATGCTTAGGTTAATGTTAAAAACATTAATCTTGCCTGAAGTTTTAGCTTGAACAACGGATATTCTGAGCCAATTTGAGTTGGTTTTCATTTATTATTACTTTTTTAAATTATTTAGCTTTTTATTCAGCAGCTTTCCAGATTTCAGTATCAGCAATCTAGTTGCTAGGGGCTAAATGACCCTAGTAACCATGCATTCATTTGAATATGGGATTGGAATATGAATAGGAGAGGGCCTAAATAGAAACATGAGTACTCAAAAGTAGCAATAACAATACATTTGTAGCCTTACAGAGAATTTGTTTTAGATGGGGTCAGTGACCCCCCTTTAAAAGCTGGAGTCAGAAGAAGAGGGCAAATAATTGAAAAGCTATTAAAAAAAATAAAGGAAAGCTAACTGAAGAGTAGCTTAGAATTAGCCATTCTATAACATTCTAACAAAGTAAAGGTGAACCACCCCTTTAATGGATTGTGCCGGGTCTGAGATGGTGTACATAATCGCAAAATCTAAGACATTATTCATCGATGCATGCATATTAATCCACACATAAAAACTAAAATGGAGCTTTATAAATATACCCTATATTTTAGATCAGCTTTTACACACTTTTTCAGCAAAAATGATATGAATATTCTCCTTTTTGTGATGAACACTGCAAAAATTATTCCTTTTTTATATAAAAAGATATATATTTATTTAGATATGACACAAGATCCTATGCTTGTATTGTACTTTATATGTTCAGAATTGAGCATATCTCAGACATGCAAGTTTGTGCCTGTAAACTGGTTGTGTCCAGTCTGACATTATGTAGCTGGGTATTTGCCTGGCCTTTGATCCTCTTCTCTTTGATAGTATTTCTCTAATCTATATTTACTTCTTTAGCCCAGCAGTGAATTGAAAATAACTCCTTTACTGAATTCAGGCCATGCCCCTAGGCTAAAGAATGACATTTAGGTGGGACGTCATTAACAAGCACTTTCGGGAGGGTCTGAGGATGTCAAAGTACTTTGTTGTTCCTAACTTCGAAAATAAAGTGAAAGCCTCAATTAAAAAGGGTTGTCAGTGAGTGCTAGAAAGGTAAGTACAAGCTGCCCTCTGTATTTTGTGCCAAAGAGTAAAGATACGTCTTTTACCTGCTGGTCTTTCTACTATGCAAGTAAAAGTGGCAACACACTTTCAGATCTGCTTGTTTAGCAAAGCTCTCGAAATGAGCAGATCTTTGGCCACCTTTGTGATGGGCTATATCAGGCTATATCAGGCTGATCCGGCTTGGTCCTTGGATCATAATGGGTGCCAATGCAGATGGATGAGATTTTTAAACCAATGCACTTTTCTTAAAGTGGCCATACAGGGTAGATTTAAGATGCCGTTTCAGCCCTTTAGACCGAATCAGCAGCTAGTCTGCCCATTTTTGGGCCCACTTCAACTACCTCCTTGATAGATATCTGGCCATCCCAAAATGCTCATTTACAACAGCAAACGTAGTGGGCAGTTTGTGCTTTTCACTGCAGTGAGTTGCATGTAAAACCACTTTCTTTATACAAACTTGTATCAAAATGTGCTCTTCACACTTGCATATAGTTGCATTCAGTGCTCCTCAGTCCTTCCTGCCTTCCATTTTAAATCATGCACTGCTATGCCTACTGATGTACTGAAACCCTGGAGCTACCGCCACCACCTAATTAGACAGTAGCTTCAGGGTTTACACCCCGCAGTGCAGGGCCAGATTTACATAGCGGGGGCCCCTATGCCAACTGGCGTTCATCTCCCCTATCCCCTTTATTCGTGCAACTTTTCACTGGAGCAATGGGGACTGGCGCATGGGAAATTTAAAATCTGATTGTATCTTGACTCCTGGTCATACTTAGTGTTTTTGATCCAATGGGGGTGTTGTTGGGCAGCATAATGCCCCCTAACATCATGCCACCCTAGACCCAGGCCTTGGTAGCCTTTCCACAAATCCTGGCCTGGTCCTATGCCAACCACTGAAGAGCATTTGTATCAAAAGAACAGGACATACATGTTATTTATTTGCACCCTGAATATATTATGATATATAATGCATAATAATGGAAACCTCCTGTCACCACTTAAACAGGCAGATTTTGGGTGGAACCATTATACAGGCAGCGTTGGACTGGGCCGACAGGACGATGGGAAAAGACCCGGTGTGCCCCGGCCCTCATGGGCCCCCACCAGCCTAGCCCCCCCTTGATCTGAGGGCCCCCCAATAAAAATTCATCGATGAGGCAATGCCCCTTGCGCATGCACACCGGAGTTTGCGCATGCGCACCGGAGTTTGCGCACACACGCCAGCGTGTGCCTAGACGTTTGTGCATGTGCACTGGCGAGCCTGTATACAGGTATGGGACCTTCTATCCAGAATGCTCTGGACTTGGGGTTTCTGTAATTTGGAGCTTCTACCCGAAAATTATTTAAACATTAAATAAACCCAATAGGCTGGTTTTGCTTCCTGTCAGGTTTTGCTTCCTGTCAGGATTAATTTAAACTTAGTATGGATCAAGTACAAGGTACTGTTTTATTATTACAGAGAAAAAGGAAGTCATTTGTAAAAATTTTAATTATTTGGATAAAATCTAATGCAAGGGAGACGGCCTTTCTGTATAACGAGTTTCTGGATACCTGTATTTAAATAGGTGTGACATAGATGGCCTCATGCTTTTTTCCACTGTTGGAAAACATTGTAAAACTGCTGGAGCAAGAAAGGTTAATTAAAGCAGATAAATATATATTGGTATTCAAACTGCATGGAACTCCCACTGTGTGAATTCAGTTTATAACAACCCAGAGATTATGTAATGAATGTGATAACATCTCTGGAGCAGTTAATGCCAGATCAATTATTATCTCTGAATTCCTGTGTGTGTCCCTTGTGTATAGGGCTATATCAAGGCACAACATTTAATGCAAGTAAGTAATTGTGTGGGATAGATGATGAATGGCAACAATTAATACCACAATAGTACCGAAACATATCAATGGATGTAGGCTGATACAGGTATGGTACATAAACAGCACAACGCTACAAAAGTTCATGTTATTAGCTGTGCTCGGTTAAAATTAGAATATTAAAATATAATGTTCCCTACCATTTAATGAAAGCAACAATAAAATATAACTTCTATTTCCATATAAAGTGCAACTTTGCCTTCTTTTTTCCTTTGTTTTTTGGCAATTTTGCTCTGTGCATAATATTATCTCTAGCTTCTCCAGAAGGTTTTCTGAAGTTCAGTTTCACTTATACATATTACTTTCACTAGATATAAATAAAAAGTTATTTTCTTTCAATTGTGATTTCTGGTGAGTGGTCATTAGCAAGTTCACGGTACCTTCATATATTTTGCACCAGGACAGATAGGGGATAATTTACTAAAACTCAAATTTATCTCATATTTTTATTAAACCAAGTTCAACCAAACTTATATTATTTATCAATAAAATAACGCAAGAAATGTGGGTTTGGAAAAAATTCGATAAAATCAAGTGAATATTCTAATTTTTAATAGTTGATGTCCAAATTGCTAAATTTTTTGGGATTTAACACCATAATTGCTCAGATTTTTTGAGTTGTCACCTAAAAACCGAATATTTTTTTGATTATCGGATGAACTGATCACAGATCACAATATCTTCAAATTGTAAAAGAGACATCCACCACTGACTTCAACATGCCCTTGACAGGTTTGAAATGGTGGATTTTCAGATTTGGACTTTTAGCCGTTTCAGTGTATAATAAATGAGTTGAGTGTTTTTCTCTAAAAATGTGAGATTTTGCCCAAAAAACCTTGACCATAAAAAATATAGAGGTTTAGTAAATAATCCTGATAATCTTAGATCCACCCAGACTGCAGGCTAATCTGGCTAAACTGCACCCCAACTAGCCATATGCACCCAAAACTGTCCACCTAAATCTGGTGTTCCACCATGAGAAATAGTTTGACGTTATTAATTCCCAGACCACAGTGGAAAGGTATCCAGGCAGGTGTTCTTTCCTATGGAAAGCCCACATAACAGTATCCACTTACCAGATACAGGTATGGAATCCAGAAAGCTCAGAATTACAAGATGGTCATCTCCCATTAACTCCGTTTTAATCAAATAATTAAAAATGTTTCCCCTTTCACTGTAATAATAAAACATTACACCATACTTGATACCAACTAAGGTGTAATTATCCTTATTGGTGGCAAAATACTCCCTTTGGATTTAATTCATGTTTACAAGATTTTTTGGTTGACATAAAGTATGGAGATCCAAAATGTGGAAAGATCACTTACACGGAAAACACCAGGTCCCATACCTTTACCCTATTCAGCTTCCCTACCTAAATTGGGAGTGTGTCATATGCCAAATATTTATTCATCATTTGTAGAATGAAAATACTTCTTATTCGTTATTCATTAAACCCACTAGCACCCATGTTATTGTAAGATCTTTGAAGTGTGTGAGAAGTCAGTGTAGAAAACGTTTCCTCCACTTCTACAGCAAGAGCCCAAATGAGGAAAAGACAGAATGTAAAGGAATTGTCAGGCCCATGATGACTAACAAATAAGCTACTGTGTTGAGGGGAAAGGCAGTCATTAACCAGACAAAACTGGGAGCAAACTGAAACCTTAACTGTATACAGGAGGAATTCTTAGCCTATACCTTTTGCTTTGATTTCTTTGATATATTTTTTATTTCCACAACACACACACACGCCCAGATCTAAAATTCACTCTTTGTTAGCAATTAATTCATATGCTCTTATAGATGATAGCATGTTTAGCACAAAACCACATTTTCCACACAAAAGGAAATTACAGGGTTATATGTTTAACAAAAACATATAATGAGCAAGAACAAATACACTGGGTAGGTAGAAAAAAAGGTGGGAAATACAGACGATAACAGCGTCACAGAGACTGTAACTCAATCATAAATTAAGTTAGTAAGTTGCAAAAAAAGCTCCAAATAGATAGCATTTACACCAATATTATTATTATTTAAAGGGGTTGTTGACCTTCAAAACACTTTTTTTCAATTCAGTTGTTTTTAGATTGTTCCCCAGAAATAAGCTGGGAATGTAATTAAAGAAAAATCCACATTTCGCAATGCAATATTGTTCCTTAAACTGTTATTACATTGCGAATTTTAATTGCGCACTCTTAAGAAGTGCTTAAAGGTGTCGTAATCTTTTGGAGCGAACATAACAACTTTGTCATTAAGAAGTTTTATTACATTCGCAAATGGTCTTCCACTGTCGGAAGTGGTGGTTAAACAGTTTTCGGGTTCGCAAAAGCTATATTAAATTCGTGCAAAGCAATTTGTTTGCGCAAAGGCATAACTTTTCGCATTGTGAATAGTTTTTCCATTAGCGGCTTTTATTACATTCCCCCAAAAGACTTTTTTCAATTACTTTCCATTATTTATTTTTACTGTTTTTCCAAAATCTAAGTTTAAAGTTGAATGTTCGTGTCTCTGATGCTTGAGTCTGGCAGCTCAGTAATTCAGGTGCGGATTCTGAACTGTTACAATTTTGCAACATTTAGTTGATACATTTAGTTGATACAATTAGTTGATACATTTCTCAGCAGCATCTCTGGAGTATTGGCAACTATTGTATCAATTCTAACAACTGCCTGTAATGAAACCCAGGGATTCTGCTCAGCAGGGACAAAGATGTATCAACTAAATGTATCCATTTAGAACAGTTTACAGGGTCGGCGACCCCCTCCCAGAGCTGCTTCAGAAGGTGAAAAATGACACTTTATACTTCAATATTGGAAAAACGGTCACACATAGAAAATAGCAAGTCATTGAAAAAAGTCATTATTTCTGGAGATCTATCAGAAAAAAACTAGTTGTTTGAAGGTGAACCACCCCTTTAAGTCACACTTCAGTCATTTTGTGAAGCTAATTCTGTTGTGGTTGGTTGTACCCAGTTATTGTGACCCTGTTTTGGCCAGTCCTGCCCTCATTTTTATCTACTTCATTATACATTTTACACAGTTGACTTAGTCCCTATATAAAATGCATAATCAAGTAGTAGAATTCTTAATGAAGGTTACACAATGACCCTGGATTGCCATGTGTAAAGGTGGCCATAGATGCAAAGATCCGCTCGTTTGGCGATGTTGCCAAACGAGCGGATCTTTCCCCGATATGCCATTAACAGGCATGGCTATATCGGGGGTAATCTGATTGTTCGGCCGTATGGTTGTTTCGCCGGCGAAAGATGTCGGCACACGCCACACACGATCCGAAAATCGTACGAATCCTCGATTCGTACAATCCGATCTGTGTGTCTATGGCCACCTTAAAGTGTTTTACATGCACAATTCAATTTAATCTGTAGGGGCAGGTATTTTGCTTGTTTTATCACCCACAAGAGAGGAGATTTCCCACCAGTGATAAAGTGCCTTATATGTCAGGGCCCTTAGCAAACGGTGGCCATAATGGAGTATCAATAGATACAGCAGGTCTTGGAGGGATTAAATGATTCATAATAAAAACCTCTATGATGTTTCTAGCTGATGCACACTTGAGTCAAGTTAATATCTGGTTCCTCTACAGCAGACAAAAGAACTTGAGAAAAGGTACCAGTTGATTTTGAGGTTACACTTACTCATTTAGGCCTACAATTATCAAGTACTTAAAATCAAAGCAGTAAAAAACTATAATAATGCATATATACATCTAAAGCACTCTTAAATTCAGTGAAACCTGGTTATTAAAAGTCTATAAAACATTTCAGCTTAACAAGCAGTTTTAAAGAAAAATGTAATACAGAGATATTTCCGCAAGGTTGATGAATAGATACATAGATGATAAATAGATTGAGAGAGATAGATAGATGATAGATAGATAGATAGATAGATAGATGGGCTGGAGTTGGTCGTCAGAGATCCGAGCTATGTAACCAATAAAGGCTTTTTATCTTATTTTCAAAGATGGTGCTGTGATTCCGATTTCTATTGGCATGGGTGTAGACACACGGAGCAGATTTCAATGCGAAAATGAATACTCATCAACTTCTGTGTCAAAATTCACTCTGCACCAAGATGACTCGTTGTCTTTTCACACAGTAGCCAGCATAGGCCAGGAGGTTGGCTGGATTGTTTATCCACAGGCCAATGTTAATGTTCTAAGTGCTTTAATATATTATTTATTTATTTTTTCTTTGCTCTAATGTATTTTTTATTTTGTTTACATTTATTTTTATGATCTATGTTGGAACTTTATTGCTGTAAGTTTGTTCATGAAGATTATCATTTGTTTATTCATTGACTTGTTTATGGAAAATAATAAACACGTTGTAAAAATGGAATGATTACCCACAGGCCAAAAATCAGCCCTTTGTGGCTTAGCCTAAGGGCAGAGACACACGTGGAGATTCGGTGAGATTAGTCGCCTGGCGACAAATCGCCTTTTCTTCACGTAACTAATCTCCTGAACTGCCTTGCCGTTGGTTAGAATCCAAATCGCTTGCGTGGTGGTACTTGGAGCACTTCGTTTTCTGAAGTTGCCTCACAAGGAAACTTTGAGTGACTTCGCTCCAAGTGCCATCCCGCCAGCAATTTAGATTCTAGCCGGCAGGAAGGCAGTTCGGGGAGATTAGTTGCCCGCCGAGCACACAAATGCTAAATGAACATGAAAATTAAGCTGCTTTTAAATTCACCGCGGTCCTAGTGTCTGTGGCGTGTGTGTCAAATTCTGGTGGATAGATTACACAGGAGACATGCAAAATAAATCAACCTATTATTGATTAGTCCCAACCAGTAGAAGAGGTTGTGTAGTAATAACAAACAATAAATGGTGTCCAGATTTACATTTTCTTTGTCTTATTAAGTAGGAAGGGGGCCTGGAGAGCTAAGTTACTTGCTGATAAGAGAATTTAGAGAAACAGAACAAGGCATAATGAGAGGATTATCAGCTCAGCTTATTGACACAAGCAGGGGTTGTGAGTTTAGTAAGACCCTAGAACAAGTGGCACCATCAGTAGGAACACCTATACTTTGTCTCTCCGGGTATATTTCTCCCCCCCCTCACATATTCCACAGCTCAAGGTTTTTGTTAGTTCTCTCTACTGACCAACCCCCCACCATTGTTCCCAAGGCTGAGATAAAGGAGTATTCACACACTGATCTGTTTAATGACATATTAACTGAACCATATAGGGCTAGTCCACACGGGGAGATAGCGACGCGTTTGCGGTCGCGGCGACAAAGCGCCGCGACAGTCGCCGCGACCGGCGCAGGCGACAGTTTTGTATGGGCGCCTATGTAAAAACGCCTGTGCTAACCACACGAGGCGATGCGCTTTTCAACAGTCGCCTGAAAAAGCCTGGCGAGGCATTTTCAGGCGACTGTTGAAAAGCGCATCGCCTCGTGTGGTTAGCACAGGCGTTTTTACATAGGCGCCCATACAAAACTGTCGCCTGCGCCGGTCGCGGCGACTGTCGCGGCGCTTTGTCGCCGCGACCGCAAACGCGTCGCTATCTCCCCGTGTGGAATAGCCCTTAGGGTAAGACCACACTGGGCGTTTTGGGGAGATTTGGTCGTCTCGTCTTTGCGGCGACCAATCTCCCCAAACGCCTTCCCTCACTCTGCGCTGGCTAAAATCGCCGGCGCTAATCTCACATGGCAGGTCTTTTTCCGAAGATCTTTCTGTAATTTAGATCTTCATACCTTTAGTATACTAGAAAATCAAGTAAACATTAAATAAACCCAAGAAGCTGGTTTTGCTTCCAATAAGGATTAATTATATCTTAGTTGGGATCAAGTATAAGGTACTGTTTTATTATTACAGAGAAAAAGGAAATGATTTTAAAAAATGTGGATAATTACATTATAATAGAGTCTATGGGAGCCATTCCATAATTCGGAGCTTTCTATATAGTGCCAACATCTTTGCAGCTCTGCTACAGTGGAGCTCATAATCTAAGGTCCATATTACATTAACTATGATCAATATTATCAGAAGCCAATAAACCAGGCCATATATTTTTGGAGTGTGGGAGGAAACAGGAGTGTAAGGAGGAAACAGATGAAGACATGGGGAGAAGACACAAAGTCCTTTCAAAGAGCAAATTTAATCAAACCTAGGTCCCCACCATTGCCAGACCACGCTGCTCATTACATTCTTTGGTTAACTATTAAAGGATGAACTGTGCAAAAATTCTCTTTGAGGAAGATACATATGTACTTGGATGAACCATGCAATCAAGTTGGATACTTTAACATTGCTCTTAATGCCAGATCTATTCAATATATACAGGGTATAGAGATGGGAACATGGCACATCCAAAAAAAAATACTCTACTTGTGGCCAGGGCAGTTGGACAAACCTTGAAAAATCTTGAAATTACTCAGTGGAACCCATCAGATAAGCTTTTTCATCAAGCTGCAGACAGAACAGTGAAAAAATAACCTTGTTTGGTTGCCATAGGTTACTGTCCAGGTGAAGATTTGCCCAGTGTTGATAAATGAGCCGCATTAACCTATTTGTCCAGATTTAGTTTAGAAGTTAGCTCTGAGGTCCACATGTTGGTTTAGAATCCATTATGTTTGCTTTTATTACTAATTTCTAGTGTACAGTGAAATGTCAACATAGGGACCCAGTTCTGAAATAAAGGAACTCTAGTGTCTGATATTTGTGTAGCTCAAAAGAGATTGCTTGGTAAATCCATTCTTTCATGATATTTTGATTACTGGCTATAACTTCAAATCTTATCATTGTCCCTCTATATATAGCACCAACATGCCCCAGTGGAGCTTACAGTCTAATTTCCCTTTTCACACAACCTACGCACACACGAATCAGTTACATCAGGAGCCAATTACCCTAACTGTAGGTTTTTATATTGTGGAAGAAAACCCACACAGACACAAGAAGTACATACAAACACCTTGCAGTCATTGCTTTCGTATGTATAAACACACATTTGCAGATAAATAAGAATAACCCATGCCAAAACACTGTACTGAACATGCATTAGAAAAACAATACATTTTAGTTAGAATTTGCATATACCTTCCTTATATAAAGTATAATTCTCACAGACCACTTTTCTACATAGTAAATATTATCCTCCTCCAGTTTTCTCTAACCCTACGGCAGTTGGTGATTGTGTATGAATGAGCAAGCTGATTTGCGACCAGTTTGTTCAATGGCATCATAGCTCCTGTGCTTATCACTTAAAGGATCTTTGCTGAAGCATGAAGCCCAGCTACGCATCTGATGCATGCAAGTACAGTTAACAGGGACCACATAAAAATCTAATTCACCAATCCTCATTGCTGGCGGACTGCAGGATATATTAGTAAATGGTGCCATGCCCATACATGCAGAGACCATTAACACAATCAAGAACCTTTCCAAATGCTACAACTATAGACTTCATACTTGGTGTCCAAGAAGCACAGAAGACGAAAGCTAACAAAGCTGCCAAGGACTGAACGACCGTGTCTGATAAGCCTTTAGTACAAAGGAGGCACAAGCATGCTACGTCACCTAGTGGAACCTATGGTTCTGGAATAGACAATGCACCAATATTAATGCAAGTTCTAAGCGATGGTTGGATGACCCATTGTAACATCTTGTACTTGCATGATCAGCACAAAGCCACAAGAAGACAATGTCACTTTAGGAAACCTAGGGTTCTAATATCAATGCAAGATCTGATGGACACTGAGATGATATCAACTGAACTTTTTGTAGTCTTGTGTGCTAATTGCTAATAGCATTGCTGCGCTGAACTGGCATAACATGTGCAAGACTTGTATGGCAGTCACCGATATTCACCTTGTGGTTTGTACAACTGTAATGTATATTACTTATCCAATTCTTTCACGTCTTTCCACGGACTTTGAAGCCTTGAAAACCTGCCCTTCCTCTGCCTAATGCTTGATTTACAACTCTCATCGCTTTTTACACAGCATTGAGTTTGAGGAGGTGTGGATAAACTTACCTGCCAGGGAGTTATTGTTTCCTTGGAGAAACTCAGAACTTTTGTGTATCCAATAGAGAGTTCCTGTCTCATCTAAGATGCAGGAAAATCCAGTGCTCCATATTCCTCCCGTATGGAATTCTGCTTTGTAGTAAGAGCGAGTGCCTGCAGTAAAATCTGCCCCAGGTAAAGACAGAAGTGCATGCTAGAAAGAAAAAAAAAGAGGTGTGACTTGGAAGCACGGCTCCTGTCAGACAGGCTGAGGAGAGGAGGAGGGAGCTTCTCTCCCCCAAGGTGAGGGATTGTGACAGTGCCAAATCCTAGATCTGCATACTGATAGGTATATTCACTGCTGTAAGTAGAGTGGGGGCAGCAGAAGGCATTGTGACTCTCACAAACCCAAATTCCAACTTTGGATTTAGGACTTTAAGAGCAGAGACACACATGGAGATTCGGGGAGATTTAGTCGCCTGTCAACAAATCACTTATTCTTCGGGCAAATAATTTCCCCGAACTGCCTTCCCGCCGGCTAGAATCTAAATTGCCGGCTGGATGGCACTTGGAGCACTTCGTTTTCTGAAGTTGCCCGAAGTTGCCTCACGAGGAAACTTTGGGCCACTTCAGAAAACAAAGGCATTGCAGGTAGATTAGTCGCCCGAAAAAGAGGCGATTTGCCGCTGGGCAACTAATCTCCCCAAATCTCCACGTGTGTCTCTGCCGCTGGTTCTGTGCCCAATTGTCAGAAACAGAACATTTGGTGATTTTGTATCATGTAAAGCAAACTGCACTAAAATGCACTTTAATGTGCAGTAACAATGCAAAACATCTCCATCTTGGTTCAGCTGCTGGAGGATTCTGAGAGTTACAGTTCCACAAAAGGCATACTAAGTGCTTAGCTTCCATGTGTTCTGAATGCTTGCATTTACACATACGAAAGAGGGCTGCCATATTGCAAGATATCAGTAGTTAGTGTAGAGCAGGGGTCCCCCAACCTGTTTTACTTGTGAGTAGCAATGTGTAAATTTCTCCCGTTTTTGCGAAACGGCAACAAATTTGCGGGAAAATCGTGAAATTGGAAAGTTTCACGAAAAAAATTGTGAAATGCGGAAATTTTTACGGAAAAATCGTGAAATTCTGACATTTTCACGAAAAATAGTGAAAATCGGAAATTGACACCCGCATCCAAGCTGATGCTGGCGTTAAAGTCAATGGGCGTCCGAATAGTGTTGATACATGCCGATTTTGATGGTAGCGACATTTTGGATGCAAAATATGAGCTGTGATTGTCTATTGGTAGCCGCTATGTGTACTTTGGCAGTACACATAGGGGGAAATTTGCAAAGAGCAAAACTTTGTAAATAAAAATTCAACAGTCCCAATGTAATATTCTCTGTTAGGCTTTTATTGCATTGCGAATCTTCATTGCGAACCTTTAACACCAGCTCTGCAGTTTCAATAAATATTTGCCGTAAAAAAACAGTGAAATTCAGACTTCTCCAACCAGTAGCTCATGAGCAACATGTTGCTCTCCAACCCCTTGGATGTTGCTCTCATTGTCCTGAAAGCAGGTGCTTATTTTTGAAATCCAAGCTTGAAAGCAAGTTTTAATTGTATAAAAACTAAGTATGGTGCCAAGTAGAGCCTTTTGAAGACTGCCAGTCCACATAGGGGCTACCAAATAGCCAATCACAGACCTTATTTGGCACCCCAAGGGACTTTTTCATGCTTGTGTTGCTTCTCAACTCTTTTTACATTTGGCTCACAGGTAAAAAAGGTTGGGGGCCCCCCCCCATAGCTTTCAATGAACTGAAGCTTACCTTTAGCTCCTGCTTTGAGGCCACTGGGAACATCATCCAATAGGTTGGGGATCACTGTTGTAGAGGAAGCCTCTACCAATGATGGAAAGCTGAGGGAATGATATCAATTAGTAATGCCCAGCCAACAGCCCTCCAGCTGATATTGAGCAATAACTCCTAACTATAGGGACATAGATTGGATATGCTTAAATTTCTATTCTAAAATATTTGTTCACATAAATAGTGGGGGCTTTGACCAATTCCCCACTATTCCCCATGAAAACAAGTACAATTTCAGCTATACTATCTTATGGAATATTGGCCTGTAGAGGCCAAGTTGAAAATGGTAGAAAAGTTTCTCAGATTTGGTATGCAATGACTGTGCAGTATCGCTCAGTAATGGGAGCCCCATTGTTTTATACAGCGAGGCAATCTCTACTCAATGATATTGGTTTCAGAAATTCTAATAGGTCAGTATTGCCCCTTTCATATTTCTATAGTTCAATGTTAAATTCATTCTACGTTATGGCCAAATCCAAGGAACTACTCTATAGTGTTCGGTGGGGCTTTTCATTTGCTCACCTACTAAGTTTGAATTGATTCCCTTTAATGGGATATGGGGATAGCATGTCTTGCTTAAGGCCACTTCAACCAGACAGTAATAAATCTCAATCCCTCACAGGCAGTAAAGTCATTCCTACTGGTTTGGAGAGTAAGGTCTGCATATCACCCTGGGCAAAGCACATGCTATTAATGGTTGTGTCAGGTTATCTTTAAATGGGTTGCTGGGATCTATAGTAGGCAATGCTGATGGATTCCCATACATCATTTTCTAACTGGTGCTATCATATAATTTGCATATAAAACTGGATTTCCAATCAAAAATCCCAGGGCCACATACTACTTAGTTAACAGAGCACTCCCCCAGGGGAACCAAATTATTAACCCATTGGTTTCCTAAACAACTGGATGGAGGTCCCTGCAAACAAGTAGAATGGATACCCAATTTACTAAAAAGTGCCCTTAAATGCACAACCAACAAACTGCACATGGTTGTCCTGCATTCACATGAAGAGCTAGACTAAAGTGATATAGTGACAAACAGCCAACCTTGCCAACTTTATGCACTGGCATGTTCAGTCTGAATACAACTGAAGCAGTGTCTACATGGAGCTTGTGTCACTTTATTCTGGGTGTTCCAATTTCCTCCCACAGTCTACATGAGCATACTAAAGGATTATTTACGAATGCAACACAGTGTGCAGATTGCACTTTTCCAATTCAATATGCCATTGTTTGTTTCCTTCAACGCAGGAATTTTTGCCCACAATTCCAGTGTCAATGCTCCCCAATACTACAAACCCAGTCTAATTACCTTGCTTATTTCTGTGAATTGGACGTAAGTTCATTTTCAGACTGGGAATGGCATCACTTCTGTCACTTACTGCATTAGCGTGTGTGATGCACATCGTAACCCTGAAATCACCGACACCCTGGCATCAATAGTCCCATTTGCACACCATTTAGGGCAGGCTGGGTGGGTACATTGGTGAAAAGTGTGAGTGCACAGAATTGCAGGGAATCTGTTTCAAAGCAAATACTCTTTATGGATAGTGTCTATACTATATGAGCATAAATTTCATTTTTAATTTTTTTTGCTCTGCAATTACATATCTACTTATGAAACTGATTAGATTGTTAGATTCAGAGGGAGAGGAAGTGACTTAATCTAAAAATGCTGTTGAGCATGTTTGTGCTACCTGCAATGGATGGCAAATATATGATCAACAACACAAGTGGTAGAAAGCAAACCTTCATGTATGGAATGGTCCCACAATAAGTTACTACAGTGTACAAAGTTATCCACATGCAGTGCACCCCTGTTTTTACTTCTCTAATGCTAATGAGACTGTTGCTTGTTTATACACAAAGAATAAATGCCTCCTCATTAGTGTATTGTCATAATGATTTAGCTGACCCCACCCTGCTAGTGATTGATCACCATGAAAGAAATGTTACGACAGTGTAATGGAATAACAAAAGAGACTCTTAAAAAAGATACCAGATGGCATGAATTTACTTTCTACAAACTGGTATCTCACAGGGAAAAGATTTACAATCTCCCATAATGCTTGACACGGATCAATAAGTGAGATATAGAAATCCAATATACTGCAGCACACTGTAATTTGTGTAAAATTTGAAGGTGTACTGTATTGGCTCAAATACGAGCAGACATGTGGCAACGTTTCGGGCCTCGCAGGATCTTTTCTCAAGGGTCCTGCGAGGCCCGAAACGTTGCCACATGTCTGCTCGTATTTGAGCCAATAAAGTACACCTTCAAATTTTACACAAATTACAGTGTGCTGCAGTATATTGGATTTCTACAATTGAGGTTTGGATCCGTGGCAGGTGTGATCGAATACTGCTAGAAGCACCTGATCCGAAAGGATATATTGTCTGAGGTGAGCACTCCATTTTTGTGTGCAATAAGTGAGATATAATCACCACAGATGGATCAAGTCATTAAACAGTAATAGTAATGTTACAGTATGTATCATCAGTGAAACTAGAAGTTACCTCTAATGTCTCATATGGCTAATCAACCTGACACCATGGGCACACTCTCACAGAAATTAGATTCTCACTTTGCAGATAAACACAGGCAGGGCAGCCATCAGGGGGAAGGACAGGGGGGAGAGTTGTAGGGGCCCCAAGGGTAAGGGGGGCCCTGCCACGCCACACTTACTTGATTAGCTGGGTCCCCCATCTTTCTGAGAGCTGCTGACTTCGGGAAGGCATGAACATTTAAGGGGCCCTGGCCACCAATTTTCTCATAATGGGGGGGGGGCCTGGCCACCAATATTTCTTTTCTCATGTGGAGTCCTAGCCACCAATATTTTTTAATGGGGGGGCCCTGGCCACAAATGTTTTTTTATGGGGTGCCTTGACCACCAATATCTTTTTATTTTTTATTAACATGTGGGAACCCTAGCCACCAATATTTTTTTTGTTTTTTACTGTGTGGTGGGGGCGGACCTGTGGGGGTGGGGAGGGCGGACCTGTAGGTGGGGCTTGTGGTGGGTGCAGCCCAGGGGGCCCAGGAGATTTTGTCGTATGGGGCCCTGCGATTTCTAATGGCAGTCCTGAACACAGGTAGAAAATGAGTCCCTACCCTCGTATCAGCCCTCTCATGGCTCAGGTGCAGGCACACAGAGTGGAATTTGGTGCTGATACAGTGGCTCAGACTGCAAACACATGATAGGGCTGATGCAAGCCTAGGGGCTAATTCTCTGCTTGAGTTTATCAGTAGGCAGTAGCCTAATGGCACATAGGTTTATATACAGGCTCAGGATGGAGATAGGGATAAGCTGATAGGAATACTCCAAAGTTTGGTTCCACTAGGGTCTGGGCACACTGGATGATCCTCTGGTACTCTGGTAGGACTGGCTGATACTGCTCACCTGTGTTCCTGAACCAAAGCCTAAATTCCTAGATCCACACCTGATTTACCTGTTCTTATCTCAGAACCCGTGGCATGCTCCTACAAAGTTGATCCATGGTACCAGTGTTAAACCCAGACAATTAAAAAGGAATTAGGATCAGTGCTAGCTACGATCAGGAGTAATTTCATGCTGCTGAACAATAATATAAACCTAATCTTTCTTATTCATCCCAGTCGAGAGAACATATACAGCCCTGTTTGTATGCTTGGCCTATTTAAATAAGATACAGAAAACAAACAAATGTAGACATCTTTAGAGAGAAGGGTATTATGGATACAATGAAATAATGGATTAACTATATTTATAGGGAAGCTGAGCCAAAGCGTGCCTATCCCTGTTTATAGGTTTCACAGTGTCAGCAAAAATCCTTCAGGATATTTTATATTCATTTAAATTGTCTCTGCATAGGTTTAAATGTTCAGCTTGTCTTACAGCAATGTAAAATTTTTGGTAAATTTTTTTTTTAATTATTTGAAGGAAAAAAATGATTTTGGATTTGGGCAAATCAAAAATGAAATGGAATCCACCTATCCCTAGTTCAAATTCAGCCAAAGATTGAGTTTTGAACAACCTTTTGGCTCATCTGAAATGTAGACATGACATGGTTCCAGGGGAGACTTTTAGGCAGCTCTATCTTATTGACCAGAGAACACTGGCTAATGATAAAAGGCTGAGATTTCATTGCCAGTGAACCAGAGGGATCAGAACCTTGTTGGCCCCAGTCAAGGACAATTCTCAGCAACCCTTTCTTACTCCAACAACAGACCTATTTAACACATAACATTTAGTACTACCTACATTTAAATGAGCCCACTATATCAGGTTTTCTTTTCCCTGTGTCAATAGGCGCATGGAAGGCAGGTGGCACTGAGCGCAACTATACAGAAGTGCAAGGAGCATAATTTGATGCAAATACTGCATGCAAGGCATGTCGACCCAAAAAATAACATTTTGCCTAATAAAAGAAAACATTATTCTAAGCAATTTTGCAATATACATGGATTACAAATTTTCTATGGTTATTGTTATTTGTATATGTAATTGCTACTGCAGTGTTTGTCCCTTTCTATTTTCTGCCCTGACGGCTGACGGCTTACAATGTAAGACAAGGCAACTGATTAACAGACCTGTCTTTGCTGGGGACTTTTGCAACATTGTTTAAAAAGTAACAACTAAGAGTTAAGCAAATGCTGCTTTCAATAGCAATGGTTTTTACAAAATAACTTAAAAAGCACTGAACATTTTTAATAAATGTATATTAGAATTATGTTTTGATTTTGCGGTTGACTTGTCCTTTAATGAAAGTAATGTTATGGGCAAAGACTACAGGGAAAGTGCAAGGACCCCAACTGCACTCACTTATAGACATACATGTGCCCTCTGGTGTTGCATAACCTATTGATTTATAAATATATGCAACTCTGCTGCCTAATTCTACTGCTATTTTTTTTCCCAGAGACTAAACAAATGAATGGTGTAAGTTACTGTATGTATCGTGAGTTTGCATGCTTATTCTTTGTATCCAAAAGGGGTAAGACACAAACAGAAGCTTAGGAGCTCACATTACACATCCTTTCCTATATCTTTCAATTACTGTATAATTTTACCTTCAATAATTTTTTTTAAATCTATCCATAGTAAATTATGTTTAGCCAAAATGAAGTCATAACACTTTAAAAATCTGTCTCTGTCTTTTTTATTTAGTTTTTATTTATTCAGCCCTAAACTCCATATTTTGATAAATCTGCCTCATAGTGTTGGTCTATCCCACACAGCAATTTGCTGTACCAGTTCTCCCTATCTGCTTCTGAATGTTCCCTGGCAAGGGGGCAGTTTCTCTTGCCTTACTGGACCCTTGACAGTAAAGCTCAACTCACAGTCTAGTTACATAATTATCCATTTATTCAGTGGAGGCTAGGACTAGGTCAGAAGATGGCCAAACTGCACTGGTCTTCATATTCAGCCTGTTCAAATGGATTAGAAAAGGACAGGGGAAAGAAATGCATCACTTGCTAACTGATGACCATCCACATTTGTGTTTTAAGTTACATATAATAATGGAATCAACTGCTTTGGCTATAACGAAGTATGGTATACTGTAGGTACCAGTAGTAATCATTTGCCTGGGACCAAAATGTAGTGATCCACAGCACAAAGCTGAAGAGCTTTTTTGTCATATTGGTTCAGTCCAACTTGCCCATAGGCAAGTGTATCTATGTGTCTATGGAATTTAAATAAAATGCAAAAATACATGCACAAAATACTGAAGCAATTTATTTTTCAAAAAATGGTTATGTTCTCTTTTGGTGAGAGCCCACTAATGATTACTGCAGTGGGAAAAGATTTTTTTTATTGTAAAGATAGTCATCTGAACAAGATTGTTGGAAGATATCCCAGGCTTGTGTCTGAATGTCTAGTGCCCTGGGCTGATTGGGAAGTGAGGATGATTTCCTAGGGATATAAAGGTAGTAGAGCAGAGATAGAAAGGCACAATTTGCTCTTTATGAGCCTGGAGGCCAATATAAAGTAATAGTACCCTTCTACAGTCTCGGACTGGCCCACAGGGATACCAGGAAATCTCCCGGTGGGCCCAGGTGTCAGTGGGCCTTCATGCTGCTAAACATTTGGTCTATTTCATGGCCATTCCCTATTTCTATGAGAACAAAGTGGCTAAATAGGTGGAATAATAGATTATAGTATGTAAAGAAAAGAGACTAGGAGAATAGAGGTTGAGTGAGGAGAGGAAGAAAATACTACTGAGGGTGGGCCCCTGGTCTAAAAACTTTTGGTGGGCCCCTGTCTAAGGTTTTTTGGTGGGCCCCTGGTGTCCCAGTCCAACACTGCCCTTCTATCAAAGCTCCTAAACCCTCTACTATAGCTTCTGTTCCTCAGTAATGTGTCCCATTGAGTCATACACTGGATGGTTGGATAACTGCCTAACACTCATTAATTACTAAGTGAATGCCGAATTTCTTCCAACTGCCCCATCTGCAGAAATTTTTCATTGGGAAAGGAAAGTTTTCATTAGGGGTCTCTAACCTCCTAGCCTCCCATGAATAAATTAACTGTTAAAGGGGTTGTTCACCTTTGAAATAACTTTTAATATGATGCAGAGAGCGATATTCTGAGAAAATTTGCAATTGGTTTTCATTTTTTATTATTTGTGTTTTTTGAGTTTTGAGTAGGGATGCACCGAATCCAATTTTTTGGATTCGGCCGAATCCCCGAACCCTTTGCGAAAGATTCGGCCGAATACCGATCCAAATCCGAACCCTAATTTGCATATGCATATGAAAATTAGGGGTGGGAAGGGTAAAACATTTTTTACTTCCTTGTTTTGTGACAAAAAGTAATGTGATTTCCCTCCCCACACCTAATTTACATATGCAAATTAGGATTTGGATTCGGTTCGGCCAGGCAGAAGGATTCAGCCGAATCCAAATCCTGCTGAAAAAGGCAGAATCTTGGATTCGATGCATCCCTAGTTTTGAGTTTTTTTATTCGGCAGCTCTTCAATTTGCATTTTAAGCAATCTGGTTGCAAATTACGCATGGATCCATGTGTCAATCTGTATAAAAGACTGGAATATGAATAGGAGAGGCCTGAATAGAAAGCGGATTCATAAAAATTAGCAATAACAATAAATGTGTAGCCTTAAGGAGCATTTGCTTTTTAAAAGGGGTCAGCGACGCCAATTTGAAAGCTGCAAAGAATCAGAAGAAAAAGGTAAATAATAAAAAACCTATAAAAAATAAATTTAAAAGTTGCTTCGAATTGGGCATTTTATTACATACTAAAAGTTACCTCAAAGGGCTTGTTCACCTTTGAATTAACTTTTCATATGATGCAGAGAGTGATACTCTGAGACAATTTGCAATTAGTTTTAATTTTTTATTATTATTTGTGGTTTTTGAGTTATTTAGCTTTTTATTCAGCAGCTCTCCAGTTTGCAATTTCAGCAATCTGGTTGCTAGGGTACAAATTACCCTAGCAACCATGCATTGATTTGAACAAGAGACTGGAATATAGGAGAGGCCTGATTAGAAAGATGAGAAAGATGAGCCAATTGAAACAAGATAAACAGGCCACATTAAAAAATTTACAAAACTCGTTATATTCTCTAGAGAGACTAGCCAAAATAATTAACCTAAGAAATATATCAAAGATATTCAAATACAAGATGTAGAAAAGTCCATACTGTGGACTAGGCAAAGATACTATGAATTCAGTTATAGAGCCCACACTATGCTAGCTAACAAAATAAGGGACTGCAAAATACTCCAAAGCCCATTACAGATTCGACACAGAGATCGAGTAGAATCAAATCCCACCAATATATTGGAATGCTTTAGGAGCTCTTATGAAAAGCTATATAATTTACCCATCCCAAATGACAACTCAACCCAACACCAACAGGCTCTTGTAGAGTTCCTGAAATAATCAGGGCTTCCCGCCCTCACTTAACAGGAATTAGACCAGCTAAATGACGAAGTAACATTTGAAGAACTTACTTTAACCCTAAAAGACCTTCCTGCTAAAAAATTCCCTGGACCTGATGGTCTGACTTATAAATATTATAACAGCTTCCCTAAACTAGGGCTGTTATACTAAACACTGCAAGGGTTTTTGTTGGTTTCATGTGTAACTGGTTTTAAAGGACTCACCTTAAAGAGCCAAATGGAACCTGAACATATCATAGACTGCCATAGATTTGCCATAACAAACCTTGAAATCTTGATACATTTGAATCAATATCATATATGAGAAGTTCAGCTAGTTCTTCATTTAGATTTATTGAGTCTGCCGTGGTTATCATGCAGCCAGGCAGAATACATGTAAATAAATTGTGTCTTTCAGCGTGGTGATTCCCAATGTCACCCTAAAAGGCTTAGGGGCAAATTCACTAAAGAACGAAGTGGCTAACGCTAGCGTAAATTCACTAGTGAAGTGGACTTACTCTAGCGCTATTTCGCACCTTTACGCCAGACGAAGTTGCACTATTGCTAAGGGATGACGTAACTACGCTAATTCAACTTGCACATTTTACTGAACGTTACCTCTTGTGCCAGACTTGCCTTCGCCACCTCAGACCTGCAATAGAGTAGAAAGGGATTGCTCCAAAAAAAGCTGTCGTCTTCTCCTTTTTTAAGGGTGATTGGATGAAAAAGATCGTAAATTCTTTTGGGGGCACCCACCTTCCCCCCTACATTTCCTAACATATGGCACCTAAACTATACAGTGGGCACATGTATAGGGCAAAATATCAACTCTATTTTATTTAATGAAGCTTTCCCAGCCTTGTGTAGTGTAATGTATTTGCTGCTACATATACATCTATTCAACTTTAACTTCCTGCCATATGCAAATTAGGCATCACTATCGTAACTTCGCTTTGCTTGACGAATTAACGCTAGCGCAACTTCGCTACCGTTCGCCTCCCTGAGCACAAATTCGGATTTTAGTTAATTAGCGGCGCCCTGGCGAAACTTCACCTGGCGAAGTGCGGCGAAGCCTGCGCTAGCGCAACTCCGCAGGTAAGTGAATTTGCCCCATAAACTCTATGGTTAAAGGCATCACTTGGTTGTACATACAGTTTTGGTAGTGAATGCATGTCTGTGATGAGTTCTTATTGCAATGACATGTCACAACAGTTGCAATGATGGCCATGTATGCATGCCCCACACACAATTGTTCATAAGAGAACAGAATAGGTACATTATCTAAAATTTACTCCCTTTACTACCACTGGCTTTAGCCTTCTGACCTGTTTCCAATCCCTGATCCTAAGGTACCCCAAATTTGTTTTATAGAAATGAAGGCTAGTATCACATGGGGACTGACTTTATTTGAAATTTTGTGATACAGAAAGCTGTGATGAGAGGCACTATTAGTGATAGGTGGAGATGGATGGGCAGCATATTGGCCACATCAAGCTGGCTGCTGAACGTACATCTTGATGTAGCCAATCCACGATGCTGCAAAGGCTTGCAAATTGTAATGATGACTCAAGCTGATATTAAAGCTGACCATACAAAAATAAAACTGTTCGTTTGCTGACCTTGAGGTTGCCAACGGGTGGTCACCCAAATTAGCCTAATATGATTGTTTGACCCCTGGAGCAATAATTAAATCTGTACAGGCCTATGTTGTTGGGAAAGGACCACATAAATCACTGATCAACATGTAGATTAGTCAGATTCACCATACATGGGCCAATAAACTGCATACTTATTCTGAAGTGATTGAGTCAGTTTCTTTTTAAGATCCAAGTATGACCAGTTTAAAATGGAAAAGAGTACCTTTTATATAATGCTTTTATCAGTAACGTAACTAGAGGGGGGCGAGCCCTGGTGCGTGATGCGCAGCTTGGCCCCCGTCCCCTCCGTAGGGCCCGCATTTCAGTGGCCCGCTCGCACCTCCTGCTCCCCCGGTAGTTCCGCCACTGGCTTTTATGGAAAAGAAAAGCTTATTTAAATATAAGATACTATTAAAGGGTAGAGGCTATTTTTATGTGTGGCAACATGTGATAAAGATAGTGTCAGGGTGATTGGCTGCTCTGCTGAGAATCCTAAGGAGCCAATCACTTGTCAAGAATATCTGCCGCATCACAATATTATTATTTGACAGCTGGCAAATTATCAAGATCACAAAGGCGGAGAGGCATTTGACACAAGTGAATTTAACTTTCATCACCAAGCAATACATATGCAAATATTCCCAGCAAGCATTTCAATTAAATAGATAATAAATGCATTTATGAGTGCTAGAGCATTTATATTACAGTGAGATAATTTTTATTTATGAGGAGGGAAGCATTCATAAATGTACTGTTAGTATAGAACCGATGACGGCAAGTACAGATATTAGAAATTGGTGGCAAAATGAAAAAGGATTCTTTAAAAAAATAAGGCTTTGGCATCTTTCTTTTAAATATTTTTAATTTACTTTTTTTCAATTGTGCAGATTAGAATGTTACTTAATTGCGCTAGAGAAGTTCTACATTGCTCTAAATGGACAACACAAAGGGGCAGTATACGCCCACTGTTTCAACCAGGGCCAGAACTAGGGATAGGCAGAGGTGGCACCTGCCTAGGGCACAAAGATGTGGGGGTACTGGGCAGGTACCTGTTCAAAAGTTTTCTGCCTACCCCTAGTCCAGGTGGTTTGCTCCCCTGCTGTTCTCACCTCCCTCCTCTCTCCTCCCCTCTATCACTCTCCCCTCCCGCTGTCACTCCCCCCTTTCTTTACTCTCCTCTCCCTTCCTTTTCCCCCCTCTGCACACACAAGGGGGGGGGGTAGCCGACCGGGTGCCCTATCGGCATGGCCCGGCCCTGGAAAACAGACCCATGGGTGAGAGTCAGATCTCACCCTTATCGTCTCCCTCACAGTACAAAAGGTCTTGTGAGAAAGAACCTGGCATAAATGCTTACATTGAGGGTTATTGAAGAGAACAGTGACTGGTGTAGTCCCATAGTCCGGGGGGTATATCTATCAAAGAGTGAAGTTAGAGATGGTCACAGTCCTCTACAGTAACGTAACTAGAGGGTGGTGGGCCCCGGCGCGGGACGGGCAGCTGGGCCCCCCTGCCCCCTCCGTACACCCGGAACTCCATAGAAGACAGTGGCGTGCGAGCTGCCAGGGGGCCCTGAGGTGGTGGGGGCCCTGGCCCAATCGCACCCCCTGCTCCCCCGATAGTTACGCCACTGGTCCTCTAGACTGAAATTCTGCCACTCTCCATTCATTTCAATGGGATTTTGAAAGGTGTATTTATCAAAGGACGAACTTTCACTTTCACCCAAGGAAGTCAGGGCCTCTCGCAAAAAGGGGAGGTATGTAGTAGAGGTGCTACAGGCTGACCAGCTGGTTTTGATTAGCCTCAGGTGACAAATCGGTAGCCCTTAAAGAGGTTGTTCACTTTCAAATTTTAGTATGATGTAGAGAGTGATATTCTGAGACAATTTGCAATTGGTTTTCATTTTTTATTTGTGGTTTCTGAGTTATTTAGCTTTTTATTCAGCAGCTCTCCAGTTTGCAGTCTCAGCACTCGGGTTGCTAGGGTCCAAATTCCCATAGCAACAATGGACTGATTTAAATAAGACTGGAATATGAATCTGAGAGGACCTGAATAGTAAGATGAGTAATAAACAGTAGCAATAAAAATAAATGTATAGCTTTACAGAGCATTTCTTTTTAGATGGGGTCAGTGACCCCCTTTTGAAAGCTGAGAAGAATCCAAAGAAAAAGGCAAATAACTAAAAATCTTTAAAAAATAAATAATGAAGACCAATTGAAAAGTTGCTTGGAATAATTATGCATTCTATAACATACTAAAAGTTACTTTAAAGGTGAACCACCCCTTTAAAACCCAGGCTTGTCACACTCTCATGATCTCTAACCAGGCCCGGATTTGTGGAAAGGCCTCCTAGGCCCGGGCCTAGGGCGGCAGGGTTTTAGGGGGGGGGGGACATGCTGCCCAACTACACCCACATTGGTTCAATAACACTGGAGATGCACTGGAGATACAATCATTTTTTAAATTTCCTGTGCGCCAGGAGGGGACAAGGGAGACGAATGGTAGTGGGCCTAGGGGCACCCACTATGTAAATCCGGCCCTGTCTCTAACTGAGAGAAACACAGAGAAAGGTCTGGCAACCCAACGTCTTTATACACAGACGTATAAGTTTAAATGGCACATCTGTATGACCTCCCTCTTAAGATGGCCATACACGGGCCGATAAAATCTGATGACAGACTAAGTCAGCAGTTTATTGGCCCGTGCGTTGGGCCCTTCGACGGGCTTCCGCAATCGATATCTGCCCAAAAGTTGGTGATTGGGCAAGGGTGAAAATCCTGTCAGATCATGGACTGCATCTGTTTGTTGATGCTGTCCCAAGATCCGACTGCCCATATTGTTTAATTATGATCCGGTCATTGGGCCACCTTGAAGGTGGGCATATTGGGGAAATCGCCAAACGAGCAGATCTGTTTATGTATGGCCACCTTTACTGTGTGGCACTTTAGGGCCAGCAGTCTGAATGTTTAGAACTGCAGGTAATGAAGAGAATCTCTACTTTCTAATATGGAGCACTGACACATGACTAGTGATGGGCGAATTTGCGCCGTTTGGCTTCGCCGAAAAAAATCGCGAATTTCCCTCGAAATTCTCAAAACGGGGAAAAATTCGTTTTTGCCGTCTGCGTCAATTTTTTTTACGCCGGCGTCCGTTTTTGAATTTTTAGCAGCGAATTTTCGCGGCCATTATGTGAATTTATTTGCCCGCGGCGAAACGCACATATTCGCCACAAATTCGCGCCTGGAGAATATGTAGTGTAAAGTTCACACCTCATCAAGCTTTACATTCTTCTGCTTTATCTCAGCGTCTCCCAAATGTATAAGGTGTTATCTCTATCAATGCAATAATGTATCCAATAGTGTAAAATATAGAATGATTTATACCACCAGTGCACATACAACTGAATCATAATTTGCATATGCACTTTTTCCTTTCCTGGAAAAAGTGGGAACATATTTTTTTACTTCCTTGTTTTGTGACAAAAAGTCATGTGATTTCCCTTCCGATGCAAATTTGGATTTGGTACGGCCAGGAACAAGTAATTCGGCCACCAAATCCCGAATCCCGGTGCATCCATACTATTGACACACAATAAAGTTGTTTTTTTACTACTTCAAAAGTTATAGCAGTTAGACTTTACGTTCTTAATCTCTGATTATTTGAATGTGTGCACTCCCACTACAAGAAGGGCACCCAACTCAGTATTACATCTTATGTTCCCTAACTACATTTTGGTCAGAATGACAAGAGTAAAATGTAGGATATAATCACAAAAGCTTCAGGAATTTGCCTCTTCTTTCTCAACCTGTCTCCACCTTATCATGGGAGGGTTGTAAGAGTAATATGTGGCTTTGTGTTTTGCCTCTGTTACTGCGACCCAATCCTTGTGCTAATTACTTCTTGTAGTCCCTTTTCCCCCACAGTGTTTATTGTATTTATTTATATAGCATCATAAATAGTGATAAGTGAATCTGTCCTGTTTCGTGAAACTGCACAAAAATTTGTGAAATGGCGAAAAATTTAAGAAACGCATTGAAGTCAATGGCCATCAAAAAAAATTTTTGCGCAACAATTTTTCTTGCTCCAAATGAATTAAAGTCAGTGGCCGTTTTTTCTTATAGCTACTTTTTGTCCAAATGCATCAAAGTCAATGGGCTTTATTCTCTGCAACTTTTTTGTCCCGGCAAATATTTTCAAGTTTAGCGTAAAAATTCACAGATGGCAGAATGTTGCAGTGAGTCCTTGGTAGGCAGAAAATTTGCCCATCACTAATGTACACAGCCAGTGGTAAACAGTAAACACACAGTGTTACTTTTTACCCTTTTATGTAAAATTGCTCCAACACAGTGTACTTTCCTGATGTGTGCCATGCACCACTGCTTTCCCAGTGATACTTTGCAGCTTTCCAGGACCAGTGTATGCACAGAATATAGTATGTACTGTAGAAGTACCAGTCCTGGACAGCTCCAAGTTAAAGGTGGTGCCATGATGTTCAGAGGGAAAATACCTCAGGCTCTGGCACTGCCCCCAGCTAAAAAGTAAGTGATTGTGTTCACTAGGGAGTATCTAATTTGGCACACCATAAAATTTCAATGTCAACAACTTCTGTTGGTGAGGGATACCTTTCCACACATGGTGTATTTCAGATATCTTTACATGTGGGTTACATGGCCCATTGAGGAATGCATTCTATTCAAATGTTAATGTAGTACCACCCTTCTTTGTGAAACTGAGTGAAAGGAAGACCTTGAGATTGTATTGCAGATATTTGTGGACATAACTGAGATGTTGCCCAAGGCACAGGAGCAATTATGGGCTTTTTGCATCCAGGGCCAGCCTTAGGCCTATTGGACCAATTGGGCCCAATAGGGCCCCGCACCTCTGGGGGCCCCGCACTACAGGGCAGCACAGATAATATTTCCCTCA